>NC_052634.1:15000-1265000 GCF_016161935.1 Mauremys reevesii | reverse complement strand
CTGCACTGCAGCTGAGGGTATGACCTAGGGAAGCCACTCCCCTCCTCTGTGCCTCAGTTTCCCCTCTCCAGTGGGAGATCATGTTGACTTGCCTCTGGGGATTGTGGGAGTTGATTACTATTTGTGAAATGCCTGGAGATCCCTGGAGGAAAGATGCTATATTAGTGCCAAGGGTTATTTATGACCCTAAACATGCTCTGCTCGCTACTGGGTCAGAGAGGGCAGGCTGTGCCCCCACCTGCTGTTTGATGTGCAGTCCCAAGGAGCCCTTCCAGGTCTGTGTCTGTCTCAGGTACACGTATGGCTCTCCTCAGCAGCCCCCATGCTGTGCCCAGGGTGTTGTGCCAGAGGAGGAAATTTGATAGGTGTTGCATAGCCCTCCCCGGTGTGAGGAAGTGTGTGCCAGGGCATAGGAAGAGGCCTAGCTTTACCCATGTGCATGCAAGTTTGTTCTTGCAGACCCAAGTCATCAATTCACAGCTAGGCAGCAGCAGGGGAACTGAACACATCTGCTGCCCTGCCCCAACCTGGAGTGACCAGCCTAGTGGGTGAGCTGATTATTGCAGGGACACCTCATGGGACAGGACGTGCCAGAGGGGGCCAGTCGTTATCATTCGTGTTTGTTCTGCAGAACCCCCAGCACCTAGGCTCCTGATACCTCTGCAGGTTGGTCTAGAATTACTGTGAGGAGGAATGTGGCTTGAACTCAGGCCTGAACTTGCAGCAGTTTGGCAACAGGCATCTGTTTTTAACCCTTCACTTTTGCCAGGCAGAGGCAGCTAGTCTGCTCCTATTCCACAGACACTCTGGCTTCCCGTTTTGGGGGGTGCTGACCCATGGGGATCCCAGGGTAGTGGTTCAGTGTAGATGTTTGGGTTCACAGGGGAGCACTGGGCAGGGCAGGAACAGAACCACGGTGTGGACAGCATGAGATAATCCGTGACAACGTCTCTTAGAGGCCACGCTCCCTTTGGGAATTGATGCTTTTGCACCATGCCCCTGGAAATATAGCTTTTTCTTTCTAGAGAAAGAAAAACATACTAGCGCCTTGATTATCAGTGGTGGGTCATATTTCTATAGCACCTTACATCCAAGCACTTTACAAACCCTATAAAGACAGCACCACAGAAATGCAGCCACCTCTAGGGTGTGGTGTAGCAGCTAGGAACACAGTAGTGGGAAGGATGGGATGTTTTGACCTAGGATCCTGGTGCAAGACCCCTTCTCTTCTTATGAATACTGCCCAGTGGAATCTTTAATGTCCATGCAGATAACTCCTGCTCAAAAAAGTCAGCCCTGCTGCCCTCCCATGGCTGGGAACAGAGCCCAGGAATCCTCATTCCTGGTTCCCTGCTCCTTGAAGCAACTGGACTCCATAGCCTTTGACTGAGACATTAAAGGTCCTTTAAAACAGAGTAGGGAAATCCTGGAACTGTGTCCAGGCAGGTCTCCAGCAGGCAGGGCATGTCCCACAGATAGAGTGCAAGGCAGATTATGAGACAAAAAAAATGACTAGTCAAGAGACTGAATTTCAAACCCAACAAAGAGCCTTCAGAGAAGGCTGGACAATGGCAGATGATTAACCCACTCCTCACCCCCTCTCAGCTTCTGTTCCTGGGCAGCAGCCCTTGTTGGCCAGCCCTTAAGTGTTTCATTCACACTTTGAGGGAGAAGCACAAAAGCCCCAACATTAATTAACCTTTTCTGCAGACGTGAAAGTCAAGGCCTGCTCTTCCTGTATTTCCTGAGAGGCGGCTGGGACTCAGCCATACATTTCCAGTGCTAGGGTGTGTCTCTTTGCTCACTTAGCAAGCGCAGGTCGGAGGAACTCCACATGGGATCAGCCACATGAATCATTTTCAAACGGGAGCAGGGTCTTGTGATGAAAGCAGGGAATTGTAAAGCAGGACTCTGGGGTTCTCTTCCTCGTTCTACTGTGAGTTGCTTCCCGCCCCAGAGTCCAACAGGGCTCTCTATCCCTTAATAGATAGCATCCATATAGCTCTTTCCAGTTCCAAAGCAGACCCTGGTCTGGGGTGCCACCCGTCAGGTGCTGAGCACCCACAGCTCCAGCTGAGATTAATGGGAGCCGTGGGTGTGCAGCACCTCTGACAGACGAGCCCAAGGAGGCCTCAAACTGGGCTCCCAGGATCAGTGACCTTTGACAATCTGGGCCTAATGACTGACAGTAGCGTGTCCTCTCACTGCCAGCCTTTGACCCCATCACCTGACACTCACACCCCCCCAGCCCACCCCGTCTGTCAGAGACCATCAGTACAAGAACCATAAAGGGGACGAGGGCAGTGGGGTGTGCTGAAAGGTGAATGATCAGACTGGAGGGGGTTACTGGGGCAGTTCCTCAAGGAACGGTGTTGGGACCCAGCTGATTCAATATTTGCATTCATGGCCTCAGCCCAAGAAGTGGGCACGTGCTAACAAAGTCTGCTGATCATACCAGGGTGGGAGGATCCGAGGAGGATGAGCATATTGCAGTGGGAAGTCTGGAGGGCCTGCGGGGGGCAGAAATGGATGCAATCCAGCAGTACAAAGCACAAGGTCAGGCACTTGGGGCGTATCTGTAAGAATTGCTGCTACGAGTTGGGGGCTCGTCAGTGGAGGGGTGTGGGCGTAAAGGTGCTCACTCACCACCAGAGCGTCTCCTTGGGGCCAGGAGTGGCATAGCAGCTGCCTCGCTGTATGGCACCCCCTGCTGACCGTCACTCCATCATTGCGGTGGCCTCTCTTCCCACAACGTGGCCCTTTGTAGATCACACTTCAGTCTAACAAAGAGGCCAAGCAAGCGCTAGTCCAATGATCTTACAGCAAGTCCTGCCTCTGTCTCATGGGTCTCACACCCCTTACCACCAGGGGTTTCACCCCACATGCCTCAGAGGCTGGCAGGGGAGCTCAGGCCCTCCCTCTACGCTGGGGTCCATCCCAGGGACCCTATAGCTGGCAGTTAAAGTCTCCTCCTGACTCCTTGGTACCTCCCTAGGCTGCTTCCACCTCTTCTGTTCCCCGCAGAGTGACTGCAACCCCGGTCTTTGTCTTCGGCTGATGTTTGATGCAGCAGCCTCATCATACAGCTCCTTCCTACTGCAAACTTCCTGGCTTTATAATGACTATGACCCAGCCCCTCCCCAGCTGGCTTCAGCATCAATTAACTGCTCTCTCCAACCAGGTACGTTAATTGGCCTCTCAGGCCCACATTAACCCCTTCAGGGCCTGTGCGGGTGCTGGGTGGTGCTGGTGGCCTGTCACGTACTGGAGGTGACTAGATGATCTGGTGGTTCCTTCTGGCCTTAAACTCTGACTCTTGCAGTACTTTTATTAATCTCCAACAGCCTGCACCAGGGGCGGCTCCAGGCACCAGCGCAGCAAGTGTGTGCCTGGGGCGGAAGCCACAGGGGGCGGAAGCCACGGGGGGCAGCCTGCCAGTCGCCGTGAGGGTGGCAGTCAGGCAACCTTTGGTGGCATGCCTGCAGGAGGTCCGCCAGTCCCGCGGTTTCGGCGGCAATTCGGCAGCCAGTACGCCAAAGCCGCGGGACTGGCAGATCACCCACAGAAACACCGCTGAATCCACGTGACCGCGGACCACCCGCAGGCGCACTGCCGAAGGCCACCTGACTGCTGTGCTTGGGGCAGCAAAAAACATAGAGCCGCCCCTGGCCTGCGCAGTGTCCAGAGGGGCTGAAAGCCAGGAGTTTATCTCACCTGTCTGTACTCGCAATACAGGCAATTCACAGTGCTAGTATCACAGACAGCCACCCTGGGCCAATGGCTGGAAGCTTATGGGAAGAGTCAGTTCTTAATCTGCAATGTCTCCTGTCTAACCCTTCGCTGGCTCGGCATGTCTGATCAGGACCATGCCCCAGGCACCGCTGGTTAAAGAGAAGCCCTGAGTGCTCTTTCGAAAGAAGATGACATAAATAAAATTTCCACTAGCTACAAATAGCATCTCATTACATGTAGTGCAAGTCCAATATAGTCATAGTTACCTGAAGCCTTTAAATAATGAATTTCCAGGAAAAAAGAAGAATCTGAGCTGGATTTCCCCAGCCAGCTGGGGCTGGAGCCTGGGCATATCTGCTGGGAGGAGGAGCAAAGCCAGATACGGGAACGGGCTGCGAGAGGAGATTGTGAACTGGTCTCTGTGCCCCTGATGCTATGATACATCCCCTGGTCTGGCTTCCGTGGCCATTAGAGGTGTGTCTACACTAGCCTTTTCCATACCATCTCCTTGCACCCTCACAGCACCCACGCAGCGCCACCAGGGGCAGCCAGAGAGAGCGCTAATGTTTGAACCCTGTACCGTGTAACTCTGTTCGGAGCAGGTCCTGGCGACACATAAAGATGTCGGCTCCTTGCTCTCAGTAACGCCCCCAAAGGTGTAGCTGCACCAGTGTTAGCAAGGAGGGGAAATGTCAGGGTGACAAGGTCAGCGTAGAAGGCCTGGGCTTCACCTACAACTAGGGTGACCGGACAGCAAGTGTGAAAAATCGTGACAGGGGGTGGGGGGTAATAGGAGCCTATATAAGAAAAAGCCCCAAATATCGGGACTGTCCCTATAAAACCGGGACATCTGGTCACCCTACCTACAGCTTAGGTCAGCCTAGCTACATCGCTCAGAGCTGTGACCAATTTCAACCTCCCCCCAGCGTAGTCACAGCTCAGTCAAGGAAAGAATTCTTCAGTCGACCCAGCTACAGTGGATTTACTAGAGTGACGGAGAAACCCTTCCTTCGCTGTAGGAAGCATCTACACTCTGGCTCTGCTGTTGTAGTGTCACATACCCTGAGGATTGGCCTCTCCCCCGCCCTTGGAGGAGGAGAACTCGGCTCCGGGGAGGGAAGTGGGGGGGGATGTCCAAATTTGGAAAGAGAGTGAGTTCCCAGGGCCCTAGCAGGCTGCAGGGGAGAGGAGAGGATGTTGAAGAGGTAGGCGCCCCCCCTGGTGGAATTGTGTGGCTCTTACACAGATGATAAAACCCAGTATAGCCATTAAAATGCAGCTTCCACCTATGGGGATTTTTTTCAAAAGACAATTCAAGCCGTCCACCCTGCACAGCAGCATGGTGGAGGGGATGACAATAGACATCTCAGCTTCCCCAAAACCTCAGCTTCCAGTGCTGGCTTTGTTCGCTTGGCTCTGTCCCTCCCAGGCAGATCATAAACCAGCTTCCAGGCTCTTTAACGTGGGGGGGTCTTTGGACAAGATTTTACAGACTGTGGCAGATTCTACAGGAGAAGGGGTTTATCCCAACACCCCCTTCCATTTGCTGTTTGGCCCTGTATGAATGTTACTGGAAATGGGCAAATATCAATTCAGGTTTGCAAGAGAAGTATAAATACCAAATGAAAATACAGGCTTGCTCTGAAATCCCACACCGAGCCGCTTGCGTGAAAGTGAGACAATGAGCAAAACAGTCAAACAAGTCCCTCTTTGGAGTAGATTGGCAATTCCAGCCTTGACACTCCTGAGTCCTAGACTGTCACAGGGACCAAAGCCAGAGCTGTCGCCTATGGAAGAGGAGCCTCTTTACAGTTAATAAAACAACTGCTGCATGTTAATTAACCCAGTGGAATTCCCCCTTCCTGAGGCTGAGCCCCTGAACCCTGCCCTAGGGACAACTGGATGCAGCGCTCTCCTCCCCCTGTGTGTGATCATTTTATCAGCACCAGATAAATGGATGCACTTTGGGGAAGCTGCATTTAAAGCATCAGCCAGGACATTTCACTCGTAGCTGGCTCAATGCTGTTCTCCAGTCTCACTTCTTTGGGTGGGGAGACACCCTGCTTCCATGGGCAGGGTTATTGGCAGCTGGAGCGAGGAGTCACTGAGGGTCTGATCTGATTAGGGTTGCCAAGTTTGGCTGGACGTATTCCTGGAGATTTCATCACCAGACATAATCTTTAATCAAAGATTAATCTTTAACTCCTGGAGGCTCCTGGACAATCCTGGAGGGTTGGCAACCCAAGATGGGGTGCTTATCCCCTTCCCCTGCCCTGCCCCAGGCGCCACAGGGCTGTCACTAGAGGATCCAGCTGAATCATGTGCATAGACAACAGGGACTTGAGGGGGCTAAAAACCAGAATGGATTTCGGGATTGCATTAGTAACTCAGGGAAACACTGTGTTTGGAACAGAAGTTCCTTTATCTCACTTTGTTCAAAATGAACAGATGTAATCTGGTACAAAGCTGCTCATTGCAGCGCTATTCAGGAGCTATTGGTATATGAATTGTTTAACTCTAGCCCCCAAATCAAAAAAGTAGCTACACTTAGGGTGACCAGATGTCCCGATTTCGGGGTCTTTTTCTTATATAGGCTCCTATTACCCCCCACCTCCTATCCTGATTTTTGACATTTGTTGCCTGGTCACCCTATCTACACCCCTATCCTATGCATGATCAGGGCCCAAGTTTGTTGCTTTTCTGCTCCTGGCCAGGAGCTGCTGCTCTGTTAGTCACAAATTCTACCACTAGAGGGAGAAGAGCCGCCATCTCCAGCTCATGCTGAACTTTCTGGTGCGTTTTCTCATTCTGTAATCAGCCAGCAGGCCAGGAGATTGGGAAATGGACCCAGAGCCCTGTCCCACCACATCACAACTCAGCATTATAACTAGCTATTTATTTACTTCTGGCACGGGCCACCATACACTGGGTTCTTTAAAGGCGGAATCCTTGCTCCAAAGAGCGTGCTGTCTAGAGACAGACCGGCCGATAGACAGGCCTTGGGAAGGCATATATATGGTTATGGTAACAAATATGTCTGTGTATTTTCGAGCAGGTGCATAAAGTATTCTCAGGTCATTCCTCCAGCTTGTCATTCCTAGCAGCAAATTGTGTGGAGGGTAGTAGTGGCCTCTCCAGTGCACACAGGGAGAACATTCTACTCCCAGGGGCAGCGTGGAAGGAGCCCAGAGATATCGGGGTGAGAAGCTGACACATGGGCCGTGAGACAAAGATGGTTCCAAACCAGGCCTGCAGTGACTGAAAACCACCACACGGCTCCTTGGTGTCTGGTGAGAAATAAAACTGGTGGGTGCAGTGCAGTCCCGAGTGGCTTCCCTTACACAAAAGCACCATCACGGCTGGCAGAGGGGCCTCGAGCAGAGTAAACCCAGCACCAAAGCCACAGAATTAGTGAGTTACTCCATTTAATTTTGTTCTGGGTCTGTTGGTTCCAGGCATGTTACTCAGCTCCCCTTTACTGAGGTTTCTCTCTCGTACCCCACTCGTCACCACAGCACTTGAACACCTGTTTCTTTGTATTACTGTCCCTATTGTTGTTGATGTTTTGTTTTACAATAGTGCCAAGGGGCGGGAATCAAAGTGCTAGGCACTGTGCAAACCCCTAGCTTTGGCAGAGGCAGTCCCTGCCCTGAAGAGCTTACAGGCTATTTCATGCTCGTTGCACAAGGTGTCTTTGTCTGCTGCTGGCTGTTGCGTTTCTTGCAGCCTGTCTAGTGGTTATGTTTGTTGCCGTCACTTTGCTAAATTAACTGTAACATTTTGAACTTAACTCAGAAAATATTGTTTAAAAACAATGGGAGATTCTGAAAGCAAATCTGCTGGGGCCAGGTTGTGTGTGCTCCTCTCGCCAGGACACTCCCTGGGCTGGTCTGAGAGTCACTGAGGTGCTTGCAGCACCAGCAGCCCCCTCGTGTTCACAGTGACGCTCGGAAATGTAGGCATCTTGAGCCTCCGCACTTCCTGGCAGGGGGTTGTTTTATCATAGACATTTGCTGTCTCTCTGAGCCGCTTGCATGTTATGCTGGAAACAGTGAGTCTCCTCCGTGCGCCACTGAACCGACTGGTAGATGCAATTCTGGGAAACAATCCCAGGCCTCGTTCTCGTAAACAGAAACTTGAAAGTGCCTGGGTTCTTTCTTTTTGCAGAGCCAGACTGGGTGATGCCAATCTGATTGGGAAGGACAGAAGAGAGAGCGAGTTGGGGGAGCGCCAGGATGAAGCTAGAGGTTGCCCTGCCTGTTTTGGGGCTCCTGCTCTGCGTGGGTGAGTACAGCTGGTTAGAGACCCCCAAGGGTTCAGGCAAGGAGGGTATTGGCGTGTGCCGATGGACATCGCGATGCACCAGCAGCCAGGTGTTCTTAAACAGCCACAAAGACTTACAGTAAAACTGAAGTTGCCGTTTGCTGATGAGAAATGTACCCCCACTAGCAGTGACATGAGGGGCAGCGGAGCAGAAATCACACCTTGCAGAATCAGAGCAGTGGAGAGAGAGGGAATTGAGGCACTTCATTCCATGTTCTTTTTTAAAAGAGAAGTCAGTTGCTGAGAAGATCCTTGTTATTTATCAGCAAATTCAGTAACCTCCAAAGCCCTCACCAATGATCTGAACAGGCTGGTGAAGGGTACGGGAGGGGCAGTGCTTAGGGCAGCAGAGTACTCTGGAATCTGGACTCCCCCGTCTGACTGCTTGCTGTTACCTGAAATCACCGTGTGCTTTTGGGTCCGTCGCTTCACTCTCTAGATCTCAGCTTCACAATGGGTAAAGCAGGGATAATACCATCCCCTGAATGTTGTCGGGGTTAACTGATTAGTGTGTGCAAAGGCAGCCAGATGAAAGGCAAAGCATGTGTAAGTGTTATCCCTAGATCGATATGTCCATAGAAAAGCGGGCAAAAGAAATTTTAAAATAAACTCTGCAGCCACTCTGCCCATGAGCGGCAAATGCCAGTTGCTGGCTTTGATGTGAACTGAAAGAGTTTGGGTTCTCTTTGGCCATGGTCAGTTTCTGTTACTGCACCTATATTATTCCCTCTGTCAAACAAAGTTCTGTGTGGGGATAAAACAGCCTATCACCTTGGGGACTGTTATAGGACTGGAAATATCCCCTATCAATTCACTGGGGCTGTTTACACTGACTTGAAAAATCAGCAAAAATGAATGATCAAGTAACCATTTTTAGTGCCATCCAAGCAGGATTGGGCACCCGCAGAGACTGGAGAGGCACGTGGAGAAACGGGATTGATCAGTGGTGTATGGCCAGCTAAAATAAACGGTGCCACCCTGGTGTTCTGACACTGTGATCTGGGGTACAAAGGGAACAGTGTAGGAACCACCTGACATTAGGGGAAAGAGAGATAGTTTCCATTTTTGTTACAAAATCAAAGACCGGGGGGCCACAAAGGCCAGCAGGAATTACAGACCTGGAGGCAAGGGCAGGGGGATTAGAACAAGTGCCCAGTCTTCAGAGTAGCTCCTCAGGTTTTGAAGGGATTTTAGCCTCCAACACCGTTTCCTGCCTTCGTCCCCATCCCCTCTTTGTCTCTGTTTCTAGGATTGGGAAGTTTGATAACATGGGTTTAAAACATGACTGCTGTGGTGAGTGTTTTCCAATGTCTGCACGGCCCCCAGGCACTTGGCTTTCAAAGCAGCATTATTATTGATTAGTGTTTTGTGTTTACTCCCTAGAGGCAGATTGTTAATAATAAGGGAAAGGATATTTTTAACAGATGAACCAAGCAGAGAGAGGTAGATTTGCTGATAGCTTTTGTTGTTTTCCTTTTCCAGCTGACACCATGGCACAGGAGAACAGTAAGTTGATTTTACCATCAATGTTTTTAACCATTCTAAACCTTTCAGAAGTGCTGCTGCTAAGATTGATCCTGCCATTTCTAATCGCTCAGAGGGAATCTAAAAACTGGGGCATCTTTAACCGCTGAGAGCGTATGCCCATTTGTCTGAGCGCCCGTATGAGTGTGAGCGTGCAAGTGTGCGTCTGGGCCTAACCCAGAACCCACTGAAGCCAAAGGGAGTCTTTCCATTGACTCCCGTGGGTGCTGACCCAGCCCCACCTGCGTGGCGGCCTCTCTGTGTGTTGGGTCATAGAGAATGTCTTTACTTCTTCTGTTTAAAAATACAGATCCAGAAAACTTTTTACCTGCACACGGTTCCACCTGGCTCCCTTTGCAGTCAGTCAGGGAGTCTTATTACTGTATTAACAACAGTTACTGGGTTTCCCCACCTGTAACATGGGGATACTGATTCTGATCTGGGTAAAGCACTTTGAGAGCGATGAGGAATGAGCTAGGTATCATATTATATAATAGTGGCGGCACCCAGGCCATATTTAGGAGCAGGACCCTCTTGGGCTGTGCTCAGCACGTATGCATAGGACAACAGTCCCTGTCCTGACTAGCTCACAGTCTAAGAACAGCATCACAGGTGACTCTGACGGGTAGAATTATTTCCCTGCTTTCTGTTTGCATTTTTCCCCTGGGGCATCAGTCGCACTCACTCTCTCTTTCCAATTTTAATTTTTCTCCATCTAATTCCGGTCATAGACTATCAGGGTTGGAAGAGACCTCAGGAGGTCATCTAGTCTAACCCCTTCCTCAAAGCAGGACCCATTCCCAACTAAATCCCCAAATTACCCCCTCAAGGATTGAACTCACAATGCTGGGTTTAGCAGGCCAATGCTCAAACCACTGAGCTATCCCCCATGGGCAAACAATCTCTCCCCACCCCCTTTTTCCTGTGCCCCACCCACAGTCCATTTTCACTCATCAGAGCCATCCCACCCAGTGTGCATGCTTCTGAAATCTGCATTCCGATTGGCCAGTGAGCAGGGAGCTGGAAAAGGTGGTTTCCTTTACATGAGAACAGCCATATTGGGTCAGACCAAAGGGCCGTCTAGCCCAGTATCCTGTCCTCTGACAGTGGCCAATGGCAGGTGCCTCAAAGGGAATTAACAGAACAGAGCAATTATCAAGTGATCCAACCCCTGTCGCCCACTCCCAGCTTCTGGCAAACAGAGGCTAGGGACACCCTCCCTGCCTATCCTGGCTAATAGCCATGGATGAACCTATTCTCCATGATCTTATCTAGCTCTTTTTTTGAACCATGTTATTGTCTTGGTCTTCAAAACATCCTCTGGCAAGGAGTTCCACAGGTTGACTGTGCATTGTGTGAAAAAATACTTCCTGTTGTTTGTTTTAAACTTGCTGCCTCTTTATTTCATTCGGTGACCCCTCAGTCTTGTGTTATGAGAAGGAGTAAATAACACTTCCTTATTTCCTTTCTCCACACCGGTCATGATTTTATAGACCTCTATCATATCCCACCTTAGTCATCTTTTTTCCAAACTAAAAAGTTCCAGTCTTATTAATCTCTCTTCATACAGAAGCTGTTCCATACTCCTACTCATTTTTGTTGCCCTTTTCTGAACCTTTTTCCAATTCCAAAATATCTTTTTTGAGATGGGGCAACCACATCTGCATGCAGTATTCAAGATGTGGATGTACCATGGATTTGTATAGAGACAATATGATATTTTCTGTCTTATTATCGATCCCTTTCTTAATGATTCCCAACATTCTGTTTGTTTTTTTGACTGCCTCTGCACATTGAGTGGATCTTTTCAGAGAACTGTCCACAATGACTCCTAGATCTCTTTCTTGAGTGGTAACAGCTAATTTAGACCTCATCATTTTATGCATATAGTTGGGATTATGTTTTTCAATGTGCATTACTTTGCATATATCAACATTGAATTTCATCTGCCATTTTGTTGCCCAGTCACCCAGTTTTGAGAGATCCCCTTGTCCACATGCTTGTTGACTCCCTCAAAGAATTCTAGTAGATTAGTGAGGCATGATTTCCCTTTACAAAAACCATGTTGATTATTGCCCAACAAATTATGTTCATCTATGTGTCTGACAATTTTGTTCTTTACTATAGTTTCAACCAGTTTGCCCAGTACTGAAGTTCCTCAGATTTGTCACCTAAAAAGAATGGCTCAGGTTTAGGAATCTCCCTCACATCCTCAACCGTGAAGACCGATGAAAATAATTAATTTAGTTTCTCCGCAATTGCCTTATCATCCCTGAGTGCTCCTTTAGCATCTTGATCATCCAGTGGCCCCACTGGTTGTTTAGCAGCTTCCTGCTCCAGATGTACTTAAAAAAATGGCTATTACTTTTTGAGTCTTTGGCTATCTGTTCTTTAAATTATTTTTTAGCCTTCCTAATTATATTTTTACACTTCATTTGCCAGAGTTTATGATCCTTTCTATTGTCCTCACTAGGATTTAACTTCCACTATTTGAAGGATGCCTTTTTGCCTCTCACTGCTTCTTTTACTTTGTTTTTTAGCCACGGTGGCTCTTTTTTGGTTCTCTTACTATGTTTTGTAATTTGGGGTATACATTTAAGTTGAGCCTCTATTATGGTGTCTTTTAAAAAAGTTTCCATGCAGCTTGCAGGGATTTTAGTTTTGGTGCTGTACCTTTTAATTTCTGTTTAACTAACCTCCTCATTTTTGTGTAGCTCACCTTTCTGAAATTCAGTGCCACAGTGTTGGGCTGCTCTGGTGTTTTCCCAGCCACAGGGATGTTAAATTTAATTATATTGTGGTCACTATCACCAAGTCGTCCAGCTATATTCACCTCTTTGACCTCTTAGTCCACTTCGGACTAAATCAAGAATTGCCTCTCCCCTTTTTGGTTCCAGGACTAGCTGCTCCAAGAAGCAGCCATTTAAGGTGTCAAGAAACTTCATCTCTTCATCCCGTTCTGAGATTGTATGTACCCAGTCAATATGGGGATAGTTGAAATCATCCATTATTATTATTGAGTTTTTTATTTTAATTGCTTCTCTAATCTCCCTAAGCATTTCACAGTCACTATCACCATCCTGGTCAGGTGGTCAGTAATATATCGCTACTGTTATATCCTTATTATTCGAGCATGGAAGTACTATCCATAGAGACTCTATGGTACAGTTTGGTTATGTTCATTTATGTGTCTGACAGTTTTGTTCTTTACTATAATTTCAACCCGTTTGCCCAGTACTGAAGTCAGGCTTACCAGCTTGTAATTGCCGGGGACACCTCTGGAGCCCTTTTTAAAAATTGCTGTCACATTAGCTGTCCTCCAGTCATTTGGTACAGAAGCTGATTCCAGCAAGGTTTATTCAATGCTTAAAGTGGTCTGAGAAAAGATTGGGGCATCTATCCCAATCCCAGACAAAATAAGTGTTCATGCACAAGAGAGACAATTCCCAGTTCAACTTTGTGAGTTCATTGATTACGTAATAATGGTGATCAATGCTTAGCTCCTGAAGCCATTTATAGCTACTTACCGTTATTGCTTGTGAATGCGGAGAGCGTTATACACCACAACTCCCCCCGAACTGATACCTAGGTTAGAGATTTTACATTTAACCGAACAACCCCCTTTCCAGAGTCCCTCCGAGAGGCAAGGCAGTGCTCAAAGTGAGCCCTCTGTGACACAGCTCCACTGTTAGTTATATTTTTGCTGTGTCTGGGACCCCCTTGCCGTGCCCATTTTAAGCACTGGTTTTACTGAATACCTGTGTTTCCATTGTTCTTTCTTTCCATTTTGCAGCATTCCAGGTGGTGATCTCCAAGACCAAGGTGACTATCACCTGCCCCTTTGAGTCAGACCCAGGCATAAAATGGGAGAAAGAAAAGGTAAAGAAACCGGATCAAGATGGCAAACAAGACTATGTGATTGAGGAGTACGACGGTTCCAAGGTTGAAGGGCTCTATACGTGTACGTCTGGGGGAAACTCCGCCAGACTTTACCTGAAGGCCAAAGGTAAATGGGAGAGAGTGCGCCTTCCATGGGAATATGCAGAAACATGAGATGTCATGGGAGGCTACAGAGGCTAGCGATTAACTCTGTGACCTTATTGCCCAGAAGATTCACGTGCCATAACGTACGCAGAGGCCTGATTTTCAGGGGCACTGCTGGGACTGACTTTGACACTCAGCTGCTCTGAGGTCCGGCCAGGCCCCCATGAGCACTGAGATTCCATGGGGCACTGTTCAAAAAAGTGTGTGTTTGCCATGGGATGTGTGGCTCAGTTAGCCCTCTCTGCACTGTTGTGTGGCGTGCTTTGCCGTTGCTGTGTCCTCCACCCCAGAGGTGGCTGCATTTCAAAGGTGCTTTACACACCTACCTTGGGAGCTGCTTTGGGATGGGAGAGGGTTTATAAATGTGAGACTATTATCTCTCCCTGAGACCAGTGACCTTTCATGAGCTTCAGAGAATCACGAATCTTCAGGATCTTGGCAGGAGACTCCAGGTCTAGAGGCTTGGAGGGCACAGCCCGGCTTCCCCAGTCCCCCTGGGAAACTGAATCAATTCTCCTCCATTCTGACAAAGCCCTTGGCAGCCCATGCGCTCTCTCGGGTGTCTGGGGAGCTGCTCGGGGAGCCTGAGAATCCCTGTGCTCTTTCTGGCACAGACAGAAAGGCTGGGAGTGGGTGGGGAGCATGGAACGAGCTGTTACAACCGAGGGATGTTTGCACCCTGCTGCCAAGGGCCATGCAGAAAAACCAGGGGACATTTCAGTCACTGACCGCTCCAGCCATCCCAGCAGTGTTGGCAGAGTGAGGCGTGTGAAGGGGGGAACAGAAAGGTCTCTCTCTTCCCCCTTCATTTCCCCGCTTACTGTTCTTGTCCCCCTCATGGTATGTGCGTCTCCATCCATGCAAAGCAAGTGGGTGAGGTCTGGGCAGACCAAACGTGGGGCATTTACCCAGCAGTGTCTCTGGGCTGGGACTTGTGACTCCCACCTCCAGCTGTCCCCCTTTCCCCCCCTTTGCCCTTCTCCCTCTCGCTGAGCCCCCTGTCCCTTCCCACCGCAGTGTGCAGGAACTGTGAGGAGCTGGATGTCTTGACAGTGGCTGGGGTCATCATCGCAGATCTCCTCATCACCCTCGGGGTGCTGATCCTGGTCTATTACTTCAGTAAGAACCGGAAGGGGCGAGTGGGTGGCAGCGCCGGAGTTCATCCGAGAGGTAAGAGCCGGTTCGAATCTCTCCTGGGAATAAGTGGCTGAGCGCCTGCAACTGGGGGAAACGCTGGGGTCAAGCCCACCTCAGGCTCCTCCTGCCGCTTACCACACCCTGTGCCACCCTTCATGTGGGGAAGGTGCAGCTGCCATTTTGTGCTGAAAGCGCCCCAGCCACAGGAACCCATTGCCAGGCTATGGTGAAGCAGCCATGAGAGGGCAAAGGGAGGGTGGGGCTGGCTGGAAGGGCTGTACTGCTGCCTCCCCGGCGGTATCACAGCACAGCCGCCCTCAAGCATTCACACCACGAGTCAGCCCCTAACCTCAGGGAGTTGGCTTTAAAATCACGAGATTTTATTTAAATGAGAAATGGGGGGGGGGTTGTCTCTGCTCTCTGAGCCCATCAGTTGGGTCACATTTTTAGGCCTTTCTCTGCAACCAGGACGGCTGGAAACTGCCTTATTTTAAAATGGAAGCTGAGATTCTAGTGCAGTCTCTTGATTCCCGCAGTGGGGGCACTAAGACAGACACCACAAATCACCGACACTCCCAAGAGCTGACAGCACTGCATTTTGCACCCCGGCCAGAGCATCATTTGGTTCAGGGGCTGGAGGCCTGTGCCTCAGAGGACAGTCCTGCGTTCTGGGTGCTACAAAGGCCAGGTGCTCAGGGCTGAGGTGTCTCACTTGGGTCCCCAAAATTGGAGGACATTTTGTGCCCTGTTTGTTCCTGAAACGTCCACGGAGATGAGTCCCGCCTGCGAAGCTCTGTGTCTGCACTAAGAATGGTAGTATTCCACCTGAACGTTCTCCCTGCTTTGCTTTCCAGGCCCGAAGATGGTGCGCCCCCCGCCTGTGCCAAACCCAGACTATGAGGTAACGGGAACCATGGGGGGGCGGGTTCCTTCTCTTCTCTTGGCCTTTCCAGAACTATTGGGATTGGGGTCACAGCCTTCTTGGTGGATGATGAGAGCTGAGAAATTACAGCATTGGCCCCCTTCCACCAGGTGCTTGGTTCAGCTCCAGGCTTCATCTGGGTGGAGGGGAAGGAGTGACTGAGAGCAGGGCCATGTGGCTTCCTAGGGTAGTTATTTATCCATACGACAAGGAGTCATCAACAGAAAGATCGTCACAGCATGCAGGGTACAGGGTGCATACCCAGAGCTGCACGCTCCCTGTGCCCACGTCACAGCTGGTGGTGGCACTGAGGTGCCCCAGCCCTGGCACAGAGCCCGGTTGTACCAAGTGCTGTCACTGTGCTAGGTTAACGCAAGAGCCTGTTGCTCACATCTGCTCCTGTTCCCACAGCCCATCCGGAAGGGTCAGCGGGATGTGTACGCCGGGCTGCAGTCCAGGGGCTTCTGAATCACCCTGCGGATGGCAGGGTGGACGAGAGCAGCTGAGAGTCCCCCAGCTTCTGTCCCCCGTGATACAGATTCTCTGCAGTCCATGCTGGGCAGCTGCGCATTCTGTGGACCAGCCCAGCAGCTGCAATGGGAGACGCTGCCCCTCCTTGGACACCTCCTTCCTGCCTTTGATTTGACCCCAGGGAACAGACACTGACTAAAGAAACAAGAAGAAAAGGTTTTCCCCATTAAATACTTGTAGCTTTCTCCTCTTCGGGCTCCTCCTGGGATGGCTGGGCTCTCCTGATCCCTCGTTCCAAACTCCTGGGGAAACCCTTTCACTCTTCAGTTTTATTTATTTCAGTCACATGCTTTGATTTCTCTCTCCAGCACCCTGAGCCATTGATCTCGCCCTGACACTCAGCTGGCCTCTTCCCTGCCCAGGGCAAGGAGAGACATTGTCCAGTGTCCTGAGCACCAGCAACACCTGAGCTGTGACCCCAGCTCTGACACTGAGTCCCTCTGTGACCACGGCTGAGTCCCTCCCCCTCAGCCTTCCCATCTGTACCATGGACAGAGACCATCCACTTCCCCGAGATGCGTTAAATAGCGCTAGTAAAGGGCAGACCCTCTCGGGGCACTGAGGCTTGGCTGGCTCTCTCCTATTCCTCTGGTTTTACATTAGATCCCATTTCCCTGCCCAGGATAGTAACAACTCTGTCACCACGTTCCCTGGGGCTCGAAAGGCAGATGCGATGGTCACTATGGGCAGTAAAGGGTAGAAGTGGCCAAGTGCACATCCACCATATTCCTCCGTCAGCCCCATCCCTGTCCAGCTTGTGCTCTGCAGTGTTCTTCTGGCCACCACTAGTGTTCGGGGTGTAAGTCCCGGTGCTGCGAGCTCCAGGCCCCGGTGCGGTGTCAGTCGTGCTCACCTGGTCCTGTCTCAGCATTGACCGAGCAGTTCATTGAAAACACAGCTCTGGCTGCCCTTTCCAGCCACGCTCAGCACGCCTGTCCTTGCTGTGGGGTCCCACACAGCCCCAACACCCCTTTCTGGAGACCTGCCTAGAGGAAAAGGGGCTGGAGTCCTTTCTTGCATCGCTGGGATGGATAAAGATGGCCTGGAAGGAGGGGCTTTAAATATCAGCGGTGGACATCTGGAGCCGCCTGGTTTTGCTGGAGGACCCGGTGGTTCTCTCAGAAAGGTACCTAAATAGAAGGCTGGGCCTGTGGAGTCTTCAGCACGTGCCCCTTCTCCCCCAGGCCTCCTCTAGACATGGTAACAAAGCGTCATCTGTAAGCCCCCCCGTAGGGCGCTTACGTGGCTGATCGAGTCTCTAACCCTTATTATTAAATTCCAGTAGCACTTGGGAGCCCTGGTCAAGATCCAGGCCCCGTTGGGCTGGGTTCTGCTGAGGAACCTAGTCCCTCCCCAGAGACGTCACTGTCTCAGGGGGACGAGACGCGGGAGAGAGGACTGGCACCATTTCCCAGATGGGAAACTGAGCTCAGGGCTCCTGACCCTCCAGGACTTCTCTGGAGAAGTCCTATAGAATTTAAGAGCAGCAAAACCCATAGGGCTGTGTAGAAATCAGCCCAAACCCTAGAGAACTGCAGACAGAATGAGACCCTTTCCATAGGTTTTTGTTGTTACTCAGCCTGTGGAATTCTATAGTAGGGACCCCCATTCCTGCTTCAGTTCCATAGCGTGGTCCAAAACCGCACCTAGAAATAGGAGCGTTTTCTAGTAACGGTGCGAGGACTTTCCCAGAAGGGCTATACAACCCCCCTGCTCTGAATGAGTCTCCTCTGGCTCACCTCGCTCCAACCCCCTTCCTTGCTGTCCCACTCTCTCTCCTGTTCCATCTCTGGCTCTCGGGCTGCGTCCGGGCTCCATGGGGTCTGTTACCAAGATGGTGAGTTTGTCTGTACTGAGAAAGGCCTGCTTGAACGTGTATGATGCAAGTATTTCTAAAAGTGCATTATGCAGCCAATAAAGTGGGAGGGCTCTGCCCCTGGATCCGCATTGGAGGGCGTTTCCAATTCATTCTTTCTCCACACAACCGTTGCTCAGAGGACTCTGCGCAGGAAAGACCCCGCGTCCGCAAAAGCTGCTGGGGTCACTGCTGAGGTGCACTGGTAGGGGGTGAGGGGCAGACAGCAAACAGTGGAGTGCAATGGCCAGGCTAGGGGAGAGATGTCATCAGCAGAGCTGGGGGCTGGGCTGGAATAGCTGGGGGGCTGCAGGTCAGGCCTGGGGCAAGATAACAAGGTTGTGGTCACTTACACTCCATTTAACAAGCCATCTTCAAAAGCCAGTGGAGTTAAAATGATCCAGTTTCATGAAGGTGGCAGGACAGTCAATGTGGGGAGTGGGATTCAGACTTGTTTCCTTTTCCCGAGAGCCACATGGGCAGCTGGGAGCAGACACCAGCGTCTGGCTTAGCCCAGGGCTGAGCAGAGTCAGTTTTCTATTGCTCAGAGGGGAGACGTCGCTCCGGAGAGGAAGCAGCAGTAACTGAGGTGGGCTGTGGTTTAGCCCTGGGGTCTCAGCACAGCGAGGAGTGAGCACCCAGCCAGTTTCGAGCCTCGGCTCAGTGTGCTTGGCCTGGAGGATGTGGTTACAGAGGCAGGCACAGCTGGGTTTACCTTGCAAGCCCTACATGTCAAGAGGAGAGAGTTTGCAAGCAAGAGCCAAACAGAACCACCCCCACACAGCCCCCATGAAACCCCCAGGGCCAGGTTCACCGCTGGTCTAAATGGGTGTCACTCTACTGAAGTCAATGCAGTAGCGAAGTTATTGACCTCAGCCCCCTGGTGCAGCTGCATTGCCATGGCTGGGCTCAGACCAGGGCTGTGATTCATTGCACAGCCCAGCCAGGAACAGCTGCTCTGGATGTACAGTGGGTCAGGTCCTGCTTCCAGCCGTACCCATGTGCTCAAACTGCCTTCCCCAGGGCTGCCAGCATGAGTAACCATCATCTTCCCCACTTGTCAGCTCACTGCAGTGTCTCCACACAGCTATCTACAAACCTACACGGCCCTGTCTCCTCACTTGGCTGCACGTGTGCCTACAAACGTCGTCTGGCCTCCTAAGGCCAGAATTGCACAGAGAAAACCACAGTGCCATAAAGAGGCCAATAAGGGAGCTGATCCTTTCAGAGCTGCCCGGTTTCTCCATGCCCCGCAGTACCAGGCTCACTCCTGGACGGAGTTACAGACACAGAGCAGGTCTGCAGTGGGTGACCGAAGTCTCTTCCCAAAGCATGGGATGGTCTCAAGAGCTGTGATTTTGCCTCGACCATTTTTGCTCCCTCTCTGGCACAAGCAGGGCAGCTGAATGTGGCCCCCAACTTAGGGACCAATAACATTTGAATCCTGCCACTTACTAGTAAATCGCATCCACTTACCCCACAATAATAGCACTTCACGCCTGGCATTTTGGTCTCATGTCTGTCTCCTACACTAGCTCTAATGGCTCCATATAATTACCCACCTATCACTGTGTGGTAATTACATGAGCCGCTATGTGATCCTAGAACAGCCAAATTAACATAGGGGCATTTCCTCCATGTTAATACAGCTAGCAGCTCTCTGGTGCTCACTAAAATGTGTCACCCAAATTCTTAGAAAGCCAGGAGGAGACCACGACTCACAGGTGCCTGCGACCCGCACAGAGAGGGTGACCTGGTTTCTGAGGTTTTTAACTGCTTGCTGCTCCCATCTGTTACTTGCCACCCATTCTGCCCAGACCTTGAGACCTGCAATAACGGATGGTTCTATTCAAGGGCGGGGCCTTTGGATGGAGAGGACCCCAGGGAACTGGGGCAGTCAGAGCTGTTGCTGAGCAGCAGTGTTCCAGTAACTGTAGCCAATAGGAGAGATGGAAAAGGCTTCACAGGTTACATCCAATGCATCGCATGGCGGAGGCATGTCTGTCAGTCCAGACGCTGCGTTCTACGGGCATGCAGAAAACTAACCCCTGGGACATTAAGGAGCCCTCCCATCAGATCCTGAGACACAGGCCTCCCTAGGAGGGCCAAGGAATCTGCCTATCCCTGCTTCATACGCCATTGGGTGCTTTTGGGAAGGAGGAGAAAGGCACTTATGAACCCTTAGCATTTCCCTGACCAGGCAGCACAATTCCCTCCCCTGCTCATGTCCTTTCCCCGCTGCATGTGTGGCAAGTGGGACAGGAACTGTCTGCGCTGATGGTTAAAGAGGCCCTGCTAACATGAGGCCTGTGTGTTCCAGGCTGCTTTCCAAAGGCCAACACGTACAGACGTCGCGGGAGTGCAGGTGCTGGGACTCAGCTGCTTTCTGCTCCATCACTCGGTACCTTTTGTTCTCTAGCCTCAGGCTCTCGACCCTTTGGCCAGAAGTCAGTAATCGTGTCACAAGAGCAATGAACCTTCCCCAAGAACAGGCAACTGGGAGGTTAAACAACTGCTCCAGGCAGGCAGGCAGGCATCCCTGCTGCACCTGCTCCTGGGATCCTAGAGAAATCCCCAAGACTCCGACTGGCTCTAACCCGGCAGGAGAGCTCTGAAGGGGGCACGCTGCTCAGGAACCTAACTGCCCCAGCTGGGCCCCCAGACGGTGCCGGGGGAGGATACAAACCAGCCAGGGGGTGGATCTAACGATGTGCACACAGGACACTGACTCTGGACTCAGGCCAGCGCTGCTCGTCTCCTGCTCTGAGGAAGCACCGCGGTGGGTTCATGCTGCACTGACCAGCCCATCAGTCACCTCCGCTCGCTGCCCAGACAAACCCCAGCCCATTCCGCCCCTTCACCACAGCCCACAAAGAGTCGGGCCAGAATGCAGGAAACAGGCCTCTGCTCAAGCAGACGGGGCCCTGGGCAGGGGTTTCCCTGTGACTGATGCAGGGGAGGCAAACCTGGCTTCTGCTCTGACACCCCAGTGGCCTTGGCGTCAGCCCTCTACCCCTCAGTTTCCCTATCAGTAGAATGGGGCTGACAGCCCTTGCCCACCTGAAGCACTGCACTATTATTTAGGGTCACAGAGGGCAGAACTCAGCCCCACCTCAGAAGAACCCCCCCATCCCAGACTGACAACTGGGCCGCCACTCGTAATCATCCCCTGAGAGGCAGGGCTGGAGGGGGGCAGCCCCACACCCCAAGAGCTTGAGTCTGCTTTGCGGCCTGTCCCTTTGGCAGCGCCCCTCTGGTGACAGAAACAAAAGGGCCTGGCTAGGGGTTACCCTCTGTGGGCAATGGGAGGAGCAGGCTGACCAGCAGCGTCCCCAGAGCCCCCTAAGGTGGAGGGGGGCTGAGCGGACTTGGCTCGCTTTGCGCCATCATCCCTGCGTGCTGATGGCGAGTGCTCTGCCCTGCCCCCCTCATGCACGATCAGCTCCTATGCAGCTTGTTTTGCTCCGAGCTCTTGCTGTTTCCATTTCCTCCTCGGTCACAGCAGAGCCGTATCTGATCTTGGGGAGAGCTTGCGTCAGCCACCTCCAGCAGCAGCACGCCCAGCTCAAAGCATCTCCAGGTTTAGTGCTGATGGTTTGCCACCAAGCGATCAGGCCGGCTCGCAGCCTGGGTGTGTGCTGGGGGAAGGGACTGGCCGTCGGGGCCTTGGCGGCTTCAGGCGGAAGCAGAAACTTGCACATGTAAAACCAAATCTATTTTGGTACAAACAACTCCCCCAGGCCCAGTCAGATCACAGGGGGTGGAGGGGCTGTCCTGGACGTTGCAGCCCTCTGATGGAAGATGCTGCAGGAGGCCCAGGTGTTACTAACACTCACAAGAGCTGTGCCAGGGCATGAGCAGGCCTAGGTGTATCATTAGGGGAGCAGCGTGGAACAAGCTGCTGCTGTGTGGTGGGTGCCGGGGGAAGGGGGGGTGATGATATTCTCCCCTCTCAGAGCATTTCTCTCTCTCTCCCCCCCACCCAAGGATTTATGAAGATTAAACCCCCGCAAGGTGGATCAATATCATCAGCCCCCAACGCACAGAAACAAAAGGCAAATGACTTGCCCATGTTCTCCCAGCGCTAGGAATGGGAACCTGGGCTCTGGCTTCCAGCCTTTGATGAGCCACAATGCCACCCTTCCTGCCACAGGCACTCGCAGGCAGTTTATATGGGTGTCTCTGCCCTCCCCGGCCTCAGTGTTTTCCTCCCACGCAATGTTAAAAACAACCAACCGCTAGCACGGCGCAGCTAGTCTCCACACCCAGCAGGGTGGGCTCAGGGCCAGGCAGAAGCCCCCCACCAGTTCGGCTTGTTGCACTCAGGAAGGGCCCATTACTGATCACATGGGGTCATGTCAGACAGGACCCTCCATCAGCTGCAGGCCTGCCTGCAATGGCGACCCTGGAATCAGGACAGCTAGGTAGGATTCTGCTCCTCTCACCAGCCTGGGCAAAGCCTCTTTATTGCCAAAGCAAAAGCATCACAAAGAGCAGAGAGCACTACGAGCACCCTTGGCACTGCAGGGAGCCAGAGGGATTTCAGACAAGCAGGGCCCAGGATCACCTGCGAGCAGAGATCATCCACTTCTTAGACACATTAGTGAGATGCCCATCACCATGGTTTCTGGCACCAAGCTGCAGCGTGAAGGCTTTGTGGGCTGCTTCAAAGGTGGCAGGATTCCCCAGTATTGTTGGTTCCCATGTGGAAAGCGACAGGATAAAGGGCCAAGGGTTCCAGGTGCTCTCTGTTGTCATTTGCGGGTCCTGGTAACTCCTAGGCGGCTGTACTGCTCATTGTCCCGCTCACCAAGGGGCTAGGAGGAAGGGAGAAGGTAAGGCTGCTTTTTAAAGTGTTTCTCTGCTATTGAGGATCATACACTGCACCCACCACTGTGGTACTTGACCTCAGGAGCTGGGAGCCTGGGTTCTGATAGGATAAATGGGTACAGACAGCACCTCCCATATCCTCTGCATTCAAAGCTTCAGTATGAAACAGGCAGCCTCAAAACAGAGGAGATGTTGCCTGCACCCACATATCACAACCCAGCCACTGAGTTCCCAGCGAGCAGGACCTTCTGATGAGCAGAGTTACTGATCTCAGAACCAGCGGGGAGGAGGCAGCCAGCCAGTGCTCGTTTCACACCATTACCTGGTCGGCTCACCTCTCCATATGCTAGCTCATCTTACTGTTGCTGGCCTTTCCCTGCTCTCTCCTGCAGTGCTGGGGCAGAGTAGCGGGCACCAGTTTTGGGTTTGGGGCGGTGGGGGGGAAGCAAAATAAAATTATACAGGCATGTAAGCATGCGGACTCACCCCTGCGGCGCCTGTTCCAGGAATTAGCTCTCCAGCCTGCGGAGTACCCTCCGCTGCCTCTTGGCCCCCCGTGTCCCTCCCAGGACCCCAGTGCCCCTTTATCTGGGGTGCTGCCCCCAGAAGTAACCCCTTTCTCTCAGGGTCTCCCCTCCCTAGGAAACCCCCACCCACTATCCCCACCACGCCTCAGTATCAGGCTACTGCCAGTCATTGTCTAGCCCCACGGCCTGGGGCAGGCTGCAGTATCAGCCTTTCCTCACTGGCAAGGAAGGTTTGGACCTGCTGCCTTGGCCTACCCCTGGGCTGCCCTCTGCAACCCCCAGTATCTGTTAGCCCAATGCTAGGCCACAGCCTGGGACTTTCCAGGCTAGAGCTCCCCAACTCCTCTGCCTTTCCCCAGCCCTGCTCCCCTCAGGTACCCTGTGTCCAGCTTCCTGCAGACAGGCCCTTCTCCCTCTACAGACAGAGTGAAACTGCCTGGGTCACTGGCTCACAGCTTTTTATAGGGGCCAGCTGGGCCTGATTGGGGCATGGCCCCAGCTAAGCCTACTTTCCCCCAATCAGCCCAGGCGTCTTGCCCCAGCCCCAGCCCCCTCCTGGGCTGTTTTAAGCCCTGAAGGGCAGGAGCAGGTAACCAACCTGATACATGGCAAATTAATCAGCCTGTGCACCCCTGGGGCTCAGTGCCCTACATATGTCTGGGGGGAGCCTGTGCCTGGGTGTGTCTGTGATGCTCCTAGACAGGTACTTGGGTGCGTACTGCTGCTGTAGCCCTTCCTGCCCTCCTGCATTCACTGCCGCAGGCGCCCTGCACAGATCAGCCTATTTCCGTGAGAAGGCAGGTATTTAATCTCCGCCTGAAAGTGAGAGAGTGAGGGAGGAGCGCCTGGGGCTCAACCCTCAGGAGGTTGGCACTGTGCGTAAGCAGCCAGCGAGGCACTCCCCGGGTATCGGGGAAATCCCCACGCAGCCAGCACTCTGTGGGGTGCTGGAACTAGGGGTGCAGCAGCACCCCCGGCTTGGCGGGGTTTCCCTCACACACAGGGTTTGCAGTCTGGTTCAATGGCTCTCAGCACCCCCACTGTATGAGCTGTTCCAACGCCGCTGGCGCCCTGTTCCAGCTGCAGGGCAGGAGGTGGGAAGGGGCACGGCCACAGGGCGTCCCAGCTGCAGCGTGTGCACTGGGGCCAGCTGCTCCAGGATGATCATTACACCAGGCAAAGTGGAGGTGCAGCAAGAGCAAGTCAGGCCCCCCACACTTCCAGTCACCCTGGGGGCAGCGTTTTACACCTGCTCTGTACAGATCTAAATCACTAGCCACGCCCGGGGCCTCTCCAGGTCCTGAGCGATCCCTCCATGCACCAGTCCGGATTTCCGAGCACTGAGTGATGGGAAAGGCTGACCCAGCGACCACTCGTCACTCACCTGGTAGAGCTGCTCATTGGCGATCAGGTTCTGTCGGTCAGAAGCTAAGATAAATCAAGCAAAGGTCAGTGGAAGCTCGGCGGGAGGGCAGCATTTTCAAATGACCCCAAGTGGTGATTTTCTCTCCCCCACTCTGCAGCTTGTACCACCACTTACACCTGCACAGCACAAGGTCCTAGCATTTCACACCCACTCCACACTTCCTGTGCACGGGTGGTAACAGCGACACCAGGTGCAGGGCAGCGGGCCCAGGGCCCCTCTCTGCTCTCTATGGACAGCTGGGAACACACGTTGCTTTTGCTAAGCATAGAGCTTCGTTTACACTAGGCCTGTTCTGCTAAAATTTCACTTATTGCTGCCACTGGTTCAGCCCCGCCAGTGGGGGCGCTGTTGTCAAGAAGGAACCAACATCTACTGGTGTCACTGGGTCAATAACATGGTGCTTAAAATGCTGAGAGCTTCAGGAGCCCTGTCTACACTAGGGCTCCCACTGTCCCGACTACTGGAGAACTAAGCTAGCAGCAGCAAAGGTGGGAAACTATTTGCACAAAAGCCAAATGGAGGCATTCCCTTGAGGTTTACCCTGATGTCTCTGCCCAAAATTTCACCTCTCCCCAACTGCAATCTGTGCTGGCTGCTGCCCTTCACTCCAGGTATGGCTCTGTTCCCTCATGCTGACTACGCAGTTTGTAAAGTTATGCGAATTTGTGAGGAAGTTATAGAGAATCAGCCCAGAGGTGGGTGTTCTACAAAATAGTGTCTCCTGCTGCTGTCCCCTTGCTCAGGCAGATACCCACACTCACAGATGACAGTCTCCCATAGCAACATGCAGACACACCCTCACACTCCCTCCCTCTGGGCTGACATGCATTCCTTGAGTCATGCATGTAGGTGTCACGTAGGGGCTCCAGGCACCAACCCAGCATCATGTGGGTGAGTGTGATGGAAAGACCCCAGGGATACTGCACAGCGAGTCCTGGCCGACCAGCCATCCTTCATCCTGGTGTTAGTGGAGATGACCAGACACTCCCTGTCCCTGCACTGGGCAGCAGAGAAACTCCTCCCCTGAGCTGCACAGAGGGGCCTCCTCCGTCTCACCTCGTAAGTGACGGCCACTCTCTTGGCTGGTGATGCAGTACACGGCGATTGCCAGGAAGACCGTGGCGATGACATCAGCTACCACGATCCCCGAGATGGTGGCTGCATCCAGCTCGATGCAATTCTGGCACACTGCAAAGCCACAGACACAACACAGAGAACTGAGAATGGGGCACAACCCTCCACACCCACCCACCTCCTACACATCCAGCTCAGTGGCACAGGCAGCAAGCCAGCAGGAGAGCCCCGGAGGATTTCTTTGTTCCCACTACAAAGCCCCTTTGCCGCCCAGTTAGAAATATAACCCCCCTAACACACACACACACCCACACCTCCGCTCTCCCACCTCCAAGGCCCCACTCAGCCAAAGGCAACTGGACAGGACCCGTGAGGGAGCCTACCAATGCAACGCTGACCAAACAGAACGGTCACTGCTCAGCAACTCCCATTCCCCAACCAAGGCAGGGCTTGGCGCACCCAGCCCAGGGTGCCTGCTCAGAGCAACCGGTGGCGGAGTGCAAAGTTGGGATAGGGCAGGGAGCAGGGTCCCTGGTGTGTCAGGGCAGAGCACTAGCTCCTCCTGAGCCACAGGGCCAGCCCAGAATGAGCTGCAAAATGGGTGTGGAGTGAGTCAGCTCAGCAATCATGCATGTGTGCATGTCGATCCAGGAACCACCCATGCAAACAGGCACAAGTGCACATCTTGGTGCCTGCTGCCCGGGGGCCAGTTTTGAACACCGGGGCCCCCGTGCCACTGCCAGTCCCAGTCTGAGCGTGCTGAGACTTCTGGCTGAGCACTGAAAGTTAGAGTTCAGAGGTGGAAGAGCCCAAGCAGATCATCCAGCCTCCTCCCTCCCCTACTGGGCCAATGCAGGATGGTTCCTTACAAGACACGCAGCCTGTGGGGAAAATTTGGGGACAAAGAAACACACACATCTGCCACTGCTGCAGCTTTACAGAGAGCCAGTGGAGAAATGGCAGGTGTGTTTCACAGAACATTTAAAAAACTTTAATTTCCAGAACAGGGCCATTTTTTCATAAAAAAAATTTTTTAGAATTAAAAATTCGAGCCAGCTCTAGTTTTATAGACCAGAGGCAAACAGACTGGTGAACATACTTCGGAAATACACCTGTACAGAATATCCAACAGTGCACTCATAAACTCCTCTCGGGTCGCCCGTTTCTGCACCCAGATTCAACTCTGTGCTGTCTTCGTTTATAGAAGCTCCATCTTTCCGCCACTTTACATCAGTTGAGTTGCACTTCAGGACTACGTCATGGCCACGTATTTCCACTTTCAAATCTGCAGTAAAACAAAAATGAAGGCTGGGAGGTGACAGATACAAAGAAGCCCAGAGGTTGAGTTGTCATCAGTAACCTAGGTTCAGAACTCAGGTTTCTTACACAGGCACTTAGAAAGGAGCCATTTCCCAGTGAGACAGAGATAGAAACCCCTGAATAAAGGTGTTCTCACTGAGAAAATATCCGTGATAATACAGTGATAGGTATAATATTCAGGAATACAATTCAGTTTATAGTTAGATAGATACAGATATCTATAACCGTTGATTATATTAACAATTAATAATGTTGTTATATTGTCAATTATTAGCAATAAATAACTCTGGGCCTGATTCTGCCAACTCAACTCCTGGGAGCAGTCCTATTCGCCCCTATGGAGCTAGTGATGGTCGGAATAAGCTGTACATCCATAAGAAGTGTTTGTAAGATCAGGTCCTTAATTAGCAGCATCTAATATAATTATATATTATATTAATATAATACTGCAACTGACATTTTATCAGGGAGATTTTCAGTCATGCAGAGAATAATTGGGCCCAGAATCCTTTAACCTGCAGTAAATTCTGGCTGTGGATGTGAGGCCCTGATCCTGCACACTATGCACAGGCTGAATGGTAAGTGAAAGGGTTTGCAGATTCAGGCTATTAATAATTAGTGATGGCGGCTGGAATTTTGTAACAAGTTTTTAAAGTAAAAATGGTGGGGAGATCAGCCAAACCAGTTAGCGAAAGATAGTTCTGTGGTCAGCTCTGTAACTGGTGAGCAAATTTAACTGAAAGCTGATTACAATGAAAACTGTGTAAAATTCACAAAATGAGTTTCCCATGGGGGCAGGGTTGAGACCAGGGGGGTCACTCCCCAGCCTTCAGAACACAAAATAAAGATTGTTGTTGTTTGAGCACTGACAATGAGAGCAGCGCAGCTCATACTGCAAAGCCTCGGCAACACAGACACAGCTGAGAATTTGGATTACACCCCCCCTCAACTCACACACATCCCGTTTTTCAGTCAGCTCCAGTCTAGGTGTCTAATTCCTGTACCTGTTTGGGTTTGTAAATCAGATAGTTCCGTGTCCGCTAGTTGCACACTCAATTGTCACCAGTTCAAAAACGCAGCCATAATTATTTGGAGGTGCAAAATCTTGACTGCACAAAGATAGGCTGGCTTGAGGTCTGTCCCTATATTTATATATGTATCATTAACCGCTTATATTAAGGTTGCAATTATATTCTAAATTATTATGAGAGAAATACATTTTATGCTAAAATAATTATTAATCAATAGCTGAATGGATATTAAACTGCCTGGGGTGGGGACTCTGTTCCCTTGTCTGTGCCCAGAAATCCATGCTTAAAGAAAATAATGATAATTTCATGTTTAAAAGAGCTCAGAAAGAGGCTTTGAGGAACTACATGAACAATTAAAGCTAATATTGAATAATAACAATAAATTAACAAATAATTGCTACTAATAAAGCAATATCAAAAGGTAAGCGCAAACTAGACATGCAGTTAAAGGGACAGCTTCAACTCAAGAATCTCACTTCTCTATGGAGCTTTATTCACCTCAGTGACTGCAGCTGGAGAAGAGAAAAGATACTTTCTCTCTCTGATTTTGAGTTTACAGTGTTTGAAGTCAATGAGGTCCTGTGTGAACGTAGTGGGCTCATCGCAGGGTCGGAGCCTTAATGGTCTGTTTTGCCTCTTCATGAGTCTTTCACGTGGCAACAGGGGCAGAAGTGGCCCAAACAGCTTCATTCTGCAGTCCAGTGCTTTTCCTGTTAATTGCACTGATTACCACAATGTTGGGCCTGGTTCTGACTTCACCTGCATCAGTTTTGCCCTGGAGGAACTTTGCTGACTTCAGTGGTGCTATTACTGATCCGCACTGGGGCGATCAGGGATCAGAAGCGAGACCTTTACATTTGTCGTTGGACCAGTTTGGCCAATTGTCAGTTCTTGGTTTCCCCACTGGAGAACTGAGAGCGATTTGTCCATCAGCCTCATGGTGACAATTCACACACTGGACTGGATTCCGAGGCCTCCTATCCCGTGAGTGAGGAACTGGCTCTTTTCCATTATTTGCTTTTCCTGCTCTAAGCTGCTGCCTAGTATTACCCCACACCCACCCTCAGGGAGGCAGTTCTGAGAGTCATGGGCCCAATCCTGCTTCCAGCGAAGCCAACAAAAGTGATGCCATCAACATCACTGGGGGCAGGATAGGGCCTAATGTGAATCGAGGTGCAGTCAGTCCTACTGCAAGGCAGGCTGGGCTTGTAACAGGCACTACACAGGCCAGTAAGTCACCGTAATGGGCTGACCTCACTGTACGTGTCTCTTGTAATGAGCTTTCTTTCCCTGGGACATGAATCCATCCCCCTCTATTCAAAACGATTACTATGGAAGTGAGCGTGCTGCACAGGTGGAAGGTACAATAGTGACCGTCCCAGAGACTGAAGCCTTGTGTTTCTCCCCAGAGCAAGCGGGGCATAAACAGTGACCACCTGTGCTCCCTCCAAGTCCCCCTCCCTCCCCAGTGACCTCTAATACAAACACGGGATGCAGAGTCCTGGCTGCCACGGTTATCTGTGAAACAGCCACCCTCTGTGACCTTCAAGAGCAAAACGTCTCCTCCATCCAACCCTGACCAAAATGAGTTCTGTAGGGTTTTTTTACCTTCAGCTTTAGAGTCTTGTGTGACCACACCTGAGGGGAAAAAGAAAAAATGTAATTTAGAAGTGCCACAAACCCTCCTGCTTCAAGGAATAACGACAGGACACAGGAAGAAACCGGCCAGTCTGAGAGAGAGGATACAGGGCGATCTGGGCCCCTGCTCAGACCAGGCCTGGAAAGTCCTATGTTCCTGATTCCGTTTAGTTATAAAGGCCAACATTTTCAAAAGTAGCCACAAATTTTCAGTGTCTGATTTGAGCTCCCTGGGGCCTGATTTGTAGCAGTGCTGAGTACCCACACTTCCAACTGAAATTAATGGGAGCTGTGGATACTAAATCAGGCTTAGGTTGGCTGAAACTGGGCACCCAAAAATTGAGTCACCCAAATGCATTGGCCGTGTTTTAAAATGTAGGCTTTCATGATTCTAGAACTCACTACCCAATCGGTGCAATGGAGACCAACTCCATCATTGCAGCTAACGGCTCAGCAATCCACTCAAACTTTTTTCCAGGGCTGGGTTTACTGGAAGGAGCATGCCAAGGTTTTTTGGAGTAGGGGAAATCTATTTATATGGTAATAAGGAACTATTTGTTTTTAATCTTTGTATGTGCACTTAGAGCTGGTCAAACATATGTATTCTATAAGTCAGATGAAATAAAATGCAGATGTCTCTTCAAACTCAAACATATAAACACACTTTGCACAAATCAAAGATACAAATATTAATTAATCTAATTAATTTGAAATCACCTTTAATCTTTACCTGCACTCAGCAGAGGTGCTAAATCTTAAAATTTCACCATCCTTTGGGATGCGTTCAGCAATCATGTCCCACGTTAGGGCCATGAACAAGAACGGATAACACAAAGGGGCAAAACATACCCAACGCACACTCTGTGCAATTCCTCTGACTGGAATAGTGTGTCATTTAGGGCACAATGTGGCCCAGAGTTCCATTAACACCAACAAAACACATCACATACCTACTGAATACGTCTGAAGAGAAGTGAGGCTGCATTAGGCAAAAAACACTTGGGGGAAAGGATTGCTTCCCTTTGCTATATGTATGCACTGTCCAGTGAGCTCTACAAACTATATAATATTAACACAGATTAAAACATTGTATGGCTTATTTGCCTAAAATGATCCAACGCAGTATGGTACAAGGCTGCTTCAAACAATTAATCTTGGTCACAGTATTTGAGTTTGTCTCACAGAGTATTTAAAGCAATCACGTTTTAGTTACTTGCCAAACTGAACTATATCACCACATGGTCTTTCCCCGCCTTAAACTTTGTAAGTGAGCTTAATGTTCATGGAAAGTACAAACAGTAGAAATGGAAAAGACCCATTAGGTCTTCTTGAGTCCATCTCCCAGCCAAAAAACAACCTTCAAAACCAAATCTATATAAAACAGATAAGAATTTATTTCTTAATAAGGAACCAACAAGATGTGTGCCAGCCCTAACTCTCACAGTTTTGCCTGCCTGTCTGTCTATCTGGCTATACACTTTCCCCCTCCATTTATTTGTCTGTGTTTAGTCTTACAGATTCTTAGCGCCTTATGGCAGGGACTGTCTTTACAGCACTGAACACATTTGGGGCATTATGGTAATAAAATAGTAATTAATTATTAATAATGCAGGATTGAATATCTTACCTTTGATGATAAATCCGACCATTATTAAACTGACCAGAATCCCATGTCTCCCCATGGTCCTTTTCCTTAACACTAAAATGCAACTGCAGTTATTTCCTCACTAGTGTAGGAAAAATTACGGTACTTCACCCAGTTAAAAATATACATATATATATATAATATTAAAGCTCTCTTTTCTAAACAGCAGAGAGATGTGAAACCAGTATCAAGAGCCTTTTCAGATGTTGGCAACAGGAAGCCTAGGGGTGGAAGCCTCTGTCTTCTTTCCCCTAAGAACGTCAGCTTAAAGACGTCAGGGTTGGTTGTTTCGCGGTCGCCAAAGTTGCTGCCAACACAGATCAGAATACAGTATTCAGCTGCATATAAAAGGTTCTCCCACTAAAAACAAAGAAGGAAAATTAGCCATATTGCAGCTAACTTCTTTAGGTCCAAATCACACCCAATGGGCATTTTCTCAAGTATAGGATGAGCTGAATTACACAAGAGTACTGTAAAAAAACTGTAGCCACCTCAGACTTCAGGGTTAATACCCAGCCCAGCCACTCCAACTTTCTCATCTGTAGTAGGGATAGAGTTCAGGTCCTGCTGCTCCAAAAGCACAGACTAGAAGGGAGCTAAAGGAGAACTGCTGTTAGAAGCAGGGGTATAACTTATGACAAGCAGCAGCAGTTGCTACTGTATCCAGCACCTGGGAATGGTGCAGATGCACACTAGCTAGCTCATACAATGTTTTGGTGGTATCTACACATGCACATGATTAACTTGGTCCTTTGGCTTTAGGATTACTGTAGCCATTTCCCACCAAACGTGTTTGCTTTAATGTTATCGTTGCCCACTTGTGTGTTCAGCAGTGATTCCCAAGAAAGCCCTTTGCAGGAATATCCATAGATTCATAGGCTAAATAGGATCACTGTGATCATCTACTCTGACCTCCTGTGTAACAGGCCAGAGAACCTCCCCCCAAATAATGACTGTTTGAACTAGAATATATTTCAGAAAAACATCCAGTCTCGACTTTAAAATGGCCAGTGATGGAGAATCCACCACGATCCTTGGTAAGTTGCTCTAATAGTTAATTACCCTCACTATTCAAAATGTACATCTTATTTCCAGTCTGAATTTGTCTGGCTTCAACTTCCACATGCTGGATCTTGTTATAACTTCGTCTCCTAGACTGAGCAGCCCATTATAAATATTTGCTCCCTGTGTAGGTACTTCCAGTCTGTGAGCAAGTCACCCCTTAATCTTCTCTTTGTTAAAATGAATAAACTGAGCTCTTTGACTCCATTAATATAAGGCAGGTTTTCTAATCTTTTAATCATTCCCGTGGTTTGTCTCTGACCCCTCTCCAATTTATCAACATCCTTCTTGAATTGTTGACACCAGAACTGGACACAGTACTCCAGCAGTGTCACACCAGTGCCAAATACAGAGGAAATATTGTTTGTGACCAGCTTACCAAGAGATCCCCATTACTATGCATCAGTGATGTGTTCTCTTCATTATTTACCACTCCCCCATCGTTGTCTCATCTGAAAACTTTATCGGTGATTTTATGTTTTCGTTCAGGTCACTGATAAGAAACGATCCCTGCAGGACTCCAGTAGGAACATACAATATTGAAGGCCAGGTTCTTCTCACTGCTCCTGTGATTCCCAGGCATCATGTCTGTGTCTCCAAATGAACAGAATACCTACTTATTTGCAAACCAAGCCAGTGTTTTATTAGAAGTGATTTATGTTGAAACAGTTCCACCTGGTGGGGAATCATTTTTAAACCAGAGAGTGAGAACTCTGTGAAAGCACTGTACAGGACTTTCCCTCTGTCCTTTTCAGCTGCTACATAGTTATTAAAAAAAAGAATCAGTTTGTGCAGGTGATCTCAGCTTTGACAAGCTAAAACAATCTGTGTGAGGTCAGTACTTTGAAGCAAGTCTGTTAAAGGAAAACCCATGTACTATAGAAAATCGGATTTGTGATTAGTTCTGTATGTGGTCTCTGAGACCTAAATACTTAAGAGAACCCACTGATCCAGCATAGTACTAGGAGATGCTGGGCTGAGTTTCTAAAACGAAGGACCAGATTTGCAAAGCTATTTAGGCACCTAAAAATGCAGCTAGTGAATCCTAGTGGGATTTTCAAAAGTGCCTAAGCACCTAATTTCCAATGGCTGCCTAAATACCTTTAAAAATCTAGCCCTAAGTGACAGGGACCTTACCACATGAGATTATTAGTGATACCTTGCCACACTGCAATGGTAACTGCTGTCCTTGTTGAAGTACAACTCAGGGTGCCTAGTGGTGTGTATAAGGGATCCATAACCAGACAGATATACAGAGTTCACAAAGCCCTTTGCATGAAGAGTGATTTATAACTAGGGTCCTACCAAATTCACAGCCATGAAAAACACAAGCTTTCGAGACACACTGAACCTTTCTTCAGGAATGTTTCTGTCGCCACCACCTCCACCATTCGCTATGCTGACACAGAGCAGGGTTTTGTCAGCAGGGGTGCGTTTTCCCACACCCGACTCTGGTAGCTAAGCCGAGGTACTGAGCGCAGCCCAAGCCCTGCAGAATGGGGCAGTGCTGCTCCGCGGAGGAAAACCCCGCCCTGGCCTCGGCTCTGCTCTGGCGTGCCCGGAAGCCTGGCCCCGGACTGCATTAAGCCTGGCGTGGCAAAGGCCTGTGACAGCTTTGGCGCCCACCTATGGCCGAGCTGGGGAGAGTGTCTCCCGGGGAAGGAGCGCCCGCCCCGGGACTGAGCGCCGTGCGCTGCTTCGCCTGCCCAGGGGGCCTTCGGGACCTGCCCCTCCCGCACGCAGAGGCGGCAGCCGAGCCCGGCAGCCGCAGCCGGGGCGCGCGTTACGGAGGGGAGGAGGGGTGAGAGACGAGCGCCTGGTCCCCTCCGCCCCGCTCGCCGCCCAACACGTGGTGCCTACCCACGTGCTCCAGGCCTCCGGGCGCTTCCGGCGCTGGCCGGTGACGCGCGGCGCGGAGCAGTGACGTCTGCGCTTGCCAGCCTGAGGCTGAGCGAGAAGTGGAAGCGTCCGGGCCCCGGTAAGAAGCGGCAGCTCCGCCCCTCCCCCTCTGGCGGGCGGCCCGTGCGGCGCGGGCCTGGGGGGGGGGCGGCGCGAGCTGCGGGGCTCCCAAGGGGCGGCCTGGGGGCGGCCCAGGCCAGGCCGGGGCTCGGCTCAGGGGCCCTCTCCGGTCCCGCAGCTGTGCGAGCCGGCGGAACTACCCGCCACGGGCTGCCCGGGGCCCGCCGGATACCGGGATCTAACGGGCCATTGGCCAGGCTGGGCCGGGATGCGCCGCGCCCCCTGGGCTGAGTGACCCCAGCTGCCCCAGGGTCAGACGGGCTGGGTCGCTTCACAATTGCCCGGGTCTGTTCGCTTCCTCCGAGGCATCCGGCCCTGCCCCGTTGGAAGCCAGGACCCGGGGCTGGCAGGCTGGTTGGGCTGCCCCCGTGCGCCTGTCCTGACGGGCGGGAGCCCTGTCAGGGGTCACCGGAGAGGACCGGCCGGCTGTACTGCCATTCTGTGTGTGAGCGCACTTGCTTAGAGCGAAAGTTGGGGGGAACTAAAGTTTTCACCTACTAACGCTTGTCTCTTGGATAGTGATTTTCATCAGAGCTCAGAGGGCTTTACAAAGGATATCAGTTGCTCATCACATTCAAATACTGAATGGACTGGACTGGAAGTGCCGGTGTTACGGTTTTTGGGAGCATGATGGGAATAGTTTACCCTGCACAAATGTCCCATCCTCAGGTTCTTTGAATTGTGGGGGGGCCGTGAGGAAGAGAAGAACAGTGCAGGTGGAGAAAGTTGCATGAGCCCCACCAAATCAGATGTGTGTTTGTGGATGTGGGTAAAGCAGTGATAGAGCCTTGAATTTCACCTGTTTTGTGTCCCTGCTGTCACAGGGGCCCTGCCGAACAAAGCTGACCACAGGAGCAGCTCTCAAAGACTGTTAACTCAAGTTTCCTTCCTGTGCTTCTATGGCACTCTGCTAAACTGCAGAAGTATATGTCATCCAACACTCTGGAGCCAGTACCAATGGCTATGCTAATCTGGAGGAAATAAGGAGGAGGGAGCCACAGAATAAGAACAAAACCAAGAAAGCCCAACAGTTAGAAGCAAAGAGGAGAAGGACAGAGAGTGCTGAGGTAGATATGGGCAGGAGAGAGAGAGGTCAGAAGGAAGATGCAGCTACCTGTGATGCATGGCATGGGGAGGGCATGCCAATCTCTTTCAAGGGAGTTTACACCAGAAGAATGTTGGGTGTCACTTCTCTACAATATTGTGCTTCTGGGGTTTTCTTGGTTTTGCTCCATCTGCAAGTTGTGGCACAGGAGCTACTTTTTGGTTTGAATTAGAGCTGTTAGAGCAACACTGAGGGACTATCTGTTAGAGCAGTCATTTGAATGACATTTCACTATATAATAAATAAAACATTAGCATCTACTTTCATACATATAAACCTAAATGCTCAAATGTTTTCACTAGCTTGAATAATGTGATTTGATGCAGAACTCTGACTCCATTGAGGGGAAAGAAGGAACGCACTTAGTGCTATTGTGACTTTGAGTCCTTGAATTTTTCTGCAGGTATCAGCTGTGTAAACAGGCTGAGTAAGTTTGTCCTTTGGCTTTGCACTAGATTGACTTGTGCACAGCAGCATTCCACAAGCTGATTCATGGTCTCTTGAAATGTCTAGAAGGGGATCAATATAAATTGCTCTTTCAGTCTGACAGGGATGTTGTAGTCCAGTATAGGAACAACCAAGGCTAGTTCCTTGACTGTTCCTGATAAATGAAATACTGCCTCAGTTAAAAACCAAATCTGGCTTGCATGTGTTACAAATTAGGAAGTTATTCCATGGCAAACCAGCAAAACTCTAGGCTAAAAGTTAAGTTATTTTGCTTTCTATACTGCCTGTATTTCTGTAGGGAAAGACAGGTGGAGTGGTTTGCCAAGTGTTGCATCTGATTATTTTAATGCTCTGATGCAGAATAAATAACTTTTAGAAGAAATAGTAAGGATCAACAAATGGACTGGGCTTCCTTTCCACCATTAGCTGGCCTCTTTGGGTATTCCTGCCCCGAGTTTCCTCTACAGAATCTCTCTCCATGGTACAGCTCCCATAGTGCTGACATGGTAGGAGTGCTAGCAGACACCAGCTCCCAGCATTCTTACCAGCGATAGCCGATCTAGACAACATTGCTGTAAAAACATGTGTGTCCTGTCTCTATTAGTGTTTCCATCATAGATGTGGTTTCCCAATTAATGCTAGTGTAGGCATGGCCTTTGTCTGCAGTACTGTTTCCATGTAAGGTCACTCACTGTAATAGGTGCTAAGTTACCTTAACAAGATATGAATTTTGATAGGTACAGCTAATCATCCATAACTGAATTCCCTTACTCTTTTCAGTTTCAGTTCAATGCTTAATTTTAATGTTAAAAGGTATCATTAAACATTGAAAAAATATATCAAGGTAGAGTGCTTATGTACTCCTTCAATTTTAATAGGTGTGAAAGCAGGCATACTATTTTTAGTGATGGGTTCTTGGATGTGTAGTTAAATTGTCTTTAAATGTTGGATTCCTAGTTGAAAAAATCCTCCCCACCAAGACACTTCTGGTTTTATTTTTAAACTATAAGAATTGTAGCTGCTGCTGTTAACCATTGCTTTGTGATTGTCATACCTGTTCTTTCTTCAGCCCCTCTCCCCATGTCTGGATGGAGCACACTTTAAAGTGAAATGACAGACCAAGAGAATAACAACAGCATCTCAAGTAACCCTTTTGCAGCCCTCTTCAGCTCCCTAGCTGACGCCAAGCAGTTTGCAGCGATCCAAAAACAGCAGCTGAGGCAGCTCACTGGTAAGAGGAGGAGACCAAACAATGCAGCGCTAGTTGCAGAGGGTCTTCCCTAAAAACATGTTTGTATGGTTATCATACTCTGGTATGTGTTTACTATTCAGGTTCAGTATCATGGGCAGCTTTGGGACCATCCATAAACACGAATATTTTTCAAGCCTGGACACTTGTAGTATAGGAGCCAGGAGTCAGAATTGTCGGGTGGCCACAGTATTATTTATATGTCAATATAGCATCTTACTTTGTGCACTTGAGGCCTGATCCAAAGCCCATTGAATTCACTGGGAGTCTTGCAGTTTACTTCAGTGAGCTTTGGATCAGGCCCTAAATTGTTGAGCCAACTTTTTTGTAGTCCACTAGAAAATCTTCTTAGGGGAGAAGTCTGATCTGCATTCAGGACTGGGAGCCAGAAACACCCGAGTTCTGATCCCAGACTGAACACTGACTCTTGCTTTGACCAGGTCACTTGTGCCTTGGTTTTTGGTTTCCCCCCCACGTCCCCCCGCAGATGTGCTGAGCGCAGGGAGCTGTGGGTGCTTGGCATCAATCTTGTGCCTCCATTTGGGAATAATGATATCAACTATGTCACAGGTAGTCGTTACGAATTAATGTTCTAAGATGGACATTAGTGTATAAGGACTAAATACTATTATTTAAAGCAATACTCTTGTCTTACCACATCCGTATGGGAGTCTTTTGGGAGACAAGGCGAGAGAATGGGAAATGGTCTACACACCATTGCAGAGAGCAAGTTGCTTGGGGAAGGGTGTGGATGTCTCCTTGGCCACTCACCAACCAGTCTGAATGGGCAGGGTGACTTGTTTCTTACCCAGAGAGTGTAGTACTCTATATTATTGTGTTCTGACAGTAGGTTGTCTTTGCTTTTCAGTAGCAATTTATCTGACGTGAAAGGTTTAAGTTTTTTGTTCTAAGACTTGCACTGTTTGACAGGTGCCTATGTTCACACAGAGTCTTTTCACAGATAAATATTTTTAAATGGCACTTTGTATTCTACAAAACAAAATGCCATTGCTTCCTTAATTCTTCAGCATGGCGTGCAGTGTATGGGCCTGTAACTCTTCTCAATGGCAGTGGCAGTGATGCTGGCAATCGATGAATATAGTGTGTAGACAGGACACAGGGTTCTTTATCAACTTGTTGTCCAACCCTCGTCTGAGCAGGGTGTTACAAAATGGTGTACATCACAGCCTACATCATCGCTACCTTCAGCAGAACTGCACTATAGCCATAGTATGCTTACTGCTGTGCTTGCCAGATAATGAATAATTCATGGTTTTGCATGTAGAAACCTAAGTGTAGGTGTTTGAAATCAGTGGCGGCACAAAGATGGGAAGGACTTGTGCATGTCACTGATAGAGCTCCCTTGGGTTAGTTCAGCCCTTTTTGTTCCCAGAGACACACTGCTTAGCAATGTTAATTTCTTCCTGGGCCAGGGACATGTTTATTTACTATCTTCTCTTTTCCAGCAGATGAAACTTCAGCCAGCCAAGATGACTCAGATAACAGTGTATCAGAGAGTCTGGATGACTGCGACTATTCTGTGGCTGAGATCAGCCGCTCTTTCCGCTCCCAGCAGGAGCTGTGTGAACAGCTCAACATCAATCACATGATCCAGAGGATCTTCCTCATCACCCTCGATAACAGTGAGTGGGCATGCAGTGAAGACTTGTGTTACCCACCAGACTCTGAGGGTTACAAGATTTACTTAGCAAGCACAGTAGCTCAGCCATGGGAGTAGTTATGATTGTGTGTTAGAGTCTAGGGCAATCTTGGCGCCTGAGGGTTGAGATTAAGTCTGAAGGCTACTGTCAGATGTGTGTGACTGCAGACTGCAGTCATTATTATTTATTATTTGTATTACAGTAGCATCCAGACACTAATCAGGACCAGGGTTCCATTTTGCTAGTCTCTATACAAACACACAAGCAGACACGGTCTCTGCCCTGAAGAGTTTAGAATCTAATGTTAATTTCTGTTGTTTGTTTGCAGTGTTGTGAAAAAATCTGAATAAAGCAGTGTGAATGAAAATCAATATTTTTTAAATAAATAACCTTTTTAAAAAGTAATTATAAGTTTTCCTTTAAAATCAACCCATTTAAAATGAAATCTGAATTTAATACAAATATGTTAAGGCCTACATTTATTATAAGCTCTTAAAACATTTAAATAAACAATAAATATGCTGAATCCATGAGCCTCTATCAAAAACCTTGAGTTAAAGGCTGCTTTTCCATATAAAGATAGATCCTCCTCCACCCGCCATTCTAACTTTGGATGTCAAGCTTTATAAATATGGCAAAGTAGGTCATATACTGTATTAAAGGCTTGATCCTGTGGGGGACTCGGTGATTGTGCTACTGGGCGTAAGACTGGCAAAGTTGTCACAGGCTGTGGGACCCGGCCCCTAACTTTAGCAGACACCATCATGTATCTCATCAGGATCATCCACTGAGCCCACCTCAGTGGTCTCATACTTGTGTTGTAATGGTTCTCTCTACCTGAGAGCTGATTGAATGTGCTCAAATTATGAATTTTATGATTCTTCCCATCATTCTTCATTTTCTGACATACTAAAAATGTAAAATTAATAAGAATCTGAAAATATTAAGCTATATAGTTAAATATATGCTTATAGTTATAGTGTACCCTCCTAGGTAGCAAAAAGATGTAAAAAATATAGCGTAAAGGCTCTATTTAGTTGTAAATCAACATGTTTTAATGGTTATATAAGCCAATGAGAATGCACCTTTCTTTAGAAAATAACTGAACTACACATGGAAAAGTTTGATTAAAATTGATCATTTAAATTGAGATTTTCCACTTGGTGATTTAAATCAGTCCAGCCTGGAATAAATGTAAAGCGCTAAAATGGAGTTTGTATTATCCCCACTTGGCATGACCATGTAGCTAGGATGTGGTTCACATCTTGCTTTCCTAAAGCCCAGTCGGTGTTGATGTGTTTGCCTCTTACTTGTAAAGTTCAGTTGTAGGGATTGGATGGGAAGTGATTTACTTGATCATCAGGGTGATTTATTCAATGTTTCATAGAAATGTCAGACTGGAAAGGACCTTGAGAAGTAAAGTCCAGCCCCCTGTACTGTAGCAGGACCAAATAAATCTAGGTGATTGTCCATCCTATCCTTAACTAGCTACTTCCTTAAGTACTCTAGGAGGAATTTTATCAGGACCTGCTGACTTGAGTACATCTAACTTACCTATATATTCTTTAACCTGTAATTTCCCTAGGTTGTTAACATTGCATTGAGCGACTGATCACCATTAACCTTTTCAGTGAAGTCTGAAGCAAAATAGGAATTCAACACCTCAGCCTTTTTGATGTCATTAATTATTAGCTCTCCTTCCCCATTAAGATGAGGACCTACAGTTTCCCCTCGTCTCTCTCTCACTCTTTATGTATTTAAATAATTTCTTATTGCCTTCTATGTCCCTTGCTATGTGCAACTCATTTTGTGCCTTAGCCTTTCTGATTTTTTGTCTCTTTGTGCTTGTCCTATTCTTTTGTATGCCTTCTTAGCAATTTGTCCATGTTTCCATTTTGTGTAGGATTCCTTTTTGATTTTCAGCCCATTAAAGAGCTCCTGATGGAGCCATATTCTTTCCTATCTTTCCTTTGCATTGGAATAGTTGCAATTGTGCCTTTTAATATTGTCTCCTTGAGAAACTGCAAACTCTCCTAAACTCCTTTATCCCTTAGATTTTCTTCCAATGGGACCTTATCTACCAGTTCTCTGAGTTTGTTAAAGATTGCTTTTTTGACGTCCTTATTCTGCTTCTCTCACTTCTTCCTTTCCTTAGAATCATGACATCTATCATATCATGATCACTTTCACCCAAATGACCTTCCACCTTCAGATTTGCAGCCAATTCTTCCCGGTTGGTCAGAATCAAGTCTAAAATGGCTGTTCCTCTGCTTGCTACTTCTACTTTCTGAAACAAAAAGTTGTTCCCAAAGGCTGGAAAGAATTTTGCTTCTTTCTTGGTGTCATTTGGCTATGGGTGAAGAATGTGATAATCCCAGTGGAAACCAATTATAAATTGATTGACTGGCCTGGCATTAAAATACTTACTAGAGCACACTTTGTTCTTGCAAAGTTAGCTTCTGTATGTATGTGTAAATTGGGAAGTTCGCTCTCATGGGGCTTGCTTTAGTGAACATTGGGATATTACAATTAAAACAGATTTTTCCCAAGCTGATTCTTAAATAGGATTCTGGTGTGTACCTGTGTGTTGTGCAGTGGATGTTGTATTGTCGTTTGTGTACCTTTTAAAAGATAATTGGTATATCATGTTCTAGAGTCAAACCTGGTTTTACTTGCTCAGAAGAGAGAGCTTTTAACTAAAGGTTCAACAGAATTCTACAGGAAACCTTGTGGTGGGAGGATGGGAATATTTGCTAGTTGTTTACAGCAGTTAGCTCCCTATAGCAGGCAAGTTCCACAGTGCTGAACGTGCTGTCGGTAGGCACACATTTGTGGTGGTTTGTTTTAAGTGGATTTGATTTTCCCCAGGTGATCCCAGTATGAAGAGCGGCAATGGAATTCCTGCTCGCTGTGTGTACCTGGAGGAAATGGCTGCAGAACTGGATGAACAAGACTGGCTTGACATGGAAAACATTGAACAGGTATCACCACTTCTCTGTCAACTTGACTCTTTTTCAGGTTGGTGTCTGGCAGTGCTGAGCTGAAGAAGGTGCAGTAATTAATAAGTAGAGTATCTCCTCAAATGGGTATTTAATGACTCCTATTTAAATATCAGGTCTGCATAAAACATTAATGATCTGGGGGGAGAGCTTAGCTCGTGCATATGTTACTGAGAAACCAGCGTGCTCAGCTGGTTTTTTTTGTTGTTGTTTTTAGATGAGGCTAACAATAGACCTTTTGGTAGTCTGCTTTGGGAAGCAGCAGCCTTGGAGAGCCAAACTGGCTGCATTCTGGGTACTGGGAATGCACTGTGGGTTAGTGTATAGGTGGTTATTCCTCGCCAAATCGAGAAGGTGTCGTTCATTTCTGTTCACGGCTTTTGATAGCTGAAATTGAGATTTACTGATGGGGACGGTTTAGTTCTTACAGGGCACAAAAAATCTGGCTCTCAGCTACTAACAGTAACTTGAACTCTGCTCCTTCCTTGCGCAGCATATTAGGGTTTACCCTCAAGTGCAGACTTGTTCACTAATGGTCAAATGTGCTGCTGCCTGTGACAACTGGGCTGGAAGTGACTTCAGGCTTAGTGGCTGGGGGCTTTGGAGTGCTTATAGGGTGCTAATACTAGCTGCTCCTAGTGGCTGCAGAGATCTGCTGCCAATGTGGGAGACTGAATGGGAAGATACAGATTAGGAGTGTGGTGACGGAATGGATAAAATCCCAAGGCCTCTCCCACTCCTCCAGTTTAATTTGCTGTGCCCAGCTTCTGGAAGGTAAGAATGCCTTTGCTTATAACAGAGAACAGTGGGAGTTGGTGCTCCAGTACTCAGCTCTGCCACCACCCACCTCATCAAAACATTGTAAAGAGATCTGCTCCTCTAACAGGACTGTCATGCTAATGCTTGTCAGGTTTGTTTTCAAAGGCAAGGGTTACAGACGCCTATTAGTAAAACTGCTGTGCGTTTTGAAGGTGAATGGAGAAGCTGTTGGCCTAGCAGACTGGGAAAAATCTGAGAACCCCTGGTCTAGCACTGAACGCTCTACATTTCTCAGTGGGGAAGGAAAGCCTAAGGGCAAAAAGGAGCTGTGTTAGGATGACTTGGTGTGAGGTGTTTTTTGTGGGGGGGGGGGGGGGGAAGGGGGAGGGTTGTGACTTTAGACACTTGGGATTGTGTGTTTATTTTCAGTGTATTTTTATTTTGTGTCTAGGCACTCTTCACCCGCTTGTTGCTCCAGGAACCAGGAAATCACCTGATTTACATGACCTGTGTCAGCACACAGAATCTTTCAGCAGATAGAGATGCAGGAGAGAAACAGATTCTTCGCTACTTATATGCCTGTTTCCAGAGAGCAAAGGAAGAGGTAGGTAGGCAGCCTTGAGAAGGGGAAGTAGCAGCATATGCGATCTGATTACTGACCTGAAATGAGCAAGTTGGCAGACTATCCACATATACCAGCACACTTCAGGGCACATCATTCCTTCTGTCTCAATTCCTCTTTCCATGCAGATAACCAAAGTGCCAGAGAACCTGCTGCCATTTGCAGTTCGCTGCAGGAATCTGACTGTGTCGAACACTCGCACTGTTCTTCTCACCTCAGAGATCTATGTCAACCAGAATGTCTATGAGCAGCTGGTGGACCTGCTGCTGGAGGCACTGAGAGGAGCACGTAGGTTTATAACTACGTCTGTTTCTCCTGGTGGGTTAGTAGTTATCCTCAGATGACCAAATATTGTTGCTTTTTCTTTCCACTTTATAACAAGAACATCAAACCCAACTCCTCTGCTATTTAAGGTCCAAGCTTGACATTCAGAATCAAGTGAGCCATGTAAGCAGTAGATAGTCTTAGAGAAATGCCTAAAGTAATAGGACAAGTTTGGTGGTCTTAGGACAACTCGAGGTCTTGTGTAAAACCAGTGAAAGTAAAACCAGTTGACGCTAACAAGACAAACTAACCCCACTAATAGAAAACTGTGATGAGTGCAACGCTGACTGAACCGTATTTTACCCTTTGAGGGTCTGGACATTTTGTTAACTCTTTGTCTTGTATATTTTCATAAACATATAATGGGTAAAATCCTGGTGCCCTTGAAATCGAAGGGAGTTTAGCTATTGACTTGAATGGGGCCAGGATTTCACACCTGTATATAACAGATCTGATATAATGTACAAATTAAAATCCAAACTTATAAGTTACCTAAGGGGCAAGGAATAAGAATAAGTTCTTTAGACATCTTGGATCAGGAGCATCTGACCATGTCAGGAACCTTAACTAATAGGTCAATTCCTAGAGTTTAAAATAACCTTTGAACAGGAGTGAATAGATCCAGAAATGGGATGGAGCCTGTGAACAGCTCAGTTCTTTTCAACACAAAGTGTAGGGGAAATTGCCGTCTGCTTTCTTGGTTTTCTGTGTCACTAGAGAAGTTAACACTTTGGGCCAAAGGGCAGTCCATGGATATCAGTCACCCAAGGGCCCATCCTGGGGTCCACTGAATGTTTATGGGATTGGTGTTGGGAGGAGAACTGGTCTATGAGAGTCAGTCTCTCTCTCCCTCTCCCTCTCCCTCTCCCTCCCTCCCTCCAACAAAGTATTCTGCAGAATAAAATACTGAGACCCCACCCCACCCCATTTTGTAAGGGATTTAAAATTGGAGGGGAAGTTCAAGTACATTTAGTTAGTCCTTATCCCATCTGAAAACGCAACTATGTCCACTTGGCAGGAGGAAAATGTGTCTAGTGATAGGAATGTTTCTAATGTCCTTGTCAAGCACAGTTGGTTCTACTTAAAATGTGTTGGAAATTCTTCTCTTTATTTAATTTATCCCTAAGTAGTCAATATCTCAGGAGTCTCTAGATATGGACTTGCTAAAGCATGAGCTAGCCTATGCAGCCCCCCCAGAACTTGCTGTATGCGTGACCTGCTGTCCTGCTTTGGCTGGTATTTGACAATATGGTGTTACCTAATTGGCTGATGGTGAAGGATTATAACGAGATGAGCCTGAAGTATTAATGGGCTGAAGCCACTAAAAAATACTTTGAATATTTCTGTTAAATGTTTTTCTACCCCCGCCCTTTACTTATTTTTATTAGACTTTGAAGATGTGACTGAGTTTCTTGAGGAGGTCATAGAAGCCTTGACGATGGATGAGGAAGTACGGACGTTTGGGGAGGTCATGATTCCTGTGTTTGATATTCTGTTGGGTAGAATCAAAGACCTGGATCTTTGTCAGATCCTGCTGTACACATATCTGGATATGCTCCTCTATTTCACCAGACAGAAAGATATAGCACAGGTAAGTGTGTGTTAGTGCTGGTGAGAAGTGCCAGCTGTCCACTGGAAAAGTGCTACATAGGTGGCAGCAGAGCAAATTCCCTCTACACTGTCCCACTAATATGCCTCTGCCATTACCCAGAAAGACTACCTCTGCATAAGAAAGTAATTCACTTTCTGTGGCCCTTTGACACTTAGCCCTGCTGGTGAGCTTGCCAACAAGGAGAGAAACTGAGTAAGTCCACAGGCTGGTGGTCTGATGTAGATGTACCTTTCTGTGCAGTGGCTAATGGCTTTTGCTTTGGCTTTGTTACTAAATGACAGGTTGGATATGTGCAGGGCCCACATTCTACTCTGGTGAATGTGCACTCTCAGTAAAGTGTGTTGCTGTGACCCATGTATTCCAGCTGTAGTAAAGGGATTGTGTATTGGCTGCATGCAGCATCCTACGTGATTCACAAATTATGTATTTATCTTCATCCTCTATGAGATGAAATAATGAGAAAGAGAATGAAATAATTTGTTCCCACATTCCTTCTCTAACAAGTTACTCCTCCTGCTCTCTGACCACTCCCAAATCAACAGGTTCTCTTCATACTTTTATGAACAATAGCATGCACATCTTCTGTCTCTTTAGGTTTTTGTAGACTACATTCAACCAAAGGACCCCACCAATGGGCAGATGTATCAGAAGACCCTGCTAGGAGTCATCTTGAGCATCTCCTGCTTGCTAAAGACCCCAGGCGTAGTGGAGAACCATGGATACTTTCTGAATCCATCCCGATCCAGTCCACAAGAGATCAAAGTGCAGGAGTCCAACATTCATCAGGTTGAGCTGAAGTGCATCAGTGCCACTTTCTAATACTGAACCACAGTGTGTGTTCCTAAGGAAAGGAAGCCTTGTAATGGGTTACAGCAAACGACTTGGGCTCAGAAGATCTGGGTTCTGTTCCAGGCTCTGCCACAGGGTGGCTGTATGACCTTGACAAGTCACTCCACCTCTGTGTGCTGTGATGCTGTTTTCCCCACCTGTACTGTGAGGATAGCACAGACCTCACAGGGTGGTGGGAGAATAACTCCATGGATGTGGGTAAAATGCTTTGGATTGCTCAGATGGAAGGTGCTGCAGAAGTGCAAAATCTTAAAGAACTTTCTAGACATTAATGAATGAAGCATCACAAACCCTGGAAGATAGCTGTAATCCCTGTTCTTCAGGTGAGAAGACTCAAGCACAAAGGTTCCCCATAGAGAGCCTGGCAGATCCAGGAGCAGAACCCAGATCACCTGGCTCCCAGTCATGTGCCCTACCACAAGACCCTCTTTCCACCCAGTGACCTATAAAGAAGTTCAGTTTTACTTTCCATTGAAACAATTCATTATATCTCTTAAAGTGTCCTCCTTGCTTTTTGCTGTTCATCACATGTTGTCTCTGACAAGAGAGACTGGTAAGCGGGCGTGGGAGCTACACCTAAACACCTATGGGTATGTCTGCACTCCAGCTGGGAGCATGCTTCCCATCATGGGGTCGACAGACTCGCACTAACTCCCCTTGAAGTAGCACACTAAAAACAGTCGCGTGAACTCTCAACTCAGGCTAGCCAACTGAGCTCGGACCCAGGGGCAGGCAGGTTTGGACTTGGGCTGCTAGCCCGAGTCACTGCCCAGGCAGCAATGTCCACACTGCTATTTTTAGCATGCTAGCTGGAGCAGAGCTCCCATGTGTCTGTCTAGCCAGGCTGGAAGGCAAGCTCCCAGAGGCAGGGTAGGCAGGCCCTAAGGGACTTTCCAGAAGATTAGGGTGACTTGTGTACTCTCAGACCAACTTTGAAAAGTGCAGGTGAAATGAGTCTTTTTCAAAAATGCCTTCAATGATGGATTGGGTTTTTTATTTTATTTTTTGTAACAGTTTATGGCCCAGTTCCATGAGAAAATCTACCAGATGCTGAAGAACCTGTTACAGCTGTCTCCAGAGACCAAACACAGGATTCTGTCCTGGCTTGGAAACTGTCTCCATGCCAATGCAGGCCGTACCAAAATCTGGGCTAACCAGATGCCAGAGATCTTCTTCCAGATGTATGCCTCGGATGCCTTCTTTCTGAATCTAGGAGCTGCCCTCCTGAAACTGTGCCAGCCATTCTGTAAACCCAGATCTCCTAGGCTTCTCACCTTCGATCCCACCTACTGTGCCCTGAAAGAGCTGAATGAAGAGGAGAGGAGAAGTAAGAACGTGCATATGAAAGGTAGGTATGCTAGACATGTTATGCTCGCCTTGTGTTGCATTTGCTTCCATCTGGGCTCACAAGCACTTTGTCTCCCCTACAACACTATACCTCATGCCTCTCCAGGAGGAAAAGGAGGCAACAGATTAGATGGGTAGTGGGGAAGGAGTAAAGAAGCTGAAAAAAGTTAAAATATCACCCACACCAAGTCAGGTCTTTCTGACTGTGCTGAAGTCCCCTTCCCAGACCCAGCGGGGCAGTGTTAACTCACTGGTGCTTTTAATTTATTTAAGGCTTGGAAAAAGAAACATGTTTGATTCCAGCTGTGACTGAGAAGGAGCCAGAGTTTGCCCACAGCTACAATCTGGTGACCGAGAATTTAGTCCTGACACAATACACCCTCCATTTAGGATTTCACAGGTAACTCCTCTGCTAGCCTTGTAAGCCCAGGAAGCGGTGGTTATAAACAGCATTGGTAACAGGGACGTGCCACACAAACCTTTATTTCTTATGGATGTATTTTAAACCAGGGTGTGTGCAGGCTTGTGGGAGAGATTTTTGCCTAGGCTCAGGTAACATCTGGTGTTCTCAAATAACAGAAGATTGCTAAAATCATAAGGGAAATGTGTGTTTTTAGTACCACTCTGTATCCATTCAATATTTAAAAAAAAAATCACCAGCCAGAAATACTCTTGAACAGGGAGTATCCTCACAATATCTCAGAGGTCCACTACTGTTATGCCTGTTTTTCTGACTGTGCTGATGACACCTGAGCTCCAGGCTATAGATAAAAATTCACCCTGGGGTTTATTTCACCTGTGCTCAAATAAAAGCTAACAAGCCCATGAACCAGGCGTTATCTTTGGGCATATTGAACCCCTGGTTTGGCTTTGATAATGTCTGGTTCATGGGCTTGTTAGCTTTCATTATCATTTTCATTTAGCTGCTGATCTTTCCCCAGAAAAGAAAAGGCCCATGTCTCCTGTCCGTACTGGAGAGTGTCACTGTCTCAGGATACTTGTACTCTGTAGAATATTTGAACTGCTATAGTGAGTGGGTTTCATTTTAAGCAGGTTAGGAAGATAACTGGCTGCTCTTCTTAGGAAATGGTCTGCTGGACACTAAAATGTACTGTTCCCTTAGCCTTCCACTGTGGATTGTTGCCGGGATACTGTGAGGTCACCAATGATCCAAGCATACTTGCCTTCCGTGTGGTTTATTATCTAAATATAGAAATAGCCAAAAATTATGCAAATGGCTTTGTTGCTGGGAAACTGAAAATGTGTGCAAGGAAACATCACCACATTACCTAGAAAATCTCTGACTTTGGTAATCTGAGGATTTACAACTGCATAGGCCAAGCTAGCCATCTGGTGCAGTCAGCACTGGTGGATCACCAGATTTTGCATTCTGCAGACCAGTTTGTAAGAGAGCTCCTTTTTTGGAACTGCACCCTCCCAATCTCTCATTGTCTGATTCTGATAGTATTCCATTCGGCAGACCACCAGACAGTATTATTCATGGGGGATAATTTGAGGACGGTGGATTAAAATATCGCTCACTCAGTTACATCCTTCTTTCTGCTTATTCAGATGGAATGGAGCAGTTTCTAAAGCTGGTACTGTGCCCTGCTTTTTTGTGCCCTCTCAGCTGCTTCAGCCAGCTGCACAACACCACTCAGTATTACACAGGCAGGGTAAAAGTGGGTGCACATTTATGAGCTACGTGGGAAATCTGTACCAAATCTATTTTCATCTAGTCTCTGGTATTCTCATTTTTGTTTTATGGGCAGGTTGCATGATCAGATGGTAAAGATAAACCAAAGCCTTCACCGGCTGCAAGTAGCCTGGCGAGAGGCTCAACAAAGTTCCAGCCCTGCAACAGACAGTCTGCGGGAGCAGTTTGAACGCCTGATGACTGTCTATCTCTCCACCAAAACATCAGTGACTGAGCCACAGATGCTACAGAACTGCTTGAATTTGCAGGTGTCCATGGCAGTTCTCCTGGTCCAGCTGGCTATAGGAAACCAAGGGACTGAGCCTATAGACCTGACATTCCCTTTGCCCGAGGTGGAGCACAGTGCACTGGCTTACGTACCAGGTGAATGAGATGACTCAGGATCACTGCTTTTTATTAAGACAAACACACCTTTAAAGGGAGAGGGCCAAGCGACTTCTCACCTTAAAATTACTTTAGGATCCTTTTCAGTTTGCATTATGTATACAGTATATGGCCTGACTCTTTTGGAGGTGCTGAGCACCTGCATTTTGCAGGAACTCAACACCTTGCAAAATCAGGGCTGTAGGACCTGTCCAGAAACAATGTGAAGTTCTGCTCCAAAATTTCAAGAGTGAAGAGGACAAAGTGCTCAGAGTCAGAGAGGTGAGCAAAGGGGTTAGGTTCTGAAGCAGCAAGCAGCTGCTGGGCTGCTGCTTCTTGCAGCGGCTACACCAGCAGCTTTCCAGCCAAGGCTGCACCACACCTGCAGGGCTGGCAGCGCTGCGCTGCTGGCTGGCAGCGCTGGCTGGGTGCCTGGCCTGGTTGGGGGGTGGGTTGCGCTGCTTGCTCATCAGCGCTGCTCAATCAGCGCACACCACACAGCGCTTGCCTCCAGGGAGGGAAATAGGAGAGAGACTAGCTTGCTTTTTAACTAAATTTTTTTCCTTTTTTTTGTGTTTTTTTGTTTTTTGTGTTTTGTTTTTGTTTTCCTTGCTCCGCTTGAGCTCTGAGCTCCGAGCAGCTCCTGTAGCTCTGTGATCAATCAATCAACAATGAACAAATCAATGAAATCCCCTCCTCCTGTTGTGAACTCTGTGGTTGAGCTGCTCTGCCGCTAAAAAAATCTAAAAAAACAAACTGCTGCAAACTGCTCATCCTGCTGCTGTAACTGCAATCAATCAAGAGAAAGGCAGAGAACAGCAGGATGAGGCAGGGGGAGGGGGGGAGTTAAATTAATTAACAAGGGTAAGAAAAAAAAAAAAATTTTTGATTTTCTAAGTCTAAAGACAAAAACACAAGGAAACACTCTCTCTCTCCTCTCTCTTTCCCCCCTCCCTGTCACACCTCCACCCCCTCCACCCCTCTTTTGAAAAGCAACTTGAAAGCACTTGAATGCTGATGCTGGTGCATCATGCATCATGCGCCACAGAACTGCTGGAAATGCTGGCCACACACCCATGTGGCCACTGCTGTGTGCTGTGGCCACACCAGCACGCTGCCACTGCCAGCGCTGATGCAGCACACTGCCAACCAGCTGCAAACCCACCGCCAAAAGAGCCCCAAAGAGCTGTGGCCTTATAACAAACACACATGGATCAGACACAAACAATGGCAATACAAAAAAAAAAGAAATACCCTCAACCCCCACACACACACACCATTTTTTTTTAGCAGATTTTAAAAAAAAAAAAAAAAAAAAAAACCAGAGACAAAAGACAAAGACAAACTGCTGAGTCTTCATTAACACCATAAATCATCACATCAGACTGTGAAATGGCTTGCCAATTACAGAACCAGTTTCTCCCTCCTTTTTTTTCACTCAGCTGCTGCAAACTGGGCCTCATCCTCCCTGATTAACCTGAATATCTCTCTATCTCTTCTTCTTGCTTTGCTATATATATATCCCCCTCCCTCCTGGAAATTTCCTGCTTGCGAAAGAAGTGGGTATTCACACAACAGCTCTCATACAAAAAAACGTGTTAGTCTATAAGGTGCCACAGGATTCTTTGAGGACAAAGTGATGAGCATCATAGAAATGACTGAGAGCGTAAACTTGTGATTCTAAACAGATTGTGCAAGCTAAGCCAGGTTTGGGCTGGATGTGTGCTGGCATGGGAATTGTCCATGGAAATTCTGAATTTTCCCGGAAGTGATGTTATGTTGGTGATCCAGTAGATAGCACTGTTCTGTGTCAGCTCAACCAACACCTCTCTTTGTTGACAAGGGTCACTGTACTGGTGGAAGTCCTGTCTTTCAGAGGAGACAAACTAAGGTCCTGGCCCCTTTTAAAAGTATCAGGCACTTGCTGTAGGAGCTGAAGTGCCCAATCCCAATGTCCTGCCAAATTCCGATTTAGGCAGAATGTAATTACTCATCTAACATTTCCCCTGCAGTTTCAATTGGATATGGATCCTTCAGCTGTGGTTTACTATTATGTACTGCTAAACAGCCACCAAGTTTCACCCCAAAGCTGACTTACCTCCATGGTGGGGTGAAGTGATCTCTGTGTACAGTAAATTGTATTTTTTTTTTTTGTAAATACAAGTTCCTGTTAGGTCTAGGGATACAGTTTTTACGGGCTGTGCTGGCATCCTCACTAATTGCTTCATTTGTTCATTGGCATTAAACAACCATGTTAATTTTAATCACCATTAGAAGCACTGGGGGGAAACGTACAGGGAAGGAGTACGTAGAAAAGAGTGCCTGAAGGAACTTCCTGAGGAGACAATAATACTTATGACTTCTGTTCACAGAATTCTTTGCTGATAATTTGGGTGATTTCTTCATTTTCCTGCGGCGTTTTGCTGATGACATCTTGGAGACTTCTGCAGACTCTCTGGAGCATGTCTTTCACTTTGTTACTGTTTTCACGGGTGATGTAGAGAGGTAGATAAGTTTCCAGCCTTTTGTCCTTTTACATTTACTGCAAAGCATCCAGAGAGAGAAACAAACAAGTAAAAATCATAAGGGGTGTCTTGAGGTTTGATGTAAACGTTAATGACTCAGCTGATCTACCGGGGTGATAGCCAAGAATTCTACCCACGAGAGGCATAATAAACAAAGAACTTTACCCCAAAGCACTTGGGCTTCATGTAAGGCACAAATGGGAGTTTAGCATTTAGTTCCTTGTTAAAGCCAAATTAACTATAATGTTGGGAGCCTTTCTAGTTACAGCTGGTTGTTAGTGAACTTTGAGTAACGATGGAATGCCTGACACTTGCATTTATGTTAAATGTTGTTCCCCAATCTTCCCCGTACGTCCCCTGAAGGAGGAAGCTGAAGTGCGTCTCCCAAAATTGTTTTCACAATCAGGTGTTTTATATTTGTGTCAAAAAAAAAAAAAAACATTTACAGTTGTAGGGAAGAGTGCTGGGGCATCAGGAGGGGTAGTCTGGTTTATCACCGCTGCAGAAGCAAGTGAATGTGTGTACAACAGTGTGTTTACACGTAACAGATGAGGTCAGCACATCTCGATCTGTCTGAAAAGCACCTGAAAAATACTTCCTTTTATTGTTCTACTGCTACCAGGATGCCTCAAACAAGGAAACAAATAGGTATTGTATGTGTAGAGCGGAACTTGGTCTTGGTGAGCACCACTTGTGATTGCTTGGCTATGGATCAAAAATTACTTTCCAGAATCCATTGGTGCTAATGTGTTGGCCCCTCATTTACACTGATCACTAGGGCTTTTGATTATAAGGGTCAGACTGGAAGAAATTTCAAACCAGACTTTTATTTCCAAAGACAGGAAATAATTTTGCACCTTTTTGTTGCTGTTCAGCTGCAGGTAAAGAACATTACAACTAAGGGCTGGGCCAGTTAGAGAGAGTTATAACCTTAGTGACCCGCTGTGGCACTAGGGAACAGATGTTCAGAAATGAGCACTTGCAATTCCAAGTTAAGTCACTGGGAGCTGCAAGTGCTCAGCACCTTTGAAAAACAGGCCCCACTTAACCCAGTAGAACTTGTGCTTTCTTTGAAAAATGGAGATTTTGCTTCATGTTCATGACTGATTTGGGAAGTTTCCTGTTTTATGCAATTGGATGTTTTGCTAATGATCAAAATAGGGGTTGTCTAGATTGGTCTATTTTAGTTGTTTCTGAGACATCTGTTGCCTCTGTGCTTGTTGCCTAAGCACTGAACAAAATTATGAGCAGACTTATTGATCCTTGCGGTAAGATATCATTGTGTACACTGTGTTCATGCTATTCATTTGTTAATATTTGTGTGTGCATCATTATATTCATGGCAACAACAAGAGCAGGTAAACTCCATCTTCTCCCTGGGGTGCTATTTGCAACTGTCCAGCATGGGAGTTGGGAGACCTGGGGTCTGTTCCCGCTTCTTCACTGACTCTGCAGTTTTGGACAGGTCACTAAACCCCTGTGCCCCTGTGCCCAATAATGCTTACCCACCCCTGCTGAATGCTCTCAGATATATCAGTAAGAGCACTCTGTAATTTCAAAATACTACTTCTGTCCTGTAAGTAGGAGACAGAGGCATTAGACAGGTTCAGCACATAGCTGATATAACAGAATGTTTGCCACCAAAACACATGTGGGCTAGGGCAGAAGAGCCGCAACTGATGAGCAGGCACGAAGGTGCAGTAGTGTGCATCACTGAGAGAGTGTTCTAGGAGGGATGAGGCCAAAAGCTTCACTCCCTTTCTAACCCCTCTGTCTGAGGTTTAACCACTAGTGACTGAGAACGACCATGGCATGCTGTTAGGAATGCAAGTGGTAGGTCAGGTGCTTTCAGTTATGTCAGAAGTTTGGCTGCACAAGTGTAGTGGTGTTAGCCAGCCCTTCCCCATGTGGATGGCCACAATCTTTGGGATTCTCTTTGATCAGTCAAATTCCCCTTTTGCTCTAAACTGCCCTATTATATCGGTTTTTCTTTTCCAGGATGAAGAATCCTCACCTGCGAGCCAAGCTGGCAGAAGTGTTGGAAGCAGTGATGCCTCACTTAGATCAGGTCCAGAACCCACTTGTCTCCAGCATGTTCCATCGCGAGCGAGTGTTCTGCTCCTACCGCTACGCTGCCCATCTTGCAGAGGCACTCATCAAGGTCTTTGTGGATATTGAGTTTACAGGTAAACAGGGAAGGGGAGGGATTTGTCTCATACCCTGAGAAGAATCTATGGGAGGATGTCCGCAGGCTTTGACATGCCTTGTTCTATTGACAGTGGTGCACCAAACCTAATCTATTCAGGCTTGGTCAAATCCATTAGACTATATTAGACAGATGGCACTTTGGCAAAAATGCATCTATTTTGAATTGCTGATACAAGCAAAACTGCAACATATCAGGAAAATAGATGCTCTGGAAAGCTACATTTCATGGTCTAATCAGGTCTATTAACGTACTTATCTAGCCGTGCCCACTAGGGGTTCCATCTTGCTCCCATTGAAGACAGTAAAACTCACATTGATTTAAGCATGAGCCTGCTCAGCTGAGGGGGAAACAAGCACATTTCCACACTCACAGACCTTCCATAGGTAGCTTTTCTCAGAGGCCCCCCCAGATACATTTGTATTCTCACCTCAATCCGAGAGGGAGAATCACTGTGGAGCAAGGAGAGGTGCTCCCCTCTCCTCTCACAACTAGAGTCTAAGTATGCTGCCTCCACAGCATTTCTGGCCCCTGCTTCCTGGACTTGGGACTCTGCATTCGACTGGCCCTTGCACACTAATTTTACATCCTGACATTGTGCTCTAACATAATTATCGTTTATTCAGAGTCCTCATCCCTAAGAGGTATCCAGCAGCTCAGCAGACTGAATCAGCACTGCTTGCCTTACATGCTTAGTGGTTAATCCAGCTCCCACTGAAGTCAGTGATAGTCTTGCTACTGACGTGCATAGGAACAGGATTGAGCCCTTTGTCTGGTTGGGGGGTGGTTGATGCTGAGCGCTTCAACTTGGTTGCTTCCTGTGAGCTGACAGTCAGCACTTGTGCTATTGCAAACCACTGCCAGGGAAGTGGTTTCAACAACACAAACACAGTGAACTCCCAAGATGCTGTTATTAACTGGTATGCTTATTCCAAGGGAAAGTGAAGCAAAAGCATTTGATGTACCAGTCACTTTTTTAAAGTCTCTTACTTTCAAAGGCACTAGTGTTGGCCTCTTATCTGTTTCTTTGAGGTAAAGAGGCCTCAAAATCAGGACAGTTTATCTCCCCTGTTAACTTTAACAACTCCTTTAAAATAGTACAGGAACCTCTCGAATGTCAGAGTCCTGTCATCTTCCCCAGACTGAGCCAGACTGGTTGCCTTAGTTGGGTAAAACTCTCCAAGTGCATGTAAAGTCTGTATAAAATAAAGTCCCTGGGCTCTGTGAAGCTTATACAATATTGGAGCTGCATAGCAAGAAAAGATAGCATTTAATTGGCTCTTGCTTCCTGACTTCGGCTGTGTTTCAGGAACCTGCTGTGAAAGTTATTCCTTGCCGAGCAGGGTGCACTGGGAAGTCAGCTTTTGAGTTTTCTCAAGGAAGTGAGCAAGTGTTGCTCTCCCCTGGCCTGATGCTAAGTGTGAACTGTGGAGAGGTTAAAAATACAGTGCCGATTCTTGCTGCTGAATGGACACATCCTCTCCCTTTTGCTTTTATTTAGGGGATCCACATCAGTTTGAGCAGAAGTTTAACTATCGTCGACCCATGTATCCCATTCTCAGGTACATGTGGGGGACAGAGTCATACCGGCAAAGTATAAAGGTAAGCACGTCAGTAGTTTGTTTGGTTTGTACAATGCTGTATTAAGTGTTGAGTTATGTGTCCTTAAGTTTGAACTGTGGTGGAGCATTAACGCATCATTTCTATGTGTGATTTTTAGGGTCTGGCTGATTATGCCTCAGAAAACCTAGAGGCAATGAACCCTCCTCTCTTCCTACGCTTCCTTAACTTGCTCATGAACGATGCCATTTTCCTGTTGGATGAAGCCATACAGGTAGGGCTTGGAAGGCACTCTAGCTGTGGCACCAGAAGCAGGCACAGCTCCTGTATTTGAGATGGCTGGTTAAAATACCAGACCTATATCACAAGTGAAATTAGGCTCATCCTCGCTCCTAGCGATGTTTGTCTACATCAGATGCTTTTCAAGCAGTTTGTCAGAGTTCAGCTAGATTGATAGTCTGCTCAGGAGAACCCCGGAGATGGAGTAGTGAGAGGTGCTGGCAGGCATTGAAGGACACTGGCCGAACTGCATTGGGACCTGGGACTAGAACCCCAGGGCTCCTGCAGAGCAATTGATGTGGCTGGAGGGAGGGAGGAAGCCAAAACAAAAGGAGGTTTTTCAGGTCAGGACTGAAGTACATTGGCATAGTCGTGAGGACGTCTACCTGTTGCTTATCTGAGCTATAGCTGGCTCGTGAGTCGTCGTGCAGTTTGTGATTACCAAATCCCTGTGGCCTCCTTTGCAAATTCCTTGTTATCCTAACAGATGCTGCTGTCTCAAGACAGCCTTGTCCTTTGGGCTTACAAGGCATCAGACCCAGATGAACTTCTTTGTCCCCAGCGTGTGATTATTTTCTAACCACATCTCTTTTGGAGCTGCCTTTTGCTACTATAAAAAGGGCTCTTTGTTTGGAGAGCTCAACTGTATGTCCTGTGGTAGAAGTGTGGGCCTGGGGACTAGCAGATGAGCCAGGCAGCATAGATGTAACCCACCTGCTTGAATGGTCGTAGGTTCTTCCGAATGTTGCTTGTGGTTTAAGTGAATGTTCTGTGTTTTTGTTTGTTAAACGTATGTGGCTGTGGGAGCCTTGTGTAAACTCAGAGAGAAGTGCTCCTGTCATTGACTTACCGTTACCTGGAACTCTGCTGTGTGAGGTTCACTACATCACCGGGAATGCAGAGAGATCCACAGTTGCGAAGAAACTTAAGTTACTTCCATGTTATGGCTGAATCTTACTTAACCCCAAGAAATGAAATCCTTGATTAATCTGCTTCACTCTTTACTTAATCCTTCTCCACCCATCTACCAACCAGTTTTTCTCTCCTAGTTTCCCTGATCCTTTTTGAGGCCCCATGTAATTGTTGCTGATCTCTTCTTTAGCTGCAGTGAACTAAATTCTCTTTGGAATCGATCAGTCAGCGCTTCTGCTGGTAGTAGGAAGCTCGTGAGAACTTGTGCTGACATGGCAGAGGAGAGGCCCAGTCTATAAATTGGGTTCTGTTGTGCCTGGCACCCAGAACTTCAACTGATACTCTGGGGTCAAGTATCAGAGGGGTAGCCGTGTTAGTCTGGATCTGTAAAAGCAACAAAGAATCCTGTGGCACCTTATAGACTAACAGACGTTCTGCAGCATGAGCTTTCGTGGGTGAATACCCACTTGCATCTGAAGAAGTGGGTATTCACCCACGAAAGCTCATGCTGCAGAACGTCTGTTAGTCTATAAGGTGCCACAGGATTCTTTGTTGCTGATACTCTGGGTTAATTTATTTCCTTTCTTGGTTTTGGTTTATGTGTATAATTGGTGCTGGTGACAAATACCCAGTTGAAAGTACTTAGACTTAAATCCTCTGTTTATCTACAAGCCACATTGATCACAGGCAGCAGCAGTTAAGACTTCCCCAAAACTGCTCTGTCAAGGGGCTTCAACCTACCCTCAGGGGAAGAGAGGAGTTCCTCCGTGGTCCAGTTCAACCCAGGCCCTCTTTCCTGAGGTTGCTAATTTTGTAGTGATGTTTCTCTGATGTGCACATCTGCCTTCTGTGAGACTTCCCGAGACCTACTGAACTCCTGGAATGATTTCCCATCTGAATGGTGATGAAAGCATTCTGAGCTTGGCAGGTTTATTAAGTAGACCATTGTCACTTCCTCTGCTTTATCTTTACAGTACCTCAGTAAAATAAAAGTTCAGCAGATAGAGAAGGACCGTGGTGAGTGGGACAACCTGTCCCAGGAGGCTCGTCGGGAGAAGGAGTCCAGTCTGCAAATGTTTGGTCAGCTGGCTCGCTTCCACAACATCATGTCCAATGAAACCATCGGAACCCTGGCCTTTCTGACCTCGGGTATGGACAGCAAATCCTGCTGGCTGGGAATTGGAGAGTGGCAGTGGTTGGGAGAGCTTTGCCTGGTTTAAGGGGTTGGTGCAGAAGGGTTGATTTATTTTGATGCTCAGAAAGCTGTTGGCTTCTGTTGCAGAGATTAAGTCCCTGTTTGTGCACCCTTTCCTTGCTGAGCGCATCATCTCCATGCTGAACTACTTTCTGCAGCACCTGGTTGGTCCTAAAATGGGAGCATTAAAAGTCAAGGATTTCAGCGAGTTTGACTTCAAACCTCAGCAGCTCGTTTCTGACATCTGCAACATCTACTTAAACCTTGGGTACGTGAGGGTGTGAGAAGCTGCAGTGGGGCAGCAGTCCTGGAGAAATAGGACCCCGCTACACAATGGATTCATGTTGCTGGGGTGGCAAAGAAAAATTATTTCTGGTATTTATCTGGTATTATTTATCCTGGTAATTCCATTAGCAGGATGCTGCTGAGGACCAAATTCTATCCTGAGTTAACTGCAGTCAGCATAAATCCAACCAGAAATTATTTTGGGTTCTAAAACTTGTTTTTAAACAACCACCCCTCATCTGAGCAAATAAATGTTTAAGACTTTAAAGAGGGACTCCGAATAATAGAGAGTCTGTATATTAGTTATAGCAGACTTCTCTCTGGGAAATCTGGCCAGTATAATGCATTTCATGTCATACATGATATATGTAGTTCTGTTTACACTGGGAGCTGAACTCTGCTGGCTGTGATCATGTTTAAACATGGTGGTTAGGAGAGTTCTCTCACAATCCCCTGGCCAGTGTGTCGTGTGGTGATTTTGTATGTTGTGATTTATTTATTCATTTTGTCTTTTTTTTGAAAATCATGGTAGTCAAGCTATGCTATACACTGGCTCCTTGTCCCTGGTAGGATATAACACATTTTATAATAGTGTTTTAAAACACACCCCCACCCCCAAACCATCCACACTAGCCAGGGAAAACACCTACAACCCTGGCAGCAGTAGCAGAGTTTTTAAATATGGTTGTAGCTAGTGTAAAGCCTATCCCAGTGTGGAGACCAGCTAGAAGAAACGACTTAGGTGTTATGGTTGTTATTCTTTCACTTTGCCATCTCCTGTATATGTTTACTGAAGCAATTCAGCTGTTATAATAATAATAATAAGAGATATACCTATCTCCTAGAACTGGAAAGGACCTTGAAAGGTCATCGAGTCCAGCCCCCTGCCTTCACTAGCAGGACCAAATTTTGCCCCAGATCCCTAAGTGGCCTCCTCAAGGATTGAACTCACAACCCTGGGTTTAGCAGGCCAATGCTCAAACCACTGAGCTAGCCCTCCCCCCGTTGTGTCCTGCAGCCTAGCAAATCACTCCCCTTTTCACAAATGTCAACTCTTACATTCTCTTTCTTTTTGCAATTGTGGTTCAGCGATGAAGAGAATTTCTGTGCCACGGTGCCCAAGGATGGGCGCTCCTATTCGCCGACACTGTTTGCTCAGACAGTCAGAGTCCTAAAGAAAATCAATAAGCCTGGCAACATGATAGTGGCTTTCAGTAACCTGGCTGAGCGGATCAAGGTGAGAGGAGTAAGAGGGGAGGAGGACAGTGTTGGTGATTTCATCCATTTATCGATGGTCCCTCTAAGCAGAGTTCTCTATTAATATTTTACTATGAAAGTTCTTGAATGTGCCCCTCAGCACATATCTCTCTCCTTCTCCCCTTGCCTTCAATTGTGATTCCCCCCAACACCCACTCACGTTCTTCAGTCTCACTCTGGCTCCCTGTCCCAGTATACCTCCCAGGGCTCCTCATCCAGTCACAGTGTCGTTCTGTCCCGGGACTCCAGTTTGCAGTTTCTTTGCCCTGGCAGTCCCACTTCTCCCCACTCCTGTGCATCCTGGCTTCTTGTCAGATTGATCTCCTGGTTTCCCCCATCCATTGGTTTCCAGTCCTCTTGCTCAGCCAGTCCTAGTCTCCTCCCACACCCTGACTCCCAGCTTCCCTCTCCCCTCCAGTCGGTCTCTCCATCCTCCTTGTGTCAGTCTGCTTCCCCCACCTCCACAGGGTCTATCTCTTGTCCCCCTTTGCATTCAGACTAAGCAGCTTCCTCTTGCTCACTGCCTGGGCAGCAGCAGCAGGGTCATTGAGGCTCTGTGTACAGGGATAAAAGGCACATGTCTGGCTGGGGTCAGCAGACTTGAAAAATCATTGTGCAGACATTTGGGCTTGGGCTGGAGCCCAGGTTCTGGCGGGGCCGCCCAGAGGATTCAGGGGGCCCAGGGCAAAGCAATTTCAAGGGCCCCTTCCATTTAAAAAAAAAGTTACAATACTATAGAATACTGTATTCTCGTGGGGGCCTCTGCGGGGCCTGGGGCACATTGCCCCACTTTCCCCCCCCTCTGGCGGCCCTGGGTTCTGGGACCCAGTGAGCAGGAGGATCCCAGAGCTTGGGCTCCAGCCTGAGCCTCAGCGTCTACATAGCAATTTTTAGCCCCACAGCCTGAGCCAGCTGACCCGGGCCGTCCGTGCTGTGGGTCTTTTATTTCTGTGCAGATGTACCCTGTGTACACAGGAGAGAGAGACTCTCTCCTCTTCCTTCCCATGCCCAAACCTTGCACAGCCCACAGCAGCCTAGAGCCGCAGTTTTGAGCAAATTCCTGCTCAGACCCAGGCTATAGCATGCCCAGTGCAGACAGAATCTTCTGGGAATTTAGTTGCTAATATCTAAGACATCTCTAATGAGCGTATATAAACTGCAGTTTTTTCCCAAGGCTGAATGTGAGCAGATTCTCACAAGGATGGCAAAAGGCACCTCCCTGATACACAGGCCAGCCCCTTGCCAAATTTCAGGTCCCCTCTCCAAAGTTTGGTTGTGCTTGAGCTTTTAAAAGAAATGTTTGCTGGAATATTTTAACATGGGCATAACAACTTATTTTCCTAACTTCATTCTTGGAGATGGCTGAGCCATTTTGGCTGAAATTCTCCAAAATAAATTAAGCCTGAGGCAGACACCTGCCATATAAAATTTCAGCCCAAACCGTTCAAGACTGGCAAAGTTATAAGCAATGAAAACAGGGTCTTACTATGTGAACTGTTGGGCAACTTGAACAATAGGTTAAAAATACCATCCCTGCTTGTAATATGTGTACGTAGCTTTGTAAACATGCATGGTGTTTTACAAACCAATAAAAGATGATCCCTGATGCGAAGAGGTTAGTCTACCTAGACAAGACTGTATGCTGTAACAGCTTCTGGAAACCCCCTCAGAGCTAGGCACTCTCAGCTTCAGCACAGGTGGTGATGGAAAGTTACAACCATGATGCTGCGCAGTAGTGATAGCCATGCTCTTCCAACCATGATGCGGGTCAGTAGCAATAGCTATGGTCCTCCTAAAAGCTTCCATTCCCAATTTTGCCCTAAGAGGCTGTCCAGCCAAGGGAAAGCTGGCAATTCCTGTCTTCCAATAGATAGTTATATTCTTGATGCTTTTGCTGTGTCTGAAACTGAAACCAGGAACTGATTTACATTCTGATGATACTTTAACAACTGTAACTATGCAAATTAAAGAACCATTAGACTTCAGGAGTTTGCAGAAGCAAAGCTGTGTGCCCAGTGTTTATTTGCATGCCATAGCTGTGATGCAGTTTCTTAGCCATGCTGATATCTGAGCTCTGGATACAAACCAAAAGGTTTGGTAGAGCATCCAGTTACGTGCATGGACACATTCTGCCAGGTACTTTGCAAGTGAGAAGAAGTGCCTGACTTTCTGCATTGTTAGGCTCCACCCCTTTGTGAATGTGCGAACTTGAGCTTCTTGACAAATCTTCACAAAACCTAGTGTTAATAGCTGTGCATGTGTCTACCAGTCTCTTGCAGACCGACAGCAGCAGGAAGAGGAGACCTATGCAGATGCATGTGATGAATTCCTTGATCCTATCATGAGCACTTTAATGTCTGACCCTGTGATGCTGCCATCTTCCCGAGTCACCGTGGATAGGTCAACTATAGCCAGGCATCTTCTCAGGTATTAATTGTGTCTGAGTGAGGAGTTAGTGATTCACTAAGGGTTTGGTGGGGAGGGGTTAGTGTTTTTGTTCTCAGAGATTCAGGCAAGACAGAGTGGACATCCCCATGCATGCAGACAGTCATTCTTTCCAAATTTCCCACAGTTGCTCCAGTCTAGGATCTTAGCGTTGTTAGATTTGGAACTGACTGTAATCCATCCGTCTCTCTAAAGTGCTAACCATTTATCTAGCTGTGTGCAGTTTGTGTGCCCTGGACCCTGTGGAATTCAGCTTTCTGAAACCTGCAAGTTGCATCCATGTCCAGATTTGCATAGACCAGATTGTTTCTCACGTTTTTAATGGAATAAAGCATATGAGAAGTGCTCAGATCTACAAATTGAAGGGGGTGGGGGTGGGGAGATTATTAAGACTTTTTCTTTTATTTAAAGGTGATTTCAACATTGGGAAAACTGCAGGTGTTTCTTCATCCTGGTTTATTCAAAAGTCAGTGAATAGGTTGGACAGTTTAGTGGGTACAGATAAAATCCAGAAATGTCTTCCCATAAAGCATGAGTATAGGAGATTGCTTTTTTCATCCAAATAGTAGCACATTTCAGTCTGTCTCTAAGTAATCATCTTCTTTGTGTTAAGAGTCAGAGGTTTGCTAACAGATCTGGGTTGTGGCTTAAGTTCTCTCTAAAGTACTGTTGTATAATCTGGTACTCAGGCTTATTGTGAACCTGTTCTGCTTTCCTTGAAATTTTAGCCTCAAATGTACCACTGAGAATGACGTGAGTGATGGTGTCATTTCTGAAGTGTCAGTCTTCTGGGGGATGTTTGGGTGAAGCCTAATGATTACACCTAGTCAGGGGTGGCGCCAGGCACCAGCGGAGCAAGCGCGTGCCTGGGGCAGCAAGTCACGGTGGGGGCAGCCTGCCGGTCACTGTGAGGGCGGTAGTCAGGCCGCCTCTGGTGGTGTTTCTGAGGGAGATCTGCTGGTCCCGCGGTTTCAGTGGCGGGTACGCTAAAGGCGCAGGCCCGGCAGACCTCTTGCAGAACCGCAGCCGAATCCACGTGAGCGGGGCGGACCTCCCACGGAAATGCCGCCGAATCCGCTTGAGCGTGGCGGACCTCCTGCAGAAACACACCGCCAAAGGCTCCCTTACTGCCGTGCTTGGGGCGGCAAAAAACATAGAGCCGCCCCTGCACCTAGGGCTCATTGTCCACAGGCAGGTCTGATTCACTTGATGGAACAGAGGCTGTGCCTATCTCTGGTCCCTGTTTCTTGGCTTCATAACATTTAGTTTTTAATCAAAGGACAGTACTGTCAGAGAATTAGTCTCCTTGACTTTCTCTCTCTCTCTTATAGTGACCAGACAGATCCTTTTAATCGGAGCCCCCTCACTATGGACCAGATCAGACCAAACATAGAACTGAAAGAGAAGATCCAGCAGTGGCTTGCAGAGAGGAAAAAGCAGAAGGAACAGCTGGAGGACACACTGAAATGAACAAATGAAAAAACATCCTGACACAAGTGAACAATAATTTGTTTGTAAGAGAGTGAAATCCCCTTGCAGAGATGATGGCTGGTGCTCCAGAGAACCTGTGAATCAGCGCTACCATATGCTCTGTACCCGAGATTGCATTTAGTGCATTGCCACTAGACCTGGAGCCTCTTACTTAGGCCCTTCCTTTTATCCTCTTCTATTTTTTGTTTCCATTAAGATGTCTCAATAATATCAGAAACCTCAACTGCACTACAGCTTCTCAGCCCACGAATCCTAAGTCCCTTCTTGCTCTGTTGGCCACTGGTTAATTTTCTTGTGTTGTTTGTTCTTCACAGTGTTCACTGTTTCTAATGACTGTCATGTCACACATCTCAGTGGCTGTCAGCCACCACCAAAAAACTCTTCCTTGTGACTGAAGTTTTCTCTCTCTTACTGCTGCTTTGGCTCCAGACTTGTTTAAACTATGTAATGTTCTATCATATGATGTTTAATGTGAAAAGAAATGCCTTTGTCCACAGCAGCTCTTAAATTTGAGGCTTGCGAGGATGGAAGAGGTTCTCTTATGCAATTTTGTCTGTAAATATTGGTTGTGTACAAGGGTTCGTGTTCAGCATGGTACATTGCAATGGGGCAGCACTGAAATCAAAACATTTAGAAGATCGTATAGAAGTTGGATGTGAATCTCTTAGGGATAGTTGGACGATTTAGCCGTTGCTATAACAAAACTCTCACTGGGACTAGGGAGGTCATGCTGGAAAAACATGATACTGGTTTTAGAAAAGCCTCTCACTTGACTGTTGGGGACAGCTAATGATCTGTTACCTGATGTTTTGCTTAAGGGGCAACCATGCAGGAACTCGACATATCCAGACACACAGGACAAGCTGTTCTCTAATCGGGGTTTGTTGAGTCTCCACATTTAAATTAACCTTAATTAGTAATGACCATCTGCTAGGTTTGAGAGCCTGTTGGAAACGGCACTGTGCATAGACTGTGTACATATTCATACAGGTACACTATAAATCCTGCCTACATTTATACTGTACTTTGTGCATGTTAATATGTATCCAGTGTGTATATATACTTAGACACGTGCTTTATCAATAAAAATGTCAGGCTTCAAGTTTCTTTGAAGTGGATATTTGGTCTTAAGATGAGCGTGTTCTGAATGGGGGATCTGGGGCAGGTATAACTCCTCTCTCAAGTGACACTTTCTCTGTTATCGTATACAACTACTAAGCTGAGTTTTCCCTAGCTGTGGTCATAACCATACCCTTCTACTGGGGATGTGTCTGCAACAAGGAGTGCAGAAACAGCTGACATTTTTATGATGAAAACTAAGAGTGAAGCTTGGGCTTACTGTGCAGGTTACATTAAAGAATCAGTTAAGATGAGCCTACTAGATAAGGCCTTAAAACATAAGGCTCCTTCCCTGAGGGTCATATGTATGTGCACTCATGCAAACCTAGAAATGCCAGAATTTGAGCCTAAATAAATAGTTTAATATATATTTTATTCTTGAGGGGCAGGTGTGTGTCGGTTAGTTATACTTATGCATGACGAAGGCTTACTATTCAGCTTGTGGGAAGAGGGGGTTTTCTGCTGGGAGGAAGGGAGTACTACAGGAACAACTATCCAGGGCATCAGGCACAAGGCAGAAAAATAAGGAACGTGATTTTTGTGGCAGCTCTCTCCAGCCCAGCAACAGTGTTCTAGTTCAGAGGACTTCACCAAGATGGTCACTGAGACTTGCTATAATTTTTCTCTCCTAAAACAAAACATGGTGTAGTGTTTACCTAGCTATGGCTGTGATATAGTTTCATTACAAATGCCTTAGAGCCATTGAGAACACAAATGGGAAGAAACGGGGGAGTCTGAGTGCTAAATCATTACAGTGGTAGGACTTAATCTTAAATTACTCAAGTACCCTTGACAGGGGCACAAGTGTTTTGGAAGCTGCCTTGGTAGGAGGATCTAATCCCAAAGCTGTAACCCAACAAGCAATGTTGCAGAAGTGGCATTTTTGGCAGTGCACAAAGCAGAGGGTTTTCTTCCAATAGGTTTTGGCTTTGCAGACATGCACACAAATCATATCCCATGGGCCAGGGGTAGCCAGTTATTTTTTTGTCAAGGTGCAAATTTCTTGGTCAAGGTACAGACTCCAGAGAAAATAATAAAGAATAGTTAAAAGATTTTGGGGGCCCGTCAAAAGCATCGGGCAGTCCCGATTTGGCCTGTGGGCTGCCTATTGACTACCCCAGCCCTAGGCACGTTTTTGAAAGCTTAACAGCAAGCCTCCTGCCAGCCCATTCTAAGGCCACGCGTGCAGTGTCCCAGAGAAGGTGCTGAGGGGTGACCAGGAGCCACCTCCCAGCGTTAGCTCGCTGGCCTGGCCGGCAGCGCGCTTCGCACGGCCAGCACGTGGGCAGGGACAGGAACCGGCCACAGGAGGCTTCTGCGCGTGCGCCGCTTTGGCTCCCTCGAAGAGACCAGCTTGGCGTCGCGCGTGAGCAGCCGTTCGTGGCCGATAGGTGGCCTCGGCAGGCGCCTGATCAAAACGTTGGCTCTGCACGGGGCAGAAAACGCCCCCGCCCCTCCCCTCCCCTCCCCCCCGCAGGGCTGGCGTGCGCACGGGCCGGCTGGGGGTGTGGCGAGCGGCGGCGTTAGGCGCTCCCGGGGCAGCCCTGGCGCAGGGGGCCTCAGGGGTCCTGCTGTAGGTGACATTCAGGCTCCGGCTCCTTCTTCTTCTTCCTCAGGCGCTGCCGCTGCCCCGCGCCGGTCCCGCCATGGCCCAGGCCGCCCAGAGGCTGGTCCAGCGCGTCGCCACCCAGGGCCCGCAGCTAGTGAGCGGTGAGAGCGGGGCTCCGGGGGGCCTGCGCGGGGGGCGGCTCTCGGGCTCCGCTCCGCCCGGCCCGGCCCCGGGGAGCCGGCAGCGGCGCGGCCCGGGCTAGGCGGGGCGGGGCGGCGCCTCACACTTGCTGGCGGGGCTGCGGGCCGTGCCCGCCCCGGGCCCCAGACAGGGGCCTGCCCAGCACCGTGAGCCCTCGCGCCGCCAGTTGGTCAGGGTGACTGTGCCCCCCCCCACCCCAGCGCTGGGACCCGGGGGGCCGGTCCGGTCCGGCAGCGATTCCGTACATCGCTAAAGCTCTAACTTGGGGTGGTCAGTAGCTGGCCGGGGCCACGGGCCGCCAGGCGCGTTCAGGCGGACTCTGAACTCTTACTCGCTTATTACCTGTTTTGTTATTGTTTTATCTGGACCTGGACCTTGGCCAGGAAATGTGGGGCCTTGACTTAGTAATTCACGACCCTGGTGTAAGTTGTCTGTGTGAGATGGTGAGTGTATCACCATGTGTTATTTCCATGGAAGGTTTGGCTGAATGGCCTTTGTCACTGGATTGTTCCACCTATTCCAGTTGTCTTAGGGTCTGGGCCTCTGCCTCGTTTTATGCTCTCCAATTGCAAGAAATGGATTTTTGTCATTGTCCAGGTGACTCACTCTCTGTATCTTTTAGCCCCTTACTTGTTAGCTGAGCTTCTTTCTTTTTAAGTGAATGCTAAGTAGCTAGAGGCTATGTCCTACTGTTCAGTGTCAGTGAAAAGGGGAAATTAAACTACTAAGCAACTTGGCTATTGCAAGATTCTGTAGGATTTCATTGATGACAGAATCTGAGTTTGCAGTAAGTAGAGTTACAAAACGCTAAGGGGTGGGGAAGAATAACCGTAGACCAATTTAAGTTTATATTTACAGTAAAGAGAAATTGCCTTGTCATGAAGGAACACCCTTTTGAAGCACAACTCCCCTTCAAATTAATACTTCTCAGAGGGCTTTATAAAGGAAGGTATTTTTCCTATTTTAGTGATGGGAAAACTGAGGTACAGATATGAAGTGACTTCCAAAGGTCATGCAGCAGGGTCCATGTATCTTTTTCCAGTTCAATACTTTATCACACTGGCAAGTAAACAAAAATGGTGGAGAGAAAGAGACCTTCTTCTAAGCCTCCTAAACGTAAGGCCCATGTCTAACAAGGCATTCCAATTGTAATGGGAAAGGAGTTAGAGGCAATTGATCAGGAAGACACATAATAGCCATATTTCCAGAGATACTGAGCACCTGTAAATCTCACTGAAGTCTGAGAGGAGTGAGTGCTTAATACTTTCAGAAATCAGGCCTTTCCACCATGAGAGAGAGACTCAAAACATCCTCCTTCTACCCAAAAGAAACCAATCCCAAATCACCTGAAATAAACCAATCTTAACCAAAACAGTAAATTAACAAAATTGATATAATTTTTTTTAATTGGAACTCCCTCCCTCAAATGGGGAGATGCCAGAGATTCCAATAAGTCTGTGATGGATTTTGCTATTACCTGTTTTACATGTAAAGTGCACAGATGCTGTGGTGATGAGCAGCAGTATAAAACCAAACCAGAACTGCTTTTCCCCTGGCCCCGTACACCTGTATCTTTGAAGACAGATTGAGATGTGCAGGGTGCACTAACTTGGGCTCTGATATTTGAAGTTAGGATGTAGTGATAAGGGAAATGCTGTGTGGTGCAGGATGTGGTGGACTGTGAGTGTAATGGATGTGACAAGTATCTATGAAATAGGGAATTAGGATAGTGAGTTGCTAATAGCAAATGTATAAGCTTTATTTTTGCTAACAAGCTGTATCAGCTCTTAAGAATACTGCTTGTTCCTCCTCTGTGTGTGGTGGGTTTTTTTTGTTTTGTTCTGTGCTAGTCTTGAAATCCACTTTAACTTGTATTCTTGGCTCTTTCCACTTGTAGATATCTCAGCCGGTGAGAGCTTTGTAATTACAATGCAGCTTTGCCTACATTAGCTGAAATTCTTTTCCATATGAAATATATGGTCTGCTCTGTAATAGGTTTTCATTTAAAAATACTGCAATCTGCCTGTCCAGCTGGGGAGAATGTCTCTAACATCAAAATGAATTGTATTGATGAAGAATCAAAAATAGAAAAGCTATGACCTACTGAGGGTCTAGAAATATTAAGGGTATTAAATATGAGGTAGTCATTAACAAAACTTCTTTTACTTCTGTGAGTTTAAAATAAGTGGGTCTGTTGGCTTAGTATCAAACTACTTCACAATATCAACAACTGAAAATGACTTAACTGTTGAAGGGTAAAGGGCATAAACTATATAGTCTAGGACCTAGGTTGAACATCTTTTGAGGTTTGAAGTCCTTAGCAATACTCTAAATTGTGCCACAAAACAACTACCATGGCAGTTGAAGAAAGTGTGGGATTTGGTGGAAGGGCTTTAAGTGGCACAAAGGCCCTTGACTTTGGAATTCACTTTCTCAGTTGGTCTAATAGACTGAATTTTTGAGCTTTGGAGTGGAATGCCAGGTGTCGATGTACTTAGATCAACTTACCGTGGTGTCTTCACTGCGGTGAGTTGACTGCTGCTCTGCTCCCCCATTGACTCCACCTGTGCTTATATATAGGCAGTCCTTCATGTTCATGTTGTGATTGATTTGTTTGTTTTTTTAATTTATGGAATAGGCAGCCAGAGCACTGGATGGTTGCTTAGAGCTGTATTTGTAAAAATTAAATAAATATCTGCTCATTACCAAGGAGCAGCTCTGACTCTTCACCAAACATGCATCCAGTCTGAAAGCGGTAAATGAATGTGACGCATGAATAAATATTTGTGTCCGGCCCACCCATCTGTTTCTTTTAGCCTCCAGTGGATTCATCCTGGTATTTTTCTCTTCCAGCTGCTGTGACTTACTCCAGGCCTCGTTTGGCCACATTTTGGCACTATGCCAAGGTTGAGCTGGTTCCTCCAACCCCTGCTGAGATCCCCAAGGCCATTGACAGCATGAAAGCTATGGTCAAAAGCTTTCAGTCTGGTCACCTCGCACAGCTCACAGTCAAGGTAACTGCAGGCTAAATAAGAACGCATGTGAATAATAGAAGCGTGTTTCCCTTGGGGTTTCTCCAGCCATGCTGATTAACACATTTGTAGCTGGGCTACATCTAGCAGCATAAAAAGCAGCCCAGAAAGTGACTTGTGCTTGCTATTTGGACAGAACAGTTAATTTGGTAGACAAATGGTTGATAAAGCCAGGCTGAACTTGTGCTCTCAGTGAGCTTATTCTGTGACAAAAAAGTTTGACTGGACAGATATCACTTCTGCCTTATGGTGGCTTTTTCTCTAGTGAGCTTTTATATACACTTTAGTATGGCCAGATGTTGATCTTTCCACTTAGTGTCTGCAGCTGCCTTACTGTCAAAGGGACTTCTGGTGCACTGTCACCCTTCTGATAGAAATATCAACATAGCCAGCACAGCATGTAGTGTGGTATGAAGGGATATTGGATAATTGACTAGTTTGGAATTGCTGCTTAACCTTTGCAATAACAATCAAAAGCTTAAGGCTAGTTTTAAAACACTGCTACCTTCTACAGTGCAGTGAGGAGGGGTGGGGCTGTGTTCTGTTCCTGCTAAGGCAGTGGTTCCCAAACTATTGTACTGGTGACACCTTTCACACAGCAACCCTCTGAGTGTGACATCCCTTATAAATTAAAAACACTATGAAGGCTGGCAGCAAAGCGGGGTTTGGGGTGGAGGCTGACAGCTTGCAACTCCCTATGTAATAACCTCACGACCCCCTGGGAGGTCCCAACCCCCAGTTTGAGAACCCCTGTGCTAAGGGCTGTAACTGTCTTTTGGCTTAGGCTCATAGATGCATTTTTCCCCTCAAATATTCTATCTTTAATAGGAATGTGGGCATTGACAGGCTGGACCAGACCAGTAGTTCTTCTAGTCCAGTATCCTGTAACTGATGGTGACAAATGCTAGATACTTAAAAGGAAGGTGCAAAAAACCTAGAGTTGGGTAGCTATGTGATAATCTGTCCCAAGGGAAGTTTCCTTCTAACTCTTAATTTTTAGAGATTGCCTTATTCCCTTCCCAACTCTTGCAAATATCTGTTGTATATTTGAATATTCATGTCATCGATGTAAATAGCTCTCTGTCTCAATCAGTTTTGAACTTGCTGCTTTTCAGTTTCATTGAATGTGCACAATGGGGTTAGCCTCCAGGCACTTCTACAATGTAAATAATAAAGCAAGGTCCAACAAACCAGTAACTTCTAAGCCCCTTTCCCAACTAGCATACCCCCTTCCTGATCTGTGAAGAGTAATTCAGTAACAGACTTCACTCCCTTGGGAATGGGAGTGCAAAATGAAGAATAGTTCTCTGAACTTATTACCTGCAGATCTGGTTCTTTAATTGACTAGTCCGGGTCTTCTGATGGATGCCCCTTGAACTCTTCACGTTTAAATCTCTCTTCCTGAAGTTTCCTCGGCATTTTGAAAACTTTGTTCATTTATATGGTGTCAGTCTTCAAAATAACTTTTTAAAATAAAAATGGGTCGTCTTTGCTTCAGAATTAGCTAAAAAGTAGAGGTCTGATCTTATGATCCTGAAGCATCGCACTTCTGCTGCATGTTTCTCTAGAGTCTAGCAGATGCAGTTTAAGAGCTGCAGGTATTTTGTGTACAGGGTAATGTTTTCCAGGAACTTACAGAACCACTGGCATCCTATCTTAAAAAGCTTTTACTTGTGCCATGAAAACCAATAGAGCTGTTGTCGTCATTAAGGAGTGAAACACTTGGAGAACTTACAGGTTAAGAGTTGAATAGCATTTTTAATGTACTAGCTTTTCATTTCTTAATCCTACCACTTCTAGTAGAGTATAGATGTGCTTTTGGCAGCAGGCTTTTCTTCAACATCCATTCACGTGAATCAAATGTCAATAGGTACCAGATCTGCCCACCAGTACTGAACAGCTATTTCATAGGTCTAGTGTATTGCTTGGCACTAAAACTTGGATGGTCTTTTCAGTATTTCTGCTTTAAAGCATTCTCTTTGAAGGGCTCTGAAAGCTAAGCTGTACTTTAAGACTTGAGTGCACATTAGTCTGTACCATGATTGCTTGGGTGGGGGGGGAGTAAATCGTTATAGCATTCTTGGCTTTAGCTAAAGATACTATTCTCATTAACTTGGGTGGTTTTCTTGCCATCACAACCAAACTTTGTGTATGGTTAACAAAACAAAGGGAGACGTTACTGCAATAGCAAACATTCTAAATTGTGGCTTTCTTTCTTTCAGGAAGCTCTGAGGAACGGTTTGGTGGCCACAGAGGTGCTGATGTGGTTTTACATCGGTGAGATCATAGGCAGAGGCAGCCTGATTGGATACAATGTTTGAAGACTAATCTTTAGTCTTATGTTTCACTTCTTTGTCCCCTAAGTCTGTAACAGTATTTGACACAATAAAACCAGGAAATGATGTGGAATTTTGGTGGTCTGTGTTAGTGGTGTTTACAGTGTGAGCTTGTCCCCATCCTGTTAGCTTTGCCAGCTGTGAAGAAAGCATCAGTTAGTATCTAGCTGCCTGGAGGCCATCCCTCTTCAAGCATTACCACACATAAGGAAATAGTTATACCCCATCCTGTTTCCATAACACTTGAAAATGTGAATCTTTTACCAGAGCAGGTTAACTTGGATTGAAACTTTTTTTTCTGGTCATTTAGGGCTAGTGCTTGGGAATATCTACTGGCTATGAAACCTTTTTGTTTGGTCTGCTAAAGTGTTTATAGCTGGGGATTGTGAACCTTGGATCTGCATCACACAAGCTGGATTTTTTACTTTGATTCTGACAGTTTTAGCAGCAGCTGTTATGGAAACCAGTAGAAGCCAGTGCTTTAAATCATGACCGCAACTTGGCATCCCAGATTTATCAAATGGTATAAAGCATTCTCTTTAATTCTACCAGGCTGAGTTAAAATGTGTCAGGTTTATGTAAAGAGCTGGAAGAAAGAAGGTTATCAGAATAATAATCCTACAATAATCGATAGTCTTGCTGTGTTCATCTGAGAGGCTTTCTGAGATACAAATAAAAAAACTTCTCACTGTGTGATCTTAACCCATTGGTTAACTTTTTTTTAATAAAAAAAAGTGGGGGGGAAAAGGGACTTTTAATCGGGCAGAATGCTTGATAACTTTAAGCAGAAATGGCGCTATCTGTTTGATGGGACTTATTCTTTACTAATTATATTGCCATAGAAAATAGCTTCAATTAAAACAAATCACCTGCTTTTCCATCTTACTTTTAGCAAGACTAGTAGTGGCCCAACTTAAAATCACCCATTAAGCCTTCTGCATCTAGGCCTGACTGCTAGTCAGATAGGTGACAAGTGTTTTTCTACATCGGGGTCCCCAATGCAGTGCCCACATGCACCATGGCACCCACTGGGGCATCTAAGTGCGCCCGTGTACTGGCCAGCGGACGAGCATCCACCGCCACAGTCCTCCATGGCTCGTTGTCTGGCACCCGCCCGACGAAAAAGGTTGGGGACCACTGCTCTACATAATAACTTAATACATGGCTTCAGTAGACAAAATCCAGTCTCCTCCAAAGTAAAGACGTAGAGCAAAGCATAGCTTCTGTTCCTTTAGCAGGATCTCTGGGCCATGAAGTTACAGTATTGATAGAAAAACATGATTCATCTTAAGTTTGCTGGCTCCTCAGCTTAGCACCTGACCTGTGCATAAATAGAAGATATTGGCTTACACTGCTAATAACTCCATGAGCACAAAAGTTCATTAGCAAGGAAAGAGGGAACAAGCACTAAATTTCCAACAAACTTCTACTGAAATGGGCATGTAATCTCCGCTACTTCATCACTAAAGAAAACAAAGTAGGGGCTCTTTTCTCTGTGTCCAACAACACTATGCTTGCTGTGAAACTGGGTATTACGTGTATTGGAAACTAGTGGTTTCATAGCTAGCGAGTTGGAGTCAAACATCTATGCTGGCTATTTTGATAGGGAATTACAATCTGCTACAATCCTCTCTTGGCTTGTCCTGTGATCTTCTGAGTCTTGCTTTCAGCTCCTTGGTGAGCCTCCAGTACTCTGGGCTCGGCTGCCCTTTGTGACATTAGAAATCTCTTGGAATACTAGGCTAATAGTATATCGATTACTCTAGTCTCTGCAGCAATAGCATACGCCTTTGTCAAAACACGTTTTTCAGTAGGAAGTCTTGCTTTTATCATGTAACATCCCCACTATGCTTTCTGAATAAATACTTAACTTCACCTGCCCCTGAACTATAGCCAGTTAGGAGGTGTAGTTGCTGCTGTTCTATTGCATCGACATTTTGGATAGAAGGGAGAACATCCATTTGAAACAGGAAGTGTTGGAATTAGGCCAGGATACCACTGGTAACAAGCCTAGTCTTAAGTCCTTTGATATCTTAAATGACCAGAAGTTGTTTGGGTCTTGGCAGTTCTAGGAAGCAACTTTTTTGCTATTAGTTCACTAGTGAAAGCAGAGGAGGATGGAGAATGGCACTACTGAACTGATAGCAAAATACTCTGCCGTATTCTTAAACTAAAATAATGAGTCTGATGGCACCTTAAAGACTAACAGATTTATTTGGGCATAAGCTTTCGTGGGTAAAAACCCACTTCTTCAGAATCTTAGTTTTTAAGGTGACATCAGACTCCTTGTTTTTGTGGATACAGACTAATACGGCTACCCCCTGATATTCTTACATTAGTAACCAGTTTGTATCTAATAGGTGGTCTAACATTTGCCAGTCAGTGAATGACAATCTCAGAAGATCCCCTTCACAAAGATGTAGTAGCCACTACTTACCCACCACACATTACACTTTTGATTTGATATTTTGCATTTCCAGTAACTAACTTGCTTCAGAGATTATACCAATACCAGGCTCCTTACCAACCCTGCTTCTATACTATTCCTGCCCCTGTTCTCTAGAGATGGGAGCATAGGGCCCAGGTGCCTTTCTGTCTGTATTACTGAGTAAGCCTCCCATCAAATACGTTCATATTAATACGAAGAATTCCTGAGCCAAAAGGTAGGATACTTCACCATCTGGTTGAGCTCAGGCTTGATGGAATAAGCTGAGACCCCAGTAAAAGAGAGAGCAATCTATTCTGCTCTGTAACGTGAGCCACTTAAAGCTTTATTCATCATATGCCAGCACTGCAGAAGTGTGCCTTTCACACTTTGAAAGCGTAACACAAATAGCAGGCTCACCATATACAGCTCTGATGATGGAACAGGCAACTCTATGAAGTACTAAGCAGGAGAGATGCTGACTTTTTTTCTTTTATGGAGCAAAAATGTCTTGCTCATAAGCCACAGGTAACGAATCTTTACTGGTGTCTGTCTGACCTTGGGCACTGCTTTCAAAACAAGAGTAGGTAAAACAATGGAGTGCTTTTGTCACAGCTTCCTTCGGCAGTCTTGGAGTAATCTTTGAAGAACTAACTCCAGCTGCATCCTGGTAGTGCTCTTCCTTCTGATGGATTACTGAATTGGGGCACAAGCATAGTCTGCCAGCTTTCAGATGACAGATATAACTATGGCCCTGATTAGCTATGGCCATTAAAGAATGTATTAATATTGCTGTAGCAGCTAGAGGCCCAAATAGAGATTGGGCCTCTCTGCTAGGCATTACACAATAAAAAGATGTGCTCCTTGGCATGTTTGTTTTTTAACCCCAGGGTCCTGCTGAAAACTCTGGGACCGATTGTCCCCTATTAAGTGCCCTTCATGCTGCTCTAGAGACATAGAAAAGTTGCTGCATGTGGTTTTATGCCATTCCTGCTGTGTGGATGGAGTGCCTGACCATTCATCTTTTCAGTGCCTCAGAGCAGCTGGCAATTGAGGTAAGCTACTCTGCCTCTCAAGATCAGGTTATGAGTGGCATAAAGGTGACTTAGTCACCTTTGCCCCCATCTCCTGGTTTGTGCCTCCTGAAGGCTGCAGCATAGAATCTGGCTCTTCTGCCTACTTTTCCTTGTTTGAAGTAATTTTTTGCTTCCTGGCCCAAACTGCTGGGTGGTGCTGTGTATACCAAGCTGACTGGATCTTGGTGACTGCAACATCTGGGTTTCAAATGCTGCAGGGGAGGCTTGTGATGTGGAAGTTGGGGGGGGGGGGACTTCCCAGTGGATTAAAAAACAAAAAAAAACTTGTGGCAATGTTTCCATTGCTGTTTGATTTGGACTTTGACTGCTCCTCAGAACAGGGACCTTTCTTGTTGTGTATATGTACAGCTCCTCACACTGTGGGGGCCCTACATGCTGCCACCTTTCAAATAATCTCTGCATGGTAATAGCCTTCTGTATGGTTGCACTGGAGGGAAAAGACAAGTAGTGGCAGTAGAGAACTCCACCTGCACTAGGACCCAGGAGCGCTTCTCCTCTCTCGAAGGCTAGGCAGGATCTGTAAGACACCCCAAAAGCTGCTGAACCAATCGTTCACAGCTGGGGCCAGTGATGGCAAGACTCCTATGCGTGGAGCTTGGGCTGCAGAGAGGCTTAGACTCCGTTCCCAGCTGCCTGGAGAATGACAGTATTGTGGAATTACGTCACCTGCAACGTCTCTCAGTAGCTGACTCAGAGTGGCTTTCATTGCTGATAAGAGCAAGTAATCCACCCTCCCAGCAAGCAAGGAGACTGCTGTGCAGCATCTGCATAATAGACAGGCTAAGCATGGATGGGAAATCCTGAGCTGCCTCTGGTATCCTAGTCCCTGCTTCTAGGAGTGGAGAAGTTTGTTGCCATATAACCTTGGGCTAGAGGGCAGGGTCTGTGCTTTTCTGGCTGGAGCCTGCAGAAAGCAGATGAGAAGCTGTAGTTACTGTAGTGTCGCACCATTTTTTGCACAGGTTTTTCCTACACTACCTTAAATGGATCTTCATGAGAAATGTTAGCTTCTGACTTTTAAGCAAACAACTGATGAATGAGATGCTGCTGGCTTCTACTGCCTCCTCTGCCATAGCATTCAGGGTTAATTCAAACACCTTAGCACAGCTTTGAACTGTTCCTTGCCTATTAAAATCTGTACTCTTTTCCCAACAGACCCTGCATTTCTGCTGCTGCCTGATGTCCTCCCCTTCCCTGCCTCCCACAGGGAAACAGCAGCCCTAGCTCAGCAGTGCTCATGGCAGCGGAGATTTATAGCTATTCCCCCGTGTCTGAAAATCTTTTTAATGGGGAGTGAAGTACAAATGCCTTCCCACGTTTTAGGGGAAAGTCCCTCCTGCAGCGTGGGACAGAAAGAGGGCATTGAGTCAGCATGAGAGCTGCACCTGAAACCAGTGTTAAGTGCACACTGACAGTAGTTAGCAGTGACATTAGACTTAAAGAAGAGCTGTGTGTGGCTGGAAAGCTTGCCTCTTTCACCAACAGAAGTTGGTCCAATAAAAGACATTGCCTCACCCACCTTGTCTCTTTAAACTATGAGGTATTGAATATGGAAAGAGAAGGCACCTTTTCTTCCACAGCGTGTCTGTACCAGCTTGTGAAATGTGACAGGGCACAACACAAGTTAAGAAGCATTAGGCTCCATCTTTATTTGGGTGGGACACATCCAAGCTGTGCTGTGAGAAGTGGGGTAAGTGGCTCAGAAGGGGGGGCTCTTGGCAGTGTTGAAGTTTTTGCTTCAGTTTGGTGTTGGCATGCTGTGCTGCTGGAAGAGCTGGCATGCAGATGAGCTATTAAGCTGAGATCTTGGCAGTTCGTGGTTATTAAAGATCCCAGTATAGCTTTTGTAAGCAGAGGGTTGTTATGCTGGCTAAATTCTATCTCATAGAATTACACACTGCCTTCCTCCAAGTTTAAGTGAATATGAGACTCCACTGGTTACACTAAAACTTGTGTGTAGAGTTGTTGGGCATTGCTAAGCAGCTGGTGGATTCCACCCCAGAGGTGGTTGCATTTCAGTGGCGGGAGGAAATGGTCTCTGTTTGTAGCTTACATTTGCAACACGCTCTCAGTGTGAGGGTACTATGAGAAATGTCTCTATTATTAATGCTATATTTTTCTCTAGAGCTTCCTAGTTGAATACCTTTGCTAATGTCATTTTCTATATGTAGGATGCTGCTACTCATCCTTCCTTTAAGAGGGGCCCTCCCAGACTTTTCCTCGCTGGTTCTGTTCAAGGACTTTAGAGGGATCATCACCCCATGCACTATGCCATGCTCAGTTGGCTTCCTATTTCAGTTTGTATTTGATACAACTCAATTGTGAAGCATTTTCTACACAAAATAAATCCCCAGATGTTTATATATGAAACATAGACCTTTATCGAGGCCCTTGGAGATGCAGCTGTTGAAAAGGAAAATCTTGTTGGCCAAACTGCCTGGGCAATTGAAATATACATAAAAGAGAATATTTGGTCCTTGTCTGTGTTTCCTTCATAATATTAATTCAGTTGTACAAGCAGGAAGCTGAGAGTTACCACTAGAGGGCATACTTCCTACCTGCCCCTTACAGCCCTGGTGTGTTGGTCTCTTGGAGAAGATATGCTTAGAACACTTACTCTTTTGTCAGCCTTTGGTAGGTCAAGATATGCCTCAGCAGCTTGGCTTCTCTTTTCCCCTAACAAATAGGGCCCTTGCAAAAGGCAAGGCAGTTAGATTTGCCTCCATAAGAACATAAAAGGTGACTAGTCCAACTCTCACAAAGAAAGATGCACTCTTCTCAATCGCTTTCAACCTGGACGTTGTTTGAAACTAATTAGGCCTTTTTTAAAATAAATTCTCTGCACAAGATGAGCAGTAGAGCCAGCGCACAAGCACCAAATGCAGACTGGCATAAGCAAATGGAGAGAAGGGTCATCACAAGTGTCAATGTCCAGCATTTTCTAGGCAAACTCCCCCTCTGGCAACTGACACCTAGTCATAGAAATCCAGCTGGGTACTCTCTGCCCTTCATGAATGCCAAGTAATTGAGCCTCCTGACCCCCTTGCAAGGTAGGTCAGTCACCTCCATTTTTGAGCTGGGGAAACAGAGGCAAAGAGAGAGTGAATTATTTTCCCAAGTTTGTGACAAGCAGGAATAGAAGTCAGGGCCTCACCCCCAGTCTTTAATGAGAGACATTAAAGTTAGTGTGTTTTTAAAGCCAAACATTTGCATCTAACCTAATACTAGCCCTCAATATCCTGTGCTCTTGAGTTTAGCAAGCAATTGGTACCTGTTCCCCCATTCCGTTTCCAATTACTCCCCAGGAAAACGCAGAGAGATTAACCTCATTGTGAATGAGAGGCTGTGCGTGTACTGAGCTCCAGACTTTCTTCAGACGTCCATAATATAGCTGTGGCCTGCACACACAGTACTTTCTTTAGAGGCAACCTCGGATCTACTAACTCTCTTTCCCCCCCCCCCCCCCGCCTTTTTCTATGAACCTTTCTCCCAGCATGTCTGGCTCGGAGTTGGCCCTTTAAGTCTGGCAATGCCAAGCAGTTGTTGGCCAAATTAGCCATTTTATAGCTGGCACTTGCTGACTACACCTCCTTCTTCCCTTGCTGGTAAGTGCCTGTTCTGTTTTTCCCTCTACCTGCTGAGGAGATGGCTCTTTTCACAAAGGGAGTCATCTAATCTGAGACAGCACTGAAGTATGCTGCTCTGTTGAGCGGAGATCTCAGTAAGTACTCTTCTTCGCTCTCCTCAATAAAGCCTATGCAGGCTGCATAGGGTCAAGTGTAAGTTCCTGGGGTTTGGCTTCATTGGTTCAACAGCAGCAGAATACAAATCTCACCCCACTTGGCTGTTTATGGGCTTTCCTGCAGGGTGGTCTTGTCTTTGCTGCAGTTCTGTCTGACCAGAGGTCCGCACCTGCATTTCCAGTGACCTAATGGAGTTAACCATGCTTTGCCAGCAGCTTTACTCTGCACTCTAACTTCTGTTAATGGGATGGGTCAGCATCCAAGCATGTGGCTGCAGGTCCTCCCATTCTATTCTAATCCCTCCAGGTAATCCAAGAATGGGGGGTTGGAAAACTTGTCCTTCTGAATTCAAACCTGATGGGGAAATGTGCAACTTCATGTGGATACAAGGATTTTTTATTATTTATTTTGCTTCTTATCCTACGCTGTTCTGTAGCATTGCCATGTGCTGTTAAACATCCTACCAGGTAAGACTATATGTCACTTGAGAACCAGATGAATCCTGTATATGGTTGTGTAGAATGAGTTTGAAAAGTGCTTTGAGGGTACTTGGTATGAAAGGTGCTTGACTAATGTATGATACCATTATTATATTGTGGGAGGGAATTGACCCTCTTTCTCCTTTGAGTGGCAGTGAAGGTGCCCTGGAACAGGAAGATATCTCTAGCAATTACACATCTCCCACGTTTGTAACTTGTCACACAGTACCTAGCTGTGAAGAGAAGTTGTCAGACTCCTTAATGATGGGCTGCAGCACCACTACTTAATTAGAGAAAAAAGTTCTGTTTGGGATACAATTGTGATCTGGACTTCCAAAACAAGTGCACTGGCCCTGGGGCAAAAGAGCTACTTCCTGAAGGTAAGTCACCAAAGCTCTTGTTATAATTAACTCAGGCTTCCACTGCAGCTGACCTCTCTATGCTGTTAATCCCCACCTACATTTACTGCTGTGTCCATGGATGAGAAGTTACTCCGTTTCAAACAAGTTTGATACAAGAAGGGTTTGTGATGCAGATAGCACATAAATGCCATATTGCAAAGGCTGCCAAACTCACTTCATTTCTGGACAGGAGATTAGACTTGACTAGTGCAGTGGCAGAGAGGACCTGGCAGCATTCCACCCCATTCAGGGTGCAACCTATTTTAATGGACTTTAATTAAAAAAAAAAAGTCTTTATAAAAGTTTTAAAGAAAAAACACCCTAATAATGCTCCCAAAGCAGGACTTCTTCAGCATGACAAGTGTGAAATAAACAGATGACTTACCTACAAACTCAAAATGGGCTGGGCCAGTTATGCTGTATACTCTTTGCTACTACTGCAGATATTAGTGTGTGTTTAATGACTTTTCTCCCTTCTCATCCCCCTTTTCCTTGATTTGACAATGATGCCTTAGGGAAACCCAGTACGTTAGGTTCAAAATGTAGGTTTTATTTTTTAAATTAAAATTAATGGTATTTCTAATGTTTTTTTAATTAATGAAAACAGCAATTTGTTGGGATTTAAACTGTCTCCTGCAGCATTCCTAAAACAAGGTGTGCTTCTCAGATCATAAGCCAAAGCTCAGAGAGGGAGCTTGTTACTGAGAATATGTTACATCAGGTGTTGTACTGTATTTTTGAGGAAACAAGTCCTGATAGGACATCTGAATTGGATGTCAAGCCAATTCTTCCATGACTGATAAATTGGGAGTTGGCAGCGGGTGGACTGTGATTTAGGGAGTGAAATCATAGAATGACTGTTCTTCAGTCAGGTCAAAGTACTTTTGATTGGATACTTACTATTTTTTGTTAATTATTTTTCTTCCAAGAATAAAGTTCTTGCTATTTTAGCCTGACTTTCTCTGCAGAATTTGCAATCAGAGTTCTGTACTAGTGCAAGAGAACAGAAAGAGAAACGGATCAGAGTCTAGGCTATTTTCATTGTTCAAGGTGAATTAAGTATAAAAAGTAAACAAACAGCACAATTGATGCCAAGTGAATTAGATAGTTTAGTTAATGGGTGCAGAGTGTCAGAAAGGTTTATATCCAACAGAGAACAATCCCTCCAAAACTGGGAATTGAAGTCAAGCACCCTGAATCCCTACTTTTATTTGCTGTTAGCAGATAGCTATGAAATCTACTGGCAACGTGTGTCTCATCACCCTTTAGTGGCTGGTCCACATGGATAACTGTACACATGCTATCCTTACTGCATTGGCTAATGTGGTGGAGGTCTGTGCTGTGGATATAAAGGTGTGAATCCCGCTGATCTCCAGAGTTGGGGGTCAATATAGTTCCACTTGATAGAATTTCTTAACAGTCTTTAATTACATGATGACATTCTATTTTTCCACAAGACTCCTGCCTCGTTCAATGCACAGGTTGGTTCTGCTCTGGAGGATGAATCAGGGTTATGTAGTGAAGGAGACTGTTGTCTGTAGGACCGCTACCTCGTGTGTTGCAGAAGTTGGAAGGTATGTAGTGAATGAAGCAGGGGATTGCAAGAAGAGAAAGGATGGTCTCATGGTTAAGACTGTATCATGAGGCATACGCATAAAGGAGCTGACTTAAGGTTGTACAGGCAACCTTAGAAGTTAGGAAAAGCCAGGATTTAAGTGCTTGAATTTACAACCTTAGCAATCTTTTAACTTGGAGTTTTGGATGTAACTTGCCAATTTAAAAAAACAAACTGAAAAATCATAAATTCTGTCATGTGGAACAATATTGACCCACAACTTGAGTCATCAACAGAGTTTGGACCTTTAGATCATCAGCTTGACTTTGCATCCTCAACGTTTTAATGAAGGTGTTTGTTGTAATTATCCTTATTTTACAGATGGGGAACAGACACAGATTAATGGATTTGCCCAAGGTCACCCAGGGAGTCAGTGGCAGAGCTTGGAATCGAACCTCCCCCACCCCACTCCCATGTCCTAAGTCCCATTCTAGTTCCTTAGCCACCAGATCATACTTCCTCTCTGCAGCCGCATGGTAAGGAGCAGGAGACATGGGCAATTGATTTATGTTTCAACTGCAAGTCTGTCCTGAGTGAAAGCCCCACATTGGTAATAAATATTATGGCTGAACTCCCCTACCCTGGGAGCCAGAGCTGACCCTCAGGCACACCCTTCTTCCCTCTGCCCAGCTCTGGGGGCCAGCAGCAATGTCAGGCATGGTCCTTATTGCTGTTCTCCCTTTGAGCTGAAAATGCAGCATCCAGCGAGGGCTCGGGAGGTGGGGCTCTGGGACCTGGGCGCTGGGAGAGTTTGGAAGAGAAAGGAAAACGCACCAGGAGGAAAAACAGGTGCATGTGCGGCAGCAGATGGGCGGGGAGTGGCACAGCGCAGCTCGGGAAGCAGTCATCACTTGCTGCTCTCCAGAGACATGGCTGCCCTGGCAGGCCTGGCTCCCCTCGCTCGAAGAGACGGGGTGGATTCCAAGTAGCATCAAAACTGTCTTGTAACCTGCTCAGGGATCTTCCCTCCGAAGATTGGGAAGGTTCCCTTGATGGCCATATTGTGTTTGTAGCTATCCCTGCCCTGCTTCCCTTCGCTCTGGGAGCTGGGATTTCAGCAAGAGGAGGTATACTGGGACATGGGCTTGGCCTGGCCTCAGACAGCTCACTGAGGCAGAGTGGAGGGAGTGAAGACAATGGACTCTGCTGGCAGTTGAGCCTGAGCTAAGAGGAGGGCAGCTGCTGTGGCACCTGAAGTTGGAGAGAAGAGGACTGGAAGGGGCGGGGGGCATTAAAATATACCATGGAAGCATAAGGGGACAAAACAGACTGGGGGAAATTGATTGGTAGGCACCAGCAAGCTGAACAGGCCCAGGGGTCCATGTGGGGGACAGGAGGTTACAAATCTGACTTAGGGATTTCCAGGGGATAAATCAGAACGGAGTGGGGGGGGCACAGGTAGAGCAAAATAGATGGGGTATTACTGGGTGGAAAAGGAACTCTTGGAGTGAATGCTGTGAATGGGGGCAAAGATAGATTTGGTGGGAAGCTTCCCATCAGTTTCAGGATGGTCAGGGATGCAACCCCGTGCTCTGGGTGTCCCTAGCCTCTGACGGCCAGAAGCTGGGCAGGATGACAGGTGATGGATCACTCAGTAATTGCCCTGTTCTGTTCATTCCCCCTGAAGCATCTGGCACTGGCCACTGTTGAAAGATAAGATATTGGGATAGAAGCAGCACAGACATAAGCAGCTGTGGAGGGCATAGAAAAGGAGGTTACTTTCCCACCTGCTGATGTCCATCTGTGGAATGCAGTGCATGACAAAAGCTCAAAATGAAAGAGAGAGAGAGATTATTAATTCATGAAATAGAAAATACTGCAAGATGCCTTCCTTTAGTGTGACATTTTCTATAGCTTCAGTTTCAGGATTCTTTATTTCTGATGCAAATAATTCTCAACAAGGAAAGTGAAGGGGATGCTAAATGTATGTGAAGTACAGGCAACTTGGGGACTAAAATTAGTGATGTCCTCTAAAATCAGGGGCATTTGAAAAGTATGAGAGAGAAATAGAAGGTTTCAGCTGGTGAAGAATAGGGGAGGGATCTAAGTGTCACAGTGGTTCATCAGTACATGTTTTGGAAGTTGACATGCTCCAGAATCTCAATTTTCATAAAAAACAAACAAACAAAAAAGCGTGTGTGTGTTCATTCTGCATTTAGCTCTGGACATGGTGAGACCCATGTGGGTTCATGGGAGATTGAGTTCCATGGTCTGGGTCCAGCTCCTATGGAAGTTCTGTGTTCCTCACACACGTGATCTGTGTGGAAGACAGCCACATGCAGTAGTCAGGGCAGGGTTGTGGTGCCTCACTAATTCTTGTGCAGTTTGGTTGGGTAGAATTTTCTATAAGTAGGTTTTGGAATTCATCAGTTGCTGCACGTTTTCAGGCTTGCTCCATGGTGATGGTTTCTTCTTGGCTTCCAATAGGAAGGAAGCCACCTGTAGGAGGAAAGTTCTGCCCATAATGAGTCTGATACTGACAGCCATCTGGAGGCTCCAATCCAGGGCGTGGCTGACTGTGTAGGTTGATCTTGAGAGATTCCCTGTGAGAACCTGAAGGGAAAAGGGCTGGGTAAGGAAGTTTGGGATTGTTGTGTCAGAGTTGTGGTCCATGTGGACCCTGAAGTCTCTCAAGATGATCAATCTTGTGAGATCTATTCCTATCAGATTGTGTGCATCTCTCGCTGTCCCTCGGGGAAGCCTTTGCTGCCTGGGGATCTCATCAGTAGGATGCCTGTATTCGTTTTCTCTGGATTAAGTGGATGCATTGAAAGAATTGTACTGAGTGAACTTTCTCTGTGTCTTTGTGTAGAAGGGAATGGAATTGTGACTCTGTTACCAGGCAGTTGCTCCCTAGGCCAAATAGAGCAGGCAGGGAGGGGAGACTGGGGGGTCCTTCCAGTTACAGGGCTTGGGGTGGGGACCTGCCGGTGCTTGGCAGGGATGGGTCAGAGAAGTGCGGACTGTGTATGGGATATGTGATCCAGCTATGGTTAGGGGTGTCTGTGTCTGTCTGTGTGTCTTGGCAGAGGAGGATCTGGCAGTGTATGGGGGGTTCCTGACTGTGCAGGAGCTGATGGTATTGGGGAGCTGCCCTTTTATGGGGGGAACTGCCAGTGTATTGAGGGGTCCTATGTAGGAGGAGGGGGGACTGTCACTGAAGGGTGGGTTGTCAAGGTATTAGGGGCTGACAGTGAAGCGGGGGTTTGTCTGGAGGAGCTGTCAGTGTATGTGGGGTCCTGACTGGGAGAGTTGGCAGTGTGTGGGTCTTGGCTGGGGGGCATGCCTGTATAGGGGGAAGGGGCTGGCTGTGGGGGCTGTCAGTACCGGGGGGTCCGGGCTGGCAGGGCAGGGAGGGCTCTGGCTGGGAGAGCTGGGCTTTTTGGGGAGGGGCTCTGCCTGGGAGGCTGGCAGTAGAGAGGGGTCCAGCTTGGCGGGGGGGAAGACTCTCTCCGAGGGAGCTGGCCAGATTGAGGGGGCAGGCTGGCAGAGCAGGGAGGTTCTGGCAAGGGGAGCAGGCAGGGGGTGGGGGTCCTGGCTGTGTTTGGGGGCTCCGGCAGTGGGGGCTCCAGCCTGGCAGGAGGGGGCTCTAGTGGGAGGGTGCTGGTTGGCGGGCAGGCTGGCAGAGCAGGGGGGTTTTGGCTGGGGGAGCTGGGCAGGTGGGAGGGGCTCTGGGTGGTAGGGCAGGCAGGGGTGGGGTGTCCTGGCTGTGTATGCGGGGGCTCCAGCCTGGCAGGAGGGGGCCTCTGGGGGTGCTCACTGGGAGCTGGCCAGGGTGGGGGCAGACTGGCAGAGCAGGGGCTCAGGCTGGGGAGCTGGGCAGGTGGGAGGGGCTCTGGGTGGTAGGGCAGGCAGGGGGTCCTGGCGGTGTATAAGGGGGAGGCTGGCAGTGGGGGCTCTAGCCTGGCAGGAGGGGCTCTGGTGGGGCGCTGGCTGGGGAGCTGGCCAGGGTGGTGGGCAGGGGAGCTGGGCAGGTGGGGGCTCTGGGTGGCAGGTGGGGTCCTGGCTGTGTATGGGGAGGCTGGCAGTAGAGGGGCTCCAGCCTGGCAGGGGAGGGCTCTGGTGGGGGCGCTGGCTGGGGAGCTGGCCAGGGTGGTGGGCAGGCTGGCAGGGCAGGGGGAGCTGGGCAGGTGGGGGGCTCTGGGTGGCAGGTGGAGGGTCCTGGCTGTGTATGGGGGAGGCTGGCAGTAGAGGGCTCCAGCCTGGCAGGGAGGGGGCTCTGGTGGGGCGCTGGCTGGGGAGCTGGCCAGGGTGGTGGGCAGGCTGGCAGGGCAGGGGAGCTGGGCAGGTGGGGGCTCTGGGTGGCAGGTGGGGGGTCCTGGCTGTGTATGGGGAGGCTGGCAGTAGAGGGGCTCCAGCCTGGCTGGGAGGGGCTCTGGTGGGGCGTTGGCTGGGAGCTGGCCAGGGTGGGGGCAGGCTGGGAGAGCTGGGCAGAGGGGGTCCTGGCTGTGTATGGGGAGGCTGGCAGTAGAGGGGTCTGGTGGGGAGGCGCTGGCTGAGGAGCTGGCCAGGCTGGGGGTCCTGGCTGTGTATGGGGAGGCTGGCAGTAGGGGGCTCTGGTGGGGCGCTGGCTGAGGAGCTGGCCAGGGTGGGGGGGTCCTGGCTGTGTATGGGGAGGCTGGCAGTAGAGGGGGCTCTGGTGGGGCGCTGGCTGGGGAGCTGGCCAGGGTGGGGGCAGGCTGGGGAGCTGGGCAGAGGGGTCCTGGCTGTGTGTGGGGAGGCTGGCAGTAAAGGGGTCTGGTGGGGAGGCGCTGGCTGAGGAGCTGGCCAGGCTGGGGGGGTCCTGGCTGTGTATGGGGAGGCTGGCAGTAGGGGGCTCTGGTGGGGGCGCTGGCTGAGGAGCTGGCCAGGGTGGGGTCCTGGCTGTGTATGGGGAGGCTGGCAGTAGAGGGGCTCTGGTGGGGCGCTGGCTGGGGAGCTGGCCAGGGTGGGGGCAGGCTGGGGAGCTGGGCAGAGGGGGTCCTGGCTGTGTATGGGGGAGGCTGGCAGTAGAGGGGTCTGGTGGGAGGCGCTGGCTGAGGAGCTGGCCAGGCTGGGGGTCCTGGCTGTGTGGGGAGGCTGGCAGTAGAGGGGCTCTGGTGGGGCGCTGGCTGAGGAGCTGGCCAGGGTGGGGGTCCTGGCTGTGTGTGGGGAGGCTGGCAGTAGAGGGGGCTCTGGTGGGGGTGCTGGCTTGGGGAGCTGGGCAGGGTGGGGGCAGGCTGGGGAGCTGGGCAGGGGGTCCTGGCTGTGTGTGGGGAGGCTGGCAGTAGAAGGGGCTCCAGCCTGGCCGGGGAGCTCCTCGCAGGGAGGAGGCGCGAGCAGCGCTCCCTGGGGCCCCGGCCCATCCAGAGGCCCCGGCCCGTGCGCTCGGGGCCGCAGCCCGTCTGTCGGGCGGGTTCTGCCGCGCCCGCCCCGCGCCCGCCCGGACTCTCCAGGGGCCGGGGCCCCGCGCGGGCCGGGGCCGGCAGCGGGCTCGTGCGCGGGCTGTGCCGCAGCGCGTGCCCGGCCCGCCCTGCCCTTCGGCCCCGACCCTGTGTAACGCTCGGCGTTATGCGCCCCCCGCCGGCGGGTTATGCCGCAGGCAGGGCCCGGGGACCGCGCCGCCGGGGCCCCGCGCCTGGCACGGGGCTCGGAGTTATACAGGGCCGCTATGGCCGAGTTACGCCGCATCCAGGCCCCGGAGCCGCGCTGGGCTGTCGCCGGTGCCCTGGATGCCGGCCCGCGTTATGCTGGGTGTCTATGGGTGACGTATGAATTATCCAGCTGCCCGGGCCAGCCCATGGCGGAGCCCCGCACTCTGTATGGCCGCGGCTGCTATGCAGCGCCCCTATCGGCGCGCGAGGTGTATCCAGGCCCCGGGGCTCGGCCCGGCCCCGCTCTCTGGCTCGTCGCCTCACAGTAAAGATGGCGCACAGCGGTCGGTGGCGCTTCCCTGCCCGGCCCGGCAGCGGCGGCTGGGGCCGCCGGGGGCTGGGAGGGTCCCGCCTGCGGGTCCCGGCCGTGCGGAACCTACGGGCCCCGGAGCCGCCGCCCCAGGCCGGGGCGGGCGACGGGGAGCTGGGGGGCCCGGGCTCCAGCGGGGCGGCGGGAAGCGGGGGAGGCGGGGCAGCGCCGGGCTCCGGCGGCTCCGGGGGCCCCGCGGCCGGGGTAGGACCCGGCTTCGATGCGGCGCTGCAGGTCTCGGCCGCCATCGGCATCAACCTGCGGCGGTTCCGGGCGGCCTGCGGGTCCGAGGCGGGCAGCGGAGAGGTAAGGACGGGCCGGGGGAGGGGACGCCCTGGGGAGCCCCGCGCGGGGCTGCGGGGAGCAGCCCGGGAGGCTGAGCCCGGGGCTGCTCGCCCCGGAGAGCATCTCCCGCTCCGCCCTGGGGCCGGAGGGCACACCCCTTCCGGGCGCACACCCCGCGGGCGGAGCGGAGCGGCCCCGGCCCCGGCCCCGGCCCGCGAGCCGCCTCCCCGCGGGGAGCTCCGCGCCGCCCCGCCCCGCGCCGCGCCCGGGGGTCCGGCTGCTGCCCCCCGCGCAGAGCCGCCGGCTGCTCCCCGCCACTCCCCCGTGCCGGCGGGCACACCCCCTCCGCCCGCCTGCCTGCCTGCCCGCCTGCCTGGGGAGCCGTCCAGCCTCCTCCCGCGCCTGGTGCCCGGCGCAGGTGAGCCTCCCCAGCCTGGCACCTGCCCACCCCCCTGCGGGGTGCGGGGAGAGAGCCCCTGAGCTGGATGTGGGAGAAGGAGCGGATGTGGTAGCAGCGTTTTGTAGAGCAGGAGATGCTCCTCCCATCCCATCCCATCCCATCCCCAGACGGAGCAGACACTCCCCACCGGCCCTACTCAGGGGCGAAGAGCAGCCTGCCTCCCCTTCAGAGAGAGTGCTTCCCCCACAACTCAGACATTTTGTTATTGATCCTCTTCCTCAGTTCTTTCTCCATCATCCTTCTCCAGGAGGAAGGCGCCCTAGCAACTGCCTCTCATGGGAGGAAGGCTAGGAAGGAGGGGTGAGGGTGGGTGAAGAGCATGTGCTCCCCACCATCAGTAGCCGCAGAAGGATGTGGGTAAAAAGCTTCCCCCCATCATCAGCAGGTAGGGCTGATAAATGATATTTACTCTTCCCTCTCGGTTGTGAGCAAGTGACGGTCTGTAAAGCACATTTGCTCCTTCCCGTCTCTTGATCAGGAGAGGCTGGGTAAAAGGAACTTGCCCCGTCCCCTTTTATAAACAGGAGGTGATGGGGGTCCACGTCTGACGTTGGATCTTTATTCCTTTCCTTCTAAAAGGGGAGTTATTCAGATAAATGCCTCTTCTGATATGTCCCGATATTAGAGTTTCTACATTTGTTTCTTTAGGATTGAATGGGTAAAGGGATTTAAATAGGTAGGATTGGGGAGCATGAACAACAGCTGCTGGGGGCTGAGGAGGGGGAGGGGAGGGATGCTCTGAAGTGCGCTTGACTGAAACAGAAAGGGAAAGATGTCAACAACCAGCCGCCTCCTGTGTGCCCTGCTGTTGGTGCCACAAGCGCGTGCACACAAATCCTGTTCACCCCTTCTCCCTTTAACCACCCTCAGCGGCACCTGGACTTGGAGGGAGACCCCGGGGGCAGAAAAAATGGGGGAGAAAGCACTGTAATTGCAAAAAGGGGTTGGCATTTTTGTAGAGTTCTTCATCTTCCTGCCTTAATTTTTTTTCAAAGCGTTTCTGAGGCAGCCAGATCAGGAGTCTGACAACAACCCGCCTTTTGACAGTGCTGGGAAGACATGATGGGGGCGTGTTACTTACTACTAGCTGCAGCATCCCCTTTTCTTGTTTCTCGCCTTTTTGAAGTACTACGATCACAGCCTTCCAAAGATAGAATTTTTTCCGGCAACATACCAGGGACATACTTACTTTTGAAGGGCCAATTCCATATCTTGATTTAAAGGAAAACTCTCAAAATCACACTCTTAAAAACCAACAGGATTGCTTTCTTATGTTAATAATATCCAAAGTTATTAAAAATGAAATAATTATAGAAAGCTAATTACTTCTCACAATTTTTACTGTTTACTTTTTGTATTGTACTCATCAAACCAGGCTGGTCAGTTTCAAATGTTGTTTATAGTATTTTTCACTTTCTGGGGCAGTATGCTAGCTGCTAGCACAATTCTACAGTATATGAATTTCATGCATTGCAAGGGGATTTTAATTACAAACTATTATAACAATTTCATGAAAACATTTCTTTTAATGTTACCTGAAAATTTTAACAAAAAATAAATATTTGTTTTAAACCACTCAAATTACGCAGGGGAAAACATCTCTTTACTCAATAACACAAACTCCCTTTGGCTGGATATAATGATTACAAGATTAGGTTAAATTAAAGTTACTGTATCAACTTGAAGGAAGTTAGTATCTTATAAATATGAGTTGACTGGCAAAAAATGAAACCTGAACAGTCAGCCTACTGATCATAGAATTATTATTTTGAGGCATAGGAGGCAGGGGTTATAAAGAAAAGAGGCTTTATATATGGCAGTGGATTTTTGTCCTTTCATCCCCATATGTATTTTGGAATTTAGAGACAATTCTAATATTTATTAGAAAATATTTGTGCGTTTGAATCTAAGGACATCATATAAAGAAAGCAATGAGGACAAACTTGTCCTTTACTGTTAATGAAGAAAATATTTCTTGTCTTAGAGGTAAATGCATTTACTAAATGTTCAACTAGCAAATACTTTTTTAAGATAAGCAGAAGAGCGTATTTTATGGTAATTAACAACCTCTAATTACAACTCTGTATGAGAAAGAGCTTTGTTTGCTGGTAAAAATGGTTTATCTATTGGGCTATGACAAATGACCTTTTTAATTTTTATTAAGCTGCTGAAAAACTCCTGTCTTCTAGTGTTATGGGATGGGGGAAAAATGAAGTTTCCCTGATAGCTTATTGGTTGTAGCCTGTGAGGAAGCATTAGTTGAATTTCAAATGACATCACAGAGACCAGTATGGGATAATACCAGAGCTCCTTTTCACATTTATTTAAAATTACATTGTGAATGGTATTCTGAGACTCCACAGTAGCAAGACAGATACCCATACACACTAAAAGTGCCAGACAACTTTAATAGAGTCAGTATTTTTTCTTATAACTGGTAGAAACACATTGCTCCCTCCTGTGTTTTCAGTAGGTAGTGTTTCCTTAAGATCAGACTAGCTGTTAGTCTGTTGCTTTTCAAGGACTTGGTTATTTTAACAGATGATCTCTGAATATGGAGCTCAGAAGGTTGGGAGCATGTTCATAATAAAGATTACACTAATCTGAAGAAATGCTGCATATTACTCAAAATCCAGCTCAAAAGTTTGACTCGGTTCCCTGTTGAATGAGATGGAGTAGCATTAGGTTTACTATCTGGCCAGTAGGGTTCTAGCCCCTGATTGTGACAGGAATTAGTGGGCAGAGTTTCATCATCATCCTTACCTCCAAGAATCCAGTCTCCTTTTACCTGGGACTCATTGTACTTAAGTAATGTCTTGTGAACAATTGTATAACATCTACATTGTTCGTGATTTCCATGAAGTCAAGGATTTTTCCTGAACTAAGCTGATCAAAACCTGCTGCTTACCTGCTCTAAAATGACTCATCCTGAGTTGAAATCTTAGTGATTATGTAATATTTTATAAGTCGGAATTGAGCTAAATATAATGTCCAGGAATCCTTGGAGATCAAAATAGCATGTAAGAAATTGTTGTATTATTGTGTACATTTGTGTTATGGTTGGTACTATTTTTTAAGCAGTTTTTACTCTGGGCTGGTCTCTTTTATGCAACTACCAAAAATGTGGTATTAACATTGAATCTAATTTAATGCAACAAAATCAGAAAAACTCAGAGTTAAGTGTTGCTCTCAAACTTTCACTCACCTCATTGTGCCATGGTCCAGAACATAGTCAATCTTACTTGTTATACTGCTTGTGATGCAAATCCTGGGCACAAAAGAGTCAAACAAAAACAGAGCAGCTCCTTCAGATATGACTACTTGTTTCTGTCCATTCAGTGAAATTTTAACATTATTAACTTAGTTTTAATTTTCTTTGTTACTCAATCATAATCTAAGAGGTGAGGAAGGCCAATGGATCTCCTCCAATCCCCAGCCAATATTGATTTTGTGCGAGTCCTTTGCTTCTAGTACAGTTAAGTTTCTTTCGCCGAGCTGCATTATCTTTTTTTAATCTTTAGAATGAAATACTAAAATGTTACGCTTTGACTTAGCAATAGATGGAGGGTTTTCACATAGTAGAACCAAAACAGATTGAAAAAATCTTGTTCACATCAAATCCTTTCTACTTGATCTGAGTGGAACCATTACCTTGAGTTTAATAATCAGGAGGATTTTGGCTAGCATTTGTTTACTTATTCTCTAGACTGTAATATGGAATTTTTGTATAGTATAAACCAGGAAAAGTACTTATGTACAACTGCTCTTTATCAGAGTTAAATGTTGGCCAGCTATGTTGTTTCAAATAATGTTTAATTGAAGCTTTGTTTGTTAAAACTATACTTAGTTTCAACTTGATGCAAGTTAAAACAGTTACAGATCCCTGGAAAAGGAGTTTAAAATGAAAGTCAGATCTTAACAGTAATTGTAGTGGCACCGGTAGTGTTGCTGTAATTATAAATGGATCATAATCTTCTATGAGGCAAACATCAGAGCTTTAAAGGTTCACTAATGGCTGACTTGTTTTGAAATTGCACTAGATACATGTGTTGGGAGGAGTGGCTTTCTATTACTGCCATAGTCATGCCTGAGCTGAATAGCACAGATAATTTCTTTCCTGCACTTGTATTAAAATTTTGTGTCTTATAACTTCCTCTCCTAATTTTATGTTAAAGGGTCTTTGTAAAACTGTGTATGTGTTTAACTGCTGAAGTACATACAGTTACAGAGCTCTGCCTATTAGTGGTAGCTTATTAAGTATATGTGGCTGGAGAGATTTAGACTATAATTAGATATTTATGTAAAGCAAATCCTGACTGATTAAATGCATGTTGTAACCAGAGATATTGAACATTCCTGTTTTTTCACACCTGGTCTTCCTGAACTGTTCTAGGCTCCTTCATAAGAAATATTAAAATTAAAGTATAAATTATAACCATACTAAACCAGGGTCCTGTTAAGGTTCTCTCAGTGTTTCCTTACTTTGCTGAATGCTGGTTATATGCAGCTCTCAGAATACAAATATGCAGGGTTGTAGATTATGAGAAAGTTGATTCTTTCTGAAGGAATGTTTTATGTCCAACTTTTCAAAGAAGGCGATGATTTATAATGTACTGTTGGGTTAGGGATGGTGGTGGTATCTCTTACTATGTCTTGGCATGTTAACAGTATAAGCATCAGAACTCTTTGGCATCTTGGTTCTCTCAGCTATACTACTCCCAACACAATCCTTAAAATGTTTTATTGAATTAACATTGTGTTATTCCCTCCTCCCCTGCCTAGTTTTCAAGTGTAGGAGTCAAATTATTGAACGGTGGGTATTATCATACCACATCAGATTCAGTCCAAGGAATCAGAATGGATGGGGACAGTCGAGTAACTCGTTGCCTCCTTCAGGTAGCAGTTAATCTTTCAGCCATTCTTAATTTGGGGGAGAGGGTATAAAGAAGTTCTCTCTTCATCGTTAGGTTGCCTTTCCTCCCATACTGTTGCATGTGTTCCACACAAACAATGTTTTGCCATATGTGTTCCATAACCACTTGTTACAAGGTGCAAAAGCAGTGCCCTCTCTTTTCCCTTTTGAAAGTGTTTGTGATGGATATACATACATACATACATACGTGCTCCAGCATGTACTGCCTATAGCTAATGAATTGGCATTTCAAGGACCTTTTGATATGTCTTGTTCTGCTGTTCCCTCTTATTTTATGTATTGAAGTCATAACAAGATGATTTTGGGACATGGTTGAGAGGAGGAATAGGGTATGCAACAGAGTTAAGATTAGGAACCTGGGCCATTCAGTCAGCATTTAAGTCAGACAGAAGATGTTTGTCCCCACCACATAATTTTTTGAGATTTGGTTTTGAAAATTTATCTAGCAAACTTTTATTACTAGTTTAGAGTATATTTCTAAATTGATTCTTAGCCAGACCCTTTACTTGCCCGTTTCCAACACTCTAAACATCCAGACAAATGTTGTAGTGGGTGATCATAGGCATTGCAACTTTGTGGAAGCAATAGCCTGGGAGCTTCCATCCAAGGAGACTACAGTTATGGCCCCACATTATCTCTGAAACTTTACCCAAATTCTAGCTGCATGTAAGGACGGTAGCAGAAATGCCACTGATCTTTAAATTTGTTAAAATTCTCATTGGCTTGGGTACATAAATGCTGAGGACAGAAGGCATTTTGCTGGAGTGTTGTTTTGGGAAAGTTCATATTCATATAAAGAGAAAAATGTTACCTGCTTTAAGGGCGGGTATTTCAGTTAGAGGAACTACATTGTATTGGTATGGAAGGGACAAGCGAAAATCCCGGTCTTTTTATTCCCTTTCAATTCATCCTATAAAAAGCTTGGCTAGAACTTAGCCTGGACTTAGTAAAGGCATTCTCTCAAATCGAGAGCCAAATGGCTTTGTTGATGGCTCATCAGTATGAGACAGACAACGGTATCATTACTGAACCCTCGCCTCTGATTCCTGCTCTCACAGCCATTAAAATACTTGTCAGGATACAAAGAGGATCTGGAGATCTCTCTTATGAGGTTATTGAAAGATGCAGTTGGCCACTTCCCCTGGACTTTCTTTACAGATTGGTACAGCATCTTTAGAGTACAATTATATTTATGTCAAGAAGTATCTGAATTGTTTCAGTATTCTGCTTTGATGTGTCTGGGCAACTTTGACTTTTAAACATAAAACGGACATGAATGATTAACAAAAAATCTACAATTTTTTATCTATTCTCAGTTGTCTCAGTTTATCCTAAGTATTGCTTTCTAAATGTTCGGATTAAGAAACTGACAGGAGAAGAACTAGCTTAGCAAAAGTGGTGCATTGACAGGACTGTTCAGTTGCTCAAATTCCATCTGTTTTACTTTTCACTCACTGAGTGCAAGATACTGAGGTGATGCACAGTTTCTAGGATGTTGCCATCAGAACGAAACTGTTTCAGGTATTTCACGTTGCAGAAAGCATTTCCTGTTCACTCAGAGTGAAAATTGTGACTAGAGATTATTCATATAGAGTAATGAGAGCATGGGCAGGGTTGATGGAACACACATAGAGGTACACCATCAACTACCTGGAAAACCTTGGACCGATGAAATACTTTGTTAGAGTGTTTGTTTTAAGTCTAAAAGTTGTCTTTGTGGCTGCTGCTTGGGGTTTAGGTCATGGGGGTGGTCTTTGCATTCATCTTAACTCTGTAATAGCACTGGATGTTTTCTGAGTTACATGTAACAAATATTATCTGGCTTTAACAGACCAGACTTAAGGCCTGGTCTACACAAAGGGGGGGGTTCGAACTAAGGTATGCAAGTTCAGCTACGCGAATAGCGTAGCTGAACTCGAACTACCTTAGTTCGAACTACTTACCCGTCCTGACAGCGCGGGATCGAAGTCCGCGGCTCCCCCGTCGACTTCGCCACCGCCGTTCGCGGTGGTGGAGTTCCGGATTCGACGGGAGCACGTTCGGAATTCGATATATCGTGTCTAGATGAGATGCGATATATCGAACTCCGAGAAGTCGATCGCTACCCGCCGACCCGGGCGGGTAGTATGGACGTACCCTAAGCCGTATACTACTAATGCTCCTAGAATGTGCACTGTAGTAATGTGAGAATAGGCATGATGTTCAGTTTGATTTTCTAATTCTAAAATTAGTTGTCCATGGAGACTCTAGAAGCTGGAGTTCTGATTGTGTTTATGCTGCTCTTCCTGTAACTTAGAATTGCTAAGGATACAGGGAGCCAGTTAAAAATGTAGGGTTCATTTTGAAGCAGATTTTCTTCTATTCCTGTTGTACTCCTTTAGAGGAGCAACATAGTGAATAATTCTGCTATGCTTTCTGAGAGGTCTTACAAGCTGATTTTGCTTAGTACCTCTATTTCTAGACTAAGTGCCGACAGATGTGACATTCTCATTCTCAGTTTCTGGACAGGCATTCACTTATAAGAATGTGGAAGTCAAATGAGCCCTCACTTTGCTAGGCTGGATATAACAAGACCTCCAAATGCTCTGATTCTTGTAAATGACAATGCATCTCATAGTAGTAATTTGGAAATTCAGGGATGTGCTTATTAGGGTAGCTTAAGGATCCAGTTATTTTGATCAGAAGGTGCACATGAACATCTAGCTTGATGCTGACATGGTAATTTGTTGCTTTGTCTTCTTTTCAATATGATGGGAGCGCATTAGATGTTGTGCCAGTAACTACTGGACAGTCTGCAGGGTTAGCGTCTGAAGACAGACTCTCGCTTGTCTTTCCAAGGAGAATAAGATACTGTAGAACTGGTAGACTTTTGAAGAATGAACGAAAAACCAGGGTGTAGGAGGTGAAGTAAAGTAAATCATTATTCAAATACTTGTCTTTAAATTAAATATGCCCCCTTCCCGTAAGTGCTGCCTGGAAAGTTGCATTCTTATTTCTAGTCCTTCTGCCTGTCATTTTTGATGACAAGAATGATTCCGTTTGCCTCTAAGAATCCATATAATGCTCCAAAACTGAGACACCACTGGAATCAGTATCTTCAGGAGAACTTTCCAATCGAAACCCATATTAATGATCAGAATTCCTTGTTCTCTCCAAAGATTTAATAACTTTGGAAAATGTTGTAATGTTGCTCCAAAGTCTTATTAAAGTGGTCTGTTAATTCATCATCATAAAGATTTAAATATGATTTTCTCTCATTGAATTACACTGGTTGTAATGAAAAGATTTTGTCCATTGAGTAAGAACTGTAACCTATGAACTATCTAGATAGTCTGTGATATTTTGATAGGAGAGTTTCAATGTATTTCTGCCCTCTAGATCTAGGGGATGCTCCCTGTCTGCGACATTGGGCTTTTCGCTTCCTTGTCATACTGGAGGGACTAGCCTGTTCTCATCCTTTTATTTATTTTCCCAAGTGATCTTTTTGTGTTGCATTATGCTTTCTCCGGTAAATGAAGTCATGTTTAAAATCATCATGTTTTTAATCACCCTGTTATGCTTTATGGTAACTTACATTAAGATAACCAGAGCAATTGTGTTTGTGCTTCAGTCTCCTCAGGATGGAATGTCAATACCTGTTGCATCTTTAACTGATTCAGCATTCCAGCCTTCCACATGCATGTTGGGATTTCAACAGCTGGCTTGGTACTTTCATCTTTGATCAGTTACCAAACTACCTCGATAGATCATTATTACTTCTTTCCCATCGGTGTTGTTGTTGTCATGAACAGGCCACTTACAAGCATGATTGACAGGTGTGGCTACACCTCTTTCAAGTGCAAATGAAGCAGAAAGAATAATTTGTGAAGAGAACAGCCTTTTTATTGAAGGTACTCCAGCAGGCAGTTCTAGTAACTGCCTGGTATGAAATAAGAGAGAAATAATAATCTCCAGGATATTGGGTCAAATCCAGAAGTAGTTCAACCTTTTGGAGAGCTGCGTTAACAGAGCTCTCAATTTAAAAATAGTGTGAATCCCAATTCTGAATTGACTAGGGTGCGCAATTGTAGGAATTGTTCCAATTTATTGATTTATGACATGCAGATTACAAAATCATCATAGAATGTCCATTAACAGAATGAGTAAAAACATTCTGAATAGTCAAAGTTAATTGAATTATGGAGAGACAAAGTCATTCCATAGTTAAGGTTGCAACTGAGTTTTGTCACTCCTCCTCTTCCCCTCCAGTACCCTCAGAACAGTCACATCTGCTTCAAAATGATTGGTACAAAATATGAAGTAAATTGGACGAGTTCCTGAGTTATGGCATCCTAGAAACAGAGATGTTGATCAGAGTTAAAAAAGCTGTTTGTAGTAAAATGTGTATAATATTCTAAAACCTAGTATGTAGAGCACTGGACTGGGTCCCAGGAGACCTGAGTTGTATTCTTGGCTCTGTTTTGGGTCTTCTGGATGACTTTGGGAAAAATCACAGTCCCTCAGTGCCTCAGTTTCTCCATCTGTAAAACTGGATAGTGATACATATCCACCTTGTAAAATGCTTTGAGATCTTCTGATGAAAAATGCTATATAAGAACTAGATGCTATTATAATATTCCAGTGGCTCAGATCTAGAGCACAGCAACACAGTCTTATTAATTAATATCCAACTTAAAAAAAATTGGAACCATCACTAGGGATCATATACTTTGGTTATATTGGTATAACATGTCAAATGACTGCTTGAAACTTATGCTTTCGTGTAAAAAACCACTTCCACCTGCTTCCCTTGCCCGGGCAGAATTCACTTGAAATACAAATTGTAAATAATAAAGTGGAAATCTATTTATTATTATGGAAGTTTGTCAATGGGAAAAACAATAATTTGTCCACAAAAGATTGTCAAAGAAAGCTTCATTGCCTCTTATGACTCTCAAGAGGATGGAGGGAGGAGGACCAAAAAGCCTCCTGAGGCTCATTGAGTTGGAGGTTCTTGCCACTCCTGCAGCCCTGACAACGTTCACAGGAAGGGGAAGGAATGCCCCCCAATCACCTCGCCCTTTGTCAGCTAAGTTCTCACTTAGTTACCCCCTTCCTTGAGATAGATGCTCTGATAGTCTTCTGTAGCCCCAAGAAAGGAATACCCTTTTAAAAACCCACAGGAAATTTCTCAGATGGAGAAGGTAAAACAATTAGTTCTTTCCTCCTGCCCTATCTTTTCTTGCTACATTCCTGAGTGCTTCCTTCTCACTGTGACAGCTCTGTTCCTAATTGTCTCTTCATTCTCTTTACCAAGTCATCTGCTCCTCTCCTTACACCCTCTGTTAGAAATACAAAGAGTGAGGGGGATGTGTTCAGGAAGAGAACATAGGGGGAATATTTAATGCTTCTCTCCCTTTTCCATCTGACAGACTTCATGTGGACTGCAACAGTTGGGGTCCCTTCTAATGACTGACAGGAGATTCCCTTCTGTTGCAGACCATAGGGAGCCAAATTGAGAGGGGGAGCTCTAGGAGCCATTTGCCTTCTGCTACACTCTGAATTCCTCAGCTCTGCCTCCTCATTTGAACCACTACCTTCCTTGCTTTATTCCAGTATTCTCCAGCAAGGCACCTGTTCCCTCCATCCCCTCCTGAAATCTGCTCTACCTCATGCCCTTTTGAACCAGAAGCTCAGTGATGGAGAGAGGTGTGTTAGGATCTTAAGGAAGTGGGATAAGAAGATGAGGGAAAGCACTAACTTTCTTCCCTGTTCCACTAAGTGTGCCTTCTCTGGTTTGTTACAGGAGGATTTCCTTTTGATGAGCCCCAGGAGGTTCTCAACTCCTTTACCTAGTCCTCTCCACTTCTTGCAGACTTCACCAAAAGCCCAACCCCCCTCAAGCACCTTATGTCCCCTTTTTCTCATATACCTCTCAAGCATTTAGGTGTTATGAGATGCTGCACAAGCATAAGGTTGGGGGTGGCGGTGTCTCTTAGTATTCAGACAAATTGTGTGGGAGCCCTTGATGAGCCTCATCAGACTTACTAGGGAGTTGATGTATTTACCCAGGTGAAGCCCAACTCTTAAAGGTTGCAGGAGATGGGCTCCCCTTCTGCAGAACTGAGGGAAGGGGTTGGGAGAAGCTTCTCCCTTTCCTGATCTTAATTCTCTGCTAAATCCTATGTTAAGACTAGTAGGGAATTAAGGAAATTTACACACACCACCCTCTACCTTTAAGGTGAAGCAAAGGTTGCACATGTGGGTCATGGGTCTGAATACATGTTCCCTTTCAAAAACTTTAGGGTGGGTGGAACCTTCATACATTAGAATCCCATTAAATGAGCAGTCGTTGCATTTCTCAGATAAGTCCTTAACTCAGCCTCATAAACAATGCTCTGAAAAAAGAGTAGGAAACATATTTTATTAATCTATAAAGTTTTTATTTTTTCTTTGATTTAAAAAATACCTGTAATGCCTTAATTTTAATTGTATGGTTGTTGGATTGCTTATGGCTTTTTTCATCATTCATACAAAAATTTTACAGTATTTTTTGTGCAGATAGCACAGATGCTGAAGGCAATCCTTCATTAAGGACCTTGATCCTGTAAGGTGCTGAGTGCATTCATTGCCTCACAAGATTTGGTTCTGTGATTATATGTGCCAGCCAGTTATCCAAGTATCATTAGACATAGAGCTAGCATGTCTCCATATGTAAATATTATACGCCTTGATCATCCCATTAGAACTCTTAAGTGAAAAGAACAATTGTTAGTATGGGGACAAATCATCACACTTAGTATTGGAAACATGTTTCCAGTAATAAAAAATAAATAAATTATAAAATCAGTTTGCTGTGGTGTATGTTTTTGATACTCTACATGCAAAGAAGGGAATATATTAGGCTGGTTTTCTACAGAGGCAGTTAAAGTAGTTTGTGTCTCTTGTTTGAGAAGTGCAGCCTTAACTTTGCATTTGCTGAGTTTCTAACATTAGAGGTGTTTTGTTAGCTAAAATTCATGAAAGGTAATGTGTACTCAAGCCACTGATATGTGTCTGCAACCGTAACTTTATCCAGAAAAAACTGGAAGGTGAATATTATTGGAAATGACTTTCAAGACTCTAAACAAATACACCCATAGTGTGCAAGTAAAGATGCAAATTATTTTTTAATCCAGGAATTCTGCTTTTTTTTTCTTGTTTGGTTTCCTTTCAAACTTTGCACGTAATGTAAAGGATTGCCTTCTGAAAACTAGTCTTTTTCTCGTGAAGATAAATTGCCTGATATTTTTATTAAACTATGTTGTGGGCCCTCTGAATCTTTGGTCTCTGGATAAACATCTTTAAACATTGATGTTGACCTTCTTCTCTACCAGAAAGAAGAGAACTCAGGTGTTTTAACAGGCATTTATAGTTCCTCTCTTCTTTTCTCTGAAGCCTCACCTTCAAAGTTTTCCAATATACAGAAAATAGAAGTGATCTTGCAAAGAGCCGAGCATTGGTCTAAATGTATGAGAACATCATAGACTACTGTAAAGCAGAAATTTGCCTGCAACTGTGATCTTTTGAGTTGCAGAATAAATTCTTCAAGGCAGAGAATTGTTGTCTTCGTATTGTGATGCACAGGATACCCATGGATGTTTCTTAATACTGTTCTTAGTAGTTCTGGCCTTTAGATCAGTATAGCATGTCTTTGTTCTTTCTGGCCTCTTTCTATTGACAGGGAAGATGACATCAACTCATAAAGAACACCCGCAACAAAGAATTGAGAAACAAAAAGCAGATTTGAATGTCAGTATATTTTGATGATTGTCCTTGCTGGGTTGTATTATTTCAACTTCTCCCTTCTTTGTTAGAGTAGTTTTCTAGCAGGAATTAAGTGATTTAAGGGTCTGGTTGGTCTTCTGAAAATATGAGTTGAAATTACTTATTTTTAATGTCCAGGCTTAGTAATTCAGCAAAAGGGTGCTAATTTTGGAATTGTAGCTGGTAAAAGGACAGTTTAATAAGCCAAAATTGGTCATTCCTGCTCACCCCCCTCCAAAAAGTTATATTTATTAAGGATTGCAAATTATTTATATGTGCCTAAGGACTGCTTCATCCTCAGTTGAAATATAAATATAGTAGCCACTTTATGGTGGTCATACTGCACAATAACTTTTAAAAGGGGGAGGGGAAGCGAAGAGTAATGTATCCAATTAAAACTATACTAGGGAAACTTGGATAGGCGGAGTATAAAAATGAGAGTTGGATTTGTCCAAGTAGCACGCCACACAGCATCATAGTGGGGGCACCATTACACTACTGACCCTGGGAAGAGGGCTGCATATTGAGTCACTATAGCATTTCCTATAGCTCTTGGGTTTTTCCTTGATGTCTTCTCCCAACTGCATGTTCCTTGGTCTTTAATACAGTTTAGCTTATGCAGTCTGAAATAGCCTAAAGTCATAACCAGATGCACAAAATTCTGCCCTTCGAGGTGAGTGCTGAAAAAGTATTAAAATTCTTTGTCATCTTAGTGACTCACTATCTACAACAGAACACAGAGGTTATTGGGTTTATGGGTGGCCTGTAACATGTATGGTGGATTCTTACAAGATATGATACTTGGCCCACTTTCAAGGAAGAAGCCAGTTAAGCAAATGGCCAAATAGGTCTCTGAACCAAAATGGAGGCTGGGAAATCTGACTTTATCACCTTGAAAGTGGCTGTTTTAAGAAGGGATACATGCAAAATCTGATTCAAAGGCAGTTTTTTATGGGATTTATTATGTGAAATTGGAAATCAACAGCTCTCACCTTTTCTGAATCAGAAAATAAGAAAAGGTATGAATCATTCATATGGTTCAGCACTAGCTGGGTGAAAGCATTTACTCCAGAGCAGTGTATTGTGTTACATTACATCTTGCCCTTAGTGATTTTTATGAATTATTTCCAATCATAGGAGTGAGAGCTTTAAATAAGTTAGTATCAAAGATGTTTCCATCAAGGATGGAATTTTGCAATGACTTTTAGTGGACAGAAACACCATTGAAACAAAAGGAGCTCTTCCAAAGTTATGAGTTGTGTCCGTCAGCATTTCTTGACAGGTAGGGTCTTGTATATTTTCATGGAGGCTGGATTTGTACAGTTTTGGCTTTTTCCTTCTCAGAACATTGCAGGAGTGTTTTATATGTTTATGATTAGATTTTTAATGTTATTTAAAAACAACATACAAATCAAGAGTGTTCAAACAACACAGTATTTAATGCTATTAGGTATCTCATCCTGTTAATGCTATTAGGTATCTCATCTCATCTCACCCAAAACTGCCTGGCAATTGTAGCATATATGGCATGTAAAGTCAAAGAGAATGACTTTACATGCCATATATGCTACAATTGCCAGGCAGTTTTGGGTTTGGTATAAGGTATTATTTTAGCTTAAAATCTGAATTTCTTTGTCTTTGTGGTAGGGCATAGTCTTATGTTGAATAATGTAAATAAATCTTTGTACTTGTTGCTTTTTTTCTGCAAATACTTTTGTGCATTTATGTTGTGTTTTGTATTGTGGTATGCTTCTTGCATAGTTTCGTGATGGGCAAACCACACTGGATTATATCAGAGCAAAAGTCAGTAAGACCTCTCTCTTTAGTTTTAAAATAGCTCATTGGAAGTTGAGTCCTTGAAGTATAGCTATTATTATCAGTCTTAAAATATTATGTATCTTTAGCCCTGTCCACTGTATGGTTGAAACTGTGGTAGCAAGGACTATGTCCAGTTCTACTGTTTCTATATCAACAGTTCTTGAACTGTAGGCCATCAACTATTGTGTTCATAGACCTTCAAGGTATATTGCAGAATGAAGTATTGAGAATCAGTCAGTGGGAAGGTTGAGAGACTGCCTAGTGAGCTGTTGTTTTAAGTCTTAAAAAGTGGTCCTCAGGATCAAATATTTGGAGAGCTCCACTTCCATTATACCACTGTTATCACAGGGTTCTGCGTGGCATAAAGTTCTCCATAGATTGAAACCTGTCCAGTCTCCTTTCCTCAGGGCTTTGGTCCATTGTTGTTCCAGTCTCATTCTTTTTCTTCATCCTAGCATTATAACCTGTTGCTATTGGATAAGAAATTTGTTCCCACCCAGCAACTTGCAGCTGTGCACCTTCAGTTCCAAGACACAGCCTCTGTGCCTTCAATCCACAGTTTGTTGTTGTGGTACTTTACGGAAGGAGGGGTTCTACTGTAGGTGGCTGGGGTGGAAAAAGTAGGGGCAAATAGGACACAATTTGGATTGCTGAGGTGAGTGGGAGGTCGGAAATGACATAAAATAGTACTGGATCAAACTGTGGGCAGGGAATGTGGGGGATGGGGGCAGCAGTGGACCACTGCTATTGGGAGTCATTGCTAAACTAGCCTCAAGGGAAAGGAAGTGAGGCAACTGGAAGGGATAAAGGGATTTTGAGGTAGAAAGTGAAACTATATTGACATAGGAAGGGAAAGAAAGAAGGGACTTGTGTAAACATTGGCAGTCCGGAGGACTAGGGCTCTTATCTGAAATTGGAAAGGAATATAGACTAGTGTTCAGAGAAAAGGTTGGGAGTCTGGACACCTGGGTTCTGTTCTTGGATCTGGCAGAAACTTATTTTCATCTTGGGCATGTCACTTATCATCATGATGCCACAGTTTGCCTATCTGTAAAATGGATACATTACTTGCCTGTTTGTCAACAAATTTGATCTAAAGGACTCTGTAAATACTTTAAGGATTTGGGAGCTCTGGTCTGTAAAGAATAAGCATCAGTGTTTTCTTGCCTGTACGTAGTACTAGGCTACAGTTTGTTTGAAAATGCTGTGTGTCTGTTCTTGGCAGCCTTAAATCAAGGAAAATGTATTTGGGGCAAATGGCTCTTTGGGATAGGTTTTGGAATGTAAGTGATCATATGTAGCTTGTGATTTTTCTGTGCTCTCTCTTGCCCCCTCTCTCACTCTCTGTTTGGAGAGCACAAACACATGCTAAAATATTTGATGGCGTTGAATATGTAGATTTTTAACACCCACTCCTTTTGTCAGTTTTGTAGAACACTCCCCCTCCCCCCCCCCGCAAGTATTAATCCTTTCTAAGTCAGTTCTGTGTAACATTGTTTACATCTTGCAGTGAGCCCCACGTGTTCAAGGGGAGTGGCAAAAGAGACATGACAAGGCTCTTGCTCATTGCAGTGCTGTGTGCAAAATATGAGCCCTTGAGTGATGCACTTCTGCAGCATTCCTTTCACCGCTCTGCTCGGATTTCAGTTTCATTCTATTAATCTAAATTCTACCTTAAATTTAGACACACAACCCCTGTTTTTCTCTCTCAGTAAAACAGTAACTAGATCTTTAAATAAATATTGTCTTTATATTTTTGAAAATGTATTTGATGTGTATTTGTAGAAGCAAGTGGTTAAGATTTATGTTGGGTTTTTTTACCAGTGTTTTTCCTTTTCCCCTTCCTTCCCCTGGCATCACTGCCACAGCACTGGAAAGAGAATGTGTATTAGTGAAAAACCTAGCAATTTCTCTTCTCTTCCTTTTCCCCCCAACGAGTGTGTGCATGTGCGTGTGTGTGCATGTGCGTGTGCGCGTGCTTTAATATAAAATACAGAGAATTGTATTTCTATGTGGCAGTCTGGTATTCCAGTGCTACTTTGAGGCCTATACAGATGATATAAATAAATTTGAATGTTAGCATAATCAGAGCTAAACACATCTTTTTAGCATTGAGTCCATGTTTAGATACAAGAGATTTTTGAAACTAAGAAATCTAAATTTTGTGTTGGGCCTTCTCTTTCTGGATACAATTTGCATTATTTACAGTACCTGTCTTTGCAGCTCTTATTAGTATTGCAGTTCATGGATTTACCAGTGTGTCCCTGTATGTTTGTTGGTAAATTCCCAGAGGTCTGTGAAATGTGTAGATTGCCACCTTATTCCATGAGAACAACACAAAAAACAGAATGCAGTGACTTTTTTTTGTATTTAATTAGAGTACTGAAAACCAGAGGTAATTTTTGCCAGGCAGGAAAGAATGTCTCTATCTTTAAATATTCACGTAAATCTTAATTTATTCTAAGAGTAGCCAGTAGTAAGAATTTATACAAATTATATTCACCTGCATAATTTTTTTTAAAGAGACAGCTCACTGGAACACATTTTTGTTCAAAATTTTGAATGGGCTTTTGTTCAGAAAATTGCATAGTATTTTGTAAGCTGTCCAGTTCTTTGCTACATTCTTATTACATTTATGAGATGGCCTTTAGTTGGACTGTTGTTTGTCTTGCTGAAGGATGTTTCCGCTACTGAAGGAGTTAACACACACAGACTCCAGAAACATTTTATTGAGTTAACCCCCACATGCCTTTCATGTCCTAACTTGTGTGAAGACTTGTAGGGAGAATTTTCCCATTGCAAACTATGTAACTGGGTAATAAATGGCAACTTAAAAATGTAATTTCTGGTGACTGTAGACAGAATACAGAAATCACTTAAACTTTCATTTTGATTTAGTTTTTTACAGAAGATTTTGAGAGATTATACATCTAGGCTGACTATGTTTAGTCAGAAGAGTTTCTTAAAATACTGTCGACAGTTCCCATCAAGAGCCTATAGCATAAAGCCTCTGACCTCAGCTCCTGGAATTATGTGATGACATCAGACTCAACTTCATTTGAAGAAGAAAAAACAAAACCTCTAGCTCTTATGGTTGTAAGTAGAAGCTTGTTAACATGAACTAACTGCAACTGATCTAGTGATGTTCACACACAGCCTGAGAGAGTAACTGAGATGTTTGTGCTGCTGCATGCATCTCAGTATGGTGTTAAGGCTCAGATGCACTTTGTGGGAGGCCAGGCCAACACCACCATGGAACTGTAGGACTTGTATATGGCAGGAGAAAAGTGCAGCAGGCCCAGTCAGCCATCTCAAGCAGGTACACAGCATGTTCTGGGCTAAGTACAGGGTCATGGCTGCCAACTCTACCTCTCCAGGAGGAAGAAGGGACTCCTGCCTTTACAGAATGTATAGGGGACTCCTGATGAGAGAAGGGAGCCCTGTGCTTCTGCCTCTCTAGAAGTGGGGTCCCTGCCACCACCACTTTTAGTGGGATGTGGCAAAGCCATGGGGAGCTCTGTGTTATGTTGTGCCTAGAGCCCTGGATTGTCTTAATTTATCCTGCCCCATTTCTGTGTCAAATAGATATAATCTGTAGTCTGCCTCTTGGAGTAAAAACATGTGCATGTTGTGCTAATTTCTGACCTCAGATATGTATGCATCTCACATTCAAGTCATTTGATGTTATATGTTTGTGTCCAAGGGCAAAATTTGGACCTAAGAATATAGATTAGAATGTATTTGTTACATTCAGCAATCGGTTTACATAGATTTTTCTCAAACATTTCCTTCTGAGAATGACAGTTAAGCAGGTTAGGAGCATATGGTAACTGTAAACAACTGGTTTGACAGCCTTTTAGCAAAAACTCTCAGACATTGATGTCCATATGTGTGGTTTAAGTTCTTAAAAACAAGCTCTTGATGCTTCAGTGGTTGCAACTGGGTTTGTTGCCTACTTTGCAAAAAATGGAGATGGAAAGTGTTTTTCCTTCACATATAAGACACAAACTTAAAAAGGTTTTGTATCATTTTCAGGCAAAATATTGTACCATAGATGCAAGAAAAAAGCTTTGCTATTGATTCATCTTGGCTTCCTTATCAAGCAAATTTGAAAATTAAGAGGTGGCCCAAGCTAATTCAGTGAATGGTACTAGTGGTGTACTGTATTGGCATTGTTAGAATTTTTCTTTTCTGTGATTGATTGGAGTTGCTACCTGTTATTTTTAATCACTTATGTTCTTGTAATACCTCTTACTCAGAAGAATCTCAGAGCTCTTTACAAACTTAAACTGTTATAGAAACTGTACAATGAGGGTCGCTATAGCCATCTCTGAGGTGGAATATTACACCATACAACAGTACATAGTAGTTTAAGACAGGAAGTAGAGTGTGCCACATCAGTTGAAACTGTAGAGGGACTTTAGGGAGGGAAATGTAATTGCCCAAGTTGGAATTTGGCTAGGACACCTGGATCAACATGCTGCTCTTATGAAATGTACCATGAAATCTTTAATTACCCCAAGTGAATAGGGCTTTTGTTTAACAGGTTGTCCAAAAAGTCTGCCTTAGCAGCACAGTGCCCCAAGCCGTGTTGGAGTATTGTTTTTGCATTTTTCAAAAAGGAAGTACCATCTACTGAATCATTGACAGTCTTCCTTTCAGCATCTAGGTGTTTCTCGGTTCTCGCCCATCCAAATATGGATTTAGCCCAGCTCTGGTTAGCTTGTGATTTAGTCAGTTGCCCCGCCCCTCCTTTTTTTTTCTGCTGCAGGTATGGAAAGGCTAGGCTAAAGAAATGTCATGCATTTTATTCTGAAGGCAGTGAGAGTTGTGGTCATTCTTTTAAAAACACTTACTGTTGATTTTTCAAGAAAAATACTAAAACAAAAACATCTCTGGAAAAAAGTTCTGTAATTTTGGGCCAGTTGCTGAGAAAACTCTGTCCTTTGTTTTCAGATGTCTTCTGCTTGAGGTTGACAGTTTCTTTTGAAGTGTAACTGTTGATAGGGGTCTTGGTTGCTTAGCAAGTGGTGCTTCTGTACGTAACTTGGTCTATTGCTATGGAGGACCTTAAAGATGAGGACTGCTGTCCTGTAACTCGATGCCTTACAACAGTGGTTCTCAACCTATTTACCATTGTGGGCCGTATATACAGCTCTCTGTGTGTTAAGTGGGATGTATCCACACAATATATATACTACGTGTATGGCCCTGAGGATGTTACATGGGCCTCAGCTGTGTACTGATTGCACCATGGGTTAAGAATCACTGCCTTACGATAAATCAATCTGAGTGGAGCACTAGAGTGATGTGCTTTTCTATGGCTGATATCACTCAGGTGGCCTGGTGTTCTGTTCTGAACAAATCAGAGCTTTATTTGAGCTGCAGCACTGATTTCTGAGTAAGTAAGTTGCAGTAATCCAGTCTGGGAGTCACAAAGGGGTGGATTGGTATAGCCAGAATTTTTTTCTGACAACAGGGTACTACTACACCTCTACCCTGATATAACGCTGTCCTTGGGAGCCAAAAAATTTACTGTTATAGGTGAAACAGCGTTATATCGAACTTGCTTTGATCCGCCAGAGTGTGCAGCCCTGCCCCCCCAGAGCGCTGCTTTGCCGCGTTATATCCGAATTCGTGTTATATCGGGTTGCGTTATATCGGGGTAGAGGTGTATCTTCTTGTTGAAAGATGGTTTCAGCAGCTGTAGTTATTTCAATGTCTAGAAACAAGGATGAATCCAGAAGAACTTTGAGGCTGTGGACTGAGTTGCCTATTTGTGTCCATGCTTGCTCGAGGATGGGAAGGTATATGGTAGCTAGCTCTTCAGAGTGTTTAAGTCTTCCCACTGCTGATTGTTGACTTTAGTTTCCACCAGCTGCTTTTCATCCATTTGCTGATCTCAAACAGTGACAAGAATAGTTAGGTGATAGGGCTAACCATGTCAGTGAGTAAAAGACCTGGGTATCATCTATATATTGATGTTTGTCATGATTTTCCCAAAGAAGTTTAATGGAGTTGTTGAACAGATTGGGTATTAATATGCAGGTCTAAAGGACTTGTAGGTGAGCACTCTGATAAGGGAGGATAAGTTGTCCATCACCACCCTCCAGATTTGTAAGAAGGGATTACTTACAACTCACTGTTTTCCTGGTAACCCCTGATGCCTCTTCAGGGTGGGTTGGTAGTACACTGTGGTCTACAGTGACAAGGAATCCAAAGATCTAATAATATAAGCATAGACACCCTCTTCTGTCATTGGACAAAAGATCATCCATAGCCACTTCTGTTTCATGTCCTGGCCTGAAACATGATTGGAATGGGTCCAGGATCTTGGCAGTGGGAGGGTATATCAGAGATGGCTTTTTGCTATTTTTTTTTCAATTTAGTTTACTCAGTTGGATACAGCAATGTTCATAAGGATCAGTGATTGCTTCCTTGTTTGCTTTAGGGGACGTGGTAAGTTCCGTTTTCATATGGGGGGGATAGTTGTCAGGAGGAGACTTGGACAAGCCTGAGGGTCTTTTACTAACCAAGAAGTGTCTGGGTCAGATTTGCATGGCTTCAAAACATTTCATGTTACCCAAAGAAACTTATACATGAACTTATAAATTACCTAGTTTAAGGCACTGGTAATATAAGGGAACATGAATCTATTTATCCATGGAGCGGCTAGAGCAGAAAATCTGTACTGGAAAGGTTTCACTCTGTTTGGGAGTTCAGCTTTGATCCAGTCCTCCTTTGGTCTGAAAATTTAGACCTTGACTACACAGGAAAGTTTTTATATAACTTTATTTTTTCAGTATAAACTGCCTTGTGTCCACACACACACATTTTTTTTTTCTTGTGTCTTAACCTGCGTTAAGTAATCTGCTTAGGAAGGAACATACCTCTATCCCAGAATGAGGTATTACCGGTATAACATTTGTATGAATGCAACCCTGTTTTGGATTAATTATATTGCTTCCAGCAGTCTTCCAGTTGCTGTCCCATACTACTTTGTTTCATAACTGGATTGATCTGTTTGTTTACCTGTGGACCCTCTACAGCTCTGGGGTCATCTTGACTGGATGTTACCTTTTTCTATTTAAATATTGGCATGCAGCCAGGTGTACCCCTTTGTAATTCCAGCTCGTGGCATGTTAACACACCGAGTCACATACCCATTATAGCAGCCATGCTTCTGGATGATCCTATCAGGAGGCCCTGGACTTTCTTGACTTTTGGGGAGAGGAGCACATCCACGCCCATCTGAGCAGCAATCACCAGAACACCAAGATCTATTAGAGGCTGCCAGAACAAATGCAGGAAAAAGCAGTACTACTGGGACATAGCCCAGTGCTGTGTCAAAGCAAAGAAGCCTCCGACAAAGCTACAAGAATGCAATGGACTAAAACAGGTCTGCTTGTAATGCTCCCAGTAGTTCCCTGTACTAAGATGAGCTGGACTGGATTTTTGCAAAGGAGAACACCGCTGGGGTTTTGGACAGTTTGGAGTTGATCACAGAAGGCATCCAAGCGACCAGAAGGAGATTCTCCCAGACAGCCAAGGTCTCTTTGGCACACCCAACCCTGAGCCAGAGGCCCAGGAACCAAAGATGCCACCCGAATCTCAAATGGGGCCCCGGCCTGAAACTGCTGAGAAATGGAGCTGTACCAGTAAGTATTATGTCCTGTATTGCAATACAACTGTAGAGGGGGATTTAAACAACTTTGTTCCAAGTCCAGGCTGACCATCACTGTGTTGGGAGGACATTCTCTGCCTGCTCAGCTCCCCTTCTTCTCTCTCTGCTCAAAATGGCATCTGTGCTGGAGCTTTCAAGCTCATCATGAGTGATGTTGAGAAAGTGGATAAGGAAAAGTTATTTACTTATTCCCATAATACAAGAACTAGGGGTCACCAAATGAAATTAATAGGCAGCAGGTTTAAAACAAATAAAAGGAAGTTTTTCTTCACGCACAGTCAACTTGTGGAACTCCTTACCTGAGGAGGTTGTGAAGGCTAGGACTATAACAATGTTTAAAAGGGGACTGGATAAATTCATGGTGGCTAAGTCCATAAATGGCTATTAGCCAGGATGGGTAAGAATGGTGTCCCTAGCCTCTGTTTGTCAGAGGATGGAGATGGATGGCAGGAGAGAGATCACTTGATCATTGCCTGTTAGGTTCACTCTCTCGGGGGCACCTGGCATTGGCCACTGTCAGTAGACAGATACTGGGCTAGATGGACCTTTGGTCTGACCCGGTCCGGCCTTTCTTATGTTCTTAGAAGAGTTTATTTCCCTTAATTAGCAACTCTCACACCCACTAGTCAAATAGGTTGCCTCTCTAAACCCCTTTCCATGCTGTTTGATTCTCCCTATCCTTCATGGTGAACCATGCCCTCTTCCTCCATTCAAGATGGAAGCACTGTCAGGGTTAAAAGCTCAAATACAATAAATGTGCCTCCCATACAACGTCAGAGCAGATATAGAAAGAGAATAAGTAATAGAATAGTTACTTTGGCTCACAGTTTAATCAAGGCCTTGTGCTGCTAGCTACCTTTACATTGTATGAGGTAAATTCCCAAAATGAGGCTACAAGGGCATTTCAAAACGAGTAGTCATTTTTATTTTTCATTCAGCATTGTTAACCCTTTGGGTTCAAACCAGTTACTGCACGAGTGTTTGTTTTGCAGTGCTCTCTGTGCTCATGTGCAGTTGTTATAAAACAGAATTGAAAGCAAAGAGAGTGTGCTATTTGGTATATACATTGCAAGACAATGCACCCTCCTTGGAGCTGCTCATATAGGTAGTGTGCTTCCCTTCAATTCTTGTACCAGCTATGGGGGCATCATTTTGGTAAATAAAAGTGCTGCATATCTTCCTGGTTTGCTCACTTTCTTTTTGAACATGATCCTTCTCTGCCTCTTGGGAACACATCTTTGGGTAACATCCTTCAGAGTAAGCATAGCCTCCAGAGGTGCACGTGTAATTACTAACCTGCCCCCATTTGCTCCCCCAGCCCACCCCCCCACCATTGGTACAGGGGCCCTCTACAAGGGGGAAGTAAGGTAGAAACATCTTATCTCCAGGCTCACACCAGACTGGACAGAGCAGTTGGGAATAGCGTTCTAAAATTGTGAAAAAGCAACCGTTTATCATTTTGTATTAGGACAATAACTACTTGTGCTGTTTCTCTGTTTTTCTAGTGCCTGAAATGCTGTGGCCCTCACAGACAGGGGTCTTATCAGCTGCTGAATGCCTGGCATACCTCTGAAGGAAGTGAAAGAGGGCAAGGAAGGACAGGTTCACTGACCTCATGACTGCATCCTATCAGAGGGCCATAAAAGCAGAAGAGGGGAGGGCAGACTTCCTGCAACACAACAGTCTTAGAGGCTCTGAACAGACTGCATGGACAAGGACGTTCAGGAGGAGGGGATGCTGGACCTACAGGAGAGGCAAACAGCTCTGCTGAAGAGCATTGTGTTGCTATGTTCACAGCCACCACCCCAGCTTAGCCTGGCCCTGATCACTGAGGAGAACCCCTTTTTGCCTCTCCAAATGACAGGGCCTTCCCACACCATTCCACCCCAGGACAGCGAACAGTTTTTACTCTTCTACCTTTGCTTTTTGATGGGCCCTTAAGCACAAACTTGTGTGCACTCGGCACTCTGGTCATGTTCTGCCACAGTTCCATTGGTTTTAAGTTTGCATATAATAATGAATCAATAAAGGTTTTTAATATATAAAACTCTGCTGAAAAATTTAATTGAGGTATTGCTTCTCCCTAATAATATCTTTACACAAACACCTTTCATTCATTTTCTTGGTTACAGGACACTACTTTTCCACAAGAACACCCTGGCCTGAAAGTTGGACAAAAACACATCCCTTACCCTGTTTCCTTGACTAGTTGGAGCACCTTGTGGAAAGGCAGCCTTTTTGGCTGTTCATTATGTACAGAAGTCTCTCCACCTCCTTCTTCCACCCACTGGTGAGGTTCTGTTGCTTGCTCTCTCAGGGGAGGTCTACACTAAGAGCGGGGGTCGAACTAGGGTATGCAAGTTCAGCTACGTGAATAGCGTAGCTGAATTCGAAGTACCCTAGTTCGAACTACTCACCCGTCCAGATGTCGCAGAGTCGAAGTCCGCGGCTCCAAGGTCGACTCCGCCACCGCCTTTTGCAGTGGTGGAGTACCGAAGTCGACCCCGGCGCTTCCGGAGTTCGAACTATCGCGTCCAGATTAGACGCGATAGTTCGAACTCCGAGAAGTCGAACTCACCGCGTCGACCCGGCTGGTAAGTGTAGACTAGCCCTCAGATGATGAGAAAAACAGAGCAAAATGCACTTATCCCAATAGGCAAACATTGTTCAGAAACATCCAGCCTTGCCATGAGGCACTTCTACCATCCCTTCAGTCTTTCAAATGCACCTTCCACTGTCATTCAGCAGCTCCTCAGGTATAATCAACAACTTCTGTCTCCTGTCTGATTGTCTAGTATAAGGCTTCCTAAGTCAGAGAACCAGAGAGTTAGCTGGGTCTCCCAGAATGACAGGAGGAATCACAGCACCATTAATGTCTGTAGATGTGGGAGAAAATTTTCCCTTTTTCATTGCAGAAAACAGGGCAGAGGTTTTAAATAGCCTGGTATCATGGATCTTTCCTAACCCCATCCCACATTACTACAGTATCAGTAAACCTTGCACAAGGATCAACCAGGGCTTGCACCATGGAGAAATACCCCTTTCTGTTGACAAATTCTGAGGCTTGGTGTGGGGGGCAAAGAACATGGGCCAGGGTGGTTAAAAATGATTATTTAAAAAAAAAAATACAGCTTTTTGTATTTAAATTGGAATTTTTCTTTTTAAAAATAAACCGTTTAAAAATAAATCTGAAATTATGTCAACCTATGTTAAGGCCTAAGCTTATTATAATTTATTAAAATTATTTAAGTAGTGTGTGAGCCCTCCTCAAATTTTAATGACTTAAAGGGTACAGTTATATACAGAATTAGGGGGGAAATCATCTTTAACTTTTGAAGTCAACTCATGCTTTATAAATACTTGACAATGTCATGTCTGTTATTTTCAGTCTTTCAGTGGAGCAAGTGCTGGTATTTATATTTTTCCAAATGTGTAAATATTTTCAGTTTTTGTTGTGCAGGAAAGCTTTTGTCTTAGTTACTTTTGGATTCAATTTAGCAAGTAGATTCAGAAAGAATATTTTCTTCATTTGGACTAGTTAATTCAGAAACAAGGAGTTTGAAAAAGCTAGAAAGCTTGTTTTCTTCTTTAAATCTATGAATAAAAAACAGATGGGAGAGGAGGGGATGGGATCTACTAATTGGGAAAACTTGAAGGACATAGGCAAGCGTTTCAAAGTTATTTAGGCACTTAAACATGCAAATAGGTGCCTCGTGGTGATCTTCAAAAATGCCTACACCAGTTACGTGCCAAACTCCCATTGACTTCAATCTGTCAGTTCACTAACTACAGTTATGACTTCTTTTGTTTAATAAATCTGTTAGTTTTAAACGCAAAACATGTTTTGATAAACTTACTTTTTTTGCTTATGTATCCAGCACATTTAAGGAAGCTTTATTTAACTAGTAAAAAAACAATTTTAAAATGTTCTTTTTATACATTTTTAATTGAATTCTACTTTCCATCCAAATGCAGCATGACACGGTTTCCAAATTTAAAAAAAAAAGTCATTAATCACTTTCTTGCATAAAGGAAAATATTAAGACTCTGAATAAATGTATTTTAAGCTATATTACTGCCTAAATAAATGTAAAGCTATAGTGTTACACTCAATTTGGTACCTTTTTGTTAATGGCTATATTTGGTTGCAAATGAACATATTTTAATGTTTAGTATGAACAGCCAATGAGAATGAACCTTTCTGTAGGAAAATAAGTAAGGTAAAATGCCAAACAAAATTAAGATCAATTATTTAAGTCCAGGTTTCCTGTTTGCTGATTTAAATCATGATTAAAATTTAGTGATTTAAATCACTGATTGAAATGGCCCCAATATAACTTGGGAATCCCAACCGTGCCAATCCATTAATAAACTTCTGTGCACTGGCAAACCGTATGACCCTGGGGTAGCAGCACACTCTCAATAGCATGATGACAGTCCTGACAGTTGGGTCTAGCAACACCAAACTGGTAAGCTACTGAGCAGCAGCAATTGGGGGTGGCGAGCTTCCAGATGGCAGCGTACATGTGCTTCTCCATGGTGAGGTGAACTCTCATGTTGGTGTTCTTCTATTGTGCCTCTGTGCTGAGCTCTGCACAGGTCTTTAGGAAAGTATCTGTCTATATCCTGAATTTCTGCCACTATTGCTGGTCATCCCGCTTCTGCAGCACTGTCCTGTCCCACCAGTCAGTGTTAGTTGGCCACACCCAGAAATGGTATTGTGTCACGTGAAGCTGTTCCAGGAAAACGTCCTACCAAAGTAACAGCTCAATTTTTTTCAGACTTCTCCTCGTCTAGCTGTCTCACCGTGTCTGTCTCCCAACCCATCCAAAGCCATTCAGTAGTTTGAATGATGAAACATTTGGTGGAGCAGTTTGTTTGTGTTAATGATTCTCAGGATTGCGGTATTCAGTAGTGTTTCCTCGACTGCATTTTGAAAATAGTGCTGGCTTGCAAAAAACAGTGGAAATTATGGGATGACAGGAGAGGAATCATGGGACTTTAGTTTGAGCCCATGTCCCAGAATTTCAGTAGGTTCCAGTGGAACTTCCATAGTGCAGCGTGACAAAAATCCCAGATTGTATAGGGTTGCAGCAGAACATTACACCATGGGATATTTGCCCAGAATGCTGTGTGGTTATTTTTCAAAAGCCCAGAGCTGTGTGGGCACAGTGATTCCGAAGAGAAATAGTTTAAGTTGGCATAAACAAAGTGGTGTGGACACATTCTTTCACTATAGTTATACTGGTATAATTGCAGTGGAAAAACTTACACTGAAAAAACATTTCAGTGCCAACAAGCCCTTAGGGTAAACTGTGTAATTCCTATGGGTTGGGTCTTTATCTCTAGTTTGTGGAGAAGAGTGTATTGTGTTGTACAAGGTACATTCTCATCCGAATGTGCTGTTTATTCCCCTCTCAACTCTGTTGAGCATGCTGTAGCTATCCCCCATGACTAGATACTATTTCCTTTTTAGCCACGGTTTGCTGAAGGAACAAGCATTGCTATAGAATAGATTTTCTTTCCTGGAATTTTTTGATGGTAGTTAAATTTTCTAAAGTTCATGCCCATGTCTTTAACTTTGAAAATCACTTTCATTGCAGGATGAGCAGTTCCTAGGTTTTGGCTCAGATGAAGAGGTCAAAGTACGAAGTCCCACCAAATCTCCCACAGGTATGTTTAGCTCATAGGGTTGGAAGTTGAGTTACATATTTTCACTTTGCATGGTTTAGTCATGCCTCTCCCTGTTCATATTGCAATAGCTTATTTTAACGAGAGCTTGCTGGAAAACAATTGTAGGTCTTTTTGTCCTACTCTGAGTGGACCACTTAGAGAACTGCTGTTCCTGAGAGGCTGTACTTCATCCATATCTAGCCCAGGCTCTCCTACTTTAGGATCTGCTCTTTGGCAGGGTCCAGCACTCACAGTATAAAGCGCTTCTTAGTGTTTTGTCATAGTATAACAGGAGATGTGTCAAGAATTTTTTAATAGAAATAAGGCTGTGGATTTGCTGTGGATTTGGAGTCCTTCACTTTCTCTTCACTCTCCAGTGAGTGTAATTAAAGTGAGAGGAGCCTTTTAACCCACTGGTCTTTTTTTATTAATGAGAGGAGGTGGTGAGCAATGACAAAGCAAGCAAAAATTAAAACAGACCAATTAAAATTAGACCTGCTTATATTCCTATTTGTTACAAACATTGTATCTTTTCACTTTGTCTTTTGAAATATAAGAGTTGGAGTCTTATTGAAGATATTAAATGACATTGGGCAGTCTTTATTAAATTTAGTTTCACAAAAAAAACCTGAATTAAAGTGAACGTGGGTAGCTTTCTCTGTTGATCTTTTATTATATGGAGATATACCTATCTCATAGAACTGGAAGGGACCTTGAAAGGTCGTCAAGTCCAGTCCCCTGCCTTCACAGCAGGACCAAGTACCATCCCTGACAGATTTTTGCCCCAGATCCCTAAATGGCCCCCTCAAGGATTGAACTTGGAACCCTGGGTTTAGCAGGCCAATGCTCAAACCTGAAAAATCATGGACTCATAGGACTGGAAGGAAGCTTGAGAGGTCATCTAGTCCAGTCCCCTGCACTCATGGCAGGACACAGTATTATGTTAGAAAATGGCAACAATCTGTTTATTCCCAGGAATACCAAGTGAGGATGGTGGAGAGCTCCCATTCTGCCTCAATTCCAGTTCTACATGCTGGGTATGCGACAGTGAGTGGAAGTGTTGGGGAAGGAGATAGAGATCCTGTGAAATTTATGCAGATGTCTAGTACACTAGCACTCACCTATTCCAGCTGATTGTACATCATATTATCTGTCTGGCATTAGTTTTATTGTGGAAAATCTCAACAGCCAATTGATCCTGGTACTAATGATAGTATTAACCTAATATTGTGGAAACTCCTCTGCAAACTATTGCTACTCAGTTGTATGTAGCAGCAGTTGCCCTAAAAAAAAAAGAAGTTATAACCTTTTTTCGTCCCGTCTCATAACATTACATTTTTTTTTGGAGAGAATGGCCCTGAAATCATACGACTGAGCGCACACACAGTGCTCTTTAAACTATAGTAGTAGCGTCGTCAAGATGTAATTTAAAGGAGTCTACAATTGCTTTTTCCAAGTACTAGTCTGCATACGTAGGTTTCAGTTTATTTCTAAAAAACCTTAAGGACTTTGAGGGAGTGAGCTTCCTCTTTCATTAGGAGGATGTTTTGAAGAATTTTTGAATTTTAGTTTAACAGGAGATGACACTTGGAACCAGAGAAGCCATGAAAATTGGTCAGGTTCAAGTCCACTATGAAGATGACAAATCCTGTGCATGTTTTTTGGCTGGGAGTCCCTTTCTGATGGAATGAAATAATGGATTCACTATAGTTCCTTGTACTCCCCATTTCCATGCTACTTTGATACTATGACATGCTTCCTTTTGGAGACCTAGAGACAATTCCATCTTACCTAAAAGTTGTATGTGTTTGTGGAACAACAAAATAAAACCCACATCCAGTCTTTTGATTCAAATCGGCAACTGTTTAGAACTGACTCTATCATGGTCTGTCTATCTGATCTGTCATGGAGCAGGGAAGTTTTGTGGGAAAGAGAGAGTGAAAGTGATATTAGAAGGTGAGACTAACATTTGAAGGGAGACTAACAAATGAAACGTGAGTAAATTTATGCCTTAATTGAAGGTGTGGTGAGGTGTCTTTTGCTAATGATGGTCTAATTTCATGAGTGTGTCCAACCCTGTGGTAGGCTTAAGTAGCCAAAGGGAGAGATGGGTGAACATAACTTGCCAATGAAGATATGATGCATTTCTCTGAAATGCTGACACAAAAGTAAGTCTTAATAAGGTAACCCTTCTGACATGCAGTCAACACTGCCTAATCTGGGTTTTTAACTCCATTTTGTTTAGTGTCTCTGATCTGATTTAGTGAGCCAATGGTACATCCTTGATATGAAACTATTCAACATTTGAATTTGTGTGAAACCAAAGATGGAGGGCTTGTGAGGAAAGGTGCAATAGCTAATTATACTTACTTTCAGCACTGGAGCCCTACGTTCAGATTTTGATTTGGTTGCAAGTGAATGAGTTTGATCATTTAATCTAGACTTGAATGGATAAATGTCCCCATTACAATATTCTACACAGCTTGGCCCAGACAACAATGTCTGCTAAGGAGAGACTTTGTACTGCAATCATGTGAATGTCTGCAGTAGTGGCTGACGTGCATTGGCAGAGCTGTGTGGGGACCCAGTGTGGACTATAGGTTGAGATTAAGGTGCATTGGCAGAAGTGGATAATGAAATCTTGCACAACACGTGCCTGACACCAGTTCCGAGTGTAGTCACAAGCACTAAATTTACTCCAAAATTAAAATCTTGAATTAGTAAAATATCAGTTTTGATTCACGCTTTTCCCAAACGCTATTCTTGGTGTGGTGGCCTTTGTATTAGCAGTGGGGGTGGATGATAACCAAGAAAAATATATATTTTTAAAATGAACTAGTTTTGAACTTTTTTCATTCTTTGTATATGATGTTTCAAGAAAGTTTATCTTGGGAGTTACTGTTCCCTTCAAAAAGTTATTTTTGGTATTTGTTTTTATAAATGTAAAAGTTCTTTTGGTGGAAAGATATTTGTACTTAAAATATGTTTTGGTAAATAAGCTCTTTATTATAAAGGAAGTGTTTTGTTTGTCTGTGGCAGAACCCTTTTATGTACAGTTCTTATTAATAAGTTGTATTCTTAGTGGGTTGGTGGATCAAAATTATGGTAGCTTGTTCTATGCATGTAATGTGACTTATGATGAATAAAGTCAAATGTGACCTGGATAGTGTTGTAACAGTGTACAGAAAAGCCTAACATGTGCTCTGCATTCTCTGCTTCCCCCTCAGTGAAGTCTAGTCCACGAAAACCTCGTAGGAGACCCAGAAGCAGTCCTGATCGAAGTTCAGCTGCACATTCAGACTCTTCATCAGTGTGTTCCCCCCTGAGCAAATCTGAAACCATGTCCATGGAAAAAGTAAAGAAGAAGGAAATTAAAAGTGGGGAAAAGAGACGAGGAAGACCTCCAGCACTTAGTAGTGTGAAGTTCAAGTTATCACAAGTAAAGGACACATCAGATATTCATAAGGGGAGCAAAGAAGCAAAAGAGAATCTGAAGAAGATAAAAAGGGCACCGTCCACTACATTTCAGCATGCTGCAAAAATCAAGAAGTTACGAACTGGTAAACTCTCCCCACTGAAGTCTAAATTCAAAACTGGGGGGAAACTTCAGATTGGGAGGAAAGCAGTTCAGATTGTGCGCAGGAGAGGAAGGCCACCGTCTTCGGAACGTTTAAAGACTGCCTCACCACTAGTTATTAATTCACAGCTGGAGAAACACCAGAGGGTATGCAAGGAGAAAGATGGCACACCACCACTCACAAAAGAAGAAAAGACTGCTGTCAGACAGAGCCCCCGCAGGATTAAGCCTGTTAGGATTATTCCTTCTACCAAGAGGACAGATGCAACAATTGCTAAGCAACTCTTGCAGAGGGCTAAAAAGGGGGCACAAAAGAAGATTGAGAAAGAAGCAGCTAAACTGCAGGGTAGAAAGGGAAGAACTCAGCTCAAAAACATCCGGCAGTTCATCATGCCAGTTGTGAGTGCTATCTCTTCGCGGATCATTAAAACACCCAAGCGATTCATTGAAGATGAAGACTATGATCCTCCTATTAAAATAGCTCGCCTAGAGTCCACACCAAACAGCAGGTTTAGTGCTACATCCTGTGGGTCCAGTGAAAAATCAAGTGCAGCGTCTCAGCACTCATCTCAGATGTCTTCAGATTCCTCACGATCTAGTAGTCCTAGTGTAGATACATCTACTGACTCTCAGGCGTCCGAGGAGATGCAGGCACTTTCCGAAGAGCGCAGCAATACTCCAGAAGTCCATACCCCTTTGCCTATTTCTCAGTCCCCTGAAAATGATAACGGTGAAAGGAGAAGCAGGAGGTTTTCAATGTCAGAAAGGAGTTTCGGGCAAAGGGCAGCTAAAAAACTATCAACCTTGCAAAGTGTGTCCCAGCAGCAGTCCTCTTCCTCTCCTCCTCCACCTCTGCTCACTCCTCCCCCACCGTTACAGCCTGCTACTGGCATCTCAGACCACACACCATGGCTTATGCCTCCAACAATACCGTTGGCTTCACCTTTTCTGCCCACCTCTGCTGCACCCATGCAAGAGAAACGGAAATCAATTCTACGAGAACCAACATTCAGGTGGACCTCTCTGAAGCATTCTAGGTCAGAACCACAGTACTTTTCCTCAGCAAAGTATGCCAAAGAAGGTCTCATCCGTAAACCAGTATTTGATAACTTTAGACCCCCACCACTGACTCCAGAGGATGTTGGCTTTGCATCTGGTTTTTCAACATCTGGTGCTACGGCTCCAGCTCGCTTGTTTTCTGCTCTTCATTCTGGAACAAGATTTGATATGCACAAAAGAAGTCCTCTGCTTCGAGCTCCAAGATTCACTCCAAGTGAGGCCCACTCCAGAATTTTTGAATCTGTAACCTTGCCTTCATCTGTTAGTCGAACCACTGCAGGAACTTCTGTGACAGGCATATCTTCTAGGAAACGAAAGAGAAGAGTGTTTAGCCCGATCCGATCAGAACCCAGATCTCCTTCGCACTCCATGAGGACAAGAAGTGGAAGACATAGTACCTCTGACCTGACAACTCTCACCCCTCAGTCTTCTGTCTCTTCCTCACTAACTAGCATGTCTGTTAGTTCTCTTGCCACTAGTGCCTTAAACTCAACTTTTACATTTTCTTCTCATCCCCTGACCCAGTCTGGGGAATCAGCAGAGAGAAGCCAGAGACCAAGGAAGCAGATCAGCACTCCAGCTGAGCCTTTCTCATCCACTAATCCTACGCCTCTGTTTCCCTGGTTCACACCAAGTCCCCAGACAGAGAGAGGGAGAAATAAAGACAGGGCTACTGAGGAACTGTCCAAAGATAAAGACATTGACAAAAGTATGGAAAAGGACAAGAGCAGAGAGAGAGACCGAGAGAGAGAAAAAGAGAACAAACGTGAATCAAGAAAAGAGAAAAGGAAAAAAGGGTTAGAAATTCAGAGTAGCTCTGCTTTGTTTCCTGTAGGTAAAGTGTCCAAAGAAAAAGTTGTTAATGAAGATGTTGCAGCAGCATCTTCAGCTAAAAAAGCTGCGGGGCGGAAGAAGTCTACAGCAATAGATCCTGTAGCAGATGCTTCCTCTGTGGCTCTTGTAGATATGACAGCTGGCAAAACCAAAATGCCTAAGAAAGGTAGAGGGGGCTTAGAAAAATCAGATCTAGACCTAAGCCCCACTATTCCGCCCCTGGAGAAAGACAAAGCCCTACGCCTCTCTGCTCCTTCGGCAAGCACTGTTAAACATTCCACTTCCTCCATCAGCTCTATGTTGGCTCAAGCGGACAAACTTCCAATGACTGATAAGAGGGTGGCCAGTCTCCTAAAAAAGGCTAAAGCCCAGCTGTACAAGATTGAGAAGAGCAAATCCCTCAAGCAAGCAGATCAGCCAAAAGCACAGGTATTCTTTCAGGCTTACTCATGAGAGTGCTTTACGGTGCCTTTTGTTTTGTACTTGGATTGAAAATGGTTAATGTCATTCAGATGCTGAAAGAGAACAAATAGCATATTAATTTGAATAACTGTTAGAGCAACAGATGGTAACTAATGTGAAAATGAGAAGCACTGGGCAGAAGTTGAGGGGGAGATAAAGCTGCTGGAGTCAGTTCAGGATGGAGTTGCACACATTTTCTGAGAACAGTGCAGTGTAATTGCTTAGTAGATTTTTCTGGCTAAGTCTGATGGGGATGTTCATCTAGTGTATGTTGAGCTAATAACGGCAAGGCTATGGCGAATCATATAGTCATCTCTGGTCCCCTGATTTATGTTTCTGGTACCCCACTTGCTTACAAAGCTGACATCCAAAAACGACAGTGCTCCTGATCTGATTTTTGTTTAAGGTGCGTATTGCCATGATCTCGGTCTCGTGGGATGGAAGTGAGATCCCATTGGATTTTGTGTCTAACGGAATGGGACCTCACACATCCCTCCTTCTTGGCCCCAGTGTTCTGTCAAATGCTCTCACTGTAGTCCATTTTGGCTACTAAAAAAGTAGACATCATACAGACACATTTTCAGGTAATGGTTCCTATTTTTGGTTTAAACCAGAATTTGGCCTGCTGTCAGTGGTAACATTCAGGAATTGCAGAAAATAGATTTTTCAGTAGAAAACCTCCAAAGTTTTTCTCCCTGCCATCAAGTTCTGAACCTCCCACTTGTCTGCTCTATACCACTCCATGCACTGTTGGCCAGTTTCACATTAGGGAAAAATGACTTGTCCCTAAAATTCGGCTTTATGGGAGTACATTTGTTCATCAGAAATAGCCCTGAATCTTTGGGGGCAAATCCCGGGGGAAAAAATTAAATTACTCGATTTCTTTTAACAGCAGGGATTAGAGGCTGGTTGTGCTGTAATATCTAGAACCTTATAAGGGGAAATACGACCTTATTTTCATATGTCCCACACAAGGCTTTCAAACAGCCTGATTCACTTCCCTGTCAGGGTAATTAGACTGCTAGGATGCTTTAGCCTCTTTTATCCTAATTGTCCGTGCCAGCGCTGATGTTTTGGTACTGATGCATTTTACATGATTATATAGTATTAAGAAATTCAGGTCTTTGAAGTAAGAGGTTAAAATTGGTTATGGAACTCTAGTAAACATAATAAGCATTCTGCTTTACTGTTCTTTAAAGTACGTCTTCACTGGGAAGGAGGCTATGAAAACTATAGCTGACTCAAATTCTTATGTGACCTGCAGTTTGAGCATTTGGTTTTAACCAGTGCCTTTTTCTTTAAGTGTGCTTGTTGTATTTTCGAAGTACACTCAGAATGCCTTCTTCAGAAATGCGTATGTTCTTGCACACCTGAAACTTAGGGTCAAGAGAGTGATTCATCAGAGACTTCAGTGCGAGGACCACGAATAAAACATGTCTGCAGGAGAGCGGCTGTAGCACTAGGCCGTAAGCGGGCAGTGTTTCCTGATGACATGCCTACTCTGAGTGCCTTACCATGGGAAGAACGAGAGAAGATATTGTCTTCCATGGGAAATGATGGTAAATTCAAGATTTTTATCTTGGGGGTCTGTGGATTCATACAACGTTTTGATGCTGTTGCCCATTAGTTTAGTTTCTTGTGGGGCAATACTTATATGGTTGAATATATGTTTCTGTAGAATGGACAACATGCTGCATAAGATTATACAGGGGAAGGTCTGAGTTAAACAGATTTCAGATATTTTGAATAAACTTCCAGTCTAAAAGGTAATTCACTAATCCATTGGCATCTGTTCATTTGCTATTTCATGGCACAAAAGTTGTCAGTTTTTCTCATCTGAAATCTTATACAAGTTGAGTGTTTTTTTGTTTGACTCTGCGGATGTCCTTACACTTTTGATGGGATGGATGATTTCTGAGTAAACTTGAGACTTCTGAAATGGCGTTGGTGGCCGCTGAATTCACAGCAGATTTTTTGGCAGATAAGTCATCAATAGCTGGCTCAGAAGAGGCTGAACCCCTTGCTCCACCTATCAAACCAATTAAGCCAGTTACCAGAAACAAGGCACCACAAGAGCCTCCAGTGAAGAAAGGTCGGCGCTCACGGCGCTGTGGGCAGTGCCCAGGCTGCCAGGTTCCAGAGGACTGTGGTGTCTGTACTAACTGTCTAGACAAACCGAAGTTTGGTGGGCGCAACATAAAGAAACAGTGCTGCAAGTAAGTGTATATTTGACAAGCTGTTTAGCTAACCCTTGCGTTGAGAGAGGAAGCCCTGGGATTATAGGTGGAGATTTTCTCATTCGCTGCTTAGAAGCAGAGTTGACAGGCTTTGAAGGGAATCCCTTTTGTTCAGTCTTGGCTGGTGTTGGGTAGAGGTAGGTAAAGGACAAAAGAAAAGAAAATTGCTGGAGTATTTTTGCTCTGAGTTGTGGACACCCCTTCTTCTCTACTGCTCCCCCAGCCCTACTCCACTCCCCTAAAAAACTTGAGAGGGTTGTAAGGTATGTGATATAGCAAAATGCACTGATACTTTATAGGTCATTTAATAATTGCAGGCAAGATCGAAAATTATTTTCTCAGATAATATGTAAAGAAGTGGATTTCTTGCAGCATATGATGTTTATCCAGTGTGTATTTAACATTCAGTGAAGGAAACTCCGGACATTGGCTGAAAATACCACTTTATTTTCTTGATCCTTTTTATCAGTTTATCTAAACATTTTTGTGTACAAACATCCCTGCATTTGGAATTTACCTTCCTCCTTTCTACAGTAACTGACTTGTTTTACCAGCCTGGATAATCAGTTTGAGAAGGCAGCAAGTGAAGTGGCATAAATAAAGATTGTTGTGATATGAAGGCTATTTATAAAGTATAGCTGTGAGAACTGCTGCATAGCATGCATCTGTGTGAAAACAGTTTGCAGAGTACAATCTGTAAGTAGTCTGTCTCCAAGCAGCTTTGCCCTGGCCCTGGACAAGGTTTCAAAACCTGGGGTTCTGCTGCAAGAGCTAAAGGAGAAACAAACGCTAATTCAATAGACAACAGATATTGTATTCTTAATTTTACATGAAATCTAGGAATTTAAGTTATGGCAAGATAACAACTTGATGGCCTTGTCTCATCCCACTCTATATACATGAAGGGGCTGTTCCCATGTGGGAAGGATTCCTTTCTTATAAACCAAGTCCAAATGGTTCCCCCCCTTTCTCCCCCGCCCATTAGCCTTAATCAGAATTCAGAGAATTTGCAGTTGATGGATTTGACATTGTTTTCCAGACCTTTTAAATGTGTCATGAGACTTCTATGCCTCTCAAATCCTAGTATATGAGAAAGGGAACTGATAGAGATATCACCATGCTGCTGACAGAGCCACTCCATTTCTTATGGCACTATTCACATACCTTTGCATTGGATGATTGTAGTAATTATGAGCCAAAAGGAAACTCTAGGATTCCTCAGCCTTAACACTTTTGAAGAACAAATGAATGGTTCAAAAATGGTAATGGGAATATTGACTGGTGAAAAGGCTTTTTCAGCAGAAAACCCTGCTGAAGGGTGCTGCTGTCGTATATCAGTTTCTGATTGTTTCAACTTATCCATTTCATCTCAGGATGAGGAAATGCCAGAATCTGCAATGGATGCCTTCAAAAGCTTATCTCCAGAAGCAAGCTAAAGGTATGCAGTGTGTATAATGGACCATCTTTTTGAGAAGTGGGTACTAAATTCATATCTGAAGGTTTTGTGGCTGCATTGAGCAATAGAGCCAAAGAGACAAGATGCGTCTCAGACAAAATAATGCAGGGAGCATGATCCTGTTCCTGTTGAAGTCAAATAAGAATTTTACCCTTGACTTGCAATAGGAACAGAAGCAGGGCCACAACTTCTAGAATCATGGTGCTATATAGCATTTTCCTTCTCCAAATATCTAGATTGCCTTCCTTTTTGTGATTTTGGCTGCTATATTGAAACTTTGATACATTTTCCCTCCACTACATTTTTAACTCCCTGCATGCTAAACACTGAACTCTTAAAAGTATGTGTCTTGGCCACTGTGAGCTTCTCAAGCTAAGTTGCTGAACTCTTTGAACTTGCTGTGCAAAATTTCCATTTTTTCCCTACAGTTAAGGTAAGAAGGATCCATGTCATGCTACAGAAAGATTGGTCCATAAGAATACAGAACCAACTTACTAGAACAGTGGTTGCAGCATAGGAAATTGAACATGTCAATTTGACTGCCTATGTGCATTCCTTTTAGAGCACCGAGCCACTTTTTATGCCCAGGAACTCCAGTATGAGAGTTCTGAGAACAGACTATGTTTTGTTCCTTGTTTGTATACAATTGTAAAATGAGATGGGTGGCTTGAAATCACATAATTGCATCTGACTTTTGTTTTATTTGTGTCTTTTCTTCATAAGAACATAGCGGCCATATTGGGTCAGTATCAGGGCAGGATACTGCCCAGTATCCTGTCTCTGACAGTGGCCCATACCAGAGCTTCAGGGGAGGGTACAGAACAGAGCAATTATGGAGTGATCCATTCATGTCTTCTGTCAGTCAGAGGTTTAGGGTCACCCTGAGTGTGGATTTGCGCCCATGACCATCTTGGCTAATAGTCATTGATGAACCTACTCTACGTGCACTTTATCCAGTTCTTTTTTGAATCTAGTCATGCTTTTGGCCATCACAACATCCCATGGCAATAAGCTATGTGAAAAAGTACTTCCTCTTCTTTGTATTAAACCTGCTGCCTATTAATTTCTTCAGGTGACCTCTGTTTTTTGTATTGTAGGAAAGGGTGTAAATAACACCTCTCTATTCATTCTTTTTGTTCCATTAATAATTTTAGAGACCTCTATTAGATCCCTCCACCCTTTTAGTCATCTCTCTTCCAAGCTGAACAGCTCTAATCATTTTAGTCTCTCCTCATATGGAAGCTGTTACATACCCTTGATCATCTTTGTTGCTCTTCTCTGAACCTTTCCCAATCCCCTGTGTCTTTTTTTTTGAGATCAGGTGACCAGAACTGGACACTGTTGGAAATGTGGGCATGCCGTGGATTTATATAGTGTCATTATAATATTTTTCTCTTACTTTCTATCCCTGTCCTAATAGTTCCTAACATAGTGTTAGCCTTTTTGATTGCTGCTGCACATTGAGCTGTTTTCAAAGAACTATCCACAATGACTCCAAGATCTGTCGTGGCTTGTAACAGCTAATTTAGAACTCATCATTGTATATGTATATTTGGGATTATTTTTTCCAATGTGCATTACTTTGCACTTATCAGTGGTGAATTTCATTTGCCAATTTGTTACCCAGTTTTGTGAGATCCCTCTGTAATTCCTCACAATCAGCTTTGGACTTAACAATCTTGAATAATTATTTATTGCCTGCACATTTTGTCAAATTACCATTCACCCCCTTTTCCAGACCATTAATGAATATGTTGAACATGACAGGTCCCAGTACAAATTCTTCAGGGACCCTGCTGTTCACTTCTCTCCATTGTGAAAACTGATAATTTACTTCCTATCTTTGTTTCGTAGTTGTGAAAAAGAAAGAGAAGAAATCCAAGACCAATGAAAAGAAAGAGAGCCATTCTGGGAAGAACCAAGTGGATTCTGGACTGAAGCCAGCTCCTCAGACTGTTTTAGCAAAAGAAGATAATGCCTTGAAGAAGAGCAGTGAACCTGCCCGAAAGCCAAGTGAGGAGAAGAATGAAGAGGGAAATACCTCTGTCCCAGGGTTGGAATCCAAACAGGTCACTGCTTCTGGTGCCAGAAAAACTGGCAAACAGGCACCCCAGCCATTGCAAGTTCCCGTTTGTCAGCCGCCTAGCTCAGGACCACTGAAAAAAGAAGTACCTAAAACCATCCCTAGTGAGCCCAAGAAAAAACAGACACCCCAACCAGAATTAGGTAAATGAACAAATGTAATGAAAATAATCAGTCACTTGTTCAAAAACAAACTAAAAACTAGATTATTATGTAACAACTGAGAGTGTTGTATATTGAATATTAAACATCATTGAACAGTATAAAACTGGAAAATATTTTATATACTGGCGGTATCACTCTAAAATGTTTTGGGAGATGTTTGTTATTTAAATTGGATTTCTTTATATTAAACTTAATATGTGTGTGTGGGAAGGTATAAAGGATGTCTTATCTGTATGTTTGAGTTTTCCATTCAAACCCTGGTAACCTTAAAACAGAGTTTTATAGTGTTTACTTAAACTTTTGTTATTCTCAATAGTTGCACATCATAGCAGAGTGAAAGTGCTAAACAAAGAAGAGAATCCCTACCTGAAAAAGTGTAGTCTAACAGATAGGGACTGTTACTATATGTGCAGTTTTGGGACAGTGTGTCAGTGTTGCATGTCTTGTGCCCTGGGGAATCAAGTGGGTTTTCAGGAGTGTTTTGTGGGGAGTGCATGTTTGCTGTGTTTAGGAAGCTACTTAAAGCATAAATGGTGGTGTTTAGTCACTAAAAGAGATAAGGGAGCAGTTGGGAGTAAAGATTGGGCAGATCAGGGAGCAAGGCCTAAAATATCTTCTCAAGTGTGTTATTTCTCTCCTGTTTTCTGGAAGTGGTTATTCATTCCAAGATCTAAACATGTGATTTTTCTTTCCTTCTCTAGGCATAGAGCAAAGCAAACAGAAGAAAGTTACTCCCCGTCCAAGTTTCCCTGTGAAACAGAAACCAAAAGAAAAGGTGAGATTGTTGGGTTTTTGGTTTTTTTTAAACTACATATTCAGCAAATTACAAGAATTTCAAAATTAGTTTCTATTGTCAAATACCAGTGTGCAACCCTAATTTACCTTGTTGTGGGCTTTTCATGATTAGGTAAAGTTATGACTGTGAACAGCATTTTTAGAATTAAACCCAATCAGAATTAAATTCAGTTTCTTGCCCCTGGAATGTCAATCTAAAATAGACTTCAGTTTGATTTCTATCATGTTTCCAGATCCTTTTAGACACTTTTAAAGGAAGAAGTTTCCATTACTTGTCCCAAGGGCAGAGTTTGTAGTTTCTTACCCCTCTAGACAAGCCTTACAGATGTAAAAGGCTCCTCCTACCTCCATTGTACCAAGTCCCCAAATGACACAACATGCATTTAAGACATAATTGATGCATGTCAACCTTTTTTACTAAAAAATCTAAGTAACTGCAAAAACAAGTTCCATTTTAACTAACAAAATATGAACACTTTTAATTTAAAAAACAAATGTGATGTTTCCTTTGAAAAACAAATGAAACTGACTATTTTTTAATTCCATTTTTTTAAAATGGACAATTTGTATAGACATTGATTACTCACAGAGATGGCGCAACATAGTAAGTTAAATACCAGCTTTGTCTTAGATGACAATGTTGTGATTTTAGAATGCAATACAACAAGCATAATTCTGTGCATGAAGTGCTCTTAAAAAGGGTTTGCAAAACTGATCTTCTGCTTCCACTTTCTGTAAGAACCTTATACAAAGAAGAATTCTTATACAAAGAAGGTGCACTCAGCTTCTTTGTATAAGAATTATCAAAGATTTGTTTACTCTGGTCAATCCTTTCGTAAAATAGCTATTTGGGGTTGGAATAAATGCAAATGTCTCTTCTTTACTCTTTAGGAAAAACCTCCTCCAATCAACAAGCCAGAGAACAGCACACTGAATTTGCTCAGTACTCTGTCAAATGGAAGCAGTTCCAAGCAAAAGGCACCTACAGATGGAGTTCACAGGATCAGAGTGGACTTCAAGGTAAGGGGTCAAATATCTTGGAAATATTTTGTGTAATTGGCTGTACAATAAACATTTGGAGCGTTTTTTCCCCTCAGGAATGCTTTTCTTGACTTTTTAAGTAAGTGATGTACTGTGGTATGCTCTATTCTAAGATGGTATCAATAGGAACCTCGGTATCTCTCTGAAAAGTCTTTCTGCTGTTGGAAGTTCTTCCATCTTCATTACAATATCAGTGTTGGATTAAGAGACTATTAGAACTTTAAACAGTAATTCTCAATATGAGAGCGAGAACGGATGAACAGGAGTTACATTGTCAAGGAAGTAATTTCATCAAGGTGGAACTGTAAAACCATGACAGCTACTTGAGTAAAGAGAATTTGGATATTCTATTAATCCTGTGTTATTCACAGCAGCACTGGAATATGTTTGGGAGTTAAACAGTTGAATTTTGCATCTTTTTGTCACTTAAATATATAACATAATCAGTACTTTCCTAATCCATCGTGGGAGTGGTAATCTCTCTTCTCCAGCCCCTCAAGAAAAGTTTTAAAAGCAGAGGGTGTACTGAGGTCTTGTATTACTAAGACTTCATACTTTTATAAAAAATATTACAGTAAACTGTGAAGTATGATTAGACTAATCAAAACATAGAATTGTGAATATTAGTGTATAAAGTACACCTTGTGATATGTTGTCCTTCTTATATTCGCTTACTAATACACAAACCTGCCAGTTACAGTGGGTCCACTCAGCAAGAATTAGTAAGATGTGATTTCTGTTTTTAATTTATATTATATGACTGGACCTAAGGTATGAGTTTTTAAATGTTTTGAAACTGAAGCTGCTTAGGTATGCTAACTAACAGCAGTGGTGCAAATGTTGTGTTATACTTTTTTTCCTAATGCTGCATTTCTCTTTTCTGCTTGATGTACCCTTTTGTGCTTTCAGGAGGACTGTGAAGTGGAGAATGTTTGGGAGATGGGCGGGCTAGGCATTCTGACCTCGGTGCCTATCACTCCCAGAGTGGTCTGCTTTCTCTGTGCCAGCAGCGGACATGTGGAGGTAAAGCAGCTTGTTCTGCTGTTGATCTTAGAATCTTTACAAGCACCAAAGTGTCCAGCAATTGTGTGTGCATTTCCTTTGTCGTTAAATCATGTTAAATAAGAGGAAATTCAGGCTGGAAGCTGTAACTCCATCCTTGGATAACCCTATTGTGTCCCACAGTACCTAAACACATGATATACAAAATCAGCTACTGTGTAAAGAGTTCTGTAGTTCTCCAAAAGAAGCAATCTGATCTGTGTTAGGTATTAGGGTAACATTTTTAAAAACACCGTAGTCCCATTTTCAAACATGACTTAGGTACACAAATCTCATTGAAAGTCAGTGAGATGTAGATGCTTTTGAAAATTTTGCCTCACATGTATCTCAGCCTGTTAAAGGTTGCATGCAGTAGGGGATGTTTGTCCCTGAAAAAAATACCTGTAATGCTTTGTGACCACCTAGACAGAACAGGACACCAGTTGAAACTTCTGAGTAGGGCTGTTAAACGATTATAAAAATTAATCGTGTGATAATTCGTGCTGTTAAACAACAATAATAGAATACCATTTATTTAAATATTTTTGGATGTTTTCTACATTTTCAAATGTATTGATTTCAGTTACAACACAGAATACAAAGTATACAGTGCTCACTTTATATTTATTTTTTATTACAAGTATTTTCACTATACAAAAAGAATAGTATTTTTCAGTTCACCTTATACAAGTACTGTAATGCAATCTTTTTATCATGAAAGTTGAACTTACAAATGTAGAATTAATACTGTTTTATTTTTGAATGCAGTTTTTTTTCTACAATGTAAAATTTTAGAGCCTGCAAGTCCACACAGTCCTACTTCTTGTTCAGCCAATCGCTCAGACAGACAAGTTAGTTTACATTTGCAGGAGATAATGCTGCCTGCTTCTTGCTTACAATGTCATCTGAAAGTGAGAACAGGCGTTTAGATGGCACTCTTGTAGCTGGCGTCACAAGATATTTACGTGCCAGATGCGCTAAAGATTCATATGTCCCTTCATGCTTCAACCACCATTCCAGGGGACATGCATCCATGCTGATGATGGGTTCTGCTCAATAGCAATCCAAAGCAGTGCGGACCGACGCATGTTCATTTTCATTATTTGAGTCAGATGCCACCAGCAGAAGGTTGATTTTCTTTTTTGGTGGTTTGGGTTCTGTAGTTACTGCATTGGAGTGTTGCTCTTTTCAGACTTCTGAAAGCATGCTCCACACCTCGTCCCTCTCAGATTTTGGAAGGCACTTCAGATTCTTAAACCTTGGGTCGAGTGCTGTAGCTATCTTCAGAAATCTCACTTTGGTACCCTTCTTTGCCTTTTGTCAAATCTGCAGTGAAAGTGTTCTTAAAATGAACATATGCTGGGTCATCATCTGAGACTGCTATAACATGAAATATATGGCAGAATGTGGGTAAAACAGAGCAGGGGGCATACAGTTCTCCCCCAAGGAGTTCAGTCACAAATTTAATTAGCACATTATGTTTTTAACGATCATCATCAACATGGAAACATGTCCTCTGGAATGGTGGCCGAAGCATGAAGGGGCATACGAATGTTTAGCATATCTGGTACGTAAATACCTTGCAATGCCGGCTACAAAATGCCATGCAAATGCCTATTCTCACTTTCTCGTGACACTGTAAATAAGAAGAGGGCAGCATTATCGCCTGCAAATGTAAACAAACTTGTTTGTATTAGCAATAGGCTGAACAAGAAGTAGGACTGAATGGACTTGTAGGCTCTAAAGTTTTACATTGTTTTGTTCTTGACTGCAGTTCTGTAACAAAACAAATCTACATTGGTAAGTTGCAGTTTCCTGAGAAAGAAATTGCACCTACAGAACTTGTATGAGGTGAATTGAAAAATACTATTTATTTTTGTTTGTTTTTACAATACAAATATTTATAATAAAAATACACACTTTGATTTCAGTTACAACACAGAATACAATATATATGAAAATATAGAAAAACGTTCAAAATATTTAATATATTTCAGTTGGTATTCTGTTTAACAGTGTGATTAAAACTGCGACATGGGTGCTTAAAGTGGTTTATGTGTGTGAATTCCAGTGTAAAATATTTGAATGCAAACACTTGTTCTATGAATTCTAAACCAGAGTTAGAAACAGAATAGAGAGCAGTTGGGTTTGGTTGAGAAGTCAACAGTGTTTGACATGCTGATGTTTTTCCCCCTTTTAGTTCGTGTATTGTCAGGTCTGTTGCGAGCCCTTCCACAAGTTCTGTTTAGAAGAGAGTGAGCGCCCTCTGGAGGACCAGTTGGAAAACTGGTGCTGTCGTCGTTGCAAGTTCTGTCATGTATGTGGGAGACAGCACCAGGCAACAAAGGTACTAAGAATAACAAATGTGACCATTTTGAGAGTGCTGTTTTCTTTGTCCATCATAGAATCATAGAATGTCAGGGTTGGAAGGGACCTCAGGAGGTCATCTAGTCCCACCCCCTGCTCAGAGCAGGACCAATCCCCAAGTAAATCATCCCAGCCAGGGCTTTGTCAAGCCTGACCGTAAAAACCTCTAAGGAAGGAGATTCCACCACCTTCCTAGGTAACCCATTCCAGTGCTTCACCACCCTCCTAGTGGAAAAGTTTTTCCAAATATCCAACCTAAACCTCCCCCACTGCAACTTGAGACCATTACTCCTTGTTCTGTCATCTGTCACCACTGAGAACAGTCTAGATCCATCCTCTTTGGAACCCCTTTCAGGTAGTTGAAAGCAGCTATCAAATCCCCCCTCATTTTTCTCTTCTGCAGACTAAACAATCCTAGTTCCCTACTTCCAGGAACTGTTTAGTTTAATTTATCTAAATCATTTAACATAGGACTGGATGTTTTGTGCACGTGACAGCACAGTATTCTCATTCCGGTGAATTCAGATTGACTAATTTACATAGTGGCACACTGAAGATTGAATCTAGCGTAAAATGGATTTTTGCATTTCTGTAGCAGTTGTTGGAGTGTAATAAGTGCCGAAACAGCTATCACCCTGAGTGCCTGGGACCAAACTACCCAACAAAACCAACCAAGAAAAAGAAAGTTTGGGTGAGTTTGCTCTGCTTGACTTATGTTCTTTAGGAGCTACCAGCCAAAGCTCAAGCTAGTCAGTCTGCAGATCTTTGATACATGATGGGATTTCTTAGACTATGACACAATTACAAATTCTATGTACAGCCTATTAAACGATGATTACTGTTTTATAAGGTAAATTTGAAAAAGTTTTATCATTAAAGACTGGCTTTTAAATGCTCTCATGGTGAATGAACTCTCCAGCATTGTGTGAATGAAGAAGGGCAGGGATACAAGAGGAGACACCTGTATTGTAGCTTTATTATGAATCCTCCTGAGCAAACTGAGTGGACAGGGGCCAGGGAATTCCCTTATATTAGTAGGTAAACCCATAAGATTCCATTCTGACAATACTGTCAGTGGACATTGTTATGGTGATGGGTGTGAATGGGATTAGTGTGCTAGACTGTTCCTTGTATTTCAGGTTGTTAGCTCTTTGGGGAAGGGACTGTCTTCCTCTGTACTGTGGCTAGCACATTTTGTATACTACTGTAATATAAATAAGTGTTTTATGCTGCTATACCTATGGCTTTGTCAACTTTCTACATTAGCCCTGATCTAAAACAAGAGGTTGTACAGAATGTCTTAGGAATGTTGTCCTTGCCAATACCTGGTTTGTTTGGTTTGTTTGGTTTGTTGGTTTGTTTCCAAATTAAAGAAAGGGTTGAGATTAATTGTACCACAATTTCTAATGGCAAAAGTGCTAGACTGAAGCATATTTTCTGTTGCATGGTCAGCTTTTTACCATAAGGAGGGAAGCGTCTTCTCTGCTACCGAAGTTGTCTGAAGTGAGGGAAATGCCTAGCCATCCAACATGGGCCCAAAGATGCATATATATGGGATTCTCTCTCTCTCTCTCTCTCTCACACCCACCCACCCCCTGTTAAATAATAAAAATTGTGAAATGGATCTTTAGAACCCTCAGAAGATAGCAAAGATGCTAACTCCTGTCAAATCTCTGTCCCCTTTTACAGATCTGTACCAAATGTGTTCGCTGCAAGAGCTGTGGTTCAACAACTCCAGGCAAAGGATGGGATGCACAGTGGTCTCATGACTTCTCACTGTGTCATGATTGTGCCAAACTTTTTGCTAAAGGTACAAAACAGTTGAGGTTGCAACGTTGTTTATGGTGAATGTAGTTTGAAGCTATTCTCGAGGCGATCACAACTATTGTAAGGAAATGTTATCACAGAATGAAGTGATGGCCTATGAGGCAGTTGAGCAGTGTTGCTAATTCCAAGCTATAATGCAACTCCAGTGTCATGGCCAAGAACCAGTGAAATCATAAACTATGGAAGCTTTTGGTATGTGAAATCAGGGAAAGTAGGGTTGCTTTTTACAGCGGTTAACAAAGAAAAGTCAACACTGCCTTTTAGTGAGAAAGTTTGGGACTTCCATATAATAAGCACTATAAATTGTTGCAGGGTTTATTTCAGAACAGTTGTCTAAAGATCCTTACCAGCAGTGGAGAAGAGGGTACAAAATTTAAGACAGGATCATGGCCTGATTTAGGCCATGTCTATATGTAAAGCACTGCAGTGATGCAGCTGTACCAGTGCAGCTGTGCCAGGGCAATGCATGTGGTAAAGACGCTCTATGCCGACAGGAGAGACCTCTCCTGTTGTCATAAAAAAACTACCTCCATGAGCGGCATAAGCTATGTCAGTGGGAGACGCTCGCCTGCCAACATAGCGCTATACACGTGAGTGCTTATGCTGGTGTAATTTATGTCGCTCATGGGGGTGGAATATTCACACCTCTAAGCGACATAAATTTTGCTGGCATGGGCTGTAGTGTAGACATAGCCTAAAAAACAAATACTTTGGGTTAGGTGACCACCTCCTCCTCCTCAGTCTCCCATGTCAGTTCAGGATCTGAATCTAAGGGGTATGGATGATAAGGGGAGGGGTAAATGACTAGACTGTGGTAGGAAATTGAGTTTATCCCACTTGCCAGATTAGCAGGGTAGGTTTTTCTGTCTTATACTTCTACAGGCAAAATATCTTTTTCTCTTTCTCACTTTTCCCTACAAAGCTATCTGGTCAGTTTTTTATTTTGTTACAAGTCTTGCAATAAAGGTAAAAATGAAGTGCCTCCTTATAGTGGAATTGTAAGACCCACATGGACTGTAGTTTATTTTTGTAGGCATTCTTATTTTTTCTGTGTGTTGTAAGGGTAGAAGTAGGAGCAGTTTGCATTTGGGCGGGAAGGTTTCAGTGGGTTTGCTTCTCAGAAATATAGTAAGCAGCCAGCCTTTGAGATGTGCATGCAGCATCTGGAATGATGATTGAAGCTCCTGGCTTATTTTCAGGAAACTTCTGCCCACTCTGTGACAAGTGCTATGATGACGATGACTACGAGAGTAAGATGATGCAGTGTGGGAAGTGTGATCGCTGGGTCCACTCCAAATGTGAAAATCTTTCAGGTGAGGCAAATTGTCTTTACTACTCAGCAGGCTCTCCTTGGCCCCTGGACCAATGATATGACTGCATTAAAAATTTCCATGTATGGGTGTTGCCACTAGACTAAAGGGATCAAATTTTAGACATTCGTCACTACTAGAGTGTATGTTGGGTGGTATTTTAAGAAAAATACTGATCTTCCTACAGTTGGACACAGGTTTAATATTGACAGTTTTCTGCAAATTTTTATATCCTCCTTCACAAGCTACCTAATGTAATAGCACCGTAGCTGAGTTCCACAGTTACCCTCTATGCAAAGATCATAGAATCGTAGAATCTCAGGGTTGGAAGAGACCTCAGGAGGTCATCTAGTCCAACCCCCTGCTCAAAGCAGGACCAATCCCCAACTAAATCATCCCAGCCAGGGCTTTGTCAAACCTGACCTTAAAAACTTCTAAGGATGGAGGTTCCACCACCTCCTAGATAACCCGTTCCAGTGCTTCACCACCCTCCTGGTGAACTAGTGTTTCCTAATATCCAACCTAAACCTCCTCCACTGCAACTTGAGACCATTGCTCCTTGTTCTGTCATCTGGTGCCACTGAGAACAGACTAGCTCCATTGATTGTTGATGGGAAAGACTGGGGTATCGCTAGACAAAGCAAGTGTGGTATATAGAGTGATTCCTTTTTTGCCTCTCTCTTTTACCCCTCTTCTAGTTAAGCAGCTCAGGTTATGTTTGTTCCTTTTTTTTGTCTCCAGATGAGATGTATGAAATCCTCTCTAACCTTCCTGAGAGTGTGGCATACACTTGCATTAACTGCACAGAGCAGCACCCTGCCGAATGGCGGCTGGCACTGGAAAAGGAGCTGCAAGTTTCTTTGAAGCAGGTTTTAACAGCCTTGTTAAATTCCAGGACTACCAGTCACTTACTACGTTACAGACAGGTGGGTTCACCTCTGCGTTGAGCACAATTTAATGAGTTGCCCATCTCTGGATTGAGTTCTGTCTACTGTTGCTAGATGTCTTCTTTTGGGAAGTTGATTCATTGTAGTTGATAAATCAAAGTATATATAATTAAGTTTTTATTTTATATGGTAATCTACATAGGTAGACATGAAGGATATATGATCTTTAAATTAGTGTGGGACAAGTGGTGTTTTAGGGAGAGGGGAAATTTGGGACTTCAACAGTAACAATGTCTCTGACTGAAATTGTGGAGACTTTATGGTTGTAAGAAGTTGTCAGACTTGTGGAAGTGAATTTGTGTTCCCACAGCTGATCACTGCCCTTTGCATGTGAACAAGCTGCTACTTGCGCCCATGCTAGGAAATGTAATAAATTGTAAAAATCCTTGCAGACATGCAGGAGAATTGCCCCTGTGTAGATCACAAAGCTGTTTTTTATGAATTGGGGCTTGTTGCTGCTTAAATTCAGCGGTACTGAATGTATTCATTTTAAGCTCTGGTGCCGAATGATTTTGCTTTCCTGTCCAGGCATCATTATGCATACGTGTTTTTTGCCAAAGTTCTGGGATAGCCTCCCTTTTGTGCACAGTATGGTTTAATTGTAATAATGGGATAATAAAAAAATCAAAACTTCCCACATATGCTTAGCATTTCCTGTGTGAAGTGACACTGTGAAACTACATTATAGGGCAGTGGAAGTTTAGGTCTCTTGTTTTGTATTCCCTACTCTGCCACTGTGCAACCCAGGATAAGTCCCTTCCCCACTCTGCCTCATTTTATCCTTCTGTAAAATGGAGTATGTTTACTTACCGCACAGGATGGTGATAGGCTTTATTAATGTTTATAAATCACTTTGAGGAACAGCACTGTACAAGTACAAAGTATTCTGTGAAGGCAGTGGTGTTCTGCAGGCCTGTATTTGTGTGGCTCCATTTCTGAATGGTCTGAAAGTTGGTCCAGAACTTTGGCAGCTTGCCAGAAAGTTATTTTGTACAGCACAATAGGTGAGCATGTTGTTTTGGATAAAAATGATAGGTTCATGCCTTAAGGAGGAGTCTAAATTAAACACTAAACAGAAAGAGATAATAAACAGGAGGACATGAGCGAGGGGAAAGAATAAAGACTATGACCAGGAAATAGCAAAGGGAATTATTATTGTAGATCGCACAACATTTTAGTTCCACAGTGAATTATTTAATAGAATTTGGTGACCATGTCTGAATGAGGAGTAAGGTTAGAAGTCAGCAGTAGGAATCAGTTTAAAAAGAGAAACATTTTTCCCATTTATTTTTTTTTGAGGAGAAGTCAGAGCTTTGTCCATTGAGCCTACTGTTCTACTAACATGTGACTTTGTTTTGTCACCCTATCTTCATTTCTGCAGGAAAAAGTTAGTGTATGTAAGTGTGACTCTCACTCAGTAGAACGCTGGGTATAGAATGTTTGTCCTTTTCCTTTGAATGTTAACAGGCAGCCAAGCCACCGGATTTAAATCCTGAGACAGAAGAGAGTATCCCATCCAGAAGTTCTCCTGAAGGCCCAGACCCTCCTGTTCTAACAGAGGTCAGCAAGCAGGAGGAGCAGCAGCCTCTGGACCTGGAAGGAGTGAAAAGAAAAATGGATCAAGGAGGTTACACTTCTGTGGTATGTCAGGGTTAGGGGTAACGTCTTATTCTTGTTACAATGGCTCCGTTATAATAAATACCTTTTCTGGAGACTATAATGCCACCTTTGTGAAATAGCTCATAGAATGCCTACGTCCTATCTTTATTGAACAAGGAAACTTTTTAAAATATTAAATAATATTAAAGGGAAGCCTTTAAAATATTAAATTTACACCATTTTGTAACATGTTCTTTTACACTGAGAAGGCATTTGGTTACAACTATTACAGTTGCTGGTGAAAAGTCTTTGTGTGTTACTTCTAACTAAATATATATAGTCCAGTGACTTCATTGATTTTGCTTTCATCTGAGTTCTCTGGAAATTAATTATTCATATTTAGAAGGAAGAGAGTCTTGGGAGCAGTGTATGTAAATGATAATATAACTGAATCAGTTTGCCATGTAAGGAACCAGCACTGAATAATGTGATAATCTTACCAATTTTATTTTTTTCAGAAGCTTTTTCATTTTAAGATAATCTTGCCTTTGAATGTATAGTCTGTTTCCACTGCAACCACATTCTGTGTGTCTTTAAAATAACCGCAAAACTTAACCAAGACACTGTATAAAATGGCAGCTTAGTTACCTCATAAGATCCATTTTGACTTTGGTTTTGCTTCTCTCGGTATTGGGTGAGGGAAAATCATGTAAATATTCCACATCACTTAGAAGCAACCCCACCAGTCAATTCGCAAATCAGCATGCGACTTGAGGGGTAAAGGGGGGCAAGATCTGACCTTTTGAGGAGGAGCATCCCATTCAGTGGGGGCTTACCATGCGGACTAAGGATTTGGAGACAGCACAGGTGTGCAGAAGAGGGTAACCTGCTGATATGAACTGTGTTTTCTTGTAGTTGGAATTTAGTGACGATATTGTGAAGATTATTCAAGCAGCCATTAATTCAGATGGAGGGCAACCAGAAGTTAAAAAAGCTAATAGCATGGTCAAGTCCTTCTTTATTCGGGTGAGGAATACAGTTTATTTTTAAATGCTGCTTTCTATGTAATTACCTCTTTGTTTTAAAATAAATAAATAAAGTTTGTCTTTTGATTCCCAAACTTCTAGATTAGCTGTTTGTGCTGCCACTGGAATTCAAAGAGTTCATCACATTCTGTGTACTTAGCATCTTTCTGGTTAAGCTATTGGTTGGTTGGCTGTCCTTGTGAAATAAATTAGTGCCTTGGCACAGTTCTCAACCTTAATGAAGTCGTCTTGACTGACCTGAGATCTGCACATTTGCTGTGGATCTTGGATGAATTTCTTGGATCTTTTCATTAATATTTTCTTGTTCTAATTTAGCATTGTTTTTATTTCAGCAAATGGAGCGTGTTTTTCCATGGTTCAGTGTAAAAAAATCCAGGTTTTGGGAGCCAAATAAAGTAACAAGCAAGTAAGTAACTGTTCTGCATCCAGGAGCAGCACCCTGCAGTTTGTCACATGTCGAAGCAAAAAAGAACAAGACATGCTGTTACTTAGTAGTAAAAAAAAACAAAAAAAAAAACAGTCAAATTCCCAGATGGGTTTATTGTATGCATTTTGTACTTCTGAAACTGAGAGACTAAAAGCATGATAGAGAGCCTGGTTTCGTGTGAGCTGCCCTCTGTCTAGCATCGCCTTCGTTCTGTGTTTATATCATCCCTGAAGGAAACAGACGACAGCAACACAAATGTTGAAATGTAACTGATTGGTAGTAGTGATTAGTTGGGAGCATATACAGGTTTTAAGTATTGAAAGGAACTGTAGCTGGATACAGACTATGGGTTGTTTACAGTGTCCAGGTCATTGGTAGAGCCAGGTCTGACCGTTGACTCCTTTTTACATTTTCAGCAGTGGGATGTTGCCGAATGCAGTGCTGCCTCCTTCACTTGACCATAATTATGCTCAGTGGCAGGAGCGTGAAGAGAATAACCACACTGAACAGCCCCCTTTGATGAAGAAAATCATTCCAGCTCCAAAACCCAAAGGGCCTGGAGAACCAGATTCACCAACTCCGCTGCATCCACCAACACCACCTATCTCTAGTAAGAAACCAGATCCCTGTAGAGATGACCCAAACCATGATGTGCCCATTCTTCTCCAAACTCTTGAGAGCCAAGGGGCAGACTGCATTAGCTCCACACAGGGACTTGTACATGTTCATTCTTTGAGAGAACTCTTGGGTGCATTTGAATAATCTGTGAATGGTTTCATGATCTCTTGCTAGTTCAAACCTTATCAAGCAATGAGCATATTTGCTGTTTGACAGAGCTGATTGAGGCACATCCAGGATCCTGGTAGCTCCACTCAAATAAACTGGGCACAAGGGCCGGCTGTAGTGAGATGAGAAGCGGGTAGCAAGACATAGGCTGCTGGGGTGGGAGGCAGAGAGGAGAGTGTCGGGGACACGATACAGAAGGCAACATGAAGTTGCAGAGCAGTACCAGGGGCAGAAGAAAAGCGGCTCCATTAAGGACACCAGGAGCTGCAAGGGTAGACACCACAAGTGAGATCAAAGGAGGCTCCAATTGGTCATGGGAGCAGCCCTGTAGCATGGGACTATTGCACAGGAAGCCCCAGCCCTTGGGGTGGTGGCTGTCTTTTCTTCATCCTTTTTTCTCTCCCTGCCCATGAGGAGGGGGAGGTCAGGGGACTAGGTGTGAGACCTGACATTCTGCTGGTCCCTCTACCTGTCTTCTGGGCCAGGAAGAGACAACTACATAGACGTGCCTGGCCTGAACGGAGGCTATGAAGGAACACCTTAAAATATCTTAACCTGAAGAGTTGTCTGGGATTCCTCTGCTGAGCCATGGCCGGTATCATGTTCATTTCTCCCCAGAAAGTGGCCCTGTAGCCCCTGAGGTCTGCCTTACTGACCCTGCTCTCTGGTTTAAAACACTCAGGCTAATAATGAATGCTACATATGCTGCTATTTGACTCTTCTACATTTGTGCACTTAAAACTCTTAAACTGACAAGTTTTCTAAACAAGTATTTCCCTCCCCCACTGTCTCTTTAAGAACCAGTTGCCAAGAATAAACATTCTTTCTTTTTGCTGTAAGGCTCTGATAGAAGCCGGGAGGATAGCCCTGAACTTAATCCACCTCCTGATGTGGAAGACAATAGGCAGTGTGCACTCTGTCTGAAATATGGTGATGATAGTGCTAACGTAAGTACCTGCACAGCACACTCTCTATAATAGTGACAGACTGTGACAATAGATTGTCCTTTTGAGCTGCCATTGATAACAGGATAGATGCTTACTGATTTCTCTGTTCATAGTTAATATTAAAATAGTATTGCTGCATTAGGCCAAAAAATCCTTTTTTCTTTAAGCCTGGTTCTGATCAGGAAGTGTGGTTTGGTTTTAATTCCAAATTTTAATTATTATTATTATTTGTTTTTGGCATTTTAAGAGTCACTCTTTTGATACAAGTTCACCAAATAATGCATAGAGGGAAATTATGAGCTGCATTTATTTCCAATGAAATTTCTGATTCTGGGACACAGACAGAAAATCCGTAGAAACAAAAGTTTAATTTTTCAGCTTCCCATAGCACATTGAGTTCTATGGAGCATGTAACAGGTTAAAATTGGAGCTTAACTACTATTTAGGCTGTCCTTTTTTTAAACTGAGATTACTGCTAATTTGCTAAAGTTCCTTTTTGGGTGGATTGAAATCCAGTGCAAGTGGAAGTTTGCTGGGATCTTTATGCATTGCTGTACTTTAGGACAGTGGTTTTCAACCTTCGTTGAAATGTCTAAGATTTCGAAAGGAGTGCACACCTCCCATCAAAATTTTTAGGGGTCTGCAAATGAAAAAAGATTGAAAACCACTGTCCTAAGGAATCTTTGAAAAACTATGTATTACATGTTTTTCTTTAGGATGCAGGACGTCTCCTGTACATTGGCCAGAATGAATGGACACATGTAAACTGTGCTTTATGGTCAGCAGAAGTTTTTGAGGATGATGATGGGTCTCTGAAAAATGTACACATGGCTGTGATCAGAGGGAAGCAGTTGGTGAGTATAAGCAAATGTGGCTTGGTTAGGGTTGAAACTGGAGTCCATCTAAAGGAATTCTTGTGGGGGTTTTCCCTCCTCTCCCTTCCTATTATTAATCCGATTTCTGATTTTAAGTTTTACCATTGTCTGTAACATAGAGTATGTTCCTAACTAGTCCTTAGGCTGGCAGGCTGGCATTTGAAAACCTACTTTTCCTCCTGATGCAGGGTGAACTCCTGGTATAGAAAAATGTTGGAGACCAAAGGGTTAATTTGCTTGTAATAGGAGGGCAACGCTTTATGGACTCAGAATTTTACAGGGGAATCTCCCATGAACAAATTCTTTGTGAGTTCAGCCCCAGGCCCCAGCAAGTCTAACACCAGCCTTGGCAACCCCATTAAAATGGGTTTGCAACCCACTTTGGGGTCCTGACCCACAGTTTGAGAACTGCTGCTATATATAGTTAGGTCTTTCTGGTTCATCTCTGTCTGCATTTGCCTTGATTCTAGTGAGGCTTGGGTAAGAGAGAGACACTATTCCTAGATCAAAATTCTAGGATAACAGGGCTAAAGAGTGTTAGTTCAAAATAAGATATTGACTGAGCCAAAATGGCTGCTTGACATTTGAGGATGTTCATAAAATCCAGTATAGGTGCATGCATCCGACGAAGTGGGTATTCACCCACGAAAGCTCATGCTCCAAAACGTCTGTTAGTCTATAAGGTGCCACAAGATTCTTTGCTGCTTTTACAGTATAGGTTGGTTACTTTTTAGAGATCTCGCTTACAGAGAGAGACATCATAATAAACTCTGCAAAAGGTTTTTCTAAATTCTGACCAGACTTGGAAAATGAACTAACCTTCTTATTTATCAGAGGGGTAGCCGTGTTAGTCTGGTTCTGTAGAAGCAGCAAAGAATCCTCTGGCACCTTATAGACTAACAGACGTTTTGCAGCATGAGCTTTCGTGGGTGAATACCCACTTCTTCGGATGCAAGCCTTCTTATTAATAACCTTCTTATTGTGACACTGTGGCTGCTTTCCTTGTAGAAGAAAGGAAATGGAGCTGAAGGCAATTGCACAAATCAAATTGAAGTAATCTGGCCAAATCTTGGTACTGCATCATTTCCCCCTAAACAATGGTTTTCATATTAAAACTTCAAAAATAGCGATAAATTGTGCCTGTATTTTGGCCAGCAGCCAGGGGCGGCTCTAGGATTTGCACCACCCCAAGCAGGGCGGCACGCCGCGGGGGGCGCTCTGGCATTCGCCGGTCCCGTGGCTCCGGTGGACCTCCTGCAGACGGAGCCGCAGGACCAGCAGACCCTCCGCAGGCATGCCTGCAGGAGGTCCACTGGAGCCGCCTGCCGCGGGACGCCGCCCCAAGTGCGCGCTTGGGGTGCTGGGGTCTGGAGCCGGCCCTGCCAGCAGCAAGCCCCACAGGAGGGAGTAGTTGCCATTTCTAGGTCAGGGCTGCACATGCACAATTGTGCAGGCTTCATCCAAGAATACCTGTGTGGTTCTTGTCCTGAAGGGTAAGCAGGATAACCTCTCTGGATTTTGAGGGACCCAGAGTTTAGGTGGAAAATAGTATGGTCTTCAGGGAATTTTCTTCTTTCTCCAGTGCAAACACAACCCCCCCCCCTTCCCTCCTCCCCGCACATGTGCGCTGTCTCCTGTGGATGGGTTTTTGGGTGTGAGCCTATGCAGAATAACTCATTTGTATAATTTTTAACTTTGATTAACATAAGCTCATTCAAAGTCTAAACCCCTTTTTCAGTCTGTGAAAGAAACAAATGATAGTGACATGAAGATTTGTTCAAAAAGACGGCTTTGTAATTTTGCCATGCTTTGGCTTTGTAGAGATGCGAGTTCTGCCAAAAGTCAGGCGCCACAGTAGGCTGCTGCCTTACTTCCTGCACTAGCAACTATCACTTCATGTGCTCCCGAGCCAAGAACTGTGTCTTTCTGGATGATAAGAAAGTGTACTGCCAGCGGCATCGTGACTTGATCAAAGGAGAGGTGAGATCCCACTCATACCCCTTTTTGTCCAAGGCTTGGGAGAACTGTAGCAATAAGCATTTTTATTTCTTAAAAGGCTTAGGTGAATGTGCTCTTCATGAAAGTAAGGACCTGACACACTAGTGGGGAAGAGAGGTTAGTGATGTGACTAATAGCACTGGATGCATGTAGCAAGTGCTGTAGAAGTCTCCACACAGCCCCATCTGAGAGACCAAATCAAGTATCCATTGAGTGAGGTTGGGTGAAACATGCGTGTTTCCTTTAAAATTAATGTGTTGCTTGGGGGGTTCTTGCTCTAGGTGGTACCAGAGAATGGGTTTGAAGTTCTTAGAAGAGTTTTTGTGGACTTTGAAGGGATCAGTTTGAGAAGAAAATTTCTTAGTGGTCTGGAGCCAGAAAACATCCACATGATGATTGGTAAGGCCTGTGTCTCCTAGCGTTTGTTCTGTCTTTTGGTGCTGGAATCTGATCTCCTCTCTCTTCTAGAACTCTTCTTATCCTCTTTCTGGTTTAGGTTCAATGACTATAGACTGCTTAGGAATTCTGAATGATCTGTCAGACTGTGAAGACAAGCTGTTTCCCATTGGTTATCAGTAAGTATAAACTGTTTCCTCATTAGGTAGATCTTACTGTACTAGACTCTTATCAGTCATGGGCTCGATCGATAGGTCTTTATTCAGGGAAATTTCCATTGAAGCTGATTGTAGCTTGCTTGAGTAAAAACAGCTCAAGAACCTTGGGATTTGGCTGGGATGATTCCAGATAGTACAGGAAGCATATAGCCTCCATAGTTTTGAGAAGATGAAAACTGAAGACAGGAATGTGGAGGTCTCTCTCTACATTAGTGACACAATTTATGTTACTTTCTAAATATTTTCCAGGTGTTCCAGGGTGTACTGGAGCACAACAGATGCTCGGAAGCGCTGTGTGTATACTTGTAAGATCATGGAATGTCGACCTCCTATCATAGAGCCAGATATCAATAGCACTGTAGAGCATGATGAGAACAGGACAATTGCTCATAGTCCAGCACCCCCAACAGGCAAGTCTCTTAAGATACTTTTCTAGTGGCAAATCCTCTGTATATTTTTTTCCTCAACCATATGGCTCATGATTTTTAGTAAGCAGGTGAGAGAGATTCCAATAAGTGAATTTTTTGCCCTGTGCTCAGTGTCCTGTGTGTTCTTGGACATAGAACTTGACACACAATACCCTCTGTGCTGCAGAAGTGTGCTCCAGTATCTTATGATTTTATTTTAAAAAAATTGTTTCTAGGACTCATGGTTGCATAGGTAGTCTTGGAAACTTGAACCTAAGCTGATGCAGCATTGCCTTCCAGTCTTCAGATAGCCTGACACAATAGCTCTGAGAGTTGTGAACTGACCCATTTGTCACAGGGGTGTTAACTCTGAAACCAAAAATTATGCTTTAAATGTCAATATTGGTAAATATTTCACTGCTGTTAGTTTTAGCAAAATCCGCTAACTGCTATGCCTGTTCCATAATTCCAGACTGCTTCCTACTCTTCCACAGATGCTGACAGCCTCAGTTACCTCCTTCCAAGCTGTCAAAACCTCCAGCTTCACTTCCAGACAACTTCTACAATGCAGTTATGCATTGTCTGTACAAAAACCTGCAGTATATTAAAAACATACACAAAAGAGTATCTGTCTTATTATTTTAGGCACCTCTGACAAAAATAAAAAACAACCTGAAACAGCTAAATGCACCAGCAATCTCCAATAAAATTCCTCTCCTCTTCAAGCCCTACATCCCCAAAAGCCTGAGTATTCAGATGAGCCTTGTATTGGCCCTTGAAGATCAGCTGAACCTAGCTGTTCTGACCTAGAGTAAGGATAGCTCCCAAAGCAATGAATCTCTCTGAAAATATTCTGTCACCTTGGGGCTCCAGTTCATCACAACTGTGGCAGTATTGCACAAGAAGAGACTGTTTCTCAGGTAGGCAGGTCCTAGGCCATTTAGATCAAAACCGAATTATTTAAATCCTCTATTTTTCATTTAACTACAGTTGCCACAAAATTTCAAGTTTGCTGCCCCACGACTGCTGCAACAGAATCCTTTGAGCCTTGCTGTAGAATTGAAATCAATCTTGCTGACGAGTACATGAGGACTTGGACTGTAGTGCAAGTCTATGGATAGAAGGGGAGAGTAAGGGTTTGTCTACACACTGTGGCAGTGTGCACTAGACTGGTGTAAATTGCAGAATGATAGAAAGCGTTGCTCTCTAACTGCCCCGTGTAGACACTGCCAATGCTTTCTAAGAGGTTCCTAGTGCATGTTAACATAGTAGTGTTTCAGAAAGAACTACATCAGTGGGCACTGGACACCTTTTAGAGTGTGTCAGTAGGTCTACATGGATCAGTTGGGGCACACCAGAATATACATCCCTCTTGTACGCATTGCTTCACTGAGTACCTAAGTAGGTAGTTATAGCCAAGGCTTGGGAATCAGGAGACTTTCTTATTACTGTAGTGGCAAAGGTGTTCATGGGGCTTTATTGACATGTAAAAAGACAAGGTCATTACCCCAGGACAAAGTGTTAGTGAAGCTGCCACATGGGTGGGTCATAAATTAGTTTTACGTTGTATTTTTTGTTTAAGTGTTTCAGCTGAAAAAACTTATTTCGGAGCGAGAAATTAGACTATTACTTCCTGAGGATCTAATATAAGATGTCAGTGGTTTTATGTTTTGTTTAAAAAATGTATCTTGACTTCTCTGAGTGAAACTTGTCAGCAACAGATGGTCCAGGGTTTTAGTTTTTAATGTCTGAATTTTTATTACTCTTACTCTGCAGCAGAAACCCTATCCAAAGAGATTCAAAATACACCAGAAATGGTAAACCCTCCATCTCCAGATCGTCCTCTGCATTCTCAGACCTCCAGTTCCTGTTACTATCCTCTGATCTCAAAAGGTCCCAGGGTCAGGACACCAATCTATCCACTAACACAGCGGTCTCCTGGGTCTAGGCCTTTGCCCTCTGCAGGTATTGTGCTGCTTTTCTTTCGTTGTTTTTGTGTGTGTCTCATGCTTTGTTTCTCAGAAGTTCTGCTCACTTTAGATACTCTGTTTGCTTGTTGTGGAGATGATAGTGCAAAATGGAGCATGAGGGAAGAAGAGAGAGTCTGGGGGACGTGCAGGAGAGATTATTTGTCAAGGACTGCATACTCAAAACAAAAATATGCCCAGGAAAAGGCTCTAGAATTGTCATAGCTCTCAGCAGTGGTCATAGTTTTGGCTTATTAAGGTCCCAAAAACTTTAAATGGCACTTTTTAGTGAGACTCAGAGCTTCAGTATCTTGGGTGATCTACTTCTTTTGTGTGGTGATCATGTGTTCTTTTAAAAAGCATTTGTAGGATCTTTTATAAAAAGCTTTGAAATCTTTTGGATGAAAGATGTATATAAAAGTTCAGTTTTAGTCAAAAAGAGGGCATACTTACTGAATTATTTCCAAAGTGTGTTAAAAACCTACATTAAGCATCAGTTCAAATTTACTTTTAAAGACAAGATAGTAATCCTCTTCAGTTACCCTGAAACTAGTATGCTCTGACATTAACATGTGTAATGTTGCCAGCAGTGAGGTAAAATAATACTTCAGAGTTATTTTGAATTCATTTGTTTAACTTTTATGATGTCTTTGTAAATCAGAATTAGTTCTTGCATTTCAGAGACTTGAAATTGTATAGCATTGAACCCTACAGGATATAATTCAGAAATTATCAACTTTTAGCTTCAAAAGATGGAGAGCTGACAATATTGGATATTTACCAAGAGACTGATTTTTGGGGAATACGTATCTTCAGTCTTATTTCTTCATTTTTAATTTGACAGTTTTTCTAAAATATGTTTTGTTTGTGGAATTTCTTAGGTATGTGCATCGTTTGTATAATCAAATTGCATGTATGTGTCGGCTATGTGATACCCATATTGTTTCACTGTATTTTTTTTCCCTGCTTTTCCTCTTCAGGAAGTCCTACGCCAATGACCCATGAAATAGTAACAGTGGGAGATCCTTTATTATCGTCTGGACTTAGAAGCATTGGCTCTAGGAGACACAGTACCTCCTCTTTGTCACAACAGCAGTCAAAACTCCGAATGATTTTTCCCACCAGAGTTGGGAACACTTACTCCAGACACACTGTGCCTGGAGTATCTAGTATTGGATCCTCTTCAGAGCATGAATCAAGCTCAAAAAATATAGACAACTTCAAAGGGTCAGTGAATTTAAGTGCTCCAAGTGCTTTAGCTCAAAATAGCCCTAACTCTTCAAGCTCTCCAAGAACGGTAGCTAAAAATGGAAGTAAAATTTGTCATTTGGGTGGATCTCAGTCTTCAGAAATAAAACACTCTGCCAGTTCAGAGTTGATGACCAAAATCACATCTTCAAAGGGAGAGAAGACAAAATTGTTGAGCTCAAAGGACTCAGATTCTTCAGCTCATAGCTTTGCTTCATCTGGGAATACTAAAATGTCCACCCAAGTGCTTAGTACATCAGGCATAGAATTAAACATTAATAAAAAGGGAACTTTTCAAGAACCTTCTTCTGCAACACTTTCTTCCAAAGATACAATGCCCTTTCCATCTTTCCATCAGAGAGGCCCAAGGAAAGAGAGAGACCTACATATGGACCTCATACAACCAGAAAAAATCCCTTCTGTTGAAGACATAGATGGAAAGAACTTAAAGCCTGCTGGAATAAGTAGCAGATCTTCTGCAGCAAGTGACCATGTGGTTTCTGCTTGCAGAGACAGGCGACAGAAAGGAAAAAAGTTAACAAAAGACACTTTTAAAGAGAAACATTCTGTAAAAACTTTTACAGACTCGAGTCAATTGACAGCCTGTGATGAAGGAAGCTTAAAACCAGAATTCATCAATCAGGTTTTGGCAACTGAACAGATTAGTCAGAGGTTGTGTAGTAATGTTTCTGCTGAGAAAACGGGGGATAAGTCTCCACCTGCACAAGGGGCATCTAAAGCTCCATTGGTGCAAGTTGAAGTGGCCTCAAAGGAAGCACAGGCTCCTAGAAAACGCACAGTTAAAGTAACCCTGACTCCACTCAAGATGGAAAGTGAAAGCCAATCTAAAAATGCACAGAAAGAAAGTGATGCCGAATTGCAGAGTAAGGGTGCAGAACCAACTGCTTTGACGGAGCTGTCTTCAACTTCTGAAAGCCAAGGAGATGGTTCTGTTGTCCAGGGAAGTCCAAGTGATACTCCTACCCAGGAATCTCAAAATAATTCTTATCCGAATCTGCCTGTTGAAGACAGAAACTTGATGCTTCAGGATGGAACTAAAGCTCAGGAAGATGGTTCCTACAAGCGGAGGTATCCCCGGCGAAGTGCTCGGGCAAGATCTAACATGTTCTTTGGATTAACTCCTTTGTATGGTGTGAGATCTTATGGAGAGGAAGACATTCCATTTTACAGCAACTCAACTGGGAAGAAGCGAGGAAAGAGGTCTGCAGAAGGACAAGTAGATGGTGCAGATGACTTAAGTACTTCGGATGAAGATGACTTGTACTACTACAATTTCACCAGGACAGTGGTTTCCTCAAGTGCAGAAGACAGGCTTGGATCCCATAATTTATTCAAGGAGGAGGAGCAGTGCAATCTTCCCAAAATCTCCCAGTTAGATGGTGTGGATGATGGAACAGAAAGTGATACAAGTGTTACAGCAACAACAAGAAAAGTAAATCAGGTAACCAAAAGAAGTGGCAAAGAAAATGGGACTGAAAACTTAAAGCTTGATCGAGCTGAAGAAGCTGGAGAGAAAGTACAGGTCACCAAGAGCTCTACTGGCCATAAGACTGACCCAAAGATTGATAATTGCCATTCTGTAAGCAGGGTTAAAACACAGGGTCAGGATTCCTTGGAAGCTCAGCTGAGTTCCTTGGACACAGGCCGCAGAGCTCATGCTAGCACGCCCTCAGATAAGAACTTATTGGATACTTTTAACACAGAACTGCTAAAATCCGACTCTGACAATAACAATAGCGATGACTGTGGAAACATTCTCCCTTCGGACATCATGGACTTTGTACTAAAGAATACACCATCGATGCAAGCTTTAGGAGAGAGCCCGGAGTCCTCTTCATCTGAACTTCTAACACTGGGGGAAGGGCTAGGTCTTGATAGTAATCGTGGCAAGGACATGGGTTTGTTTGAAGTGTTTTCTCAACAGCTGCCAACTGCTGAACCAGTGGATAGTAGTGTTTCTTCCTCTATATCAGCAGAGGAGCAGTTTGAGTTGCCTTTAGAACTTCCATCAGATCTCTCCGTTCTAACTACTCGTAGTCCTACTGTGCCCAGCCAAAATCGCAACAGGCTTGCTGTAATTTCAGAGTCTTCACTCTCATCTTCAGGAGAGAGGTCTATACTGGCTTTACCTTCCACAGAATCTGGAGAGAAGAGAGTTACAGTCACAGAAAAATCTGCCTCCGGTGAAGGGGATGCAACTCTTTTAAGCCCAGGGGTAGACCCAAGCCCTGAAGGACATATGACTCCTGAGCATTTCATCCAGGGTCACATAGATGCAGAGCACATAGCCAGCCCACCTTGCGCCTCAGTAGAGCAAGGACATGGCAGCAACCAGGATTTAACTAGGAACAGTGGTACCCCTGGACTCCAAGTGCCAGTATCACCTACTGTTCCTCTTCAAAACCAAAAATATGTTCCAAACTCCACTGACAGTTCTGGTCCATCTCAGATTTCTAATGCTGCAGTACAGACAACCCCGCCCCACCTAAAACCAGCCACTGAAAAACTTCTGGTAGTCAATCAGAATATGCAGCCTCTCTATGTCCTCCAGACTCTTCCCAATGGTGTTACACAAAAAATACAGCTGACTCCTTCTGGTAGTTCTGCACAGAGCGTAATGGAGACCAATACTTCAGTACTAGGGCCCATGGGAAGTGCACTTACTTTGACTACGGAATTGAACCCAAGCCTGCCATCATCTCAGTCTTTATTTCCCCCCACTAGCAAAGGACTGCTGCCTATGTCCCATCACCAGCATTTGCATACCTTTCCCACAGCTACTCAGAGTGGTTTCCCACCAAATATTGGCAGTCCTGCGTCAGGTCTCCTTATTGGTGTACAACCACCTCCTGATCCTCAGCTTTTAGTGTCTGAAGCAAGCCAGAGGACAGACCTTGGCACTACAGTTACCACCCCAACCTCTGGCCTTGTGAAGAAACGGCCAATATCCCGACTGCAGTCACGGAAGAATAAAAAGCTAGCTCCGTCTGCAGCTCCTTCAGATATGGTTTCTAACATGACTTTGATTAATTTTGCTCCCTCCCAACTTTCCAACAGCCCATTAGATTTGGGGACCCTTGGGAATTCGACATCCCATAGAACTGTTCCCAATATTATTAAAAGGTCTAAGTCTGGAGTCATGTATTTTGAGCAAGCGTCTTTGCTGCCCCAAGGTGTGGGAGCAGCCCCTGCTGCAGCAGTTGGCACTTCACCCAGCATTATTGGACCAGATGCCGGCCACCTCACGACAGGGCCAGTGTCAGGACTAGCATCAAATTCATCAGTGCTGAATGTAGTATCCATGCAGGCCACAGCAGCACCTAGCACTGGTGGGTCAGTACCTGGCCATGTTTTGGGACAGGGTTCTGTAACATTAACTAGCCCTGGATTGTTGGGAGACCTGGGCTCAATAAGCAATCTCTTGATCAAAGCCAGTCAGCAAAGCCTTGGTCTTCAAGAACAGCACATGACTTTGCCACCAGGTTCTGGGATGTTTTCACAACTGGGGACATCGCAAACTCCAGCTACAGCAGCAATGACAGCTGCATCAAGCGTATGTGTATTGCCTTCAGCACAGACTATGGGCATGACAGTTGCTCAATCATCCACTGACCCAGAAGGTCCTTATCAGCTTCAGCACATGACACAACTTTTAGCCATCAAAAATGCTTCTTCCCAGCTGGACCTTGCCACTGCTTCAGCACCTCAGTTGTCAAGCTTTCCTCAGCTAGTGGACATTCCTAACAACACAGGACTCGAGCAAAGCAAGGTTTCCTCAACTGTAATGCATGCCAGTTCAGCTTCGCCTGGAGGCTCCCCGTCATCTGGCCAACAGTCTGCAAGTAGCTCAGTGCTTGGTCCCACAAAAATGAAGCCAAAAATTAAACGAATTCAATCGCCTTTAGACAAAGCGAATGGAAAGAAGCATAAAACTTCTCACATGTGGACCAGTCCCCCTGAAGTACACATTCCAGACAGAGGGGCCAATGCTGTATCCCAGGTCTCAGCTGCAGGGTAAGAGAAACACATTTGCTTTTGTGTATCCTTGAGGTTTTGTAACAGTGGTAAAAATTGGCTCTTGTTGCACTTGTCCCCACATCAAATTTCCTTTTTATCTTCTCATAGTGAATCCTTTAGTAGAAAATTTTAGAGTAGCATTCACTGCCATCAGTGGACATCTGGACAGGGAAAGCAGATTTCTAAAGAAGTCAACACACAATCTTTGCCTTCATTCATGGTTGACAGCCCTGTCAGATTGTTGGTAACCATTTATTTGGGGGAGCAGAGTTGTTTGCAAACACGGTACCTCTAGCTGTGCTATAATTTAGTTGGTGGTTAGCTATCATGTTGATAGAAACTTTGGATCTATCAGTATATACTTTTTATCTTAAAATCTGGCAGCATTTGGCCTGATTAGAACTTGGATTGGAACGCTGCAAGGAAAACATGGTGGTTACAGGAAATGGTGGTGGTCTGAGGAAGTTGCACTCTTCCAAGTCATTACCAAGAGAGTGCTCTAGTATGTTCCTATGGAAGTACTATGATGCTCACAATACCAGCTTTTTAGGTAGAACTTAAAACTGAGCCTCTGACCAGTTGTCATTTGAAGATCCCATGGTACTTTTTGCAAGAGGAGAGTTAGTCCTAACATCCTAGCCAAATTTCTAATTGGATTATTACACTCTGCCTTCCCAAGTAACCCTGCTATTTCAAGTGGCAATGGGATTCTGCACACCCTGATTGTTGTGTGGTGGTGCTGTGTGCTGGAAAACAAGTGTCCTCTTTCACTTTTAGAAATTAATTATATGGTTAATTGTGTGTAAATGCTTCTGGAGCCTTGGATAGATGTCTTTTTAGTTGTTGAATTAATGAAAGGGTTAAAGTGGTATGTCAGTAATCGCACTGCATTTTCATCATGCAACAGGGTTTTCTCTTTCCTTTGGAAGGAGGACTCACATGTTATAGGGAATGTTTATGGAATTTAAAGCCAGAAGGGATAATTAGATAATTTAGTCAGATCTATATATATATATTACAGGCAAAAGAATTTCACCCCATTACTCCTGTACTGAGCCCAATAGCTTGTGTTTGCTTTTCATGAAGATGTTTTAGTCAGTCTGCATTTGAAGAGAGTTTACCACTTTCCTTGGTAGCTTGTTCCGATGGTTAAATGCCCCCACTTTTTAAATGTTTGTTTTCTAACTTGAATTTGTCTGGTTTTAACTTCCAGCCAATGGTTCTTGGTCTTCGGGAACAGCACGTGACTTTGCCACCAGGTTCTGGGATGTTTTCACAACTGCCAATTAACATCAGTTTATAGAATTTAAACTATTTTAAAGAGCAGTTCAGTACTTGGTATATTCTCTCAGTGAAGTACTTATACACTGTAATCAGGTCAACTCTCAATCTTCTTGGGTCCTTTCCAGTCCTACATTTATATCATTCTTTGATTTGTTTTGATAAACTAAACAGACTGGGCTCAAGTGTCTCACTGTATGGCAATTTCTTTCCAGTCTTTGAACTGAAGTAGCATTTGTCTTGGTGATTTTACTTGAGGTGCAAATCTGTAGGAAGAAGGGAGAATAAGGACTGTGGACCTGGGTGCTGGATGTGACACTTAACGTTTTTGTTCAGAAAGTCCTCCAATGTCCTCGCTATGTGACATTGCCAGCAGTCCATAGGATAAGGGATTTGACCAAGGGCAACCCAGCAATCCACTGCTGTTCCTGCAGGGCAAGGGACCTGCCCAAAAGTACTAGGGGGGTCCCTTGACCTTTTACTCTGGTGGGTTGGGTCATATGACTCAGTTCTACAGTTCCTTGATGTTTTTAACTCAGTGCTGGTAAGTCTGTTTTGAAAAGCAATTGATCCACAATCTTTTAGACATAATTGGTCTTCTATTTGTAAATATTCTAGGCTATTTTTTTTCCCAGCATACCATCCTTTATGGAGTGTCCCGTGGCTCCATGCTTATGGTTATCCAGAAACATCCTTGTAAAGATCCTAGAGTGCTCCATTCCTTTGAAGTGCAAGTCTTGAATCTGACCTAAAGCACTAGCAATTTGATCTACTTTCTGTCCTCTGGCTTCACAGTAGCATTTGTTCCTAATTTTGTAGTTTGCTGAAATGCTGAATCACTTACGGCAGTCCCATTCATTCTTGGTCACAGTAAATTCTTATTTGTACAGTCTTCTGAATTATCCCAAATCTTTCTGTTCCAGGACTCCCGTGGTGAAGGCAGACATTCAAGATACAAGTATAGATCAGCTACCACAAAAGCCATCTGGGCAACCTGCAGGGTAAGTATTAAAACAAACCTTCCCCGTCAGGTTTTGCAGGTTTATATTCAGTACCTTATAAACAAAATAAAACTCTGTTCTTCCTTCCTTGTATTAAAATACCCCAGTAGCTTTCAGTCTGGAATGTATGTCACTTGTCAGCCACAATATTAAATCCTTGTTTAATCTGGTAGAACAAGATTCACCGTAATAACATAATCAGAGCACATGCCACAGTGGTAAATGTCACAGAAATAAATGTTAATCTATAAGAATATTTTCATTTTCAGTTGAAACCAGCTGGTTTCAGAATACTTGATTCAGGAGTAAATGTGTGGAAATAGTTGCATACTTGTGGCTTGTTTGTAAAAAAAATTTTTTTAGGGCTGGTAAAAGCTACCAGATTAGCAGCCCTACAGGTCAAAATCCTATATCCACAGAATGGATACAGTAGTGCAAGCTTTCCCTAGGCAGCCAGTTTTCTTCAGTTTGTTGCTTTGCTTCTTTCTAGAGATGCGTTCCAGACTGCCATCCAGGGGCCAGTTTGTGATGGATTTTGTCAGGGGGACTGTTTCCCCTGGAGATTGACTACCTCTTTTTAAAAATCTACACTCAGTTCTTTAGTGGAAAGGTTTGATAGTTGTCAGTTTCCTGGTAGTGATTGAGTCTTAAAGGAAGACACTTAAACTGCACTATTAAAGAACAGTACTAATCTTCAAAAATAGATCTACTTAAGCGGACACTGTCAAGTTGAAAACCATATTTCTGTCTGAAAACTTTGGGGCCTGATTGCTGCTATTATTCCAGATTTAAATCAGCATAAGGGGTTGTCTTCACTCGCAAGTTAGCCTGAGGGATAGCTCCAGGTGTTCGTATTACCTCAAACCCCTTATGCACACCCACAGAAACACACCCCCACCCACCTGTCACTCATGTGATCATAGAATATCAGGGTTGGAAGGGACCTCAGGAGGTCATCTGGCCCAACCCCCTGCTCAAAGCAGGACCAATCCCCAACTAAATCATCCCAGCAGGGCTTTGTCAAGCCTGACCTTAAAAATCTCTAAGGAAGGAGATTCCACCACCTCCCTAGGTAACCCATTCCAGTGCCTCACCACCCTCCTAGTGAAAAAGTTTTTCCTAATATTCAACCTAAACCTCCCCCACTGCAACGTGAGACCATTACTCCTTGTTCTGTCATCTGGTACCACTGAGAACAGTCTAGATTCATCCTCTTTGGAACCCCTTTCAGGTAGTTGAAAGCAGCTATCCAATCCCTCCTCATTCTTTTTTGCCAGTTTCCTCCGCCTCTCATCATAAATTATGTGCTCTAGTCCCTAATCATTTTTGTTGCCCTCCGCTGGACTCTTTTTCCAGTTTCTCCACATTCTGCTTATAGTGTGGGGCCCAAAACTGGACACAGTACCCCAGGTGAGGCCTCACCAATGCAGAATAGAGGGGAACAATCATGTCCCTCGATCTGCTGGCAATGCTCCTACTAATACAGCCCAAAATGCCGTTAGCCTTCTTGGCAACAAGGGCGCACTGTAGACTCGTATCCAGCTTTTCATCCACTGTAACCCCTAGGTCCTTTTCTGCAGAACTGCTGCCTAGCCGCTCGATCCTTAGTCTGTAGCAGTGCATGGGATTCTTCCGTCATAAGTGCAGGACTTTGCGCTTGTCCTTGTTGAACCTCATCGGATTTCTTTTGGCCCAATTCTCTGATTTGTCTAGGTCCCTCTGTATCCTAGCCCTACCCTCCAGCGGATCTATCACTCCTCCCAGTTTAGTGTCATCTGCAAACTTGCTGAGGGTGCAGTACACGCCATTCTCTGGATCGTTAATGAAGATGTTGAACAAAACCAGTCCCAGGACCGACCATTGGGGCACTCCATTTGATACCGGCTGCCAACTAGACATCGAGCCATTGATGATTACCCGTTGAGCCTGACGATCTAGCCAGCTTTCTATCCACCTTATAGTCCAATCATCCAGCCCAGACTACTTTAACTTGCTGGCAAGAATACTGTGGGAGACTGTATCAATAGCTTTGCTAAAGTCAAAGAAGAACATGTCCAATGCTTTCCCCTCATCCACAGACCCAGTTATCTCCTCATAGAAGGCAATCAGGTTAGTCAGGCATGACTTGCCCTTGGTGAATCCATGCTGACTGTTCCTGGTCACTTTCCTCTCCTCGAAGTGCTTCAAAATGGATTCCTTGAGGACCTGCTCCATGATTTTCCAGGGACTGAGGTGAGGCTGACTGGCCTGTAGTTCCCCAGATCTTCCTCCTCCCCTTTTTTAAAGATGGGAACTACATTAGCCTTTTTCCAGTCATCCGGGACCTTGCCCGATTGCCATGAGTTTTCAAAGATAATGGCCAATGGCTCTGCAATCACATCTGCCAACTCCTTTGGCACCCTTGGATGCAGCGCATCCGGCCCCATGGACTTGTGCTCATCCAGCTTTTCTAAATAGTCCCAAACCACTTAATACTTTCTCCACAGAGGGCCGGTCACCTCCTCCCCATACTGTGCTGCGCACTGCAGTAGTCTGGGAGCTGACCTTGTTCGTGAAGACAGAGGTGAAAAAAGCATCGAGTACATTAGCTTTTTCCACATTCTCTGTCACTAGGTTGCCTCCCCCATTCAGTAAGGGGCTCACACTTTCTCTGACCACCTTCTTGTTGCTAATGTACCTGTAGAACCCCTTCTTGTTACTCTTAACATCCCTTGCTAGCAACAACTCCAAGTGTGATTTGGCCTTCCTGATTTCACTCCTGCATGCCTGGGCAATATTTTCATACTCCTCCCTGGTCATTTGTCCAATTTTCCACATCTTGTAAGCTGATTTTTTGAGTTTAAGATCAGCAAGGATTTCACTGTTAAGCCAAGCTGGTCGCCTGCCATATTTACTCTTCTTCCTACACATCGGGATGGTTTGTTCCTGCTGCCTCAATAGGGATTCTTTAAAATACAGCCAGCTTTCCTCGACTCCTTTCCCCCTTTCCTCCCAGGGGATCCTGCCCATCAGTTTCCTGAGGGAGTCAAAGTCTGCTTTTCTGAAGTCCAGGGTCCGTATTCTGCTGCTCTCCTTTCTTCCTTGTGTCAGGCTCCTGAACTTGACCATCTCACAGTCACTGCCTCCCAGGTTCCCATCCACTTTTGCTTCTCCTACTAATTCATCCCTGTTTGTGAGCAGCAGGTCGAGAAGAGCTCTGCCCCTAGTTGGTTCTTCCAGCACTTGCACCGGGAAATTGTCCCCTGCGCTTTAGAAAAACTTCCTGAATTGTCTGTGCACCACTGTATTGCTCTCCCAGCAGATATCGGGGTGATTGAAGTCTCCCATGAGAAGCAGGGCCTGTGATCTAGTAACTTCTGTTAGTTGCCTGAAGAAAGCCACGTCCGCCTCGTCCCCGTCGTCTGGTGGTCTGTAGCAGACTCCCACCACGACATCACCCTTGTTGCTCACACTTCTAAACTTAATCCAGAGACTCTCGGGTTTTTCTGCAGTTTCATACCGGAGCTCTGAGCAGTCATATTGCTCTCTTACATACAATGGAACTCCCCCACCTTTTCTGCCCTGTCTGTCCTTCCTGAACAGTTTATATCCATCCATGACAGTACTGCAGTCATGTGAGTTATCCCACCAAGTCTCTGTTATTCCAATCACATCATAATTTCTTAACTGTGCCAGGACTTCCAGTTCTCTCTGCTTGTTTCCCAGGCATCCTACTTTCTCAGTATGAGGCAGGAATCCTCCCCTCTTGCGCTCTCCTGCTCGTGCTTCCTCCTGGTATCCCACTTCCCCGCTTACCTCAGGGCTTTGGTCTCCTTCCCCTGGTGAACCTAGTTTAAAGCCCTCCTCACCAGATTAGCCAGCCTGCTAGCGAAGATGCTCTTCCCTCTCTTCGTTAGGTGGAGCCCCTCTCTGCCTAGCAATCCTCCTTCTTGGAACACCATCCCGTGGTCAGAGAATCCAAAGCTGCCTCTCTGACACCACCTGCGTAGCCATTCATTGACTTCCACGATTCAACGGTCTCTACCTGGGCCTTTTCCTTCCACAGGGAGGATGGATGAGAACACCACTTGGGCCTCAAAGTCCTTTATCCTTCTTCCCATAGCCACGTAGTCTGCAGTGATCCGCTCAAGGTCATTCTTGGCAGTATCATTGGTGCCCACGTGGAGAAGCAGGAAGGGGTAGCAATCTGAGGGCTTGAAGAATCTTGTCAGTTTCTCTGTCACATCGTGAATCCTAGTTCCTGGCAAGCAGCACACTTCTTGGTTTTCCCAGTCAGGATGGCAGATAGATGACTCAGTCCCACTTAGGAGGGAGTCCCCGACCACCACCACCACCACCCGCCTCCTTCCCTTGGGAGTGGTGGTCGTGGAAACCCCATCCTTAGGACAGTGCATCTCATGTCTTCCATGATGACCTGTGTGTGGTGTAAGCTGTAAAACAAGTTAGCTGTCATGACTTGGGGTAATGGGACAGACCTTGAGCTTCCCTCAAGAACCACTAACTCCACCTATCTATAATGTGGCCACAGGCCAGTGTCATAGCATGACAGTTGAGAGCCTAGGATTGCCAGGTGTCTGGTTTTCGACTGGAATGCCCGGTCAAAACGGGACTCTTAACGGCCTGGTCAGCACTGCTGACCAGAGCCACCAAAGTCCTGTTGGCAGTGCAGGCAGGCTAACCGGATCTGCGTGGCTTCCGGGAAGCTGCTGGCATCTCCTCCTGAGCCCTAGGTGGAGGGACAGCCATGGGGGGTTCTGAGTGCTGCTCCCGCCCCCAGCACCAGCTCAGCAGCTCTCATTGGCCAGGAACCGCGGCCAATGGGAGCTGAGGGGGCAGTGCCTGCGGGCAACATGCAGAGCCACATGGTCGCGCTTCCACCTAGGAGCTGGAGGGAGATGTCGCTGCTTCCCAGGAACCGCCTGAGGTAAGCGCCACCCAGAGCCCACACCCCCTCCTGTGCCCCAGCCCTGAGACCCCTCCTGCACCCCAAATCCTGACCCCACTCCAGAGCCTGCACCCCCAGCCAGAGTCTTTACCCCTCTCTCACCCCCAGCCAGGAGTTCCCTCCTACACTCCAAATCCCTCATCCCTGGCTACACCCTAGAGCCACACCCTCAGGCGGAGCCCTCACCCCGTCCTGTGCCCCACCCCGGAGCCTCTCCAGCACCCCAAACCCCTCATCTCTGTCCCCACCCCAGAACCCGCAGCCGGAGCCCTCACCCCCTCTTGCAGTCCAACCCCCAGCCTGGTGAAAATGAGCGAGAGTGATGTCAGGGGGATGGAGTGAGCAGGGGGCAAGGCCTCGGAGACAATGAGGGTGGGGCAAAGGTGTTTGGTTTTCTGCAACCCTGTGAGGGTCATCAGTCCTCCAATACCCACCCACAATCCTTTGTGGCTACTACCATATGGCCTTTTCTTGCTATCTATTTCCTGTTTCCTGACCAGAAGTCCCATGCCACTACATCTAGGCTTGCTGAGCCTTCGTTCTCCACAGTCACACTCAGCTGCCAGTACCAGCAACTGCACTGATCTATCTTTGGCATAAAGCTCAATTTTTTTTTAGAATGGCCTCCAGGAAGACATTATCTCAATGTACTGCCAGTTGCTTGGATGGAGCTTCTCACACAACTTCGGGAGTGTGGCCCACTCTTAGTGGTCTCATGGCTGCTTGGTGATGTAGTCTCATCACTCAGTGCTTAAGGGCCTGATCCAGAAACGCCAATCAACTGTCTCCTATTTTCCAGCTGTGCATGTAGCTTTTTGCTCTCCTTAAGAAAGCATACCATCACTTCTGCATGGTGACAAGCTGCTACCTCCCCCCCCCCATGCCATATGCCCTGTTTCTTCCTCCTGCCAAAATGAGAGTTGTACTAGTGCCAACAATTGCTATAGATTGTTTTTTTTTTTCTGAGTTGGATCCGTGCCTTGCCTCCAAGTTGGAATGAAGGTAATGGACAGAAATGTTGAGTGCTCCAAGCCGGAACTGATTTACTTTAATGAGTTGTCAGGTTCATACTATTTCTGCCCAGGATAGGTTCTCTCTCCAGATACCAAAAACATAGCGTTGCACGGTGGTGCTATGAACCATGGGATGTATCCCAGGAAGTCTTAGTGCTACACACAAGTGAGTAAAGTGCCAGTGTGGATAAAGGTCACGATAGCCTTTCTGCTCCCCCAAGCTTGGCTGCTGTTCTCTAGTGAAGCCACTCTCCTTTGTAAAAGCAATAAAGAATCCTGTGGCACCTTATAGACTAACAGATGTTCTGCAGCATGAGCTTTCGTGGGTGAATACCCACTTCTTCAGATGCAAATTCAGAGATGAAATTCAGAGATGAATTTCACTCTCCTTTGTGAAATTCAGGCACGAGGGAAATAACTTGAGGGTGGATCACACAAGTTAATTCTGTAGTGTGAATGCATGCTAAGCGTTACAACAGCATAAAGCTGAAATTATTCAATGGTGCATCTGGCCCCTTGTACCTGTACCTACTGTAGTCACAGGTAACACTAAGATTTCTATACTGAAATAATCTAAAAACTAGTTTGTTTGTTTTTTTCCTTTTCCAGCTTGTATTCTTTGTGCATGGATTCATAGGCTATGTTTACACTGGCAATTAAACGACAAAAGTTTTTTCTTTCAGAGGTGTTAACACTCCCTCCTCCCCCCCCTCCACCTCCCCCCCAAAAAAGACAGAAATTTTGCCGTGACAAGTGCCGGTATGAACAGCACGCGGTCGGTAGGAGCGCTCTCCTGCCAACAACACAAATGCTGCTCATTGGGGGTGGAAGTTTTTTGTCGGCAGGAGAGCTGAGAAACAGCAGCTACACTGCGAGACTTTTAGCTTGTAGTGTAGACAAGCCCGTAGATTTCAAGGCCAGAAGAAACCACTGTGTGACCTCCTATATAATACAGGCCATAGAACGCCCCCAAAATAAGTCCTAGAGCAGATCTTTTAAAAAAAAAAAAAAAAAAAAAGTCTAATCTTGATTTAAAAATTCTCAATGATGGAGAATCTACCATGACGCCTGCTAAATTGTTCCACTTGTTAATTACTCTCACTGTTAAAAATGTACACCTTATTTCCAGTCTGAATTTGTCTATCTTCAGCTTCCAGACGTTGGCTTGTGTTAGACCTTTCTCTCCTAGACTGAAGATCCCATTATTGAGTATTTATTCCTCATGTGGATACTTACAGACTGTAATCAAGTCACTTCTTAACCTTGCCTTTGAGCTCCTTGAGTCTGTCAGTATAAGGCATTTTGAAGTTCTGGGGCGCAATCAACTTTTGTCTAGTTAGGGCTGTGTGATTTGTGATTTATGGATTACATACATTTCACCATGATATTATTGACCAGTGAGTGATTAGTTTTCCAATATAACTTTCAAGGCATATTTTGTACAGAGATGATTACAGTAATGTGCAGGGTGTGAATACTGAGGTGCTTTTGGTCACAGGCATGCAGGTTCACTGTTCTCTTGCACAGTCAGTTTCTCCCTTTCTGAAAGGATCCTTATAAACAGCTACTGGAGAACTGAAAAACTCATATAAACATATTTAGAATAAGAGTATTATTTAAACTACGCTCTATTAGAAACTAGAAATTTTTATATTTAATCAATTAAAAAATATTCAAGTTGACATTGTCTCTGTGAAACACAAACAACCCCAACTGGTTAGATGGCTCAGCCATAGAAAAAAAACAGGAGTTGCCTTCTGTGGGGTGGTTTATTGCCAAGCATTTATATTTCATTTTTTTCCCTTTTCCCCAAGGCAAATGGCAGTTCTTACAGAGCCACAGTCAGTGCAGAACACAGCAAATGAGCAAGAAAATACAGGTATGTCACGTCTTCCAAAAATGCAGTTTCTTGGCAGTCTTTGGTGTTGAACTATGTAGTCACTTTCATGTTTGACCACTTTAAAGAACTCTTAGTAGCCACTGTATTGTTTTCTGCTAGTTTTGGAGGGAGTTATGTTCCAGTCACAGTAATATGAATTGCATGTGTGGTTGTAGTTGTAGAAACTTGCAGCTTTGATTTTTATGTTCTCATGTTGCGGTGTAATCTGGCTTTCACTTTCTAAATGGATTTAAAGTCCATGCTCAGGACCTCAGTTCTTGATTAGGAAATGAGAGCTCCAGAATAGCTCCAGACTTTAGAAAGTCCCATTCCAGACTTTAGAATGCCCATATACAGAGAACAGAATTAAAATTGTGGTGGTAAAGTTGTTGTCCCATTAACTGCAGTTTTCTTTCTGTTCATCATCACCAGAAATTGATATTCCTGTAGTAGCTACCCTAGAGTATGGTTCATGGAGAGACCTGTCTTTGTTTTCCCATTTTATAATTCCCGTTGCCACTGGTGATGGCAGGCGGTTCAGCAGGTAGTCCATTATTGTGGAACTTGAACAAGTCACTTAATATCATTAGCAGAATTGTTCTGGCTGAGTCCACATGCCTGCATGTGGACATGGATTCTGCTGAAACTGTACAGCTGATTACTATAGTGTATGCTGTTCTCCATGCCGAGTTAGATGTTAAATTGCCTTACAGATTTAAATTTTATTAGAGAATATTTAAAATAAACGATACAAAGTGTTTGAAGCGTCAGTTATTGGGGGTAACATACAGGTTGTGGGGGGATGTTAGCGTTTTGGTGTTGGGCAGCATATACATAGACACAGTCTGTCATGTCCCCAATGCGGGGTATACGGTGGGTGAGTTCAAGGTACAGTCAGTAAACAGTGAGGGTACATCACTCATACAAACGGGTTACGGATAGTCATGGGCATGAATAATCGGGCTGAGTAATGGGGTTAGGACGACCGTCACATGGTGGAGTACGGTTTGGTGGGTTCAGGGCTTAGGGGATAGAGTCCGACGGGGGGGGTCCACGGGTCTCATCCCCCCTTCGAGTGCACAGAGTCACGCCTGCTCACTCCTGATATTGGCGGTGGCCGGTGATGTGCTCCGTGTAAATGTCTCTGGACCAGCGAATAGTGTCCGAGACCATTAGGCGTCTCATGAGCTGCGCGTAGCGACGGCCCGGCCCACCCCACAGGTCCGAAGCACGCGTTCGTTGCAAGGGTCCCAGGCGCCCAGGGCCCCACGATCAGGGCGTCGGTGCAGACCTCGTAGCCCTTTGACCTCAGGGTGTCCGCCAAGGGGGCGTATTTTTCGAGCTTGCGGGCTCGGGCTTCGCGAAAGGCCAGGGTCCTGTTTTCAAACGGGATCGTCACGTCGACAAGGATGACCTTTTTCCGATCCTCGTCTGTGACGACGATGTCCGGGCGCAGCAGGCTGTCGGTGTTGGGGATGGTGCGGTTGACGGCGATCTCTCCTAGGTGCGGGGCGATGGCCTTTACCAGACGGTCCTGGACGGCGTTGTGGCGCAGCTGCCAGGCCCTGGCGTGGGGCTTGCAGCTGCACAGGACGTGGGGCAGGGTCTCTAGGGGGTACCCGCACTTCCTGCAGCACTTGTCTCGGTTCCCGTGGTGGACGGCTCCGTTGAGGGGGACGCAGTTCAGTCGGGCGCGGGGTATGAACCGCCAGTCGGCGAATCGGGTGAAGTTGCCTGCGGGGAGGAAGTGGTTGCTGGAGTCCCACTTGCTGGTCACCTCGAAGGCCTTGCCCTGGTCGGGTTTTTTCTTCAGGGTGTCCACGTAAAGCGCGTGGACAGCGGCCTTCAGGGACTTCTCCAGCATGCCTCTGGCTCCGGGATTGACTAAGGTGTTGCCCTCTGTCTCGATCCGCGGTATCAGGACTCCCAGCTCCCGCCGATCTTCGTTCCCTCTAAAGCAACCAGGAGTTTGTTTGCATGAAAAGGATCTCAAAACTAGGGAGTAACCCAGGCACACTGATAAGGGAGGCACCTCCTACTAAGAATGATACTTAAGTTTTGATGGCTTCTTAGAAATAATCATCCATTGTTCAAATCAGGGACAAATTCTTTTCACCATTAAGTATCTGTTTGTTTGGTGGTGGGAGGTACAATAAAGCTTCATTCTGCCCAGGTGTATCTTCATATTGGTCTGTCTGTCTGTCTTCCAGGATCCAAAGCTCCTGAGGAGGAGGAAGGCACTTTCAGCTCCCCACTCATGTTTTGGCTGCAGCAAGAACAGAAGAGGAAAGAAAGCCTTGGTGAGAAGAAGCCAAAGAAAGGACTAGTGTTCGAGATCTCAAGTGATGATGGGTTTCAGATCTGTGCAGAAAGTATTGAAGGTGAGGACAATGATTTCTGATTGCAACTTTCTCTGAGCTTTGTTCCCAGAGGTTAAAAACAAAAGATGCTTTTTGAGAAATTGTGCTCTCTGTATCAGGCTTCTTCAGAATAGACTTGTCTTCTCTTAGACATAAAGCTTTGGAACAAAATCCTATGCCAGAGTGCCTGGTTTGTGTTAAATGTCTGCATTGCCCCACTTTGTCTTGAATCCACTGCCCAACAGTGTTGTTGGTATATAAAGGAGTGCTGGGACAAAACAGATAATTAACACAGACCAAGCATTAGGTCATCTAATTTTGTTTCAAATGTCATTGCTAAAGCAACTTATTTGCCTGTGCACCAATAAGTTCTTTTGGAGAGGGTGAAAACTGTATAACTACAGGAGAAGTGATGAGTTTATGGCCACTGATTGCACTTCTCTTTATATTTGCCACATGGCTTAGTCACACTCTGCCATGAGTGTTTTGCTAGATACTGATAGGTGCTGTGTGCATACGCATACACGCACACCCTCTGGACTTGGTTGCATTACTGCAGACCTCGCTGAATGAAAAGACAATCAAGAGACGTACTGAGCAGCTGTTCCAGTTACTCCTGATGTCCAATAGATGCAAAACTTCTTTTATTGTTTTGTCTTTCATTTCCTAATCACAGATGCCTGGAAATCACTGACTGATAAAGTTCAAGAAGCTCGTTCCAATGCCCGTCTGAAGCAGCTATCATTTGCAGGTAATACCAAACACTGAGGTTGTTTCCTTTTTGCCAGCAAGTGTATTTTAAGAGCAGATAAACCAATGTCATGAGGAAATTGTCAAACAAGAGTAGAGTCTTTAGAAGAAAAAGGTCAATTGCTTATAGACAGCTCACTACTTTAAAGGAGAAACATTTTCGGCAGTAAATATTTTGATTTAAGAGGGCAAAACTCCTCAAGGTTTGCATAAATCAAAAGCTCCAATATTGCAGCAACAGTAACTTTTAAATGAGAATGATCCAGCCAGTGATTTTCTCGCTTATTACCTGATATGTTACTTTGTGTCAGGGTTTGTGTTTGATCACTGAGCAAGCTACATTTGCTGTGAAATGTTGGGCTTTTATTGTACAAAGCTTAGGCAATTTCGCTACTTTTTCAAATAAGAAAATTATGCTACTTCTCTTAATGTATGGTGGCTGGCCACCTGAGCCTATTTGACCTTTTTATTCTGTGTTAGTGGCACAAATAGCACTAATTTAGATGTGTCCTGGACTTCTGCCATGAAGTTGTTTAACAACATGGTATGAACAGAAATCTCCTCACTTCAGGTCAGACCGCCTACAATGGCATGTAGCCCATCTAGCTACGACGCTAGCGTCAAATACCTCCGACGGCCAGCGATGGGACACTAGAGGGGGAGGGCTGTGAGTTACTCCAGAGAATTCTTTCCAGGTGACTGGCCGGGGGGTCTTACCCACATGCTCAGGGTCTATATGATCCACATATTTGGGGTCAGGAAGGAATTTCCCCCTGGGTCAGATTGGCAGAGATCCTGGGGGGGGTTTATCTTCCTCTGCAGCATGGAGCACTAGTCACTTGGAGGTTTAAACTAGTGTAAGTGTTGGATTTTCTGTAACTTGAAGTCTTTAAACCATGATTTGAGGGCTTCAGTAACTCAGCCAGAAGTTAGGGGTCTATTATATAGGAGTGGGTGAGTGAGGGTCTGAGGCCTGTGTGTGCAGGAGGTCAGACTAGATTATCAGAATAGGCCCGTCTGACCTTAAAGTCTATGAAGCACTAATGTGACTGCATAGCATACAAGTGGAATGCCCAGAGTTATCCTATAAGCTCCAGTGTGGGGTTTTTATTAGTTTATACGCCTGCTATAGGAGTTCGCATTCTGACCAATTTAATCACTATCTAAACGCCACTGTTCTAGATGGGATCTGGCAGGAGCTTCCACTGGTTTCTAATGAGCCAGTTTATTTTCCAGGCTGCCGGTCTTCACTGACTCATGGTTTCTTACCCTTTCCTTTTGTCCTTGTTCTAGGTGTGAATGGTTTGAGGATGCTGGGGATTCTCCATGATGCTGTTGTGTTCCTGATTGAGCAGCTTTATGGAGCAAAGCATTGCCACAATTACAAATTTAGGTTCCACAAACCAGAGGAGACCAATGAACCCCCGCTGAATCCACATGGCTCTGCTCGGGCTGAAGTCCACCTCAGGTAAGTGTGAGCTTTCTGATGGGTGGGACTTGACAAGTCTACTAGCCAGAGTAAGAGACTTTCCCTGGCAAGTGAGGGGGCATAAACTGTAAACTTCTACAAAATTTAAGCTTTAAACTAAAAACAAGATTATAGGTTTAATGGTATCTTCCAAATGTAAACTGATGGCCTGTATATTCCTGAGCCTTCATGCAGCTCTAGTACTTCTTCTGTTGCTCTTAGTTTTGCCAAGCAGTAGGAAATGGAAATTAATAAGACCGCTCACTTTACCACTTCCATTCACAATCTTAAAGAATATGTTTATTTGATGTTGCTGCCTTACAGAGCTTTGATCAGCACCTGAGGTGGGCATGAATCACTGAGAAGGAAATGAAAGTTAGGCCAGAGAAGCGATAGAGTAGCAGACGCACATAGCCCTTGCAGCAGCCAAGATATTGTTGAAAACTAACTTTGCCAGTAATACACATGTTCTTTGCCCTCCAGGAAGTCAGCATTTGATATGTTCAATTTCCTGGCTTCTAAACACCGACAGCCACCAGAATACAATCCCAATGATGAGGAAGAGGAGGAAGTGCAGCTGAAGTCTGCTCGGTATGCAACTGGATTTATGTCTCCAACAAGGAAAAGGGGAGGGTACTAAGAAGAAAAGCCAAATATTTTGGTCTTGTCTATTGCACCTGGAGGTGTGGTGTTACAACTTTAAATGTACAAAACACTAGAAAATAGATTGTAGAGGACAATCCTGCATTAGCAGGGGAGCTGGCTCCTGAACGTGGCCAGCCCCTCTCTAATCTGTTTTCATGCTACTGCAGGATGTTCTGATCAGAATTCTGGGAGAATAAGGCAAAAAAGTTTACTTATATTAAATGTGCAGAAGAGGAGAGCTGGTTAGCAGTAAGGAGTTTGTCTGAGATCTGAGGTTGAATTAAGAACAGCTTTATAATATAAGATTTATAGAAAAATACACTGTATTAATCTTGGTTGCTTTCTCAGTGGGCATTGGGCTGCAGTGTCACAGTGACTAAATGTTAATATTTTTGAAACTATACCGACTAATGCTTGGCATGGGCTCTCGAATAAAGGTGATCACTTAGCAGTGTCTCTTTGTTCTAGGAGGGCAACTAGTATGGATCTGCCAATGCCCATGCGATTCCGACACTTGAAGAAGACCTCCAAGGAGGCAGTTGGTGTCTACAGGTATGGTTTTACTCTGGTGCTTTAACTCTGTCTAGGGCAGAAGGAGATTAAAAATTGAAATCCCTTTCTAAAGTCCGACTGGAATGTTGAAGGGAAAGAGTTCTCTCTCTCCCTTCATCTCTTCTCTTTCCTTGTTTTCAAGTCAAATCTTTAAAAAGCTGATCCTCAGTACAAACCACTTATTCCTGCCAGCTCACCTTGGTGATAGCTCAGGCATTTAGTTTTGGGGTGGGAAGGGAAGCTAAAAATGTGTAGGTTACTTGCATGTGATAAAAACACAGTGAGGAGAGTCAAACTCTTCATCCCTTTGATGAGGAGTTAGCCTGTGTGCTAAGGTTTTCTGATCTTCAGTTGATACAACATGGTCCAGTTGCGTTGGTTGATATATTCTCTTACCTTGTTTCTTTTTACTAGGTCTCCCATCCATGGCCGGGGCCTATTCTGCAAAAGGAACATTGATGCAGGTGAGATGGTGATTGAATATTCAGGCAATGTCATTCGCTCCATCCTCACTGACAAACGAGAGAAGTACTATGACAGCAAGGTGAGTTCTGTGGCTTTCATCAGCATTTGTAAAAGGCACAATTAAACCCATTCACAGCACTTTTCTCTGGTTGGCGAGCTGAAGGGAGTATTCCCAAAAGGAAACTGATAGTTGTCTTTCACAGGGGTTATGGAACTGAAACCCTGTGTAACTATGGAAAAAATATATGCCCTAATGTGTGGAGTCTTATAAAATATTAGCACTTACATAGTACTCCTAATCTTCAGTGTACTGTAAAACAGCTGATCCTCACAGCCTTCTGTGGGGTAAGGAGTACAGATGGGGAAACGAAGGCAGAGGAGCTAAGCTGTTTGCCCCAGTTCAGAGAGGGGATTGGTGTCATAGCCAAGATGAGAACAGAAGCGTTTCTGGCTGATATTCCTGTGCTCAAACCACTAGATAATTCATCTGACAACATAAATTGTAGAGGCCAAACAGATTTTACATTCTGATGTGTGTTTGCTTTGAAGAAGGCCTGAATTAAATGCCCATTGTTGGCAACTTCTCCTATACATATCAGCAATTTCTTCTTGAAGACTCTTTTCTGTTTGTGTTGACGTAGGCATTTGCAGAATAATGTTGAACTGAAAATAATTATGAAAAAGAGGAAAGTATCACATTTGTGACGTCCCAAGTGCTTTCGGACAGAGCTAAAACATGTTTGTGGTGAAGTCACTAGTTTTGAAGTCCAGTTGCAATGCAGTGTTATGACCTCCAGCAGCAGTTTGTTGAGAATGGGCCCTGATCCTGGCCAGACTTGGTCTGGGGGGATTGCAAAGGTGGGTTAAAGGGAGTCAAGTAAATGTATAGTGCAAACTTCAATAGGTGTGAAAATTGCACCTGAACTCTGTAGTTTGGGGTTCTAGACTTCCCAGTTTTTCCAGCACTGACTAGAGCTCTAGCAGCACTTCCTTTGCTTCCTCCAAGAGCTTAGGAAATATTTGAGCCCTGCATCAGCACTTCGGATTCAAAGGGTCTGAGAATAAAATGGTTCAAGCAAGTACCTTATAACTGAAGAATGGCTGCAGGATTCTAAAGAGATCATGGTTCCACGCCGACTACATTTTGATTTCTCTTGTTTGGTTATGGTAATAAACAATCTCCTGAAACTCCAGGCAGGGGAGAGGGACTCTTGGCTTCCCTAAACTCTAAATGCTTTTCTTTCCTCCATGTCCAGGGGATTGGCTGCTACATGTTCCGCATTGATGACTCCGAAGTGGTAGATGCCACTATGCATGGAAATGCAGCCCGCTTCATCAACCACTCATGCGAGCCCAACTGTTACTCCCGTGTAATCAACATTGATGGCCAGAAACACATTGTCATCTTCGCCATGCGCAAAATCTACCGCGGGGAGGAACTCACTTATGACTACAAATTCCCCATTGAAGACGCCAGCAACAAACTGCCTTGTAACTGTGGCGCCAAGAAGTGCAGGAAATTCTTAAACTAAAACTTTCATGAGCTGTGAGTGAGCCCTGAATGGCCTGGGGCAAACCAAAGTTACAATGCATTTCCTTCCCACCACTGGGGAGGGAGAGGGGAGGACAGAGACAGAAATGAAGATTGACTGGGGCTCAGGGACGTAAGTGATGGCTGCGCTTCTCCGTCGGAGTCCACATCTTCATGTCTCACATGCGCACACTTATCCTTGTGAAAGACACGGATGATCAGAGAAGATCCTCAATATGATTGTTATACTTTTTCCACTGCCCCCCCGCCCCCTTTTCCCCCCCCCTCCAGTATTTGTCTGTCATTGTGGGATAGTGAGCGGGAGAGGGGAAGGGTGGATGGATGAGGCAAAACAGACCAAAACCCATATATATGGGTAGATGCCTCAGATTTTGTCCTTCTTTGTTGTTTCTGGGTTGTCAGGACTCCGTGACCAGCTTTGCCAGGAACGGCAATGTGGGGTTTTCAGTTTCCTTCGCTTGTGGTGTCATAATTTTAAAAAGCCCAGTACTTGACTGAGCTTTTCTCCAGGAGAGAGACTGTATCCCATCAACCAGCTCAGTGAAGGACGTTCTGAGTGTCTGGTTCCTTCCACCATGCATTTCCAAAACACTATTTGTGAGCAGGCTGGGTCTTATCAGACTTCTTAGAGCAGCTGTAGGTGGCCCAGTGCATTTCTCTTGGTTGGTCTGTCCTTTATTGGGGCCTTGGAAGATTAAATAAGGCTGGGGTAACCTACAGCACCCTGTAAGTGAACCGAAAAGGGTTTCACTAGCCTTTCCTCTGAAATTCCTGTTTTTGTATAAGAGAATTCCTGGCTATCTTTAGTAAAGGAAGGGGCTGTGTTGGGTTTATACCAACTGATTACAGTGATTCACTCTTCAGGATTTACAGCCCAAAGTGGAAATCCTTGGTAGCAAAGGCCTTGTTTCAGTAATTAAGTCCTTTGTAGAGTAGAAACAACTCTTCTCCCATGTTTCTGCCATCAGAAATGGTCACTCTTCTTTGGTCTAGTGAGCTGAAGGGTTTTCCAGCCACATAGAGATCTGCCTCCCTGCCTCTGAGCCTGTCCAAGCAATGGAAATCCATGAGCGGAGTAGCAGGACCTGCAACTGTCAGAAATGGAGAGCAGTTCTATTAGCCAGCCAGTACTCCCAAACAGAAACTAGCAAGGGAGATTTGCTGAGATTTCAGCTGGAGAAGCTCTGCGCAGATGGTTTAAATAATGTAGTAGGATAAATGAATCAGGCAAATGAGTGAGTTCTCTAAGCACATCCCTCTCTCTAGATCCATTTCTAGGTTACGGTTACGTCAATCTTCCTTGTAAGACATAGGAATAGGCACCAAAAGGGGAGTATAAAGGCTCAGTAGACATGCAAGGCCAAACACTAACAGTCTGAGCATGCTCCTTGTAGCATTTAAACATGTGTTTAGGAAACCTGTTTGCAACTGCCACAATTAAACCCACCTGAGTGAAATAGTAAATCCATTTAAAAAGCATAACAGAATGACACTAGTCCTAGTTCAAACGGGATAATTCCCTCCCCCACCCCCCTTTTGGATCCCCAAAAAAAAAAAGCCCCAACCCTGTTAAATTAAGTGATTGGATTTTACTCTGTTCTGTTTACAGTGTAGTATTTAAGGTTTTATAAATGTAAATATATTTTGTATATTTTTCTATGAGAAGCACTTCATAGGGAAAAGCACTTATGACAAGGCTATTTTTAAACAGTGGTATTATCCTAATTTAAAATAATCTGTGTTTATTTTCATAGGATGGTTATAGGAAATATCTGGCTGGACATAGTCTGATCCTTCCTCCAGAGAGAGGGATACTTTTATTTTTATTTTACTTTTAATCTTGTTCTGCCTTGTTGACTTAAGTAACTGTTTCCTGGAAGCTTTGGCTGGACCTTAATTATCTTGATTTGTCAAGGGAGAGGGCATGGGGAACAATCACCCAACTCAGGAGGAGTTTGACTCAGTGGAACTTTATTTGAACATCTGTGTTAACATTTTTTGGTACAGTTTTCTTACCGCTGGGCAGAAAGAGGCATGATTCTGCCTTGACACATGCCACTGTTCCATTTATAGAAAGGTGAAGGAGAGGGGGTAACAATTGCTATCTTTACTTTTCCATTAGTTTGTTCAGAGCTCAGAATTAGGAATATGGCAGGAAATACGAATTTTTCCACCTTGCTCTTTCCACTTAAATCTTGCAGAGCAGATGTGTCCTCCTCAGTAATTCACTGATTCTGCCAGGATACTTACTAGTGAGTGGTCTCTCCATCTCTGGAGAGATCACTTCAACTTTAGCCTAGGACTGTGATTGGTAGCAGGGACAGCCAGCTTCCTATCACTCACTACTGTGCTTCTAAAGCAGCTTCACTGGATAAAGAGCCAGAGTGAGTTTTCATTCTTGGAAAATTCTCAACTCTTCAACCAGAGAAACTTGGTCCTGTGGAAATTGAGCAAAGCAATAGAACCCCAGCCCTGCCTTTGTTCACCATCATTGTTAGGAACAAGTGTAGGATTTGTACCCACCAATGCACTTCTCAGCCCCGAGTGCCTCTCACTTGAAAACATATGAATTTTTCCTTTGAATAGTAAAATTATAATGTACACCCACTCCTCTCATGTGTCCCTGTGGACAGGCCATCTACAAATTGCTGAATTAGCAAATTGAAAGGCTGCTATGAAACAGCATCAGCAGCCACCTATGGAAATTGGACAGCATTGACTAATAACTCCTTAGCGCTCACCGCCTAGCACTATGTATCTGTGCCATTCAACCCCAGAGACCTCTTCCTCTGACCTGAGAATGAAATGCAGCACTCAGAAGGGTCAGGAATTGCTGTTTCCTTTTTTTATTGCACTGTGTGATTATTATTTTGTAAAACTTTTTTTAAAGGAAAAATCAAAGTCAAAGCTGCACGTGTTACTGAAATGATTTGATGCACTGACAGTTTGGGAATGCACACACACTGAGAGGCCAGAAAGCATGTCTGGGGAAATCTCAGCTCAGCATCCCTAGAGACAGCTCTTCGTGGCAGTGCTGGGGGACAGTTCCAGTGCTGGACACACCAGTGAATTTTAACTTCAGAATGGTCTAGTTCAATCATTTTTCCCCTTCTCCCTCCTGCTGATATCCCTTAATCTGGCAGAGAATCAGCCTCTGCAGCTGACAACAATCCCATTCTTGTCTCTTGCCAAAAATCTGTGTAGCTATCAGCTATTTGATAAGCAAAATTGAGTCCTCACCAGAAATCCACACTAAGAGCAAGCTCTGATCAGGAAACACTGCTCCCACAAACCCCCTTAGGAAAAAAACACAAGAAGGAGGGGGGGGAAATAAGTGAAGGAGAAAACAGAAGAGAGATACCACCTGAGTCCCTCTGAGAACCGGGCACTAGAAATTTCCTCTACTGTGAGGACTGAGAGCACAAATGGATCAGGCTAGAATGTGGTAGAAGATCCAGCTCACTGAATGCTTTGCTGCTATACCTGTTGTGGCTGCCTTACCTAGCAGCCACTGTGGCCAGTGAAACTGTCTGTAAACCAGAGAAGCTGAATTGTGCTGACCTACAGGCCGGGTCGGGATCCCCATGGCTCTCCACTTTCATTGTTCTCACCAGTCTATCTCCAGCATAGAGGTTTCCAGTCACTTACAGGTTTAAACAAATAAAAGGAAGGTGGGGAGAAGCCTTGGCAGCTAGTATTTAAGTTTTCAATGATTCATTGGTAAGACAAATGCCTATGTGCCCTTTACCCCTGTCCTGCCCAGGCTAATAGTGAGCACAATGCAGCTTCCTCGTATATGAATGTATATTTTATAAGGACTGACATAGATCATGATATCTGAAAATACTAAAAGTCAAACCTTACGGCGTTTATTTTTATTTGTACAAACCAATGTTTTTAAAGGAAAAGCGGGTCATTGCAAAGGGCTGGGTATAATCTCTTTCTTTCATTTTCTTTCATTTCCAAGCAATACCAGGTTCTTCAGCAAGATGGTCTTTGTGCAGAATCATGCCATTCAAACCCATACTACTGGTCCATACTCAACACACTTGCGAGTTTTTTTTATAACTATAAATATGATATATATATAGGAACTAATATAGTAATGCACCGTGTAATGAAGCCTAGTTCAGTATCGGTCCATGGCTTTTAATTCTCTTAACACTATAGATAAGGATTGTGTTACAGTTGTTAACAAAGGCAGGAAAAATAATCAAGCTGTGTACTTCTGGGTTAACAAATGTAAACCGAAGGGGGCTTGCTTGGCACTAGTGCAGAACATCTCAGCCTGAAGAGTGACAGCATTCACATTCAGGAGCTTGCTGCAGCAATGAAATACTTAGCCCTCAGGTTCCCTGCTTGAGGATTTTTCTGACCTTCAATGTTACCAGTCAGTACTTGTACAACTTGTTTTTGGGTTGGTTTTTTTTTTTTTGGATTTTTTTTTTTAATTTTATTTTGGTTATGAATGTTGGGGTACCACCTGCATATAGAGAAAATGTGTTCTGTGCTTTCCTGGTATCTTTTTAACAAGGTACTGTAGCTTTGTCTATCAACCAAGAACTATACTTGTGGTGTTTCTTTTATTAAACTTAACAGTCTCTTTAGTAAATACAGGTAGGTGAATAATTGTTCAAAAAAAAAAAAAGCTCTACAATGGCAAGGTTATGTTCTAGAAATAATACATTTCTCGACAACTTATCATGTATAACAGATCTTTTTATTTCTTTTTTTCTTGTGTTCTTCCAAGCTTCTGGTTTTAAAAAAAAAAGGAAAAAAAAAAGAAAAAAGGAAATGTCTAAAGTACATCAGTGTTAACTCCCTGTCACAGGGACGAAGGAATTACTTTAATAGTTAAAAAACAATGCTGAAAGCTCTGCGAAAGACTGAATGTAAAAATAAAAAAGTGTATATAGTTGTAAAAAACAAAAAGGAGTTTTTAAACATGTTTATTTTCTATGCACTTTTTTTTATTTAAGTGATAGTTTAATTAATAAACATGTCAAGTTTATTGCTGCAGAGGGTGACTCTTGATTTGCTTTATTTTTAAAAAGCTGGAGAGAAGGCGCTCAGCCTCATCATGTGAATCACCCTTTCTTCAGAAAAGACACATTGGTATCGTGGCGTCATTATTACTATTTGTGTTGTAGTGCCATAGATGTGACTGTTGCACTGCGAAAGAAATGAGTCCCTGCATCAAAAGGGGATGGTTCTTGACAGGTAACCTTGAAACATAAGGGCATGCAGTGATGTCATGAAAGAAAAGTTAGACGGTACAGACAGGGGAGAAAACTGTGCTTGGGAGGTTTGAGAATGGGTAGTGTGGAATTCGAGCTCCCTTTACTTTTACCAGGAGCTGAAGAGGAGTCTCCTGCAGTAGTGTGGCTAACGCTGTATGAAGGGATACAAGCGGCTGGGGTAAAAGGTATGTAGAGAGGGAAGAAGCTAAAAACAAGGCAATTTTGAATTGGCTTCTGAAAGCTCTGGGATATTGAGCAGAGTTGCTTATGGAGATGATGGTGCAGGCAGCAGTACTAATGGAGAGTGAGCTATTGAAGGGTAAGGAAGGAGGCCTCATCCCTCCCAAGTCCTTGATCCCTCCTGGTCACAGAACAAGTGAAACACCATTTGTAAAAATCACCCCGGTGTTAAGCAGACCCTGTGCCAAGACTGTGTGTGTACTTTGTGACTTGTGTGGGGGGTTTTACTGTGGCATTGGGCATCCATGTTCTAAGCTCTTCAGGAAACAGAAACATTCACATCTATTCAGCATCTCCCTATCATCTTGGCCTGTGGTACAGAATTAGTTCAAAGCATTATGGAACTCAATGGCAGGAAAGTTAACGACATGAGTGTAGTCAATATTTATACGCCGGTAGAGCCCAAAGGCCTCCGCTGGGGTTGGGGCTGCATTGCAGGGCACTGTGCAGCCAGCCAACAGCCACGGATACACCGAGGGGATGCGGATACGACAAACAATCCAATGAATCGGGAGGAATTGGCCCTGCTGGGTTAGTTTCATGGCTGGTGGATGGCTGGTTTCAGTTGAGGGCGAAGGAAAGAAGGGGAAGAACAGGCCCCGCTTGTCGCCTGTCCAGCAATGCCCTTTGCTGTGGTGCCTGGAGAACCATCCAGAGGGGCATCCTGAGGCGGACAAGACAGTGACAGTGGGGATTTTATCAGGGGTTTTCCTCAGGCATGGAACCAGCATGGAGGTGTCTGAGGGAGAAACGGCCTTGTGGGCAATGAAGACTGGGAACACTGGCAAAGTGAACACAGGTTGACATCACCATAGGTAAGTAGGTCACCAAGTGGAGTGGGGCAACATTATGAACTGCCTTGAAGGTAAAGACAAGTATCTTTTATTTGATATACAGGTGAAGGAGGAGCTGGCAGAGGGACTTGGGGCCTGACGTCAGAATCCCAAGAATAAGGTCTTGGCAGAAGCATGGTGAAGACACAAGGGGAGTAAGGGTGCAGGAGTCCAGGCCAGATGAGGAGAGGGTTCTTTAGCCAAGACATTCAGGGATCCGGGCTTGGACAACAAATTTGGCTGTGTATGCAGGGGGGAAAGTCCGATGCCAGAGGAGGCGTGTAAGAAAACTCAAGATTTAGCAATGACCTGAATGTGCGTCCAGTTTATTTCCATGTCTGTGCAATAGAAACTGGTAGTGCTTTGGGTGGGGCTAGAATCCCTTTCCCTGCCCTCTCCCACACACGTCCTGTTACTGACCTCAACGCCTGTGATGGTTTTAGTGAGTTCAGCTCACATTTGACATTTGGAATGTCTGGACCCTGCAATTCCACTGCTGTCCTTGCCTGCAGTTAACAGCCAGCAGGCCCTCTGGAGGCTTTATCTGCCTCTAGCATTCTGCCCCGGCCAAAGGGCCATGTGAACATTAACTTCCCTGCTGCTCTGCAGTGCAGTGCCCCCGGCTCCTCCCCCACTCCTATTGGCTGCGTTTAGGCCAGTTCCCCACTTGTGTCTCCAGACCTCATTCCTGACTTGCTAGAGGTGCCTTTTCCTGCCTGTCTCCCTGTGCTGCTAAACATGGCGACAGCCAAGGACAGAGCGGTTCTGCAAACGATCTTTAACCCCAATACTCCTTTTGGGGATATCCCTGGGTTAGATGAGGCAGAGGAGGCAGCGGCAATCCAAGGGGAAGGTGAGGTTTGATTCAGCAGCAGTTGTACCTCTGGGGCCTCAGATTCTTGCTGGTAACAATGTCTGTGCAGTAGCTGTGATTTACCCTTCCCAGTGGCAGACTTTGCCACTGAGGAGGTGTGTGCTGGCACTGGTTAATGAAGGGAAGAACTGTCTTCATTGTGAATAATGGCACTGCTGTAATCCAAGAGAAGTCAGTGGAGCTACACCAGGGAAGAACTAGTCGCAGGCATGTTGTGGAATGATCCAGTGTTCCCCTGGCAGTAACTGGTGGGGCCTTGGAAGCTAGGGCAGAGCTCCCTAAGGGCTGGAAGGAGAGCATGACATGCCGGTTGCACTAACTGACCCCTAATGGGACTGAAAGCTCTTCTCAGCCCTGGAGGGGGAAATCTCTACAATGCAGACAAAGTGAGGCAAGAGAGCTGCCTGCTTGCCTCTTGCTATGCCGCATGTCTGTTACTTAGATGAGAAGAGAACAGCAGGTCCCTGCCTCTATTCTTCCTTACCAGATAATGGTGCAGCTGGGAATTGGGGGAGGGCCCACAGAGCAGGGCCACAATTACAGAAGGTGGAAGCAAATACCTGCCTGATCACCTCAGCCTACTTTCTACATTCGGCCAGTTACTGAAGCATCCTTGGGCCTGGCAGACTGTCCTGCCATGAGCACCAATACAGTTGGTTTGAGTGGTGCCTGTGCAGGCATCTCAGGGCCATGTCGCCTTCCCCCAAACTCACAACATTGTGACAAATAACCAAGGAGTCTGGGCTGGATCAGGGTGCTGAGTGGATCCCAGCGGACCCACCCCTGGGCCAAGCCGTCCTGTGGAAAGGGGTCACGCAGGAGACAGGAACGTTCCTCTTCTAATTCATTGGGGAGCAGCTTGGACACTGGCCTCGGGGCCAGGACCCACGCACTTCGCAGTGAGGTTCCTGGTCTCTCTCTGCGGCAGCAGGGCCAGGTGAATCTGAATGTGTGTGTGGAAATTAAACGGCATGTTGGATTTCAATGCAGCCTGCTGCCCAGTCTGCAGACCTGCCTGAGTAAAGGTGTCCAACGGGGATCTGCTGTCACAGCAACCCCTGACATGCCTGGACACCTCTCTCAACCCTTGGTGGATCAGGAAAGCAGAGCCCAAGATTAGCTCAGAGCCCCCATATTAACCCCTGGTCCAGTGGGCTCGTCTGTCCCATGCCTGGTGGTGGTGAGACTCTCTCCCCTCACTGTGCCCTGGTCTGGCACAGGGGATCACCCCCACCCCCAAGCTCGGTGTCTGCCCCAAGCGCTGCATAAATGAGGCTTTTCCTTTATGCATGTCACAGATGGAGCTTTCGCTGCAGAGCTGCTGGAGCAAGTCAAAGACCTGGAGCTGCAGGGGGTTTTGGCGGCTGAATCGGGAGATGTGAACACAGCCCTTGAGAGATTCAGCCAGGCCATTCGGCTCCTTCCAGAACGAGCCTCGTGCTACAACAACCGTGCTCAGGCCCTTCGTCTCCGAGGGGATGTGGCAGGTAAATGAGGGGAGTCGTGGTGGGAGGGCTGCAAACGGATGGTCTGACTGGTTCTAGGAGTGACTGGGCCAGGCGTGGGGTCTGATGGGCAGCAGTGCAGTCACAGCATAACATGTGAATAGCACACAGTAGAGAAGTAGGTTATAAGCTCAGCACTGAGCCAGGAACTCCTAGGTTCAATCCTGACTTGGTACCCAGTTTTTCATGTGATGTCCCTGTGACCCAGGACTTTCCTTTGTGGGTCCTGAAATGCCCCTGTTTTTTTGGTCCTATTGTTTGTTCCAGTGTGTAGTAACACTGGGTAGAATTTGCTCTGTATTTACCAGGAACACGCTTTCAGGGTGATGAACGGGGTTTGGGGTGGAGTAGGATGAGTAGAGACACTACTGGAGGTGCACTGGGGCTCACGGTCAGTGTTCCATAATAGATACATTCAGAACAAGTGACTGTGAAAATCTCTCCCCTCTGAGAACCTGCCCATGTTGTGGATGGGTCAGGAGCTGGTGCACAGCATAGAAAATAGGCACTTTTTTGTCTATTGAATGAACATTTCATGACCCTAAAACAAGTCCTCACAAAAGGACCCTGTTGTTTTATTTTGAAAATGGTGTTCCAGCATCTCAGCTCTGAGACCCCCTTCAAGCATGGCTCTGGTCACTCCCCTGTGCCCCATCTGTACGAGAGGGATAATACTTTGCTCTTCCAGCAAAAGGCAATGGAAAGTATCTAGTGCTGTGCCTAGTAATCATGGATCTGAACCCCCAGGAGCCCACAGCTGAGTTCCAGCACATTACACTGACCAAGGGCAGGCAGAGTTCACCCTTCTTCCTTTCTGCCTTCTGTCTCCACACAGGTGCCCTGCAGGACCTGGACACAGCCCTGCACCTCAGCGGGGGCACAGGCCGTGTGGCGTGCCAGTGCTTTGTACAGCGAGGTCTCATCAATGTGCTGCAGGGGCATGAGGATAATGCCAGGCAGGATTTTGAGCAGGGAGCCAGACTGGGTAGCGCCTTCGCTCGGCACCAGCTGGTCCTGATGAACCCCTATTCAGCGCTCTGCAACCAGATGCTGTTGGAGATGATGAGGAAGCTGCAGAACCCAGACATCCAGGGAAGCAACTAGAGCCCATCTGTCCAGGCAAGGGGTCAGCTGGGATTGTTCTGGGGGAGAGGGTTGCTAATGAATCATTCTGCTGGGCCAGGCAGACAGGATGCCCTCCACCTACCCCACATAGAATCCTGAGCTCTCCACTGGGGCAAGGGGAGCCCAGATCAGGGGTTCTCAGCCATTTTCTTTGAGGTCCTCCCCCTTCCCCCGCCAAAATAAAAACTCCACGGTCCAACTGTGCCAGCACAACTTTTTCTGCATATAAAAGCCGGGGCTGGCATTAGCGGGTAGCAAACAGGGCAATTGTCCATGGCCCTGCAAAGCTAAGTTGCTCAGGCTTCAGCCACAGGTGGTGGGGCTCAGACCCTGGGCTGCAGTCCTGTGCAGCCAGGCTTTGGTTTTCTGCCCTGGGCCCTAGAAATTCTAATGCCAAACCTGCTTGCAGCCCCCTGGGTGAGAACCACTGGCCTATATCGGTGCATCCTGAGCAACGCCCAGATGTTTGTGGGGAAGTTTGTCTTTTGCAGAGCCTGAGGCATCTCAGTCCTGGCAGCCTCCGCTGGCCTGGCACAGAGCATGATCTGCAGTGTCTTTGTCACAGGCCGGTTCCCAGATGAGGCCTCCAGGCAGGTGAGGCACCTGGCAGGGACTCCCCAGGAGCTGGGCACTGTGTACAAACCAGCACAAGCCACTTCCTCCCCGGAAGCATTTGTCGTTTCTGGTAAAGCTTTAGAACCTCCTGAGTGGATCGGCTGGATCAGAATTGCACCGTATTCCGGACAGGCCTCCCCTGTGGCCGTTTCTCACGCTTGCCTGCTCCAGAGAAGAGCTGATGCTGCTTCACCTTGGGCATTGTTCTTCCCCATCCCAAATAAACTCTCTAGTTTGACTGGTGCTTGGCTCCAGTTGTCCTGGTGTAATTCATGCTCTTTTCACTTTTAGATGTAAGTAGTAATGAAAGAGTGCTCAGAAAAACCCCGCCCCTTCCGGTGTCCCTAGCAAACGTAGCCATTGGGTTCTTCTGTTCCCCAGCTCCTTGTTCACATGTCACTCAGCTCAGCTGGGGCCTGAACTAGACTGGCCTATGCTCAGTAACAGTAGCCCACTAGACAGTGCACTGGACTAGGTCTTTGGAAACAGGATTCGTTTCCCTGCTCTGGCCCGGACTCACTGTGGGCTCACGGGCCCGTCACTTACTCTTTGTGCCTTGGTTCCTTCATTGGTTGGGCTTGTCTTTTTAAACAGTTGGCATTTCTGAGGCAGGGACTCTCTCCATGTGCACATTCAGCACTTCACATGATGGGGCCTTGATCCTGACTGGGCCTCTCTCTGCTCCTGTTAGATGCGGTTTGTGTACTGATTGCTTTCCCACTGCTTTCACTGGATTGCACTCCCTCTCTGGGCTCAGCATGCTGCTGCTGTGTTTAGGGCTCCAGTGCTGACCCCCAGGGCCTGTCTAACCCCAAACATTTCCCACGTGAAATCATGGCAAACACCCCTCTTGACACAGGGGTTTTTAACCCTCTTTTCATTTTGTTTCCGAATGTAACTTCTAGTTCTAAGCTCGGTCAGAATCAGGTGCGGGCTGCAGCCCGGGCCTGCTCCATCCGGGCCTGCAGCAGGGCTCTAGGGCTCCTCAAAGGGCATTTTACGGAGTAACGGTGTGCGGTAAAAATCACAGTAGAACCAGTTCATCCGAACTAAGCGTTCACACGAGCGCGCGGCCCCCGGCGCAGGGAGCCGGCGCGGATTGGTGCTCAGGTCGGGCCCTTTGGCTCCGCCCTCCAGCCAATGGGGTTCGCAGCCCCAAGCGAGGCTGGGACTGCAGCGGCCGGGCGCGGAGCCAGGGCCGGGCAGCTGCCGCCGGGGCCGGGCCGGGGGGCCGCGCGCTCTGCACCCCGCGGCCGGGATGGGCGGCGCGCTGCCCGCGGCCCCTGCAGCGCCCCCAGGTAACCGGCCGCCGCCCGCAGAGCTGGGGGTCCCCGGCAGGGGCCGGGGCATCGGCTGCAGCCCGCGCGCACCCCGGGCTCCTCTGCGCCAGGGGTCCTGTGGGCCCCCAAGCCCCGTGTGTGTGTGTGAGCCCTGCCCGTGTGCCCCTGTGTGTGAGCCCTGCATGCGTGTACCCCCCCGTGTGCGTGCCCCCTGTGCGTGAGCCCTGCCCGTGTGCCCCGTGTGTGAGCCCTGCCCGTGTGCCCCCTGCATGCCTGTGTGAGCCCTGCCTGTGCGCCCCCCCGTGTGCCCCCTGCATGCGTGTGTACCCCCCCGTGTGCGTGCCCCCTGTGTGTGAGCCCTGCCCGTGTGCCCCCTGAGTGTGCCCCCTGCATGCCTGTGTGAGCTCTGCATGCGTGCCCACTGTGTGTGTGTGTGTGCCCCCTGCATGCGTGTGTGCCCCCTGTGTGTGAGCCCTGCCCGTGTGCCCCCTGCGTGTGCCCCCTGCATGCCTGTGTGAGCTCTGCATGCGTGCCCACTGTGTGTGTGTGTGCCCCCTGCATGCGTGTGTATCCCCCCGTGTGCGTGCCCCCTGTGTGTGAGCCCTGCCCGTGTGCCCCCTGCATGCGTGCCCACTGCGTGTGTGTGTGCCCCCTGCATGCCTGTGTGAGCTCTGCATGCGTGCCCACTGTGTGTGTGTGCGCCCTGCATGCGTGTGCCCTGCCCATGTGCCGCCCATGTGCCCCCAAGCCCTGCCCGTGTGCCCCCAGTGTGTGAGCCTTGCCCGTGTGCTCCCTGCATGCACATGTGCCCCCGTGTGTGAGCCCTGGCCATGTGCCCCCTGCATGCATGTGCCCCTGTGTGTGAGTCCTGCATGTATGTGCCCTGCCCGTGGGCCCCCAAGCCCAGTGTGTGTGTACCCCCTGCATGCATGTGTGCCCCCCCGTGTGTGTGCGCCCTGCATGCGTGTGTGCGCCCTGCCTGTGTGCCCCCCCGTGTCCCCTGCATGCCCGTGTGCCCCCTGTGTGTGAGCCCTGCATGCATGTGCCCCCATATGCCTGTGTGAGCCCTGCCTTTGTGTCCCGAGTGTGAGCCCTGTCCGTGTGCTCCCTGCATGCCTGTGCGAGCCCTGCATGCGTGCCCACTGTGTGTGCCCCCTGCATGCGTGTGCCCTGCCCGTGTGCCCCCAGTGTGTGAGCCTTGCCCGTGTGCTCCCTGCATGCATGTGCCCCTGTGTGTAAGCCCTGGCCATGTGCCCCGTGTGTGTGCCCCCAAGACTTGCCCGTGTGTGAGCCCTGCCCGTGTGCCCCCTGCGTGCGTGTGCAAGGGCAGACGCGCTGTACTGTTCACCTGGCTAACACCTGGGGCAGTGATCACCCCCTCGCTTGGCCACGCAGGCCACAGACCCAAGTTCAGGGAGGATTCCCTCAGAGCCCATTCGAGGAGCGGCATTCCCACTCCACTCTCTCCATGGTACTCAGGTACCATCTGACTCTCTCCTAGCGCTGGGGCACTGGTGAAACTGGGGACCCAACCGGAGCACAGATGGGGCTCACCAGGAACCTGGCTGGCTGTGGTGCCGCCCTCTCCCACGTGCTGCTGCTGCTTCACATTGAGGCGCTGGTGCATTCAGGTAAGGCCCTTGCGTGGAGGGGAGTCCCCGTGCCCTGGAGGGTGCTGGGCAGGCCTGGGCCCTGTGCATGGAGAGTCCAGGCAGTTCTGGGGCTGGACTTGCCCCCTGCCTCCATCCCAGCTTGAGGGGCCCCCTGGACCTGAGCGAAGAGGCGCTGAGCCCAGCCCTCTGCCTTGGCTTGAGGCAGGAGGCTCCTGGAGCCCATGCCCACCAAGACGCCCTCACCTGGTCTGCTGCAGTGTCCTGTGCCCCCAGGCTGGCCCAGCTCCCGCCTCTGCCAGCTCAAAGCAGCCCCGTTTAGATTCAGTCTCCAGGGACTTGTTCCAGCCGCCTAGAGCCTGTTTCTGTGTTGGTGAAGTGGATCCCTGGAGTGTATGGAGTGGGAAGGGGGCATAGGATGCGCTCCTGGCTCAAGTGTGTGCTGCTTTGATGGCTTTTCCTCCTGATTCCCTGGCAGGGCTGGGGGAACCAGATCCCAAGATTAACGGGCAGTCACTGTTGGTGAGCACCATGCAGGAGGATGAGAGCCAGGACTTCACCTGCCAGGTGGACAGCTGGCAGGCCGTGCCCATGCTCACCTGGTACCTGAATGGCAAGAAGCAGGAGACCAATGGTTCCACAGTGTTGACCACCTTGGCTGAGGCCTTTGAGCAGAGCTCCAGCACTTTCACAGTGACGGCGCAGCGCGCAGACAGGGAACTGAACTGCTCACTGACTGACCCGGCCTCTGGCAAGACCTCCAATGCCTCAGTGCTCCTCAACGTGCAGTGTAAGGGCTGGCTCCTTGGGCTCCGTGCGGGCCAGGTCCTTTGTCTGGAGAACTCATTAGGGGAGAGACCCAGGGGCACCCCTCCCCACAACACACACCTTGCAGCCCCTCTGTTATTCTAGCCATGCCCCCTTTCCCTCTACAGCTCTGCTAATACCCCTTGATTCCAAGCCATGGCCCCTGGCTAGTCCAGCCCTGCCCCTTCTCTCCTCCCAAACTCTGCCTGTGCCCCTCAATCCTGACCCCACTATTCCAGCCCTTCCACTTTGCCCCCAGCTTTGCTGCTGCTCCTCAGTCCTGACTCGCACTCCAAGGAAAGGCAGCTGGTCATACAGAGCTCTGAGGTGGACCCAGCACCCTGGGCTCCACCAAATGTATTTCGCTGGAGATCTGAGGAAGGGTTGGGCTGAGCTCCCCTGAACAGAGAAGCTAACAAGGCCCCTCCTGCACTTTCTCCAGCCAAGTCCCAGGCAGTTAGACATGATGGAATGGGAGAGGCTTCCTTCCCCCCATGCTTGTGTGTCTGGCCCAAGGAGGCAGCCAGAGCAGGGGCTGGACTGGAAGGGGTTAATTGTGCAGTGCCCTGGATGCCCTGGCCAGTTGCAGGGAGGCTCTCTCTCATTAGCAGCTAATTTGGGCCCTCAGGAGCTCTGTGCTGCCAGCACCTGAGGGATTTGAGCCCTGCACCTTGTAGTCAGATGTGCAGAGAACACAGGACACTGACCTGAATCTGGCACTAATCATAACGAAGCCTCCTCATTAAAGTGCAGCACAGACATGAAATTATGGGTTTTCCCTCCCATCGCTGAGACAAGAGACCAAATTCAACTCTGGCAGAGGAACCCTGCCCCTCAGCTCACAAGCCCCTGCTCCCAACCCACAGCTGTGAGCCGTGATCCCCAGATCCCTGCTCTAAACACTAGACCCCACTCCCTGTCCCCAGCTCTAACTACTAGACTCTGCTGCCTCTCCAGGGTCAGCGTTCGCTAGGTTCAAGACCAGGGGCCAGCTTTGTCTTACACACATTTGGTTTGTGTCCCTTCTTGCCTAGTTAAACCGGAGATCGTGACGATGAACGCCAAGTACCAGGAGGCCAAGGACCCAGGTCTCTTCATGGTTCTCTTCGTCCTGGTGCGGGCCAACCCCCCAGCCAGCATCACCTGGATAGACCAGGATGGGCACGTGATGGTGAATACGTCCGACTTCCTCATCCTGGACACCAAGAGCTACCCCTGGCTGACCAACCACACCGTGCAGGTGCAGCTCAGCAGCGTGGCCAAGAACTTCTCTTTCACTGCTGCTAACAATGTGGGCATAACCAACTCCTCCATCCTGCCACCGGGTAGGTGGGACCCTCTGGGCGTTGGGCACTGGGGTGGAGAGCGTTGCAGCAAGGGTGGGAGAGGCTGCAGCCCGTGCAAGCAGGGCTGTGGGGCAAGTGCCTGAGTGAGGGGATGTCCATGGGGAAACTGGATGTTCTGAGAGCTAGTGGGGATGGACACATCTTTCCTATTACTGCCCTGTAGAGGAGCTGATACCTCCTTTGTCTCCCCAATATACACACCCCTGCCCTGGGGCAGGATTAGAGCCAGTGCCTCCTGGAGGGGAAAGCCCTGTATCCTACTGCCCCCCAGAAAGCATCTCTGTTTTGTGAGAACAATTTTACAGAGGAGCCCAGCTGTGCTTGACGCTCCCAGCTCCATGGTGGGGGAACTGGGTAGTGAATGTAGAGACTCATGTTATCCTTCTGAAGCGCAACGTCCCAAAGCTGAGAGCAATTATGAGCCAAATCAGCTGAGAGGAAGAAAAAAATGTGAATGATAGTTGGGAAGACGTTAACACCTTACTGGATGCCTAGAAGCCCACAAGGAAGAACACCGTGTAGGTTAAGAAACCGACCTGGTTTAAACCAGGTTTAAACCCGATAACCTTTAAACCAGGTTTTTTAACCAACATGGTGTTCTTCTTTGTGGGCTTTTAGGCACATATATAAAACAAATGGAAGAAAGGGGAAGTTAATAATAATGAATATAAATCAGCAGTTAAGAATTGTAGAAAATTAATAAGGGAAGCAAAAAGACATAACTCTGCTGGCCACAGATTTCTCCTTAGGGACTTTTAAAAAAGTATTAGGAATAAAAAGAATCCTAACAATTGTATCAGTCCACCGCTAGATGGAAATAGTAAAATTATCAGTAATAATGCAGATAAGGCAGAAGTGTTCAATAAATATTTCTGTTCTGTATTTGGGGAAAAAACAGATGATATAATCTCATCACATGGTGATGGTAACACTTTCCATTCCACTACTATCTCTGGAGAATGTTAAACAGAAGCTAGACATTTTAAAATAATCAGGTCCAGCTAACCTGCATCCAAAAAATTTTAGTAAGCGGGCTGAGGCAATCACTGAACTATTTTTGTTTATTTCCAATAAGGCTTGGAGCACTGGGGAAGTTCCAGAAGACTAGGAGAAAGCTAATGTACCAATTTTGAAAAAAGATTAAATGGGACAACCCAGGTGATTGTAAGCCTGTCAACCTGACATCAATCCTGGGCAGGACAATGCAGTGGCTAATATGGGACTTGGTTAATAAAGATTTAAAGAAGGATGTAATTAATGCAAATCAACATGGGTATATGGAAAATAGATCCTGTCAAATCACTTTATCTTTTTTTGATGAGATTACAAATTTGGTTGATAAATGTAATAGTATTGATGAAATAGACTTCTGGAAGGCATTTAACTTGGTACTGCATGACATTTTGATTAAAAAAAGAATAATATAAAATGAACACAGCACACAGTAAATGGATTAAAAACTGGCTAACTGATGGGTCTCAAAATGTAATTGTAAATGGGGAATCATCATCAACAATGTTTGTTTCCAGTGGGGTCCCGCAGGGACCGGTTCTTGGCCCTACACTGTTTATCAATGATCTGGAAGAAAACATAAAATGACTGATAAAGTTTGCAGGTGACCTAAATATTGGGGGAGTGGTAAACAGTGAAAAGGACCGGTTACTGATTCAGAGTGCTCTGGATTGCTTGGTAAACTGGGTGCAAGCAAACAAAATATACATTTTAATATGGCTAAATGTAAATGTATCCATCTAGAAGCAAAGAGTGCAGGCCATACTTACAGGATGGGGGACTCTAGCCTGGGAAGCAGTGACTCTGAAAAACACGTGGGAGTCATGGTGGATAATCAGCTGAACACGAGCTACTAGTGTGATGCTGTGGCCAAAAATGGTAATGAGATCTGGGCATGAATAAATAGGGGAGTCTTGAGTAGGAGTAGAGATTAGTTAACCTTTGCGTTTGGCACTGGTGCGACTACTGCTGGAATCCTGTGTCCAGTTCTGGTGTCCACAATTCAAGGGGGATATTGATAAATTGGAGAGCGGTCAGGGAAGAGCCATCAGAATGATTAAAGGATTAGAAAACGTGCTTTATAGCGATAGACTCAAAGAGCATAATTTATTTAGCTTAACAAAGAGACGGTTAAGGGGTGACTTGATTGCAGTCTATAATATGTACATGGGGAGCATATATTTAATAATGGGCCCTTCAGTCTACCAGAGAAAGGTGGAACAAGATCCAAGGGCTGGAAGTTGACGCTAGACAAATTCAGACTGGAAATAAGATGTCCATGTTTACCGGGGAGTGTAATTAAGCCCTGGAACAATGTAGCAGGGGTTGTGGTGGACTCTCCATCGCTGCTCTGGGAATTATTTGGGGCAAGTTCCCTGGCCTGTGTTATAAAGTCAGACTAGATGATTGCAGTGGCCACTCCTGGCCTTGGAATCTGTGAACCTGTGATGGGGGAGCCATAGATGCTATATGGGAATGGCCAGCGAGCGCAGCCCAGGGGAGGTGTAGGCCTGTATGTGCTGCGTCTAGAGGTCTCTAATGCAGGTGACTGGCTCTGGTGCAGGTCTCCTGGATACCCGTGTGGAGCTGCCCCTCCTGGCCATCATTGTTGGAGGAGCCTTGGCACTGGGGACTCTCCTCTGCCTCAACACCCTCATCATCTGTGTCGTCTGCAGGAGGGGGAAGGTGGCATCAGGTGAGAGGGACGTGTCCTTGCACGGCCGGTGCCCTGGACACCAGGGCTCTTCTTTGGGCCTGGGAATGCTCCCTCCCCCACCCGCTTGGGTCACGGGCCCCACTGCCCCTGCCGTGCCCAGCTCTGTGGAAAGGCCAGGATGCCAACTTTGGCCCTAACGCGCTCTCTTCTTTGCCAGGGCTCTCTGGACCTACGCCACTGCCGCCGAGGTAACCCACCCCTGCCCCTCGCTTTGGGGTCTCTGTTCTGACCGGACTTGGTGCAGGGGTAAAAGTGCCTTATTTATCCCCCTCCCCAAACAGCCTGAACCCACCTCCCCCATGCACCTGTGCCTGCCTCTTTAACCCCATCACTGCTATGGCATGTGCAGTCTTTGGGAGGGTCTGGGGCCACTAGGAGCACGTGGAGATTGGCTCAGCTCCATGTGGTGCCCTGGGGCTGGGGTAAGTTTGGCGTTGTTGCAAGGTGCCAGATTCACAGTACTGGAGATAAGAGTCTTTTATCCCCAGAGCAGGGGCAGCCCGGGCACCCACACCTGCTGCTTTGGAGAGACCCTGTGTAGGGGCACGAGGAGAGTCTTGTGGGGCCAGCTGGGGCTGACTGTAATTTGGGCTTTTGGGGAGCTAGACTGACTCCTGCCAACTCACTGCAGAGAGGGGCCCCAGCTGCTGTCTGGGGACAGCGTCCAGTCCGTGCCAGGCGGGCAGGGCTCCCTATCCCGACCTCCCCCCTTGAGCAGCGCTGGTTCCATAGGACACGGATGTAGCAACAGCAGGGGCTGAGGGCCAGCTGTGTGTTCCAAGGCCCTGCCAACCCACCCGGCATGAGCCAAATCTACCGCCACGTAGGCATGAACGAGGGGCAGGGCCTCTGGGCAGGAGGCCTGCACAGCAGTATGTGCTGTGCCACTGCAGGGGGCGCTTGCAGCCATTCAGTCTTCGTTCTTGTTGCAGCGATTCCGACAACCTGAAGCTGAACAGCGTGCGACTGCCACGAGAGAACATGTCCCTCCCGTCCAACCTGCAGCTCAATGACCTCACGCAGGAGGCCAAAGGTATGTTCCTTACCAGAACCGGGCTGTTCAGAGGGATGTCCCTTCTGAGCTGGGCGCAGCTGCCCATAGCAGATGGGGTGGGCTTTCCCATTGACCCAGCGTGAGCCTTTCCCCCAGACGCCTCTCCTGCATCTGTCTGGGGCAGCGGCTTCCCCTTTGATTGTAGGTCTGTACGCCGGGCTGGGACTGGACCAGTATCCCCAGCTCGGGGAGTCCCAGCTCTGATGGGAGCAGTACAGATGTGGACACAATGTGTGTGATTCCTCCTCACTCCAAACACCTTCCCCTGACAGCCAGCCATGGAGACGCAGGAATCCAGACCGAGCAGAAGGACGATGCCCTGTCAGAGCCAGAGAACAGCCTGGGCCTTGGTAACAGAGGTAACGAGTCTGGGCAGCCCTCTAGGGGCAGGGAGTGGATCTGGGAAAGATGGTTCCATCCTGTGATGGACTAGTGCAAATGGCTTATTACTGGGTGCAGTGTCAGCTCATCATTCTGGGATGTACTAGCAGGAGTGTTGTAAGCAAGACACAGGAAGTAATTTTTCCGCTCTGCTCCGTGGTGATTAGGCCTCAACTGGAGTATTGTGTCCATTTCTAGGCACCAATTTCAGGCAAGATTTGGAGAAAGTCCAGAGAAAAGTAACAAATGATTAAAGGTCTAGAAAACATGACCGATGAGGGAAGACTGAAAAAAATTGGGTTTGTTTAGGCTGGAGAAGAGAAGACAGAGGGGACATAATAGTTTTCAAATACATAAAAGGTTGTTACATGGAGGAGGGAGAAAAATTGTTGTTCTTGTCTTATCCTCAGAGGTGAAGAAGCAATGGGCTTAAATTGCAGCAAGGAAGGTTTAGGTTGGACATTAGGAAAAACTTCCTAACTGTCAGGGTGGTTAAAGCATTGGAATAAATTGCGTAGGGAGGTTGTGGAATCACCATCATTGGGGATTTTTAAGAGCAGGTTGGACAAACACCTGTCAGGGATGGTCTAGCTAATACTTAGACTTGACTTGAGTGGTCCGGACTAGGTGACCTCTCAAGATCCTTTCCAGTTCTATGATTCTATAATGCAAGAACTAAGGGGTCACCGAATGAAATTAATAGGCAGCAGGTTTAAAACAAACTAAAAGTATTTCTTCATACAACGCACAGTCACCCTGTAGCACTGTTTGCCAGAGGATGTTGTGAAGGCGAAGACTAGATAAATTCATGGAGGCTAGGTCCATCAATGGCTATTAGGCAGGATGGGCAGGGAGGGTGTCCCTAGCCTCCATTTGCCAGAAGCTGGGAATGGGCAACAGGGAATGGATCACTTGATTCCCTGTTCTGTTCATTCCTTCTGGGGCAGTTGGCATTGGCCGCTGTCGGAAGACTGGATACTGGGCTAGATGGCCCCCTGTTGTGTCTCCTCCACCTAGCATGCCCTGCCCCTTCCTGCCCTTGCTCCTCCCACTTCCTGGTGATCAGCAGGCACGGGGGGGGGGGTGATTGGTGGGGCTGCTGAGCAGCCATTATTTTTTTCCCAGGGGTCTTCAGTCCTGGAGCACCCACAGAGTGTAGTGGGCCTGTAGGTCTGACCCAGTATGGCTGGTCTTATGTTCTTAATATTGTTTAATTTACGTTTAGACCTTTGTATAGATTGTCATTAATCAAGCCTATTTAACTTAAATATTAAAATGGGCTGAAAGTGGAGGGGCTGGTAGGCAACTTGCATGGATATGCTTTGAAATGACCGGAGTGTTGGGGCTTTAGCGAGCTTGGGAATAGCGTATCACCTGCATCCCGAAGCTTAATTGAGCTGCATTTGCTGACCCACAACCTGGGCTGACAGTGCAGCAGGGCCCTTGTAATGGGGTTTCTTTTGTCCTCCAGGTTTCATCCGGATCCCGATGGTTGGGCACATTTACAAAGAGTCCAGCATGAGCAGTGATGAAATATGGCTATGAATGTGTAGGCAGGACCCTCCTGTGGGGTCCAGGTTATCCCTCAGTCTCTTGGGATGAGTCTACTGATCCATTGGTACTGCAGACCCATCCAGGAGCTGCCATTCTCCCCAGAATCCCAGAGTGCAGCAGCCAGCTCAGAACAAGCTCTCTGTGTAACCACCACCAGAGCTCCAGGTGAGAAAATTGCAATGTCACTAAGTTCCTGTGACTGCAGGTCTTCCACACCATCCTGTCCCAAGGATCTCTGGGGGTCTTCAGCTCTTGCACTTGAGTGGGTTAGTTAGTCTCACCGAAAACATCATGGAGTCTGATTTTTAAGAACTCTCTAGTGTGCTAGGGGGCAGATGGAGCATCAAGAGTGGGAAAGGCCTGTTCGCCTGCCCAGGAGCAAGAGAAATTCATACATGTAACAGCCATGGTCATTTCATCTCCACTCAGCTATGGCAGCATCCAGCTATGTCCATCTCTGAATGGATCAGGGCTGCGTTCTGGAGCTCCTGTGAGGAGTCTGAAACTGCTGGGAGTGGAAGAGGGTGAGGTAATGTCAGCATCTTAGGGGAGCATGGGAGTGATTGGCAGGAAGCCTGGCTTGCCCAAACACCAATCTCAGTTAGTCACACATTCTGTCTCAGGCCTGGCCAAGTACCTAAGCCCAGTGGCTCCTGATCTGCTGGTTGGGTGGTAGGAAATCCAGAAGATCAGGCTCTAGGTGTTTCAAACTAGGCTTCAAGAATTAGGGACCGCTTTGGAAAACATGGTCTATCCTGTGTGCGCTGAGTATTGTATCATACAGTGGGAGATGGAACAGACTTACCTTCCCATGGGGCTGGGATGGGAGGAGCACTCCAGGAATGGTATAGTACTAAAACCTAGAATAGCAAGCACTGCGGCCATTATTTGTGAGCTGCTCTAGTTCTGTGTACTCACTCTGCTAGGGAAAAGTAAACCTCACTAGTTTGGGATGAAACCGAAAAAAGAGCGTGAGTACCCCTTGGGGCTTTTCAGCCTCAAGTTAACTCCAGCCCTATATTGGGAGAGCAGTGATGGGCTGCTCCTGGGTATCCCATAATCAACCTCTTTGTGAAACAGAACATGGGGTAGTTTCTGCTTGGAGCCCACAGCTATCTCCTGGAGAAGAACTAGAGTGATAAAGGGAAGTTCTTACTCTTTGAAAAGAACATTTAGGAGAGATGTGGCCCTGCTGTGCCCTCATTTACACTCAAGCAGTTCTGCTGCGGACAAGGGACAGGTATGGGTATGCCAGAGGGTAGTTATCACTCTAATTCTTTACCCCTCTGAACCTAGACACTGCAGCACACAGAGAACCTTTCTATGTGAAAAACCACTGCAGACCCTAACCGTCCATTGCAATAACCGCTGTGTAATTCCTACAGCCTAGAGGTGCTGCAGCTCCTGGGCACTAGGTATGGCTCTGAGGTTTGTTAGCCTTTGCTTTGTTAGTGTCTTGCTATGGCAACTGTATCTCTCTGTCAATGTGCATCTGGAAAGAGCAATTCTTTCCTGGGAGACTCCCATTTGTGACCTGTCTCTCATGTCAAGAAGGGGGCTTGGACTGGGTGCCAGTCAATAAGCACAAATAGAGGTGCTGGTGGAAATAAATACATGTGACCATGCAGGCTGACCAGCTTCTGAGTAATATATTAAGCTATGCATCAAATGATCTAGCAGCTGTTAGTTAGTTGTTGTAAGATGCTGCAGTGTTAGCTGAGGCGTGTTTCTCTGTAACTTAAGCACTTTTAAGAATAAAATTGTATAATCAAAGTGTAATGCAGAGCTCTATCTACATTGGCTGATGCTCTGTCTCTGGCAGGAGTTGATGGGATGGAGGGACCTATTGTGTCTTAGCTGCTGTAATAAGGGAGCTGTAAGTGGTCCTCAGCCCAAGGATCTTGTTCAGAGCACTGACAACAGTGTCAGGCAAATTCTTCCAACAGCAGTAAACCAAATAATTGTCTGTAGTGGTGGCTGGTTATTTCTGGTGATCTGTCTGCTTCTCCTAAAATGCAGCCCACTAGTGGGCCAAACTCTGCAGGAAGTTACAAGTGTGAACTGGGTGTACCTGTTGGATTCACAGTAGGCTAAGCTGGCTCAGAGCTAGTGCCCTCCTCTCTACCCAGAGGCTGATGAAGGGGACATTCCACGTGGCAACTGATAGTACCTACAGGAAACAAGGGGGAAACAGACTCCACTGTGCCTTGATATGAAGGCACTACCACCCTCCCCCTCCTGTCAGTCCTCTGAGTTTTCTCTCTAGAGTGGCTGCTAATGGGCTCCTGCTACAGAGCAAAGGTCCATCCACAGCACCACCTCCTCCCCTTCAATTGCTTCCAGTGACAGCTCTTCCCCCTTACAGCACAGGTGTACACGAGCCCATGATGTGTGGTGAATACATCACTTCATTGGAGAAGCCCATGCTGAAGCCTACCTCCAGGTGAATGCCATGGTTGTGTCCCTCAGTGCTGGTCATCTCTCCAACTGGTGGCTGAATCTTGTACTCATCTCATAATGGGAACAGCTGCAGAGAAGCGAACCAGAGCCCATTCCTGCAGTGAACTCCTGGCTCCCTAGCAATGCAGGCTGGGTCTCTGGGCTACAGTCCTTTAAATATTTGCTTGGGGGAAAGGGTCACACAGCTGATCCTTAGACCCAACTCTGCAGCTGAGCAGGCTGCAGAGCCACATGGGTTAGTAGTCTAGGGAATGGCTATGAAAGGAGTCTTGCAGGTAGGTGTGCAAGCTAAAAAGCTCTGTTAATTGGTGGGGCCTTCGTCAGCGGGTGGAGCTACCATGCAGGCCAGGGCTTTATAACATAGCGCGCAAGCGACCAGGGAGCGTGCGAACAGGGGCTGCTAACAGGGAGTTTCGCACGGGAGTTTGGAAAGGGAGGGCGAAAGGGCCAGGGCCCCTTCCCATCCATTGCCTCTGAAACAAGAGCCTGTGCTACATGCACAACAGCTTGATTCAAACAAGGCCCTGCCATTAACAAGGAGACCGTGCAGGCCACAGCCCAGCAGCAGAGTGGGGGCTCTCCAGTCTAGTATGCCGAGTGCATCAGGGTCCATTACCAGCTCTGTGGGCAGGTGGCACAGATGTGCAAGGAGCTGCTGGCCCTCAGAGACCACATACAGGTTTTGGAGGCCAGGGTGGCAGAGCTGGAGGAGCTAAGACTGGCAGAGAGGTCTGTTGATGAGGCTTTCTGGGACACTATGGTTTTGTCCTACCTTCAGTCAGACAGCCCCTGCACTACTGACAAGGATGAAAGGCCCAGAGAAGCAGAGCAGTCCATGGGAGCAGAGGGTAACCTTGCCATAGTTGGGACCCTCCTTCCAGAAGATGATGAGGGATCCTCTCACACTGCACTTACCTTCCCAGGGGAGGGAACTCTAGTCATTAGGATAAGGCAGGTGTTAGTAATGAGAGATTCAATCATTAGAGACACATAGATAGCTGAGTTTGTGATGACCAGGAGAACCATATGGTGACTTGCCTGCCTGGTACAAAGGTTGCAGATCTCTTGAGGTGTCTGGATAGACATCTCTGTACTGCTGGGGAGGAGCCCACAGTTGTGGTACATGTAGGTACCAATGACATAAGGAAGGGTAGGAGAGACATCCTGGAGGCCAAACTTTGGCTGCTAGGGAAGAGACTGAAATCCAGGACCTCTATGGTGGCATTCTCAGAAATGCTCCCAGTTCCACGCGCAGGGCCAGGTAGGCAGGCAGGCAGAGCTTCAGAGTCTCAATGCGTGGATGAGACGATGGTGTAGAGAGGAGGGGTTTAGATTTATCAGGAATTGGGCAAACTTTTCGGATGGGAGGAGCCTATACAGGAGAGATGGGCTCCACCTAAACCAAAGCAGAACCAGACTGCTGGCACTAACCATTCAAAAGGTTGCAGAGCACTTTTTAAACTAGAAGATGAGGGAAAGCCGACTGCTGCAGAGGAGCATGTGGATCAGACACAGACCTCACTTTGAGGACAGTCTATTGATAGACATTCTCTAGGTTATACTCAGGAGCAGACTATGGAAGAGGATAATGTAAGGGCCAGATCAGACACATCAGAAAAGAGCAGACAAATACATAAACAATGACAAGTTTTTAAACTGCTTGTACACAAATGCTAGAAGTCTAAAGAATAAGATGAGTGAAGTAGAGTGCCTCATGATAACGGAGGATATTGATGTAATAGGCATCACAGAAACCTGGTGGACTGAGAGCAATCAATGGCGCACAATCATTCCGGGGTACAAAATATATTGGAAGGACAGACTAGGTCGTGCAAGGGGGAAGTGGCACTATATGTGAAAGAAAGTGTCGAATCAAGTGAAGTTAAAATCTTAAGTGAATCCACATGTTCCACAGACTCTCTAGGGATAGTAATTCCATGCTCTAATAAGAATATAACATTAGGGATCTATTATCAACCACCTGCCCAGGACAGTGATAGGGATGATGAAATGCTAAGGGAAATTAGAGAGGCTATCAAAATTAAGAACTCAATAATAGTGGGGGATTTCAATTATCCCCATATTGACTGGGAGCATGTCTCTGCATTTCATCCCAAGGTGACATCAGTTCTCAATACTTTAAATGGCTGCTTCTTGGAACAGCTGGCATAGGAACCCACAAGGAGAGAGGCAACTCTAGATTGAGTCCTGCGTGGGGCGCAGGAGCTGGTCCAAGAGGTAACTATAGCAGGACCGCTTGGAAATACTGACCAATGTAACAACATATAACATCCCTTTGTGGTGGAAATAACATCTCAACAGCCCAACACTGTGGCATTTAATTTCAAAAGGGGGAACTATGCAAAAATGAGGAGATTAAGCAGCCATTAAAAGCTACAGTGACTAAAGTGAAATCCCTGCAATCTGCATGGGCGCTTTTTAAAGACACCATAAAAGAGACCACCTCCAATGTCTACCCCAAATTAAAAAACACAGTAAAAGAACTAAAAAAGAGTCATCGTGGTTTAATAACCATGTAAAAGAAGCAGTGAGAGATGAAAAAGACTTCCTTTACAAAGTGGAAGTCAGATCCTAGCGAGGTAAATAGAAAGGAGCATAAACACTACCAAATTAAGTGCAAGAGTGTAATAAGAAAGGCCAAAGAGGAGTTTGAAGAACAGCTAGCCATAAACTCCAAAGGTAATAAAATGTTTTTTAAGTACATCAGAAGCAGGAAGCCTGCTCAACAACCAGTGGGGCCCCTCGGTGATCGAGATACAAAAGGAGCGCTTAAAGACGATAAAGTCATTGCGGAGAAACCAAATGGATTCTTTGCGTCAGTCTTCACATCTGAGGATGTTAGGGAGATTCCCAATCCTGAGCCGCCTTTTGTAGGTGACAAATCTGAGGAACTGTCACAGATTGAAGTGTCACTAGAACAGGTTTTGGAATTAATCGATAAACTCAACAACAACAAGTCACCGGGACCGGATGGCATTCACCCAAGAGTTCTCAAAGAACTCAAATGTGAAGTTGCGGAACTATAAACTAAGGTTTGTAACCTGTCCTTTAAATGGGCTTCTGTACCCAACGACTGGAAGATAGCTAATGTGACGCCAATTTTTAAAAAGGGCTTTAGAGGTGATCCCGGCAATTACAGACCGGTAAGTAACATCCATACCAGGCAAATCAGTCCAAACAATAGTAAAAAATAAGATTGTCAGACACATAGAACTTAAATTGTTGGCCAAAAGTCAACATGGTTTCTGTAAAGGGAAATCATGTCTTACTAATCTATTAGAGTTCTTTGAAGGGGTCGACAAACATGTGGACAAAGGGGATCCAGTGGAGGTAGCGTACTTAGCTTTCCAGAAAGCCTTTGACAAGGTCCCTCGCCAAAGGCTCTTACGTAAATTAAGTTGTTGTGGGATAAAAGGGAAGGCCCTTTTATGGATTGAGAACCGGTTAAAAGACAGGGAACAAAGGGTAGGAATTAATGGTAAATTCTCAGAATGGAGAGGGGTAACTAGTGGTGTTCCCCAAGGGTCAGTCCTAGGACCAATCCTATTCAATTTATTCATAAATGATCTGGAGAAAGGGTAAAAAGCGAGGTGGCAAAGTTTGCAGATGATACTAAACTGCTCAAGATAGTGAAGACCAAAGCAGACTGTGAAGAACAAGATCTCTCAAAACTACGTGATTGGGCAACAGAATGACTAATGAAATTTAATGTGCATAAATGTAAAGTAATGCACATTGGAATAAATAACCCCAACTATACATACCATATGATGGGGGCTAATTTAGCTACAACGAATCGGGAAAAGATCTTGGAGTCATCGTGGATACTTCTCTAAAGACATCCACATGGTGTGCAGAGGCGGTCAAAAAAGCAAACAGGAGGTTAGGAGTCATTAAAAAAGGGGATACAGAATAAGAAAGAGAATAAATTATTGCCCTTATATAAATCCATGTTGTGCCCACATCTCGAATACTGTGTACAGATGTGGTCTCCTCATCTCAAAAAAGATATACAGCGTTTAAAAGAGAACTGGATAAATTCATGGTGTTTGTCAGTGGGTGGAGATGGATGGCAGGAGAGAGATCACTTGATCATTGCCTGTTAGGGTCACTCCCTCTGGGGCACCTGGCATTGGCCACTGTCGGTAGACAGGATACTGGGCTAGATGGATCTTTGGTCTGACCCAGTACAGCTGTTCTTATGAGTCCAGACAGCTGCATGGGCAGTGTGAGGGTTATGTCATTAAGGAGATGCTCTGCCCAAGCTGATTTCAGGTACCAAAGACATTGTTACCCTTGCTGAGGTACTCCCACTCACAAGCACTTGTTTAATGCTGAATCCTCTGGGAATGAGCCAAAGAAAGAGGGACATGCAGCATTTACAATTAAACACCACGAGCTAAATTCTAACCTCTGCTAATTCATCTGAGTCGTACGCTGTCCAGCTGCCAGTACATACAGAAAGATGGAGGTTTCGATATTGCTTTGCCTTGCTCTGCTGATTGGCTTAGGCGAAGGCTCTGCTGCTAGGTGCAGGCCCCAGCTCATGAAGAAAGGGTCTTTTCCTCAGCTGAAGCTTAACACTTCTGTCTCTCCTGCTTGTGAGGGTGGATTTGATGGAGGACTCCCTACCTTTCTCCCTTCAGCCAGGGCTTTGAAATGCTGTGGGGGAAAGGAGACTGTGTTAGTGCAGTGACTTGCTCTGGTCACTTAACACACACAACCAGCTGTTGAGAGATAATCTACTGAGACCACCAAATGAAAAAACTCCCCAAAACAATCAGAATTCCACTACGACAACACTAAGTGTGAGGCATTCTTTCAACCCACCCCCACAAAAAGGCATACCTCTAAGTAGAATATTGATGCAATTTGAAAAGCTACTCAACTACATTCATGAAACATAAAGGCTTCCTTTCCACTCTACATAAAATAATCTGTTATTTAGAGGAAGCAACTACACTGCTCGAAAGATAAAGCTGATGTAGGAGGAAAGGGGAAACGTATGGGACAATGGTCCCCACACCTCCATACACACATTAATACAAAATGAAAAGTATGTTCACATTCATCAGTGGAATCTAAGTCCCCTTAGAATTAAGTGAATTTATGGTACAGGGATTGGCAAATGCTGGAGAGAATGTAAGGGAAGGATTTCTCCACACATAGCAAATGCGTCCACAAATTAAAGACATTTTGGAAAGTCCTTGGAGACTTAAGAAGGGAAATAACAGGGCACCAGTATTTTATTAAATTGTCCTGCAAACTGCTTTTTATAAGAGCCCTAAAAATTGATCATTCTTTCTTCAGCTGCTAGTAGAAGTACCACAGCATTTAGTGGAAGAGGATTGACTCCCCTCAAACTAGTGACTGAGATCAAGAAGTGTGGGAAATTCTGGTACTAGAAAAAGTCATGTCAGCATTCTACAGCAGAGATGGAATAGCTATATATTGAAAGGGGGGAAGTGGGTTGGAGTTTGCTGGAAGAGGGTCACTATATGCAAGTGTTGGATGAAGGAATCCTTCTGAGTCATGGGAAGCCTGTGAGGTGAAAAATGCATTACAGCTACAATTGTTAGGAAAGAATGGTAACACTTCAGAAAGCGATGTTGTCATGGGCTCTTCAGCAGTGCAGGGAAGCTATTGTAAATTTCAGGACAAGTGGCTTAACACTGCCTCTCCCCCTCCCCACCTTTGAGCATTCTAACACTGATAGCCTGGAAGGTGGTGGACACTGGAGTCACCTACCTGTGAGTTCTTGAACTCTGAATACAGCGAGAAGAGGACATGCAGGGACTGGACCCGATTCTTATAGACAGGAATGTCCAGAATAGCTAGGACAAAACAACATAAGGATTCTGAGTACAATGCTGCTGCCTGGATGTTGGCCCTCTCCAAGTAGCAATACTCTCTGCGCATCCACAGTGCTTTGGGGCTTTACGCACACAGTTCTTTCTCCCAACTGCAGTCACCAGGAGATGTATCAGCTTAGGTCAGGGCTGAACTTGACTCCAGGTGTCTCTTGCTTTTCCTAACTGTAGTTCCAACTCTAGTGCTCCTAGGCTACTGTGCAGTCAGGGGGTGAGCAGTGAATGGTGAATAGGCCAGAGCCTGCCCCGAATATCCAGAGGGAACAGACACATTTAGAAATATGGGACCCAACTGTTTCGCCACACAAGGACATGATACTGGGAGCACAACACCCATCTCCAGGAAAAACAAGTTTTGAAATGAAAGCTCTAGGTCAGAGTCATTCACCTTGATGCCATGTGGAACAGCTACAGGTTCCGAAGGGATCACCTGTCAGCCCGCCCACACCTGGGGCATGGTGACAAAAGACTCAGCTTGCATGGGAGGGGAATGCAACTAATGCACCTGCAATACTTCCTCCAAAGAGCCTGAGAACACTGCTGTCGGGAGGACGTGCTGCCTGCTCAGACACCCCCTTAGGCACAGAACACTTCACAGAATCATAGAATATCAGGGTAGGAAGGGACCTCGGGAGATCATCTAGTCCAACCTCCTGCTCAAGGCAGGACCAATCCCCAGATCCCAAAGTGGCCCCCTCAAGGATTGAACTCAAAACCCTGGATTTAGCAGGAACAATGCTCAAACCACTGAGCTATCCCTCCCCCCCACAGTTTGCGCATGGTGGTGCTTGGAGGATAGTGAGGAGCTAGCACTCTGCTCTCGCTGAGAAGAAGATGAGAGTGAGACATACAGGTCCTTTGCTTACCACATATCATGTCAATATACTCAGCCAGGCCACAGTTGATGTCTGCCGTTGGAAGGGTTACCTAGAAGGGACATGGAAAGAGTGACTCATGATCCAGCTCTTTTTCAGTGCCCATACAGCGAGACTCGCACTAGTGTCACCCCAGCACAGAGCAGGCCTGGCCTGCTTTATATGGAGGGAAGCCTCTGAGGCCCGTTCATCACTTGGTGTCTCTACCAACATGGGGGACAATTAGTACCAATGGTGTTGTTGCCGGCTGTGATGTGGATGCCTGTTCACTAGGAATTGGGCTGAAACTCACCCATTTCACACAGGCATCATAGGGTGGCAGCTTTCAAGCACCACTGACTGACCTGGCTGGCTTTGAGGCTTGAGCTAGAACATACCAAACTGCCTAGTCACTGGTTGCACAGTGGTTTTCCTCCATATTGATACACGAAACCCAAACAGCTCTGAGCCAGCCTGCGTTAATGAGGGATAACACAGAGTAGGCAAATAGCAAACAAGCCCAGATTATGCTTCTAATACACAGCTGGGGTAGCTGTTAGGCAGGCTGACAACATACCTTTCCCAAGAGCTCCTCAAATTCTGGGGACCATTCCTGCATCAGAGTCTCGATATCAGGCATTGGCCTGCAAGGGGAGAAAAACAACCCTGCATGTAAAGACACAGTATGCCAGCGTTAATTTTGCTGGATGTGGAGCTTCCTGATAGTGCACTGACAACAGACTGGTGTGACTGGGGAGAGCGTGACACAGCAACTGCACTCTTGTCCTCACAGAGGGAGAAAACAGACACACATTTGCACCTATGAGCACACACAACTGTGGTCCTGATTAAGCAGCTTTCACAGTAGTCAAAACAAGGTGCCAACTCCATATTGCAAGATACAAGAGCAAGTCATCCACGATTTCACTACACCTGATATAGAATGAGAGTTAATGTACTAGACTTCACCTCTGGAGGTCTGGGATCAAGTCTGGTTTGGATCACATGGGAAAATGAGTTTGATGGTCTCAGATTAATCCACACATCTGGACATCACAATCTATATACGGTACAAATCTCTTCACAGGAGAGGCTTTTGGGATAGCAGGGGGGCTGCTGGCAGGGACAGGATTTTTGGCAGGTGTGTGCCGTGAGCTCAGGCCTGGAAAAGCAGGGAGTATGCGAGGCAGGATACTGGCAAAGCAGGGTGAAAAAGCTTTTCTAATAATACCACCTTCCTCAAAACGCTTTGCCAAGGTACTCAGGATCATTATCCCTGTGCAAACTATACCTGGCCCAAGTGAGCATCATTCATCATACTCGCTTTAGTGGGGACCAAACTCACTTGGAAAGTTAAAGACACAAACAGCTGTATGTTTCAAAATCAAGGCAGAGTTTTGCTGAGGAGTTTTGAATCAATAGGAATTTCAGTTAAGACTGGATGAGCCAAGTAAAGGTAACATGGAGAGAGTGCACACAATAATTCTTAACTGTTGCCTGTGTCAAAGATTTTGACTTGTACACACAATCCATAGCTGTAACCATTTACCAAGTGTCTGATGAGACATCAATTCCTTCTTCAGAGTCATGGCAAGAATAACGCTGATGAGGTGATGTTTTTATCTTCTCTAAATAAACCATTAGTCTAACTCTGTATCTGCATTTCTAAAAGCCCTATCACTGCAGTGCAACATACTGTAGGTCAACAAAGTTCCTCCTCTCTCCTGATTGCATTTTGTGAAGAGTTAACTATAGTTCTTCGCTGTCATACAGAGCCTTTCATCCCAGGGTATCTAAGCACTTCGCAAACATTAGACTCATAGACTAAGGTCAGAAGGGACCATTATGGTCATCTAGTCTGACCTGCACAATGCAGGCCACAGAATCTCACCCACCCACTCCTGTAACAAACCCCTAACCTATGTCTGAGTTATTGAAGTCCTCAAATTGTGGTTTGAAGACCTCAAGCTGCACAGAATCCTCCAGCAACTGACCCGTGCCCCATGCTGCAGAGGAAGGCGAAAAACCTCCAGGGCCTCTGCCAATCTGCCCTGGACAAAAATTCCTTCCCGACCCCAAATATGGCGATCAGTTAAACCCTGAGCATGTGGGCAAGACTCACTGGCCAGCACCCAGGAAAAAATTCTCTGTAGTAACTCAGATCCCACCCCATCTAACATCCCATCCCAGACCACTGGGCCTATTTACCTGCTGATAATCAAAGATCAATTGTCAAATTAATTGCCAAATTTAGGCTATACCATCCCCTCCATAAACTTATCGAGCTTAGTCTTGAAGCCAGATATGTCTTTTGCCCCCACTACTCCCCTTTGAAGGCTGTTCCAGAACTTCACTCCTCTAATGGTTAGAAACCTTCGTCTAATTTCAAGTCTAAACTTCCTAGAGTCCAGTTTATATCCATTTGTTTGTGTGTCCACATTGGTACTAAGCTTAAATAATTCCTCTCCCTCCCTAATATTTATCCCTCTGATATATTTATAAAGAACAATCATATCCCCCCTCAACCTTCTTTTGGTTAGGCTAAACATGCCAAGCTCTTTGAGTCTCCTTTCATAAGTGGGACGCTAAACACTGAGGATGGAGTGGAGGTTAAGGATAATCTAGGCATGGCCCAATATCTAAACAAATACTTTGCCTCAGTCTTTAATGAGATTAATGAGGATTTTAGGAATAATGGTAGGATGACAAGTGGGAATGAGGATATGGAGGTAGCTATTACCAAGTCCGAGGTAGAAGCCAAACTTAAACAGCTTAATGGGACAAAATTGGAGGGCCCAGATAATCTTCATGCAATAATATTAAAGCAACTGGCACATTAGAGAAGCCCCTCAGTCCTACTCTCAGGTAAGTCAGTATTACTATCCTCATATGACAGGTGGGGAAACTGAAATACAGAGTAAGTGACTTGTCCAACATCAAACCGGTCAGTGGCAGGGGGAAAACAGAACCCAGGAGTCCTGACTCTTAGTCCCCCACTCAAGCTACTTACTCACGCACCCCTTCTACAAGGGCAAACTAGAGCTATCTGAATTACACAGAGTCAGCAGGAGAGAAATTCCATTGATTAAAGGATATCAAACTACATACAAGACAAGCGGTAAGGAGTAAGCAAAGTAAAATACAAATGCAGGAGGGTACAGAGAGCTCACCTGGTGTAGTGAACAGTAGCAGGAGGTTTGAAGCGATGTAACTCGCTGATGCTCTCGATCCAGTTATCAATGGCTTTGGGATTCTTCTCTGCATTCTCCAAGCTCTTCACTTTTATTTGCTGCTGAGAACAGAAATGCGAATCTGGAGACAGACTTTCCAAGGCCGGTGGGTCCCTGCAAACCCTATGCTTCATTCCTAGCTGGGCTGTGTGGTTCTGTTCTCTTTCCCAGCTGCGCTATACCGTCCAGTGTCTGCATACAGGCGCAGAAGAGCATCTGGGAAAGAACACAGTGACCCAAACCAGACAGCAACAACCACAGGGGAACAAAGCTCTGACCCAAGGAAACAAATGGATCCAAAGTCTGTTTATGAAGACGTGTGCGTGAATGAGAGCAGACACACTGTAGTCTAAAGATGTGGGTGGGAAAGGTGTTTTCCTGTTCATGAGAACTTAGTCAAATCCTCACTGTGCTGTAACCATGGTAGTGGTACAGCCACACGGGTTAGAACAAGACTCCCATCTTTCTACCAAGCTTAGTGGGGGGTAACCAGCTCTTTTCCCTTCATAACTTACTGCAACATTGTGCTGTTTGGAGTTTTCCGTTAACCAGAGCGAGAGCACTGTGGAATCTGACTGTTTCGTGGATGGCTCATCCAGTACCAACAGGCCCAGGTTATCTGGCTTCCCATCGGGACGTGGAACCTGCAGATCAACAAAGAGGAGTGAATTTTTTTCCCTTCTATATTCAAAACAGGAGTTTGAAGGATGTTTAAAATGAGCCTCTCTAAATTGCTGACTTGCAAGATCAAGTCACTGTGCTACAGACTGACCTTAGAGATAGAGGTGAGAGAGAGAGAGAGAGAGAGAGAGAGTTGCAGAGCTGCATGGCACTTCTGGAGCAGAAAGAGAGCTGCAGCTTAAATGGGATGCTACAGAAAACAGAGCAAGGACGAATATCAGAATTAAGGGACTGCTGGGAACCACTGAAGGAGGATGTACATTGCAAAATTGTTAAAGCTGAGCTCACCGGAAGAGCTGAAAGTGGAGAGAGCAAATTAAGCTCTGCTCTGGCCAGTTAGGTCTCATAATAGACTCAGAGATCTGATGTGAAATTTCATTGTTATCAGCAGAAAGATTTAATTATAAAAAAAAACAGAACATTCAGAGCGTTTATTCAAACGCCTCAGTTTTTCCATAACCTCTGTGCCCTGACTTGAAAAGAGAAGAGAGCTGGGGGAAATTACAGCAGCACTCAGGAGGCCAGATATTAACTATAGACAGGGATCCCATTTAGACTCTCACACAGCTTCCAATATCAGTAATATGATACAGTAAGAGACTGTAAATAAGAGAAACCAATACACTCCAGTCACTCAGGCTAGAAATCCAAATCTCAGACATACTGGAGGATAAGCCAGAGATATAACTAAGGATGAAATTCTGAAGAAAGCCTTGGTAGATGGTGAAATCCAAGATAAGGAGAATAGGGAAAAACAAGACAAAAGACTCCTGAATGTACTGAAATAGCAGAAGTGAAGCTGAACAAGAGGACTTGGATCCCTGAGGGACACTCGATAAACACTTGAAAAGTAACTACGTTAATGTTGTAAGAAACAGTACTAACTTTGCTTTAATTGGAGTGATCATAACTCTGATAACCGTGTTCTGTATTTTAACAAGTAGACAAAATAAAGGACAATAAGGGGAGTACATAGGGGGGCATGGACAGAAGAGATTGGAGCAAACTGAGAGCGGATGGGGAGGAGCCCTTAGGGGTACTGTATTAATCCCCCCCCATGTATCTCAAATGACCAGATGATAATCTATCCCTATGATAGAGGATTAAGAGCCCATAGGAGGAGAATATACCCGCTTTGGATTGCAAGAGAAGCAGTCAAAGTTCATAGGGAGAGTACAAGGGTTTAGGGTTCAGCAAAGCACAGTTGTTTGGGGACTGATTTATACACCATGTTGGTATTTTATTTTTGGATTTAAAGTAAGGAGAATGCAGGAGAGGGGAGGGAACCAGGGAGGCAGTGGGGAATTAATACAAAAAAAAATACTATGGAAGTTCACAAACAGAATTCAAGTCATATACAGGCACACAATTGTGAATACAATGCAATTAGAAATGAGAGACACAATCTCCACTCAAGGACTCATGCCTTCAAATAGCTAAAGCATCATAATAATTTCAAGTTTTTCAATAAGCCATTCTTATGACCCCACATGTGGCAATCAATTAGACCCTGAGCATGTGAGCAAGAACCAGCCAGCCAAGCACCTGAGAGAGAGGATGCTCAGTGCCACTCAGGGCCGTAGGCTTCCCTGTCCAATGTCTCCAGCTGTGGCCACCCCTGATGCTTGAGAGGAAGGAGATAAAAAAACAACACAACAGAGTACATGGGAGAGCATCCCTTCCTGACCCCGGCTGATGGTCAAAAGAAACACTGAAGGCTGAGCTTTTAGGAACGTAAGACGTAAACTGGAAGTGAGTCCTGGGGCTGCTGAGCCTTGTCCCCTACCATCACAACCAACCTTAACACACAATCAGACTCATAAAATTGTCCAGCTCTCTCTAAAACTAATTGAGTTGTTTGCCACCACAACTTTAGTTCCAGAACCTCACCCCTCTGATAGTTAGGAACTGTCTTCTAATTTCCAACCTTAATTTTGTTCATGGCCAGTTTTCACCCAAATACTGCAACATTTTGGAGACCGGGAAATTATATTTGGAGAAGACTTCAAATGCACAAATACTCCTTACTGGGGCAGACTGGATAAAAGAGACAAAATAGACAGGGAAGCAGGTGCAGAATTAACTTCTCTATGCCAACAATTCAATATCTCAGATTGCTAGAGAGAATTGCACACTGGGGAACAAACTCTCACATTTTATTTCATACCCTCATAATTTATATACTAGAATAGATTTGATGTTAATCACTAAATCCTTAGTGAAGCAGACTAGTGCTATGGAAATTGGCACCATTACATGGTCAGGTCATGCCTCACTGAAAGTAATATTTGCTAGCATCATCCTAAGATCACTTTTTTGGAAAATGAACTGCCTGCTTCTGCAGGACAAAAATCAGGTTGCAGTAATTAAAGAGGACATTGTTCAATACTTTAAAATAAATGATAAGACAATATAAAAAGAGATCTTCTCTGAGAGGCAGGTAAAGCAGTATTTAGGGGCCAGGTGATAAGCAGAGCCTCTAAATAGAAAAAAGAGGGCAGCACTTAAGAAAAATAAAACCAGAACTGCAGATAAATATGCTGTGACATTCATAAAAACACAGGTTCAAAAAAGTATATCAACAATTAACTAATATCAGGGGAAACTGAACGTGCTGATGGCAGAAAGGGATTATAGAGGAATATATTATTCCACCAATTAAAAACAATCAGCAAAAGACAGTTACACAATGCAGTGAAACATGCTACTTTTGTTCCTTATTATACAAAACCCTAAACTTCAGAGTTTGACGTATCTGCGGTAATTCAAAAATATTTGGAATTAGCAGGCTTGCCAAAGATAAACAAAACTGACAAAGAAACTTTAGATAAAGAAATAACAGAAGAAGAAATCTCAAAGGCAAGAGCAAGTGTAAAGAAATAAAACTCTAGCACCTGACTGTTTTCCAGCTAAATTTCACATAGTAGTTAAGGAGTTATTAAAGCTCATGCTCCCAAACGTCTGTTAGTCTATAAGGTGCCACAAGACTCTTTGCTGCTTTTAAGGAGTTATTAGTGGGTCCCTGAAGGGTATCTTCAGTGTCATTCTGCTATGGCAGGGACTTCCACAACCTATGAAAGAAGCTACTGCTGGTCTCCCTAAAGTTGGAAAAGACTTTACTTTATGCAGTTCCTATTGGCTCAGATCACTGATGCATCACAGCAAAGATTTAAAAAAAAAAAAGAAAATTTTACTAGTTAGCTGTCTGCCATCCATGCTCTCTGTTTATATAAACCCAGCTCGAACTTGACTCATTAAGGACAGACAATGTCAGACAATATTTGGAGAGTACTTTCAATCATTCATAATGCCAGTTTTAGCAAAATTAATTGATTTTTTTAATCACGTGACCCAGAGAAAACTTTTGATAGACTAGAGCAGAACTTGCAGTTTCAAGTCCTGTCCCATACATACAACGCTGGCCCACAGTTCCTTAATTGGATAAATGCTCTTTACATCAGCCCAAAAGCAGCTGTGTGAATTAATGGGGCTTAATCTTCCCTGTTTGAATTATACAGAGGGACTAGGCTGCGAAGTCCATTGTCTCTTACTTTTTGCATTGGCCATGGTGCCTTTGCATTGAGGATAAGGAATAATGAATTTATCACAGAAATAAAACTTGTAGGAACACAACAGAAAATAACTTTTCAAGCTGATGATGTAATATTTTTTATCTAACCCAAACATTTTCCTAAAATCAGTATCTAAAAAAATCCATGATTTTGGAAAGCATCTAAATTTAACAAAATGACGACAATTCTGATATGTTAGCTATGAATTTGCTGGACTCTGATAAGTCATTCCTCCAGAAAACATTTGGGTACAAATGGGCAACAAATTATATCGGGTAGCTAGGAATTCAAATCTCAAACAACCCAGAAGAGTTATATGATTAAAATGTCAAACCACCAAATGTTAGCAAATGAAAAGAGATCTGGAGTGTCGGGGTAAGTATTCCATTTCTTGATTGGGAAGAAGAGCCACAGTCAAAACGCCATGGATATCTTTCTTGTTTCAAAATCTTTTGTAACCACCCCAGATAAAAATCCTAGCAGGAATATAAAAGAGGATGTTAGACTTTACATGGAATATGAAAAGACTGAGAGTGAGTGCAGATACTTCACTCAGACCCATTAAATGGGTTGGACTAGCTGTGTCATAGGTCTCACCCCCACTTAGAGCTGTTGGGTTCCAAAATGGGGACCTGCATGGACTCCTCTAAACTAAAACCCTAGTTTAGATCTGGTAAAAGCTGCCACCACCCAATAATGTACGTGTATTGGGACACAGTCCTTCCCCAAAATCCTTGGGGATCCCAAGAGCCCCAAATCCATGGAGTTCTTACACCTAGGAGAAATAAACCATTCCCCCCTGCTTCCTCCCCCCTCCCTTTTCCTAGGAGAGATACCGGGATCCAACTACAGAGGGATGCCGTCCTCCTCCCCTTTCCCTGAGAATTCACCCAAGGAAAGATCAACCAAGTCCTTAACAGAAAAGATTTATTAAAGAATAAAAAGAAAGTAATTGTCTCTGTAATACCAAGATGGAACAATACACAGGGTTTAAACTTATCAATCTCTGGAGAGAATCCCCCCTCCTTTCTTTCTCAGTAAAAGCAACAACAGTACAGAAGTAAAGAAATTCTATAGCAAACACACAATTGCAAATGTAGAAATCAAATGATAAGACTAATCCGCCTTTCTAATTAATACTCACTATTGGATAGTAGGAACTACTCCAGGAGAACTTTGAGACATGTCTGGCCTCTCTTAGATCCAAAGAGAGCACTCAGAGCCAACAAGGAACACAGACAAAGCCTTCCCTCCACAGAGATTTGAAATTATCCTGTCCCTTGATTGGTTCTCTGGTCAGGTGTTTCTCAGGTTACTGAGCTTGTTAACCCTTTCCAGGTAAAAGAGACCTTAACCCTGATCTGTTTATTTATGACAAGCTGTTTCAAATATTACAAGCTATTGGCAAGCCATCCAGCTCAAAACAGTAGCAGATTGGGAGCATTCTAACCCAGTCACACACTGGGTCTTTACTGAAAAAGAGAACTATGGCTGGGTAATGTGGAAGTAGAGAAAGAACTGACAGGGATTTGAAGGGATTTGTAATGCATGACAGTCTCTGTTAGCAAGAGCCAGGCTAGCTGTAACCCTACTAAGGCGAGATTTGTAGAAGCAAGGACTGTGTGAGGCGAGTGGGAAAGAACTGTGTGAGAAGTTGTTGCGACCCTGTGTAGATAAGATAGAATGTGGACTAGAGTCAAAACAAGTGAGAAAAATAAGTTATCAGGATGACCCATGTATAAACAAAATGCGGCTGTTGCTTATTATTGTATGTAACAAAAGGTATAAATGCTGCTGTAATTGTTTACCTGTACAGAGACCTGCCTAGGAGGGGGAAACCCTGTGTCCTAGGGCACTCCCTCCCTCTATGCAATTGCTTGAGAATTAATAAAGTAGCTGACTTTGCTGCACCCAACCAAAGAGTGAGAACTGAGTTTTTCTCCAACAATTTGGGGGCTCGTCCAGGATGGCAACACCCATGGAGACACAGGCAGCTGCTATGGATCATTCCCCTTCGAACCCCATGGCAACACAAGAGAGGTATGAGACCTTTTGAAATCTCTATTGGGGTATCCGAGGAGGACTGACCTTGGGGCCATCAGTCCCTGTTGGGCTTACACCATCTGAACTTATTGACTGTGCAGCAAGATCAGATGCAGAGCAGTACTGGGGAACTGTTTTGCCACCCCAATAAGGTAGTTGTATGCGGTACTGGGGAACTGTTAGTTTGCCCGCCCCCCAATAAGGTTAATGCTTAAGGGAAGTGCATTAGGTATGCCCTGGTGCTGAGGGGTTTTTTACTGCCTCAAGAGAGGTTGTTACCGCCTCATTAGGGAAAGTGTATTGAGTCCGGACATAAGGTACAGATGCATCGTGGTATTTAGAATAGAGGCCTTGGGAGGGGTGGGGGGAAAGAGATGTGTGTACACAGTGTGAATGAGAGTTACCGAAGACGCACAGAATATTCTGCGAAGTCGTTTGGCTCGTGACAAGAAATATTCTAAAGCAAGCCCGGTAACTCCACCTAGAGGATCTGTAGAAGATCCAACCCACGGCGGGCTGACTCGGCCTGGCATCGTCTTGCAGCTATTTAGACAATTGGAATCTTTACACGCGTGAAAATCCATCTAAACAATGCTCACTAGAAGGTACCTTCAATCTAGATAAGATCATACATCTCAGAGGAGCTTTTAATCACCAAAAAGCCTCTGACACCATGGAAGCAATTTGTCTATGAGGAAAGGAACGGCTTAATTTGAAATTCAGCTTGGCCCAGAGATAAAGAGAAAGTTGCTCTGTGTTCAAGGTCAAGAATCAATGCAGACCATGCTAAGTACAAAGAAAAACTGCTTTCGGCCCCAGCTGGCTGTGAAAAAATACAGACAGAGGCAAACCAAAGGCAATACAAGTTACAGGACTGAGATTACATGTGCAAAGCTTAACTGTCCAGTGAGATCCCAGAGTGTAAAAGCTGGTGTGGTCTGGTGACGCTGAAGAAGCCACAGGCAGCCAACCTGGACTGGAGTCTCTGAAAGAGATGCCCCAGGAGATCCTTGGGCGTAAAAGAACAGCCCTCCCAAGTGCGGAAGCATGTTGGAAATTCTGGACAAGCTGTATACAGGATAATCGCCCGTCAACCTCTCCCCCTTCTCTGAATGTTATACACAGATGTGGCCAGTCTGGACATATGTGTGTGAGTATGAAAGTGGCTTAGGGCTTAAGGCATTCATGTTTTTTTCCTTGAGTGATGTGGGAGCATTCCCAACACTCTGTTGTTGTTTTATTAATGAAGCTTTAAAATTCAATCATATGATGTGTTTTCTTTATCTTCCCCCAACGATCCTGCAGTGTCAGCCTGATCACCTGACACGAGGAATAGATTGGTAACAGAAATTTGTCACAGTTTGGTGGGCAATTGAGGGGGGGGGGGAGCCCTGCAGAATGCACACCATCTATTTGTTTTGCCCTTGTTATTTTGTGTTTGCTTTGCTTGGTATTGTTGGTGTTATATGTTGAGGATTGCATGATTAAAGGTATGCCCACTCTCAGCCGCAGTAAGTCTGAGAACCGGAGAGGGGTTTAGCGTTCCTCTCTCCACCCTGGTTGACCGGGAAGAGTGGCAGGTGGACCTACCCCCAGTCGTAGCAGGACTGGGCAATAGAGAAGTTGGAGAAAAGGGAAGAGATGTGTACTTGATAACTAGAATTGAGCAATTAAGAGAACAGATCATGAACCAAGCAGCAACTCAAACCTACACCCAGAGCAAGTTGCAAGCCTTGAGACAGGACTTCCAAGCAGAAAAGGAAGCACTGGCTAAGCAAGTACCGGTCCTTCAGGGACTTGTCAAAATTGAACCATTTGTGCTCAGCATATGCCGTAACAGCAGTGTGTTTGCCACAAGAGGAAATTGAATAGTTAAACGCCAATGGGCCATGCGTTTTTCCCCAGGTGGCAAGCCTCATGAGGGAGGACTCAGGTAGCCTTGTGAGTAAGAATGTTTAAGGGAAGAGACCAGGAAGGGTGGGGGCTAGTTGAGAAACCTACTCTCCTAGCTAAATTGGTAGTGGAACAAGCCGGAGCTCATGGAAGGGACGGTTCAGCGAGGAAAGCAGGATCGGGCCCAAGCGGGCAGGCAACAGAGAGAGAGATTGAAAAACAGGTTGGAAATTTTGAGGGCATAGTGGAAGGAAGGAGTAAGCAAGCATAAGCATGGGGATTGAAATACCCAGGACAATACTTGAAATGGTGATTTGAGTTGATAAAAAGTGGCATTGGGAGACAAGCAAGTGATTTGAGGAAAAAGTGAGAAGTTAACTCTGTAGTTGCTGAAGGGAACAGCAGTTGAACTTTGTAAAAATACTAAAGAGGAAAGTTCTTGGTGTCTTTGAAATGTTTTGTAAATAAATCCAGGCAAAGAAATTATTTGATTGCAATCATTTGGCTATGAACAATTAAGTCAAATTAGCTAAAGAAATGTATACAGTGCTATGTAATTAAAACCCTAATAGGCTCTAAGGGTCTACAATAAGTAGTGTTTTCTTTCAGACCACTGTGTGTTTGAAAGCAGAAGTTAGAAGTAAAAAGCCATCAAAATTCTGGTAAAGTTAATTGTGTCCCTTTTTAAGTAAGAATCTTTAAGCTGTGGATAGCTTTGGATCCAGAATCAAGCCAGAAAGCATCTCTATTAATGCAAATTATCTAACTGAAAAGGTAGGAGCCACTGAAACCTGGGCTGCCTATGAAACAAATACAAGAAAAATGGGGTAATTCCTCTGTTTTGCCTGAAATCAACAAGGGTATTTGTATATTTTAAGCAATGACTGACTGCCCAGAAGGGGTAGACCTCTGTTCTTTTGTTTTTTCAGATAATCAGAGAAAACTGATGCCAGCTGAACAGCATTCAACGTACCATGCATTTACTGGCACAAGAGGAATTATGTTTTGTGTTTTATGTCCTGTCTTATGGTTTGTCTCTTGGCCAGAACTGTTGTGTTTAATATTTTCATCGGATAGTTTAGTTTAAAATTAAACAGAAGTGTTAAATCAAAAAAGCAGATACTTGTTCTATTCAACTTGAAATACAAAAAGTGTTTGGATAAATCAGGAAAATGTGATATACTAAAGTCTAATACATTTGCTTACATAAGAAAAAAAACTTCATTGGCCAGATCTTTTAATTGAAAAATTGTTGTTAAAATTTGCATACCAACAGTCTTTGGAAGCAAGGACATGAAGGGTTAACCCACTCCCCATATTGCACATGGGATCCTTCTGGCTACCTCAGATTTCTAGCCAGAGGGGTGGGGAGGGTGGGAAGCTATTGGACACCAGAGTTAGTACTGAGTGGACTCCTCAAAAGTGGGTGTGCTTGTCCTGGGCCCAAGCAGCTATGAGATCTGCAAAACACTGCCAGGCACTAATGAAATGTGTTAGGTTTCTTTTCTCACAGGTAAAAGAAGTGCTACCCAAAGACCCTAGCAGCCCTGCCACTCCTTAGAACCAGGAGACGATCTATGTAAAGGTCCACCAATGAAAGACTGCCCTGGCTCCATGCTGGAAAGGCCCTTACCAAGTCCTGTTAACCACCAACAGCGCTGTGAAGTGCCAAAGACTGACTACCTGGACCCACACTTCTCACTGCAAAAAGACCCCTCCACCTCGGGAGGATTCTCCTACTGATGATTAGCCTATTTCTCCTTCTAGCTCTGCTGTGCCTTCCGGACAGCAGGAAGAAAGGATAAGGTGAAGTGCTAGTAACTTCTCCCTTGTTCACTGACAGACCTACTGTGCCTTTGGATTTTTCTAGAAGCAGCAAAACCATTACAGGGTGATGTGCTGGTAACCTCTCCCCTGTAGGATGCTGAACCACGATTGCTTCAGGAAAGAAGGAGGAACACTCGCTCCACTGAAATTGCCAAAGTCCAGGAATTCCTGACTAGAAAGGACATTAAGAACTGACCCTGGTGAAGAAACAAAGAATTATACACTGGCAGGAAGAAATTTGTGGGACCCCTGCTTGGGAATGTGGTATTGATTGGATGTTGGGGTTTATTCTACAGGCTGCGCCCTGTGTTGTGGATAAGTCCTTTAGCATGTATTGCCCTCTCTAATTGGATTTTAAATGACAAGTACCAAAGACACCTTGTTGCCACTGCCCCTGCCATCTCCTCCATTACACTATTACCCCTGTAATATATCCAAATACAGACAATGCCATATATTTGATAAAACCAATGGCCAAGGCCTTCACACTTCAGTGATTTATTTAAAGATTGTTTGGAAAACAAGAAAGAAAAAAATATTTTTAAAGTTCAGGATATCCCATATAAGCAAACAATTGAGTAGGAAAAGAATGGATCAGTGGACATAGAAGTATATGATATCACTACAAATGAACCCCAAGAATCTGTAATTGAAATTGATGGGTTCCACAGTGAAGTAGATATGATGGCTGTTCCTGGAGTTTGCAATGTGTTACATGAAAGAGGCCCTTATTGTTATTTGGTCACCCAATTAGTGAGTAATCAAATGAATACCCAAAGAGTTTGTTCTGCCACAGGAAATTTCCCCTGTCTAAGAAATTATTCCAGTGACTAATAATGTAACCTGTACCTTATTGCAATACACCCCCTCCTATGCTATTAATGTTAATACCTCTTGAAAGTACCTGAGAATAGTTAAACAACAGATGTGGTATGGTACTACACCAAAGAGATGTATTAGGATATCGATGGACTGTGATTAATACTAAACTAGGGACTGTCAAATTTACATTGCCCTTATATAGTTTCAAGATCACCTCTACAAACCAAATTGCTCACAGGGGGCTGCCATTAGATTAGCACAACAGAGGGCCTGGGTTATTTCCTCTAGAAAAAGAGGGACTTGACCGGATCCCTTTGGGATGGGGCCAATAGTGCAGCAACAATTTAGAATATTTTTAAAAGCAAAGAACATGATGAGAAACTGGGGCAACTAGAGAAGGCCACTGGCCTTATTTCTGGGGCCCAGCTAACCCAAGTGCAGGCTGGAGTTGGTGAGTTACATGTTATTTCTGACCCAGAAGTTACTGACAGAGATAGCACTGAATATCACTGAGGCTGGGAAGGCATTGCAGTGGGATCTAACATGTTCAGTAATTCAAGATTTCCTGAATGACCAGCTAATGGCTATTTGGAATGATCTTGAGCACCAGGCTTGGCCCACTGCCCTTACAGACACATCAGGAACCATCTGATCTGTGGCCACGGAGACACACTTGGAGACTTTCTGGGTGGAAGTGTGGACATTCACAGTGCTCCTTCCAAGCATATGGACCGGTTGGGAGGGGTGGGCTCCCACATACCGAACCTGCCAGGTCCCTGGGGAGGATGCATGTGGGACTGGATTATTCACCATGACGTCTGGGAGATTAGACCACCTGGCATGCCTAGCCCATTTGTTGTCAGTGCTCCTGGGATTACACCTGACATTTGGATGGGGTTGGGGAGTCAATGGACATTTTGGCCGTTAGAACCCCCACAGCTTCAGCGTATACATAAACTGAAGCCAGGCGAAGTTGTCACTGTTCATGACAACGTTTGTTGGGAGGGTAGGGGACAAGGAACTACCCTGACAGGACACCTACTTTTTCAAGCTAATAATAGCTGTGTGTATGTTGAAGCCACCACATTGCAAGATATACATTTTAATCTCACTACTGCTGCAGGCAATTTTATTATTTAATGGCCTGCAGATAGAATTTTACAAGTAGCCCTTAGGTTTCAGGTATCCTTTAATTGGACTAGTTTAGAACCTGATTGGTTTCAAGATTTGCTTTCATTGTTACCAGAGGTTCAAAGAATCTCTGAATTCCAAGGGCAAATTCATATGCTTCAAAGTATACATCAAGTTGAAAAGAATGTCTTTCATACACCTTATAGAGGGTCTACTTTATGTACTAAGTATGATGTATTGTGCTTTGTGACTATATGTATGTGTATAACTTTGTGTATAACAACCCCATTATATCTGTTACTGTGGGAATGTTACTGCTTTTGTTGTTATTTACTTTAGGATTATGTTGTTGTTGTAAAGGATGTGATAATAGTAATACCTTTCATGTACAGGCTAATTATGCATTGTCATTACATCCAATCAAAACCCCCTAAGGCTGAAACATTTGATGCAGAATCTGAAATCCATGGCTTAATGAAAATAGAGGTTTGAGAATATTTGTTGTACTAGAAGTACTAAAGGGGTGTGTGTGGAAGTAGAGAAAGAACTGACAGGGATTTGAAGGGATTTTTAATGCATGACAGTCTCTGTTAGCAAGAGTCAGGCTAGCTGTAACCCTACTAACGCAAGATTTTTAGAAGCAAGGATTGTGTAAGGCGAATGGGAAAGAACTGTGTGTGAAGTCGTTGCGACCTTGTGTAGATAAGATAGAATGTGGACTAGAGTCAAAAGAAGTGAGAAAAATAAGTTATCAGGATGACCAACGGATAAACAAAATGCAGCTGTTGCTTATTATTGTATGTAACAAAAGGTTTTTGTTTACCTGTAGAGAGACCTGCCTAGGAGGGGGAAAACCCTGTGTCCTAGCGCACTCCTTCCCTCTATGCAATTGCTTGAGAATAAATAAAGTATCTGACTTTGCAGCACCCAACCAAAGAGTGAGAACTGAGTTTTTCTCCAACAGTAAATATTGCTAGGCTACCAAGGATTAATAAAAAAAAAAAATCTAGAATTTTATACAAATCCTTTAGCAAAGGCTATTCTATGGGTCTGTGAAAGAACTAGGTAAAAAACTTATCTTCTGACACTCTGACGGGGTGCACCAACCCCACTCTGGTCCAGCAGGGGTTATGGGCAGAGGAGGCTAAGTCCCCATAAGTGGGTTTGGGCCCTTAGTTTGGCACCCTGTGTGCTGAAATTGCTCCTCTTCCAACAAAGAGAAACACAAATGCTGCTTCTCTCACTAAATTAATATTGTTTTCATGTGCGAGAGCAGTGTTCGATCCTGCACAACGGAGTTACAGGGGAGGGTCTGAAAGCCGAGTACCTTTAAGAAGGCATCGATGTCCCCAACAGCTGGAATGAAGTCTGGAATGAAAGGCTGCAGTTTTTGTTCAAGCTCTATCAATTGTGGAGTGTACCTGAGAATTACACGGGGAAATTATTGTCCAGAAAAGAAGCATTTCCTTCTGTAAACATTTCACCCCCCCCCAGAAGGACATCCCAATGCAGACTAGTGCTCCTTCTACTCACCTCCTTATATACTGGAAGAGCTCTTTAATCTCTGCAGACACTGGTAGATACTCGTAATCTGCAGGGTTGTAGGCACTAGAGAAAAGAAGAGATATTCAAGACCAATGGAGTCATGCAGAGTAACTTTATGGGGTACTTAAATCTGATTCTCTGTGGGTGTCCTCCTTTAACACAAGGTCCTGGATGCCTTCCCCAGCTTAGCACACCCATACTGGGGGATGGATCTGGCTACAGAACAAATTTACAGAAGAGATCAAGAGAATCCAGTTTCTGACATCTTTAGGAAATGCTGCCAATTCTTCCTCTTTGAAGACGTGTTTCCATCGTAAGAACACCACTCACAACACTGACACCCCCTTTTACCAGATACTCCCTTTTTTTGATTGGAGTTTAAATAATACCATGGTGATGGGCAGCAGACCAGACTTTCAACAAAGTTATATTACAATAAGTGTAATGATATAACCATTATTGCCACTGGGGCAGTCTGGTTTGCATGCTACACATCTGTATGTAAATTGTGGAAATGAATTGTCTGCAAAAAGGCAGTAAATGTACTCTGTCTTTGTGCAGCACAATGCATTGAGCATATTAATAGGCCTACTAATGTATTAATTAATTAGCCCTCTATTAGTGCTAGTTTATTATACTAAGTCTCAGTTTATTTCAGGCTACCTGGGTACCCCCTACACTACCTCAAAGAGGCTGATTGCATTGGTTATAAAGTTCATGAGTAGGTATTTGTAGGAAGAAAACTGGGCAGCAGTATTTGTAATCTAAGAATCCTATCTGTGTCAATGAACAATTCAGAATCTTGCTTAGGAAACCAATTTCCAAGCTCTCGGAGAACAGTTCTATTATATGAACAGTGCATCTTTTCTGATGCTTTTCAAACCCCAGTGACACTCTTCTTGTCCGCATCCACATGGTCAATGAAATTCCTCCTCCCCACTTAATATAGCTATATCCTTCTATCTTCATTTTCAGGGCTGATACTCTGAAAGCAGCTCTCCCAAACCTTGGATTCAGACTTACAGTTCCCATTGCAGCACTCAAACCACAGTACCACTGAGCTGTTTGAGGATACTTGCACCTGCACATTATCTACCTCAGCTTTTAAACCCCTCATTCCCACAATATCTAACCTAAAGACATATCTGCACAGTGCTGCTAGAATGTAACATTATTCAACTGGCTTGTTAGGAGTCTTCTCTCAGAATGGAGACCCTGACTTTAATTCACATGGCTAGTCTCAGTGTTATTAGGAATTAATAATCCCTCATACCCCTCCAGAGGGGCTCCATGCTCCTCTTCATCATCGTCATCATCCGAGTCAGTTTCAGACGAATCGTCTTCATCCTCCCCATCCTCATTCTCACTAAATCCTCGCTGGGGGGCCAACTGGGCTGCCTTCTTCTCCTAGGTCAATGTTAAAACCAGAGTTATGGTGCTGTAGCAAGATGAGGCCCTGAAACATAAACCCTTGGTTTCAGAGGCCCGATATGAGGCCAAAGGCCAGAACTAAAGTAATGGTGAAGACTTTGCTAACATAAAGCAAAGTTAAGCTGTGAGCCAGAGGCAGCCCCTGCTCACAGAAGCTGGCAAGGAAATCGCTGATGTTGCACAAAGACACATACCTAAAAAGGTACTGGACACGAGAGATACCAGAACACTCCGATACTTGCACATTCCACACAGACAACAAGGACAGGGACAAAAGGGGAATATGATGGATAGAGTTGTTTTGTTCGAACCAACACGTACGAGGTGAGAGGTGGCACCTTACTGCGTAGAGGGGTTGTACCTTGCTATGTAGAGGGGCTGCACCTCCATACGTCAGGAGTGAGGCGTAACTTGTTTGTACCTGTGTATAATGCACCTGAGTGGATATCTTTGTCCCGTCTAGGGGGCAGTGGAAAGTGCTGCCACTGACTGAGCCGGTCCATTGCCAGGGAGCACATATGTACTAGCACAGGGGTTGACAACCTATGGCACGCGTGCCAAAGACGGCACGCGAGCCAATTTTTAATGGCACGCTGCTGCCTGTCAGGACTGTGCCATTAAAAATTCTGCCCAGCCTGGCCCGCTCTTCTCTACCCAGCCCTCTGTCCTGAGCCTTGCAGCCCCGCACACACCCCAGGCCCCTGCCCTGAGTCCTGTGCCTCGCACACACCCCTGACCCCTGCCCTGAGGACTGTACCCCCCTCATACACACCCAGCCGTCTGCTTGACTCCTTCACACACACCCCCACGACCCCAGCCCTGACTCTGGCACCCCCACACATACCCAGCCCCCCACGCCCTGACACCTGCATTCCCCCCCACATATCCAGACCCCCTACATCCCATGCACCTCCCATGTCATGACTCTTGCACCCCCCACATCCTCACCTCCACCCTGAGCACCAAACGGGAGCTCCTGCACCCCCCCCCACATTCCCACCTGCACCCCTCGCACCAAATGGGAGCTGCCCAGGTAAGTGCCCCACACCCATACCTCCTGCCCCAACCCTGAGCCCTCTCCCTCATTCTAGCTCCTGGCCAGACCCTTCACCCCCAGCCCTGTGCTCAGTGCACTCCACCCTCAGCTCAGTGCAGAGAGAGGAAGAGAATGGGCCAGAACCAGGGAGAAGGTAGCTACCCGCTGTATGTGGGCAGGGCCGGGACCCCAGACCAGCAGTGGGCTGAGTGGGTCTGGCAGCCAGAATCCTGGCTGGCAGGAGCCAGCGGATGGAACCTCTGAGTGGCAGTGGGCTGAGCGACTCCCGGCCGCTGGCCCCGCACAGCCCGCTGCCAGCCTAGGTGAACAGAACCCCAGACCAGCAGCGGTGCTGAGCAGGCCAGCGGTGTAAGATCAACATTTTAATTTAATTTTAAATGAAGCTTCTTAAACATTTTGAAAACCTTGTTTATTTTACAATACAACAATAGTTTAGTTATATAATATATAGACTTATAGAAAGAGACCTAAAAAATATTAAAATTCGTTACCGGCATGTGAAACCTTAAATTAAAGTGAATAAACGACGACTCGGCACACCACTTCTGAAAGGTTGCCGACCCCTGCACTAGCAGAACCGTAGATATCTAATCTGGGGAGCTAGAGACTGTGTTCCTCTTCGACAATAAACCTGAACGGATGCCTTCGTACCTTACTAGAGTCTGTGGTCATTGGGGGTTCTCTCGGGGGTCTGCTGTGTCAGCTATCTGTGCAGAGCCAGGGAAGCATACAGAGGGAACACGCACGCAGCCGACTGTTATCAACATTGAAGCCAGCAGAGCACCACACCGGTAGCGTCTGATGACATTGGTGACCCTGACCACTGTGAAAGTAGAATGAATTATATTACAAAAATAGATAGGATTAAAGAAATGCTGTCTGTACCATTAAGGAAAAATCGCTGGAATGCTGGAGTCCAGGTGTCAGGAATACAGACATTAACATAGAACAATTGCACCGTTTAAGGGCAATTGTTGAAGCATTAGCCTTAGATCGATAGGAGTTAGTAAGGAAGTAGGATATGCATGCTATGCCCCAGGTGAATTTTGCTGTTTTTCTCTTTTGTCCCTTTGTTTGATTCCCGCTCTTTTATCTGTATAAATAAGACTGTTTGGGTCTTGCATGGCCACTCACATTATCTGAGTGTTATTGGCGGAGCGCTGCGCTAATAAAAACAGAGTGGTCTGACAAATTGTGAGTCTTGATTCTAACTTTGACACCACTGATCTGTTGAGTAAAGGAGGTGTCTGCTGTCAGAACTGCGATCTAACATGCCAGAAAACCACAAGCTAGGGAACCCCCTTTTCCCCTCCCTTTACACCCCCACAGGTAACTCATGGACCTGCTGGATTGCCAGTCAGGGGGGTCCATATGAATTTTAAAAGGGACGTTGGGAAACATGGCCTGGCATATGTAGAACAATGGTAGAAACCGAGGCTCTAAAAAATAATAAAAGTCAAAAAGCAAGAATTTTGCAACTAATGTCTATGGCAGCGAGATGGCTCCAACAGCACGCCACCATACTGGCCAGACAGGTATTGGGAAAAACCAGGGAAGTAGAAGAGGCAACCCAGCAGTCGAGCACTGGAAAGACCAAGCTCTTTTAGCAGAGCAACAGGCGGTCCAGACTCACGATATGCTCGAGCAAATAAACCAGGAGAATAAAACATTGGACAGCTGCAAGGAACCTACAAAAAATACCTGTGCCGTCCCCTGTTATAAATACTGGTGGTGAAGAGCAGGCTTCAGGTAGCTCCCCTGTGCCTGAAGAATGGGGACAGAAATGGAAAAAGGGGGCCCTAGCAAAATGAAAAGATGAAACGGGGTCCACTGCATTGCAACCATCACCTTATGATAAAAGCCAGGTTCTGGTAAAACCTAAACCGGGACCTAGACTGGTGCCCGTCAGAACGGGACAAGTAAGTGCACAGAAGGAAACAGTAGCAACCAAAACTTTCACAGAATTGGTCAATCGGATGAAGGAAAATATGGAACAGTTCACCAAGCACATCAGGAGACAGGAGCTGCAACTCAATCGCAGGGGAGTGAATAAAGAAGAATTTCAAAGTAAAAAAACAAAATTAAGCGGGTTAACACCTATAATTAATACATTAACACACGGAGCTGCCCAAAAACAGTTAACTGCAGCAAAAAAGTGCACTCCTGCAATCCACTTGGCATGCACACAAAAGCAACAGACATTGGGGGAACAAATACAGGTTTTACAAGAGCAGGTCACTACCCCCACTATCCTCTCAGAGCCAGGATAAAAAAACAGGGGCGCGGTTCCCAACTGCTTTGAACCATGGAACACCACTCCTCGCTCATATCTGAAAATAGAACCTTCTTTCTCAAATATTTTACATACCAGTTTAAGTATTGTCCTTTATATGCTTTCTCAAATTTGCTAAACTTGCTGCTGCTGCCTGTACTTTCAAATACCTTGATAGAGTTAATCTCTCTTGTATGGGCTTTGAAGGCCAGGGTGACGGAACTGGAGGAGCTAAGAGAGGCAGAGAGGTATGTTGATGAGGCTTTCCGGGACACTGTAGAATTGTCCCACCTCCGGTCAGACAGCCCCTGCGCTGTTGAGGAGTATGAAAGGCCCAGGGAAGCAGAGCAGTCCATGGGAGCAGAGGGAAATCTTGCCATAGTTGGGACACTCCTTCCAGATGGTGTTGGGGTCGCCTCTCACACGAAGATAGCCTCTCCGGGGGAGGGAACTCCAATTGCTAGGAAAAGGCCGGTGTTAGTAATGGGAGATTCGATCATTAGAAACATAGATAGCTGGTTTTGTGATGACCGGGAGAACCGTATGGTGACTTGCCTGCCTGGTGCGAATGTTGCGGATCTCTCAAGGCATCTAGGCAAACTTACGTGTAGTGCTGGGGAGGAGCCGATGGTCATGGTACATGTAGGTACCAATGTACCAATGACATAGGGAAGGGTAGGAGAGACGTCCTGGAGGCCAAGTTTAGGCTGCTAGGGAAGAGACTGAAATCCAGGACCTCTATGGTGGCATTCTCAGAAATGCTCCCAGTTCCACACGCAGGGCCAGGTAGACAGGCAGAGCTTCAGAGTCTCAATGCGTGGATGAGACGATGGTGTAGAGAGGAGGGGTTTACATTCATTAGAAACTAGGGAAACTTTTCAGATTTGGGGAGCCTATACAGGAGAGATGGGCTCCACCTAAACCAAAGCGGAACCAGACTGCTGGCACTAAACATTAAAAAGGTTGTAGAGCAGTTTTTAAACTAGGAGATGAGGGAAAGCCGACTGCTGCAGAGGAGCATGTGGATCGGACACAGACTTCTCTTAGGAGAGAGTCTATTGATAGAGAATCTCCAGGTTATAGTCAGGAGCAGACTATGGAATAGGATAATGTAAGGGCCAGATCAGATGATAAACATGCACATAAAATAAGAATCTACACATCAGAAAAGGGCAGACAAATAAACACTGACAAGTTTTTAAAGTGCTTGTACACAAATGCTAGAAGTCTAAAGAATATGATGAGTGAACTAGAGTGCCTCGTGATAAAGGAGGATATTGATGTAATAGGCATCACAGAAACCTGGTGGACTGAGAGCAATCAATGGGACACAATCATTCCGGGGTACAAAATATATCGGAAGGACAGACCAGATCGTGCGGGGGGGGGGGGGGGGGAGTGGCACTATATGTGAAAGAAAACATAGAATCAAATGAAGTAAAAATCTTAAGCGAATCCACATGTTCCACAGAATTTCTATGGATAGAAATTTCATGATCTAATAAGAATAACATTAGGGATCTATCATCGACCACCTGACCAGGACAGTGATAGGGATGATGAAATGCTAAGGGAAATTAGAGAGGCTATCAAAATTAAGAACTCAATAATAGTGGGGGATTTCAATTATCCCCATATTGACTGGGAACAATTCACTTCAGGACGAAATGAAGGATAAAATTTCTCGATACTTTAAATGACTGCTTCATGGAGCAGCTGGTATGGGAACCCACAAGGGGAGAGGCAACTCTAGATTTAATCCTGAGTGGAGCGCAGGAGCTGGTCCAAGAGGTAACTATAGCAGGACTGCTTGGAAATAGTGACCATAATACAATAGCATTCAACATCCTTGTAGTAGGAAGAACATCTCAACAGCCCAACACTGTGGCATTTAATTTCAAAAGGGGGAACTATGCAAAAATGGGGGGGTTAGTTAAACAAAAGTTAAAAGGTACAGTGACTAAAGTGAAATCCCTGCAAGCTGCATGGGAGCTTTTTAAAGACACCATCAGGGCCGCCCAGAGGGGGGGGGGGGCAAAGGGGGCAATTTGCCCCGGGCCCCGCAGGGGCCCCCAAGAGAACAGCGGAGGCTCCCGCCTCCGCCCCTCTCCGGGAGCCTCAGCGCACCAAGCGCCGAGTCTCCGCCGGGGCCCCGAGCCCCGCGGTGAGGGGGCGGGACTGGGAGCTCCGGGCTGAGCTCCCTCCACTCAGCGTGGAGCTCCCAGCCCCGCCCCCTCACCACGCGGCTCTGAGCGGGACGGAGCTCAGGCCCCGCCGGCCACAAGCTGGGGCTGTTTCGGCGAGGCGCTGAGACTCCGGGTGAGGCGGGAACCGGGGGTAAGAGGCCGAGGCCAGGGCCGGGGGGGAAGCGGGACCCGCCGCCGAAGCGCAGCCCGGTCTTCGGCGGCGGGGGGCCCTTCCGTTCTGGGACCCGCCGCCGAAGTGCCCCGAAGACCTGCGGTGGGGACACCTGGGGACAAACTAAGGTTTGTAACCTGTCCTTTAAATCAGCTTCTGTACCCAACGATGGAAGATAGCTAATGTGACGCCAATATTGAAAAATGGCTCTAGAGGTGATTCCGTCAATTACAGACCGGTAAGTCTAACGTCGGTACCGGGCAAATTAGTTGGAACAATAGTTAAGAATAAAATTGTCAGACACATAGAAAAACAAACTGTTGAGCAATAGTCAACATGGTTTCTGTAAAGGGAAATCGTGTCTTACTAATCTATTAGAGTTCTTTGAAGTGGTCGACAAACATGTGGATAAGGGGGATCCAGTGGACGTAGCGTACTTAGCTTTCCAGAAAGCCTTTGACAAGGTCCCTCGCCAAAGGCTGTTATGTAAATTAAGTTGTCGTGGGATAAAAGGGAAGGTCCTTTGATGGATTGAGAACCGGTTAAAAGACAGGGAACAAAGGGTAGGAATTAATGGTAAAATCTCAGAATGGAGAGGGGTAACTGGCGGTGTTCCCCAAGGGTCAGTCCTAGGACCAATCCTATTCAATTTATTCATAAATGATCTGGAGAAAGGGTAAAAAGCGAGGTGGCAAAGTTTGCAGATGATACTAAACTGCTCAAGATAGTGAAGACCAAAGCAGACTGTGAAGAACTTCAAAAAAGATCTCCCAAAACTAAGTGATTGGGCAAAAGAATGCCAAATGAAATTTAATGTGCATAAATGTAAAATATTGCACATTGGAAAAAATAACCCCAACTATACATACCATATGATGGGGGCTAATTTAGCTACAACAAATTGATCAAAAAGATCTTGGAGTCATCATGGATAGCTCTCTGAAGACGTCCATGCAGTGTGCAGAGGCGGTCAAAAAAGCAAACAGGATGTTAGGAATCATTAAAAAGGGGATAGAGAATAAGACTGAGAATATATTATTGCCCTTATATAAATCGATGGTACGCCCACATCTCGAATACTGTGTACAGATGTGGTCTCCTCACCTCAAAAAAGATATACTGGCACTAGAAAAGGTTCAGAAAAGGGCAACTAAAATGATTAGGGGTTTAGAGAGGGTCCCACATGAGGAAAGATTAAAGAGGCTAGGACTCTTCAGCTTGGAAAAGAGAAGATTAAGGGGGGATATGATAGAGGTATCTAAAATCATGAGTGATGTGGAGAAAGTGGATAAGGAAAAGTTATTTACTTATTCCCATAATACAAGAACTAGGGGTAACCCAATAAAATTAATGGGCAGCAGATTTAAAACCAAAGGAAGTTCTTCTTCACGCAGCGCACAGTCAACTTGTGGAACTCCTCACCTGAGGAGGTTGTGAAGGCTAGGACTATAACAGCGTTTAAAAGAGAACTGGATAAATTCATGGTGGTTAAGTCCATAAATGGCTATTAGCCAGGATGGGTAAGAATGGTGTCCCTAGCCTCTGTTTGTCAGAGGATGGAGATGGATGGCAGGAGAGAGATCACTTGATCATTGCCTGTTAGGTTCACTCCCTCTGGGGCACCTGGTATTGGCCACTGTCGGTAGACAGGATACTGGGCTAGATGGACCTTTGGTCTGACCCAGTACAGCCGTTCTTATGTACCTTCCTAGGTTGCTCTTCACGCCCCCCCCCTTCCCCCACCTCTCCTCTCTCGCTGTTTTAAAAGTTATAGTTTTTACAGAAACCTCCAAAAGATAAAGCAATTGAAAACAGAACAAAACAAGAAACAAAAAGAAAACATAGTAAAAGCTTTACTTTAAATAAATCCAGTAAATTAATTATTTTAACCCTTCAGGAATGCAACAGCTGGAATTACTCCTAACTTTCTTGAAGATATGGTTGCCAAGCAATGGAAATGCACACACTGCTTCTAATCCTAACCACTCACTAATATTTGAAACATGGGTTTTTCTTATTTCCATAGAGCAGAGTTTAAAAATAATGTTAAATAGAAAGTAATGCAAAATTCCTTGTTACCAAATTAATACAATACATTTGGCAAATATTCATATATTTTTTATCAATTTATGTTACAAGTTTTAAATAAAGTAATTTGTTTATTCAAATGTTTAACTCTTTTTACTTATTTATTTTGTTTGCCTTATTTTGTATAGTTATTAATAGAATTCTAGTGCCATTTGTTTTTAATTGTAAGTTTGTCCTGTATGTCATGGGTGTTGTCTTGTGTTGTATGTTGTGTGTGTCACATGACTATTAATTTTTATTTTGTTGCAACAAAAGTCAATTTTATACCCTTTAAAAAATATATATATATATATATAATGTGTATGTATGTATGTATGTATGTATATGTGGTACCACACTATTTTAAGATCATGGTTGGGGTATAATCATAGTATTATTAGCACCAATTTTTTGTGCAAAGTTCAAAAAGGTTTCACTTACAAATATATGTACATATATTTCTGCCTCAACAAATAATGCAATTGCAAACAAAAAGAGTTCTCTTTTATCAATCGCTGTTTTTTTTTTTGTTTGTTTTTGTTTTTATTTGTTATTCAAAGGAAAAATGTAAGGGGAAACCTCAACATTAAGATAAAGATAATATTAACAAAACGTCAATTTCCTGTTTGGGCTTTTTATAAACTTGTTTGCACTTTTAAATATAGTTATAAGAATGTCATAACCAAAATGTTTTAAACAACAATTTATGCATAAAGCTAACCACACTATTTCAACAGGTTTCCACCTTTGGCACCCAAACATAACAAAGCATCATGAAAGTTTAATACCCTCAAAGTATCTGCATGGACCTGTATTTAAGATTTATTTTGGTTTAATTTTATAGTTGGTTTAATTTTATACACTTTTCTTTTATATATGTCATGTTATGTTAATGGGAAGCAATGGTTGTTAAAGTTTGTGTTTCTAAACAGTTAACAAGAGTGAAGTTGCTATCACAAGCAAATTAACTCTAAAAAGCTTGTTAAAATTATGTTACTAACTCTTTTGCTGAAACGAAGTGTTCAGCAAGGGAAAGCAATACACCTTTTCATGGAAGATTGTGAGCATCTATTTTAGCCATTAAGCATTATATTTGGTATAAAATATTAGTAATGCATCTCAAATGAAAATGAATGTCTATACAACAATTGCAAAAGTATAGCTTGTGTTATAAAAGACTTGGTCCCTATTACATAGTTTGTTTACAATGTAATAGGAACAAAGTTAAACTTTGTATTAAGTTTGGGTTACCGAAAACAAAAACAGAAAAGGAAAATAAACAAAAACGTTACTATGTTAACTAACAGAAGTTGTTTAAGTTGCATCCTACAGACCAAAGACACCAGAAAATATCACACCCTGAAGACCCAGATGATATCAGTATACAGTGAAGAAACCCCCAAGCATCAAGAAAAGAAAAATGAAGTTCTTTATAAATAAGAGACTGGTCAAATACACCTCTAGCTACCATATATGGACAATTAATCAGCTAAAAACCACTAGCTGGACCAGGATAAACTGTCATTTTATTTCAACTTGGTTACTGTGTAAAAACAACTGTATTATTGCTGTACTACTGTATTATCATTGCACTGCTGTATTGTATTATTGCTGTACAACATATACAATGTGCATAACCTTGCTAAACTGTTTAACCAACACACAGGTAAAAACCAACAAACGAATGGCAGCAAACAACATGAAGGCAAGGAGAAAAACTGGTTTAAAAAAAATAAATAAATAAAAATTGTCACCCAGTACCTACAAATTAGATATATAAATTCCCTGTTAGTACTGGTCACAATTTGGGATCAGTAACACTGCAACCTAACTGAGGCACATGTTATTCAAAACAATTTTGTTCAGTGTCTGGGTACCAGTACTAAATCCTGACACAGCAATATTTTAATAAATTGGTTACTGTCCATTCAGTAGGTTATCTGGAAGACAGCATCCATATAAAACAACTGGATCTACATCAACTACTGGTGTATCACAGAGCAGTTCAACCAATGGAACAGAGAAGCTAGCCACTTCTGTTTCCTGCCCAGTGAAGCTTACCAGAGGCTGACAACCACCAGTAAGGGTAATCTATAACGTGAATGGACAGTACTGTGTAGTAACTAATTACAATAGATTTAGATATAAAGGCCACAGTGGTAGTGTCACTACTCCACATTTCTGTTTTACTTCTCATATACATAGCCCTGTGGGACACATTATCACAATCCCTATCCCAGTATTTCAAAACACTCAGCCGACTATTAGTAATGAGAGAGATAGTCACTGTCATTGCCCTAATAAAAGTGGGTTGCTATCTGCAGTACCACAAGGGCCAAACTACAACAACAGATTGGAAAAGAATTGTTCTGCTTGGATATGAAGTGCTGTTCTATGTACACATACATACTATACATATATGCCCATATACCCTACAAATATATATGCCATATCCATATTATTCATATATATTATATGGGAGTGCCTCTAAGGCTCAACCATAATACTACATTCCACAGTCACAGTCCTTGGCCTAACATTCCCAGGCCCACCATAAGGGACTAAAAAAATAATTGGATAATATCTGTCTATCAGTCGTACGTGGGAATGTGCAGACTACAAAGATGGATGGGGCATGAATGTATGGATGATAAAATGAGGTAACCACATAACAGTGTTTAGCCCACTGGGTTATCTTTAGTCCATGCATTATGCTTTTCCAGGATGATAGGTAAACATCTTCCCCATAAAAAGACAAAAAGTGGGGGAATGTAGTAAGATGAGGCCCTGAAACATAAACCCTTGGTTTCAGAGGCCTGGTATGAGGCCTAAGGCCAGAACTAAAGTAATGGTGAAGACTTTGCTAACATAAAGCAAAGTTAAGCTGTGAGCCAGAGGCAGGCCCTGCTCACAGAAGCTGGCAAGGAAAGAGCTGATGTTGCACAAAGACACATACCTAAAAGGTACTGGACACGAGAGATACCAGAACACTCCGATACTTGCACATTCCACACAGACAACAAGGACAGGGACAAAAGGGGAATATGATGGACAGAGTTGTTTTGTTTGAACCAACACGTACAAAGTGAGAGGCAGCACTTTACTGCGTAGAGGGGTTGTACCTTGCTATGTAGAGGGGCTGCACCTCAATACGTCAGCAGTGATGTGTAACTTGTTTGTACCTTTCAGAGTAGCAGCCGTGTTAGTCTGTATCCGCAAAAAGAACAGGAGTACTTGTGGCACCTTAGAGACTAACACATTTATTTGAGCATAAGCTTTCGTGGGCTACAGCCCACTTCTTTGGATGCATAGAATGGAACATATATTAAGGAGATATATATACACATACAGAGAGCATGGAAAGGTGGGAGTTGTCTTACCAACTCTGAGAGGCCAATTAAGTAAGAGAAAAAAACTTTTGAAGTGATAATCAAGATAGCCCAGTATGGACAGTTTGATAAGAAGTGTGAAAATACTTACAAGGGGAGATAGATTCAATGTTTGTATCTTTACTGCTCTCAGCCATTCCCAGTGTATAAGAATGTATACATTCTTATGAATGTATACATCGGGGGTTGGCAACCTTTCAGAAGTGGTGTGCTGAGTCTTCATTTATTCACTCTAATTTAAGGTTTCACGTGCCAGTAATACATTTTCATGTTTTTAGAAGGTCTCTTTCTATAAGTCTATAATATATAACTAAACTATTGTTGTATTGTAAATTAAACAAGGTTTTTAAAATGTTTAAGAAGCTTCATTTAAAATTAAATTAAAATGCAGAGCCTCCCGAACCGGTGGCCAGGACCCAGGCAGTGAGAGTGACACTGAATATCAGCTTGAGGCGGCACGTGCGTGCCACAGGCGTAAGGTTGCCTACCCTGGTATACATTCTTATACACAGTGTACCTGTGTATAAGAATGCATCCCTGAGTGGCTATTGATACCAGACACCTCTGTGTTCTTGGGGAACCAGGGTGCAGTATCCAGCCTGACTCATGAAATACACCCCCGCCCCCCAGCCTCGCTTAAACCAAAACCCATCAGAGGAAAAAACTTGCAGAGAGCAGTAAAAGGCGTTGGAAGACACAGCTAGACCCCTCCTGACAAGGGTGACAAGATTAAGACATCTCCATTAGCATACAGAATGGAGAGCAGAGACAACTTCCCATGCCTCATCTGCATGAAAGATGTGACAGGAAGACATCTCAATTTGCATACAAAATGGAGAACAGAGAACCGCAATGAACTCTGGGACCAGAAAAAGCAGGGAAGCACTGCATCATGGGAATCTCTGCTCCAGATGCTAATAAACCTGTGTCTGCATACACTCAGCTCAGCAATTATCAGACCAATTTTAGTAATGAATCCTTAATTGGTATTCAAATACTGAAGCAGCCTAGTTGCATTGTGAGCTCGGGAAAGAAAACACCACCCATAGCCAAGAGTAAGCAGCTCCTATTGTTTAGCCTTAAGAACACCCTTGAGTCATCAGCTTACCTATAAACAAATCTAGTGTTCTCCCTTCAACCATTGTAATTTCTCTACAAAAATCCCTACTCACCCTCCAGTCAGTGTTTTGATGCTTAGATCCAAACTATGCATCAGTTCCACTGGGACTCCATATTCTCCTGACTAATCGTGCTGAGGACTATGCCTGTCTCCTGCTCTCAGGACCCTCAGCTACCATCATCATCTGGGAACCCTGACCAGTTCAAGCTTCAGGGAGCGGTGAGAGTCCCTTCTTTCTCTCTCTCTCTCTCTCTCTCTCTTTTTCTTTCTACCTTAGTTATTAACCTGTAATAATGTATGTTATGTTGGTTTAGCCCTCCTTGTGTAGTTATCACTATTATTCAATAAATAACTGTTATGGTTAAGTTGGTTGCTTCTCTTTTTCTTGATGAACTTTACTCTTTTGTGTTTTTAGCTTCCCCCATTTACTCTACAGCAACGCTTCTTTTACCTAAGCTAAAGATCCCTGCAGTGCCCAAAATAAGGTGGGGTTTGGTCATCAAGTAGGTTACTGCCAGTACAATTGTGCTGTGAGAGTGGGGATAGGGACGTGCTGAATCTGGGACACATAAGGGTAACAGCTTGAAAGTGCTGCTTGACCCAGTCCATGGAGCCCAGGGGCATATAAGGGGACAGCTTGACAGTGCTGATGGACCCAGTCCACTCAGACGTGCTCTGTTAATATGTGTGTGCACGCGCGCATCCGGTCTGGGGGCTGAAGAAACCCAGCCCTAGGAAACCAAAGTCCTGCAGGACAGCTCCATTGGGAGGGGACTTGCAGAAGTGAGAAGTAGAGCTCCATATGAAAACATAAGTAACACAAGCAGTACATTGATAAAATTACAGAATCCCCTTCCCCAGAAAAGTAACCCAAATAAATGAGCATACCCCAAAGTAATGGGCAAATCTGGTAACAGTATCTTTGTCTGGCCTAGGGGCAGTGGAAAGTCCCGCCACTGACTGAGCTGGTCCATTGCCAGGGACCACAGATGTACTAGCAGAACCGTAGATATCTAATCTGGGGAGCTAGAGACTGTGTTCCTTTTCAACAATAAACCTGGACGGATGCCTTCATACCTTACTAGAGTCTGTGGTCATTGGGGGTTCTCTCAGGGGTCTGCTGTGTCAGCTATCTGTGCAGAGCCAGGGCAGCATACAGAGGGAACACACGCACGCAGCCGACTGTTATCAACATTGAAGCCAGCAGAGCAACACACCGGTAGTGTCTGACGATAGGTGCAACATACATTTCCAGCAGCCCCATTTCCCAGCTCTATCATCTTTCATTCTAAACAGAAAACATCCTCTGTCCAAACCTGCCACATATGGGTGGGGCACAGCAGTGTACCAAAAACCTTCCTCTAGTGGCATGGAAAAGGAATGCCAGCACATGCATTTAATCTTAGTCTGACTCAAATGGTTTTCAGTGGTGGGGAGAATATTCAGTTCTATTAAATAATAATTTATCCTTCTCTTAGAAGATCTCAAAATGCTTTACAAACATTACTCCATCCTCTCCCAAGTCCGTGCGAGGTAGCTGGTAGTATGACTCTACTTTACAGCCAGAGAAACTGAAATACTGATGAGGGGAACTGGCTCACCCAAAGTCATACAACTAATTGGTGGCAGAACTGGAAACAGAACCCAGGAGTCCTGACCCAGAGTCAACTTATCTTCTCTAACCTATAAAAAACACTCCCTGCCTTTACAGCCAAATGTGGGTGTAAGCCCTTGATTTTTCACATCCCTCTTTTTATCCCACTTCAACCACTGAGTGACAATGGGCCTGGTATTCATTACAGCCACACTGGATGGTGTCAGCTGCCATGATGTGAAAATCCCCTTCCAGATCTATTCTCCCTAGTATGCTTAAATTGTTCCATCTGTTCTAACTGAAGGAAAGAGCAATCTGACCCCTTCTAGTACAAATAATGTGTCTTGCCAAAAGATACTGCAACTACATTTCTTTTTACCCAAAATGAGTCCCAAAAAAAAAAATCACAAAACTTTCCAAGCTGCTTTGCCACAATTTCCCCAGTAGGACTCAACATGCAGATAATGAGGCCCAAGTAGATGGGGCTACAACATGCTGTGATCAAGCATAACAGCAGAGAAGAACATAGGCAACCTCATACCTTGTTTATTTCTTCATCATACTCATCACTGCTGTTATCAGCCATATTTTTGAGCTGTGGGCGTGTGGACCTAGGACCTGTTGAAGAGATCACCAAGAAAATATGTTACCCAAGTTTGGGTTGTGGGATTGCACCACAGATTGTCACATTAAAGCACTTACAAATGAAACCCTATCTACACAGGCCTTACACCCAAGTTTAACAATCATGCTTACTCACAATTTCAACTTGCTTTGGCTGAACTAGAATATAATGCAGGGGCTGGCCCTGGTGGAGAAGCTCAAATCCATGTTAAACCAACCATGTTCCTAGATGCAGACCTAGATTTCAGTGACAATTGCCATTACCACATCTGATCTCACTAGCTTTTTTGCAATGAGCACATGAACACATTACATTAATAAAAATGTGTGAATGTATTATATTTTACCAATGAATCTGCTCATGCTCCAATTTTATGGAGAAGACTTAAATCCCATCAGAGTATCTTTAAGAAAATATAACAACCAAAATCAAGTTGCCAATAGCATACCTGAGATTGCTCAGCACTTTAATTTTAAGGAAAGAGACAAACTGTTTTAGTAGGAAAGACAGAAGCAGGATGTGAAATTAGGCTTTCCCCTACCTAGCTGCCGTGGAGTTGGTGTGTAGATACTGGCAACCTCTTCTGAGTCGTTAATCTCTAGACTCTCATCGTAGGGCTGGTTTTCAACTATGTTGGTCTAAGAACAAACACACGCACGTTCGGATGAGGTTTCCGGGGAAGAACACTTTCTCTCTCATGTTGCTGAGTACGGGCTCTCCCTAGTTAATGACCGCAAAGCGCTTTAAAGATGAAAAGCCTCTTAACTGCTGCCAGTCTCCCGCTGTGGGTGCCTCCAGAGCCGGTCCCAGGGCTGCACGTGGGTGCTCCGCGGGCAGTCGGGCGTTTAGGGCCCCCAGACACCACTGGAGGGTGGCTCCGCAGGCCCGGGGCTGGCCACCCGCGACTCTTTCACTCCCCACGCGCCCGCCTGCGGCGGCCTCGGGTCCCCGCTCCAGGCACCTTGCGCGGCGCTGACGCGGCCGAGGGCCTTTCCCCGGCGCTGCCGGGCTCCCTCCCCTCTGCCCCGCCGCGCCTCCCCCACGCGCTGGCGCTCGGTCACCTGCAGGGCCTCCGCCATGTCCCGGCCTTTCAGGGCGCTGCCCGCCGCCTGCCCGCCATCTTCGCCGGGCCCAGCCTGTTACCGTCACCATGGAGATTGGAGAGTAACTCTCGCGAGAACTTGCAGCCCCAGCTCACCGGTGACCGGATCGACTCGCCCAGAACCACGTCAATAAGTCTCACCCCGCCCCCAGTGTCTATGGTTATGGGAAAGCTTTGAGCAGCGGCCCCTAGTGGTCGAACACCTTCACGGCAAGAAAAGAGTTGCCGGCACGTAGGGTTTTACGTCGCCAGCCCCACGCAGGCTGGCATTACTCTAGCTCGGGCTGGACCGGTCCAGCGCGGTATCCCCCCTCCCAACGCAGGAGGAAAAGGGCCGAGCTGTTGGTTTACAGCCCTGCAAACTCCCATCCTCTTAGTGCGGGGAGGATAGGAAATGGGCTGCATTGATCTAAAATGCCCTAGACGGACTCAGGGCAAAGCAAATCCTTCCAACTCCTCTAGGACTACAAGGCAGGGGGGGGTCTTTCTAATCTGTCATAATTTGCCGAGTGAACTTCAAACCCTCCATCAGCCTGTCTGAGAAGGAAAGTGCTGTAGCGGCGCGAGTGGCCGGATATTAGAACAAGAGGGTGGGCCAGGTAACATCTTTTACTGACCTAACTTCAGCTGGCGAGCGAGCCCAGCTCTCGGGTTTACGCGGAGCTCTTCTTCAGGCCACGAAGAGCTCTGTGTGGCTCAAAGGCTTGTCTCTCTTACCAACAGAAGTTGGTTCAATAAAAAAAAAAAACATCCCCTCACCCACCCACCGTGTCTCTCTGGGAAGGCAAAGGCAGGGATCAGGTTTGCTCTAGGCCGGCAGTTTTCAATCTGAGGTCCATGGACGGAGAAAGCAGGGGCAGGATAGACACTCAGGGCAGAAACTCTCTTACCAGGCGCAGTCTCCAGACGGACAAGGCCCGGACTGGTCTGTGCTCTAGCTCAAGCTAAATCAAGCTCCCTCCAGCTTCAGTCTGGTGGCACGGAGAAGCCCTCCCTCACTCCCTGCCCTTGGCCACGCACAGCGCCCCATGGGGCTCAGCTCGCCTGCTGTGGGGCATCTTCCAGACCGGCCGCGGGCGGGGGCCGCGTAAAGACACGTGCTGGACCGTCCCCACCCCCCAGAGCAGGGGGGTGGAAGCAGGTCAGAGAGCGGCCCGAGGCGGGGCCCCGCGCCGGGGAGGCAGCGCGAGTCTGTCTCCCCGCCTAGGGACACGGCGCTCCGCGGGGCAAGACCTGCGCCCCCTACCGAGGCGGGGGAAGAGCAGGACGCTCCCGCCCCCTTGCGTGGCGCCGCTTCCGGCTGGGGACGTGGCTCGGCGCCGCCATCTTGTGGGGCAGCTGGAGGGAGACGCGGCGGCCGCTGCTGGGGCAGCGAGAGACTGAGCGCGCCGGGCCGCACACACGCTCCGCCGCCATGGTAAGGAGCAGGCCGCGTCCCCAGCCTGGCCTCCTGGGTAGCGGGCACTCGGCGTGGCTGGAGCCGGCCGGAGGAGGCTGGGCCGGGGGACACGGGGGGAGGAGCTGGGCCCAGCCCCGAAATAAGGGGGCACCAGGCCTCTTCGTGCCCCTTCCTAGCGCCTTGCCGCGGGGGCCGCTCCGTGGAAACAGGCCGGGCCCCTCACCCGAGGCCCCGCGCCTCCCCGGCCCGGGAGCCTCCCTACCGGCTTCTGTCTCGCTGTCGCCGCAGCCGTGGTTCTCAGACCCTCGCATGGGGCCTGGCCCGCCCTGCACCCCAGCAGCGGTGGGTGCCTTTCCCCGGTACAGACCGTGATCTCTACGTGTTCTTTGCACGGATCCGGGACATGCTGCCGTGCTTGCACCTGGGACTGGTCCTCAGAGGAAAACGGGGCCTAGGTACACCTGTGCCCCCTTGCAAAGCAGCCTTCTCCTGCAGGGTTCCCAGACCTTCCTGGGACCAGCCCCACTGGAACAGAGTGTCTTGGGGGCACTTCGCCTCCTGTTCTGCATTGTGCAGATCTCCACTCCCATTCTTCATCACATAAGACCTCTGCAGCAACGACAGCAGCTGCTTACAAGGAAAATGAAACTAGTATGGTTTGGACCTCAGTCTAATTTGACAGCTGAAACAAGGGGAACCAGTGACCAGCAAGTGCCTGTGGCCTGGAGTTTGAGAACTTCTGGTTGGAGCACAGGGTTTGCAGTCAGGACCTTTGTAGTCTTCTTCCTATTGCTGTCTCTCAGAGTGAACGTTGGCATTCTATTTTGCCTCTCTATATTTGTTTCCCCATCTATAATCCGGGACTAATTATACTGATATGAGAGAACTGAATATTGAGTAAAGCAGTTAGCACTTTTCAACTATGAAATCTATAGAAATACAAAATATTGCACCCTGCAATACATGAGACAAATGGAATGTGTGTATATATGCATGTATAAGATCATGACTGTACATACATTTGATTAAAATTGGCTGTTTGAATTACAGTATTATCATACATGCTTTTTTTTTAAAGTACTGTACAGGCAATAGCAACCCTGTGATGTAGATATTATCTCAGTTTTAGGTTGGTAAGTAGTTAAGTGGTTTGCACAAAATCACATGAATCAATGATAGGTCTGGGGAAATAATTCATTTGTCCTTACAATCCTGTTCTGACCTCAGATCCCCGTCCTTATAGAAAATGCACTTATGTTGGTTTCTTTATATAGTCCATGGCCAAGGTTTTCAAAACTAAACACTGACTTTGAGTGCCCAACTGGGGGTACTTTATTTTCAGAGAGTGGTTATTTCGCACTTTCTGAAAATCAGGTTCCTTTAAACCATGGCAAATTGGGCATGCAGAATTACTAATCCCTTCGTTTAATGTTAATCCGGAGTTTGTACAAACATGTAAGAAGAGCTATATGATCTATATATGAACATCGATCTATACAAATTGTTACCCATCTTGCTTCATGCAGGGGATTTGAAACTGATATGCAATTATTTTATTCTCTTTTTATGAACTCAGGTATTGTAGCTCTTTGTATTGTAAAGAGGCTAGCTTGGCTCCTAATTGCAGTAAATTACTTTTAACTCTCCTTCCTTTGTAGTAGCATGACTTGTACACAGTTTCAAGCATGTGGTTTTTGGGGCCAAAGATAGTGTAATTTGCTTACATTGCTCAATAAATTAGTAAATGGATTTAAAACAGCATCATACCCTATTGGAGGTGGTGAAACAACTTGGATTTGATCAGAGAAAATTTTTTTAATTACAACCTGTTAAATGAACTAGAGGAAAATTTGACAAGTCATGACAATCTAGCAAGCAAAGTGCAGTATGAGATAATGTACACAAAAGGACAGCTTAATTTAAAAGGAGTAACTTTTGGGATTGCTCCTTTGAATAACTGTTCTTCCCTCAAGCTATTTTTGTGATCTTTGAATTTAGTGGGAAAAAATATTTGTACTAAGGGCAAAAAAAAATTGAAGTAATTTGAACCTTTTCTTAGTAAGCAAAATGTGTATTGCATCAAAATCAAGTGCTGTATAACTTAATCCCTGTTTCAGGTTCATAGATAGTATCAGATTCTTTCTACTCAAATATCGGGTAGTGACTGAGTATTAGTTTGATATAATTTTTCACTATTCACGTTTCACAGCTCCTGCTACAAGGAGTTGCTTTGCTATCACCTTTTATTGCTGGGAAAATGCTGTACTTAATTTAGTGAAGCTAAGAACAATGTACTTCTAAAACAAAAGTTGCAAACCAAGAATACCTAGTTAACTTTTGTCCTCTATCCAAAGGAGTTAATTGTTTGCATAGCACAATAGGGATTTTAAGTACCTTTAAAAAGGCTTATCCCTTGCTTTCACAAATTAATAGTCTGAAAAGAATTGTTATGGCAGGTTAAAAAATTCTTACTTTTTTTAATGTGGTGTGTGTGTAATGTGCTCTCTCCACCCAGAAGATACTGTCCTCTCAGTAAAAAAATTGTCAATTAATAAATGGACTCATCCTTTTAAAACCTAGTTGAATATTCAAGTGGCACATTTGCAGTATTAGTTAAATCTAATCAAAGAAATCCAAACAACTGAATCTGAGGTTTGCTAATGTATTCTGTCTTTAAGTTACAAACAAGATTTGTAAGCTGCCATATGTAGCTTTGCTTATAGATAGGAATTTCTTGAAATACTTTATCTAGTAGCCTTAGATTACTCAGATCACTGGGACATTTAATATTGTAAAACAGTATTTTCATACTCTGGATCCTTGCAGAGTAGAGACTGAGGATGCTGTTAACTTTTCTGAATCTCCTCTCTTGACACGCTTATCAAAGTACTAGCTGCATCAAATCAACACTAACAGGCCAATGTCCAAAGCCACATGGTGTGACTGAACAGTGGAATATGCTCAAACCTGACACATGCCATTTTTACTGTCCTATAAGCTGTTCTGTTTGGGTTGTCAGTGATTGGGATGAAGCAATGACACATCATCAGTCTTTGCTTCCAAAGTGGTAGCTCTTGAGTCAGAGGCATAGTGTCAGTTACAGGATCTGTGGTACCTTATAAGCATGGAATAACCTGTGACTACTCCCTTAGGTAAACTTATGTTAAATGCCTGTACAGTTTAAAGGCCTGTTACGAATATTAAGGCTGTCTTCTTTAGTGTAACCTCATGGTTTCTTTTGTGTGTGTGTTTACTGTCTCATTCAAGTGATAGTCAGTCAGACTTGGCCATCCTAGGAAAGTATCAGAGGGGTAGCCGTGTTAGTCTGGATCTGTAAAAGCAACAAAGAATCCTGTGGCACCTTATAGACTAACAGACGTTTTGCAGCATGAGCTTTCGTGGGTGAATACCCACTTCTTCGGATACATCTATAAGGTGCCACAGGATTCTTTGTTGCTTTTACCCATCCTAGGAAAGTTGAATGCTGTAAGAGTTTCGTTATTACAATCCTGTTCTTGCTTTCCATTCACAATCCTTTGCTTCATCTGATGGGAGCTCCCATCGCCACAAAGGCTGCCAGTCCCTCATACAGAAGTGCCCCTTTAAAGAGGGGCATTACCTGTGAGTGATGCAGTAAGTATGCTTGGTGCAGCTGGACTGTCCAGCACCATGCTCTGAGTCCCTACTAGGCAATGGTTGGAGCCTGAGGCTCACTCTAACCTGTCCATACCATGGACTTGCATTACTCTCTGAGTTGTTGGACTAATGTAAGGACATTGCTGTCTGGATGGGATATAATCAGTTTAATCAAGGCATCCAAGCATTATGTCCACTATGAGTGGCTTGTACAATGTGTGGTTATGAGCATATTTTGGCAAAGGGTCTTAAATTTCTGTATTGGATAATTGCAGTATTTGCTTAACTAACAAAGAGCTCGAAATAAAGAAGCAATGGTTGAGTCTTTATGAGACTTCAACAGAATCTGCCTTGTATGGCCAAACAATTCAATTAAGAAGTTATGGTAATCTTTTTCCAGTAGAAAAAAATTATTTGATAGGAAGTTTCAGGAGACTGATAGAACTATAAGAGATAAATTTGCATCTGTCTCACTACTTTTGAATTTCATTAGTGTGATAACATCTCTGAAAAGCCCAAGAGATGCTCAATGAACAGTAATTAATATGTTTAATATTTTATTAGCATAAATATGTTATCAATTGACTTTTTAACGGGGTACTGTGAAAAGAAAAATTAAATTTAAAAGCATTCCCTCATTTGTTCTTAATGTTTATATTAAAATAGAATTTAAAACAATTCTACCTTACTTTTCAGTATCTTTGCCTTTGGATTACTTTTTGCGCGTTACTCAGTTTGGACAATAAAACTTGGCTTGTCAGTTTCATGATACCATTCAGAGCTCTGTGTTTGTTCTACTACAACTACACAATGTTCAGGTGTGAATTTCCAGTACAACCTGGGAATATCATTTAAAAAAAATCAAGTTTGATGAAAAGAATCTTTAAAAGAAATCTCATTAAATCCTTTCTGTTGATAGTAGATATGGTAAAAAATATTATAATTTTCCTCAAAGGCTAAATTTTGGGCCTAAACTTCATAACCGTCCCTTTTAAACAAGCTTATCTATGAAACAGGTAGCAGCATTTTAATAATGGCCAAAGCACTTTGAAGGCATTGCAAGAGGTTAATGTTTTAGTAGCTGTGTTCTGACACTTGCCCTTCCCATTGGCAAGTGATCTTTTGGTGTGACTGAACTATTAGTAACCTCACTGAAGAAAATGTTAATGAAGTATGTAACTTACTTTGTTACTCTAGCAAGTAGCATTTGAGATCCTTTTTTGTGTGCTTATGCTTTATTAAGTCAATCTGAAAGACTTGTTCAGAACACTTCTGCGATTTTACTATACCCTACCTCTGTGTTAAAACTAGTCTGTGAATTCAGGTTAGTTAGCTATGTCAGCTCTGAACAGAGTGACATGAATTAGTTGGATTTGGGGGATGGGAGCAGCACCAAAAACAGAAATGGGTCTCCCCTACAAGAGTTCTGTTCTCCATGCTAAGAGGAAGCATGGATGAAAAATGAACATGTTCATGTAAATGTTTTTTATTTATCACTAAGTATGCTAGGCACTATACAGATGAGCATGAATATATGGTCTCTGACCAAAGAGTTTCACCTACGTAGACAATTAACATTATCTCAAAGGTTTTGTGAGACTGTCTAGTCTCAGAAAATCTGTTTGCTTGATGAATGAAACTAACCACTGCTTGTATTCCCCATAGGTGCTCTTGGCGGCAGCCGTCTGCACAAAGGCAGGGAAGGCCATAGTTTCTCGGCAGTTCGTGGAGATGACTCGAACCCGCATTGAGGGGCTGCTGGCAGCCTTCCCCAAACTTATGAACACTGGGAAACAACACACTTTTGTGGAGACAGAGAGTGTGCGATATGTATATCAGCCAATGGAGAAGCTGTATATGGTATTGATCACCACCAAAAACAGCAATATCCTGGAAGACCTAGAAACACTCCGGCTATTCTCTAGAGTGGTAAGACTTTATTCCAAGCTTAGTTAATACAAAATTCAGATGATCTTGTCCCGAAGCAGTGATGTTACAAAGTGCTGTATTGGAGAGCTATTACTGCTGTATCTACTGCCTCATAACAGAATCTGATTTCCTATGGTCCATTAGTGACCCAGAAGTAGTCATTGAGTCTCATCCCATAAGCTTCTGCGCTATTCCTTGACTGAGGCCCATATTGATTTGAGTTACTGAGATTTAAACCAAAACAGCCCAATCCTTCAGTAAATTAACTATTTGTTAACAATTATGTAGTGCTGTAAACAAAACTTTAGTACCAGTTGTACAAAATAAATAAGTAGAGTGGATTTAATTCACTGTATGCAATTGCTATAGTAGTAATCCTACTGTAAAAATCTATCTGCATATGTATTCATAGTATTGTCTATATAAAGCTTTGTCTGTCAGCCAAAAACAACCAGGGGAACTCCTGGAAATCACAGCTTGGTATCTGCTGCCAGTTCAGCCTTTTATTGTTAAAACGTAGCTCAAATAGAATATTATATTTAAAGTTAGTCTTAAAAATGCATGCTTTAATAGTGACACTCAATCTGCCTATTAAGCATGGAAAAAAATGACTGCTTAATGGCTTTAAATAGATAGCATTGGGGTGGCATTTTGGGGCCAAGTGAGGCTTGGAGGATCACAGAAGTGATACCTTTGGTTGAAATTAACCCCAGTGAAGATCCTACACGAGGCCTCAGCACCTCTTAAGTCTCACACCATCAAAATAGAATGTAAGTAGTGCATAGGCCTTCTGCTAAATCTCTGCACAGGGATGAATTCACCCTGTACGTGTGGTAGGAGGGTTAGCTGAGGTAGTCATCTTCTCTTCCTCTGCAGAGACTCTTCTTTAATTATTCTCCCTAACCAGATTCCCGAATATTGCCGAGCTCTGGAGGAGAACGAGATCTCTGAGCACTGCTTTGACCTGATTTTTGCCTTTGATGAAATTGTTGCTCTGGGCTACCGTGAGAACGTAAACCTGGCACAAATTCGGACCTTCACAGAGATGGACTCACATGAAGAGAAGGTGTTCCGAGCAGTCAGAGAGGTGAGGCAGAGCCATTCCATGTCTTAGTTGTTGGAAACGAAATAGTCTGTCGTGTATCCAGGAATTACTGCTTTTTGTACTGTGAAGTTGCTGTTTGTTCCAAGTTTGATCATAACCCTTAATTCTTCAGTGATCAAATTTATTTTAACATTTTGTAAACAACCTGTCCTGCCTTCATCTCCTCTTTCTCTCATTGATTAATGCATGGAATAGATCAAAGTCTTAAAGGTCTAGTCAGTCTCTGATCTTTTTCCTCTAGACTCAAGAGCGTGAGGCAAAGGCTGAAATGCGCCGTAAAGCCAAGGAGTTGCAGCAGGCCCGAAGGGATGCAGAGAGACAGGGCAAAAAAGCACCAGGCTTTGGTGGATTTGGCAGCTCGGCTGTGTCTGGGGGTACAACTGCGGCCATGATCACAGAGACCATTATTGAAACAGAGAAGCCCAAAGTGGCACCAGCACCAGCCAGGTATGAGACCGGTTCAGGTACACTAGAGCCCTGCCCGGGACTAGTGTAGATCCCTGCAGCAGGACTGGGGTCCTGCAGTATCCGTCGCTGTAATAGCAGAAGCGGGATTAAAATGGTCCGGTGCAGGGCTCTAAGATAGACCATGTCCATCAGCAAGGGAAAAGATATTGTGGACTGTTTGTTAAAATGAAAGAGTCCAGTTTTAGGTTGTCCTGCTGATTAACTGCTTTGCTAGACAAGTGAAATTAAATGATATAGAGGGATGTTAAAAAAAATGCACCTAATGTGTAAGTAAGGTACCCGTGGACAGTGTGTGTGTGCTAGTGCTCTCTACTACCTCGTACATATGTCAGTTTCTTCTTCTAGCTAAGTTAGAGCTTTTCTACCAGCTATTGTGTATTTTGGATGTTTTGAGCTTTCACTTTACCTCATGATTCTGCATGTTTGCAGCTTTCTAGTAATCATAGTGCTTCTATGCATGCAGCTGCTGAGTGGAATAGAGATGCTGGAGACTCCCACTGGGTTGTTTTAAAACAGTACTGATAATTTTCGTAAAGCAGAAACCTCTCTTCTGAACTTGAGTGGATCTGTACTTGTTGATCTTCTAACAGCCTAAATTGCTGCCCATGCCTGTCGCAGCCATCACATGCTCTCTAGACGGCCCTTTTTATTTATAGGAGTTGTTGTGGCACTCACCACTACAGTATCTAAGTGCCTCATATACATTAAAGAATCTAACCAGACAGATAGATCTGTGAGGCAGGACAGTATGATTTATCCCCAGTTTACAGATGAGGAACTGAGGTCTGGATTAAATGACTTGCCTAAGGTCACAGAGCAATTGGCAGTGCTGGGAACAGAATTCAGATTTCCTAAGTCCCAGTTCAGTACCTTACTCACAAGACTATCCTTTCTCTTAATGTGTCTTGAAAAGGGCTCAAAAAGTAAAAGCTGCGATGCTGGAATGGTCTAATTGTAATAATGTGAAAAAACTGTGGAAAGATTGTATCTGCTACCATAGTTGTTGGATAGATGCTTACATCTTATTTTTGTTCTTTAGACCATCAGGTCCCAGTAAGGCTTTGAAGCTTGGAGCTAAAGGGAAGGAGGTGGACAACTTTGTGGACAAGCTGAAATCAGAAGGAGAAAATATCATGACCTCTTCTGTAGGCAAGCGCTCCTCAGAGACAGCCAAGGTTCTCGCTCCACCCATTAACATGGAGAGGTGGGTATTGTCCTGGGCTGTAAGAGGATGCTCTTGTCAGTGTGACTGCAGACTCCAGTGATGGCTTCTAGCTCTGTCAGAGCTCTTCACTTTATTTTATAACATGGATTTCTTCCCACCATTCGGTTCTTACACGCTGGCCTTTAACTCTTGTGTAAGATTTTCAAGAGGCTCTGAATTCATTTAGGCAAAGTCCCATTTTCAAAAGTGACTTCGGTGGTTAGGAGCCTAAATCTCATTGAAAGCTATCGGGACTCATGCTCTTAAGTCATTTAGGTGATTTGGAAATTTTACCCCTCTGCTTCTGAATTTTTATTTCAAATATTCAGCCTAATTTTTCCCTTTCTCCCAATACTCTTATTTCCTGGTGTCTGCATCCTTCAGATACTTTGAGACACCTATCTTCCCACCTTCCCCATCTGCTATTAGTCAAGCTATACAGAGTTTTTAATAGTTCTTCATACTTCCATTCCTCTGACTCTTTAACTATTTTTGTTGCTTTTGTCTGGGACTTTTCAGTTTGTCAGCAGATACCAAGTATTGAGGTGGCTGGATCAGAAATCTGCTTTCCCTGCTCTGAGTGTTGGTGGAGTCTTGAAGAGTTCCTGACTAATTGCCAGTTAGAGTACATGTATGCAAATTTCCAGTTTTCCGTGCTGGAGCACAGAGCCATCTGCTCCCATTAGAGACAACATTATACCAGTTTTATGAGGTTAAGTGAAAAATATGACCAGGGCTGCCCTCCTTTCTAGACAAGTTTTCATATTGCCTACATGTTTTCTATTCTGTACTGAATAGAATAGCTTGGCAGAGCCGTACATAAACTCACTTAGTGTCTTTTGAAGCACCAAAGGTGTCCATTTGTTTTTAAGGTAAAATGTAGAATTCCTCCCACTGCTTAGCTCTTTCTTTTGAAAACTGCCTGAGCTTTCTGCAGAAGAAGAGCCAGGGTTCTGTATTTGGGCTCTCATCTGTTCAAGACTTATACCACACTCAGGTGATTCTAGTGTCTTCTGTGTGAATCTGTTTTGAGCAGAAGAGCATGTTTCCATAATTCTGTTCTGCACCACTCTGCTCTGAGTCATTCTTTTTATGACAACATCCTCTTGGGCACCCTTTTAAAAACTTAGTTTGTCCCTGTCAGATCTTAAAAGGAGGAAACAACTATATTGCCTGTCAAACCAGGCATTTGGTGTGTATTGGGCTTTCTTTTCTGTGCAGTGTGCATATGAAAATCGAGGAGAAGATTTCCTTGACTTGTGGCCGTGATGGTGGGTTACAGAACATGGAGCTGCACGGCATGATCATGCTGAGGATCTTAGATGAAAAGTTTGCCCGGATTCGGCTCCATGTAGAAAATGAAGACAAGAAGGGGGTACAGCTACAGGTAAGGCCGGCTGATGGTCCTGGCTTCGGTACATGCTTCTGTCATGGATGGTAGCAGCACTGTAATGTATATTTTTATCCAAGTTCTCCCAATAGATATAGTGGAAAATAGCGCACAGTTACAGTAAATATTAGTGCAGCACAAATAAAGGGCTAAATCTCATGCTCAAAAGACTCAAGTTAACTTGAAAATACAGTTTCTTACACTTATCATGCTCCCACAGCCTTATCTATCCCATGATGAACATTGACGCACACTTGATTTCACTTGGACTTTGCAACAGTCCCACTGTGTTGCTTGACACTAGTTATACCATGAGAGCTTCCTTTGTAAGGAAGAGAATGTTTATAGCCAGTTACTCTCAGCCAATGAAGAAAGATTTAATCAATGAGAAAACTGCTTATTCTCCCAGTTACTTTTGCTGTTGTCATTGCTCTTAATATCAGAGACAGTCTCTAGAACCACGGCTTTTGGGTTACAGTCAGTACTGTAAACTCAGACTGTCACATGTTCGATCTTTCCTCTCTCCATGTGATTCCATGTGCTTGCTGAGCCCTGAAGATTTCCCCACTTTATATGCCCTGTGTCATGGCCACCATTACAACGCCTACAAACTAGGTAGTGCTGCTGCTTAATTGGTCAGAGGGCCTTGTGTTTAGTGATGGAAGTCCTTATCACTTTCCCATGGGCTGAGAATTCTTCCTAAACACTCCAGCACCTGCTGCTCCAGGAAGAGTCAGGTGGCAGTGTCAGCTTCTCTCTCTCCAATACAACTTAGATGCCAATCACCAAAAAATGGCTTTGCTGAAATAGCTGCTCACATCTGTTGCTGTAATATAATAAATTTGTTCTTTATAATCCAAGTGTTAATTTTCCCTATTTAGATGGTTTAACTTTTGCATTTATCTGAATTTGGTCAGGAAAACAGTTTCACTGGTTTCTAGTCTGCTCCAAGTTGCAGAAGACTGCAAACACGGCAGGGGACTGTTCTTTTGTTTGTGAAAAATAAATTCAAATTGAAACTTATTTTTAAGTGGAAATATTCCTGCAGATCTCAAGCTTCATTAAAACTTATTTTATAAAAACCTAAATGTCAGCCCCAGTTTATCTGTCAGAATCCCTTTTAAACAGAAAGCATTGGAGGAACGGAGAAATAGGCCAAATGAAACTTTTTGGTAAACTGGTCTTCTCTTTCTTGGAGCGAACTCTGGATTGCCGAGCAACCGTAATCCTGTAGCACTTTGAAGTCAGCAGTTTTCCCTGGCAAAGGTATTCATGTGTGGTCAGGAGCACCTCACAAGAAACAGTATTACCTAGACACATTTGTGCTGTCCATTTAGTTAAAACTAAAACAATGAACAGTTTACCCAGTCTGTGTCTTCCCGTCTCCTTCATTTCAGACTCACCCAAATGTGGACAAGAAACTTTTTACTGCTGAATCTCTGATTGGCTTGAAGAACCCAGAGAAATCATTCCCTATTAACAGTGATGTTGGGGTGCTGAAATGGAGGTTGCAGACCACAGAAGAGTCTTTCATTCCACTGACAAGTGAGTGCAAGCATGCATGTGGCATTCTTCAGGTAGGATACTGGAGCCTGGGCTGAAGAAGCTGACACTGGTCTTGGATAGGAAATGACAGCCCATCTGCTACAGCAGGCTCTGCCTTCAGCAGAATGTTTTACTCTTTGATCTTATCCAAGGGAAGAAACGATTTTAGTGCCTCTTCCCTCTGTAACAATCGCTTTAGCCAGTCAATAGCTATTTTCAGTAATGCTAGATAATACTGAGTGTCTTGCTCTGCAACTCACTCAAGTGGGCTGGCATCTCTTGGGTGAGATTGTTATTGGTGACTATTCCTCCTGCATTCAGTGCCCTCCTGCATTTTTCTAAGTATGTCTTTCTCAGAGGCCTGTTCTGTAAAACAAAGTCACATGATCCAATGTGCGCTTTTTTGCCCTTAGTTAACTGCTGGCCATCGGAAAGTGGGAATGGTTGTGACGTTAACATTGAATATGAGCTGCAAGAGGAGAGCCTAGAACTGAATGATGTGGTCATCACAATCCCATTGCCGTAAGTAGGATTTGGGGATGGGGATGGGGTCAGCAAGTACCTGTAAATATCCTGTAGGTTATTTCCCTTTCCAGCAATCATGGAGGTAGCATAGGAGGGGGCAGCATTCATGTGAAATGCATGTGTCTGCTGTAAATCCAGTGCTGTCTTGTTCCCCCACCTGAGGATCTGAGACTGTCTCTCTTACACTTTGCGGACTGACTGTTCTCCCTCCCTCACCCATGATTAGGGCCCTACCAAATTCATGGTTCATTTTGGTCAATTTCACAGTCATAGGATTTAAAAAATGGTAAATGTCATGATTTCAGCTATTTAAATCTGAAATTTCACAGTGTTGTAATTGTAGGGATCCTGACCTAAAAAGGAGTTGTAGGGGGAGTGGTCACAAGGTTATTGTAGAGGGGTGTTGCGGTACTGCTACCCTTACTTCTGCGCTGCTGCTAGCAGCAGCACTGCGTTCAGAGCTGGGCAGATGCAGAGCAGTGGCTATTGACCAGGTGCCTAGATATGAAGGCAGAGCTGCCACCAGCAGCAGCACAGAAATAAGGGTGGCATGGTGTGGTATTGCCACCTTTACTTCTGCGCTGCTGGAAGAGACACTGCCTTCAGAGCTGGGTGCCCAGCCAACAGCTGCCACACTCTGGCCACCCAGCTCTAAAGTCAGCACAGAAGTAAGGGTGGCAATACTGTGACCCCCTAAAATAACCTTTTTAACTCCCTTTTGGGTCAGGACCCCCAAATTGAGAAACGCTGGCTTCCCCCATGAAATCTGTATAGTATAGGGTAAAAGCGCACACAAGACAATGATTTCACGGGGGGAGATCAGATTTCATGGTCCGTGATGCGTTTTTCATGGCCGTGAATTTGGTGGGGCTCTGCCCGTGGCTCTTGGAGGGCTTTTAGGAGGTGAGCTGTCCTCTTTGGGGCTGTTACAAGTGTGTCTTTAACCTGTGTTCAAATGAGCTAATGAGCAGATCCTTATTGCCCTGCTGTAGGTCCAGTGTTGGCGCCCCAGTGATTGGAGAGATTGATGGGGAGTATCGCCATGACAGCCGAAGGAATCTCCTTGAATGGTGCCTGCCAGTGATAGATGCCAAAAACAAGAGTGGCAGCCTGGAGTTCAGCATAGCCGGGCAGCCCAATGACTTCTTCCCGGTGCAAGTCTCCTTCATCTCCAAAAAGAATTACTGCAACATACAGGTATGGTCACCACCAACTTCTTATGTGTCCTGGTGCAGAGCTTGAGAGGCTCTGCCTAGAAGCCCAATGCACTGCAGTCCTCGGAATGAACAGGCACACTAATTGTTTTGTGGATAGGTGCCCGGCTCTGCATTCATAGCGCCCACTCAGCTGTGTCACTGATACTCCTGGAGACTGTCCAGCCCTGGCTTCCCTTTGCTCTGCCACACACTCTGTGTCACCATCCTCTTCTCAGATAGTTTCTCTTCTTAATCTTTTTCTGCTGGATCTTCCCCAAGAGCAGCCTCTTCATTTTATATTGCTGCAGTTCCCACTCTCACCTTGCAAGTTGCATGGAGAATACCCTTCCTTCAGCCCAGTGCATTATTCCCACCTGGCGCTGCTGAAAGAGTAGGCAGCTGTAATGAGGATGGCTTGTGCTGGGATTTCTCAGATCTTTCAAGCTAGGGAGGTGTGGCTAGATTAGTACTAAATGGGAATCGTCCATGAAATGGTTAAGCACTGCCTGAAGTGGTTGTGGTGAATCTACACCATTTGCACTGCTGCAATCGATGCGAGTGTAAATTTAGCAGGTGTGGTGAAGACACACTAAATCAATGAGAGAGCACTCTCCCATCAATTTGTGTACGTAAGGGAAGTTGATGGGAGATGCTCTCCTGTCGACACAGTGCAGTGTAGCTACCATGGTAAGTGGATCTAACTATGTCGACTTCAGGTATGTTATTCACGTAACTGAAGTTGTGTAAGTTAGATCGATTTACCGCAGTAGTGTAGACCAGCCCTCTGTAAGTGCACACAGCCTGATGCTAGGGGCATTATGCTGCCATCTCCTACAGAAGAGACAAAGTTCCTAGGCACCTGTGTTAAAGCTGTTTTTCATGAGCTGGGGCATTAATGCTCGTATCCTGGCTAAATTCCATCTCAGATAATTCCACTCAGCTTTTTTAAAACTTGCCCTGCAATTTCAGTTGGATCTGAATTTCTTCCTCAGTACCTCTCATAAGCATTAGTCACACTTGTCCTCATGAGATGGTGGCAAAAGCAATCCATCTATCACAGTGTTTGAGAAGTGTTCTGGGGTGGAAGGCAAAGGATGATAGATCAGCTGAAGCAAATGAAAATTCCCTTTGTCTTAGTGTGAAGACTTGTTTGGGTGGGGTAAACAGCCACAGGATGGGGAACCGAAGGCTACTTATCCACCTGCCTGGTCAAAATGAGCAGCAGCAGTGTGACCTTTCTCCACCTTGAACCTTAACCAGAAGCCACAATTCAGTTCATTTCTCTCCAGGGTGCTCTGAGCAGAAACCCAGTTGTTACCGTAAATGAAGTAACTGGATTGTTGTCCTCTAGGGACAGCTGAGAACTAAACTCTTCTTACTTCGGCTCTCAAGCTGAAGTTGACCTTGTGGCTCAGAGATGATGTGCTCAGCTACCCCAATCCCTTTGTTGTCCTGGTTTGAATTGAAAAATCTCTGTTTAATTGTGTTTTGGAAGTAGAATATCAAGTGCTGAACTAACTGTGTGTATTATCTCCACAGGTTACCAAAGTGACCCAGGTAGATGGGAACAGCCCTGTAAGGTTTTCCACTGAGACCACCTTCTTGGTGGACAAATACGAAATCCTGTAACGCCAGAAGCAGGGAATAACAAATGAATTTTTTAAATTAAAAGAAAAAAAGGCTGAAGTTTATTCTGAATGTCTGGAACGCCGCAGCCCTCTCTCTGCTAGGACACACGGTTCTGTCTGCCCAACTGCAGTGTTTCTGGATCACGGGCATTCTTTGGCAGAGAATTGACATGATCATATGGGGGAAAGGCTGCTAATTTCTTTGGCAGATTTTACTGGCCAGCAGTAAAGCAGGATCTCCATTGAGAAACCCTGGCTTTGATACCTCCCCTTCCTCTCTCCCACAAAGCTGGCTACTTAGCTTAGTCCCACAAAGAAACTACACCTCATTCTCTTCCTTTTTAGTATATCAAGAGTTCTCTTTCTTTTGTTGTGATTGTTGCCATTTTAACTTATCCCCTGCCTCCAGCCCTTGTTTCCATGGATTCAAATATGCATTAAAATATTCTATACATGGGCATTATGCCTTCTGGATCCCTTTCTCTTGGGAATGGAATAAGCTGATCGGACTAGGCCTCAGTTTTAAAGCTGAGATTTTGGGTGGTTGTAGTAAACGTGTTCCTCTCCTTTGCCTGTACTCCTGACTTGCTGCCTGTTCAGCTCTGCTTCTCAGTGATGGACCTGCACTTGGGCCAGCTCCCACAGTGAGCCCATGTGCCCTTGGTGTGAGTTAGAGCAGAGTTGTCTCCCAGCTGGCAGAGAGAATGCAGCCTCTGAATTGACTGGTTCCAACTGCAGGAGGGGGAGCACCTGGAAGTACTCACTTTTGCTGGAATTTCCTGTCACTGTTTGGTGTAGCCCCTAGGCCAGATTTATACAATTATTTTGCCTGGTTTAAGTTAACAATCTTTGGAGCCTTTCTTGATCCATTTGAATCTCCCTCAGTAAATTGAGCCCTCATACCTGCCAGTATGCATCTTAGCCCTTCCTAGCTGCAGCTTGTAAAAGGGTATGGAACCTGCCTTGTTCAGCCCCATAAACAGATCTGAATTACTCTGACACATTCATGCTTGCGTAAGCCTGCATGGGCCTGCATAAGAGCAGAGGAGATTGATCCTGTTGGCACTTATTGATGGAGTAGGAGAAAGGAAGCCTGGGTTGCAGCACAGAGATTTCAGGTAAAAGTCAAATGTACTGTAGTGCTTCTAAGTTTGCCCTGTGGTGTGAGGGCTGCACACAGCCACACTGCCTTGCACCACAGAAAAGGTGTTTCCTCTCTGACTAGGCTGGAATAGCATTGCCTACCGCATCCTCACTTAAAACACTTCTCACTTACTTTCTTTAGAACCATTTTTTATGACATTGGGTGGTGGTCTCAGCCTGACTGCATCTGAGCTGTGCCTGGCTGATCGCACAACTTCAACAAGGAACCTTGCTAACAACCATTGTAGCAAGGCCTCATGGTTCTGTCCAAACATAACTATTTTGCTGGTTTGTGGGTGACAGGAAATGAAGTTTCTTGCTCATGGAAGTCCTAGAAACTTGTGCACTGTGCTCCAGCGGGAGAACACCTGTTTGAGACTAAGTGCACACCAATGCTTGTAGGGTCATCTGCCAAAGAAGTTAGCTGTCTCTCCCATTCCCTGAAATGCATCAGTGAGGAAGCGTAACTCCAATTCTTTCCATGTGAGGGTGATGTGTTCTGGGGGAGTGGAAGCAAATCCTGTCCTGTAGTTAAGTAGACTATGAATCTTAATTCAGTTGTGTTCAAGAGTTGCTTGTCTGTATGATTTTAAAATGGAGTCAAGTTTAGTTTCAAACATCAAAGGAGCATTTTTCTTAAATTACTTTGGGGGTAATATTTAAAAAAAAAAAAGTTTTGTAACCCTGTATAATAATGACTTAGGGAATAGAACACATTCCAGTGTACACAAAGAATACAAATTCTTTAATCAAATAAAGAGTATTATAAAAAGCAATCAGCCGAGGTTTTGGCCTATTCATGTGCTGGAATGGCGCAGCTTTGATTTGTTCACAACACACTCTGGGAGGCAGGGGGAGCCAATAATATCAGAAATAGTGACCACAGCTCCATGGAGTTCATTGGAATAATCAGGATTGGGACAGCTCATGGGCAAGAGTTGTCTGTCATCTTTTAAAAAAACCCAGTAAAAATGACAAACTTCCTGAATGATTTTTGCGCTCATTAAATCTTTCCAGGTTGCATTTTGCTGGATGACCACTTCCCTGTAACAAACACTTTCCAGACTGTTTCTTGCCATATGTTATGTGCAGAATCACATCCAGCAGTGTCTGCTAGCTCTACTATGTAGGTATGACCTGGATGTCTTGAGAGAGGCCATGGCAATTACTCTGTGTAGGTCTTGAGCCTCTTATTCCAATTAAGAAGTACTAAACCTGGAAAGGGGGCTGGGAGAGTATTTGTTAGTGAATACATTTACAGTATGACTGAAATAAATTAAGAGGACTCAGGTATTTTAATGTTGGGTTAAGCGGATATGGAGACCCTCTAGCAGGTGCCTAACAGCTCTAGCAACAGTTATGTTGCCTTCCAGCTAAGCCTTGGTCTCCTGTAGGCATGGAGCCCCCCTGCCCTAAAAACCTGTAGCTGAATATTTTTAAAACACAGCGTCTCCTTAGACTCCAGTAACAAAGGCAGCCCATGACCAATGGCTGCAGGTTGGGGGCGGAGGGTGGGGAAGAGCACTTGCCTCACTGGAATCTGCTACAGGTGTCTGCATGTTATCTAGATTCCTTAAAGGGAAGATAAGTAAAATAGTCCAAGGGTGAACGCTACTGTCTCCTCCTCCTTCCCCCTCGCACTGATGTATTATGTGAAGAGTGGGTAATATGGCAGAGTAGTCTGGAATGGTGAGGTGGAGAGTTAATGAGAATTTTGAAAGTGTGTTAAAGAACAAACTCTGATAAAAGATGAAGTTGCCTCTAGTGGAGCCCTGTGCAGGATTGTTTTTTAATCCCCCCTCACTATTGTGAGATCCCAGCCCTACTGCAGGTCTCTACGCTAGTCCTGTGCAGAGCTCTAGCCCAGAGAATGTGGCGGTGTTCTCCTAGCCCCTTCCATTCCCATCTCAAAGCTCTTCTTCACTAATAGTAATGAATTACATTTCACCATGCTCCTCTGCCACAGGGAAGCATTATCCCAGTTTACTTGGAAGAGCTTTGGAATGGAACCTAGGTTTCTTGGCTCCCAGTGCTACTCTTTAAAAAGGACTTGGGGAGATGGAAAGAATCGGGCTTGTTCTTTTTTTCTTGCTTGTCGCTGAAAGGTATTTGTCAGTGTTTTCTGCTTGTTCTTTTATATTAGTGCTTCAGATCTTGTCTAGGGAGATTCTGTGGTGACTAGAGAATGAGTGAAATTGTGACAGACCACACTGAAAGCTGCAGCGATTGAGGGGAAGTGATTTTAAATCACTATTATCACTTTGTATTTTGTTGATGCTTCCTTATCTGCACTTTGGAGAAAAGATGCCTCTTTAAGCTACACAACTCCGTCCCTTCAGTTCAGATGTGAATGCTCAGAGTACCCAATTCTGAGACCCCCAGCAGACTTCACATTCCTGTTTTTTGCCAAGGTAATAAATCATGAAAGAGAACCCCGTAAAAAACAGTACAAACCCCATTTTAATACTTTGTGATTCACTTCTAGCCTTCTCTTCTCTTTTAGCTGTTCCATGGTGTGATAAGCATATGCCAGCTGATGTCTCTGCAGGGCTAGGGATGGCTCTTTACTATCAGCAGTACGGTTGCTGCCTTGCAGCTCTATTCTTCAGATGCAGTGTACAGTAATTTTCCCTGAAGTTACTGGCAGCTATTCACATCCTGATGTGGGAAAACTTCAGCTGATGTAACTCAAACTTCTAGCCTGTAGACTGCCGTAGTATTGCTTCGGTGCCCTCACAATCCCAATCCTAATGTTAACTCAGACACTCTGTACAGAAAAAAAACTTTCCCATATAAACTAAGGTGTGAATTTAAATTATTACAGTATTGTTGCCACTTCTGGTTTGAAGACACTTATACCAAAATAAGTGTCTTTCTTGTGTAGACAACCCCTTAAAAGTTTTGTCAACATAAATTATACCGTTTTAATTGAACTACTGTTGCATGTCTACATTATGCTCCAGCAGAGCGCATCCACCCTAGCAGCTCTTGCATTGACACAGAGCAGTATACTGTGGGTAGTTATCCAACTGGGCATAGGGTACTTTGGGAAGGGTTTGCGGTGCCTCATGGGGCAGGTACAGCATCCTATGATGTAGGTTTCTCAATCCTATCATTCCATGGGCATCCTATGAGATTGCCAGCTGCTTTTCAACTAAAGGGGGGGGAGAAAGGGGAAGAGGGTGTGGGGGGGGGAAGGAACTGAGGAAGTGAGTGAGAGATTTTGGGTGTGTAGAGTATATATGTGAGAGACTGTTTTGGGGCAGAGGAAGAGTTTTTGCATGGTGTCTCTTTGAAAGTTCACACAGCTGCCTGAGCAACCAATCCTGAGGCAGGGGGATTCACTCCGCCCACATCAGCCCCTTATTCCACATTAATGGTTCTCTGATTCCTTCCGGGTTCTCCCATAGCCTCCTCAGCTACCAGGAGCTGCTGTCTCAGCAGCTCTGTGAGCACTCCATGCTGAGAAATGTCAAAACTTCCCGGAAATTTTAAAACGGAGGGGCGCCTGCCTACGTAGCTAGATGCAGGGCAGTTGAGTTCAAAACAGTGAACAAAGTGGTCACAGTGGGCATTGTGAGATACTGGGGGAGGCCAGTTATGTCGACATAATGAATGGCAGCATCTACACTGATGCTTTTGTTGCTTTAACTTTGCTACAAAAAGCTCTATGCCTTTCATCAAGGTGGTTTTATTTTGTCAGGGAAACAGCATAGTTTGCCTCCAAAAGTAGCTTTGTAGCGTGTACACCACTGGTAAGAAAAAGCTGCTTTCATTTTTATCCCATAGTCCTTCCTCAATTCTGTGCATTGAATTACTAGGACGACATTGGTTCTTCATATAGACACCTCCCTAGCTTCGTGTGTCATGGAATGTGGCTACAGAAGACTAGACAACCACTGACTAATTGCTGAGCATTGAGCAAAACATGTCTCTGCCGACACTGCCCAGTTCAACTCCTACGCTGACCCTGCTTAGAGAGTTCTAAAGAAGATGAGCACCAGCTTGCTATTTCTGAAAATCATTTCCGGTCCAGCTCCATGAATGCACCTGGGCCCTTGAACTGTGTTTATGCTGGACCAGGAAGCAAAAAATTATGAGCAAATTTAACAAAGTGGGAGGTCTTGTACTGCACATTGACATTTCAGCTGTCTTGTTCCGAACATTTCCTGAGCTCCCGGGTCAGGGTGCTTCATTATAATGGAGAGGGGTTTGGGTGGCCAAGAGCTGATGTAATTTAAACTATAAATGGATTTATTTATTTTTTTAGTGAATTTGGTTTTAATTTGGAAAGTGTTTGGAGAGAGTCCCTGACTGTGTTTATCCCTCCTCTTTGACAGCAGCTGGCTTTGCTGCTATCTGGAGCAGGGTAATTTAGATTAACTCTCCTATGAACTGTGACCATAGCTAGTCTGTTTGTTACCACATCCTCAGCCTTTGTTTGTTTGTTTGTTTGTTTGTTAACCCAGCAATTATATCTAGATTGTTAGCTCAATGTGGAATAGGGATTGTTATTTACCATGCATTTGTTTAGTGCTAATATGCTGGAGCTCTGGCATGGTTGAGGGCTCTAGGTCTAGATATAGATGTGAAAAGCTAAAACCTCACCAGACCCAATAGTACATAGTATGTCCCCTTGGTGGGTTTTGAAAATAACTACTAGTTTGGCCAAGTTTATACTGTTCAGCCCAAATGTGTTTGGAACTGATTTAGCTGGAACTGCAGGTTCATGCTGTTTCCAAAGCCAAGTGTGTGTCCTGGTGTATCCCTGCCCACTTCTCTCTCTTCCAGGAAACTCTGGAGTGGCTGAAAGATCTGCCCTCATGCCTATTTTCTTCCTTCCTGTTCTCAACCCCCAGCTCTTGGATGTCTCAGCTGTACAGTCTGTTGCATAACTAAAAATGCAGGGCTTGATAGACTGCAGATGTTGACCTTTGGTATTGTCCAGTTTACTCAGTGACTGTGGGAACTGGAAGCTTAGGCTACAGGCTGCATTGCATTGTGCTTTCATCATGTCATTTGTCAGAGTGGATCTGACTAGGGTATCTGGCAGTTCCTCCTGTCCTGAGCTGTTTCTCCACAGTGCTGTGTCTTGCTCACTCCATGGCTTCCAGTCTTTAGATACTGAAATAGCTGCTGAGTTTAAAGACCTGTTGGGCTGCAGTGATTTAGTGCCCTGTATCTAGTCAGCCTAAGTTTCTCTTCTGCACAGCTTTGGGAGGGCTCAAAGGCCCAGCTCCCCATCAGTGACTCTGAGGAGAAAGCAGGGCCAGGAGCTTTTCAAGGGGGTTTGTCTCTTGATTGTGGGAATCTATGCTTTGATTTTCTCTTTTCCCTTTCCCAGCCCTTCCTGGCTTTTCAGAGACACTGTCACAAACCTGTCCTGGATTGGTCTGTGCATGGGCCAGGCAAATTACTGCTGCATGCCCCCTCTGCCCTGCGTGAGTGAGGGTCCTCATGGCAGTGCTCAGCTACGGAGTTTGCTGCCAGGAAAGTAAGGTCTGTTCTTGGAGCTAGGTCAGCAGCAGCAGTAGAGCTCCTCACACTCTTTGCCATCTGCCTTTTTATCATTAAAAGGAAAGGGCTGGAGAAGTATGAGGGGGTGAAGTAGGAGCCAGACTTGGGTTCTCTTCAAAGAGGATGAACACCTTTATAAACATATCAGCCTATGCATGTACGTACAGCTGTACACCCTATCAAACCACTACACACTCCTCCCAATTGTCCCCCGAAGATGAAAGAACATCTCCCAAGTTGTGTGACAGATGTTCCTTACTGCGCTCCAGAAAGTGCTCAGAACTGGTAACTTCTGAGGATGAGATAGGAACCTTAATCGACTCCCTGGGTCTTTATGGTAAGTCTCTTCCCCTCTCTGTGTAGTAAATGGACAACCAACCTAATGCTGAATTACTGAGGGACAACTGCCCCTCATTGATATATTTTACTTTCCACAACCAAATCTCTGTGCAATGTTTCATGAGTGATGTATTCCCGGGTATTTGGATTCTAATATCTAAACTGTCTTGTTAAATCTATTCCCCTAAATGTGGGTTCTTGCTGATCGTGCTATATGTATCTTGTGACTTTAAAAACACGCTCTGTATTTGTGGCTAATCCCAGCGCTATACCCGAATGTACAGACACTTTTCTCAACCTATCTATTCTATACTTTTTTAACATTACCTTGAATAAAAATGGTGACTGTTTCTGAGGCCCTGGGCCGGGCAGTGCTCTAGAAAGGCCCAGCTCTGTTCTCTCCCCAGGACTGACTCCCCCGCGCTACCGGCGCCAGCCCCAATTGCTGGGTGAAGCCCGCAGCTCCAGGGTTGTGCAGACCGCGGACTAGTATTTTTAACCGGGGCAGAGAGAGGAAGGGGGTTGGGTGGTCCTGGCAGGAACCCTGCGGTCTAGGCTAGAGTCTGACCTGAGGCAAGTCCACGCCCGCCGCCCTGCCTCGATTTCCCCAGCGGCAGCCGGCTCTGAGGCGAAGTTCCTTCATTTTTCCAGAGGACGTTGAGCAGCTTGGCGGGGCGGGGGGTGAGTCCCCAGGCCGCCGGTACGGCGGGCTCCTTTGTCTCCTGGAGCCGGGGTCGGCGGGGCAAGGCGACCCCGTGCCCGCCCCAGCCTCGTGCCCCCTCCCTCGGCGTCGCGCGGCCCGCCAAGAATTCCGCGCGCCCGCGACCGGCAGGGGGGTCAGTTTCCTCACGCGCTCCAGCCCCCCCACCCCCCCCGCGCGGTGGGCGGTGACCGAGCCCCGCCGCCACGCGCGAGCGGCTCTGAGAGGAGCGCGAGCGGCGCGGACCTGCCAGGTAAGGGGGGGCGGCCGGCGGTGGGTGCCCCGCTCAGGGCCGGGCTCCGCGCCGGGCAGGTCCCGCGGGGCCGGGCAGGCGCCAGGCGGGTGGCCCAGGCTTTGGGGCGCGGGAAGGGGCGGCCGCGCAGCTGCTGCTGCGTTGGCAGATGGCGTGTGCGCCGCGTGCACCTGGGAGCGGGCTGCGCGTGAGGCTGCTGCCCGGGCGGGGTGCCCGGGCACGGCCCGTAGGAGAGCCCAGCGGAGCAAACGGGCTCAATCTCGCCTTTAAACCTGGAGTCCGTCTCTGAGCTGGGGCGACAGGACTAATGAGGCGCCCCTGCCCCCAGGCAGCGCTGTTTGGGTTCGATGGGAGCGTGTGAACGGGCTGCTGCAAACAAACAGAGCTCTGTCCCCTACCTGAGTCAGGGCTCCGGCTGTCCCAGGGAAATGGCTTTGGCAGAATTCTTTGCATTTCTGACATTTTCTCCCATAATCTGTAACAGCAAGTCTTTGGCATGCAGCCTCCTCTCTCCAGGAAGGGGAGGGAGCTCGGGGTCGTGAAGCCAAAGTGAGGGGAATTCTTACAGACCTGTAGCCTCCCCACTTCGCTGAGAGATGGGATTAGAGTCCCTGGGCAGTTTAGTGCAAATGGCTATTGAGTCCAGCTACACACAAGGGGAGGCGTCTTGGCTGAATGGACTGATCGCTAGGGGTTAGGAGCCAGGAATCCCAGCTTTGGTGTTGACTTGCTTCCCCTCTCTCTAGGCCCATGAAATGGAGAGTATGATGCTAACTAACTAGGCTTAAGAGTGGTAACTGTGTTAGTCTGTATCAGCAAAAAGAACAAGGAGTACTTGTGGCACCTTAGAGACTAACACATTTATCTGGGCATAAACTCTCATGGGCTAAAACCCACATCTTCGGATGCATGCAGTGGAAAATACAGTGGCTTAGTGTCTATGCTTTGGGAACGGTCACTTCTGTGTGAGTGTGGCAGGAGGGCTCTTGTGTGGGCCATTGTTGCCAGCCCAAGGCTGCTGCTGTCCTTGTGGTTATTTAGCCATTGGCAAGTCAAGCCAAGGAATGACTTGAGCATAGAACACACTTGGAGAAGAGGAGGGTGATCAGGAACAGTCAGCATGGATTCACCAAAGGCAAGTCATGCCTGACCAACCTGATTGCTGTCTATGATGAGATAACTGGCTCTGTGGATATGATATACCTTGACTTTAGCGAAGCTTTTGATACCATCTCCCACAGTATTCTTGCCAGCAAGTTAAAAAAGTATAGATTGGATAAACGGACTATAAGGTGGCTAGAAAGCTGGCTAGATTGTCGGGCTCAACAACCGGTAGTGATCAACAGCTTGATGTCTAGTTGGCAGCTGGTATCAAGTGGAGTGCTCTAGAGGTCGGTCCTGGAGCCAGTTTTGTTCAAGATCTTTATTAATGATCTGGATGGTGGGATGGATTGCACCCTCAGCAAGTTCACAGTTGACACTAAGCTGGGGGGAGAGCTAGATACGCTGGAGGGTAGGGATAGGGTCCAGAGTGTCTTAGATAAATTGGAGGATTGGGCCAAAAGAAATCTGATGAGGTTCAACAAAGACAAGTGCAGAGTCCTGCACTTAGGACAGAAGAATCCCATGCACTCTACAGGCTGGGAACCAACTGGCTAAGTGGCAGTTCTGCAGAAAAGGACCTGGGGATTACAGTGGATGAGAAGCTGGATATGAGCTAGCAGTGTTCCCTCATTGCTAAGAAGGCTAAAGGCATATTGGGCTGTGTGGTGAGGTGATGACTCACTGGTGCAGCGCCTCCTGCTGGTCATCCTGGGAATTAGCTCTCCAGCCCAGAGCACCCTCTGCAGGCTGGTGTCTCAGCTGCGGCTGGCCCCCAGTGCCCTTCTATATCAGCAGCAAAGAATCCTGTGGCACCTTATAGACTAACAGACGTCTGTTAGTTCTACAGAACCAGACTAACACGGCTACCCCTCTGATACTTGACACCTTCTATATCAGGGTTCTGCCCCCAGCAGTAACCCCCTATCAGGGTCTCCCCACCTTGCCTCAGTGGCTACTGCCAGTCATCATCTAGCCCCTGCTTACTGGGGCAGACGCAGTCGGTCATGGCCACTCATCATCAGCAAGGGGGGTTGGACCAGCTGCCTCGGCCTGTCTCTGGGCTGCCCCTCTGCAGCCCTAATACCCTTTTGCTGGGCCCTTAACTTGGCCTGCAGCCTGGGGCTTTGCTAGGCTGGAGCTCCCCAGCTCCCTCTGCCCTTCCCCAGCCCTGCTCCACCCTAGGTACCCTCCTCAGCTTCCCAGGCAGCCAGGTCCTCCTCTCTCTGAAAACTAGAGAAAGTGGGTGTGCTAGCTTCTAGTCCACAGCCCTCCTATCAGGGCCAGCTGGGCTAGGGTGACCAGATGTCCCGATTTTATAGGGACAGTCCCGATTTTTGGGTCTTTTTCTTATATAGGCTCTTGTTACCCCCCACACCCTGTCCCAATTTTTCACATTTACTGTCTGGTCACCCTAAGCTGGGCCCTGATTAAACTGGCCACAGTTGTGGCTGCTTTTTCCAGCTGCAGCCTTTTCCAGGGCTGCTTTAACCCCTTCAGGGCTGGAGCTGGGTGACTACCCTGCTACGGGCTGCATTAGTAGGAGCATTGCCAGCAGATCAAGGGAAGTGATTATTCCCCTCTATTCGGCACTGGTGCGGCCACATCTGGTGTATTGTGTGCAGTTTGGGTCCCCCCACTACAGAAGGGATGTGGACAAATTGGAGCAAGTCCAGCGGAGGGCAATGAAAATGATTAGGGGGCTAGAGCACGTGACTTACAAGGAGAGGCTGAGAGAACTGGGCTTGTTTAGTCTGCAGAAGAGAAGAGTGAGGGGGGATTTGATGGCAGCTTTCAATTATCTGAAGCGGGGTTCCAAAGAGGATGGAGCTCAGCTGTTCTCAGTGGTGGCAGATAACAGAACAAGGAGCAGTGGTCTCAAGTTGCAGTGCGGGAGGTCTAGGTTGGATATTAGGAAATGCTTTTTCACTAGGAGGGTGGTGAAGCACTGGAATGAGTTACCTAGGAAGGTGGTGGAAACTCCATCCTGAGAGGATTTAAGGCTCGGCTTGACAAAGCCCTGGCTGGGATGATTTAGTTGGGGTTGGTCCTGCTTTGAGCGGGGGGTTGGATTAGATGACCTCCTGAGGTCCCTTCCAACCCTGATATTCTATGATTCTATGAGGGCTGGGATCCTGTGACGTGGGGATTATATACTTTGCCCCTTATCCTTGTCTATACACAATCCTGGGGTTCCCTTTGGTTTGGTCCTGATAGGTCTCAACTTGGCTGTCCCCTCTGTGGCAGGGAATGATGGTTGGTGGGTAAGCCCACACCAATCAGTAGGAATCCTGATCTCCCATGCTCATGCCTGGAAGCTTTGTCTATGGACAGACATGCTCTTTCTGCACTGTTCACCTCCTGCTTGAGGGTTCCAGAGCACCATGGCTGGTCAGCCCCAGAGGAAGCTGCCCAGCTGCTCTGTGCTGAGTGTGAGGATTTTCTTCTTAAAGGGCCACTTGCATTTTTATCCATCCCCATGTAAAAATGCTGAGATGGCTGAATGAGCCTTGATTTTCAGCTACCTTGTGCTCCGTTTCCAGCACTTCTCTTTTCAGGACTCGGACACCTTCTTTGTCAGTAGTTAGGGGTGTGAACTGCCAGTAACGTTAACACCCCTCACCAAAAGAGGCAGGACCAGAAGCTCTGGTCTCGGGCTCCAGCCCAGTGCACATTCTGTGAGGCCTAAGAGCATTTCCTGGGGGAATGTCTTCTTCCTGCTTTGTGATACTTTACCTAAGATGTGTGATAATGCTGCCAAGAGTAGGAGAGTCACCAGGTGCCTAATGCTTGGCAGGTCTGCAAATAGTCTCAACATCTGTTTGTTGAGCTTTAAAATAGTGGCACTTGGGAGTATCTCTGATTGGACTCTCATGTAGTGTCCCCCCTCGTGCCCTGGTATTTTGGCTGGTGCACGGCTGGTGCTCTGGCTTGGTGGGATTCCTCAAAGTGTCTGTGGGTGGCAGTAGAACTCTTATGGGACCTGTTCCCATGTAATGAATTCAAACAGCCTTTATAAATCATGTTCAGGCAGAGCTGCCTTGGGCCTCCTGGTGTGTCATATCTGCCACTTGAGATTTGTTGTAAAATACAGGTCAAGAACCTCAGCCTTGTTTTCTTTTATCTGGGAAGGGGAGTGGGGTGGGATGCTGCAGTTTGGATTGAGGGGCATAGACAGAGCTGGGAGGACAGGGCTGGAATAGCAGGGAGCTATGTGTCAGGCTTGAGGTGCATCAGCAGAACTGTATGCATGTGTGGGGAATCCTGGGGGACTGTGGGTTGGGATTGAAGTCATCTGCCGAGCTGTGGGTGAGGGCATGGCTCCAAACTGGGATACTAGCAGGGAGCTGCAGGTCAGAATGTGGGGGTAGCAGCAGAGCTGTATGTGCATGGGGGACTATAGGGCAGGGATAGCAGGCTGTGAATTAGGACTGAGATGTATTGGGTTGCCCAAACTCAAACCCTCGCATGGTGCAAAAAGGCAGAATAGAGATATATCTAGTTAATTCTTTGCAGACTGCAGTCTTGTTCCTAAGCATTAATTAACAGGAAATACTGTTGTGGTAAGGTGTTAGCTATTTTACCTGAGGATTCTTTGTGTGTTAGGTACCTATTTAATTGAACATCTGAACCCAGTCCATTTAAATAAACCCTTCCAGACCTGTCCCTAGTGGGTGATGGGGAAGGCAGCGCTTGTTTTATGGTTTCTTTCTGCCCCTCTGGATGCCTCCCTTTGCCTTTGTGTCCTTTGTTTCCATAGTGTTAAAAAGCAGGTCCTTATTTTGACTCCCAAATCTCCCTGGCTGGCAATACCTTGTGGTGGCAGGCAAAACAGAATGTCTGGGTGGCGGGAGGGGTTGACTGCTGTGTATGGAGAATGGCAAGAGGAGTTGAGGAAACGCTTGGGGCTGGAGCTGGCAGCTGTGCACACTTTAATGACCCCAGTAGGGGAGCTCATTTCCTCCTGGGAGCTGAGATCAGTGGGTGGGGCAGAGAATTCTTTGTCTCCCAATGTAACTATCTTGGAGCTAATTTATGTTACTGTTATTGTCAGGCGTGTTGTGTTGCCTTGACAACATGTGACCAGGGCTCCCGTGTGTGTAGTCTTTGGGATGGAGATGTGTGGGGTGTTTCCGCCTAGAAGGAGCCATTGAAAAAAGAAAGAGGGGAAGGAGCCTCTGAGGCAAGCTGGCCTCTCTACCAGGGCTTGCACCTGTGATGACATGGTCAGCTCTATGCTAAGAAGGGATCAGAACAAATACTGTATCTGGAGCCCCAGCCATGGGGAGCATGGCCTTTGAGATAAGATCAGACCCAAACAGTGGTTTCAAATCCAGGCTTTGGGGCCGAACTGCCCTCCCAACACCCTCCTCTCAACAGGCTGAAATGTGGAGTGGGGAGCCTGGGTCAACTCCAAGCTTTCCTGAGCATTGGACTGTTTGAGCTTGTTGCAGAGATGGATGCAGGCTGAGCTTAGCCTATTCACAGCAACTGGCCCTGATGGGATGTTTCAGACACTGTGACACCAGCCCGTATTAGCCCTTGCCAATCAGGGCCCTTGCTGCAATTTAGTTACTGTGGGCTGCCTGGCGCACGTCCCCTTCCCACCCACGTTTGTCTCCAAGACAATGCTCCCGCCTCCGACATTCCCAGGCTGGAAGCAGAACAGCCCATTGCTCACTGGGACGGGGTGGCAGCTTTGGTGCCTTAAACACATTAGCAGATGTGGAGTGAATGTACAGCCAAGTTGAATGCAGGGCCTGGATGCTGTGTGGTGTACCCGTTAACTCAGCTTTGACTGCTTCCAAGTGACTCATCGAAGGGAATAGGGGGTGGGAGGGAAGAAAGAGGCCAGGGATGCTATATTTCAGGGCATATAACATAGGGTGCTGCAATTCCTTGTGGGTTACCTAAAACCCCTCCTCTCATGTGTTCCCTCTGCCACACCTGCATTCAGCCATTAGAGAGGATGATAGACATTGTCCAGCTTCCATATGGTGTGTGTAGATGTACACATGGCCAAATACTGTTCTTGGGCACACCTAGGCCTCCATACTCTAGGTGTATTTGCAGGCTGAGTCCGACCTGCCCTCTGTAGCTGCAGATACAACTAAGTGGGGCACAGATGGGTGCTCCTTCCCCTTGTGTTTTGTTGGTTTTAAGTAAGATAACAGCAGGTCCCATCTACAAGGTGCTTTATAAGCATAAATTAACCCAGGCTCATAGTGCTCTTGAAGGCAGGGCAGGGTTATTATCCCCATGAGAAAACTCAGGCACAGAGGCAGGGGCGGCTGTAGGTATTTTGCCGCCCCAAGCATGGCAGGCAGGCTGCCTTCTGCGGCTTGCCTGCGAGAGGTCCCTGGTCCCGCGGATTTGGCGGCATGCCTGCGGGAGGTCTGCCAAAGCCGCGGGACCAGCGGACCCTCCACAGGCATGCCGCCGAAGGCAACCTGCCTGCCGCCCTCGCGGCAACCGGCAGAGCGCCCCCCATGGCTTGCCGCCCCAGGCACGCGCTTGGCATGCTGGTGCCTGGAGCTGCCCCTGCACAGAGCGGGGAAATGATTTGGCCATGTGTGGCTTGCTGGAGGTGTGATGTGCATCTCCGTCCATTTGGTTGGGGGTATGTTACAGTTATACAAAGCTGCAGTCACTATGGTATCTCAAAGGGACTTCACTTGGAGGCTCATGCAGTGATGTGCAAGAAGAAAGGAAGGTGAGCACTTTGGCAGGCAGCATCTTAGTTGAATGGACCAACAGGATCTCAAAGAGAAACAAACTTGATGAGACACCCAGGAGAAAAAATCCTCCTTCCCCAACCCTCCTGAAGCCAAACTAGGCTCCCAGCCCTACCACTGCATTTCCAAGTGTTGCCACTGATAGCCCCAGCCCAAGAGAAAGGGGTAGGAGGGATTCAGCCACAAGGCCAGTTGGCCCCCACTGCTTCCACCTGATGCTTCAGCTCACTGACCCATCCCCGTATTGTGACCAGGCCACAGAGACTGCTCAGTTTACCAAGAATCCAACAGCAGCAGCTGACATTTGAGTGCAAGCTCCAGCCTGAATTGTAAAATATTTGTAATTTTCATGTCTGAATGAGGGGCTTTGGCAGAGCTGGGTTTAGGATCCCAGTGCTGGAACAGTAGGGGGGCTATGAGTTGAAATTGAGGGACTTTGGCAGAGCTGTGGGGTGTGCAGGGGGGGAAGCCCAGGGCTGGAATAGCAAGGGTGCTGTTAGTCAGGACTGAGTGGCACCAGCTGAGCAAGATGGAAGTTCATTTTTGTGGGTGGCCTCTGTGCTCCCATCCTCCTTAGGTTGAGGTAAAGTCCTCCCCGTCGCTTCCCCTCCCATGCTCACCTCTTCCCTTTCTGGAAAGAACAGAGGTCTTTTTCTTAACTTTTAAAATAATTTTATGTAGGGATTTCTTTGGGAGACATGAGCCCCGTGGATGCCAAGGAGGGAGCAGGCAGGGGGTAGTGACCTCATGGGGGAGTGTGAGGAGTGAGCATGGTCTCTGCTGTTTGTGAAGGCTCTGGGGCTGCTTTTCTGGTAGCTGAGCCCGACCCTTTGGCATTTGCAGCCTGCGCCTCTTTTCGTGGCAGGAACAAGTGAAGTGTTTTGCAGGCTGCTGTGAGAGAAGAAAGGCTGCCTTGTTGCTGCCAGAGGTGGGGCACCCGGCTGGGCTGGTCTTCGCTCCCTTGCTAGCATTCCTAGAACAGAGTCTGCTTGTGAAGGGCAGCAATCACCCTTCGTGCTGGGGCTTCCCAGGAGGTGAGGTGAGAGGCTGGGATGGGGGGCATGGAGGAAGCATGAAATATGCCCTGAGGGGGGCTCCCCAATTCCTTATCTCCTTGCACTGGGGAGTTCTCTTTGGAGAGCCTTGGAGATAGCCAGGTCCATGGAGTGGCCACTGGCTCCCACAAGGATTCCAACCGGGGCACTGGGATGGGGGAGATGGTACAAAATCTTTGTGGAGAGGTCTGGGGGATCAGTGTCTCCCTCCTGTGGAAAGCAGTAACATCCTTTATAAGGATTATAGCATCTCGATGGTAATGGGTCAGGGGAGGTGGAGAGCAGGAAACCTGGGCTTGTCTTGTAGTAAGAGTGGGGTGGGAGAGAAATCAGAACTCCTGGATTCTATTCCTGGCTTGAGGAGGGGAGAGGAGTCTAGTGATTAAAGCTGAAGGGTGTGTATGGAGAGTCTGAGAGTCAGGACTCCTGGGTTCTAGTCCTGGCTCTGGGATAGGAGAGATACATAATGGTTTGAGCTGGGGCGGCAAGTCTGGGAGACAGAATTCCTGGCTTCTATCCCCTGCTCTGTTATAGACTGCTGTGGTGACTTTTCTCTCAGTGCTGGAGTTCCCCCATTTGTGAAGGGGGTACCTGCCTCATGGGACCTGGGTGGGTTTGGTGCTGCCATGCCCAGATCGATGGAAGGTGCCAGAGCATGGCCCAGTGTGATGCTTGCCCCTCGCCCCACACTGACTCTGGGGGTTTGGCTGGGATCCTGTGGCCTGCTATGGTGGGAAGGGGTTAAACTCCAAGCATGATTCCATCCTGGCCTCCCTCTCTTCCTTTTCAAGAGTCCAGCCCCCTGCCTGCTTTTCCTCTGGCCCAGCAGCAGCCAAGAGCTAGCAGCTGGCTGCAGCTGCTTTTGTGGGGAAGGTGCAGGGGTTGGGGAGAGGTTAGGGCTGTGGGCCCTGCTGGCCTGGCTCTCCCCGCTGGGGTCTCCTGCCTTGATGCGCCTGTCACCTCCCCAGGGAGCTCGCAGTACAGACTGTTCTCTACGACTTCTCCCACAGCTGAGCTAGGCCGCACCTCAAGGCCATGGTGTGAACAGAGCACAGGGACATGAACGCTCTGCCACTGGAGCTGGTGGTCGGTGCTTGGCCCAGTGCCAGGGTGAGGATCCAAGGGCAGGTAAGGTGTGGACCTTAAAACCACACTGTGGCTCGGGGTGTGGCGTGTGTGTATTGGAGCAGGGGGATCACATAAACTCTTCTAGCCCTTCCCCGTGCTCATGGGTCCAATGGGCTCCTTGTCCTGCCAACATCCGGGCTCAGACGCTGACTTGGGGCAGCTGGAGTCCAGGCCGAACCGGGGCTCCTCTAAACATCAGGGGCGGTTCTGGCCCAACAGGTGGCTGGCGCAGGCTCAGCTGCATGCTAGCGAGTGATGTCTGAGCAGGAGCAGGCAGAGGAGAGCTCCAAACCACTCCATATGCTGTCTGTGCTGCTGTTCCTGCCCCATGCCCCCCCCATGTTATTGTTCTCTCTGCCCCCCCACCCCCCAGTGCCACATCTCTCTTTCCTCTACCCCCCCCTCTGCAGTGCCCGCCACGCGAAGGCAGGAGCCACACAGCAGCCACACACACACACATCTCATCATAGGTTAGTTAAACTTTTTTGCAGCTGTGGGAAAGTGGCAGCAAATGGAGAGAAGCCCTGGTGGTAATGAGCTAGTGCCCCCTCTCCATCTTGTTCACAAAAACACACACCGGCCCTCTATGCAGCAGGGGCTAGTCCTGCCCCTCAGTAGCTGTAGGCTTGTGCATGAGAATCAGGGAGTGAAGGGAAATGGCCCTGCATCACTGTCCAGACAGTGAGAGAGGGTGATCTGTGCTTGACAGACAGCACGCAGTGGCAGCAGGCAGCCCACTTGACAGCCCAGATCACACACACATCTCCCTGGCTCTAACCCCCCCAGAGCCTCTCAGCCACATCCAGCGTGCTCCTTTTACAAATAATATTTCCAACTCAGCTCCTCCGCTCCATACCCAGCGCCCAGCTTGGGGGAAGTTTGGCTTCCCTGGGTGTCAGTGGGGACTGCTATGAATGTTGGGCCTGAATGCCAATCTAGGCATTTCAGTTTGAATTCTGTCTGGTCTTACTTCCTGATGCTGTCCTCTTTCAGCTGCCTATTCCCGAGGGAGCCAGGGCCTTTACTGTGAGCTGATGGTTATTTTGTTCTTTCCCAGCCCTGGAGTCAAAACAGTCTTTTTCCAGCCTTTCATTTTTTCCGCAGTGTGTAATAGCTACGCACTAGCTCCCACTCTTCCTGGCCAGGCTGTGTGCTCTCGCTCTGGGTATGGTTTGTGCTAACCACAGACCATGCTTTCTTTGAGAAAGTAGGGAAAGGCTCTCTCCTTGCTGCACTGGTTGAAGCCTGAGGATCGGTGGGCTAGGATTGTCAGGGCAGCCTGTAGATAGCTCTGTCTCTAGGGAGAGTAGGAGAAGCCCAGACTTTGCCCGTCAGAGGGGGATGCGCTGGCATTTGTCCCAGAGCCTAGCCATGGGTTGTACGTATGCTGTACAGAAGAGCAAATCACAGCTGCCTTCAGCTGGAACCAGAGGAGCACTGCATGCTGGGCTAGCACTGGTATTTTCCACTGGCCTAGGTGTTCTGATAGGTGAAGGCAGCACTGGGTCTCCGTGAATCCCATGAGCTGCAGTGATCCCAGGCTACACTAGGGCTTGTCTAGGCCCCCACATACTACTAACCCATCTCCCACAAATGGCCTGTCTTCTGGATGGGATGTGGACTGAAGTCCTGGTCACTTGGGAGCAATAAAGTTCCCAGGACACTTTCCACAAGCCGGGGCATTGATTCTAGTGTCATGGCCAAAGCCCATCTTGGGTAATTACTCTCTACCAATCCTGCCCCAACAGTTTCAGTTGGATACAGGTATTCCCAGTCTGCCCTAACCTGTCACTGTGCTGGGTGTGGCAGCTGCCATGTTTCACCCCAGAGATGGTTGTATGTCAGTCCTGGGGGAGTGATGTTTCTGTAGAGCACTGTGGGATCCTTCTAGGCGAAAAGTGCTATGGGAATTTTCCCCCCTCTTCAGGGTCTGCCTTCGGAGCACCATACTCCCTGCTGGCCAACAGAAAGAAAAGACCTGGGGACTGAATATGCAGTCTGGTGTGGTGAGACAGACTTTAATCCCCAGGGCGCTATAGGCCCTTGCAATGCGTTAGACACAAGCATCTGTGAGATCTGAGCCCCAGTACAACCCAGGAGCAGCGCGACCCTGTTCTGGCTGTGTCTGTAATGGGTTGGCTGCTGGATGTGTGGGAGCAGAGACTAAACAATCTTTCCATGCACTCGGAGTGGCCCTAGCCCTTGGCAGGAAAGGCACAAGAAATGCCCAGCTGGCAAAGGTGAGCTGGTAGAGAACAGGGAGCCACCGCATCGTCGAGAGGTCAGGAATCACCACTGACCCCTGGTGGGACTTTTGGAGTTGTTTTGATCAAGTTACCCCAGCCCATCCTGTTTTCTCTAATCCCGCTGGGGCCAATGCTGACCGGGGGGCAGGTGAAGCAGGGCCAGGGAAGCTTCCTGGGGGTAACTGAGAGGAGAGTTCAGCGTGTCTTCCTGAAAGCATGTTGGGGCTCTTGGGAGTGTCAGTGGCTGCATTCGTGAACATTGTTCTCCATTGGCAATGATAGGAGAAGGCTAAGTCCACGCTATCACCTGCAATGCAGGCTTAGCCTGTAGATGGTGCACTGGTGTCACACAGTTTGGCCTGCTTTTAATGAGCCATATGTGACCTAGTTCTGCCTTAATACCAGCAAAATAACATTTTACAAAGAGCAGAGGCCTGGTCGGGGAAGGAGGGGCCAGGCTGCCTCTTCCCCAGACACTCCCTCTGTAGTCCTGTTTGAGCCCTGCATTGCTGGGGGATTCAGTAGTCCAGTGCATATTTCCAGCTCTGAATATCCCAGCACAATACTCTTCTACTCGAGTGATTTGTCTGCAGCTCCTTGGGGAAGGAGTGGTGGCTCCATCACTTGGGGTATTTACACCAGACTGGCTAAAGAGCTAGTGCCTATATGATAGGGGAGCAGTGCGGCTCTTGCTGGGAAGCAGGGTCTGAAGGGTCCAGCAGATCCCAGCCTTCTCCAGAGCTTCTTAACCTTACTCTGAAGCACAGTGATTCTTGCTAAAAGCGTAGGCTTCACCCCACCCTCATTGCTGACAGGGAGAATGTTAGTGCTTCACGCTGTCTCAGAATAGTGGTTTTGGGGCAGCTGCTAGGAACCCATGTGATACAATCTGCCCCCTGACCTGCACTCATACAACACAAGGCTGGGAGCAGTCCTTATAATTGTGTTGTAATGTCACAAGCCATGTGGTCTGTAGTGGGGGAGCCAACAGAACCCAATGATCCACAGGCCAAATGGGGTGAGGTCTCTGCCCCACAAACTGTCCATCCTCAGATCTGCTCTGGAAGTGCTTACAGACCAGGCAGCAAGGAGGGGGTTACGGCTGCCATCCTGCTGTAGGGTGACCCCAAGATGGAAGTGTGGGATTCATGGAGTAGGGGGTAAACTTGGGCTAAGCTGGCCCAAATGGTCTGAGCACCAGAGTGCAGGAAATCACTGGCTTGTGGGGTCAGTTTCCTCTTCAAGCTGCTTTATTTATTCCTGCAGGGACAGAAACCCTGACCAGGATGGTAATGTAGGAGGAGCTGAAATCGGGTTTCAGTTAGTGTGTGTGTGTGTGTTTGAACATGCATGTAAATGTGGGGCATGTGCAGACATGCAGAGGGCCTGAGGAGCTGTGTGCGCACATATGAATGTGTGGGGTTGCTAGTTCCCTAAGCAGCACCTGGGAGAGAGACTGGCTGGTGCACAACATTCCTGCTGACGAGTGGGGCGGGCTGCTGGGCAAGCATGGATGCGTTGTCATATGTAGTATGTGTATGTCTGTCTTCGTTAGTCCTTCCTTCCCTGCATCCCAGATGTTGGGTTTTTCCCTCAGTGATTGTTTAGTGATGTAGATTTTTAAAAATGAACCTCTGCAAAGCTGTTGTTCAGTTAAGACTCCCTCTTTTGTTCTGTGTTCTGTAGTTATGCCCTCTGTGTACAAGAGAATATCTCTGGATGGATGGACAGAGAATGTAATCTTGAGACAATTTCTGAGCATCTGGAACCAGGAATTTAGCAGAAAAGTATCTTCTTGCCATTAAATGTAATCCTTGGAACTGAGACATGGAACTCTCCCCGGCTCCTCATGCCATCCTAGGGCACATGGTATGAGTTGGGCTCTTAGCTCAGGCGTCTTGGCCCCATTCTAACCCTGGGAAGTTGCCTGCTGCCCTCCTATAGTTCCCTGAAGTTTCACTGGGAGAGAAGATTATTTTTCCTCTCCTGCCAGTCTGAATGCTGTTAAAAAGCTGCTGTGCTGGAGAACTGGCTGTCCTGTTCCCGTAGACCTCCCCTGACTAGCCTTGTGCAGGGTTTATGATGCTAACGTAGTTCATGTTTGTAAAGATCTGGGAGATCCTTGGGTGAATGGTGAAACATGGCCATGTATCCCATGCTCTGCACACGTTCTGTTGCATTCTATACATAGGGGCTCTAAGTTACTGTGCTTTTTGGGTGTTTGTTCCACTCTCTGTCATTTCGCATCAGCAGAGACCCTGTGGCAAGGTATGTTTGCAGAATTACCCAGTTCAGTTGGGGTCCAAGCCAGATGCCCCTGTAGTCATTTCACCATTGATTTGAGCAGGAGCAGGCAGAGAGGAAATGAGGCACAGGGACTCTGTTATGCAAAGCCCAGCTGGTAAAAGGTTATGAGGCCAGAAATTATGCCCTCTGGTGTCCAGCTCTGAGAGCTGCAGCTATCAACTCTCCTAATGCTCAAGTATCAGACGGGTAGCCGTGTTAGTCTGGACCTGTAAAAAGCAACAGAGAGTCCTGTGGCACCTTATAGACTAACAAATGTATTGGAGCATAAGCTTTTGTGTGCCATGCATCTGACGAAGTGGGTATTCACCCATGAACGCTTATGGTCCAATACATTCGTTAGTCTATAAGGTGCTGCAGGACTCTTTGTTGCTTTCTCCTAATGCTGTGTCTCTTTAGTACTGGGATTCATACACCCTACTCATTTCTAGAGGAAAATAATGCCAGTGCAGAAGCTGGGTAAAAGCCTGGAAGCTGCTTGTGTCTATGGGTAGGTGGGTGGGGGAGCAGCATGATGTAGAATGTGTACGGCTGATGACATGTTGCTTTTCTTTGGAACTCTTCATCCAAGTACTTCAAGCTGGTTACGAACAGTCATGAGCTCTGACAGCCTGTGCGGATAGGTGGGTGTGATCCCCACTGTACAGATGGGGAAACTGAGGCCTGGAGCAGTGCGATGACTTGCCAAAGGTCAAGCTTGGAATAGAACTCGGACATCCTGATTGTCCATCCCCTGCTATAATCCCTAAACCACTCTCTCCTTTCATTGATTAGGCCTAGATAATGGGGCCTCTCGATCACTCACCTGTGCTTGCTGGGCTGTTTTGAACTTTACTCTCAGCCTGTGACCTCATGTGTCTCATTGGTCCAACCTTCTGCGTCCCCTGCTGGGGAGGGAGAGGTGCGTCTCTGCAGCATAGCCCCATGCACACCGCTGGTTTGGTTCTGTCGTTGTATTCCTGTTACTGGAGGGCTCTCTCAAGTCCTAACACCCCCTCTGTGTTTCTGGTTCCTTCCCAGGAGAGTGCCAGGCACATTGATGAAGTTGCCATGGAAGCTTCAAACAGGAATGTTACCAGCCCGACCCGCAAAGTCCAAGCAATCATCCAGGTGAATGTGTGCTGGGGTCACCTCCACCAGCCAGTGCATCAGCACTGCTGCCTTGTGCTGCCAGGGCAGCCTGAGATCGCTTTGGGGGCTAATACCCTGTCCTTCCATCCCCAGAGACTGGCACAGGGGTCACAAATGAGCAAAGGTCCTAGAGAGGGATTCAGGGGTGATGCTGAGAGCACTGGCGATACAGGCTGCTTAGGTCCCCATAGTGATGCTGCCAGCAGGAAATCAGGGCATCCAGAAAACCAAAGAGAGAGCAGCCCCAAGTGCTGGGAGATGGGCCTGGCAATCCCATGAGAGCATAGGGAGTGTTTGTTCCCTCTCCCAGGCCTGGGTCAGGCTTCATACATGGCCCTGCTTCTGTTATGGGCCAGACCCCAATTCCAGATGGGGGTTGGGGGCACTGGTTCTAGATTGGGCAATTCAGCATCCATGTACAAGCACTTTGGCCCAGTTGACCCTAAAGGCTCCTGGAGGATCTTGTGGAGAGGGGACATGGGAACAGTTTGCCAGAGAGGAATTGTGGCCCCATCACGGTAAGAGGCTGTTGATGATTTAGAGTCAGTGAGGCATGATCCCCCACCCCAGAGCTGGAGAATGGCATGGCTCTGTGCCACATCTCCCACCCTCCACTCCCTCCCAGAGCTCAACTCTGAAGGGTTATTGGTATTCTGAATAACCCCAGGACTAGGGTGTGGATGACAGGCGCTGCCTTCTGCCGAGTGCCATTGGGCCTTTCCTCCCAATCCTATTATGGGATTGGCTGTAAATCCAGTTGGGCTAAATGGCTAGTACCTTGGATCCTATTAAAAAGAACCTGAGCCCATGGAATTCCCCTTGCCCTAGGGCTGGGCTATTGTCACTTTTCATCCTTCTAGTCTCCTCTTCCCCAAGCTGCAGCACAGAGCAAAGATCATAGCTGGCCTGTCGTGAGATCTGGAGACATGGGGAAGTGCCCAGAACCCTCAGACTCCACATCTGAGGAGTCCGTTCCTCAGCTTGCTAACCCGCTGTCTGGAGCCCACGCAGGGCACTCTCTGTGCTCTGGGAAAAGGGCTGAGGGAGACACCCTCAGAATGTGGAGCCAGGGGCCCAGCAGGCTGTGCTTGTGGGTTTGTGTTTGTGTGTGCTTGCGTGCATGTGGGGATGCGTGTCTGTCTGCATGCATGTACATGTGTGTGCATGTAGCTGATGGGGTCTAAGTGAAGCCTGGTTGGATTCTGGTTTACCTGCAGTAGGGTCAGGGGCCCAGGGCACTGAGGAGAGCCTTGCCCTGCTGGCTGCAGCCAGCCATTCTGTGAGACCTCCACTTCTGCTCTGCCCTGTCATAGAGAGCAGAAAGATATGGAGCCCATAAATATTTATGATCCATCTTTGCTGTGCAAAGTGGGAACGGAGAGAGAACCTATCTGAATCACTGATTGTGGACAGGCTGCTGGGCAGGAGCCAACCCTCAGCACAGACCCCATCTGTCTCCTTGTCCATCCATCCATTTACTGGCACGTTTCAGGGGCTAAAGCTGGTCTTGCTCCTCATTTCAGGGGTCTTGTTTGCACACTCCCACCTGTGCCCCAGACATTTTCCAGCCTTGTCCCCATGGCTCCTTCCATCCCTGCTCCCTCTCTTCCTTTTCCCACATGTGTGGTGCTGCCAGTGCAAGAACCACCTCTTCTGCAGCAGCTGGTGCCATATCTACCTCACGATTTTTATGTCCTGGTGCCGGACTGACAGCTCTGGAGCCCTCTGCTTACCTCCAGAATGGTCAGGGGCAAGGTCAGCATCCATAACATGGTCTGCCCTGGAGGGATGAGAAGAGAGGACAGTCCCAATGTCCTGTTCAGCCCTTGACCTTTTTGCTGGCACTGCCCGTAGGGGACCAAATGGGGTGGCTTTTGTGCTGTGGATGCTGGTCCACCAGGAATTGACTGAGACTCACCAAACTCATTGCATTTCCTGCCAGGTGGAAAACCTCTCTGGCCCCCATCTAGGAAGGGCTCGGCCCAGCGACCTCTCCCCTGAGTTCAGGGATGAGCATGTTCTAACCAGAGGTTCTGCTTTATCCTTCCCTACAGAACAATCCTCTGGACCTAATAGACATGGGCAAGGGGCTGAAGGTCCAGACCGACAAGCCACATCTGGTGAGCCTGGGCAGTGGCCGGCTCAGCACCGCCATCACCCTCCTGCCCCTAGGAGAGGGTAAGTTCCCCTTGCCTGTCTGTGACAATGGGCCGAGGCTGATAAGGGTTAGGAGCTGACCTGGGGGAAGGGGTGTCACTTTTCCTGCTCTCCTGTGGCTGAGACTCACTGTGTAACTTGCACTGGATGGAGACCAACCATCACACCATGGGAAAGCCAGACTGTGGAGAGGGTGTGTTTGTAATGGATAGAACAGGAGGCCTAGGGATTCCATTCCCAGCTGTGTTCTAGACTCGCTGAGAGGCCTTGGGCAAGTCCCCTACACCCCAATTTTCAAACTGGCTGTTAATTTTGAATGCCCCATTTTAGGAACCTTGGGCCTGATTCTAAGAAGTCATTAATTTGGGGGGGTCCAACTGGAAACCCTAGGGCCTGACTTTCAGGGGTGCTGAGCACACGCAAGCTTCCAGTCATGTCAGCTAGAGTTGTGGGTGCTTAGCGCCCCTGGAAGTCATCCCCTAGGGGTCTTCAGTTGGGCCCCCCAAAGTAGTGACCACTTCTGAGAATCTTAGAAACCTGAGAAACCTTCTCCTCCAGGTGTGTGGGCTTGGCTGGGATCCACTTTTGTGTGGCTGTAACTTTCTGCAGGGTGCTGAGAGAGCCCCACTAAAATAGACACATCTAGATGCTGAATGTGGGATCTGGAACCTGGGTTAATCTCACTGAAAATGAGGATGGGGAGGCACAGTCTGGATCTGGCTGGGATACCCAGAGCCCCTGGGGTGTGGGCACACTAAGTCCCACCCATCTTTAGTCCCAGCAATGGGAGCTGGTGCTGCCACACCCTCTCATCTTGCAGGGACTTGGGTTAACATCTACATTGATGTTCCTGGTTTATGTGAGCTCAGCAGCCCAGAGCCAGATGGAACCAGCATCCCAGCGAGAGCTGGGCTGGCAATGGGATTCAGATCCAGCCTTGGCTCCCAAGAATGGAGGGAGTGAGAGGCACATAGGGCAGTTGTTCCTTCCCTCCTGACAGTGAGTGGCTAGCTCATTTTTGTGGCTCCCAGAGGCACTGGAAGCTCCTGAAAAGTTTCAATCCCCAATAACATCCCGCCACCCCTCCCTGGAAGCCCCCTGTGAATGGCCCTGCTATAGGGACAAGCACATGATGATCAGAATCCAGTTGTGCCTCCCCATCCCTGAGCCACTTGCCCCCTGCCTCTCAGTTTAGAATCAGAGACTCCAGCTCCTTCATGGCTCAGCCCCTCCAAATGTCAGCCCTTCTCTAGCAGTTGGTGTTGGGAAGCGAACCTTAGGCATGCATCTGTGTCCAATAATTGTTATTGAGGCCACAGTGCAGTCTCAGATTAAAGATCAGATTAAAAACCGGAGAGAAGCAAGAGCCAAACTCTCCCTGGAGACATTGCTGTTAGCAACCTGTCTGCCTCCTTGGCCTGAGAGGCAGGGAGCTGCCAGGTCTGCTCCCTGTGGAGATGTCCAAGATCTCACTGGGAAGGATTCACCTGTGCACACGTGACATGCCCACACACCAGCTCAAGGCACAGACCCTACCGAGCCCCCTGCACTTCAGACAGGGAGTGTGCTCCCTCCACCGGGGAGGGAAGGGAAGCAGAACGGAGCTGCTGCTTGGGCCATGGACTTGTACTTAGTGAGCCTTGCTTTCGGACATATAGTCAGCAAGGGCCTGAGAGTGTGAAATGGGTGGGGGGGCCCTAGCCAAGAGCTTGGGGTCTGTTCAGCACAGAATCAACAGAGGAAGCTGCTAGCGATAACTGGATCAAAGGAGCGTGGGAGTTGCCTGCCCAAGGAGACAGCTGGAGATTGGGATTGCAGTGGGGTGGGGGGAAGAAGAGGTAGAGTGGCCATGGGAACTGGGCTGTCTGATCAGAGAGAGTGAAGGAGATAGGAGCAGGAGGAGGAACCTGGAGGCACAGTGGTTAGTGTGAAACAGGATTCTTTATCACTAGCCTCCTCTTGCCTCTTCTGCTGCATCTCTGCTTGGGTTCATGTTCCTAGAAGGGACAAGACTGGATGTGTGGGTTGCTCTTTGGGGGTGTCTGACCACCTACATTTAGCTGTCTGTTGTCTGTGCCCAGGTGGCCCCATGTCTTCCCAGCAGCTAATATGCTGAGACCTGCAGGATGAGTTTCTGTCAGGGAGCCAGGGCTGCCCAGGGAACAGCATGATCAATAGCAGCCCTGATAAAAGCCCCAAGGAGCGTGGGCTCTGACCTGTGGCCCTGCAAGGTCCCATCTCTCTGGCCTGGCCTTTGCAGTCTGGGCCACAAACAGGAGCCCGGTGCTAATCTCTGCAGCCAAGGAGAGAGCAGCACTGTGCTGGGCCCTGCAACAGTGTCCAGATCTTACCTTGTGGAAGGACTCCCCTCTCCTCTGAAGTACGAAGCAGCCTTATTCCTTCAAGCGCTGCAGAGCGCTGGGGCAGGAGGGACAAATCAGCACAGCCACACACCCTGTGGGTGCAGAGTGCCCTGCCTTTGGAGCTTTAAGAGTCAGCCTGGCCTAGAGGAATGAGCACAGGACTTCTGGATCCCATGTTGTGCCCCTATGTGAGGGGCTTGTACCCCCATTTCCTGAAGTGGTGTGCGGGGGAATCAGTGGCTGTTGCTGGTTTGTGTGTGTGTGCAGGGAGCGATGGGTACAGGAGCTGGGAGAGGCTGTTTCAGTCCCTCTCTCGGGGACCCACCAGTGTCTAAAACTTGGTGGCTTAACGCCCAGGCCTGCACTTGCTCTGCAGCATCAGGACAGGAGCTGCCCTCCCATTATTCCACAGAGTTATGTCATCCCCCCCACTTCCCAGTTCAGGAGCTCCTCTGGGCAAAAACCACAGAGGCTGCTTCCTGCCCAGCCCTCCCCTTCCTATCACATGGTGCCCACGCAGGGTGGGGTGCACACCAAGTGGGGTTTTGGCACCAATAATACAGGGTGAGTGGTCCCCTCTCAGCCTCTGTAAATGGGGGTGCTTCACCTGCTTTGGCCTCCCATCCCATGCACATGACCTCCTTGTTATGACCCAAGGAGCATTAAGCAGATGTTTCTCCTTGTAGGGAGGACCATGATTGGCTCGGCCGCTAAGGACATTGTTCTGCAGGGGGCTGGGTTGGCCTCTGAGCACTGCTACATCGAGAACGTTTGTGGGACCCTCACCCTGCACCCCTGCGGGAATGCCTGTGCCGTTGATGGCCTGCGGGTTAAGCAGCCCACTCGCCTGACCCAAGGTAAGGTGCCTACCCTTGGGCATCAAGTCTGGTTGTGGTGGGAGCAATGCATGAGAGGACACTCCTGACCACTCAACTAGCTCCAGGCCTGGGCCCCTCAGACCCCAAAGATGGGTGATGTTTGGGTCAAGTTCTGGCTTTCCCAGCTTTGTAAGGTGGATCCTGCCTTCCTCTGACTTTGGATATGTTTGGAGCCAGCTTCAGGTCTGCAGCTAGGGTACATCTGTGCCTTGGAGCTGGGTGAATCCTAGTTCTCCTGAGAGCAGGTGAGGGTAACTGGGCTTGAGAGAGCGCCGAGTGCAACTTAGCCCAGCCTCACTGAGTTTTACAGAAGCTTTATTGAGCTGAGATCGGCTTCAGGGTGAACTTGGCAGGGGAATGGGAGTAAGGACTCCTGGGTTCTTTTGTTCTTGGCTCTGCTATTGGTGCTCTTGGCTTGACCTCTCTGCCCTGATTTGTGTCTGTGAAATGGAGATACCAGCTCCCAGCTTCATAGGGGAGGGGAGGCTGAGCCAGTTGATATCTGCAGTAGGCTTTAAAAGTGCTGAGGGTTGGGTATTGCTGAGCTCAAACTGGGATGAAATGGTAATCCTCACACGCTCAGATTGCCTATGGGCGATAATAGGCCCTACAATATGTGCAGGGGACTCTGCCTTTCTGTACGGGCTGCCCTGCTGGGGATTTAGCGCTTGCTATGCCTCATAAATAAACCCTCAATTTAGCTGTAAATGACACATTCAGCCTTAATACTTCATGGCTGAATGACGTCTTTTACAGCACTGGCCCTGGTGTTACCATAGGAGTCAGCCTAGTTACAGCTGTAGCAGTTACAATGTTGCTGTTTGTGATAAAGCAGCTGCATAGAGCTGCAGGGGGGAGGGGAGATGGGTGACACGGGGAATATTTGTCCTTGTTATTTGCTTAAATGTTTCTTAGGATACTTGCATTTGGTGACCTGTTTGGTTCCTAATTGACATTTCTGCCACAGGACAAGTGCAGTTCATTGCAATCAACCATGATAGGATTAAAATTCAAAATGATCTGGACAAACTGGAGAAATGGTCTGAAGTAAATAGGATGAAATTCAACAAAGACAAATGCAAAGTACTCCACTTAGGAAGAAACAATACAAAAATGGGAAGTGACTGCCTAGGAAGGAGCACAGCAGAAAGGGATCTGGGGGTCATAGTGGACCATAAGCTAAATATGAGTCAGCCGTGTAACACTGCTGCAAAAAAAAGCAAACATCATTCTGGGATGTATTAACACGAGTGTTGTAAGAAAGATGTGAGAAGTAATTCTTCCATTCTATTCCATGCTGATTAGGCCTCAACTGGAGTATTGTGTCCATTTCTGGGTGCCACATTTGAGGAGAGATGTGCACAAATTGGAGAAAGTCCTGAGAAGAGCAACAAAAATGATTAAAGGCCTAGAAAACATGACCTATGAGGGAATATTGAAAAAACTGGGTTTGTTTAGTCTGGAAAAGAGAAGACTGAGAGGGGACATAACAGTTTAAGTACATAAAAGGTTATTACAAGGAGGAGGGAGAAGAATTATGCTTCTTAACCTCTTAGGATAGGACAAGAAGTAATGGGCTTAAAGTGCAGCAAAGGAAGTTTAGGTTGGACATTAGGAAAAACTTCCTAACTGTCAGGGTGGTTAAGCACTGGAATAAATTGCCTAGGGAGGTTGTGCAATCTCTATCACTGGCGATTTTTAAAAGCAGGTTAGACAAACACCTGTCAGAAATGGTCTAGATAATACTTAATCCTGCCATGAGTGTCTCTCGAGGTCCCTTCCAGTCTTATGGTTCTATGATTCTATCTCAGGATAGGAATGGTAGGGTGTGTAATAGATCAGGACTGAGGGGCACCGGCAGAGCTGTGTGAGGTGGGGAGCCCATGGCTGAGATAAAGGGTGCACCTGTGGGTTGGGACAGAAGGGCATTGGCAGAGCTGGGAGTTGGGGAATCCCAGATCTGGGATAGCAGTGGGGCTGTAGATTGGGATTGAGAGGCACTGTCAGAGGTGATGAGGGCGAGAGCCCAGAAGAGGAGTAGCATGGGGCTGTGAGTTGGGATTGAGGGACATTAGCAGAGCTGGGTGACGGAATCCTGCACTGTGTCTTGGTCTAACCCAGGGGTTCTCAAACTGGGGGTCGTGACCCAGTGGGGGGTCGTGAGCTGTCAGCCTCCACCCCCAAACCATGCTTCACCTCCAGCATTTATAATAGTGTTATAAATTAAAAACACATTTTTTATATTTAAGGGGGGGTCGCACTCAGAGGCTTGCTGTGTGAAAGGGGTCACCAGGACAGAACGTTGAGAACCACTGGTGTAACCTATCTCAGGGTTTCCCCTCTTGCATGTCCTAGTAGTGATTGGCAGCACTGTGCAGATCCACTCCTCACGATGCTGGTTCCTGAAGTCTCTATTTGCAGGAATCTGACTTCTGCAGAGCATCTGAACACAGCCTGAGTGCTCCCAGGGAGCACGGTCAGTGAAAGTTCTTTGCCTTGCTAACAAAACCCCAGGGATAGGCTAAATCAGATTTGTCCCTGAGTCTAACATACCCTCTAAATTGAGGATTCCTCCCAGCTACAATCACTATAAACAGACTTGTTCTCACACCCCACTGCTCCTTCTCTGTGCTTGTCTGGGAAGTCCATGCGTGAGAGAGTGAGATCCCAAGACCCAACACATCCTCACACTCTCTGCCCATGGGCAGATAGAACAATATACATGCATACCACTGTGCACTGGCCCACAGGCAGTCTAGACAGATGCAGACAGACACGTGTGGACACACTCATGTTTGACTGCCACCTATGCCCATTGGTTGCATTTCTTTGGGTTGTATCTCACAGCAGAGTGGTGACGTGATCCCAGTATGTGCTGGCTGCTGTAAGTGAAGCCCAAAACATGCTCTGTGCAGCGGCACCGTGGGCTGTTATTAAGGTGTCATCATTTTGCTGTATGGTATCCAGGGGAAGGGAGCAATTCAGTTAATGATAGTGCAGTAGAGAGACAGTCTGGTACAGACCTTCAAGAGTGGCGGAGGAGAATTTCTCCAGACCTGACCCTTCTCCCCCCCCCCCCCCAGTCCCACTGTCGCTTCCTGCAACTCCTTCTGCCCCACTCCTGGTGGTGCCTGGCAGCCTCTCCCAGATGCTCCTGTGCAAGGCTGGCAGGTAGGCTATTGCCCTCTGATACCTTCCCTTTCCAGAGCCTTCACACTTGGGGAGATTTCTGAAGGGAGAAGCTCTTGAATGGAGACAGGTGAGGCAGGTGATGGATTCGGGCTTGTTCAGAACATTGTCATGAGTGTGTTGCCCTGGAAGCTATCGATCCTGGTGAGAGGTAATATCACCCATCATTTTGCTTATGACATCAGCTCCTTATCTGGATGGATGCAACCAGTAGAGAAATGAGGGCAGGCTGGGTCCTCGGGATGGGAGAGCCCAGGGTGCTGGAGGTGGGCACCATCCCAGCAAACCCTGCTGCCACTTGCAGTCTGCTCTATTTGATGAGATTGGCAATAACAAGCTTCCTTGGGTGCCAGATCCTCCCTCCAGCCCCTGTCACAAGAGGGTTCCCTATTAGAACGGGTAGGTATTTAACTCCTTTTCCAGGGGAACTGGGGAAGGCTGGGGACTGCATTGTGCCCTTCTTTTCTGTTTTTACTTCTTTCCTCCTCTCTGCCTGAATTATCCAGCCCTGGGAGGCACTGTGACTTAGTGCACAAGATGTCAGACTGGGAGTCTATTCCTGATTCTGTCACGGATTTGCTGTGCAACCTTGGGCGAGTCATTTAACCTCAGTGTTTGCCTATCTGTAAAATGGGGGTGATAAATGGCTTTGACAGCCATTGGCTGGAAAACCCTTTGTAAGTACTCAATGTAATTGGGACAGAGGAGTAAATTCTGAACTCTGTTATTCTGGGACATTGCAGATTTGGACCCAGCAACCTTCTATGTCTTCACCCCCCAAAGACTTGATTCAACTGCCTCCCATGAGTGTAAATCTGGAGACACTCCCCTGAAGTCAGAATCATTACCTGCTCTAAATTGATCTTGGTGTGACAGAGATCAGAATCTGGCTGCTGAACAGGAACGAGCCCAGGCCCATCGTGAGCCCATGGGGTTTCTGTGTGAGGTTTTCCTGCACAGTGTCCGGGAAATGGGTCTCCTTTGGAGCAAGTTTGTCTACAAGGGCAGGAGAAACTGTTTTATCTGTGCTGCTCTAACAAGCATTCCCTGTGCTGTGTACCACTGTTGCTGGCCAAGGACCTTCTGTCCTGGCTCATTCTGTGTTGTCTTATTTTGTACAGCAATTAAGATATTCTTTTCATTCTCCTCCTCGTCAGATTGCCCAAGTTGTGCTGCTAGGGGTGGTGCTCCCTGCTATACCTGTGCTCTTGTGATGGAAATTAGATTAGCAGCAATGAATTCTCTGGATGTAGCAACAGTAATGCTAGCAGGGTCATCAGCATGGAAGCTAAGCTGTTCAGAATTCAGCCATTTCCTTTGATAATTATGTATATTTTCCACATTACTCTGGAAACTTTGAACCAGATGTGTGAAAACTCACATTAGAATAGAAAATTACACACTATAAGCAACTCCAAAGCTGGAGCATCTGAGGCCCATCACTTAGGCCTATCAGAAAGCAGACTAATTAGGCCAAGACACAGGGACTGAACACCAACCAGCCCATGCTCTATGCTTATCTTAGAAACATGGTTAAAGTGTTTCATTATATTCATCCCTGGCAGCGCCATACAGTGTGCATGTACACACACACACACGAGTGTGTGCATGTACTCTCTTCCTCAATCTGGAGTCACTCCATTGACTTCACTGGAGTTTTTCTGCTGTAACAGAGCACAGACTTTGGAAAATTTTACATCTTCTAGGCTGTACAACAAGAAAAAAACACCTCAGAACACTTCCAGGTTTCACAAAGACAAAGGGGCTTATTTTCCTACCCTGTCCTTGAGTAACGTTTTTCACACTACCGCAGTCAATATCTTTGTGCAAAGATGGTGTCATATTTTCCACAGCTGCTTTAGTTTTCCTGTTGAATCACTTTTTCTGATCATACTCTTTAAAAAAAAAACATTTTTAATTTTTCTTTTACAGTCTGGAAGCCTTCCCTGGGGTGTTAACAGGGATTTTGATGGAAATTAATGTAGATATTTTTCTCCATTACTGAGTCACTCGGAAATCTTCACCACTGTCACCACCAGACTTCTATTGGTGCAAAATGCCTCCGGGAGTAACTATATACGTTGTAGTAAATGGCACCTCTGCCCTCTACTGGCTGAAATCAGAGCTGCTCTGCTGCATGCCCGAGGCCCTGTAGGGCTAATGTATTTTTTTTCTGGCTGGGGTGGCAGGGGTTCATGCTTTGGGAATGGGAAGCAGTCGGTTCTGTCCTGGTGTTGCTCTGAATGACTGGACATTTGTTAGAGCAGGTGCACCTGCAGTCTGAAGGGTGTGTGCAGGGCCCTGTGGACTGGATTGCAGGATCTGGACCTGTATTATTTTTATCTTCAGAGTGTTTCCTTTAAATTAGAAAGTGTGGGCCACCCTAGGAGCCTACCCTGTGGCTGTTCTGACTGAGTGGAGGCCCAATGCTGGGACCTGCGAGGAGTGGCAGTGGCTTAGCTTGTTGCGCTCTGCACTACTTGCCTGGTGGGCACACTTTCAGGCTACAGCAACCTTGGCTCCCTCTTTCAGAAAAGGGAAGAAGGTGGCAGAGCCAGAGGGAGAAGGGACAATGAAAGAGGGGGTTGAGAGTTGTGTCCATGTGGGGCATGGGGCGTGGGCATACAGTGGAGCTCTGCCAACAGGGCCTACGCCGGGCACACATCCAGGCTGGGATAAGGGAGACAGACAGTGGGCATGGGCGTGGCAGGCGGGATACAGGGGATGGAAGGGAAGATAGAAGCAGTCAGGCATCTCCCCCCTCTGCTAGGGGAGGGGGGCAGTGCCTGCTGCACCCTCCTGCTCCTGAGAAACAGAGAGAAGCTATAAAATGCCTTAAGCGAAGCTTCCTCCTGCAGCCCCCTTCTCTACCTTGGCCCCTGGCCCGGCCAAATCCGCTCCACTGTCCCCCCCCCCCCCCCCCCCGCTCTCCTCGCTGTCCCCTCCCCGCCCGGGGGCGGTGCGCTCCCCTCCATTGGAGCCGCGGCCGCTCTGTCTGCGGGGAGGAGCCGCCCCCTGAATAGACCCTTCGACTCCGGGGCTGGCACCGGGACGGCCGGCGGCGGCGCGTCCTTCCAGGCCGGTACCGGGCTCCTGGTTAGTGTCCCGGCCGGGCACTCGCAGGGTCTGCGGCCCAGCTCGGGGCCGGTACGGGGCAGGCGGGGAGCCCCGCTCGGGGCGCTGGTGACGGGACTGGAAGGGGATCCGTGTAAGCGGGGCGCGGGGAGCGCACGGGCTGGGGGTGGCTGGCCCGGCCCTTGTCCGCCCCGGGCGCGCACCGCGGCGAGGGACGCGGCTGGGGCCGGGCGCGCACCGCAGCCACTTGCTGGATTCGCGGCCGCGGTCGGGGAGGATTTCGCGTGTGTGAGGCGCCCGGCGAGAAAGGAGCCCGGCGCTCCGTGCCAGCCAACGGGGAGGCCAGGGCTCGCCTCTGTGTCGCGGGCTGGTCCTAGACTTTAATGATAACTCCTCCTCCTCCTCGCTATTTCGGGAGGCTAGAATGTGGTACCAGAATTAGCTTTGGGCGCTGGAGCCTGGCAGATGGTACAAGTCTCCTCCCACCTGGCTATAAACTAGCCAGAGTTGTGTCCTGGTGGCATCTCTGCGTGCAGTTGTGTGTGTGCAGTCACGCGTGTACCAGTACATACATGTCTGTGATGTATGTATTTGCATGTGGCTTTTTAAAAGGATGTTTTCTTAGGCCACCGAGTATTCTTTGTTTGAAAATAATTGGTCTTGTTTGCACTGGGGGGTGAAATTTATTTCCCTCTGATGTGTTGGCATTTTTCCTTGAGACCTCGACAGCTGTGCAGCTGAAACTGGCTTGAAAAAAAGCTGCAAATAGCATGAAATACTAGCTAAATATGTCCCCTGTGTATCACATATACATGTACATGTGATGAATGTGTGCTTGAGGGGAATTAATTCCACTTATTTTTATGTGCGAGTTGCATATGGTCATCCCAAATGAATGAAAATAGAAAGTTTGTTGCCTTCCCAGCCATCAGTGTATTTATATCACAACAGAGAGCTGCTAAAGATACAGTAGTAAATTCAGCTCTGGTTTAAGTGGCTTAAAACATTATTGAAGTAGAGTTGTACTTCTCTGGCCCATAAACATTGTCCTCTAAACACAAGTGGTACACTTTAACTGTCTTTGTCCCCAAAATAATGCACTGATGTGATTACATGCATCCATCACTCCTGGGAATAGTGAAATCCTGAACGACACACCTCCCCATTGACTTTATTTTCCTTGCTTTGTGGTTCAGATAGTGGAAATTCCAGTATTTATTTTGGGTGATTGTTGTGTGTTTGGGGGGAAGCAATGGTATATCACAGTGCCATTTTAAACTGGGTTCATAAGTGACTGCCACACAGTGCTGTTTGCAATCTTGACTTTTTTATCATAGAATCATAGGGTGAGGTTTGTTTTTTTTTCTCTTTCAGTTCTGTTTATTTTGTGGCTGTGAGAGCAGGAGCAGGTATGGGACCTGAAAAAAACTTGGGTGGCTTTTTTTTTCTTTTTAAACTGACTTGATTTCAATTTGATGACACCCCTCTAAACAAAGTGAAAGTGAGATCTGTATTGTATTCCTGGCTGTGAGAGCTGGAATCTTAGTCCCTCTGGGTTGTGGAAAAAACACTTGTGTCCACATGAGCAGGACCGTGGGGTAAAGGGAATGTGTCCCATTAATGTTTTGGGGGAGGTCTGGATTGTTGTTGTCTGCTCCTTTTCTAGTGTTCTTAGAAATTAAAGTGGTTTTTTTAACCCGTCTGCACTCCCCACCACTTCTATCTTTCTTGGTGCTGGATTGCATTGGAGCCAGAAATCAGGGTTCTGTGAGGTGGTGATTTATCTTTGAATTTCCTGGAGTGGAGGAAGGCACACAAAGGGCTGGGGCTAGAGCATGGAGGGAGACCCCATGAATAATAATCCAAACCCCAGGGAACAGGGAGGCTGGAGAATGCAAGTTAGTCCTTGAATGTTTAGAACCAGGGAACAGATTGGTTTAAGAGGGGGATTTGCCCAACCCTCTCCCAAGTACAGCACTGATTACATACTGGGGAGCTTTTAGTAAAGAGCCAGGCATGTAATTCTGAGTCTCCAAATGATCTGTAAACCCAGCTGTCAGGGATTATACAATCCCAGGATTTCTACATGAGACTTTCTTTTGTTGTTAAAAAGCCAAGGAGCATTGGAAGCTTATTGGGGTCTCTTTACAGAAGTGATTTCCCCAAACTCCACTCTCTGCTGTAGGAACCACCTGTTTCTTTAAAGCTCCCTGTCCCTGACTTTCTGCCCGTTTCTGCTTTTCTGTGTCTAATGTGGCTGGATCGAGGCAGGTTGGAGAAAAAGCTCCTTGCTCACCCCCTGTGGTTCTTCCCCTGACACTTCCCCCTTTTTCTAGCCTGTTGTTAGAGATCAGAGAATTTTGTGACTCCAGTGGAAGGGATGGGACTTTGATTAGTGTCTGTAGTTGGAGTTCTGCAGCAGATGTCTTTCTCTCTGTGCCTCTCGGGATGGTGGGAACAGATGGAAGATCCTTACAAAACTTTTAATAAAATGGACTGGTGTTGCTTGTTAGTTTACTAAACCCTCCAAGGGCAGTAGATTATGCTTTCTTGGTCACCGGTAGCAGAGAGTCTTGTGTGCGAATGTTGGTGGGAGAGAGCTTCAGGGTCTACTGAGGGTGGATGGGAAGGCAGGGTTAGTCTGTGTATGTAACTTGTTCCCAAGAGATGTCATTGGAGGAAGTGTAAAACTCACACCCAGGCTGTGTGAGAGTTGGGTGTTAACGAGGGAGGATCCTGCCTGGCCCAGTCAAGCCCCAGAAGCAGAGATGCTCCCTGGTGACAGGGCAGAGGCTGCTTTTCATCTATTTGCAAAGGTGTGACCATGACTTTCTGCTCCATCCTTGGAGTTAGAAAAACCCCAAACTTCCTCCCAGAGACAACCGCAGAGTAGCAAGTCGAACTGGTCGTGGGCTGTAGAGACCATGCTGACAGTTGTGTTAGAAATGCTTAGCTACTGGGAGTGACTGGAGTCTAGCAAGGGAACTAGAAGTTAAGACTCCAGCTCTGCCATTGACTGTGTGGCCTTGGGCCATTTTACACTGAACCCATCTGTGCTCTTGCTTAACTAAGGCATGAATTGGTTTTAGGGTCTAATCATCAGGTCTGGAATAAACAGATTCCCTAAAACCACAAATCCCCGCAGGGCTAGCTCAGCCTGTCTTCCTCATTTGCATAAATCAAGTTCCATGCAGCGTGCTGCGTATGAAACACACTAGACCTTAAATACCAAGGCCTGATCAGCCCTGCATGGACAGTAAAGTTTTTGTCCAACATTTTCCCTCCCCCACTGCCATGCACTGCTTCACTCCTGTCCCCTTGGTGGTAACCACATCTCAGGTTATGCCCATAAAGCATGTTGGGACCCTCTGCCAAGCATTATGGATGTGAGAAACGTTTCCCTCATTATGGTTGCAAAAATGAGGAGTGCGTATTTCCCAAGTAGAGTAGACCTGGAGTAATAGGATTATTTAGGGTGACCAGATGCCCCGGTTTTATAGGGACAGTCCCGATATTTGGGGCTTTTTCTTATATTTCTCCTATTACGCCCCACCCCCTGTCCCGATTGGGGCGGGGGGGGGGCGGCGGTAGTGCTGTATGCACTGTAGACCTGGGAGCTCGGTTCCTATGCTGTGGTTAATCCAGACAACATGTAAATGCTGCTGTAGTCCTAGCTACTATTTCCCCATAACTGGCCACTAGTGTAAAAGCTATGACTGTCTGAGCACTGGAGAGAAGGCAGGAATCCCCAGGCCCAGCTCTAGGTTACTAGCACACAGCTTGCTACATGCCCCCCCCCCCCCCGTTTTGTTTCTTAATATTTCTTTTTCCGTTACTTTTATTTTTCCTGTTTTTTTAGCATAATCTTGTGTTTTGGGGGCTTTCCCCCCTTCCCTTCTTTATTTGCCCGATCTGGGCCTTTGTTTTCTCTAGCCTCAATCCATGACCTCAGGTACAGGTTATACCAAAAATCCCAGGCTTCAAACCCTGCCAGACCTGCATTGGGGTGACTCGTGCCCTCCAAATGTAAGGTCTGTTCAAGTTTTAAAAGCAGATCTTGAAAGCTTAGGGAGGACAGGATGGACTTGCTGCTGATGGAGCATTCTCTGTGACTCCTGGGGTGTGAATCCCCTCACCCACTTCCTGTACTTCAACTCCAGGTGCTCAGAGAACCTCTGTGATCATTGTGATTGCAGTGGTAAGCAAAGATCTTGGGGGCCATTCAGAACTATCTAGACCTTCAACAAAGAAGAAATCCCCTCTCCAGAACAGTAGGGGGAAGTCACCATCTCAGGAGACCTCATGTCCTGGCATGGGTACTGCTAAGGCGCCCAACTCCTCTGGTACTGAGATCTTGTCACTGGATAAAAAGATGACACCATGTACTGAGAAATCACATCCAGTAAACAGCCTGGAGCAGTACCAATATCAGTACTGGACTCAGTGCCTTTAAAACACAAGGACTCTTCTAAATCCAAACTGAAATAGTCATCAGTAACAGTGTCTTTATCCAGCCACAGAGAACACATGGACTACACTTTGGTACCGTCTTCGATACTTCCTGATGTACTGATTCCAGAGTACCCAGTACTGCCCAGGGTCCTCTTCCATAAGGCATGTGAGTTACCATTGCTGAGGGGTACCGAACGACATTCCCAGCTGGTACTGACTTATCTCGTGGAGTCGACCCTTCCATCTGCATCAACTACTCATCCTCCGGTGCTGATACAGCCACTGGTTCCACACCAACCTTTTGAGGGTACTGAGAGGGACTTCCGGTTGGTACTGACATATTATCCGGAATTTCCTTACCAGTCATCAACACCTCAGCCCTGATGCAGTTGTATGACTCATCATGTTACCAACACAAACACTGTTACCGGCACCATTTTCCTCTCCTCCCCTGATGGTCATGGGCGAGGACACCTCATTCACTTCTGAGGTGTCTGTACAGGGCTCACCTACCTTTCCATTTCAGCCACCCCTCCTTGAAGTGCACCTTGAGGAAGAAACTCCCAGCAGGTGGTATACCTAGCAGTATTGGCAAGAATAACCTTGGGGGTCCAACCCCCTTCCCGTATGCCCCACCACAGTGGGGTTTTTGGAACCAGGGGGCCCCTTATGGCAAGCTCTTCTACGGGGTTCCATTGTATAAGAGGTCATGCCAAGAGCACCAAGCACAGGTCCTGTTCTGCAGGAGTTGCTTACAGAGGAGCAAGAGCCAGCTGGGGAAGAATAAGTACCTTCTTCCCATAAATATTCCTCCTCACCAGATGCCTAACTCCCTGGTTGCTGAGGTGGTTAATGAATGAAACCGACACCATTGTTGCTGTTCAACGCCGTCTGACAGGGAACTGAAATGGCTAGACTTCCTTGGCTGCAAAAGCTACTCCTTGGCCTCATTGCAGTTCAGAGCAGCCAGTTGCCAAACCCTGAGGGCAAAATATGATTTTACGAATTATTACAAATTTTTCATCTTTTATTGAACATCTGCCACAGAACAAGAGGGAACAATTTCAGGCCCTCATAAAATCATCAAGGCTTCTCTCCAGGCCCCTCTTGATGCTGCCAGTACAGCTGCAAGTTCCATGGCTATGGCAGTAGTTGTGCGCAGAGCGTCTTGGCTGCAGTCTCCGGCCTCCCCCAGAAGGTACAAAATGCCATCAAGGACCTTATTTTCGAAGGACCTAAGTTGTGCAGCAGCACCACGGGTGGGTCCCTTCATTCTCCTGAAGATGCCCAGGTGACACTACAATCACTGGGCGTTTATATACCTGTGACAAAGAAAAAATATAGTAGATTGTAGACAGCTCAGTGGTCTCATCTAGTCCACTACCAGCTCATGAGACTGGCTGAACCCTACAGGAAAAAGCCCAGATTCACTGAAAAGGGGCCATCCTCCACAGTGACACTGCCGTTGGCAACATCCTCAAAACAACCATTTTGACCCACTGGTCAAAGGCCACAAACTGGTTTCCTCTCTGGATCCTCCATTGAACCTGTTCCCCCTTCCACCCTTGTGGGTATCGTCTCTCCCATTTTCTGTCTTCCTGGGAGCTCATTACTTTGGACAGATGGATGCTGGAGTTGATTTCTATAGGCTATTCCATCCAGTTTAGCACCTTCTCACCCTCCCTCCCCAGCCCTCTTCAGAGACCCTACTCATTAGTGTCTGATATCAGGGTGTTGGCTCAAAGCACATCTGGGATCTCCTGAAGCGTTAAGAGGCCTGTCTGTCTGTCTGTCTGATGTCATTGCTGTTTGGTTCAGCCGTTTGGTGCCCATAGTGCATTCACTGCCTCCCCTGACTTGGGTGTAGTGCCCTTGGCCTCCTATAGCAGTGTGGCCAACCAAGTCTCAATCAATCCTTGTGCGCGCTGCTGAGAGAGTTCTGTCTGTCTGTCTGTCATCAACAGGGGTGTTGATCTAGGCACCTCCCAGGAGCAGAAATGCCCCCCAGCTCCCTGCACAGGCCCTCAGTCATCGAGAACCATTGGAGGGTGTTCCCTGGGAGAGGAGCAGGTGTTGTGCCAGGCACCTGAGTCTCCTATTATGGTGGTTCCTGATGCTGAGCTGTTGCGCTGCTTTTGGGGTGTCACATGGGGTGTCCCTCCTGCCACAATAGAGCAAGAGGTCTCTCGGGCAGTCGTCTCCCTTGGGAGGCAGGGGACAGACCTGGCGTAGTTGTCCTGGCAGATCTGCCCTGCGGAACTGGGGCTTGGCTACAAAGTGGTGGTGGTGTAGCGTCTCCCTCTACTCCCCATGGGGAGAAGCATTTGTTTCTCAGCCTGTCTCCATGTCCACACCCTACCAAGTGATGGGATGTCCCTCCAGATGTTTGAACGGGCACAGGATGTTCATGTTCTGTTAACACATTAAAGGTTCCAGTTGTTTGCCTGTGCCCCGTGGAGGCAAGTGCCATACTGCTACCTGCTGGCTTTGCCTGCCGGGCTGCTCAGTCCAGTATAGTGTTGCATGCTGGGATGCTCCCTCTACAGTCCAGGTGGCAAAAAGCTGATTTTGCCCTCTCTCATTTGTTGTGCTTGGGGTGGAGGACCCATGGGTGTTTTGATCTGGACTTTCAGACCAACCCCAAGTCTTATAAGGGGCTGGTTAACATCTGTACTGGCCCCATGCCAGTGCCACAGATAGGTAGAGGTTCCTGCTTGGGCTCCTCTTTGCCCCAGGCTGCAAATTCTTGCCACTGGCACATTCTGTGTGTGATGATAGCCTAAACATGAGCAGCTAGGTGCTCCATCGAGCTTCCTCCCCTTCCCTTCGTGGTGTTGGATGTCTGTCCTAGCTCTGCTGCTCAGGCCCACAGCACCCACTGGGGGAAAAAGGGGAGCATCCCAGTCCCCCTCCTTCTCCTATGATTGTTTTTCCCTGCACATCTCACTCCCCTAAGACAGAAGTTCCTTCCCTCCTGTATGTACGAAAAACCATCCCCTGGAGGGAGGTATTTTCAGCCCTGGCTGAAGCTGAAGAGCAAGGTTCCCCAGGGGATTGGCGAAGTGCTTCAAAGCTAGGTGTGTCTGGGGAGCATTCCAGCTCCTTCCCCTCCCATTGCAGGTCACACAGACATGTTCTGCAGTGCGTTCCTTGCTCAACACAGAAAAGGGGAGGGAAGCTGGGCCTAGGAATGCGGCCCCCAGTCAGTGCTTTGGGGTGGGGTCCCACATGGTGGCACATCGCTTGCCGGCCTCTGACTTTGGGATACCATGTGGCAGCATTCTTTCTGGTGCTGAGTGCTAGCCTGGGTCTGTAGCACTGGAACAACATCTCTGAGAGCTCTGCCCTATGGGCAGAGAGCTGACTTGGTCACCAGGTTTCCTGCTGTTTCGCTTTAAGTTTCAACCTTAACTTTTTCCTGCATTTTGTGGGGGGTGGAGCACAGGAATTGGCAGCAGGACTCTTGAGTTCTGCTCCTGAGTCACTACACCCTGCAGATGTGGATCCCCAGCACTTGTTGCTGTTGAGCCCTTCCTCTTTCTGTTCCTGAGCTTAACGTCTGCCCTGTGGGCCTAGTAGGGTTCCGTAAGTTTGGGGGTGGGGGCTTGTTTGTGAAGGTTTGTAAAATGCTTTGAGATCATCTGATGGTAGGAGCTAGTGGAGGGCAAAGGGTTAAATGAGTCTGATTTTCTGTATTCGCCATCTGTCTAAGCTAGAACATGACCTGGTTCTTCCCTCACTTATTCTAGTGCCATTACACAGACGTCGGGGAACTTCCCCAATAGGAGGAGAATCAGGCCAGGATATAGATCAGCATTTGTCAGCATACCAAACCCTTTGCAATGTCTGACTCTCCCTCCAAATTCTGAATGTTCAGTTCCTCCCCAGCCAGGGGAAGCAGTTCACCCTCTTCTTTCTTGCTGGTTGGATATATAACAACACACTCTTCTCCAGGCTGCAAGTTTGAGATTTCTGTGCTATAGACTCTCTCCTGTCCACTGCAGACAGGAAGGGTCTGTGCTTCTTATTTCTACTTTCCATTAGCTCTGCCTTCTGCAGGTCTTTATTCTGGTAACTGAGTTGGGGTCAGCGGTGGGACTCTGCTTAGGAGCGGCTCTGGCCTTTTCTGGGCTGAGATCCTTGCTCTAAAGTGTGACTTGTTGGCACTGCTCTGGGACTTGGTCAGGCATGTTGATAGCAACAGAAGCAGGGCTAGATGGCAAGCGTGGTTGCTCACTCCTTTGCACTCAACAGGCCATGAACAAACAGCACATGGGTCAGCCGGGGAGACTATGCCAGGCAATTGGAGCAGGAATGGTCCTGCCTGTGGTCAGGCCAGTGCCCAGAAGAAATTCCACACAGTCTCTGAGCCTTGCCACCCTCCAGGAGAGATTCCAGGCCCCAGCATTGCTCAGCCTGGCAAGGAGAGAGATCAGTCCCTTCCTCCTCTTCCTGTGCCAGGTGGGGAAAGCAAGGGGGTTGCTGGATGATATGAGCAGCAGGTGAAAAAAACCCTTCATTGTGCAGCGTGTGGAGTGCCACCCCAGGGGCAGAGTCAAATACTGCTGGGTCTTGCTGACCCTGACTGATATTGGCCTTTATGGCTGTAGTTGGGGGTCATGCTTCAGAGCGTGTGCTGGTTCCTGTAGGGGGTTAGGAAGAATAACCTCCCACCCAAGTGCAGCATTGTCGCAGGTGATCTGTGGTCTCTTCTGCTGCCTGCTGAAGCCTCCATCTTAGGCTAGGAACTGGAATTGCTGAAAATGGTCTGATCTGGTACAGCACATCCTGAGTCCCCTGGGATCAGCTTACAGATGTGGGAATCTTCTCATCTCAGGAACAGTCAGGAAAGAAAGAGGTGTGGGACAGGAAGGTGCTGCTCTTGTACTAGCGTTTCACAGACCAGAGGTGTATAGCAAGAGCTGGATGCTGCAATCTGGCATGGTTATGGATTTGCTTGTACAAATTTATGTCTTCTCCTTCCTCACTGTCTGAAAGGGCTGCTTAGAATGAAGGGACAGGGACTAGCTTCTGTAACAGGCTGGGCTGGGCATAGCAACAGTGGCTAATTATAATTGCCATGTGTGTGTCCTGTTCATCTGTTGCCCTTGAAACACTTTACACAGGTGGGTAAATAGCCTGCTCCCTGTCAGCTCTGCCCCGACCCACCAGAGAGAGGCAGTGTGCCCACACTGAGTCCGTGACAACCCCATTCTCCTGAGCCCCAGTCCTGTATCTAATTCACTGCCCCATGCCACCTCCCTGGACAGTCATTGTGTCAGCTATCCTGGTGTCAGTCTAAAACACCCCTGGGCTGAGTATCCAAGTACCATGCTGTCCTTAGGCCCCCTTACAAGAATGATCCGTGCTCTTGACGATAAGGTCTCTGCAGCTTTGCTGAGACTGTGCCTTGCCCGTCCTTGGCTGATGGTGCATAATGTAGCAGCTTCTGTGAAAGAAGGCATGTGGATGCCATCAGAGAGGGCCAACCGGACCCTGCTGAATAGGAAGTGACTCACTAAGTCACCACCCTCACCTTCTCCTCTGCCCACTCAAAACTTGTCATAAAGATATTTAAAGCCATGACCTCTTACGTGGGGCTTGGTCAGGAGGGAGCTAACAGGAACAGCTACAGCCAGCAGAATTATCTGCCTATTCTCTATAACCAGCACTTTCAAACCTAGCATTAGGCACCTGTTGCTGGACTCTGAGGGGCTGAGCATGGCTGTTGCACATGATGTGAGCTGTGGGTGCTCAGCACCTCTGAAATTCAACCACTTATTCAGGTGCCTGATATGGATGTAGGTGCTGGACTCTAGGCCCCTTGTTTTAAAGATGCTCTGTTTACTTTCGGATTAGGCTCTCCATGGGCTTTTCTAACACTGAGTTTCACAGCCCACTTCCAAGGTGATATTGACCCCATTTTACTGCTGGAGAAACTGAGACAGATCTGAAGTGACTTGCCCTGTGTCACACAATGAATTTGTAGCAGAGCTGGTGCAACCCAGCCTATAGACCTAGGGAGGCCTGAAGTGAGCAATATACCAACCAACCTCTCTCCCTTTACTATATTATCCACTGCAGTAATTGTCATGTGTTGAGAGATTTGTGTGTATATTGAATTATTAAATTAAATTGTACAGAGATGGTCTGGCATTTGGCATGGCTGTATCCCCCTGTACCACCTCTCCGCCCCCAGGGGATCTTTAAATACACTGTATCCACCTGCATGTATCTCTGAGTTTCCAGACAGGAATTGTAACTGGAAAAAAGTGGTCGGTGACACCATTGTTGTAGCCCTGCTGCTCACAGAGACCTGTTCATGTCAGAGCAAGGAGAGCAGCGGCTCTAGATTAGAGGGGATGGATTCTGGCAGGGCCGACTTGCTCTGTGGTGGAGTATGCTCTCCCCAGCTTCCCCTCACCTTGTCACCTGCAGTTCTAGTTCTAGCCAGAGTGTTCCCACAGCCTTCAAGGTGATAACGGTCTCCACTCCTCATGAGTGTCAGGGACAGTTGCTAAACACTGCTTGGGACTTGAGCAGATTGTGATTTGCAATCCCCTTTCCAGCAGCCCTGGCCACAGCTCAAAATCCTGTCTGTCAATTAAACTTTACTGTAGTTGTGCAGCAGCACCACTGTCATTAAAGTTCTGTCACATCATCTATTTAAAGGTTCTTCTTTCAAAGTACTCTAAAATTGACATGCTTTATCAGATTTCTGTGAAATTTGGTTGTCTCAGGAGGGTGTGGGGTTGGATTAGTGACCCATATTTGGAGTCATTTGAGCCAAGGGTTCCAGAGAGATAAGCCCCTCCCTCCCTGCCCTCCCCCAAACCAGCCATATTAAAAAAAAACCTTTTAGGTATGTGGTTTTTGTTTTTGCCCAGCACTAAAGACCAAACTATTGAAGTTGTGCAGGTCAACCTGGTTTCAAACTGTAAAGTTTTACCTAAGGTAACGTTTGGCACTCACTAGGACTATGTCTACACCACGCACCTTACAACAGCAGTCGCACCGTTGTAAGGAATGGATTGTAAAAGGAGATAAAGAGCTTGTACATTTCAACAACTGTGGGATTGGCAGAGGAAAGCTATGTATTAATGGGGTGTATTGAGGCATTGCTGAAAGAGGAAAGAATTAAGGTTGCATGGGCAACCGTAACTGTATATTTCCTGGTTTTCATAAGTTTGAGATTTACTCAACTCAGTGGTCTGAAAGGGGAATATATACAGTAGTTATGAACAATACAGGAATGGAGGTTGTTCATAACTCTGAAATGTTCATAACTCAACAAAATGTTATGGTAGGTCTTTCAAAAGTTTGCAACTGAACATTGACTTAATACAGTTTTGAAACTTTACTATGCAGAAGAAAAATGTTGTTTTTAATCATCTTAGTTTAAATGAAACAAGCATAGAAACACTTTCCTTACATTGTCAAATCTTTTTTTAAACTTCCCTTTATTTTTTTAATAGTTTACGTTTAACAGAGTACAGGACTGTATTTGCTTCTCTTTTTTTCCTCTCTGCTGCTGCCTGAGTCCATATTTCCAGTTCCAAGTGAGGTGTGTGGTTGACCGATCAGTTCATAACTCTGAGGTTCTGCTGTGCCACCAAGCAACCTTAACTCTGGGTTAATATAGTTTTTCGGCATTGAATATATATTTGCTATAAACATTAATTTAGCTGTATGAGGTCCCTATAACTGTACATGGGGAAGCTGAGCACAAAGCAGTGACTTATCCAGCTCACACTGAATTTGTGGCAAGGCCAGGAATAGAACCTGGGAGCTGCAAACATCCATCTCCTTCTCTTGCTGCTCTACAGTGCTCCCTCTGTTAAGGGATGGGAGGAGACTGGGGAAGAGCCTTAGGCTTTGGCTACACTTGCATTTCAAAGCGCTGCCGCGGCAGCGCTTTGAAGCACTAAGTGTAGTCAAAGCGCCAGCGCTGGGAGAAAACTCTCCCAGCGCTGTCCGTACTCCACTTCCCTGTGGGGAATAACGGACAGCGCTGGGAGCGCGGCTCCTAGCGCTGGGGCTTTGACTACACTGGCGCTTTGTAGCGCCGCAATTTGCAGCGCTGCAGAGGGTGTGTTTTCACACCCTGCTGCAGCGCTGCAAATTTGTAAGTGTAGCCAAGCCCTCAGACCGAAAGTAAAGCGGTGTAAGAACAGAAAGCCACCAATCACATGTTAGAAGCCCTACTGCTTTGTAGGGAAAAATTCTCTCCTCTCCCTGGTTCTCCTTTGATCGACAACAGGAAGTGTGAGATTGCCTGGGGAAGTGGAGTGAGAGCTCTCAGCAGATACTGGAAGGGAGCAGTTTGTTGATACTGAGGTGTTGCTGCTTCATTCATTCATTCATTCATGCCCGTCACCCCAACCGGGGTATGGGCCGCCAACAACAGATCTCCATAGTCTTCTATCCTGGGCCATTCCTATATAAATATTACTTACCAAACCTGTAACACCTTACCTGTCCCAAAAAAGTGCCCCAGTGCCTGCACTGATGTATTGGGTCAGGGCTAGTGTTACTGGTTTGCTGGCTGCATGGCTAGCCAAGGGACTCCAGGAAAGGCATACTCCCTTTTTAATAAGGTAGTAATTCACTTTCCACGTGGAAACCCAGTGCTGGGACCTGGTCTTCTCTGGATTGCTGACTCTGAGAGACCGGGAGTGCATTCCATCCAGCCCAGGGGCAGAGTCGCTCTTAGATCCTCCCCCATTTATAGAACTCATCTTGGGCCCTGATTTCAGAGGAGCTGACCTGCAGCTGCCAGTGAGGTCAGTGCGCCCAGATCATTTGAATATCAGGCTCCTAGTCTTCAGTGATGGCCTTTTTACCCTACAGCCTCCATGCATGTGCATCAGCCATAAGTGCCTTCCCCTCTCCTAGGGAATGATAGCAGTCATGTGTGCTGGTGGGAGGCAGGTGGCATGCGTTTGGCATTTGGCGCTGTGTGTATGTGCAGGGCCTTTGTTTATACGCTTGTCTGCACATCCCTCAAGCCACATTCCACACTCATGGCTCATCACCAGCTTTCTCCAGAGAAGTCAGTTGGTTTTGGCCAAAAAAAGATGATTTGCTCATGCAGACAGGAGCTGTCTTGTCTGCAGTGCAGACTGCCAGCTGTGGAATCCCTGCGATGTTGCTGATTTCCAGTAAAAGGTGAATCCTGCACACAATCCTGCTTCCCCCTGGAACCATGCACCCTATCCATACTTGTGTTCCCCCCACCCCTTCTTGCGCAAGATGCTGTGTACTCCCTCATTTCCATGATGCTTTGAGGGAAGGAAATGGGGGGAGGAGATATACCATAGATTTCAGCCTCTCTCCTTCGTCCCTGAAGATGGGAGAACAACCTGTCCCTAGGAAGAGCCCTCAGGGCTGGGCCTTACCTTGAAGCCCAGCTGTTCCTGGCTCCATCCTGCCTCTTTCCAACACTTTCTCTCTGTGTCTTGTGCTTTCTGTCATGAGTGGAAGGTGGAAAATAACACACAAGTGAAGAGCAAAGGCCTGGTCTCAGTGTGGAATAGCAGAGGCTGAGGGTATTCTGTTCTAGATAGGTTTTTATATCACGCTTATTACTGTAACATCTGAGCACCTTCCGCTAATGCATTAAACAATGTGAATACGTGTCTATCACATATTTGTTCTCTCATCCTCTGCCCAGAGGGAGAAGCATTTGTAAAGGAGCGTCTTGTTTTGGTAGGGTTTTTTTGTTTGTTTAAATAAATATACCTGTTGCTATATGTTTATATTAGAGAAGACAAGGTCAAAGAAATGTGCCTTGCTCTTGGAGTGCAATGTGGTGAGATTTGTGATGGTCCTTAGTTCTTGGGGAGTTCATAACACAGTCTTGGACTGCCCTCCGAGGAGGTTCTGTCTCCCTCACAAACAAGCTTTACTCCTATTGTTGAGCATTCCATTGTGCCAAAAGAGCAAGGTAGTTGACAACAATCTTTATCCTAGAGCATTAAACGGTCTTTTAGATAGCCTCGGCCCAGGCCATGGAGCGCTTTGACGACAAGGACTGAGACCTTGAACTTGATTTGATATTTTATGAGACGCCAGTGCAGAGCGTAGAAGACAGGTGTGATGCATTCATGGTAGCCAGTGCTGCTGAGGTAATGTGCTGCAGTGTTTTCTACTAGTTGGAATTTCCGAAGTGCTGGAAGTTTCATGCCCCAGGTATGCCACGTTACTGAAGTACAGCTGAGAGGTGACAAAGGCATGAAGAACTGAGGCCAGGTCAGCTTCTGTCAGGATGGGGTGGAGTCTCCTAGCCAACCAGAGGTGATAGAAAGCATTATTCATGGCCATTGCAATGTGAGAGCTCAGTCAGTGAGGAATCCAAGAGTACTCCTAGACTGGACTGAATTGACAAATTGTGGCTGTGAACCTTCAACCACTGTACTGTGGCTGTAAACTCTGCAAAATACTTTCCTCTGCCCACCAGTATCACCTCTGTTTTGCTTGGGTTCAGATTGAACCAACTGCTCTTCATCCATGAGCTGATCCAAGCACTGGGCAATCTTGTTGGTAGTGGCGTGGTCAAATGTGGTGAAGGATAGATAGAGCTCTGTCATCTGTATATTGCTGGCACTTGAGTGCCTGTGATCTGACCAGTTCACGTTCTTGTTGGATATAAATGTTGAAAAAGATCAGAGAGAGAATTGATCCTTGTGGGACCCCACAAGCAAGGGGTAGTGGTAGAGGTGCAGTTTCTCATCCTTGGATGCAAACTGCGGGAAGAACCCAAACCATTTTAATGCATTACTCTGGACTCCTGACAGTAGTATCTTGTGCTCAGCAATGCTAAACGCTGCAGAGGGGTCCAGGAGGATGAGAATGGATGTTCATCAGTGCCTCAAAGCAGTTTCAGTTCCGCGTCCTGTCCTGAATGCAGATTCTGCCAGGTCTAGATTGCTGGCTTCAGTTAGATGAGCTTGCTCAGGAAAGGGAGCTTTGACGCTGGGCAGTAGGTGGCTAGGGCTGATGCAGCCTTGCTGACAGGCCAGGTCTGAGCAGCGCTACAGCTGGGCTGCATGTATCCCAACCTGCCTTAGGAAAGGAAAGGAGGATCTGGTGATGCAGGAAGTCTTGGCTATGGTGAGTCAGTGACTGCACCCATGATCGGCGGTCCCAGCACAACAGCCTCCAAGTGATCCCTCAGTCTTATGGTATTTGCATCATGTCTCTGCAAACTGGCTCTTATCTCCCTCACTGCCCTTGGACTTGAAGCTCCGTGGGTGGGTGGGTGGATGGACACTCCCATCTCAGCCCAGGCATGAGAGAGGAGGGGGTGCTTCAGAGAGCAGTTGTCTGAGTCCGGAGCACAGCGTTCCTTGCACAGGCACTGCTGCGCTCCTCTCTTTAAGATGAACAAGGCTCTTCTTTTTCAAGCTGCCACCTCCTTGCATGACTCCCTCTGCCCATTCTTGGGAGGCACAGATGAGCGCAGCAATAACCAGTAGCAGAATGTCTGATGGGAAGCGAATGGCTCAGTGGGGAGGGTCAGATGTCTAGTTAGCAAGTAGGTTTGAGGGGCTTCCCCCCAACCACCCCCAATAGACTTGTGCAGGAGCTATTCATTCATAGCCTCATGCCTCCTGGCAGGCTGTGGTCCTGCACCATAAGCTCTTGTTCTAGTGCATCCTCCCAGCATGTACTGTCTGCAGTGCCTGCTGAGCAAAGTGACACGCTAGCTTCTGTGAGTTCCACATCAGCCCTGTGACCTGACAACAAATCTCCAATGTGTCTAAAACCCACCAGGTCCCATCCTCAACCCCTCTGTACCTGGCACTTGGGTGCTCCCTGCTTACGCTACACTGCCAGGCCAGCTCTCTGCCACCAGAGGCTCCTCAGGCCTGGCTCTTTCATCAGGAGCAGTGTGTGCAGCGGGATCACTTCATGTGTTCCAGGGTGGAGTTTAACCTCGGCTCTGTGTAAATCCTTCTGAGACTTCCGTAAAGCTCCTTGTGGTCCTTCAGGAAGGGAAGTGTAATGGCAATGATTCTGTGCCTAGCTCAGTGGGGTCCTGCTCCATGACTCGGGATCCTGGTGATACAAAGAATGATTCCATCAACATGCCTGCTGTCTCAGGGAAGCTAGACAGCCAGCTGGTACATTTGGGACAGAGATCCTGCCAGTTCCCATGGTCATGGCCAGAGTTTGCCAACTGCTGGGCTGTGTTCAGTGATGAATCCCTTGAGGATGCATTGTGGAAGGAGAGACCCTCACTGACTGGGGCTGCCATGTTCACTGTATGCTATAACCTGCTCCATCTCACTCTCTTTCCCCAAGGGTGCATGATCTGCCTGGGGCAGTCAACCTTCCTCCGGTTTAATCACCCTGCTGAGGCCAAGTGGATGAAAAGCATGATCCCAGCTGGAGAAAGGAGTCCTGGGGCCCCCTATGGACTCACGGCAGGTAGGTGAATCCTCCATGCTCAGGGCCTAGGGTGAGGACACCCGTGTTCTATTCTTGACTCTGCTGCTGACTCAGGCAAGTCAGTTTCCCCTCTCTGTGCTTGTTTCCCTACCTCTAATGTGGGGATAATAACCCACCTCCCAGGTGGGAGTTGTCAGTGCCTGTGGGCCTGGGATTGCGCTGAGGAAGATACCCCCTGTGAGTATTAATGGCAACTGACTGAGGTTTTGTCTACACCATGCAGCTTTTAGCAGACATGGCTGTGCCACTGCAGCTGTACCGCTAAAAGCCACACAGTGTAGCTGCTGTTTGTTGGGAGGAGAAAGCTTCCATGCCCCCGCGAGCAGCAGCAGCTTTGTCTGCACTCCTGCTGACAAAGTGCTGTTCACACCAGAGCTTTTCATCAGTAAAACTTCTGTCATTGGGGGTGGGTGGGGCCCAGGAGGTGTTGTATTAACACTTCTGAGTGACAAAAGTTTTGCCCACAAAGTACCACTGTAGACAAAGCCTCAGAGTGTAATGACCTCAACAGAGCCCAGATATTCAGTAGGGCAAAGGTCAAACCCTGGGCCTTGGAGAGAGGAGTTTGGGGAGGGAGCTCTGCCAGGGCTCAGATCAGCATTTCTGTCCAGTGCTGTGGTCTTTTAGTCTGCAGCTACCCCTACTCTCTGCCAGGTTGTTGCTGTGCTCTCTGAGCCACTGAGAGTCACCAGTGCTGGGTTTGGTGCTTGTGCAGAGCTGGAGAGTGGCAGCGATGTCAGGCAGGAACTTCTCCCTCTCTCACCAGTGAAGGAAGGGGAGAAGGGGACTCATTTGCTTCTGAAGGATCAGGTGGAGGTTGCTGCTGGAAGTGGGAGATTGGGCTTGATTGACAGGTCTTCTCCTAGAAGCCAGTTCTGCCATCACACCAAATGGAAAAGCCATGGCCCAGTTCTGCAGTCCTTACTCAGGCAGCACTCCTATTTCCTTCAGTGGGGATTTTGCCCTGAGCAAGGGCTGCAGAGCTGGGCCTAAGCCTTTCTACTTGGTATGATGGCAGAGCTGGTCTGTAGGATTTGTCCATCAAGCCCAGCCTCCTACTTCCAGCTGCAGCCATGCCTGACCTTGATTTAGGCTGAACCAAAGCTGATGCCATTAGGGCTGGCAGCGAGTGACTGGGGGGGAAGCAGGTGAGGTCTGATAGCTCAGTAAGTCCATTCCCGGGAGAGCATGCTCCTAAGCATTGTGGTTCACCATATGACCCAGCCGGGTTGAGCTATAGGGTGGCCTGCACAACCTAGGATTTGCTGAGCTTTCTACTCCCTGTAGCAGTGTTTGGTTTAACCCTTCATGTGCTGTTACCAGAGCACCTGCACCAGGATACCTGCATGACCCTTCTTGGGGGATGGGCAGTGAGGCGCTCTGCATGATGCAGACTAAATGTTGTCCTCCTTAATGGCCACTTGAGACAGACTTGCTGACTTGGTGCCTACAGTGGGAAGGGTCCAGCGAGAGTCTGTGCTGGTAGCACAGCAATATTGGGAACCAGCCTGGGAGACAGAGAGGGAGCAGAGGGGGGAGTTCACCGAGGCTTTCCAATAATGGAGTCTGGCTGTTGACAGCTAGTCCTTTCCTGCTTGCATTCCTCTGTCTGTACAGTGGGGCTTGTCTTGGGGCCGTCTCTGAGCACACCCCTTTGTGGCATGGCATGCTACTGCACCAACCTACATAGCTTTCAGGACAGCCAGTTGCTGCAGTGACTTAGGCTGAGTCACATCAGAGTCCACCCCTTCCTGGGCAGTAAACTCCAAACAAACACAAACCCAAAACAATCCTCTATCCCCCATGGGCTCAGCTCCTAGCCACCCCGGGCTCTGCTCAGTTTCCATCACTGTTTTATAGAGCCCTGATTCTTGAGGCAGCTCTTCCTGGAGCCTCTAACCCAGGGGTTTCTGTGGGAGCCTCCTTCCGGATTCCCCTCTCCTCCTAACTGAGCGTCTCCTGGCTTTTTATGAGCACTAGGTGCTCTCTGGTTTAGTCACCTGACCCTTCAGCAGCTACTCCATCTTTGAGGCTGGGACCAGCCCCCATTAAAGGGCACTCACCCAGGGACAAGGCCCATGACCCCGACTCCTTATGAGACTAAACTCCTTGCTGTCTGGAAAGCACTTCGAAGAGCTGAGTGCTTGGCAGTCAGGAGGAGGTCAGGCTGGCATCCTGCACCAGCAGTTGATAGCAGAGTGCATCCCTCCCCCCAAGCACCCATCATGGGCAAAGTACATCAAGGAGGCACTGAGAAACCCCAGGGGTCCCACTGAGATTACTAGCAGAGCCCTTGCTGACGTTAGTGGGGCCAGGATTTCACCCCAGGACTTGGTGTTGGGACGCAATCAGGAGCCTGGTGAGAGTCCCATGGGAAGCTGTCTGGGGCAGGAGGGCATGTCCTATGTAAGGAATGCTGGCCGTGCTTGAGCACTGCTGGCTCTCCCTCCCTCCTCCGTGTTTTGTTTCTCAACATTGTAACCACAGAACCTGACCATGCGGTGTCTCCTTAAGCAGTACTGTCTGGGATGCTAACCCCCACTTCTCATGCGGGAGCAGTGCTTATGTGGCTGAGTGCCATCTGCCCCCATTCACTCCACTTTAATACATGAAACACACAGGCAGTTTGGCAGGCGAAGCTGCTATTTGCTCATTACATAAATGATGGTTATTGAAGATTCTGTTAAAAACTCCATTACACTGAATGCAGATGTCACCCAGAGCAGATCTAGGGCCATCTTGAGAAAAGCCCTGAATTAACTGGCTCTCTCAGTTTTGACATACCAGTGTCCCCACTCCTGCCAGGGGCCACTGGGGCACTGGACCCTGATAGAGGAGCTGTTAGGAGCTTTGTGTTTCCAGCTGGTGAAAAAAATCCCAGGGTTAGGGACTGAAATATTTCTAAAATGATCTCTCTACTTGCTAAGAGATGCCTGCTATTTACGTGTATATGAACATCATTTACCCTGGTTTGTGGCCTTTCCGTTCCTGCACCCACTGTTGACTCAGCTCAGCAACTGCACTGCTGTCTGTTAATTATTAATACGTGTCTCCAAAGAGTTTAATTGTAGCAGCTCCTGAGCTGAACCCTTGGCTGAACACAAGACCTGGCTGGCATTTCACACCAGCTCTCCTGGTCACAGGGCAGGTTCCAGAGACCTTCTAGCCCTCAGAACAGCATGAAACACAAGGTCACGAGCCTCATCCGATGTGTCGAAAGGAGGGAACCCTCCTGGAGCTGGGTGAGAGAGCTGCAGGCAGCACTTATCTGTAAGGGCGAATAAATGCAAGATTCAAAGGCTGTTTCTTCAGCCCAGGGGTTCATTGTTACTTTTCTCCATGGAGTGCAAGTCTCCTCCACCTTCTGTGGCTGTTCTCCTCCTCTGCTGCCACTGACTATTGATGGAAGACTGGGCTAGATGGGCCTTGCTTTGATCCAGGCCAGTGGCTATGTGCTGTCTCCACGCACCTTCTCAGGCTGTGCAGAGCTTCCATTACCATTCCATACCACCCCTGCAGCTCCTGGCATGGTGTTGTGGCCAGGATGTTGCTGTGCTCTGGCTATTCCTGGCTGCCAAAATGGCCCTTTGGGGCTATAGGCAATCTTCAGACCTAGCCCCCAGGAAGAGGAAGCACACAGGTAGGGCAAAGCCTTCTCTGCCCTTCTCCCCTGCTGTCCATGCACAGCCAGGACAGAATTTGGCCCACACTCTTTACCAAAGCTCACAAGAGAGGGGCCTCTTTCCTCTTTGCCCACCCCACCTGTCCTCTGAGACCCACTCCCATCAGGAGAGGCTTGGGTTCTACTCCCTAAGAATGAAGCACTGCAGGGACCTCAGGTTCCTCATGCTGTGCAGTCACACACAGCCCCTAAACCCCAGGTGTCAGGGGACCAGAGCTTAATTCAGAATGTCATCTTCCCCTTTGCAGACTATTAGCAGCCCCAGTGGAGATAAGCTCTTTCGCTGTTGCATCAAGGTAGTGTTTGTCTGGGACTGTAGAACAGAAGGCGTTCGCTGTTTGCATGGAGGAGTGGGCAACTAGCTGCAGCATCTCAGGCTCTCGCATTGGCTGTGTCAAACTAGCTAGGGTGATGCACAAGGAGAGGAGACAGCCTGTGTCACAAGCCTGGCAGTAATCTGCCTGGGGTAGCTTGATACCCACGAGAGAGAGAGAGAGTGTGTGTGTGTGACCACGTGCTGCTGTTAACCTGCTAGCATGCGAGGGAAGGGACCATGTGGAGCCAATTAGTGTGTCAGGGCTTCTGGAACCCCATGCTTTTCTGGGGCGGGGGTGTGCACATACTTTCTAGGCAATTATTTCCTGCATGCCGGTCTTGAGCGCATATCTGGGCTGTCTAATGTACATGGCCCCTAGTGCACACACCCCAGGAGGGCCAGGAACCATGCCTGGGTGGAAGTTAAAGAGGAGGGGCCTTACACTTTACTTGGGCAGTCTCAAGACTTTTCTCTATGGCATAGAAGTATCCATTCCGTGCATACACAGGAGTCAGCCTAGAATGAGAGTGGGGAATTGTCACGGGTTCCCATTGGATACATCCAGCAGAGCCCTGTTTGATGTCAACCAAGGGCTCCAGGCAGAACTGAATTCACTTTTCTTAAGTAATTTGATTTCTGTCCCTTCACTGCCTCTGACTGCCTCTGCAGTGAGTGCTGGTCCTGAGGCGCAGATCCCAACACTGCTGTCAGCCAGGGTGCCATCTGGATTCAGGCTTGCTGTGGTTTCAGCACACTGAGATGCTTTTCAAAGGGAGCTGGTCCAGCTGGTCTGATTCACCTCTGAAAATGGTCTCCAAGCTAAAGGCTGGTCCTCACCTGTCCTGTAGCCAACCCTGCCCTGATATTTTGAAGAGAGGGCTCTGCAATGTCCTTTGCTAGCATGTGTTTGTATCCCTGATGACTATGGATGGTGCTGGGCACTAGGGAGACATAGGGACAGAACAGGTTGTATGAAGAGAAGGGCCTGGAAATTGGTGGCTTTATTTTTTATCCAAAAAATCAGATTTTTGTATTTAAATTAGAAACGGTTTTATTTTTAAAAATAAACTTATTTAAATGTAAATGTGAACCTACATTAAGGCCTAAACTTATTGTAATTTATTAAAATCATTTAAATTGAATAAAAAATATTAAGCAGTACATATTTGCTGTGAAGTTTCGAAGAAAGTCAGCCTCTGAACAGGAAGTCACTGGCTAAGCACCTGGAACCAGAGTTTATTGAAGTGCTAAACCAGCTTTCAACAGCAGTATCTTTTCTGCAGGTGCAAAGAAAATGTTTTTTTTCAGTTTATTCAACTATTTCAATTCAATAACTAGTTCAGTTAAAGTTCAAAAACCAATTGGAGTTGAAAAAGCAGGAAAACTTGTTTTCCTCTTTCAATCTATTAATAAAAACTAGGTATGAGAGGGTTGATATCTACTCATTCTAAAATCTTGAAGACCAGAAAAATCGGTTCAATTCCCTAACTACTCTTTTTGTTTAATAAGTTAATTTTAAATACAAAACATATTCTGATAAACTTTTTTTTTTATTTTATATCCAGCACATTTAAGGTAGTTTTTTAATTAATAAAAACAAAATTAAAAAGCTGCTTTTGTGCATTTTTAACTGAATTTGAATTTCCATCCAAACTGAATTTGAATTTCCATCCAAACTGAACCAAATCACAAGTAAAAAATTAATCATCTGCTTAATAAAAATGTAAAAAGTAAGAATCTGAATAAATGTTTAAGCTATACGATTGCTTAAATAAATGTGTATAGATATAGCATATCCCCCTGGTTAGCAAAAAAGAAGCAACAGATTTCAGTGTACAGGCTGTATTGAGTTGCAAATCAACATGTTTTAATGTTTACCAACAATGAGAATCAACATCTCTTTATGAAAATAACTAAAAAGTACAAATGCAAAGCAAGATTAAAATCAATTATTTAAGTCCAGGTTTCCTGCATGCTGATTTAAAGCATGATTAAAATTGGTGATTTAAATCACTTTGTTTTAAATCAATCCACCCTGCTGGGTCTTTTATGTCCTGCATAACCTTTGGGTATCAATGCCAGGCCCCTCTAAGGGGAAACTGGGAGATTCTTGGGCCTCCCCTGTTCTTCAGAGAATGTCTTGTTCTGACCCAGATATCCTGGTCAGCATCTTCCCACATCCAGTGCCTTGGAGAGAGGGGGTATGCTGAGAATTTGCTGTCTTGAGATCAGTAGAGGGCAGGGCTCTTACGGGCTTTCACTTTTAGGACAATCCAGCCACTTTGCCAGCAGGAATGATTCTGATTCAGAGGTGTTGGGCTTTGCTGACTGCATAGCATAGACCTGATATGGCAAACCTGTGATGCTGCTTATTGCAGGCTGAGCGTGTGCTGCAGACCCAGAAATTCTGTGACCCATCAGCCCCAGCCCTTCCTTCCCTGCCACCATAGCTAAGTAACTGTGGAGCCAAGGCCATACGTACAGTTGGAGGAAGGAATTGACACAATTTTATTCAATTAGCTTTTATTGGCAGGACAGGCTGTACAAAAAAGCTAGGCTGCTCAGGTCTTTGCTGGGCAGCTCTGCTCCCCTCAGGATGGGATCACGCCCAGTGTCTGGGGCTTGATCCCCCAGGGCCAGGCGTGTGTCATTCCTCAGCTGGTGGCAGGTGGCTCTGCTGTATTGTTCTGTCTCCCGTGGTCAGGCGCAGATTTTCCTTGTCCCTCTGCAATGAGACATCTCTTCTGATTCTGGGTATTTGAGGAAATCTCTTCCTCGCACTCCCTCATATTTAGGATGTGGGATGGAACGTATTTGTGTCTCAGTCTCTCCTCTGTCCTGCTAACTGTACAGTTGCTTCTTTCTGGGTTCTGACCATGCCTTGAGGCTCCCAGTTTGCACCTGGTTCTCAATTTGGTGGGAGTCTGCCTTTGTTTTACCCATGTCACTATGGCAAAATATTATCTGGTCTCACTTTTCTGGGCAGGGATCTGGCACAGTCCAGCTTGTTGCTGTTCTTGATTTGTTCTTCCCAGTGACAGGTGTGTTGGTGTTTTAAGCATTGGTCGATCACACAAGCTGAAACAAAAGGCTGGTGCTTCCAGATGAGAAGCACAGAGAATGTGGTGTTTGTTTGAGGTATGGAGATCCCTGTGCGTGCACTGCAGTAGAACTTGGAGACATGTCAGGCTGTTGCCGGTGATCACCTGAATGGGGCAAGCTGACTGGCACAGAGGGAATTACCGAGGGAAAGTTGGTGTCAGGTTTTCTTGGCCTGCCTGTTGCAAATGGGAAGTGCTGTCTTTCCTGTGTGACCTCTGTCTCTGTTCCCTTTCTTGTACAGTCATTTGCATTGTCTCTCGATTCAGGAATACTTGACTGACTGAAATCGGCTTGCATGTCTCTCCTCCAGGCGATGAGAGTTCGGGGTCAAGACTCATGGGTTCTGTTCCCAGCTCTGTCACTGCCTTGCATGGTGACCTTGGGCAAGTCACTCACACAGGTATAGAATAGAGCTAATGATACAAGGGTTGTGAGGCTGCAGGATGTCTGTGAAGTGCTTTGGGATCTTCAGACCAAGTGCACATTGTTGTTATAATAACCAATTTACTCCTATGAAATAATTCTGCAGGCAGATGTGGTCAGGAATCTTGTATCTGCGGAAGAGCTGATTTAATGGAAATAAATTGAGCTTTGGTCTGCCTGGAACTGATGAGCAGATTAACCTGCCAATCAATCCCCTCTCTTACAGTAACTGGCCATGAGACCATGGCTTTGCCCATTAATTCAGCACTCACTGTGAGCCCCTCGTGCCGTGAGTCTGTCTAGTTTTCCAGAAAGCCAGACCGTAAGTGCCCCTGATTGGGTTATCGCTCTGGCAGTATTATTACTGCTTCTTCATCCTTCCCCTTCATGATTCTTTTCATTTATTAAAGGGAAAAAAACCCAGCCACTCTCAATCCCGGCTGGAATATAACCGTGTCTGACAAATGCTGCAGGCCAGAGCAGTCTGGTTTCAGCTTGACATTTATGTGGCTTCAGACAAGAGCCATACTTTCTCCATCAAGCCAGCCAGCTGCCTTCTGCCAGCTCAGACAAGTAGTTGGGCATTGGCCATCCAGGGGGCCCAGCTAGCTCTGCAAGCAGAAATTGGTGCTTCCCAGGTGAGTGCCGTGTAGAGACTGGGATGCTGTGGCACTACAAGAGGAAGGGATTAGCTCGCGGTCACACAGTAGGTGAGTGGCAGAGCCAGGAATAGCACCCAGGAACTCTTGAGTCAGGAGGCATCCTGATCTAACTCCTTGACCATGTTGCCTTCACAGCTAGAATGACTGAAGTGGCCATTATTGGCCCTGTAGAAGTCGAGTGGAGACAGGAAGGTTGGTCTGTCGATGATTTGGGTATCAGCAGGCAATCGAAGGCTTGTGTGGGTAGAAGGGAGGGAGGCACCCTAGAAGCTTGTGACCTACTTGGCTGTTTTTTTTCCCCTCTGCTGTGTTTGCAGGTTGCTGCTGGGAGCATTAGAGCTGGAAAGGTGCCCTGAGGTTGTGGCTTAATTAATTAGTGTTTGCAGAGTGTTTGGAGATGCTCCGAGGAAGGGTGCAGCAGCACAGAGTGATGGTGCTGCTGCTGCTTTTGGGGGTGGCTCTGCCCTTGGAGGGAACTGCCTCCAGACGTGGCTCACCCCAGCCCCAGGAAGCTGTATGGGAAGGGGGAGCTGGTATTCCGGGGGTGCAGAGTCACCAGGCAGCTTTTGGCCAGCTCACATGTGCAGTTTTTGCCCCAAAAGAGGGAGGACGTCTGAACTCACCTGCCGATGAGGGTCTCTCCTAGGAATGAGCTTAAAGGGTTAGTTGAGTGCTATTGCTTCTCCAAGCCTGGGGCTGTGGGGAGCTCGGGTTCTGAGAGGCCAGCGTTTGGGACCTTGAGATACTGTGCCATGGATAGTTCTCGCGTGTCCTACGGGGCCAGTTTAATGGGAGCCAGAAGCATCAATACACCTTGCAGTTTATTGACCAAGGAGCTAATAACCCCACACTTGTTTAGCAAAGGAATTGGCCATTTGCCACCTTCTGAGAACCCTCGTGTCCTGAGGCATTGAGGGTCAACACAACTTCAGCTTCAGGGGCTTGGGGAGGAGTTTTAGTTCAGAGCCAAGTGGCAGGAACTGTGGGGAGACCCGCTTTACATTTATCCCCCACGTCCTGAGGCAAGTGTGTGGCCTGGTCTGGTTTATGGCTGACACATGCTCCCCCCCTCGCCCCCAGCTCAGCCTGCTTGCCCCTGTTTAGAGACATGTTGTATAGTTCAAACTCTAGACTCTGGGCAAAGGTTATGGCAGCAGCTGGCTCCATGCTGGTTAGTTAAATTGTTTCTAAGGGACATTCAATCAAATCATTTAATTCTCTTCCTCTTCCCTCGTTTTTGTCCCTGAAACTCTTTGAATCCCCAAGACAAACCCCCAGAGGCTCCATCCCCAAATCCCACCCAGGGAGCAGCTGCCCCTCCCTCCAGTCTGCCTGGATGTCTGATTTTGCGGGTCTTACATGTTCCTCCTTCCCCTGTCCCTGCTGGCAGCTGGGGAAGGAAAGGGGGTGTTGACTCGGCCTCAGAGAAGCAGGGGATAGTGGCATTTTAGCTGGGAGGGTGAAATTGGAAGTGCTCTGCACCCTGGCTGCTGCACCTCCTGGGAGCTCTGGAAGAGGCTGCACCTCCTCCCTTCTGAGTGGGAGGCAGATGCTTAAGCACATGATGTGTCTGGAGTTGGCTCTCTGCCCTCCTTGCACTGCTGGTTCAGTTTTGTCTACAAGACCCCAGAGGAAAAGTCAGGCAGCCCCAGGGACTGATTATTATGTGGACAGGGAAGACACAACAGCCAGTCCCATCTGTAGGATGAGGTGAGGGATATGCAGCTGTTCCCTGCCCAACTCCCAGCGTGCCAGCAACACCACAGGCAGAGCCAGGCAGAGGATGCATTAGCATCACAGGGCTTTGCCGTCTGTGTGCTGGAAAGAGCTATCCGATTTCAGTTGCCTGGGCAATAAGGCTAGTGGGACACCCGGATAGTTACTGGAATATAATCCCCGGGCACCTGAGCTCCAAGGAGATGATCAGCATGGGAGATAACAGTACTTCATAAGGGCATGGCTTACCCTGAACCCCAGGGGGAGTAGAGCAGGGTTAGGGGGACAGTTCAGCACAGCCCTGTGTGCTTGAGTTTCATAAAAGAAAAGATCCAATAGAGGTCCCAGGACCTGTTGCTAAAGCACTGTTCTGTACAAAGTAGCTCCAGGTAAGAGATGAAAAAGACTCTGGTATCTTACTGAAGCTGCAGGAGGAATTTAAGGAGGTGGACTTAGCTAGGTCAGTTGTTAATATTCCTTTTCTTCTGAGATGTGCCCTGGACTCCTAATGGCTCCAGGTAGTCAGGGCCTCTGCTTGGGTCACATCCAGAAGATGGCACCTGCAGCAACCCCGTGCTGTGGCACTGGCTTGAAGAAGAGCACTCAAAGGAGCATGGACATTGCGAAGCTGTCTCAGACTGTGTCTTTCTAGTGCTTCCTCTCCTCTCCCCTCCCCTCCCAAAGAGGCCAGTCCAGCTGCTTCTGTGCATGTATCCCTCTAATGGCCAAGTATGGAATAGCCTGACTATAGGAAAATGTCTTCTGAAACCTAGTCCCCATGCTTAGAAATTGAAGGGTTAATAGCTCTTACCCTGTCTAATGGAGCTGTGGGTGTTCCCCTTTGCATTGCTGGCACCACTTCCTACTGTGCTTTGCATTCCAGCCAGCATGTATGTGCAGCACACACCAGCAGTGTGGCTTCGGCCTCCTCCAGAATGCAAAGTGCTGGTTCAGAGCAATTAGAACTTCTGTGGGGTATTCTGTAATGTTGGAAGCGAGGAGAGAAGGAAGATTGGGAGGTGGAAATCTCTTGTGTGGGCGCCTCCTACTGGCAGCTTCCTGCTGGAATGTTTCCTGTGGAAGAGGAATGTGATTTGAAACTGACTCCCATCCCTTCCCTTCCCCATGTGGCCTCATGTCATGGCTGTGGTAGCAGTAAATAGCGGTTCCCTATGGAGGAGAGGTAGGCAGGTCCACAGATGGAGCCCAGACCGATCCACCAGGCTTTGGTGGCCATTGGTTCCTCCACCGCCAGCCTCTTGGAGAGCAGGCCCTGGGCTGTCGTGGTTCCTCTGGAGTCTCCAGAACTGACTAGCAGCTGGGGTTTTGTGGGACAGTGCTTGGGCCATCCTGCCTTAGAAACGGGAGCAGGAGCTGAACGTTTGCTCCCTAGCACAGGCTGGTTCTGGCCTGTCTCTACCTACATGGCCTGGTTGAGTGGAGGGGTTTGGCATGGGTTGGGCTGTGAGGTTAATGGTGCTGTCTCCTCGGCTAACGTGTGCTCCTGTCTCTCCCTCTGGCAGAATCGGAGAGTCTAGTGAACGGCAACCACCAGCTGTCTCTGAATGATGTCCATAAGGGGCAGGGAGGCAGGCCCCGGCCCAGCCACAGCTCCCTGGTCAGCTCTATCGAGAAGGACCTGCAAGACATCATGGACTCTTTGGTGATGGAGGACTCGAGCTCTCCCAGGAGAAAGCTCTCTGCCAATGCCCAGTCCCCTGTGTCCTCCGTGGTGAACGGTGGTGGGCACTACTTCTTGTCCCCACCCTTGAGCCCTGGGGCCATGTCTGTGGGCTCCAGCTATGACAACGCATCCCCGCCCTTCTCCCCGCTTTCATCCCCAGCCAGCAGTGGCAGCTACACTAGTCCCTCTCCCAGTAGCCAGGAGCAGGGGCCGCCCATCCCCCCCGTGGTGCCAGTGAGATCTTCCAGCTACAACCATGCCATGCAGTCCCCACAGCAGCGGCCACTTCCACCTCCATGTGGGGGCTCCAGCCTGGACCTGAGGAACAGCACCATAGGCACAAGTGAGACACAGCTTGCAGAGAGTCCCAAGATGCAAAGGAGGGCAGTGCATGACGTCCCCCTGAGCCCCAAGCCTGGCCAGAGAGCCCTGCACCCTGAAGGCCCTGGGCTGTCAGCCTTCTCCAGCACCCGCAGAGCTGCTGAGAGCACACAGCTGGGCCATCCTAACCAGCATGTGCCCCTGGTGTCTGTAAGCTCAAGTGACTATGTAGCAGGGAGCCCCCAGGCTCAGCCTACCAACATCCCCAGCAGCCCCCGGCTGGTACCCAAATTTCAGTCACCGTCTTCTCAGAGGTTGAAAATTGTGGCTCTTCAAGAGCGTCCACCCAGCCCCTTCAGGGAGGGCAGGGAGCCCCCTGGCATTGACAGACACCTGGCCTCCAGCCCCTCCCGGCAGGTGTTGACAAGAGTCTTCCAGCCCCTGGAGACTGTGGGTTTCATCCATGTCAATCAGGACAGCCGCTCTCTGCAGCCCCCTGAGAGTCCCAGAATGGGCAGAAGGAGCATGGAGAGCATGAGGGATTTGCCTCCCCTCAGCCCTTCCCTGTCTCGCCGGGCAGCACCCCTGCCCTCTGCCTTGTCTCCCCAAGCAAGGACCCCCCAAGAGAGTCCCTCACAGCAGACCAAGCTGGCCAAGGAGGTTCCTGAGAGCCCTCGCATCCGGCGCAAGGCAGCCAGGCCCCTGGAGAGGCATGAAGACTTCTCCTCCTCGTCCTCCTTGACGGGGAAGAATTTGAGAACCAGGAGCCCCTCACCCATCTTCCAGGCAGAACTTGCCTCCCAGCGTAAGCCCAGCTTTGGCATCACCCTCAGCCCTGCATACAGCCTGGGATCGCTGGTTGTGCCCTCGCCCCGTCAGAGCCCCCGGGTACAGAGGAAGCTGTCAGGAGATCTGCGTCTGCCTGTGAGTACGAGGGAGCGCAAAAACAGCATCACTGAGATCAGTGACAATGAGGATGACCTGCTGGAGTATCACCGCCGCCAGCGCGAGGAGCGGCTGCGTGAGCAGGAGATGGAGCGCCTGGTGAGAGGGACAGGATGGGATGGGGTCTGGTGGGCAGTAGGGCATGGCACGGAAGTGGGGCCTGGTAAGGAGTCGGAGATGGGGCATAGTGGGGGAAGCACTATGGATAGACGCTGAGCTCTAGGGCAAGGGGGAGCACTGAATGTTGGAGGGAGAAGTGAGGTCTTCTTTAGTCCACGCTCGTTGATACTGTTGCCCATTCTGAGGAGCACAGGTAGTGCCACGGTGGGTAAAACACTGGATGTTTAGGAATATCTGGTTTATCCAAGCCCCTTGCAGCAGCTGGGAAGAGGCTCTTGGTCTTGCTGGAACTGGTTACTGTGATGCTGGTTAGGTTGCTTTGACTTAGACTAAGGCTGATCAAGTCTCAGAGCATCAGTTGGTCCTTGAGAGTGTCAGGAAGGAGCTGCCACCCCACATGGTACTGTTGGCCAGCTGCATGCTGGGCTGATTTGCCTCCCCTCTGTGCACCATGGGAGGCAGGACACCAAACTAGCTGGGTACATGGTCTGAGCTGTGCTGGTCAATCCATTCCCTGGGGGGTTTGATTCCTGGGCCCTTTCTGCCCTGCCGACCAGATTCACAGGCTGTATATGACTGGCTGCGTCCTCCCACAGCTGGGGCAGCAGTGGTAGCAGCTGCCCCACTCATTAGTCTGCTGAGCAGCTGGGTAAGACTCTGCATGTGACCCTGCCGGCTCCCCTCAGCACAGCATCCTCAGTTGAGGAGTTAGTGTGCTGCGTCTCTGACCGTCATTCATCACAGCTGCAAGCTCAGATGCTGTTATCTGCTGACTGTATCCTGGTCCCCTCCAGTTTCACATCATGTCTGGCAAGTTTACTGGAGCCCTGGGGGCTGCTGTGGCCCTCACTCCCTGTCAGAGTGGTGTTTGCTGAGGGTGAGGCACTGGCTGCAGTGACCCCTGTTCCCTCCCCCTCTGCTCCAGCTGACATGCTGCTTTATAGGAGCAATCGCATTGCAGTTCCTGCTGAAACACCAGTTCACATCCATGGCAGGGGGCATAATTAGTGGTCAGAGTAAGGCACTCACTGGTGAGCCCTGGGCTTGTAGCTTGCTACAGAGCCTGGAAAGCTCTTGCCTTGTGTATGTCACCTACAGGCCCCGTACCCCTCAAATGCCTTACAGGGATTTGTGAAGGGGAGGCAGGAAGCCAACCACAGTGCCCCCCACAGGAGAGGGGAGAGAGCGGAGCGCTCTGTTGATGGCCGAGGGGCTTGTGGCATTGGCTACCGGGTTGCTTCGGCCTTGCAGTCTCCAGGATGCATAGGGTCTGGGATCCTCCTTGCTCTGGAGCTCTGGCCTGTGCTTTCACACACCACTGTGGGCCTGACCCCGCTGTGCCACATACTGGTACGCCGACCACATGCCACTGGATGGTGTATACATCATTGGAGGGCTCTCTAGTCTCTCCACTCACCTCACTGGCACTATATGTTCTTGCTGTCACAGTGACCAGGGATTTTTTGTACCCTCGGTGAAGTTTTGAGTCTGACTCTTTCCAAGCCCAGACCTGCACCCAGATACCAGGGAGCCCAGGCAGTTGCAATAAGGGCTGGTGTATTCTTTGCATAGGGCCTTGGACTTGTACTGTTTTCAAACCCAGACCCTTTCTGCTGTGCATTTTGCTGCAGTTACTAACAGCTGCATACCAATAATGTGCATAGGGCTCTGAGTCTCTGGACTCCTTGCTTATCTGGAGAGATTACCACAAGAAGCAGCACTTGGGCCTCCCTTCTGAATGCAGATAGCTGGATTATGCAGAAGCCAATGTGCAATTAACCATCATAACAGGACAGGGAACCTAATGGATTCAAGTCAGGACAGTGCTGGCAGGTTATAAAGCTAAGTGGTCTGCATTTATGTGGGGTGAACTGTAAATCTACAAAGCCTATGGGTTGTATTATTGAGTCTCCATGTACAGGGTGCAGTGTGAGCCTACAGGGTATTGACTGGCACAGTCTGGCCTGTATGTATAGGACTTCGAGGCCTCTTCTCTAAATGTAGGCCCTCAGGATTTGACCGTATGCTCTCTAGGGGATGCCAGGCTGGGACTCCAGCTTCGTGCCAAAGTAGTTAGCTGCCTGGGCCCTTTTAATTGCATTGCATGTATTGTGCAGATAATGTTCCAAGGCTCCTGGCAGACGGGAGGTCTTGCGGGCACTTAGGCCCCATATTTAGGCCGTGGGACTGAGTTTTTACAGACTAGGCAGTTGCCTGACGCGGGAGAAGAGTGGGGTTTGCCCAGTGCATCTGTCTCTTCCTTTGTCCATGCGTAGCCAGTGAAGGGGGCCAGTCCAGGATGGTTCAAAGAGATTGTGTAGCAAAACCCCTCCCCTTGCTACTGGATGGTGTGCTGGGGCAAGCCAGATGGTAGTTGCTGGGCAGAAGTCTCTGCACAGGTAATGAGATCAGGGAGGCACCTATTGACTGCACTGCTTACCTTAGGGGGTCACTACTGCAGCCAGGGCCAAAACCACCAAAGATGGCTGCTGGCTACCGAGCTGTCCTTTGTGGGAGCTCATGGAGTGTCTGGTCTGTATTCCCAGGAGGCTGTCCAGCACCCAGCCATGTGCCTGGGGACAGGGCAGCACAGCTCACCTCCCTGTCCTTGGCCTCAGACTGCAAGGGTAGGGTTTGACTAAGGCAAGGTTCAGTGCCTGAGATCCCTTTCTTTAAGGTAAAGGGTTCCATGTAGGAACCGATGCCTCGAATCAACTGGGAGTAACGCTGTCTGGGAAGAAGGTGGATATGACAGTGTCCCTGATTGCAGGGGCACTTGGCAGGTGACGACTGGTGCCTTGTCAGGTGGGGGTGGCATCAGGTACAAAATAACGAGACCCGGCAAGATTGACTCAGCCTGGCACTTAATACTCCCCTGACATGGTCTCCAGGAGCCCAGGAATGTTCATTCTCCAGGGCACTCGCTTCCCTAAATCCCCTGCAAGATTACACTGGAAACAGGGTTCTGGGGTGTGTGCCGTTGCCGTATGCATGGTAAACAGCTGCTGCCTTCCCCAGGTGTGGGAACTGCCCTAGCCATTGCCCACATTGTCCGTACCATCTGCAGTGTGTGTGGAGTACCTGGGGGACAGGTGCTGCAGGAATGCAAGACTGTTCTCCATAGCACATCGCTGTATCTGGTGTGTTTGACCCTGGAGCCTCTCAGGGAGGAGATGCCATTGAAATAAACCTCTCTCCATAGCTTCTAGTGCCTGGGCTCTGAATGCACCCATGGTGCCCTGCTGTCCCTGTGACAGAGGAAAGTGCTCGTTTGGAGCTCCTTGTCCTGCCCAGCCTTGAGGAAATAGATCCCTTTGGGTGGCCAGGGATGTGAGTCTGTGGACAGCTGTCTGGCAAGGGGGGTAGGAAGAGCGCTGAGCATTTCCCCACTGGTAGTTCACTTGTGAGATGAAGCAGATTAGAGGGAACAAACTCAGGCTCCTCTTCTCTGGACCCAAGCCCCCAAGGGACTAGATCTGGTGGTACCTGTTGTCCCTAGCCAATCAGGGGCTGAAAAGAAGGAATAGCTCTCCTGGACTCCAGCAGATAGGCAGCTGCTGCCCTCTGCAGAATCTCTTTACACTGCAGCTGGCTGCTTTTGCTGGGGAGGTCTTTGGCTACATGTGTTCTGAGCTGCTGTGTTGCTGTTGACGCCAAACTCTGCGTCTGGTGCCCTGAATGCGTTCTGAGCTCCTTCTCAGAAGCAGGTCTATGGCTCTAGCTGGCCAGAGAGGCCGAATCTCTCGTTTCAGCTCGTGCTCCGCTCCCAGGGGCCCGTAGGGTTTGCAGACAGGTCTGGTTTCAGAACTGGGACTAGTAGGTGAGGCAGAGGGCCTGGGTCTAAGGTCTAAGTGTTAGCTATCCCTGACTAGCATGGCTCTGACTGGGCTGCATGCTGTGCATGGCCCAGGCTTGCTGTCTGGCTGCGCCCAAGGCTGGGGGATGCCCAGGGACTGGTTCTACTCCTTAATGTCTGGCTCAGGCTGTTGTGCTTTGGCAAGTGGCAGTCAGTCTCTTTCCTAGGTGCTCCGGCTCAGAGCTGTGGCGTGGGGTGTAAGAGAGACTCTCCACCCCCAACATGGAAGGAATAGGGTGGGTGTCAGCTTCCTGGGTTGGTGCAGCACCCTCGCTATCCTGTGCACTGCAGTGAGACCCTGATTTCCCCTCCCTTCCGTGCTAGGGGCCCATTCCAGCCCTAAGGACTCATCCCTGAGAATGGTCCTTCCATCCCCCAGTACCTCATTGTGCCAGCTCAGGAGAGGCTGATGCCACGCCTCAGCTGCCCATTGGTGCTCCTGCTTTGGGGATAGCGAACACTGAGGCACCGTGCCAGCTGGAGGTTTATAGCACCCTTGTTAATGTGCTGCCCTTCTCTCTTCAGAGTCTACATTGGGGAGTGCCTGACTCTCACGCCTATTCTCTCTGACCTGTGAGTTGATGGTCTCGGTAGGGCTGGGGAGTGCATAAACCCTCAGGCAGTGGCTGGGGGCATCAGGTTCGTGGGAGGAGGCATAAGGGGTGAGACAGACACAGGGGTGAGACGGGCACAGCACAGACAGGATGGGAAGGTTGCTCCTGAATATCCCCCTCCCTCTTAGCAGGAGAGCGAGAGCTTCTGGGCACTTTGTCCGCCCCAGCTGTAGGGAGGCCCTTTCCCCTCTGAGCAAGGCTGGGTTGGGAGCCTGGGATTCCACAGACGGCTGGGCCGAGGGGGAAGAGGGCCAGTGGGTGCGGGGAATCCATCTTGCTTTGCTGTGGGAACAGGTCAGAGGGCAGCACCCCCTTTTCTTAAAATATTCAGATTTAACCCACTCCAAACATGGGGCCTGGCTTCCTAACCCAGCCCCTTCTGTGTCTCTTGGCTCAGTGGGAAGCTGCTGATGTGTCCTTGCCCCAGGCAGTCTGGTCCCCAGAATGGGAGGGAGGTAGTTATGAAAGCACCTGCAGCCCTGTGAATCCACAGCAGCAGAGCGCAGAAATGTCTGGGGCAGTCCAGCATGGCTGGGGCTCTACCAGAGCCTGAGCCCAAGGCCAGGCTGTGCTTGGGTCTGAACATCCACCCCAGTATTACTAATCATCTTTGCTACAGTGGTGCCTAAGGACTAAGCAAGCCTGGGGCCTGCTGAGCTAGGTGCCAGAGCCTCTTTGATCCCGGGCCTTTCTGTCTGAGGCCATCCCCTCTGTTCCCCCAACAGGGAGATGACCTGGCCCACAGGTGGAGCCCACACCCATCCCTCTCTTGAACGTCCTTTGCCCTCTGCAGTGCTTTCCCAGGTCTCCCAGCCTGTCACAGCCTCTCCCAGCCCAGTCAGGTCAGGATCATCAACCGCCATTGCACCCGGGGGAGACCGAGGCACACGGAGGGTGTAGGTCTTGCCGGACGTCATGCAGCGTGTCAGTGGCACAGCTGGGAATAGAACCCAGGTGTCCTGATACAGCCGGGTGTCATGACTCTGTCCTGTGTTATAACCACAAGACCATAATTCTCCTCACCCAGACTCATTGGAGGGTGGGGGATCCTTTCTCCCAGGCTGCATCTGGATGGGGTGGGGGGAGGGAGCCGTGTTTACTCAGAACTGACTCAGGTTGGAGCTGCAGTTTGCACTCAGACTGCCTGATTCACTGTTCAGAAATAGCCCTGTGTAGTGTGCATGGCGAGCCATGCAGCTCTCCAGCCTGGGGCTATAGTCTATGTAATTAGTCTATCTCTGACTCCCAGCCGGTCACGTGTCTCCCGCGGGGCAGCGGGTTGGCACCCTGCATGGGGTGGTGCTGAATCCAGGTGGGCGAGAGGGTGAAGGTGAATTGCTTCCCTGCAGGAACATCCGACGGACCATGAAAGTGGGGCTGGATCCCTCTGTGAGTATATGGACCTGGGGGGAGGAGGTTATGTGGGGGTGGGGCTAGCAGGAGCAGCTGTGAGCGGGTTGCTGAAGCCCTTTGAGCCATGAGGAGCACTTCTTTTGTGGCTGCTGCAGTTCACCCCCTCGGTCTCTAGCCAGGGTCAGTGCAGGTTGGAAAGGCTGCTGCGAGGCTTTTTGTGTACCATCACCCCTGGTTTTCCTTTGTTCCCCTCCCTTTCATTGCTCTGCCCTGACCTTTGCCCCATTCTCCTCCCTCGCTCTACCTGGGCTGGGAATGCACCTGGAGCTGCATGGGTGCTTGTGCGGCTGTGCTATGCCAAAACTAAACGCACTGTGCTCTGCGGCCTGTCAGTCATTGTTCAACAGTGGCCCAGGACTGGAATAGCTGGAGGCTGCAGGTTTGACTGAGGGCGCTGGCAGGGCTGTGGGAGGGAGGTCTTCATTGTCCCTCTGATGCTATGTGTGGTGCCTGCTGCTGTACAATCGGTCCCTGATTTTCATCCCTTTCTGAAGGAAAAACCTGGCAAGGCCCAGTGTCTGCTATCTGGGCTCGTCAGAAACTTCATCTCAACGTGCAGAGCTGTTTAATTGTTGGCAGCACCCTTTGTGGCATGTGACCCGTATCTCTGTGGGTCCATCAGGCCACTGGCTTCCCAGACCAGTTGAGATTGGTTGTGAGACTGAGCTGGTCAGGGTTGTGAGTATGTGTCTGCATAGGTGTATGTGCGCACACAGCTATTTTTGCTTCCTTAGCAGTCTCCTGCCACTGATTCACAGGACAGCACTGGCATCTGCAAAGCAGGGGGTCACTCATGCGCCCAGGCAGATGATGGGAGCAACCTGTTGGGAAGGAGTAGAGGCCAAAACCCTTTTGGAATACGTTCCTGGGACAGGGGTTGTCAGGCCTTGGGGAGTAGTAACAAGGGGTTGCACCTGGTGGAGGGATGGGGCTGCTTGGGAAAGCACCTCAAGGGGTAGCCTGGTCCCCTGCATAGCAGACAAGTGCTGTATGGCTGGTGGTTCCTGGCCGTTTGAACAGGTACCACTTAGGGAGAGAACATGGATTAGTGGTTACAGCAGGGCACTCAAAACCTGGAGTTCTGGGATCATCTCCCAGATCCTCCGTGGACCTGGTATGTGGCCACGTTAACCTGTATGAAACAAATGATTCAAACAAACCCTTCCTCGTCCCTCCCTTTCCTGTACATTGGAGTGAGTAATAGCACTGTACTCTGGCCCAGAGCCAGGAGTGTCAGGGAGCAACATCTGACACAAGGCGAGGGCAAGAATGTGCTTGGACGGGTTGCATTGTGTGCACACTGTGTAACTGATGAGCGAGGGGGGCGCTCGTTCACCCAGGTAAATCTGGGGAGCTCTGCAGGCTTTTAGATAGACACCCGTGTCCTCTCACCTGGCAGGAGTGTGTTAATGAATGAGAACCATGTCCCTCGGTGCCAGGTGGGGATTCGTGCGGCCTTGGAGAGGCACGGTCCTGCCCCTCATGATCTACAGGGGATTGAACCCTTCACTATGATTAGGAATTGACTAGTCTTGGCAAGTCTGTTTTGTCTCGGTGCTGCCTGTCCTTTGCGGGGGGAGATTGCTTACTTTTTGTAACAGGGGTCCTGTCTGGGATGTGATTTGCAGCAGTGTACCAGTGCTTGAGATGCCGTAGGTGACCCTGGACACTGCAAAGAGAGGTGGGGAAGGGGCTGGGTCCATGCATTCTGCATCCGAGGTGACTAGCAATGTAGATAAATCCCTGCTGTGGGAGTATGACTTTTGTCCTGAGAACATCCCCTTAATAATATGGCACCAGCTTCTGCTTGGTTTCCTACTCCGGTGGGAAGCAAATGCTGCCAGACTCGGGGGGCTCAGATCGTGGGAGGGAGAGTGCTGTGGAATCAGTGATTCTGTGGCTGGAAGCAGACAACAAAAGCCATGGAGGGAACTGGCAGAAGCAAACCCTTCCTCTGGTTGTTGCAGGAGCAGCTGCCCCAGAAGCAGGTGGGATGCTGTGTCTGGGTTGATTTTCTGGGGGGATTCGAAGAGGATGAGACATTTGTTGGGGTTCCCTTGTTTTCTTTTTCCCCTCCCCAGATGTCGTGGAGCAGCTAGATGGGCTCCACTGGAAGCAGTATAGGCTGTGCCTAGCTCTCCTTCGATCCCCACTGCAGGGCTAGGCAGGCTGGCTCCACACCCAGCCAGTGGAGAGGAGGACTCTGGGTGCCTCCCTCTGGGCTATGGCAAGCTGTGCTGCTGAGCACGCTCAGTGGCCAAGGCATAAAGCTCAGATTGAGCTTCACAGCTCGTGCAAAATCTCCAGGTGCCCTTCTGGCCAGCGCTGCCTTGATACCAATCCGAGTCTTGGAAACAGCCCCTGGCACCAATAGGCAATTGTCTCAGGTCCCTGGTTCAATTGAAGAAGTGTGTTAGTCTTATTTTGGCTTTAAACCAAACTTAGTTCAGTTTAACTTTTAGTTGCTTAGGTATCAGTTTAAACTAAATGGCAGTCAGAGCATCCACACACTGGCCTGCTCCAGTTCAACTAAATGGGCTTAACAAACAATTGAAGCTAAACCAGTGCCACTCTCTCACGTACACCCAGACTCTGCCCCATGCCCTTGCAGCGGCCTGGGGAGATTCGTTCCAGGCCATTCCCTTGTGCTGGGAGAGTCAGAGTGACTCCTTAAGCCAGCAGTTGAGCCTAAGCCCAGGGGGTTAGGATGTCTCGGTGCAACCTGTGCATTTGTCTGCAGCTGGGCACTCCCTTCTGGTTAATATCATCTGCCCCAAAGGCGGCTGCAATTCAGTGGGACTGCACGTGCATCCTGGAGGATCCCAGACTCCCGGGGGAACCGGATGCCTCTGTGTTGAGGATCCCTTAGAATGCAAGAGGAGACACTTTCCCCACAATGGCCAGGCTAGAAATGGGGTGGCTTTGGGGTCAAAGGCCATGGCACGCATTGGAATGAGCTTCCCTGTCTTATCTGGCTCACTGCCATGTGATCCAGGCCCAGTTATGGGTGCTAGAAATGACATGGCAGCAGGAGATGGGAGAGATGAATGTTCGTGATGTCTGGGCACTTTACTGGGAGTGCTGTATTATGGCTTGGTCCAAGCAGGTGTCTGTGTCCCGCATCCCCTGCCAGGACTCAGTCCCATCTGTCAGGCCCAAGTGTGTTGTGAAGGCCCTGCCCCATGTCCTGGCTGGGAATTAGTGTGTGTGTGGGGGGGGGGGAGTGACCAACCAGAGCCATTGCCTCAGTTTCTTGCATGTTAACTGGGATTGCTGCTGCCACCACCTGCAGGCAGGGACCTGTGCTAGGAGATGAGACCTGAGTCACATCCCCCTGAGTCACACAGCTCCCAGTGCTGAACAGAGCAGGGCTGAGCAAAGGGCTGTCACTCAGCCTGCCTGCTCCTCCCCACAGGGGTCCTAGCCCCATGCAACATGCTACCCCAGCTGGTGTGATGGGGAGCTGTGTGTTTATCCAGTGGGGGGAAGAACAGGGCCAATACGTGGGGGATCAAGGGGTGGGGAGCTCAGTGTTTTAGTCCAACACAAGTATCACTTCAGGGAGATTGATGTCATAGGGTGATGCAGGGGTGGAGTGCAAGAGGGGAAAGCCCAGGTCAGTGGGGCCTGGGTTTACATGCCTCCCAGTTCCTGCTTGCTTCCCCCCCCCCTCCCCCCGCATATCTGTGTGAGGACCCACCCCAGCAGGCAGCCCACTCACGCCTTCCTCCCTGTAACCCCTGCCCAGGAGCGCCAGCGTCTGGAGACCATCCTGAGCCTGTGTGCGGAATACACCAGAACTGATGGCACCACAGACGCAGGCAGCTCACACCAGCACTTCCCGAGTGACGGAGATGCCACCACCAACATCCTGACAGCCAGGAGGCACTCCAAGGGCTCAGCCAGCCTGGCTGCCTTGGGCCTTGGCAAGGCCATAGAGGAGACTGGAGAGGCCCCAGGGCCCCAGCAGAGGGAGAGCCTGGAGAAATCAGACGAGGAGAATCTGAAGGAGGAATGTAGCAGCACGGAGAGCACGCACCACGAGGTGAGGGGAGGCAGGGCCCAGTGCATGGAGAGCACCCACCAGGAGGGGTGGGGGGGTCAGGGTCTGCCCGCACGCACCACAAGGTGAGGGGAGGCAGGGCCCAGTGCATGGAGAGCACCCACCAGGAGGGGTGGGGGGGTCAGGGCCTGCCCAGTGCATGGAGAGCACCCACCAGGAGGTGGGGGGTCAGGGTCTGCCCAGTGCATGGAGAGCACCCACCAGGAGGGGTGGGGGGGTCAGGGCCTGCCCAGTGCATGGAGAGCACCCACCAGGAGGGGTGGGGGGGTCAGGGTCTGCCCGCACGCACCACGAGGTGAGGGGAGGCAGGGCCCAGTGCATGGAGAGCACCCACCAGGAGGGGTGGGGGGGTCAGGGCCTGCCCAGTGCATGGAGAGCACCCACCAGGAGGTGGGGGGTCAGGGTCTGCCCAGTGCATGGAGAGCACCCACCAGGAGGTGGGGGGTCAGGGTCTGCCCAGTGCATGGAGAGCACCCACCAGGAGGGGTGGGGGGGGGTCAGGGCCTGCCCAGTGCATGGAGAGCACCCACCAGGAGGGGTGGGGGGGTCAGGGCCTGCCCAGTGCATGGAGAGCACCCACCAGGAGGTGGGGGGTCAGGGTCTGCGGGTCCCAGAGCACAAGAGAGCACCTGCCCTGAGGTGAGGGGGTGGAGTGTTTTTTGGGGTGGGGTGAGGAGGGGGTGTCCTGCAGGGGACCCTGCTGCTGCTGGACTCAGACATGCTTATGACCTGAGCTGGGCATGGGCAGTGATGGGTTTCTGGGTGTATCAGAGGAGGGAGTGGCTGTGAGCTCTGGGGCAGGGCCCTCTTTTTGCTGAAGTGATGTGCGTGCTCCCTACTCTGCAAATAGCAAATAAGCAGTCCCCCCGTGACATCGCCGTTTCTTCCAAGCAGCACGAGGACTCGACGGGCTCCAAGACCAAGGAGGCTGCCCTGCTGGAGGAGGAATGGGTGCGGGTGCTGGGCCACGTGGATGAGCTCAAGAGCCATGTCAAGGAGCTGGAGCAGCAGCTGCAGGAGTCGTCTCATGAGGTGGGGGAAACCCTTTCTGCTGCTCCTGGTGTGGGGGAAGGGTGCAGGACACCCACTGGGGGCCAGGGTGGAGCCCTGCACTGGACAGGGTGAAGGGCCCTGGCTGCGTGTTCGGAGTGGAACAGCGCTGGGGTAAGTGCATCCGGCATCCCCAGCTCCACTTCTCTGGAGTTCTGTGGGGCTCTGCCCTTAGAGAGCTTTGGCCGGGCTCCCCTCCCCTTAGACAGGGAAGGCAGGGAAGGACCCAGACCAGAGCCTTAAATCTGACCCCTTAAAGTTTTGTTGTTGTTTGTTTTTGGGGGGAAGAATGGAGGGTCAGAACTAACCCTGACAGGTTGGGTCTGGCTCTGACTTGAGGCTTCATGGGGCCTGGCTCTAATTCCCATGTTTGATGGAGCATAGATCCAATGGGGAGCGCATGTGAGGTCTGAGAACCATTGAACCTGAGCCATTAGCCTCAGCCCTGACCTCCATCTGGGCTTGGCCCAAGTCCAGTTGCCCTTCTTGGCTCATCTCTGCCAGCAGAGCCATGTCCCACCCAGGCGTTGCTGTGCCTCTGGGGGGCCCTGCCGTGAGGTTGGGAGATGAGGCTGGCAGGGACAGCACTGCTGTAACATGGCTGTGTTTGCCTAGGCGGAGATGGAGCGGGCACTGCTGCAGGGGGAGCGGGAGTCGGAAATGATACAGCTGCAGCAGGAACAGAAGATCGTGCAGCAGCTGCAAGAGAAACTGTGTGAGCTGGACTCCAGCATCCAGAAGGAGCGGGACACGGTAAACCCCAGAGCTGAGAGTTCCCCTGTCTGTGCCTTGGAGCAATGAGTGCAGGGTGCACTCCCAAAGCCCCCCCAAGGGGCTGCTTAATCCCAGGTCCCCTCTCTGCTGGAAAGTGTTGTCCCTGCACACATACTTCTGGCTCCAGTGCTGAAGAGACTGACCCATCTGGTCACCCGCTGATCTTGGAGGAGAATGGCACGGGTTCTGTGCACTGCACACACTGGCCAGCCGTCCCCAAGAAAGCTTGTGTCATCTTCCGTTGGGCCCCCCTTCTCAAAGGGTTTCCCATTACCTCCTGGGTGGGCACTGAAGTGCCATTTCCCTGAGGAGGGGGCTGCCCCAGGCACGTTCGCAGCCAGATAGGAGGTGCTGGATTTCTTGCAGCCAGCTTGAGACAGCACTTCCTCTACTCAGAGCATTTCCCTTCTTTCTGCTGTTGTCTGGGATCCTGGGGCCGACTGGTCACTGGCTCGGGAGCTTTGCCAGCCTGTTGGGGGTTGGAACTGTCCATTCTTGGGGCTCTGGTGCGGGAGGGCAGCTCCTTTCGGTGCTTGGGGTGCACTTTGGGAGTCACCTTTGCACTCATTGAACCTTTCCACAAGGTGCCAATCTCTGGAGCTTTCTCTGTTGGCCTCAGCCTTCACCTGGGCAGCACATGGGTTACTGGCCCATCATGCCGCCTTGCTTCCTACACTAGCCTTGGTGTAGGACTAAAGAAACTGAGGTTTTGCAGTGAGTTTGTCAATTCTCTATATGCCCCACCAATCGACAGCTCCAGGTGCTCATGTGCAAGTGGTGATGAAGCTGCAGTGCTTAGCTTGCTGGAGACCCTCATGTCACTCCATTTAAAGCATCATTCAGCTTTGACCACGATGCCTTCATGGGGTCATTAATTTCCCAGCTTGTTGGCTGAGACGTGGTTTCCAGAACACTGGAGCGGAGCGGGACAAGAGCCAGAATGCACCTTCCAAAGACCATTATCTCAGCCTCCCTTCCAGATCTGGGGTATTGCTTGCTCCATGCTTCTTAACAGTGGAAACAACACCTCCACACCCATGTAGAAATGCACACAACTCCAGAAAGAGATCTGAATGCAGCTTCCTCTGTGGTACCTGTGGCAACCTTCCAACCCTCACCCCTGAATGTCCCTTGCAATAACCTCTGCAGGACAAACTGTACTCCCATTCCCATCAGAAACTGCACCAAAACCCCCCTTCCTGCTGATGATTTCTGCCCTTCACAGCAACAGAACCCTCTGCTGGTGCCCCCTCAGAACTGCATATCCACACAGGGACCTGTCTCAAGGAGTCTTGCTGGAGATGATCCATTCCCATGCAGGAAGGTAACTGACTGCACTGGAGCGCAGTCCCAGGCTTGCTGGAATGCATCACTCTGTGGAGCAAGGATCAGTGGGAGCTGAGCACATTCCCAGCAGTGAGATCAACTTTCATTCTCTGTCCAGCTCTTTGAGTACCTTTGCCCTTGTCCTCCAGGGATTCCACACTGCCCCACACAGTGAATGGATGTTTGTGCGCTCCTTGCCTTCTCCATGGCAACCCAGTGGGATGTAGCCATGCTGGCACCATGGCTGGAAATGCACCAGGTCCTGATTAATTTCATTGGTGATTATTTCTGAGGCTGGACGAGGTGAAGCCTGTGAGTGGCAGGATCCAGGCAGCCCCTCCCACACAGATGCAATGTGTTGGGGTGTTTGTTATTTTTAATTTTACAGCCCTTTTAAAAACCGTTCCTAGTGAAACAACCGGCTCCATATGGAGTCAGGAGAGGGACTAAAAGAAACCACACTCCCAAAGTCTCTGCTGTCTTAACCTTCGCTTACCTAATCAGTCTGCACTAAATTTTCTCTCTAACAGCGCCCACTCTGAAATGTGTCTCTAATCCCTCATGCCTCTGCATGCTGTGGGGCCCCACATAACCTCCAGCACTTGTGCACACAGCAAACACCTGGGCCTAACTTGGGCAGCTGTTCTTTAGCAATGCTGTGTCCTTGTGACATGTCCTCTGAGCCGCCCTGGGCCAGGAATCGGTGCTTCTGGACTAGCACCTAAATCCACCTATTTGTATAGATTCAGATTTCCATTAACCCTGTGGGAGCATGAGAGAGAGAGAGACATGGATCACTGTTCGTAATGTTCCTGGTTTTTAAATAGTGCAGACAGAGGAGAAGGTGCAGGGGGCACATTAGGGACAGTCAGAGTAACTGCAGCTGGACATGTGCCTCTGGGAATATGGTTTGCTTTACACAAAAGATGATGAAAAATCAAAGCTAATAATAGACTTTGATATTTGACTTGGGTTGAGAATTGCAGCTTTCCTACATGATCTTTATTCACCCTGGTCTGAGTGAGCAGCATGGAAATCCATTCTTCACTAGCGAGCAGCCCCACTGGCTGCTCCTCTGACCAATTAGACCCTCTCTGTGACAGCTAGGTGACTGCTTACCAATTGTTAGTGGCATGGCATCCCCGGATCCAGGTTAATCTGGGGACATGGTTGCCCATTCTAGCCTAGCCGTAACCAGCTGCTTTGACCCACTTCTGGTTGTAGTGGAGATGGGTTCCTGGTGTAGCTAGTAGCCTACGCTATGGGGCACTGATGTGGATTCTCGTGTTGATAGGGGGTCTTATGCTCTGTCTCCGTTGGTTACAATGGAGTGTTTCGTGGCCTCTTGCTAGGAGTTGGCAGAGGGAAAGGGGGATTGGGGTAGTTCCTCGAAGGATGTTACTCGTATATTTTTCTGCATCGTGATTCTGATGGTTTAACCACCCCCCCACACACACACAAGGTAAAGGAAACATCCTGCGTGACATTCTGGTTCTGCAGGTATTCTTGGGTTCTTTCATGGGGCTAACTGGGCTGATGTGAGCTTCAGCATGGAGAGCTAGTTGCAGGCTGAGCACCTTGGGGAGCAGGGATGGATTTGCCACCAAGTGGCTTGTTGGTAGCCACAAGGTATCATAGAGATGAAGGGCTAGTTCCATTCCACCAGCCCTGGTGTAAATTTGGAGTGACAGTGATGTAAAACTGGTGTGAGTGAGTGGAGAATCAGGCCTGGAACTCTCTAGGTCACCACCTCCCTCCCCTCTGGCCACTGCAGGAGCATTCATTATGGTCTGTCTGTTCTGTGGAGATGCCCCTGTGCCCCACACCTGGTATGCCCACTTCATACTGGGAGCTGCAGATTTAACGTTTCCTGGGAGCTCTTTAATTCTAAGGAGGATTTTGCCTGTGGCTTTGATGTGGTGACTCTGCTTGCAATGTGGGGTGAGTCTGACCCAGATTGCAGTGCAGAGCAATGAGGCATCTCGGATTAAAGCGAGCCTCCTGGCTTTCACACTGAAGTGCAGTAGACACCTTGAGTGCATGTGGGTTTCCTACCCAGTCTGGAGACGTGACTCACTCCACAGCACTTCGTCAAGTTAAACAAGCCATCTGGCATGAGGATGCTGGCATGCTTGCAGATTGCTAAAAGGCAGCAGACTACTGCAGGGATGAGGAGGTGGCAGGGTACTTGATACAGCTCTGCCCAGGAATTCTATTGTCACTGAGAAGCAACTGACTTAAGTGGATGTAACTAACTGGGCTTGTATGGCAAATTCTGTTCTATGAATAGAAATGAATTGTGTGGTCTCATGCATGCGCATGTGTAGATAGGCATTACAGTGTTGTCTGAAATGCTGGGTGGTCATGAATCTTACTCATATCAGTCTAGTGCAGGACATCTGCCAATCTTTGGCACTGGAAATTTGGGCCCCAAAAGCATAACATTAGTGGTTAAAGATTTCCTAGAAAATGGCAGGAGCTTGTTTGGATGAGCCCAAACTCACCATTTAGCAGCTTCTGAGTGTGATGGGGAGAGCATGGATCTCTTGTTTTGGAGCCAGCCCGCAGCCTTCCAAGGCTTGTACCCATGTTACTGCATGGAGGGGTGGGACTCAGAGTTATAAGGTGCAAATACGCTGAGGGGTTGCTTTCTAGTGTTTAGATAATGGATCAAGGAGTCTGGACTGCTGGGTTCTATTCATGGCTCAACCACTGACTTCCTTCATGTTCTGAAACAAGTCACTTCACTTGTTAGTGCCTCAGCTTACCTACCCATAAAGTGGGTTTCATAACACTTCCCCTCTCAAAAGTGTTGGTAGGGGTAATCAGCTTCTGTTTCTGACTCTTCAGATAAGAGATTCCCTAGAAGCCACAGAACATTGGGCCATACATAGGTAGATGTTGTAAATGCTGGTGGTCACAGGCTCATACTTTTTTTAAAAAACAATTGCCCGGGTAGCCAGCACTCGGTGCCGAAAACCAGAAATAATAAATTCTAGAGCTGAGCCCAAACTAGTCCCAGATCTTTCATTCATAGCTTTTAAGACCAGAAAGGACCATTAAATCATCTAGTCTGATCTCCTACATAACACAAGCCAGATCATGTTATCCAGTTACTGCTGTCTTGAGCCCAGTACTCATATAATATATTGCAATAATCTGACTATCCCAAACTTCTCAACAGTTTAGAGCCAAACTTCATGGCTCAAACCATTTCTAAGATAATCCGTACTGCCCTGCTGGAGCTACCCTGTAAATAGACACTTGTGCCCTGTCCAAGCAATTCCTGCCACTGTTGGTATCTCATTCAGTCCCAGGGGTTGTCTCATGTAACTATGGATTTGAAAACAATGCAAGGATTGGAGGGAATATTCATATTTCCTCTTTCTACTTTGCACTAACTGGTCTCATCATTCTGCATTGGTATGAGAGAGAGTCTCACGTTACAGGGTTTTGATGCAGATTTACCCCAAACTAGGGGTAATCCAGTCTGGGGTTTCTCCCATTCAATTTGTTACTTATTCCTGTAGGTGGAGGTAAAATGGGCAGGATGGGAGGAAGGATCATCATGGGGCTATTGCTAGGGAAAGGGAGTCAAGAGTTTCCTGGTTCTCCAACTGTCTCACTGTGTGACATCAAGCAAGTCACTTGCTGGCTGGCTGCCTCAGTTTTCCCACCTGTAAAATAAGTATAAAATCCCCTGGATGTCTTGAGACCAAAGTGCTGGTCTCACTGGTTACAGTGCATTGCTTTGTTAATCCAGGGTTCCTGGGCACATGCACAGTGGATTTGTATCATCAGTTTTTATGCTGGCAGAACCCCCAAAAGAACCCTAGGAACTGCAGGGGGCTCAGCTTCTCTGAAAATCCAGCATGTTGATGTAGGACTGAAGCCAACTACATATTTAAACTGGGTGGGAGAGTGGGGTGGTGAACCTATTTCTTCCTCTCTTTAGGCCAGGGACAAGTGTCCTCCTCTTTATATCCTCTCTGTCACTAACTCACTTAAATAAAACCTGAAATGTTCCTGAGGACCCAGGGTGTTAACCTGTATTAACTGAGAAGAGATTGGATCTTAGTCTCTCGGTTTTCATGTTGTCCATAAGGAAACCAGAATGCCAGGACATCCCTGTCTACGGACAGGACATTTGCCTGGTAGTGTAGTCTCTACATTTGACCTGCTTTATAATTATTTGATGGTGTCCTGGATTCAGAATATCTGTTATAAAATGATGTTCCTGAGACTTACTTAAAACAAAATGTAAGGCCTACGAAAATGCCCCGATGACAGGCTGTGCAGGACACCTAATTGACAAAGCCATTCCCAGTGCTGTGCTGACATCATCTCTGATGATGAAGCCGTGTTAACAGTAATTTGCTCGAGGCCTAGAGGGGCCTGGTATGTGCTTTTTGTAAAGCCTTTGCCTTGAGACATGAGACTGAGGTCCAGTCTTGAGCAATAACTGTTCTAATCCAATCCAGCCCTGGATGCCAAATGCTTTTGCTTTTTAAATCTTTTGGAAAATGCCTCTTTGACATGCCCTTCCCCATCCCCCTTCTCTCTCTGGCTTGAGCCACTGTCTAATTCTCCAGCTTCTGCATGGCGCGGATTTGAGAAGTGTGTTTTCTCTCTTTTTTTGTTTTGTTTTTTGTTTTGTTTTGTTGTTTTTTCCCTGATTCAGGAAAGGGCAAAGGTTGATGCTGAAAGGAAGGAGCTAGAGAAACTCCAGGCGCTTTACAATGAGTCGAAGAGCCAGCTTGATAACTGCCCTGAGTCAATGCGGGAGCAGTTACAGGACCAGATGAGAAGGGTCAGTGTTTAACCCCCCGCCCTCCTGGATCACTGCCCACTCCCCCTCACCTCCATGCCCACAGCTCCAGCCTGAGCCAGCACTCGACTGGTACCATGTGCCAAACTGAATGCAGTACACACAGGGCTGGAGGAGGCTGGCATCCAGCAGCTTGCAGAGCGACTCTCCCCTGCTGTTGATACTGTTCCACATGTCCCTGTCTCCGAATGCCATAACACCTCACGGCAGCCTCTCCTCTCACCAGCAGGTGAGGAGGAGGCAGGTTTATTTCCCCAGTGCTCTCCTCCTTTTCCACCGGCCGCTTCTCTGATCCCTGCTGCTGTTCTCTGGGGGATGCTAATGTGGCAAGTGCTGCAAGTGCCGTCCCCCCTGATATTAGTGCCTGGAGGGGGAATTCTGAGCACTGGAGCAAATCCGCCTGTCCCCAGATGTGAATTCAGTCCCATCCTTCCCCCACCCGCCAACAGAAACCAGCGATTTGGCTGCTTGGCCAGCTCTGATTTTGACTAGAGACTCCTATCAAGTATGGAAAATGGGCAACCACCCAGCACTTGTCTCCTTGAGTTAAATTCTCCATCTAGGTGCTGCTCCTGAGCACCTGCCTCTGCCAGGGACGACTCCTATGTGGCTGGAGGCGAAGAGATGTAAGGTGGGGTTTCTGTTCGGGCAGTTTCTGCAGAGGAGTCTGCAAAAGGGTGCAAAGGGATGAATGTCTATTTCAGTGACCCCAGGCCTGATTACTTAGCCTGGACCTGCCAAGGGAACCTCTTGCTCTGCCCCTTGAACTGCAGTGCAGCAAGGATCCTTGGCATTGGTGGAGCTGGAAGAGGCCTATTGCAAATGCCGGTGCAGCCAGCCCCTGGGTGCCGCACTGATACTGGACACCACTTTAGCCTTAATCCAGCCTCTGTGAAAGGAGAGGCTGGCAAGCCTCAGGGGACTAAACTCTGTATCAGTTTTCTGCTGTTTCCTGTGAACATGTCTGTATGCCATCCAGGCCAGATAATGTCAATATCACAGTGCTGCAGCATTTTTTCCCATTAGCTGGGATTTTCCAGGAGCGCCTAGGAATGGAATATCGTCCGTTTATTATGCCAAACTCTTTTAGTGCAATAAATGAAAGCATTTTTCCTGGTCCCCGCAGGAGTCACAGCTAATCCCAGCCTGAAAACCTATGTCCAGTTTAAAATGGAACTCAGGCGATGTCTAATGCAGTGAGTGACATGTAGAGATAGGTAGAGCAGGAAACCAATGTCTCCCCATTGACATTGAACAGGCCGTTTCCACTAAATAGATGGTAAAGGATTTCCATGGAAAAATTCTTCACTGAAATGGGGCACGGTCAGGCTGAAAAATAGATATTTTAAATAAAATGCAAAAATCCTAACCAAGCAAAAACCTAACCCTAACTTCTGCAGCTTGTTACTAACAGCCAGAGTGACTGGAATGTAAAGGATTTTAAACATCAGATGCACTGTTTCGCCAAGGCAGTGTTTGTCTCTTGCTTCCTACACAGCAAAGCTAGCCTGGCCAGTTTCTTTTTCGAGTTCCTGTGCCCCAGCTTCTGTTGGATTTGCAAGAGTTGCAGAGGGATGTTTACATCCAAACAAAACCTTGTTTAGTTAATAACATAAATAAAAATACATGACTCAAGCTCTTGCTGTTAGTGTAGGATTTACAAACCCTGAATTGTATCTGCACTTGCCCAGGAGATGCCATCCACATCTAAAACGAAATAAAACAAATGGTTCTTACCCCAGGCTCAGTCCTGCGCTGTCCAGGAGGTGATCTAGCTCAAACCCTGGGAGTCTCGCCCATCTCGGGGCTACGTGGTCGCATCCCTGGAGCACACTTACGTGTTGGCTTGGCCATACTAACTGTTAGCGAAACAGTAACCCCAGCTCGACAGCCCCACTAATCCATGCTCACTGAGTGCCCAGCTGGCACCTTTCACAGAAGTAACTTTTAAGAAAAAAAAAAAATGGTAAGGGAACAAATCTGCTGTTTGAATCTCTGCTGCAGAGTCCCCGCCAAGACTGTTTGCCATGACCCTCTTTCCAGCAGATCACAAGTCCCCGTTGTCCCATGGTGCAGGGGCCCTGCACATTATCCCCTACCCAAAGCTATCATGTCTCTTTCGCTGCCGTAGTCGGCAGGGAACTCTCTGGGCTGGACCTCTCTCTGCTGGTGTGTGAGCATCACATAGGTTGGCAGCACTGTGGGGGGATGGATTGGGCCAGCGAGACTGGTGGGGAGAGTGGACTTCTTGTCTAGAGTTTGTGCGTGTGGAGCAGGGGACTTGCCTGGGTAGGTCCCTGGGCTGGGCACGATTCCAGGAGGTCCATGACGTGCTTAGTTAGAGCCACCAGCTGTGCACTGCCCCTGTGCCTCCCAACAAGCAACAAGGAGGTGTAGCGCTTCCCTTCTGCTGCAGCAAATGGAGCTTTGCCCCTTGCTTTCTCAGTGACCTGCTCTCCTGTCAGAGCAGTCCCTGCCTGGTACATCTGTGTGCCATGGGGAAGGGGGGTAGGTGCTGCTACCAGGGAGGTATCTCTGTTTCAGAGGGAGCTGAACATCCATGGTTGTGTGTTTGAAGGAGACAGAGGCCCTGGAGACGGAAACCAAGCTGTTTGAGGACTTGGAGTTCCAGCAGCTAGAAAAAGAGAGTCGCTTGGAGGAGGAGCGTGAGACCGTGAGCCAGCAGCTCCTGCAGAGCAAGGCTGAGTGCCACCGCAGTATCGCCAAGAGGAAGGTGGGGAGAGGGCCCTGGACCCTTGAGCAAAGGCTATGGAGCCTGGGTTCTCCCTTGTCCCAGAAGTGTCCACTGCAGTGAGGGGGAAACAGGCTTGTCTGCAATCCCCTCCCAGCCCACCTTAGCCTAGGACTCCCCGGCCCAGCTTTGCTCTGGTCTGAGCTCCTCTCCTAGCCCCTTCCTTTAATGCCCTAGGCCCTGTGCTGTCTCTGTGCTCACAACAGTCCTTGGGCTCCCGAGCACTGTCCCCTCCCACACTTCTCTCTGCCCCAAGCCAGCCCTGTGCCTGTTCTGGGAATGGATGGAGGGGCTCCAAATCCCTGCCCAGACTGGTAAGGCTTCTCCCTCCCTCCCAGCTACTTCTTCCCAAGCTGTCCTGCAGGGCCTGGTGCCAGCTCACCCTTGCCTTATTTTCCTTAAGGAGCGGGTGGCTGCATTGGAAAGCCAGGCCAATCACATCCGGCTCCAGGCTGCCCAGGAGTCTGAGCGCCTTGCCAAGGAGAAGAATACCATGCTGCAGCTGCTGCAGAAGGTAACATCCTGGAACCATGCTGGATGGAGAGGGGGAAAGGGGTTCGCTGGGGTAGTGTGCGCCAGGCCAGGCACACTCACTAACACAGTGCACTGCCTTGGGGGGCTGGACCCCATCTCTGCACTGCTGTGTCCTTCAAGTCCAAATGAGTCCATGTAGCATATGGGCTCTGCTCTCCAGCAAAGGGGTCACCGTTACGCATTGCCTGTTGGAAATGGAGAGGGCAACTGTGCTGGCACAGCTTGTCATATCCCTCCCACTTTGATGGAGATGGACCTGGTACTAAGCCCAGACTTTTCAGCTGGCCTGTATTCAAACACTGCCCCCCATTGGGAGCCCAGCTGTACACCCTGCCCCAGGCTCACCTAGTGATAGGGAGAGGGTTGAGAACCCCTCTGCTTGAGGCTGGGCTAATGCCACTCGTGTGACTGTCACTAGCTGCCTCTGCTTGTGGCTGGGAGAAGAATGGATCTTAGCAGGAACCTCAACGATATGGGTCTCTGTCAATGCGGGTGCTGTCAGGAAGGGCCCTAGTGGTTTCTGTGGCTGCCCTGGTGTTGGCCTCACTTTGGGACGCTTTTCAGGACAGCCACTAACTCTCTTGCTATCACCCTTTTTCTCCTTGTTGCTGTGCACTCAGGAGAAAGAGAAGCTTGTCTCCCTGGAGAGACGGTACCATCTTGTTACTGGCGGCAGGAGCTTCCCCAAAACATCATCTGCGCTCAAAGAGGTAACTAGGGGGAAGAGGGATGATTAGTCACTGGAACTGCCCTCCCTTCACAGTGCCATGCCTTCCTGGGGCTCCAGCTACCTCGATGGGCCCCTGCCTCTGGCCTCCAAGAGGTGTAAACAGTGCTCAGATTTGTGCGATTGTTGGCACAAATGCCTGAAAGTCCCAGTGCCCTGACAGTGACAACACCCATCAGCTGGAGAGGGCTCTCTCTCTCTCACTGCAGTGGGGTCCTGTTTCCCTTTGACAGACCCTCCTGGGGGCGGAGCCACCAGCACCGTGGAACCAGAGTTTAACCTCCGCGTTTGGAGCTGTTCCTTCACACATGGGTTTGCCGTTAGCTGGGTGTCCTAGTCATGCCATGCACCATGGAGATTAGAGACTGGTTCTTACCTGGTTGGCCCCAAACACTGGTAGGGAGAGGGACCTGATCCAGTCTTGGGAGCAGAGCATCATTCCCCGGATATGTGTTGCCTTGGACACCTGAAAGGGGGGTGGCCTTGGCTAACTCACCACAGCCCCCAGACCAGTCTGTGCTGTTAGGGTCTGGCTAGCATCCTGTAGCCCATGAGTGCATGGCTGCAGGAGCGTTTCTCAGTACATCCCATTGCTCAGCGGGGGCTGCAAACACCAGCTGGGGCTGGAGTCCCATGTCACGAATCCTTGTTCCATGTGCCAGGGGAAGAGTGTGGCACTGGCTCTGTGCAGGTGCCCAGGATTCTCACTGATGATGCGTACCAAGGCGTTCAGCATGGGAGGAGGGAATTAGCCCATTACCCCCCCCCACCAACTTTATTAAGTCCCTTTATTCTGGGGGGGGGGGGGCAAAGTGAGCTAGGGCTGGCCCTTCCGCAGACTCCGCCATATCATGTGCATGACTGGAATTGGTAGCCAGGTAGGTATAAGGTGTGAGTGTGTTGATGTGGAGACTAGGAGCGTCTCCAGGGAGGGTTGGCTCTACGCTGTGGAGGGCACAGACCCCTTTCCTCCCTCCTGTGGTTAGAACTCCCAAGGGCAGAGCTATGACAATCCAGCCATGGGATATGTGATGCCTGGTGCCTTCAGTCCTGCTACTGAGATGGTCTGCAAGGTGAAGTCTTCCCTAAGGCTGTGCCATGAAGCTGCAGTGCTCTGTCAGCAGGGATCGGCTGGCTGGAGGCTCCATTAGGCGATGTCCCTGCTTTCTGCCTGAGGCTGTTCTGTTGGGAAGGGATTCCTCTGTGCTGTTTTGATCTCGCTGTTTCTGTGCCTGCTTTGCCCTGATGACCTTTACCCTCCAACAGGAAAGACTTCATATCTCAGAGCCTTATGACCTGTTAGAGGAAACTAAGCCCCAGAATCCCCTGCTAGGGGCAAGTGCTTCCTTAGGTCCTTTCTCCGCCCACTCTTACCCCAAGATGCAAGAGGTAACGGGACTAACTGCATGTGCTTGCTTGCTCACTGCTTCCGCTCCCCTGCACAGAGTGGGGCCAGACTGCTATTTGCAGCCATCCTATCAGGGGCTTGTCAGTAATTCAGTCGGCAGGCAGGCCAGCGGATCTCTGAAATTGCAATCAGTGACTTAGGCCCCCTCAGATAGGCATGGGAGAGGCTCACTAACAGGGCACCATCGGATTAACACTCCTGTATTTCTCATGCACCTTCAAAATACCTGCGATTAACACTCCTCACAGCTGATGCTCTTTAAACTTCATTCAGCTGCATTCAGCTCTCGTTTCTAGACAGTTTGGCTTCCTGGTTCACTTGCATTGGCACCATACTGCAGTGTGGCTTAAATCCCAACAAAACGCCTTGTAGGTGGTTTTCCCTCCCATTCCGCAGGCTGCAAGCCTGAATCTCCCCAACAACATCCCTTTAATTTCTTCTATTTGCCTGTTTGTTTGTTTTCTATTTTTTTTAAACAGCATCAAAGTCTTTGATTTAGAAATAGTGAGAGAGCTGGGAACCGGTTCCAAACCAACTGGCAGGAGAGGTTGGGATTCTTAATTGCAAATTGCTGCCAGTGTCTAAACAGTTTGGGGCTTTAGCAAACATTTCTATTAATGATGCTTGGCAACAGACGCCAGATGCTTCACCCCATCACCTGTGTTGTCCGGCTGGCAACAGCAGGGGGCACTGTGGATGGGTCTCGGGGTCTGCACTGACCCACCCATCCCCTTCCCGTGTTACTTGGTAAAGGAGGAGCGTATTCCAATATCACATGCCAATTCCTACCCATCAATTGCTCTTAATTTAGTTGCTTTCCTTGGGCCAGTATCCCAAGAGCTGCGTTCCCCATTGCTGCTGTCTCCCCGTGGTGCTGGAGTGGAGCATGTTGGGCCCTTCTGATGGGGGGGTTGCACGTGGATGTTTTGTGTGGTGTGTGCAGTAAAGCTCCATTATAGGCCGAGTACTGCAGCAGCATGCGGTCCCTCCTCCCACCCACCTACCAGCTGAATCCATTTCCATCTATCGATCCCTCTGGATCAGATGCTAATTCAGATGCCGAAGGAGTTCCAGATTCCCTGCCTCAAACTGTCTCAGGTGTGCCCATTGCAACCAGGTGGCACTAAAGGCAGCTAAGGTGCCGTTGGCCCAGTCCTCCAAGTTCCAGGAGAGAGAGAACAGGAGGGCTGGCGACCAGCGGGCGGCACTAGGGAATCCTGAAGCTCTAGGCCAGTGGGAATAAGGCAACAGCCTAAAGGTGAATGGCTGTGTGCACCATGGGGGGGAAGGTTCTGTGGACAGCCAGACAGCCTAAGATAAAGCCAATTACACAGCGGTGTAACTTTCAGAGACTACAAGACCCATCATGCTCTGCCCCCAGCCAAGCAACACTCCTGGGATGACAAGTCCTGCCCTGCAGCGCTAGGACTTGTAGTCCCCACAGGCAGCGCCTCTCTATGGCAGCGGAAGTCAGAATGTAAAATTGCCCAGCCAGCTGCACTGCGGTGCCTAGGCAGCACGTGTGAAGCTTTACTGCTGTGTTGTGCTCAGTGCCAGGGGACCAGTGCATGAATCTAATTCTCCTCCTTCTCCATCGTGGATTTCTAGGAGTACATGAGGCTGTCTGACGTTTTCAGATTCTACTGCAATGTGTACGGCTCTGGCCAGGACACTAAAGCTTCTGCTGTTGCCACTGCTGCTGCTCCACTCTCTTTCTTGCTTGCTGTACCTCCTGCAGCCAATGAGGTACCTGCTCCTGAGCATGTTGAGTTTTGCTTACACTGTTTCTGGCTGGGTAGCAAAATTTGTACTCCAGTAGCTGACACTGAGAGCAAGGTTGTCTTATTGCTCAAGATGGATCAGGCTGGTGCAAGGGATGGAGCCACCTTGCCATCACCGGTTCCCTCAGTGCTCCTTACTGGAGCAGATTGGTTTTGGCTTGGTGCAGCCCCCTGGCCTGCAGCTGAACAGGCAGTGAATTCATGCTGACTAGTGAGAGAGGCTGAAATGGTCATTTCTAGTGACTAGGGGTCTCTCTGTCTTATGCTGTAAAATAGAGTGCTTTAGACTCACAGACAGCACTGGGGGGCTAAGTTCCCTCTAAGCTGCACGGCTGCATAGCAGGTATCAAGGGACATGCAGACAGGGAGAGGCACCTCTCCCCTGGCCCCAAACTGTTGTGGCGAGAGAGGGCTGGGGGGAGTCCTCTCTCCCCACCGCAGCCCCGAGGCAGCTGGCACCCCAAAGCCCTCTGCCCCAACCCTGACCCCCCTCCAGCACCCCAAGCCTCTCATCCCCGAGCCCACCCCAGAGCTTGCACCCCCAGCCAGAGCCCGCACCCCCCCACACACACAACCACCTTCTGGCCCTGAGCCCCTTCCTGCACCCCAAACCCCTCATCCTCAGCCCCAGCCAGGCCCCTCACCCCTCCACATCCCAACCCCCTGCACCAGGCCTGATCCCTCTCCCGTACCCCAAACCCGTCGGCCCCTCACCACACATCACCTCCATATTGGTGCACATATCAAAGTTCATTCTGCACATGGATGTAAAAAATTAGAGGGAACATTGCTGGGGGGTGGGGTGAATGAGTTAATTCTTTAGTCCTCTGAAGTTGGCTACCTGGGGCTAGGTCCCTCCCTGTTCTCAGTGGAATTCCCCTAAGCAGAATTTGGCTGCTGGGGTCTGCAAGTGAGATATGTGGGATCAGCTTTAGGTTGAATTAGATCTTTGTTACAAAACTGCCATTCAGCTTGGCATAGACAGTCTCAGCTGAATGGCTGGAGTAGCTTTGGGGCTGCAGGTCAGGCATCGGCATCAGGCTGAGGGGCATCGGCATAGCTGTGCTGGGGGGGGAACCCGACACTGAGGTAACTAAGGATGGAGGTTACTTGGCAGAGCAGCATGGGGAACCTTACACACTGCCAGCCTGGCGTCTCTCTTGCTCAAGTGGGTGCTTATCAGTCCCAGGAGCAATAATAGTTCCTCCCAAAATTAAAAAGTAAAGTGAATCCCCCAGCAGAGCTTATGCAGGTGCCACTTCCGGTGTGCTGCGAGACCTTCGGGCAAGCGGGTGACAGCTGGGCTCAATGCAAATAGCAGCTGTTCCTGATGCTGCTCTGTGGAGCTGAGCCAAAAGCCTCTGCAGCGTGTCAGGAAGTTAAACTCTCCTATTGTAATGATCTCCCCTGGGATGGGCTTTGTGGCTGCTGAGGTCCTTACCTGCTCACCTCTCTGCCTGTCTGGCTCTCACTGCTCTAGTCCTGTTTCCGCTTTTCACTCTGCTGCTTCTCTCTGCCCTAGTACGTGACTGTTGACCAGCTCTCAGGGATTCTGGGCAATGTCAGAGCTGACCTAGGGCGGGCCCCTCCTGCTTCCCCATTGGGCCATCACACTTCAGGCTTCGCCCCTCAAGTTGCTTCGTCTGCAGGCTGCCTTCCTTCTCCTGCGCTACCTCTCTCCTCTTCCTTCATCTCTGCTGAGGTTTGTGTCCATTGCATTTCCCTCTTGCCACCCCTCGGGCTTCAGCACTGTGTGCCTGGGATGGGTCCCAGAGAGAGGCGGCCAGGCAATAGGGATCCCTTCTGGCCTGGGATGGAGTCTGAATCCTAGCGGGTAGGCATGCCCAGCACAGACACTGCTAGCATCATCAGCATGTTCGCTTGCCTGGGCAACCTTGGCAAATGCTGAATCATCCATGGAGACTGATCCCTCGCAGTGCAGAACATGCACATGGGTCAGAGGAAGAGCTGGTCCAGCTGCATAGTCCCTCCCCAGTGCCACCACACCAGCCCCTCTTGCCAGCTCTAAAGCCTCAGGACTGATTTAATGTTGAGCTCTCGTTTGGCTGTGAGGAGGGAGCAGCATGGCTCACCCCTGGGGCAGGGTGGGGGGTGTCCAGCCACAGAAGGGAAGGCAGATGTGGGGCTCCGGGGCCTCTGACCCACAAGCAAGCATCCCGCACTGCCATGTCAGTCCGCAGGGTGAGAGAGACGGGCTGGGATCCCCAGGATCCTTCTCTCACTGCAAAGCAGAATTGTGTGCTGCTCCCCTGCCCTGCCCAGTGCCCTCATCACAACACTCAGCTGGAGGAGGAGGTAGGACTGGCAGCAAAGGGGAGCAGACCCAGCAGCAGGGCTGATAAGTGGTGAGAGTTCATGGCCTAGGACTGTGTTTATGCCAGGGATGTGTGTGCAGGGTCCCTTGAGAGCCCTGCAGCATACCATGGGTGGAGGGGGAAGGAATGACACCCTTTTGAGCCCCAAGCCGTGGGTATCTACTCAGAACAATCTGTCCCAACACTTCTGGATTCAAGGGGGGTTTGAGAACACATTGTCTCCATCCCAGCCAGCCCAACCTCGACCCTGCTGCACTGTTGCCCTGCTTTGCTGCAGCTCCAGGGTTAAGCAGGAGTAGCTGTCTGCACAGCTCCCATTGCAAGTGTTGGTGCCTGTGCATCCCCTCCCTCCCTGTGTCCCCTGCTGCCTTTCATTCATCTCAGCCCCTCTGTGAGGACTCACAAGGCTCCCACAGGGCTTTCCTGCCACATCTAGCTGGTTTCGCTGTAAGCCATGCAGACTGGGGTTGAGTGGCTTTCCAGTGCTCACATTAGTGCCTGCTGCTCTCGCTTCTTGATAATGGGGTTGGGGGTGGAAGATCCTGGAGCTGTTGTCAGCACAGTGCTGGGGTTTGGCTGCAGATGAAGGGTCCCATGTTTTAATTCCCAGAAGAAGGGGACGGAGCCAGTTAGGGTCCTTGGTGGGCTGTAGGGAGCACTGGGTTCTGTTTCCCTCTCCTCACATCTAGGTCCTTGGTGTGAGCATGCAGGGATGGTGCAGGGTTTCTCTGTTTCTCATTCTCTCACTGTTTTGTCCTTCATCCCTCCCCTCCTGTCTCTCACACCCTCTCTCTTTAGATGGAGAAGCAGCTTCAGGTGGGCCCAGTGCAGCTTTCTGCCCTGGATTACATGGCTGGCTTCGAGGCTTCCCCCCCTGCCTCTCCTCACTCCCCCCCTCCTCCTCTTCCTGCTAAAGCTCACTCTTCTCGAAAGCTGTTCCAGGTAATTGCCCCACCTGCTTCCCATCTCCAGGCCCTGCAGGGGTGGACAGTCACGACCTTTTGGGTGCTCACAGGCTGCAGGGTTGGGATCGCAGAGGTGCCTGGGGAGGGGGCTGTTGGCAGCAAGGCCAGCTGCAGCTGGACTCAGCCAGCTAGATTAGTGAGACTGATCACCTAATAAGGGAGTTTCTGAGCTAGGGATGTTCAGAGTCCCCTTCCAAAGCCGGCTGGGATGGAGAGAAGACACAGGTAGTGTGACCCAGATTCCCAGCTAGTGTCAATTGACTTAGCTCCCATGAATCAATGGAGCCAATTTGCACCCCCAGTGGATTTGACCCAGAAGTTGTTGCTTTGATTTCCCACTGCCTGGCTGGGTCTGTTACTCTCACAATGTTGCAATTGGCGATTTTGGGGGAGAATTATCAGCTCAGGGAAGTATTTATCATTATTTATGCCATGTCATGCCGGCACATGGTGCTTAACAGACACATTAAAGAGACACTCCCTGCCCTGTCTTGTGTAATTTAGGGCTCATCTCCACAGAACACAGAATCAAACTAATGAAATGATCTGTAGTTCACTTTTAGCTACTCCACTGCAAGTCTGTGAGCCCCAGTGCCAAGTGGCAATGAATTAAATGGATTATTTATCAGTGTCAGACCTGTCGCAATAGCTGCTCAGGCAGATTTTCCCTTGGGGAACTGATGGTTCAGGTTACAGCCCCTTTAGTTAATTGGGTTCCAGACCAGCCCTTGATCTCAGCTGAGGAACAATAACCTGTGGAATGACATTGAGTGTGGAGAGAAGTACCAGCAGTAAAAGGCCCCCTCAGTATAGCACAAGTCCCAGGCACCAAACCCCAGGAAGGGAGAGCTAACACTCCCAAGCTTCTGTAGTGACTGGGGCTCTGCAAAGGAACCAGAGGTGCAGCACTGGGAAAGTCTTGATCTGTACCTGTGCCATTCCACCTTTGTGGCGGTTGTACTCGGGGTTGTAGAGAGGTGACTGAACACAACTGTATGGGCTCTGTGCTCACTCTCAATGAGTGCAGCTCACAGGAGCTCAGCTGCTGAGTCCAAAAGTTGCTTTTGCTCCAGGTTGGGACACCTGTCTCCTTACCAGGAGTAAAGGCTCTGCTATTGAAATAGAGTATAAGGCAACCTAGAGGCCAGTTTGTTCTCACTTGACTGTCTCAGCCTTTGAAAGCAGGTGTAAGTCAGAGACACTGCACCTTGAAACGAAACACAATCTCACTGTAACAGGGTCTCTCCTTACTTTAACAGTGGGAGTTGGTTTTCAGAAGGGCAGGTGTTTGCTCAGAGACAGCACGTTCCTGGGCCCTGGGTATTTTGTACCCTGTGCAGCAGCTGGCCAGCATGGGGCACATTCAGACAAGATGGAGCAAAGCCCTGGGGAATATCCTGTAGGGAAGGAGCCTGTGCTGAGGGACTGGGGCTGAAGGAGGGACGTAACAGAGATTAGCGTTAACTCTACTGCTGCTAGCAAGCTGAGCCCTCAGGCAGCTGCTGTCTGTACACGTGTCGTATATGTTGAAAAGATGCAGATCCTTCAGGTAGATCCAGGCTGCCATCAGAGCAGAATCCCATTTTATCCTCCTGTTGCTACTTGGGCTCCTTTCCCCTCTCTTTCCCTCTTTCGGGGCTGAAGTGGTTCAAATGCCATGAATCTCTGTTACGGGTACTGATGGCTCTGGTAGCCATCAATTCTCCCTAAGCCTCAGCCAGTCCACAGGGTCCTGTGCTGTGCCTTTCATCTGCCCTTTTTAGTCACGTCTGTGTTTGTGTCCAGGTCTATCGTGCTAAGATGGACAGCGACACCGGCTGCACCCTCCCACGCACAAAGAGTGGGTCTGCGTCATCCTCGCAGCTCAGCGTGGCCATGCTGGGACGCAGCTCCTCCCCAAAGGTATGTGCTCAGGGGGCTGCAGTACCAGCATTGTCACTCATTCCCCAAAGGCGAGGCTTGTTCCAATCCACTGACTTTGGGGGTCCTGGGCTATTAGGTTGCAGGAAGATAGTTGGGAGACACAGCCTGGAACCCTGACTTGATGCCCTTTCACAGCAGTACAGCAGGTGGATCTGTTAATATCTCCATCAGCCAGACTGTTTATAACTAAGATCCTTTACTGCAGATTGAGCCCGAGCCAGGGACACAACCCACGGGGGCTTCTTCATCCTTGTCTTTTCACGTCCCTAGGGTCCCCTGCACCCACAGAATGGCACAGGTAGCCTGCCACGGAACCTGGCAGCCACACTGCAGGACATCGAGACCAAACGCCAGCTGGCCCTGCAGCAGAAGGGTAAGTACCTGCTCCAAGGGCATGCCATAGGGGGTGGGATTCAACCTGCCCAGGGAATGAGAAAGGAGATGCTCCTACCGGGATGCTCCAAACTGCGCTGAGTAGTTTGTGGGAGCTGGGGTTGCTCTGCCCCTCCCAGGATAGTACTGCCCTTGCTTGTGCCCTGTGTCCTGCACCAATATCTCTTCTCATTATGTGTTACTGCTGGCCGTAGTTCAGTAGACATCCCGCCTGGGGAACTCCGAGGGCCTTTCTCATGCAGTAGTAGGAGGGGAAACACCCACTTTCTGAGCTGGCGGCAGAAGAGCCTCTCTGTCTGGAGCTTTTACTACTCTGCCCTCCCGAACGATGCAGGCCCAGACCATGATCCAGTCTGGCTGTGCGTCACAAACCCAGGAGGCTCTGGTGGCACTCACAATCAAGAGGAGGAGGGAGAGGGAGGGTTCCCACTGATCTCCCTGTGGAGGGAGGGTTGGCTTAAGAGAAATTGTCTCTTTGTGAGAATGGTCCTGGATCTCTCGCTCCCAGCAAGTACCCAGCCCAGGTCGGGGGAATCCAAATCCACTGAGGAAAGATGCCCAAGCTTCTGCAACTCAGGCTGAGCTGAGCCTATGGTTTCTCCTCATGTATTGCACCTGCCTCCCAGGTGCTGGGGGATCAGTTTGTCAGGAGGGTGGGGGATGAGAACACCTGGGGGCCACAGTTGAAACAGAATCATCTAGGTTGCTATAAGCCCCTCTCACTCCAAAGGGTGTGTCAGGCTGCTGCCTATGCCACTGGCTTTGGAGTCTGGAGCAGTAGCTGGGTCCATCTTCAGAAAGGTGATGGGCTGAGTTTCCCAGCTGGGATTTGAACCCATTTCCCAGGAGTCAAGGTGTCTTAGCTGATGCTTGGCCCCTGCAGCCATAAACATGCCCAGCATGAGATGGTCTCTACTGATGGGGGAGAGAGGAAATGAAGGAGTAAGGCTCCATGTCAGGCCTTCTGACAATCTTATGACTTTAATATGACTGGTCAAATCAGCTGGAGTAGACCATGAGGATCATGGGAAGGGGAGAGGTCAGGACTCTCACAGATGGGTGGAGGGATGTCATCACTGAGTTGTCACATGCTGCTTTGCTGCACATGAGCAGCATTGGTCTGTCTGGCCCTAAGCGCTCAGCTCAGCTGGCAATTCCCAGGCTGTGTCCATGCTGCGCCCTGGTCATGCTCCAGCATGGCTGTTGCTAGCAGTTGCTGTAACCCATGTGCACAAGGCTGTCTTGCCAGAGAGCCCAGCTAGGCCTTTAGCAGTTTGACAGGATTCTTGGAGGAAGAACTCCCACCAGTGGTAGACCCAGCCATGTTGGGCATCCTGCTGCTAGCCCAGCAGTGCTCCCAACAGATTTCATCTTGCGACTTGGTTGTGATCCCTCTGACCCTTGAGATCTGTTAATTGGCAAGACAATAGCATGGTCCTGCAACACAATGAAATGTGGCAGGTCCCATCTGCCAACAGTAACTGTGCCGGGCTGCCACTTCCTGCAGCATGGCTGATAAAACAGTGTAGATGAGACTAAAACCTCAGCTAATCCTGTGCAAAGGCACCCTTCCCAGCAGCAGCCACGGGGAACAGACAATGCCCAGAGCCATTGCGCAGGTGAGGAAGAAGCCTGGAGCCTGCCAGATTTGGTTTGGCTCTGACACGGATACTGTGGCTCTCTCATGGTCTCTTGCTTTTCCCCTCTGTCCCCTCACCCCCGGCTCCATACGGTGCATCTCCAGCTGTTGCACTCCCAGGAGAGCCCTTGCAGCCAGCAGAGACCTGGAAAGGCTAGGACTCCTGAATTGGCCCCTTAGGCAGCAGCATGGCTGTGTGGTCCAAGAAGACACCTGATGCCATCTGCTAATGGTGGGGAGGAGGCACAGACCCAACCCCAAGGTGTCAGTGTGTCTGAGAGTCCATCTGTTTGCAGCGCCAGACAAACTGGCCAGATGCTTCCAGGACATCTTCCCGCAAGAGCATCCCCAGCTGTGTCCCAAAGGGGACATCTCCAGCTTGCACTTGAGAACCAGCTTGTTTTCCCCTGGCATTAAGGGTTGGTGCTGACTGAGGCAGGTGGCTTGTTCCTGACTAACCCAGGTTTCCCCTGCATCAGAGAGCACAGCCTGGAGGGAAGCCCTGAGCAGTTTTCTCCCCCATAGGCCATGTCAGCCAACACCTTTCCTACTTTGGTCAAATGAGCTCTGCAGGACCCTGTCTGCCTCCTCTTCCTCCACAGCAGCAGCTCCAGTGACAGCAGCTGTTTGCGCCTTTCAGTGCCTGTGCCTGTGCCTGCCATGCAAAGCGCCAAAAGCTGGAGCTCCTTCAGGAACCTGCTGCCTGGTCCTTCTCTCTCCCTGCTGCACCCCCCAAAGCCCCACTGAGCACGCAAGCGGTTGTGTGGATTTGGCAAATCTGGTATCAGGCTGCCTGGTCTATGAATGCTTTGCCCAGCCCTGCCAGACTGATGCATGCACCCTCCCCTTGCTGCCTCTGCTCTGAGTGTCTGAGACCAGGGGAAGGTAGAGGCCCAGCTGGGATGGTCCATGCACGCTGGGAACCTTGAAGGTTGGATCTGGCTATGTGCATTTTTGGCAGGAGGGAGGAGTGGGGTAACATCTAAATGGGTCTGGAAAAGGTGAGGAGCCCCTTGAGGAGACACACTGGGAGCTTCCAGTGCATCCACCAAGTGATCCAAGAGCACAGCATGGGAGTGGGGTGTGCCGTCAGTGGCCCGTGGTCAGACCTGCCTTATTCCTGTCTCGCTGCCAGCTCCCAGATGGGAAATAGAGCTGGGTAGTCGCCATGCAGCAGGGCTGCTGCAGCTGCACAGTGGTGGCAGTGGCTCCAACTCCTCAGGGTGAGCAACTTTTCCTTGGCTGCTGCATGGTAGCAATGTGCATCCTGCCCAGAGACCAGGCTTATCCCTGGCTCCTCACATGCACAGGAGGGAATTCCCTTTGCCTTCAGACTCTGTCACCGCTGCAGTTCAAAGCCACATTTATCTCTGTCCCACTTACTCTGCATTCCCACAGTGCTGCATAGGGGCTGCTGCAGGAAGGGGGCTGTAAAGGGGTTTGAGTCATGGGTCAGGGAGTTCTCTGAAGACTTAGTGTGGTGCTTCCCCTTCGGCTGAACAGGCAGACAGGAGGAGGTGGGAAACGGATGGGCACGCACAGTGCTTAGCAGGGTGCATATTCTCACACTTGGACGGATGTCATAGGAGATTCTTTGCTCATCGTCATTAATGCTCGGATAGGTGTGGACGTAGACATGGACACTTAGACAGATGGCCACATGCTTGTATTTCCAATCACGTGCTATGTGGACTTAATCCATGACAGCTGGATGCGCTGGGCAATTCAGACTCGTGCCTTCCTGGCCAGAGATGGCTCAGTAGCAGAAGTCCTGTGTGAGCCATGAGCCCCAGGCAGTCACGGTGCTGGGCACAGAGTGAAGGCTGCCTGCCAGTGCCCAGGCCATAGCTACCGTAGCCAGTCAGGCCCCCTCCTTACCCCTGGTGATCTGCCCTCTGTTCTTCTTCCCTTGGGGTACAGGGCAGCAGGTGATTGAGGAGCAGAAGCGGCGCCTGGCGGAGCTGAAGCAGAAAGCGGCTGCTGAGGCGCAGTCCCAGTGGGAAGCCCTGCACGGGCAGCCTCACTACCCCCCTACTTCCTACCCTCCGCTCATGCATCACTCCATTCTCCATCATCATCCTCCCCATGGCATCGGGCACCGGGCCGAGGACATGGACCACGCCTATGACACACTCAGCCTGGAGAGCTCAGACAGCATGGAAACCAGTATCTCCACTGGTGGCAACTCAGCCTGCTCGCCTGATAACATGTCCAGGTAATCTGGGCACCTGCACTCTGGGCAGCCTGCGGAGGGGAGGGATGCACACGGGCTGGTCCCTGTCCTGACAACAAGTGATGTGAAGAGAATCCGCCCCATTCAGGAGAGACATCAGCACATTCCAGATGCCTGGCCTGGCCTCAGGGGGCAGCCAGCTGGCTTGGGGCTGAAAGCCTTTCACCACAGGGCCGCCAGGTTGGTAATGAGCAAAGCGTGTCCAGTGGCCTCTACCTGAGGTGAACTGGGTGGGGCTCAATGAACCTAAGGTGCCTATGTGCCTAAGGTCTCTGATGGGCATTTACTCTGGGTGGCTAGCACCTACCACAGCTCACACTTCTGTGGAAACACTGTTTTTAGCAAAATTGCTAGATGAGAGCTAGTACAGGCACATCTACTCGGGCTGAGAATCACCCCCCACACACACACACACATCCAGCTCAAGTGTAGACATGCCCGAAGTGCTGGGCAGGAGCCTGGTCAGTCAGGGCAGGGGGAGGGAGGGCGAGTTAATAAGTGCAGGGGCCTACAGAGTTTCACTGGGTTGACAGATAAGCCATTTGTGAGCATTTCTGACAACGTCATTGCAGCCACCTTCCATCATCCATCCCACACACACACCCCAGCCCCGCTCCCCTCTCTGAGACTCCCCAAACTCCTCAGCACTCGTCTCAGAATCCTTGGGCAGTAACTGCCCCCCCTCCCCGTGCTGATTGTTGGGGGGCTGGATGAGGCTGGCTCCCCTTGCTCTGCCCAACATGAGAGCCTGACTCACAGGGAAGCTGCTGTGCTGGGCTGTGCACAGCAGCCATGCAAGCTGGGGATTTCCTGGCTTGCGTATGCTCTTTGGGAAGGAATCCAGAGCTCAGGCATCAGTAAAATCATGAATTCTGTCTGGGGGTCCATCCTGGCTCTGTGGCTGCTCTGCAGCAGGGTGTTGGCAGAAAAACAAGCCCATAGAGCTTGTTCATGTTAATTCTGTCGGTGTCTGTGATGATTGGTGGTGCGAGGTGATCCTGTGGCAGATGCAGTGTTTAGAGGCAGCTCTAGATGTATGAGAGGCATTGGGTTGGGGCAGAGCAGGCGATGTGGCCCTGTTTGATTTCCCCAAGTCACCCTCTACAATGAATCCCTGACTGCAAACAGACCCCAGTAAAACCCATGGTTGGCACCATGGCCTGGACCCACAGTGTTCTGTACCCCAGATCCAGGCCCCTCCCTCTCAAGCAAAAGGAGAATTTCCATTAGCTGTTCCAGGGCCTAGATATCCTCTGGATTAGTGTAAGCCCTTTGGGGCAGGAGTTGTCTTCCTTCAGGCACCACCATAATACACTCATGCAGATTTCCCTGGATGTCAGGTGGCTGTCTCCCTGAGGAGGGGACGTGTTCCCAAAATGTGTTTGTGGGCCCCTGCTGGGGCTGAGACAGAGATGGGGGTGCAGAGGGACTCATCATAGCTCAGGACAAAAACCTACACCTCCTCCACAGAGTAGATGCCACTGCCAGTTAATCTCTGAGAGCCCTTTCTGTGAAAAATCATCCCCTCACCGAGGTCTGGCTCACTAGCCTTGGCTCTGAGTTCTGGGAGTTTGCTTGGCCCTGCCCAGGGGTGAGTGAGCATGGGATTCCTAACTGCCATCCGTTCCTGTAAGGAGACACTCTCCACCTGTGTGGAGCAGCCAGGGTCCTGGCCCAAGCGGGGATTGCAGGCTGTGATGGTATCAGCTTTGTCTTGCAGTGCCAGTGGGGTGGAAGCAGTGAAGATCGAGGAGATGGAGAAGATGCTGAAAGAGGCCCATGCAGAGAAATCTCGCCTGATGGAGTCACGGGTGAGTGGGGTCTGTATGCCAATGCTAGGGAGCTACACTCAGAGCATTCTCACCCTCTTGTTTATGGGGACACAGAAGCCTTCAGGGAGAGGGGATCCAGTTTCCAGGGCTGCCAGCGATCCACTGTCACACCCACAAGTCCTGCATCATGAGTAATGCCTCTGGCAGCTAGTGCTGGGCATGAGATAGGCAGGGCAGAGAGGGGATCTTGCCATGTCCTTTACTTGGCAGGAGCGGGAGATGGAGCTGCGGCGACAGGCCCTGGAGGACGAGCGCAGGCGGCGGGAGCAGCTGGAGCGGAGGCTGCAGGATGAGACGGCTCATCGGCAGAAGCTGATTGAAAAGGAGGTCAAGATGCGAGAAAAGCACTTCTCTCAGGTGAGGGGAGGGTTGTGGAGCAGGGGATGAGTGGGCAGTCCTTTTCTCATCTGTCTCTGGTGTTAAGGAGGCTGCATGGTGCCGTTTCACCCATAGAACTAGCATTCACATGCATGGAAGGTGCCACTTGTCATGCAATTCTCTTGGGTCTGATGTTGGAGCATCTGGGGCTGAGGGGTAGGGACTGGGTCAGAGCCTCTTTGTCCCCTTTTGAGACTTACGAAGGTGACACAGCTGGTGGCAGCATCTTGGATGCTAGGAGTGCCATGGGGCCTGTGTTGGCTAAGTGCTCAACTCTCCCACTTCCTTTACTCTCAAGGGCGGCGACTGCCATTGGGGTGGCACTGACGAGGCTGCGTTGCTTCTCCAGGCACGGCCCCTGACCAGATATCTCCCCATCCGCAAGGAGGATTTTGACTTAAAGACACATATAGAGTCCTCAGGCCACAGTGTGGACACCTGCTATCATGTCATCCTGACCGAGAAGATGTGCAAGGGCTATCTGGTCAAGATGGGCGGCAAGATCAAATCCTGGAAGAAGCGTTGGTTTGTCTTCGACCGTATGAAACGCACAGTCTCCTACTATGTTGGTAAGAGCACCCCACTGCTGCCCGACTGGCCCCCAGTCTCTATAGAAATACCCCACCCCACCCAACCGCCACCAGTGGTGTATTTGACCCTTTCACCCTCAGAAGGTCTCATCACATTCATGTCACTGACAGGGTGTCTCAGGACTGACTCTCTGCTGTGGCTGGCTCTAGCTAACCCATGTGGTGTCTGGCTCAGTTCCAGCTGGGAGCCAGCCTCCACCCTCTTGTCTTGCTGCCTCCTTCTCTGTGAAGCCTGGTGCTTACAGTGCCTTGCGTTTCTCTCTCATGCAGATAAACATGAGACGAAGCTCAAGGGAGTGATCTATTTCCAAGCCATAGAGGAGGTTTATTATGACCATCTCCGCAGTGCTGCTAAGGTGAGGCCTGGCCCTGCCCTTGGTGTGGGCTGGGGAAGGGGATGGGCTGACCGGTCAATGCTGTCCCAGGACAGGGCGGGTTCTCTAAAGTGCAATGGTGCAAGTGCCGCCTTGCAGCACTGGGTCACAAGAATCGACATTCTGGGGCAGCAGGGCTCCATGATGAAGCCCATTTGCATCACAGTGCCCACCCCAGTGATAAGTCACAGGAGTGTGATGTGTCGTGGGCCTCTGGGAGCCACAGATGTCCCACAAACCCCAGACTCACCCCATTGTAGCCAGCAGGGCCCAGGCCCTTGGCACCAGAAGATGTGCCGCTCTGGGCCAACAGGACAGTTGCAGAGCCTGTGCTACGAGCCTCTCCCCCACCCCCAGGGATTAGTTACTGCCAAAGCTTCCTGGAGTCCAAATCAGGTTGTGGCCAGGGCCCAGATGCCAGAAATGGACTTTGTGCTGCCTGCTGTCCAGGTCACTGCTGCTCTCTCCACCCAGAGGTGGGTGACTCTGCCAGAGGTTCAGTGGCATGGGGTCTGGACATGGTTGGGAAGGGGTGTTATCTCCTGGCACGTGGAGGCCTGTGCTGGGGCAGCTTGCCCAGCACCGTGCGCTGAATCCTCTAGTTTAGCCTGAGCCATCTCCCTCATATCTGCAGGGGAACTCCAGCGAGCACCCCTGTCTGTCTGCTGAGAGAACCAACCTAGCATGTGGGGGGGTGGGGGCAGTTACATGTCTGACAGACAGTATGATGCCAGCATGTGGGCTGCTAGCATGTCCCTGGATGTTGCAGAGTCTTAGCCCTCCAGGAATGAGTGGGCGACAAGCCAAACTACCTCTGGGACCTCATTTCCTGCAGCTTTCCCCAGAGCAATAAGATGGACTGGAGACCTCTGCACGCACAGGCCTGTCGTCACAAATCCTACTGCCTAGACAGCTGGGCAAGCGTAAAAGTATCTGAATCCAGGGCAGGCTGAGCTCTTTGTCTATTTCTCTCTCTTTTTTCCCCCCTCCTCCTTCCTATCCAGAAAGGACTTTTCAACCTCAGCCTAGCAAATGTATGTATCCCGCCCTCCCCTCCGGGCTCTGCTGTGCCAAGCACTAACCCTGCTTTCACAATGGATTCCCTTTAACCCTTTACTGCCAGGAGTGCTCTAACCCATGCTGTGTTGGTACTAACAGCAGAACCCTCAGGCTGCTAGTCCTGGGACCAGGGAACCCCGAGGTTCAGGTGCAGCCAGAACCAGTCTTGTTCCTTCAGAAAGCTGGTGTGCTCAGCGGCCTGTCTCTCGAACCTAACCACACCAGCTGCCGCCCCCACCCCCCTTCCTGGGGGATGGTGCCTTGAGGCAATAAAGTGGCTGCAAGTGCCCTTGGAGTCCCTGGTGAGTGATGATGCAGACTTCGCAGGGGTGAAGGCCATTTCCATCCCTGGAACCTTGCAGCAGCTAGCAATGCTCCATCAGCACGGAACAAGTTGCAAGGCCCCAGCCCATGAGGTGCACAACAGCTGATCTCCCCCCCCCACCCCAAGAACATAGCTGAGCTCTGGGGCCCCCAGTCACTGGACGAGCAAGGGCCAAACTCAGTGTGTTTTTAACACGTGACTTTCACACAAGGGGAGAAATTTCTCAGTTTAAAACCAAGGCTGTGAAAGCTGCTAGTGGCAGGGCGGTGAAGCAGGGCTGCACTGTGCTCTCTGTTAAGCCCACACATTATAGTTTTGTTGGCCGGCTTTAAAATTAGTAACAAGTGTGGAAAAATAGCAACCAGTGTACACCTCTGAATTCCAGCAGCCTTCATATGGCACCACAGGAGAAATTTCGGCTGGAATCTGCTATGGGGAAATGAGGAAAATGGATCTAGAAGTATCTGGGAGCACATGTCACAGGGGGCAGTAGCAACAGCCAGCATAATTGTATCTGAAGCTAATGCAGCCTGCTGCCAGCACAGGAGAGTGGAACCACCAGTGACCCCTTGAATGTGAAGAAGCTGCCACTGCTGTTGAGTTGAAGGGAAGGCAGTGTGACTGCAGGAGCAGGCGTGACTAGGCCCTGAGCCACCTGAAAAGTCTTGTTGCCCTTTGCTAGAGCTGGAGCGTCCCATATGCTGCAGCAGGGGAACATCTCTTTACTTTGCACTGAGCTGTAATTCCAGGCTGGCATCATGTGGGGAACTCTTTTCAGCACTGTCTTCCCTGGGGCTGCCTATGGCTGCGGTGGGAGTGTCTGGCTGACTTTGACAGCTTTCTGAATGAAATGAGAGTGACTTTTCAGACCCCTGGTATAGTGGAGCAGGGTTCAGATACTCAAGGCTGGGGTCACAGAAGAATCAAATCCAAGCCTGAGGGAAAACCATCAGGCCCTTGGCCCTTGCATTGCTGTGAAACACTTAGACTCCGAAATCCCCCAGGGCTGGCTCCAGGTCTTCATTCTTCTGAGGCCACTGCATTGAGTTCCATGCAGGTCACTCCATGGGGGTGTGCCTTGGATGAGATCTTGGAGCCCAAGGGCCATTCCATTCTGCCTGGACCTCCATCTGCAAACATCACGCCTACAGTTTCTGCCTCATTGCAGAGAGCAAGGGAAGTCAGCAGGGATGAGCACAGAAGACAGCAAAGCCATGTCTGAGGAGAGCATGGTGGCAAGGAACTGCTATGGCAACAACCCAGAGGAAAATGGATGTCCCTGCTTCTCCTTGGGAAGCCTGAACAGCATTTCCCTAGCTGGAGAAGACAAGACTGGGGAGGTGGCGATAAGAACTGGCTGGTGGAAGGAGGTGGGGCGCTCACCTGGAGCCCAAGGAAGGAAGTCAAACAGAGGGAGACAGAGTTTGAACCCAGGAGTTCACTACAGCCTGCCTAGGCTCTGGGCTTACCAGAATGGGCTGTGCTCCAGGTCTCTGTACTGCCTTCAGGGCTGCCTATGCAGAGTTCCAGCTGACTAATCAAGCCAACTGTCTGGACACTATGGGAGTGTCAATGCAAATGCTTGGCGAGGTCCTTCATCCCTGAGAAGCTGACGAGTCTCTGGCAGGGCTCTGCCTTGGGTGTACTCACTGAACAGAGCTCACGGGGTGAGACGAGAGTGCTGCAGGCCCACAGGTTAAGCCTAAGGAGGGGGGTGAAACTGTGTGGCTTACCCTAGCAGGAGAGTGAGTCTGACACACTGAAGGGGTTCCTCCTAGAGTCCATTCCAAAGGTGAGGCCTAGCATGGATCTGAGACCCCTTTATCCAGTGGTTACGGTGCTCACCTGCTTCAATATCCCCCTCTGCCTGGTTAGGAGAAGGAATATGAAGGGGGATCTTGACTGCCCAGGTGAGTACTCCAAGCTATGGGCCACAGGAATGTGGGAGACCTCCCTCATGCTTGCCTCTTGAAGCTGTTCTACTTGGCTTAACTATTCTTTGGGCCAGCCTATGGGAAAGACTCCCTCTACAGTCTGGTGATTAACCTCTGTGCCTGGTGTGTGGGAGCTGCTGGTTCAAGTTCCCCACTGGCCTATGGAGAAGCAGTTTGGAGAGAGCTCTCCCCTAGCCCAGATGTGGACTCTGGTCGTTGGTGTATGTAGTGCTCATGGGCTTCCTGATTCTTGAAGTTGTTCCACTTGATTTAACTATTCTTCAGGACAGGACAAAAGCCAGAGTCACTCTTTAGTCCAGTGGTTAGGGTACTAGCTTGGGTTGTTGGAGAGCCTGGTTCAAATATTCAGCAGGAGTTTGCACAGGGATTTCCTGCCTCCTCAGTGATTGCCCTTTGGGGTAGAACATCCATGTCTGAACCCCCTCCCTTTCTCAGGAGGCCACTGTCACCTTGGGACAGGGAGGGGATTTAAACAGGCCTTGCCCACCTCTGACTGTCCTGAGAGGTGGGAGATCCCAATTTACACCCCTCAGCAGAGAAGGGGAGTGACCTCGGCTCTGCCACAGCCTGGGTGGCTAATCTCTGGGGACAAGAGAGTGATCTGGGTCTTTTGTATGGCCACCATTACTCATTAATTAAACCAGCAAGAGCTGCTCTGTATCGGCCACAGTCAATTTACAAGGGCCTGCACCTCAGGCACCAGACCTCCTCCACTGAGACAGATGGGGAATTTGAGCCAGGGTCACTCACATCCCAGAAAAGTGCTCTAACCCCCCTAGCATCAAGAGCCATGGAGGCAGACTTTGGCCCATTTATTATGTAGTTAAAGTGGACCACAGTCAATAGAAAAGACTGAGGGAACCCTATGTCAGAATACCTCCCAGGCTGGCACTTAGGCCCTTCACTTGAGAGGTAAGGGAGCCTGCTTCAAATCCCATCTCAACCAGCACAAAAGGGATTTGAACCAGCAACTCACCCCCGTGCTGGGGGAAGTACCCAAAACACTGGAGTACAGCAGGATTCAATGTAGGTTCTAGCCCAATTACTATTGAGTAGAGCTGTCAATTAACTGTAGTTAACTCATGTGATTAACTCAAAAAAATTGTGATTAAAAAAATTGCAATTAATTACACTTAAAACAATATAATTTTAATTTATTAAATATTTTTGGATGTTTCTGCATTTTCAGTATTGATTTAAATTACAACACACAATACAAAGTGCACAGTGCTCACTTTATATTTATTTTTTATTACAAAAATGTACTGTAAAAATTATTTTAAATTATTTTTCAATTCACTTCATACAAGTACTGTAGTGCAATCTCTTTATTGTGAAAGTGTAATTTACAAATGCAGATTTTTTTTGGTTACATAACTGCACTCAAAAACAAAACAGTGTAAAACTTTAGAGCCTATAAGTCTACTCAGTCCTACTTCTTATTTATCCAATTGCTAAGACAAACAAGTTTGTTTACATTGACAGGAGATCCTGCTGCCTGCTTATTATTTACAATGTCACCTGAAAGTGAGAACAGGCATTCATTCTAATGGCACTTTTGTAGCCGTTGTTGCAAGGTATTTACATACCAGATGGGCTAAACATTCGTATGCCTGTTCATGCTTCAGCCACCATTCCAGAGGACATGCTTCCATGCTGATGATGCTCGTTAAAAAAAAAATGTATTAATCAAATTTGTGACTGTACTCCTTGAGGGGAGAATTGTATCTCTCCTGCTCTGTTTTACCTGCATTCTGCATATATTTTATAGCAGTCTCGGATGATGACCCAGCACATGTTCGTTTTAAGAACACTTCCACAGCAGATTTGATAAAACACAAAGGTACCGATGTGAGATTTCTAAAAACAGCTACAGCACTCAATCAAAGATGAAGTGCCATCCAAAATCTGAAAGGGACAAGGTGTGGAGTATGCTTTTAGAAGTCTGAAAAGAGCAATGCTCTGATGCAGAAACTACAGAACCCAAACCACCAAAAAAGAAAATCAACCTTCTGCTGGTGGTACCTGACTCAGAGGATGAAAATGAACATGCCTCAGTCCGCACTGCTTTGGATTGTTATCAAGCAGAACCCATCATTAGCATGGAAGCATGTCCTCTGGAATGGTGGTTGAAGCATGAAGAGACACATGAATCTTTGCCACATCTGGCACGTAAATATCTTGCAACACCAGCTACAATAGTGCCATGCAAATGCCTGTTCTCCCTTTCAGGTGATATTGTAACCAAGCTTGTTTGAGTGATTGGCTGACCAAGAAGTAGGACTGAGTGGACTTGTAGGCTCTAAAGTTTTACACTGTTTTATTTTTAATGCAGTTTTTTTCTTTACATAATTCTACATTTGTAAGTTCAATTTTCATGATAGAGATTGCACTACAGTTCTTAGGTGAATTGAAAAATACAATTTTTTTTGTTTTTTACAGTGCAAATACTTGTAATAAAAAATAAATATAAAGTGAGCACTGTACACTTTGTGTTGTAATTGAAATTAATATACTTGAAAATATAGTAAGCATCCAAAAATATTTATAATAAATGGTATTCTATTGTTTAATTTTTTTAAATCACTTGACAGCCCTACTGTTGAGTTATTTAATGAAGATGGACCAGCTTCAATAGGAAAGAGTAAGGGCCCTCCCTCCTCCATTGGAATACCACCTAGTCCTGCACTTAGCATTTGAATCTTTTACCTCTTAAGTGAATGGCTTAACACTTTTGCCTAACAGAGTGCTTTCCCTGCCCTAATGGAGCCAACTAATTTGCTGAATGCTTCCTAGGGTGCATAATTAACATGGGGAGAGGGTTTCAGTCACTGCAACAGATGCTCCAATGGGAGCAGGGTTACAGAACTGTTCTAATTGCATTTGTCTTTATTTTCTTCTAGCAACTAGCAGATATTCTCCCCATTCACTTCCACAGAGAGGTTTGTCTCAGTGCACTTATCTCTCTGCCTCTCACTCTTTTCTCTTGTTTTGTGGGGTGGTGTGACCTTGCCTGACTGGTTGGGTCCCCAGCCTAGTTGTAGCAGTTTGCATGCTCACTTGTTTTTAACTGGCAATGCACAGTCTTGGTCAACCCATCAGTCTCTGACCTCCCTGCACAAGAGGCAGTTTCACTAGGAATACACTCTGCAATGGGCTCTTTCTATATTGCACTTGGTGCTTCTGGATCAGCAGCCTAAGGCTCCTTCCCTCTGCCTCTGAGCCTCACCCTCTCTCTGCAGTGGGGTTGGGGGGTACCTTTACAAGATTGACTAGGGGTGGACTGTATTGGTCATGCACACCATACGCTGAGTGCTTTCGGGCCTGCTCCTAGGATAGGTAGAGGAAGTTTTCCCTTCAACTTTGATAAGAGTAGCATCAGGTACTGTGAAAAAAAATTGTGACTAGGATTAACGAGCACCCCTTGCATTTGCCATTGGGGTTTCATGCAGGGGAGATCCAAGTGCTAGTTGGAACCACAAGCACTTAGAGGGCTGGGCTGAGCAAGATGGGGAGAGAATCTTAGGGGGCTGGACTCTGGGTTGCAGAAATGCAAAGTGCCACATATCTATCTCCTACTGACTCCAGGGCCAGCTGAGGCTCCCAGCAGGGTTCAAGACTATGGTTCCCTAAGGCTCCACCTCTGCACCCACTCAGCTTCTTAAGTATCTTTCCAAAATGGCAGCAGCTTGGGTGGATTGGATTTACCTTCAGCAGTAGTGTGCTGAGGAAGCAGCTCAGGGTATCTGGGGCGTGCGTGCATCAAACAAGGAGTTTGTGATATCAGAATCTGCACAGCCTATGGTCTCCCCAAACAAGTATTCTCCTTGACTCTAAGCTGCCTCTGCGAATGTAACATCCTCATTAAATTGTTGGGGTAGCTGCAGGCCTGAGATCAATGAATACAGCTGTTTCTACCATTCAGCTGCCAATTCCAGTCAGTAACACCTGTAAACTCTGCCCCTCTCCAGCATGACTCAGAGAATGCCCTGGGCATTTGTATCCTATGCCAGTGACCCAATGCTGGCCACAGATCTGCCAGTGGACAGATGCCAGACCTGCAGCTCCCTTCTGCCCTTGGTAAGGGTCATGTGTCAAGGTCTGAGCCTCTTTTATACTGCCATTCTCTGTGCTGGCTGGGGCTTAGTCTGTGCATGCCGATTGGCTGCTCAGGAATGTGCTGTGTGATTGGTCTGATTCTAGGAGCACAACCCTGCCTTACTTACCGGATTTGTAGGAAGAATGTATTATCAACTGGGAAGTCAAGGCACAGAGATGATCTGACTTGGCTATGGCCATGTTTGCACCAGGAGAGCCGGGGACAGCCCCCCAGGCTCCTGACTCCGTTCAGTGGGTCGCAGTGGCTCTCTGACTGGCTGGTTGTTTAATGCAGTAGTGGAGCCTTTAATCCTGTGTAAGCTGCATCCTCCACAACCCTGTTGTCCTCAGTGCTGTTCTGGTCTGACAATACAGGTGGATTGGAATGATGAGTCAAGATAGTAGCTTCAGCTTTTGGGTTTCTCTCCATGTGCTGGGAGATCTCTACCCTTTGCAGCCATTCCTGCTCCAGGGCTGTTTGCAGATCTCAAGTGTCTGGAGTGCCATCATCTCAGGACATCCTATACTTCATCTTCCCCTTCTCCATTCATTCAAGCTGCTGCCTCATTCTTCAGGCCAAATCCTACTTCCATCAGGCAAAGCTTTCATTGATGTCAGTGTGACTAGGATTTGTCTTTACAGGTAGAAGCTCACTCAGTGTCATATCATAGGCAGAGGAACCTCAGGCAGGTTGCCCCCACCCTCTGTCCAGCGGACGTCTTCCTCTCTCTAGGATTGGTGGAGCTGGGCAACATGACAGGCAGGTGTACAGGCTTGAGCCTCTGACCTAGCCTTGTTCAGGCAGTAGTCAGCTTGGTTGTTGCTCTCTGCTGTTATGCAAGTCCCCAGCACTGTTCCATGATGGTGATGCTTTGTCTGGTCCTGCACCTCACAGGACATTGGCACAAAGATAAAGGACCAATGTGCCTTCTTGCACATGTACTGCCTCCCTAGGGCCCATTTACCAAAGGAGCTGCAAATGCTCACCATGGGGCTGAATCTCAGCACTGCTTCCCCTCCCCGTCTGCTGGAGCACTAGCTGTAGTTGGAAAAGTCCTCAGCGGGCCTTAGGCTGCTGGTGGTGTGGGGGGGGCAAGAGCTGGCTCCCTAGTTACTGCAGGAACAAGCTCCCCATGTTTTTCTTTCACCTCTGCAGAGTCCCAACCCAGCTCTTACCTTCTGCGTCAAGACCCACGACCGCCTCTATTACATGGTGGCACCATCAGCTGAGGCCATGAGGATCTGGATGGATGTCATTGTGACTGGAGCAGAGGGCTACACCCAGTTCATGAATTGATGGGGACCAGGAGTGCTTACGGTGGTGCTGTTCCAGACCTGCCTTCTCTTCTTCTCCCACATGGATTTGCCATTGACAGTGCCAAGATGAGCTGGAAGCCCCACCACCACCTGGATACAGCAGGCAGCCATTTCCATCCCCGCCACCTGGGGTGTTTAGCCTGCAGCAAGAAGATCTTGAATACAGAGGAGCTGCCTCCCTTGCAGATGTTGGCTGTATCATGCCCTTTGGGCCCTGGTTGGTTAAACCTCCCTGATGACTAGAGGGGCCTGGCCCCAGGCCCAGCACTCTTGCCATCTTGCCCTTTTTCCCAAGAGAGCTTTGGGCTGTTTGAATAAATGTGGGGGAGTTGGTTTTTTTCAGTGGGAGGGAGGAGGGATGTTAAAAAAATAGGAAAAATCAGCCCTGTAAAGCCATGATTTTTTTGTTATAAAATCCTTATTTTTCATATTGTAGCCATTCCTTGTGGAATCGCTGTTGCGTTTCCCCTTCTGCCTGCACCAAATGCCCTGCGCTCTCTCTTAAATGCAGTGTGGGTGATACGAGTGAAGGCATGTGCCTAGCTAGTGCCCAGGCATGGTGTAATCACTCTCAGACGGAACAGAGAGGTGTTAAGAAATGCTGGCACAGAGGCCTAGCCAAGAGGGTTTTTTTTAATATATGTAACAGTACAGAACAGACTTTTTTATTCTTCAATGGAAACATATCAATAGGCTGAAAGGTACAAAGCCGAAGAGCTGCCAAAGACCATCCCACCGGTTCCAGTGCAAACTAGGCCTGAAGCTGTTGGATTAAAGAACTAAGCTATCTAAATGCTGCCACTTTTTTAAATGGGAGATTGTTGGGCATCATTATAACAACTGCATCACAGACACATCTAGCACATCCTACCAGCACCTGTGACCAGACCCCAGTTTGCTCCACTGTCTACTTGACTTGTTTCCTTTTCTTGTGCCATGCTCAACAGTGCCAAGGCTGCTGCAGGTGCCAGGACGTGCACCATCACCGTCCTGCCAGATTTACTGCAGTGAGGGGTCTGTCCATGTCAGACATCTCTCTGCTTTCCTGTGCCTTGACCACCTCAGAGTCTGGGCATCAACACAGGCCAGGTGCCTGCTTGGAAGGTTCTGATGGGTTATGGTGTGGTGTAAAGTTAGAAGTAACTGTCCCAGGTGTGCAAATGCTGTGGGATGAGGGGGAATATTTATATCTGCCAAGCTTGTGATCTCTCTCATGCACTAGGCACTGACGTATAGTCTAATGGAACCAGTGGCTTGTTCTTCTGACACTGTGAGCTTTAAAAAGTGCCTCACCCAAAGGAGATGCCAGGAGGGCAGGGCAAGAAGAATGCAGAGCCTGGTTCTTAAATCTAGGTGCCTACAGTTAACTGTCTGCACATGCCTCATGGGGAGTCAGAGCCTAAATTCATAGCTAAAGGCTAAATGGTGTGAGGTGCAGAGCCCCCTCCAAGTCCCAGAGAGCTGAGGGTGCGCAGCCCCTTGCAGCATTGGGCCCATACTATCCAGTCCTGAAACTGCTCCACCTGTAGAAGTGGAAGTGACAGCACTGGTGCTTTGAGTGGCTAAGAAATTGGGCCCCTTGATATCTTATGCCCCTTTAAAGTGGCTACCTATACCTACCCACATTAGCAAAACCCAGCTGAGAGCTAGGAATTTCCACAGCTCTCCTCTAGGGCATAGTGAAGAGTTAAGTTTCACACAGCTGAAAATCCCTTGAAAGAACAAGACTATTTAAATCCCACCTTGCTGTTATAACCTTGAAATCCTTATTTTCCAAATATCTTTTTTAACCCTAGGTATCTGAATTCCTACAAGTGCCACTGCTGTTCGGCCTAGCTCTCCTTTTGTCCAGTTTGTACCTCCCTCTGCTCACCTAGGCTGGGGGCAGGTAGCAGCCAATCCAGCCTCTTTTTTCAGTAGTTGTAGACAGACTGCAAACAATAAAGCCTTTTGAGTAACAGACTTGAGGTTGTTTCCACCTTCCCCACTCTGGACCACAGCCAGCTGAGCCAAAGGGTTCTCAGTAGCACTGTGCTGGGAAGACGCCTGCCCTGCCCCTATGGAGTTCAGAAGGGTGACAGCCTCAGTGGCTGTCCAGACAAACTCTACAAGTTTAACTATTTATACATCTCTCTGAATGAGGGGGACATGGACGGGTGGCACAAAGGGAACGTTGTGAGGGGATAAAAGGATCCGTGGTAGGCAATGAGCTGGGCCCCTAGCAGCAGTAGACTGACCCTCTTATTAATTACACTTTTATTTTTTTAAATGTATTTTTTGTAACATGTTTATCTTTCGTTCCATTCCAATTTTGACTAAAAATAACCCCACCTTTCAAAATTATTGAATTTCCTCCCACCTGGAAATGCTAGTTTCTGACCAGTGAATTAAGGCATATGCAATGTTTGGGCTGCACCTGCAGCGGATGACTTTGAATGAAACCACTATGTCCCATAGCCCCTTAAGAGTTTGCTACCAGTAGCAACCCATTCTACTAGTCACATTTCCCCTCTGCGCCCAGGGCCATGTTGTTCCTGTTCTACTGTGACCAGGAGAATTGAGGTGCAGAATCTGTACGGTAAGTGTGCAAAAGCCCATCGGACAGTGCAAGAGCAGCTTGTGGCTGACAGATGCAATACAGCACTACTGTTTTCCTCATGTAGAGGGGAGTTCCCGTCACTGTGCCAGGTGCTGCACAGCCACACTGAACTGAGCCTACACTACAGGCCCCGGGGTCACCTCACAGCCTACGAGCTGTGGTAGGGAGTCAAAGACACAACAAGGGCAAGGAGGACTAGGTCTCACTTTTTGCTAACGAGGGCTACATGCTGCAGCGGGAACACTGACAGGGAAAGGGACCCAGGGAGCAGCAGCAGGTTCCCTTGCTTGTAGCAGATGCATGTGTAATAGCCACAATGGAGCCTGATCTAAGGTCCTCCAAAGATAAAAGCATGAGCTGCTACAACTTAAGCCTCAGAGCCAAGGTGCTGAAGCTGTAACAACTCACCCTCCGTGGAGGGGGATAAACACCCCGCACACTCTCAGGGATGTCACCTGTGCAATGGCTATCAACACCAGGGGGATCAGGGACCATTGTGCCCAGCCCCTACGGCTAGACTCTGTTCTGAGACTAGGGGATGTAGGGCCTCAGCACAGACCTCCACAAGAATCAGGCCCCTATTTGTCCCGGTAACCACCAAGGCAGGCATGACAGCAAAGACCAGTTTGATAAACATGAATGAAACAGCAAAAGCAGGAGAGAATTGCAGGTAGGGGGCTCAGTAGGGCTGCATGCACAGGGCTTTAGTCACAGCTATTGTTCACCTGTGGCTGCTCCGATGAACACCCCCCCCACACACACACACACACTTTTCCCTAACTGGCTACAAGACCAGGGTACTGTTCAGTACATAATGGGCTTGTCTCCTCTGGCTCTGCTTCTGGGAGCCCAAACCCCTTCCCCTACCATTTCAGGTCAAGGAGGAAGATGATGCAAGCAGCAACAATCCAGGCCCTGAAGAGGGTAGAGGGGGAGCCAGAAGTCAGGCGGTTACCGTAGAGATCCAAGAGCTGCAGGACTACACCATTGGTCCAGCCAAATCCCTCCTGGCAGGGAAGAATACAGCATTAGCAAGGCACATGCTGTTACCCAGGGCAGGAGCTTACACATGGCTGCAACAGGGAGACTGATGAACCCCAGCTGCAGCTTCCAGCCCAGCAATTTGGAGGCAAAACAGGGGGCCTCCCCCCATGAGGAGAGCACATCCTCCATGCCTAGTGAGCGATTCTGTGAGCACACATCCCCAGCCTGTAGGCAGTGAAGCATTTCAGTACATGCTCTTACCTGGACTTGGTACTCTCCTCCTGTCCCTGGCTTCCCATCTCCATCCACGTTGTACTGAGGAGAAAGACCATTATTCAGAAAGCCCCATTAGAGTGGGGGCTAGAATGTTCCCACCCCATAGAGTCCAGGGAAAGAGGGGCAGGCACAGAATCCAGCTCTGCGTTCACGAGCACAGTTGCTTAAGGCAGAGGAAGCTGTACACCAGGCAGGGGCAGAAAGCAGCACTGGAAGAGGAGGGAAGGGACAGAATGACAAGACCAGCCAGCAGAATAGGGGAGACCCGTGGCTGACCAGCCACATCCACACCCACACCGGACATCTGCCCACACTCAAGCCCACTCAGACTGAACTGTCTGAGATCAGAGCTGGTGCCTCCACACCTGGGGCCCTGGTCTGAATACAAACTGACAACGAAAAGGTTAAAACAAGACAAGGGTCCTTCAGGGTAGCAGCCCAGACTCTTTCCATGCAAGCACTAGGCTCTCTGAGGTAACCATCACCAGCTGCCCAGGGTCACAGGGGAGGGTGTGTGCATGAATTCCACTTGACAAGCTCCTACCCACAGGGGCTGCTGCCTGGCTGTCCGGGACCACCAATGTCTTTACCTTCTTGAACATGGCCTGGTACTTCTTATATAAGGCAAAGTTGGTTCTGACCCAGTTCTGGGCCAGGTCAAAGGCAATTTCTTTGGCTCTCGAGGAGCTGGACTTGGCCAAACCTATGAACACAGATAAATGCCAGAAGGTCAGGGACCTGGTCCTGCAAACACTAGCCTGTCCATTCCTGCAAGAGGTGACGCTAGAGCCCTCACTGGAGCTCAAGCCCACCCCAGCAAGCCAGGCAGTGGCAGGGGCTTTGTACAATTCCTCCACCCCCTCCTCCAAAAGCAGGCTTTGACAGGTTGGACCCAAACCCTATGGGTTTTGCCCGAGTGAAGGCCACAGATCAAGGCCGTTAGGGCTTATGGACTCTCAAGCAGAGGTGAGGAGGGTTATCAGTGCCCTGTGGCTTTTCCTCTAAGCAGTATCAGTGGCTGGATGGCCCGCTGTAGCAGCAGTTTGGAAAAGGCCCAGGTGGGAGAGTCTCTCCCAAACCAAGATGGCACTGTGACACCTGGGCTCACAGCAGAGCTCCCAGCCTGACCTGCAGCTGCTGCACAGTCAGGAACCAAACCCACAGAAACAGGATCAATCCACAAGGCTACAAAGCAGCAGCAGAGTGGAGGGCAGGGATTGAGAGAGGCATAATGCAATACCTAGAGCTGCAGCACGGCTGGGACAAGGTACAAGGAAACAAGGGGCAGGTCCTAAAACAATTTGGAGGCCTGGTACCAAACAGCAAATTTTCCAATGGGCTTCCTGTCCTGCAAACTATGGATATGAGCACAGCAGCATCCTTACCTGCAATCACCATATGCTGCAGTGGAGGCCAGGCATTGGGCAGGTCCTGGCCAGTCCTGGAAAGTGAGGTAGGGAGCCCGTTCTTGTAGGACAGCACTGTGCTCCCCTGCAAACGTAGATAGCATCTTGAATGGTGGCATTGGGCTCCCCAGTGAGTCACCATCCAGGAGACAGAAGGCCACAGAAGGGATCTAGGGAGACAGGACTTTGTTGGCTAATCTGGTCAGCTACTTCTAGCCCAGCCAAGCTCCTGAGGTCCATCGATGGCTATTAGCCAGGTTGGGCAGGAATGGTGTCCCTAGCCTCTGTTTGCCAGAAGCTGGGATTAGGTGACAGGGCATGGATCGCTTGATGATAACCTGTCTGTTCACTCCCTTTGAGGCACCTGCCATTTGCCACTGTCAGAGGACAGGATACTGGGCTTGATGGATCTTTGGTCTGACCCAGTATGGCCGTTCTTATGTTCTGGGATGGAAACAGGCATGGCCCAGTGTAGGAAGCGGGCTCTAGGGGTCACTAGTGGGTTGAGCTAGAGAAGCAAGTCCTGGGAATCTCCTGGCAAACACGGGACAGGGCCACATGAGAACGGGGCTCCAGCTCCACCTTGCTCAGCTCTGTGCAGACAGCATGTGCCAGGCTCAATAGGAAGGTATGTGGTACCCTCCACTGTCCGCAAGGAACACTCCCCACCTGATGGGCTAATGGAGACACTGGTCTGTTGAGGTGAGGACTCTTACTCACATGAACCCAGCTCACCTCTAAGTACCGCACTGCCCTCTCAGCTGCAGCCTGGTCTGAGAAGCAGTCAGTCCACAGGCGTGCCAGGTTGGAGGGGAAGAAGGCTGGGTTTGGCTGCTTCTTCAGGAGGTTGAAGTCCAGCCAGACTCCAGCAGCCTCATTCCAGAAGACAGCTTGGACAGCCTCGAGCCTGCGCCGCAGAGCAGCCTGGAACTGGGCAGCCTTGGTGGTGTTTCCTGCGAGAGAGAAAGAGTGAGAAAATGGCTGATGACACTAGTGAGGGGTTTGCAGAGCATCCACAGATTAACTGCAGCACAAGGCAGCCTCAATGTTTGCTGTGGCCTCTGGCAGCGCTCACTGCAGACTCTAGTCCCAGGGCACTCTGAACAGCATGGCCTGTGGCCTTTGCTCAGTATTAGAGGGGGAGGAAGCTGAAACCCACTCCAGCTCATGCAGAGTCAGCTACAGTCTTCCAGCTCCTATTTGATGACACAGCCACAGGACGGGGAAAGGCAGGTGCCCTAGACAAAACTGATCCCTACAATGCCCATCCCCTACACACCTGATGCCCTCCCTAGGCTCCCAGCACCTGAGAATTAAACAAACACAGAAATAAATGAAGTTAGCAGCAAAGTGGCTTTACCTGGGGCAAGAGAAGAGTTAAACTGCTTCCTGCTCCCACTTGTGGGAAGCTGCCACTAGGCCACACTGCTGTTTACCCAAGCTGCTCTGTGGGCAGCAATGCTACAGGATGCTGTTGCCCCAATAACAGCATCTTGTGTCCCTGACTCATGGGGGGCGGGGGGAAAGAGATTCAACAGGCATCAGTATCTCCACGGGAGGCACTTCCCAACAGGCTCTTTACCCAGTATCCTGTAGAATGAAGCCAGCAGGTGCTCGGTCTTGCACAGAAAGGCATTCAGATCCACTGGCACTACAGCCCTGGCTTTGGTATCCTTCAGTGTCGCAGGGAGTGAGGAAGGCCAGGAGAGGAACCAGCGAGAGGAAAAGTCCAAGCCTGACTCTGCTGCTGATTTTAGCTCTGCCCAGAGCTCCTGCCTGGCATCTGCAAGACACACAGACTGGCACAGATACTACTCAATGTCCCCTGTGGCAGAAGATTTAGTACCTCTGCCCAGGGTGACCACTGGCAGGAAACAGCAGAGAAGGGATCTGGGGCCTGAACACAGGTTCTGATGGGATGTATGTCAGTGCAGCTGGAACCAGGTTCCCAGACTGGGGCAATGAGGATAGAAGCCTCTGTTAGAGCAGGGACCCTAGGCCAGAGCACTGAGCCCCAAGCACAGATATAAGGGCCATGCTGATTCAGCTGGAGCAGGGGTTAAGCAGCTTCTATCACACTTCCTTAGCTCCATCCCAAGGCTCCTTAGAAAGAAGGAACTGTTAGAGCACAAAGCCTGGGGAGCCCCAACAAATCCTGTCCTGGAGAATTGATACATGATGTTTCCCTGGCTGAATCATGTAGAAGCCTGAACCCAGGCAGTCCAAGGAGAGTGAAACTATCTGGTGGGCATGATCCCACCACCCAGCTTCCCAGGAAGGACACCAGGATTCTGTCCAGAGAGCTCCAGAAGTGATCACAAGATGCCATGGCCAAAAGGAACCTAACCCCCAATGCCACCACATCTGTGCCATGGCCTCACCTCCCACAGATGGGAATTCCATATCCAAGCCCCATCCCAGCTCTCAGAAATCTCCCCCTGGCACATGGGTGCCCACATTTAGGTGCAGTCAGTGAAGAGCAGCACAGGCTGCTGTGTTCTAGTGGGCATTAGAGGGACAGCATCTGTCATCACAGAAATCTCTCTTTACCTTCATTTAAATCACTTGCCAACTCCCAGTCTTTGCTGTAGGACTCTGGTCTGCAGGGGAGGGTGGACAGGGATTGGGAGACAGAGAGATCACCAGGTCAGTCCAGTTCTTAGTCATTTCCTTGCCCTAAGCAGGCAAAGGCTCAGATGCCTGGCATGCAGAGCCAGGTCTCACAGTGGCTCCGCACAGGGGAAGCCAGAAGCTGAGGTTGTGGGTGAAATCCTACCAGTGGTCCTACGAGGACCAGCTGCCAGGCACTGCAGCGTGATGACCCTGTCGGACATTGAGGGCAGCACGAATCCCATAAGGCACCGCTTCACCTTCAGCAGTTCCAGATCTCAACCAGCAACCCATGTGCTGGGCTTGAGAGTGCCTCCTCGAGCTGTCTGCCCAGTGGACCCCCAAGTCTCCAAGGGACACATTCCTCAGGGTAACAGGAGGCCAGACCTTTGCCCGCAACTGCAGGTCTTGCCTGTGCATGCTCTGGGACAGGCGCGGCTCTGTGCAGCAGCTTGTTTTCTGCAGGGGCTGGAGAAGGACAGCCCACTCTGCACTGGGATGTCAATGTCCTATCACAGGACAGGATTGGGAAGAGACAACACAGCCATGTCCATCAGCACCTGTCTCCATCACAGAGGACGGGGAATGGTCTGTAGAACATACTCAGTGCCACTGTAGAGCTTTGCTAGAGACCTGCATGTGCAATAGCCCCCAAAAGAGGGGGTGGGAGGAAGGATTATCCCCCTCTGTTGCTGGGGAAACTGAGGCATGGAAGGGGCAGTGAGTCACTTGCCCAAAGCCACACAGTAAGTGGCAGAGCTGGGAATAGAACCCAGGAGTCCTGACTCCTCCTCTAGTGTAACTCCATTAGACGGCGTTTGTTCGGATGGTACCTGGGCTCCCCGATCTGGACGTTGTAGTAGTTCAGAGTGTGATTCCTGTCCCCAACTGTGATGCTCACAGAGCGATTCCTCTGCCAGAACTCGTACTCTACCTCCAGCAGATGGATATTCTCCCTGGGAATCAGACCACAGGCATGGTCAGTGCCTCTTCACGGAGCAGTCTCTTTCCATGAGGAACAAATCACCCAGTCATGGGTCTGCCCAGGAACTGGGGGGGGGACAGGAAGCCCAGTAGGGAATGAACCACTCCAGGGAACTTCCCAGTGGGTGTTGCTCGGTGTATGCTTTGAAGGGCATACACAGCACAGACCATGACCTGGAGCAATGCTCCTGCTGCCTCCAACACATGCTGGCCAAGCAGAGTGCAGACCACGCTGGCCCTGGGACCAGTCAGTAGATGGCTCATGTGGCAATGCTGTACCCAATATTACAGCGATGGGCTCTTGCTCAGACTAGCCAGGCTTATGGGGGCCTGGGGTGTGCTTGGAAATCTCAGAGGAGGAGAGGGCATATGCAGGGGCATGTGTGCACCCAGGGAGGGGGCTCTGCCTATTGTGAAAAGGGGGTGGGGTAAGAGTCACAGACACCTGGAGTATGGAGCACCCAATGGACAGAATCATGGCCACTCCAAGTCCCATCCTGTCTGCACATGCAGACAGTGCCCACCCTCACTGCTATGCAAGATCCTCATTGGTGCCATGGGAGACGGGGGAGCTTTATCACCTTAGGTTACAGGGTGTGACGATACAGCCTATATGATTTTATAAAAATATGCTAATGAGTGAATATAATGTAACTGGAATATGCTTCATGCAAAAGGTCTCTTTTAAGGTATCGTTACAAAGCTTATAATCTACTGAGCGTGATCATCCTATTTGGATAAATGTAACACTCTTGTATCTGAAACTAGAAATATGAAATATAACTCTGAGGGCCTATTGTAATTATGCAAAGTGTGGGCCATTAATGGTGTCCAGTCTGAGGAAAAAAACGTATTGAAGCATCTCTGAGGGTGAGATTATCTGTGTTCAGTTTGATTAGACATAGATTTGCGCATTCTATTTTATTTTGCTTGATGACTTACATTGTTCTGTTTGTTACTACTTGGAACCACTTAAATCCTACTTTCTGTATTTAATAAAATCACTTTTTACTTATTAATTAACTCAGTATCTATTAATACCTGGGGGAGCAAACACGTGTGCATCTCTATCAGTGTTGTATGGGGCGAACAATTTATGAGTTTACCCTGTATAAGCTTTATACAGGGTAAAACGGATTTATTTGGGTTTAGACCCCATTGGGAGTTGGGCATCTGAGTGTTAAAGACAAGCACACTTCTGTGAGCTGCTTTCAGGTAAACCTGCAGTTTGGGGCAAGTAATTCAGACCCTGGGTCTTTGCTGGAGCAGATGGGACTGTCTGGCTCAGCAAGACAGGGTGCTGGAGTCCTGAGCTGGCAGGGAAAACAGGAGCAGAGGTAGTCTTGGCATATCATTTGGCAGCTCCCAAGGGTGTTTCTGTGATCTAACCCGTCACACAGAGTGCCAACCCATGTCCTCTGCAGCCATCTGGACCTGATCCTGAGGGAGAGCTCAAGGGATTGGCCCCAGCCATGGGGGATGGGGGAAGAGGTAAGGAGAATCCACCCCTGCTCCCTAGGACATACAGGGTACTGGTGATGCCTAGCAGAACCTCATGCCCACCTGAGAAAGTCTGTGTCATTGGCATGGGCCAGGTAGGCATCCATCATCAGAGTGAGGAAAGGTGGCTGGCTCCGGCGTAGGTAATAGACTCGCCCTCCATTCGGGATGTGCCCATACCTGCCCATCAGGGGAGAGACCATGTGTTACACAATCCCAGGGGAGGAAGATGAAGGGCCCTGCAGAAGCCTCCCCACTTCCCACACTGCATTTGGAGCAGGGCCCTGCAACTGTGAGGAGATGGCAAAAGTTGGAGGACAAGATGACGTATGCCCCTCATGACAACGGTCCCCGCACAAGCATCCTCAAAGTGACACCCTCTCAGCAGAGGGCACTGCCAGAGCCATGGCTGTGTCACTTGCTCAGCTCCTCATGCTTGGACAGGGAAGGAGTGGCTTCAGAGTTGAGGGAGGAAGGTAACGAGCCTCCAGCCAGCCTCCTCTCTCTAAGTGCTTTAGGTCAGGGTCTCACCTTTCCACCAGGTACAGGAAGTTCTGTATCATCCCCTTGGCCGTGGCTGCCATTTCAGAGAGGAGCAGCCCTTCGATCACCCAGTAGGAATCCCTGCAGCACAAAAGAAGCAGCTGCACAAGCGATACCAGATGCTTTGGGCTTGTGGCCCTGCATGAACCAAATGTAAGATGGTCCATGCTCACACCCACTCTGCCAAGCATTGGGATTGAGGCCAGGGCTGAGGACAGTGTGTCTGCACCCACACCTTTCAGTCATGGCCGCACCTAGTGTGTGACAGGACAGCTTGTCACATCGTTTCAACAAGTACAATTATTTGAAACAACCCCCGTGTGTGAGGTTTGTGGGGTGTAGGGGTGTGTGTGTGTGTGTGACAGAGGTTTGTGGGGTATAGGGCTCTGTGTGTGAGAGGTTTGTGGGGTATGGGGCTGTGTGTGTGAAGTTTGTGGGGTGTAGGTGTGTGAGGTTTGTGGGGTGTAGGGCTCTATGTATGTGTGTGAGTGAGGTTTGTGGGCTGTAGGTGTGGGGGGGGTTGTGGGGTATAGGTCTCTGTGTGTGGGCGGGGGTTGTGGTGTGTGTGTGAGGTTTGTGGGGTGTAGGTGTGTGTGTGTGAGGTTTGTGGGGTATAGGGCTGTGTGTGAAGTTTGTGGGGTGTAGGTGTGTGAGGTTTGGGGGGTGTAGATGTGTGTGTGTGAGGTTTGTGGGGTGTAGGGCTGTGTGAGAGAGGTTTGTGGGGTGTAGGTGTGTTTGGAGGGTTGTGGGGTATAGGTCTTGGGGTTGTGGTGTGTGAGAGAGGGTTGTGGGGTGTAGGTGTGTTTGGAGGGTTGTGGGGTATAGGTCTCTGGGGGGGGTTGTGGTGTGTGAGAGAGGTTTGTGGGGTGTCGGTGTGTGAGGTTTGTGGGGTGTAGGTGTGTGTGTGTGAGGTTTGGGGGGTGTAGGGCTGTGTGAGAGAGGTTTGTGGGGTGTAGGTGTGTTTGGAGGGTTGTGGGGTATAGGTCTCGGGGGGGTTGTGGTGTGTGTGTGAGGTTTGTGGGGTGTAGGGCTCTGTGTGTGTCATTGCGAACCCCGCCTTCCCGAGCGCCCAGCCCAGCGCACTCGGCCGCTAGGGCTCAGTCAGTGCCCAGCTGCCCCCTGGCGGCGGGAGCGGGTAACTGCACCGCTGATAGGCAGGGCTCGCCGCGGGGGGGCCTGAGTGCGGACCCTCCCCGCCCCGACGCCCGCGCGCGGAACCGTTAGCGGCCGCTTCCGGCGCGAGCCTTCTCCCCCCACTACCCCCCGGTCCTCAGGGCGGGGCGCGTGCAGCTTGCGGGGGTAGGTTACAGGTGTTAATGGGGGGGGGCACTAGGGTTTCAGTGGTTCTTGCACTGGAGGCAGAGCTGTGGGGGGGAAAGGGGTGTATGTGGGGGGGTGCACTTTGCGGGGTCGGGGGGGTCACCAGGGGCTGCATGCCAAGACCTCCAGGCAGTGGAGCTGCAGGGGTGTGGTGGGGTAGAAAGGGTATGTCTGTGAGGGGGGTGCAGCCGGGTGTTTGTGGGGGTTATTAGGATCTGGGTGGGCACTGCTTTCCCTAAAGAGGGGTAATCCCCTCCGAGATGGGGCATTGGGGGGCGTTTGGACCCATCACAAACCCAGTTCACACCTGTTGCTGCCCATAGGCCGCACAGTCAAGGTAGAGGCTTGCTAGAAGGGGCTTGGAGTGAATAACAACAATCATTTGCCCCTTCCCAGCGCCTTTGTCCAAAGAGCTCACAAAACTTTGCTGGCACTAACTTGTTCAGTCTCACAGGTCCCTGTGCGCCGGGTGGGTGAGTGCCATTCCCATTCGACATATAGGGAAGGGCCCCACAGTGGGTGAAGCTGAAGATAGACCCAAGGAGTCCTGTCTGTCTGTTTCCCCCAGCGCTAACCACCGGACCACTCTTCCAGAGCCAAGAAGAGAGCCCAGGAGTCCTAACTCTTGGCCCTGGCTCTCGCCACAAGACCAGGCTGCCTTCCCTGCAGCACAGAGAGTTCTGCTTTGAGTGCTGGCCGAAAGGATCATGATTTAAATAGTAATGTTTTTCACTGGTAGTTGCTGGTTCTGGTACAAATAGCTCCATAGCCAGTATGGTGCCCATCTCAGTGCGGTTCATGACATCTGAGCTTGAGTATGGAATTGTACTCATGCTGTCTGAATTAGTGTATGTAGACTGGCAGGTTGTGGCATACAATCATTGTGACATATTGTTTCTTCAGTTCCTACTTTATCCAGTTGTGTTTCTCTTGCCACCCTTTACTTGGGGCTTTAGCTTCACCTTTCATAAAGTGGGACTCTATGGAGATCACATTATGCTGAAAATTCATGTTATAGTCTTTTATTTTTACTCATCAAATGTGACATTACATTTTTTGTCAGGTAACAATGACAAGTAACACAGTAAAAGTTGATGAAAATAGAAGTAAGCGTAGAAAGGAGATGGAGGTGAGTGGTTTTCTCTGACTTTGATGGGGGAGAGGAATGGACAAGGGAACCCTTCTAGGGCTTAGGGGAGCTCAGTTAAAATGCCCATTCAGTTTGTGCTCTCTTCACTGAGACTGCCATGGATAACTGTCCAATACGAACCGGGGTCAGACCACCATCTCACTCCATGTAAACTACAGAAGAGTTGTATGGTTTTCCTGAGTGCATTAGAAGATCACAGAATAAAGCTTTTGCTTTTCACGACAAACAAAATTTGACTTACTTACAGCTGCACTTCTCTGTAGGGCTTATCTTGATTGAAAACAAAACTTTAGGTTGCATAGAATCAGGTTGTCTATTGAACCACTCAAATATCTCAACTCAGTATTGAAAACAGATTTTAATTTCATCCATCCCCATGAATCAGCTTGCTTTCTAGCAGGTGGGAATTTGAAATTTCATTGTTACCTCTTATTCTGACTGGAATAATAGTGTCAGGAGTTCAAGTGCCGTCTTGAACATGGTAAACTTTATTATCTTTCTGAGCTGATAATGCTAGCTTTTGTAACCACTCAAGTACTCAGGGAAGACAGGACCAGTCTGTACAGTTAAGTCTCTTTTGTGTTTTTTCATTTCATTGTGTGTTAATGTAGCATTTTGCAGCACAGCCACATGCCGGGCCTGTCAAAAGTCAAAACTGTTGGCATTGTGGGAAAATCTGTACAACTATCTCATACTGCCTCATCTGTTGGTGCTCAGAGCAGAAGATTGTTGCTTTTTTCATATGGTAAAGTGCACTTTAGAGTGACCTTTGGCAAGATACCAGGGAGGCAAAACTGACTAGCTGGTTTAAGAGGGCTTGTCTATACAGCAGAACCATATTATAACCTGTTAATCACATTACCTGTTCAGATTCAGGATGGAGGCATAGTACACTCACATGGTTAAGAACACAAGCTGCATGTGAAGTCAGCAATACTATAACCTTAATTTAAAATAAAATCCAAAATGCAGGTCCAAACTGCAAAGTTTCAAATTCCTAAGAACCTATACTACCATGCATTTTTCCCATGTGTTTTGTTACTAGAATGAAGCTTCAGAAAGTCCTCAGTTGTCCTCCCTGGAAAGACCAGACCTGGCTCTTTCTGAAAGCTCACAGTCACTTTACAAACCTGAAGCACTGGAAAAGGTTTTAAATGGTGATGTATTAAAAATATTCAGATCTACTCAGACATATCAATGTTGACATGAACCACTCAATTCAAGCCTTTGAAATAAAATAAATATTTGTATTAACAGATATGAACAAGGAAATTAATAACTTGTTGTCAAAATATGCCCATATTTTAAGGCAAGTCAGCTTTAAACTTTTTATACAATTTTTATATACTTAAAATAACATGGGATAATTCTTGTTTCTTAAAATATTTTTAGTCTAACTACTTGCCAACCTTGAAATGTGGATAGGATGCAATGTGGTTTGATGGGCTAATGCTTTTCACTGCATGGGGTGTAATTCTCCCCTTGATGCAAGCTCATAGTTCTGACTAGTGTTAGAGTATTGCCAGATTGATCAAAAAACTTTATTTTTAACCTCAGAACAAAATACAAAATCCATCTTTTTGCCCTAGCCTTCCTATATGCTGACACTGGAATACAAATACATGCAGTTCTTTTTATTGAAAAAACAAGATAAAAAGCCTGCCAGGACAGGAAGACAGAAATATTGTTAGTTTTTTTTTTTTTTTTTCCAACTGATGGAAGGCACTTGGATACTACAATGATGAGTGCTAATATAAATACCTAGATGATTGATAGATAAAGGTGGGATATGGTGTGGTGAAGTGTCTGCAGTGTCAAGAAACTGAAGAAGGAAAAAAATAACCCTAAATCCTGAAATAACAAACTCCTCTACTTAGTCTGTGAAACTGAAGAGTTAATTTAGTCATATATTCCACTGACTGATAGACAACTGATTTATAAGCAAAGCATTAAAGCAATTCCAAATATCAGTAGTAGTTGAGAGTGTTAATATTTTTAAGTATTTAGTTTAACATTAGGTTTTTTTCCAATTAAGTGAGAGAGCGGCAATGGATGCTTCTTATGTACAAGAGCTTGATGGAATCTTGAACGAAGCGAGGACCATAGAAAATCACTTGAAGCAGAAAAGAGAGAGTCTGAGACACAGATTCACAGTCATTGCAAACACCCTGCAAAGCTAAAATTGATTTTGTCTGGCAAATAAGCTGAAATGTAGGGCACAGCGTGTTGGTCATGTATGGTGTTGTATACGAGAACATACGCTGTAAGGGAAGGTGCAGGGTTTCATACATATTTAGCTTTCTGTATGTATCTTTAACAGTTCAAGCAATTTTTAACACTTTTGGCAGCAGCATACTTTATTGAAATATAGCAAAAAATCAAAACAAAGAGAACAGACAGTAATTAGTGCAGTGTTAATTAGTGATACAAAACACTGATCTCCATGATAAAACCTGTGCCTTTAAGTGGTTTTTAAAATCAAGTCATAAGTTTGTCATCTTTACTGACTTGCTTATTCTGAGCCCTGGGTTCCCTTCCCTTGAGCATGTTGAAGAGATGGGAAGAATAAAATAAAGGGAGCCTGGAGATCCTAGGGCTTGGAGCTATCACAGGAGAACAGAGGCGGGGGATTTTATCAAACATTGTCATGATTAAATTTTCCCCCCAGAACTTACATGACATCCCTTATCAAACTTGGCTAACAGTATAAATGAAAATAGCCTTTAAATTGTTTTTCCACTTACTGATTTTCTGTTAATGTTTGTTTTTATACTGCGGATTTGATTCTACAAACAATTCTTACTAGAATAAATATTTTTTTTTTGGTCTCAGAACATAGAGAGAGGAAGGAAGCTTTGGAATGAGGGAGCTCTCAAGGATCTTATTCCATGAAGAGTGTAAAAATAGCTTTTGGCAAGATTTATTTGAAAATACACTTTAGCTCTTCTGTTGATTTTAAACGAATCATAGGGTAACGTTAACAGTAGTTTGGGTCACATTGCCAAATTCCCAGGCAATATATTGAAAATTAACCCCATACTATGTCAGTATTGTGTGGCGTATATACAATTTACTTAATACTTAAGTAGTATTTGAACAATTTTTCTTCACTGTCTATTGACTGAGTTCAAACGATGATTCATAAAATGTACAGGATATCATTTGTGCAGTTTGCCAGACTAATTAATAAAGAAAACCACTAGAAAGTCCTGTAGGATGATGCCTAAATATCTTTGAAAATCTGAATCTTAGTCTCCTTCTTACTTTGCATCCATTTTATAAGAATATTACGTTAGCTTAACAATTTTGCCTATTCTCTTTTAAAATAAATGATGATATTGCTGTTAAGGGGTACTGTAAAAGGTTAACTTGGGAGAATGGGAGAGGTATGTATAAGACAACTAAAGTTTGTAGAATGTCACGGTAGCTGCAGTCATAACCTTCATAAACTTAAATTTACAGATGGCATCACTGTTAACATGTTAATATTTAATGTGCACTACTATGGATTGTATGTTTGTCTTGCCAGACCTTCCACCTTAACTTAGACAAAATCAAAATGTGAAGACACTGGAATTATCAACCTTAATTTAGAAATAATACCAACTAATATAATATTTTTGTTTACTACTCTAAAATGTTTATCTTAGACTAAGAATTTGACTTTAAAAAAAAAAAAGAAAACTTGAAAAATTGTGGTTATTTATAGTTTTACAAAACTCCTTTCAAAATGTTTACTTTATAAAGTATAATGATGATAAAAAGGACAGGTCAGCACTCTTGTTTCTGAATGTAGACACCTAAATCCTTATTTAAGCACCTAAGTAAACATAATCTGACTTTCATTGGTGCCAGGGCTGCTCCAGGCACCAGCTTAGCAAGCAGGTGCTTGGAGCGGCCAATTCAAAGGGGCGATACCGTCTGGTATTGGGGCGGGACCTCTGGGTCTTTGGTGGAAATTTGGCGGTGGGTCCCTCATTCCCTCTCTTCCTCTTTGATCTGCCGCCGAAGAATCAGCTCGATTGAACTGTGGCCAAAGCGCTTTGCAAAATTCTAAAATCTATTTAATAGGACTATAATTTATAGATATAAGTGCACGTCTTTTAAGTATGATTGCACAGTCAGGCATTAAGGTGCACTTAAATGCAAGGTGTTCATCTCTGAAGAATCATCCTTGTTTTTGTGTAGTCATGTCTTATTCTTTTTGCATCTGAATTGCTTCATGTAAAATATTCATAACTTTTATGTCAGCCAAGGTATAAGCATCTGCAGAAGATGTTACATATGTTGGAACTCCATTCTAGTGAGTATGCTTTATAGTCCAAAGACACATTGAAAGTAGTCATCTGTCGTGTCCATAGTACCTGAACTTAGACAGTAAACTATACACTGCATAGTTAAATGAATTGTCAAAAATTTAAAAAAAATCTTATGACATGTTTTGTTTTTTTAATGGGCAGACATGAAGTTTGTCTGACTTTGAAATAGTTACTTATATGCATTTCTAAAGTGCTTATCATCATATTATCTGGGTAGCAAATACATGGAATTAAAGATAGATTAAATTTCTCCAAAGAAGAACAAAACATCCATCTCTTCCCTATGTGCATTTAGGCAACTACTAAAGGAATGTTATCAACTTGGTTATTTAAAAAAAATCAACTAATTATATAAAGTTTTAGCTTCTGTACAGAACATCCTTTAAAATAGTATGTCCAGAATCTTTAGAACATTTCCTTAGAGAAAAAGGTTTCTCCTTCCCTGTTGATTTTATAGAAGTCTTTTCATCAGTGTAGAAACTGACGGACTGGCTGACTTCATGTTTCAGTTTCTCCCAGTTGAAAAAAGAATCTGCAGGGACCATCTTACTGGCTAAAAGTATCAGTGTGCTCCTTCTGTGTGCCTGTTGGCTGCCTGTTAGTGTTCTGCACAACTTCTATATAGATAGATAGTGTTCATAGCACAGTAGTTTCCTCGCTGATTATTTTAGTTCCCTTCTCTGATATACCAGAGTATCATTTTGCTGTTTTTATTATCTTGTCCACACTGATGGTGATATTTCTTTACTAATCGCCTCTCTCAAATATCTCAAGATTTACTGGGGAAATAAACAAACAAAACTGTCTTTATCACCTACAATGAATCTAGAAGCTGCTCCATATTGTCATTGAGGAATGAATTACCTATGGACTCCAACTGGCACCTTTCCCATCACAATCCGCTTTCCAGTTTTACTGAGGGAGGTTTGAACTGAAAATTAATTGGCTTTAAAGCTGCTAGATCTGATCAGCAAAGCTCAACTGGCAATTACTTTTCCTTTAAGCTTCTCCCCTACTGTTTAAACTGTACTGCCTTAGTAAGTTTAAAAAAAAATGTAAAATCTCAGATCAATAACAGAATATAAATCTACTTTTAAAAATAGCAAATAGTCCTAGGGTGAAATATTAGCCGTGCTGAAGTAAATGAGAGTTTTGCAGTTGACTGCAATAGAGGCCCAGATTTTATCTCTGCTCTTTAAAACTTTCTTTTTGGTGGTGTGGAGAGGCATCTCCATTACAGGAGGTTGGCAACCATGGAACCCATTCTGTAGAGTCCTCTGCTAATTTTTTTGTGGATGATCTACCTAGGATACCACATCATCCATCCAAATCTCTTTTTCTGCTTCATACTCTTCTGCTATTAACTTTCCCTTCCAGTGCCCGTGAACATGCATCACCTGCTGAACTTCTTAAAAATTAATGTAAATCAAATCTTTCTTTTCTTAAGTTCTTTAAATAATGTTTGCTGTGTTCCAATGATCTGCAATACTTTTTCATTGATTATGTGGTCTATCCATGATATTTTCTGAATTACTCCATAAGATCATAATTCTAAGGCTATAGTTTCTTTATTACTGATCGTTGGCATGTCCATGTTTCACAGCCATAATTTAATACGGGCCAAATGTAAGTTTTAAGAGTTAGGATTTAGTCTCCAAATTATGTCCCTTCTGATTAGATGTTTATTCTTCCAGAATGTCTTGCTCTTGCTGTTCTGGTGCTGACTTCAGTATCCAATCTTCCATCTTCTGTAATGATGCTTACTAAGTAGTGATAATTTCTCACTTGCTGTACAGCTGTGGTATTCACTGCAATCTTGCATGTTTTCCCAGAATCCTTCCTTTAACTACCTGATTTTGTGTTCAGGGTCCTGTTTTCCCAGCAATAGGCATGTAAGGTATTGGCTTGTCTCAGCCCACGACAGATCCACTGGCACACCCAGCATCTCTTTTCAGGCAGTTTTATTTTCCAAACATAAGCAAAAACAACAAAAGAGTTATTCGGCCCACCATGGGCTACAAGCTGCCAGGGAATTTTCCCCTTTGCCTTTCTCAGTCCTTTCTTGTGCAATAGGATGTGAAGCAGGAAGGCCCGAGAAAGGCAAAGGGGGAAATTCCCAGGTAGCTGTAGCCCCAGGGTGGGCTGGGGAACTGTTTTGTTGTTTTGGGATATGTCTACGTTGCACTTTAAAATCTGTGGCAATGAGTTTCAGAACCCGGGTCCATAGACTCAGGCTCATGGAGCTTGTGCTGTGGAACTAAAAATTGAGCTATGTAGATGTTTGGGCTTTGGTGGAGCATGGGCTTTGAAGCCCAGGGTGGGCCCCTGAACCTGAATATGCGTGTTATGTAAACTTTGTACACAGTAGGTTTTAGGGCTGCCACTTAGCAAGTCAGACTCCTGTACCAGATCTGGGTTGGCTACAGAGCTTCCTTCCCAGCGAGATATACTGGATGTGTTGGGTATAAGATCCTTTAATGTACTGCCAGGTATGGCTGAGGATAGCCTAAATAAGGGAAGTTTCATACAGCACCATGTAGTGGCTGAATAGTATAATAAAGTCTAGCATGCCATTACAGTCTACACACCTGTTTTTAGAATCAGCTTGACTGAGACTGTAGTAGACCCAGGTTCTGAGACTCACTGCTGCAGGTTTTAAAACACACTGTAGACATACCCTGGGGTTTGAAAAATAAAACTGCTTGAAAAGAGACTCTGAGTCTGGTAATGGTCCTTCATGGGTTGGGGACAAGCCAGCACTTACAAGGTGTGATAACACAATCGCTTAAAGTAGTGCAGGGAACTGCACCTTATGTTTTGAAAGATTCATTACTATTCTTACATGTTGGGTTTTGCATAATTACAAATGGAAACTATATTTAGATCTGAATTTATGTGCATATGTGGATTGTGGCAATATATGTTCACTCTCTAGGCTGGGGCAAAACACTTTTTGGCCATTTATTACATAAAAACATAAGAATGGCCGTCCTGCGTCAGACAAAAGGTCCATCTAGCCCAGTATCGTGTCTTCTGACAGTGGCCAATGCCAGGTGCTTCAGGGGGAATAAACAGAACAGGTAATCATCAAGTGTTCCATCTCCTGTTGCCTAATCACAGCTTCTGGCATCCAGGATGCTATATTCTTATCGAGACAAACAACTGCAGGGGAATCAAGGTGGAAGGGACTATTACAGATGCAAATATAGTGAGGCAGATACATAACCCCACAGTTTTCACTCACTTTTTCAACTGTGTCACAACCTTTAGCTTCAAAAAGACTAGGAGAAGTTAGTATCCAAGTGTACATACATTCAGAACTAGCAATGTATATAATGGGATAATTCTCAATTGTGTAATGAAGATGCAGCACAATTTTAAAACCACTTAATCTACCGTATATCATATTTACAGAGTACATGATAATGCAGTGCAGAAGTTTTACTGTGACAAGAATTTCGGATGACAGCGGCAACCACAAGTGAATTGTGCATCTCATTCCAAATATGCTCAGAAAAGTTTTTCATACTTCAACATCATATATTCTGTATAGGCACATACTTCACAAGAAGAACTTTCAGTGCACATCATCACAAGTTGCTTATTTTAACTGTACCTTTATGTAGGCACATATATGAATGCAACAAGTATTTATCTCAATAATTCAGCATTACTAGATTGATTTCCCCTATTTTAATACATACTTTTTTTAAATTGACAGGGGAGGGGTAGCTCAGTGGTTTGAGCATTGACCTGCTAAACGCAGGGTTGTGAGTTCGATCCTTGAGGGGGCCACTTAGGGATCTGGGGCAAAAATCAATACTTGGTCCTGCTAGTGAAGGCAGGGGGCTGGACTCAATGACCTTTTAAGGTCCCTTCCAGTTCTAGGAGATTGGTATATCTCCAATTATTATTACATTACATTACATTTTAAAAATATATTGCATATAATAGAAATATTTATGGAGAGGAAAAATTAATTATAAATCAGACAAATGCACTATTATCAGAGTATCCCAACTGTGACATTTCACATTTCTTTTTCTGAAGCAACTTCAAGAGTGACTTTACAATTTATTATAGTTCACTGTCTGCCTATTGTTTAAAACAATTTAAACCCTTATGCTAGCTCTAGTTCTCTGAACTGCTGCTGTGACCACAGTAGTGCTTTCTAAATGGCCAAGATCTTTAGACAAAATACAATGGGGACATCTTGTCTCCTCTCCAAGGCAAGAGTTACTGTTGTGGTGGTTGAGTCCATTGAAAGCTGCTCAGTAGTGTCAATGCTGAGAGAGAATTTGAATGTTCCATTAAAGCACACTGCAATCTCCTTCATTGTTGAATGCAGATCTTTACATGTCTGGTGAATGAGACCTGAATGGTCTCTAATTCATTAAAAAATATTTTTCACTTTTAAAGAGGGGAATGAGCTCTTTATCTGGCAAGCCATTGGTTTCAGTTAACAGTTAAAATTATACTTTGATCTTTCCAGATTTTCTCTGTAAAATAAACTGGAACATAACACATCATTGGTTGATATCAGGTTTTCAAACAAATATACCAATCATATTGTGGTGCAAAGTGATCACTGCTGTCCAGTACAATATAGTGTGTGGAGAAAGGCCCACCTTCTTCTAAAATAGAATATAGGTTACTATCAGTGGCAGGATATCTGATTTGACTGACTATTGGTCTAATGTGATATGGCAAATGGTATGTTCTAAAATTCTGAGATGCTTCAGAGTCTAGGTAAAAAAGGTCACCCAGCTCGTGAAATGACTGCTGAGACTAAGTGGAAAGGATTTTTGAAAGAAAAAGATACCATCCTTTATCAAGGTTGCTTGGAGCCCTGGGTACCTGGGCACATATATTGTTTCTTCCCTCCTTATGTGCACTCCCACATCCCTCAGCACCACTCGCAATAAAGTATCATGGCATCAGTACCTACTGCGACGTAACTTATGCACCTGATAACTCCATGCTTCAATTTGCTAATATAAAATAGGAATAGTGCCATATGTGAATGTTTTGAGGTTTGACTCATGCTTGGAAAGTATTTTGCAGGAACAGTTTAAAAAATACTAAGTGCTAATAATTCTTTATCAGGATCTGAACAGAACAGTCTCTGCTGGGAGCCCCTGACTTTCAGTAGCTAAGAGAAAATGATTCTGAAAGCTACAGATAGTTTGCTTACTGGTGAAACTATTATGCTTTATGCAAAGCTCTTCAGTGAAGTTCTGCCTGTCGGAGCTGGGAAACGTGCAGTCTTAACTATACATCATTCATATACTCACCTAGCCCAATCTGCATAACGACATAAGCACCGCTGAGCTGCCTAGAGCAACTGATAACTCCAGAGCAGCCGCTTTTGCCTTAGGATTTATTTCTAAGGGAGACTGGTTCTTAGAATAAAGTCGCCCCCTCATGAACAGCTAGAGCACTGCACGTGCACTTCACCACGATGCGGGTTTAGCTGGCTGCTGCACTGTGCAGGCTCATCCCTACCATTGTACAGACAGACACTCAAAGCTTTTATTCTGAAGGGATGGCCTCAGCCCGTCCTACTCAACACATCCATCAGTGCTAGCTGCACAGTACCACTTGAGCACTTGTACCTTGGATCTGCGGCTTTATTCAGAGCTGAGGCTCTTCCAGATGTTTTCCCAAATCCTTCTGTTTGCCATCAGTCTCCTGCCTGCAAATGTGGGACATTTCCTCTGCTGTTTGATAAAATCCATCCCAGGTAAGAATCCCCTTCTCTCTCTCCTGCAAAGGGGCTGACAGATCTCCTGCTCTTAGAACTGCTGCTGGAGACAGGTCAGTAGAGGAATTTTATTTCTAATAGAAATTAGGAATTACATGATTCAAGGAGTTTGCTAGACAGCATGGAGATCCCTAGTTATTTTGCAAGCCAATGAACAGGAGGGGCAAATGCATTGCACAGATTATATCAGATTATAAATGGAAAATGCAGGTTTAGAGCTGGGGAAACCATTGGTAAACAGCAGCGTTTCTGCAGGGAGTCTATTGTCATAGAGGAGGCAGGAAGAAGCCGCCGTACAGAGTTCTGTGCAGTAGCTCCAAGGGACTCAGCAATATATGCTACCGTGAAAAAATTTGAAATCTGCTCTGCTTGCTTAACAGAGAGATCTGTCATAACCCATTGAGATCTGGAGGTGAGCCATAAAAGAAAGGAATTAACCAGATTCCCCGCTGAATTTTCTTTGGTAGAAAATGTTTGGATATTTTTCCAAGCCTGTCTTGTGATGATGTTATCCAGTGTGTTTCTCAGGATACATATTTAGGAGCAACCCCAGAGTCTAACTCTTTAATCAAATCTGTTGCTAAATTAGTGAGGAATGACAAGAAATCCAATATCAGTCAGTTCTTTATCAGAATGGAGATGGAAAATATAAAGACTGAATTATCAACACAAAATGTCTGAGGAATGTTAGCTCCGGGCTTCAGTGCTATATGTAACGACCTCTGGCCCCACCATTTCAGATCTGGTAAAGTAAAGTGTTTTCCATTGAAAGATCCAATACTGCATGTGTCTATGGCCTTCTTGTGTTATATTTTGATAGAAGAGCTATATTTCTCCAAACAAAGCTATCAAGGCCGCGTGTATATGAAACTTCCACAGTTCTAACTTACAAAGGCCAGGATACATTTGAAGGTGGATTCTTGAATCACTCTATAATTTAGAGTGCGGATCTCTTGGTTAGTCCATCCCTCAGCATCTCCCACTACCTGCTTTCATTATACGTAAGTCATCCTTAAAGGTGAGCTCTACAGGGAGGCACATGGGACTGTGCCCTGTTTTGATTCTTTGAGTTGGGCAAAAAAGGCCTGAGGTTCCCCTCCTACCCCCCTATACCCTTTTTACCTAATTGGCAATACCAGTATTGTTTTTGCTGGTAGTCTGGTTGGAGACCCCAAGGAGATAGAATGAGATTTCTCAACTCTTAGCTGAATACTGAATCTGTAACAAGATATTTTCTTCCTGCTGTTTGTTCAGGCATTTGAGTGAAACAGGTAATGACAAAACCCCTAAACAGTCTGAATAACAATCCCTTCCTCACTCTAGCTGGTATCACTTCTCTGGAGTCAGCCATAATCCTGCTGGCTCTCCAGTTATCCATAGAGTTTTCCATGAAAAGCAGGATTTTGAGGGATTTCTGATTAAAACAAATGTTTAACAAAGAATACATCAGGCTTTGTTCATCTCGTTAAGAAGCAGAGTACAAAGGCCACTTGTTTTCCTTTTGTATGTTGCCTTTTTCTAGTGGTATCTGGGTCTCCATCTTAAAATTATATCACTTTATGGTAGTTTTGCCACCTGGTTGCCTTACTGTTAACTGTTCTAAGGCTATAAATGTAACTCTGCTCTCAGCTTAAGCTTCTGTGGACAAACCCAGCTCCTCTTTGAGCCAAACACTGCTTAAAAGAATATGATGTGATTTGTCCTTGAATTCTGCCGAAATCTGATTTGTGTGAGTTGGTGGGGGAGGGGGGGCGTTTTTGGGGAGGTTAGGTGATGAGAGATGAGCTGGGGAACTCACATTTTGGAGATAGGGAAAAATCTACTGAACAAGGAAACCCAGGCAGTCTACTCAGTTCCCCTTCTGGATCCTAGACCATAACAACGCTGCAGAAATATCTATTTAGTGGAACTGCTGCCTCTCTGTTTAAAATTTTGAAATGAAAATGTTTTACAGCTAGACTATCTAAACCAACTCCTTTCTAAATGCCTCTATCAGTCGGTATAGCCCTCAGATTTCAGCTTGTATGAAAAGACTCCCTCTCTTTCTTTCTAATGGGTTTTTATCAGCACTAATGTTGGGATTTGATGAAATACTTTATATGGAATTTAATATAATTTAATTGAGGTTTAAGAGGGAGAGGCTGCTGTACGCTGCAGGATAATTACTTTAGCCTTGCAGCCTGACTTATTTATCTAGCTGCCCTCTCCTATTAGAGCTCTAATCGGGATTTGAGGATTGGTGAGCCAGATACCCACATTGTAGGAGGGTAAATTGCCACATCTCTTCAGGGCAACATGCAGTCTTACCTATCCTTAGTAGCTTACAAAAGTTCAGCTTCAGCTTGTCAACCAGTTTCTTTTGAATTGTTCTTCCTCTGTTCTCTTGTACTGATTGCTGAATTTGTCTCCAAAGAAGTAGACATCCGGCTTTGGAGATTTACTTATCATTTGTGCAGCAATTTAATTTAATCTCAAGGATTAAAGGAGGGAGACTGGAAGATACAGTTGAGGTGGTGAAAGTGACGGATCTGGTCAATAGGAATTGCTTCCTGATAGGAAATGCCACCTCATACTAGGTGGAAATTTAAGATTGTCTAGAATTCCTTCAACCTCAGGCCTTGCTTGCACTAGGAAATGGCTCTGTTTCAGGAAGGGGCTTAGCTGTACCATTGCTGGCCACTGTTTGTCCTTGTTATGCTTACAGCTAAACCTTAGTCAGCACAGGTTAATCTAAACGAAATGCTGAACTACATCTGTCTCTTTGTGCTGATGAGGCCTTGCCAGCTGGGCTGCTGAGCCCACAAACTGAATAAATGTTGGCTTAAGAGAGTTCTCCTCAGTCTGTGCCTGCCGTGAGGCTGCTGCACCTGTTAACTGGGTTGTGTGGCCAACATTTGAACCAGGGAATTCCTCTGAAATGCTTCTCCTCAGTCTGTGATGCACATGATATTCCCTAGGTAAAATCTGCCCATTCATGCTCCACACGTGGAACCCAGTCCAATCTCAGCAGCTGGTTTATATTGGTCATGTTTTAGTTCTCTCTCTGCAAGGCACAGGGTCAGAGACTGAGGTCTAAAGTCCCCTGAGGGCAAAGATTCCCCCTGTAGTGTAGAAGAATTGGGGTAGTATCCCTTTAAATAATTGGTGAACTCTCTAGTAGCCTTCACTGTTTCTTATGTTTCAGAAGCCACTTGTGTGTATGGAGCTAGGCCTGGCATGTTCAATCTACATAGTAAGCACCCCCCACTGTGCTCATATAGTTCCTTCATATTACATTTGTTAGGTAAAGAGCAAAAGACACAACACCCCCTTACAGGATAAGTAGGTGGCTCAGTTAGCCAGAGGTGTGCCCAACCTCCAAGCCTACTGCCGCCCACCTGGGCTCTCCTGCCCGCGTCCCTTCTGTTGCTCTCCTGACTTCCGTTCTCCTGCAGCATATCTTTGCTGTTCCTCCCTTTCAGGGCTTGGCCCAGCTGTGTGTCGAAAGCCCAAGAAAAGCTCTGCGTGTCATTTTATGTCTTCAGATCACCACATTTCTTCATCTCTTCCTACGTGCCCAGCTCCTTATGCTCTGCCCAAGGTCCTGTTCCGGCTGCTCCCTTTGTCTGCCTGCTTTCCCCAGCACGCTGGCTTCCTTCACACAGAATAGCCTCCTAGTCAATGTGCACTAAGCAACGTCCCTTTCCTCTTTAAGGGTTCCTTTCCCCAGACCTCTTTCTACTGTGTGCAACTGTAAGCTCTGGGGACAGGCACTGTCCCTTCCTGAATATCAGGAAAGCATCCAGGACACTGTGGGGGTTACCATAGACTAAAAATAATAATACCATGAACCACCTCAGCCCACTCTATCCCGGTCTATATCAGGAAGAATTACCCATTGCTGACAACGGGTGCCAGCACTGGGCTCAGGTGCAGTCTAACAGCAAAGGTACAGCAGTCTAAACTTTTCAGCACGATTCTGGAAACCCTTGGCTAACCTCTGCTTGGTTTAAGTTTTAACCACAGGTGTCTGAAACAAAACTTGTGCTGGACTGAGGAATGTGGGAGCTGCAAACTATCACTTGAAGGTGGGGCTCAAGGTTTCTGGTCCTGCTTGCAGTCAGTGCAATTGGTATACATTTGGAAAGAGCCTGTTTAAAGCAAGATAGGGTGAGCTTTGTCTCACTGCTGTAGAGAGTAGTCTGTTTTTTCTCTCTCTGTTTTGCGGTTCTTGTGTGTTATTGTTCTGAATTCTAAGAAATGAAATGGTGTTATGTTGCAACCTTTTAGCAAGGGTATTTATGTGCTTATCTAATTATCTGTGTGCTGTGAAAATAACAGCACTGATGTCCATAATTTGACTTGGACTCTGCTAGTTGTTAAACTGTGCTGCTGAACTTGTGACTGACATCCATTGTTAGCAGTGAGCAATTTTTGAGTGCAGATCAGACTCACAGATTTCAAGAACATAAGAATGGCCATACTAGGTCAGACCAATGGTCCATCTAGCCCAATAGCCAGTGTTCTGACTGACCAGTGCCAAATGCTTCAGAGTGAATAAACAGAACAGGGAATTTGGAGTGATCCATCCCTTGTGGTCCAGTCCCAGCTTCTGGTAGTTGGAGGTTCAGGGACACCTGGAGCATGAGGTTATGTCCCTGACCATCTTGGCTAGGAGCCATTGATGGATCTGTCCTCTGTGAACTCAGCTAATTCTGTTTTGAACCCAGTTATACCTTTGACCTTCACTACATCCCATGGCAATGAGTTCCACAGGTTGACTGTATTTTGTGAAGAAGTACTTCCTTTTGTTTGTTTTGAATCTGCTGCCTATTAATTTAATTGGATGACCCCTAGTTCTTGTGTTATATGAAGGGGTAAATAACACTTCCCTATTCACTTTCTCCATACCATACATGCTTTTTTATGTATGCGTATAGATCTCAATCATATCTCTTTAGTCATCTCTTTTCTAAGATGAACAGTCCCAGTCTTTTTAACCTCTCCTAGTATGGAAACTATTCCATACTCCTAATAATTTTTGTTGCCCTTCTCTGTACTTTTTCCAATTCTAATATATCTTTTTTGAGATGGGATGACAAGAACTGCCCACTGTATTCAAGGTGTGGGCATATATGGATTTGTATAGTGGCATTATGATATTTTCTGTTTTATTATCTATCCCTTTTCTAATGGTTCCTAACATCCTGTTAGCTTTGCTTGGCCTCTGCTGCACAGTGAGTGGATGTTTTCAGAGAACTAGCCCCAGTGACTCCAATATATTGTTCTTGAGTTGTAACAGCTAATTTAAACCCCATCGTTTTGTGTATATAGTTCTTAGCCAGAGCAAACCATTGTGATCATCCATTCTGACCTGCATAATGCAGGCTGAAGAATTGTACCCAGCCGTTCCTGCATCCAGCACAATACCTTGTGGTTGAAGGGAAGTGGATCTTTTAGAAAGATGTCTGGTCTTGATTTAAAGACTTCAACTGGAGGACATCTCATTCCAGGCATCTGTGTTCAGCTTGTTCTCTGTTGCTGTGCATGGCACTAACTGTTGTCTTTACAGCATAAGATGTTGTAATCAGGGACTCTTTTATACTTACCAGAAATGATGAGAGGAGAGAGAATTTGGGTCTATGGCAAAACCACCTACGTGGATGGGTATAAAAACTAAGACTCAGATAGGACAGTGACAGGTATAGTGGAAATACCTTGAAAACAGAATTGTTGCAGCAGGTTTTATTCACTGTTCAGCTCTGATGCTGTAATACGTAGGCATGGGGCTGGCTGATTCCACCTCAGGGATCAGAAAGGTGTATGCTAATGTGTGCAAACCAGGCCCCTTCTGGAGAGTTGGTCACTCCCATGCCAAGCTTTTGCACTGCTAGGGATACAGAACAGTTCCAGGATTCTGATGCTCCCATCTGAAGGCCTGTTTGGTCTTTGGATAAAAAGACTAAAGCCCAGATCCTCAAAGGTACTTAGGAACCTAACTCCCATTAATTTCAGTAGGAGTTAGGGCCTAAATACCTTAGACAATCTGGGTCTAACTCCCCAGTAAGCTCTTCTGGCAGGCAGCAGGATTGCCATGCCAAGTGTTTTGGCTTTATTACCTCTGCACAGATCATGGAGATACAGGTGGGGAACTGAGTCCCAGAGAGACTAACAGTATGTCTACACTGCAACTAGGAGTGAACCTCCCAGTCTGGGTAGACAGACTCATGCCAGTGAGGCCTGAGCTAGTGTGCTAAATATAGCAGTGTGGACACAGGCTAGCCACCTGAGCTTGGACCCCAGGGACTGGGCAGGATTGGACTCAGGTTGTTAGCCCAAGCTGCCGCCCATGTCACAAGGTCCACACTGCTACGTATAACACATGAGCTGGAATAGAGCTAGTGTGAGTCTGTCTACCTGCTTCCAGCTGCAGCGTAAATACACCCTGTGTGATTTGTCTGAGGTCTCACAGGAATTCTGCGGCAGAGCAGGGAATTGAACTAGAGTCAAGCACAGGCCAGCATCATAACCACTGGGCCATCCTTCCCCTCTCCAGTCCAGGCACGGAATCAGCATGCTGGGCTTGTAAATGAGAAGTCAAAGCCCTTCCTGCCTGGGAAGTTATTGACTTTATAGAGCTGTCGTGGGAAGAGGATTTCTCCCGACTTGACCCTACTAATCGTTGCTGACGGTCTCATTGTTCTACACCCATTTGGGGGTCTGCCTTTCTAGTTATGTATTTCTAGGGTACTTATCGTCGTGATATCTCAGCAACAGCACAGTGCAAATCAATGGAGGAATCAGATGCTGCTGCTGAGAGGGTGTCACTCTAATTTGCATGAAGGCTTCTGACTGGATGCAACTGACAACAAAGGCATGGGAATGAGACCAGCATGGACAATGGAACCAGACTGATTTTTGCCCCGTAGGGACAATGAGAATGCTTGAAAATGGGATTTTCTTTTCTTTCTAAAAGTCCCTCTCATCTGTTTAATGGCCAAGATGGCCCCACTGTATACATCCTTAAACAGGGCCATAGAGCAGCAAGAGAAGTTAGTGGAGATACTGTGAATGGGAGCATTCTTCCAGTAAGGGCCATTCACCTTTTCAGAACTGGCGTGTATGGAGTCACACTATGTGCTATGCCACCAGCTCTGCTTCCTAAGCGAGCTGGGATCCCTAGGTTCTTAAAAGCCTAGCGTACTTAGAAGCTTATACGCTTTTTGGAGCAGGGTCCATCTTTTTGTTACAAGTGTGCACAGTGCCTCGCACAGTGGAGCCTGATATAGGTGCTCCTGCCATACAAATATTAGATACTAACAGTACCTTTTGCATGATGATAAGGAGAGCAGCTGAGAGGCAGCACAGCATTGTCTGCACGGTGGCTGAATGGTGGAAAGATTGCACTTACTGGGAACTGGGAATGTTGCCTCGAGGCAGGTGTGGCTCAGCTGAGGAGAGAGATGCACAGATCTGCAGATTGAGAAATGGGGAAGGGAGTGAGCTCTGAGTGTAGGTGAGAAGGACAGAATCTAGACTATGCTAGAGTTAGGTTTACAATAACATTGTCTCAGTAGCTAGCGGAGCAGAATGGAGGGCAAGGAAATAGTTTACAGGATTATAGGGCTCCTTGCTGTAAATTAAGAGTTGATAAAGTACAAACTAATTGCATTGTCAAAACAGTCATATCTCATACAGCAGTGATATCCCTGGGGCAAGTTCTGCCTTTGGTTACCCACTCAGGTTAAACAGCTTTGTACATCTAATCCTGTACACTGGCATCCCCCCAGTGGAGGGGAAGCAGTCTGGCTCTCAGAGCAGGTAAGAAACAGGAGCCTTAATAGAGAACAGTGCCACAAAAAGGGGAAAGAATGCAATCTGTCAAATAGAGGAGAAAGCTACTAAGATGCAGTTGACCTTTGTTCTACAGTTGTTGCAGCACAGGGGACTTTCTGCCTAGCAGGTGATTTGCTGGTGCCATGATTGAAAAGGGGTCTTGCATGACAAATGCATGCCCAGTTTGAGAGAAGCCTGTTTGTTCTAAAGGTGGCTTTTATGGAGGTGACCAATCCCATATCCTAGTCAGCACCAATACAGAGAGTTTGTTTTATTTTTTACAAACAAAGCTAATCCTTCTTGGTTTCCAACAGCAAGTAGCAGGCATGACTGTTAGGGAACTAAAGTGCTTTTTGCCTAGATGTGACTAGGCACATCCCCAGCAGATACTCAGATGTGCCCTTTCCCCACCCACTGAGTCATGTGCGACATCTGACTTGTTGCATCTCTGAGAAGCTGCATGTATCCCCTAGGGCATGAACATTGTGATCTTGCTCTCCTGCTCTTTGTGCCTTTACAGTGTGTGTTCAGAGCCACCCTGGGGCCATGGGAGCCAGTTAACTAAGGAACAAGCTGTACATAAATGTTCCCCTGTGGCCAGTCTCCTCTGCATTTCTAATCCACCCATTACCAAGGTATCTAGGTGAACAGAGAAACACATTTTATAATGGAGCCTCAACAGCTTGACTGAGAGGTACTGCCCTGCACCGAAGCATCATCTCCCACCACTCCTTGGAAAACCCCAGGACTGAGCATGTAGTCTGCACGCTGCTCCCAGGCTGGCTGAGCCTGGGTCTGGTCTGTAGGAGTGCTAAGGTGGCTCCTCTGTATTGCTTTCCTTACCTGCATTGTGCCCAGCCCACCTGGTAGTGCAATGAACCATCACTCAGTGGGGAGACCTAGCTGCTTGCATAGAATCTGTAATAGATCCTCTTGCACTGGTGTTGGTGGAAGAGCGGAGCCTTTGGAGGAGTTCAGCATGAGGTTTGCTCGGGAATCTATAAGCACCACTTTGTGTTTTCTCTATTTAGGTTGCAATCTATTTATTTCTGGGCACGTTGTAGTCTCTATCTCTTAGGTGGTCGTAACAAATGTCTGTATCCCTCCTTGTTGTTGTTACATGTTCAAATACATTATTTTAGCTTAGTCTTCCTGAAAAGTTCATTTCCTCCCTCTCTGCAACATATAAAAGCACCTTGCAGGTGTCTGTGCTGGATTAATCGCGGTAAGATTTAATGCACTGAATTTTCAGCTCCCTATGGCTGACAGACACTTTGAAGCAGAGCTTTATTTTGAACATCTGTTACATTTTGGTTATTTGCAGGATGTAACTCCAAGCCCAAGTTGCAGGTATCTAGGCTGGTGGCTGTCAGTCTCTAGCTTTTAGCACTAAGGGCCTTAGTCGCTTGCTGTCTTCTAACTTCTTGTTTGTTCTTTGTAGTTCTAAAGGACGTTCTGCCGAGCCCACAACAGGAGCCGGTCACCTTCAGCAACCGGAAGGGTTTGCAATGCATCTCCCCACTAATGAGAAGTGTGGAAGAGACTCCTCAGCCCATCCTGACAAAGGTCAAAGGGCACATTCCCAAGTGGCTTAATGGCAGCCTGCTAAGGAACGGGCCTGGGAAGTTTGAGTTTGGAGAGGAGAAGTAAGTCCAGATTTGATCGTACTTTCTAATGATCCCAGGCTGGGGGTTGGTCAAACCTAGAAGGCACCTTCACAAATGCATCGCAGCCATTAGGGGCCTTCCTTAGCTCTGAAGATGTGTGACCATGAGGAAATGCCTGTAGATCCCATTCTTCTAATGCAAATTCTTCTCTCATCTAGAAGCTTTCAGAACCTTTACTAGCCCCGTTCATTAATCCTCGTGACCTCCCTGGGAAGTAGGAAGGTGTTTTTCCACAGTTTAAAGGTGGGGATGCAGAGGCTGTGACCAGCTGAAGGCCACATCATGAGCTAACAAAGCTGGGGATGAAACCCTGACATCCTGACTCCCAGTGCTCTGTCTGTAACAGCCACTTCCCACTCCCACCCTGCAATCCCAGGCATCATTTGCCATCCTGATTACACTAAGCTGTCTGTGTGGCTTTAAAAACCAACCCAGCCCTCACACTGGTTGGTGTTCTTCCATTTCAAAACAAAAGTTGATCTATATTATATATATATTATATACTTATATATATATAAGTTAGAACCCAAGCCAGTGTTTGACTGAGAGTCTGTCACTCAAGCAAACCCACAGAGCTGGCTCATCTTCACATTGACTGGATGGGAACAAGAGTGGCTGATGGAGATCAGCGTACCTGATCTTCTACCTCTGCAAAACTGGTCTTCTTCAAAAGGTGTGGCAGGACATCTTCTCCTCTGCGGAGGGGATGGAATTCTGCAAAGTGCTGTAGTTTGGCCCTTTGCTCCCAGATTGTTTCTTGCTCAAGGGGCTTTAAATAACAAACAGGAGTAGATCAAAGCGTACTAGGGAATGGTTAGACATTCAGCGCACAGCAGGCTCCTGGGGATAGATTTACACCCCAGCTTGCCATGCACTAAGTGTTAGTGAAGACAAGCCCTAATATGTGTTCTATTTCTGCAGCACCATAAGCATGCAGGGGCTTTGTAGAACAACATAGTTTCAGTCCATGAAAGTTTGTGGGTAACGTTTTTAAAAGCACTAAGGCCCATTTTCAAAAGGCACTTAGGAGCTTGAGTCATTGAAAGTGAATGGGACTCAGGCTATCTCTCCTGCTGACGATAGCTCATCTCAATTGATTAGACTCTGCCTGTTGGTATGCATCCTTCCACCTTTTCATGTTCTCTGTATGTATAAATATCTCCTGTCTGTGTGTTCCATTCTATGCATCCGAAGAAGTGAGCTGTAGCTCACGAAAGCTCATGCTACAATAAATTTGTTAGTCTCTAAGGTGCCACAAGTTCTCCTGTTCTAGGTGCCTAAAGTCACTTTTGGAAATGAGACTTAGCCGCTTAAGCTGCTTAGGGTATGTCTACACAGCAATTAAACACCCGCGGCTGGCCCAGGTCAACTGACTTGGGCTCATTGTGCTTAGGCTGTGGGGCTGTAAAATTGCTGCACAGACATTTGGGCTTACGCTGGAGACTGAGCTCCAGGACCCCACATATGGGGAGGGCCACAGAGTCCAGGTTCCAGCCCAGAACCAAAGGTCTACGCAGCAATTTTTAGCCCTGCAGCCCAACCCCTGTGAGCCCTAGTAAGCTGATCCGGGAGAGCCATGGCCATGCCGGAGGTTTTTTATTCCAGTGTAGATTTACCCTTAGGGTACATCTATACTGCAAGCGGCAGCCTGTGGCAGCAAGTCTCAGAGCCTGGGTCTACAGCCAGACTCATGGGGCTTGTTGTGCTTCATAGAACCATAGGACTGGAAGGGACCTCGAGAAGTCGTCTAGTCCAGTCCCCTGCACTCATGGCAGGACACAGTATTATCTAGACCGTCCCTGACAGGTGTTTGTCCAACCTGCTTTTAAAATCCCCAATGACAGAGATTGCACAGCCTCTCTAGGCAATTTGTTGCAGTGCTTAACCACCCTGACAGTTAGGAAGTTTTCCTAATGTCCAACCTAAACCGCCCTTCCTGCAATTTAAGCCCATTGCTTCTTGTCCTGTCCTCAGCAGTTAAAAAGAACATTTTTTCTCCCTCCTCCTTATAACAGTCTTTTATGTACTTGAAAACTGTTATCATGTCCCCTCTCAGTCGTCTCTTCTCCAGACTAAACAAACCCAATTTTTTAAATCTTCCCTCATAGGTCATGTTTTCTAGACCTTTCATCGTTTTTGTTGCTCTTCTCTGTACCTTCTCCAATTTGTCCAGTCTTTCCTGAAATGTGGTGCCCAGAACTGGACAGAGTACTCCAGCTGAGGCCTAATCAGCGCGGAGTAAAGCAGAAGAATTACTTGTTGTGTCTCACTTACATCACTAAAAACAGCTGCGAAGATGTTTGGGCTTGGGTTCTGAAGCCCCTCCCGCCCTCCAGGCTGTAGAGCAGGGGCGGCCAACCTGAGCCAGAGAAGGAGCCAGACTTTACCAATGTACGTTGCCAAAGAGCCACAGTAATACATCAGCAGCCCCACATCAGCTCCTCCCCAGCTCCCAGTGCCTCCTGCCCAGCAGCGCCTCCCACTCCCTCCCCACACCTCCCGATCAGCTGTTTTGTGGTGTGCAGGAGGCTTGGGGGAAGGGGGAAGAGTGAGGGTACTGCAGGCTCAGGGGAGGGGGTGGAAAGGGGTGGAGTGGGGGCAGGGCCTGTGGCAGAGTCAGCGGTTGAGCAGTGAGCACCCCCTGGCACATTGGAAAGTTGGTGCCTGTAGCTCCAGCCCCGGAGTCGGTGCCTGTACAAGGAGCCGCATATTAACTTCTGAAGAGCCGTATGTGGCTCCGGAGCCACAGATTGGCCAGCCCTGTTTTAGAGCCTGCGTTCCAGCCTGAGCCCAAATGTCTACACAGCTATTTTTAGCACCCGGGGTCCAAGACTTGCTGTCAGTTGCTGAGTAGACGAACCCCGAGATGCTTTTGAGAATTTTAGCGTGTCTCTAAACTTGGACCCCGAGCCTTCAGACATGTAGGCACATGAGTAGCTGCATGTCTGAGGTTTCCATTGCGTTCATGCTCTCTTCCACCCACACACACACAAAGTGTTTGTAGGATCCGGTTCTCAGATTATAGCACAGATCATAACAAACACCAGGGATTTAGGAGAAGGCATAGGAGGATGTGGCACCACACTGAGCCTTCTTTCTGTGATTTTGTTTCTCTGCTCTGCTGGAAGATTTAACCATTGGTTTGATGGCATGGCCCTGCTGCATCAGTTCCAACTGGAAAATGGCATCGTGACTTACAGGAGCAAGTTCCTGCAGAGTGATTCCTATGTGACTAACAGCCGGCACAATCGGATCGTGGTCTCGGAGTTTGGAACCCTGGCTATGCCGGACCCGTGCAAGAGCATCTTTGGGCGCTTCATATCGTGGTTTGAGATGCCACGTAAGTATGTTCCTGAGCTGAAAGCAATGTTCTTGGAGGTGGTATGCATCCCAAGTGGGTGATATTTGCCTGGAGGAACAGCTTTTAGGTTTGAAGGGAGCTGTGTGGAAGTTTTAGTGGTTTTGCTTTGAGTGGTCATGTTTCTGTGGGGATCACCCCTCTGAAGAAACAACTCCGAGCCAAACTCATCTGAAATAGACACATTTAACTTGGGATTTTGGCTCCCCTCCCCCCCCCCCAATGTTGTTTCCACCCAAAATCAGAAATGTAGCTCACTAAAATGTTTGTGCACCTTGGGTCTGGTCTCCAGAGGTGCTGGGGGCACACACAGCTACAGGTGAAGTTGATGGGTGCCCTGGGTAGCTCAGCGCCTCTCGCCATTGTTGCCTTTGATGCCCTTTATTTAATTTTGGGGTTTGTTACAAAATTTGATTCACCTCTTTCCAAGGGTTGTGTAAATCCTGCACCTCCTCTCATGAGGAACACCCTATAGGGCGATGTAATGAGCATTACACAATCCTCCATTCTTTTGGATACAAACCTGTCTTGAAAGCCCCGTGCCCTGCTAAGCTTTTAGGGTATGTAGGCTATTCCTTTCCTTCCTGTGCTAAGGGGTGGGAGGGTGATATGGGTGAGGAGAGGATGGCACACAGAAGTGGAAGTACCATTAGCTGTTGATGATAGTTAAGGCTACGAGTACGTCACGGAGGTTGTGGAAGTCACAGATTCTGTGACCTCCGTGATAATGGGGCCCCGCAGCAGCCCAGGCGCCACAGCAGTGGAAGACCATACCAGCTGCCCCCCGTGCCCCAGCTCTCAGTCCTGCAGGGTGGCGGGGGATTCCCCGGAGCTTCCCGGCCCCCATTGGAGGCGGGGGATTCACCGGCGCTCCCGAGCCCCCGTGGGTGCCGGGGGATTCCCCAGAGCTCTCCAGCCCCTGTGGATGGCAAGGGATTCCCCAGAGCTCTCCAGCCCCCATGTGTGGCGGGGGATTCCCCGGGGATCCCCAGCCCCCACCGCCGGCGGAGAATTCCATGGAGCTTTCCAGACCCCACGGACGGTTAGTTAACATCTCCTGAGTGAAGCACAGGGTTTCCAATATGAAGCCAGCAAACACAGCCCAGCCTGCCTGCAACCCATCCCTTCCCAGCAAATCAGTCAGGACCCACTGACTGCTCCTTTGGCCTGGTCCACACTTGAGAGATTAAATTGGTTAAAGCCTCTAGAACATTTGTAGAACACTTGTGTCTACACCTAGAAATGCCCTAACTGGTCTAATAAATAATTAGACAGGCCATCCGTCAGTGGGTTTAATAACCAGTCAAAGAGCCACTGGTTCATTTTGATAGCCTTCTGCAATCTAGAATGCTTCCAGGAGCTGGGCTAGGAATTGTAGGCAGATACCCAGTGGCCATTGCAGCTGAAATGGCTTAGGACAATGCTAGTGTGAGTGCAGGGTGAAACCAATCCGTTTCACATGTTGGTGCTGAAATGTTTGTCTTAAACTGTTTCAGTGCATCCACTTCAGTTACAAACTGATTTCTTCTCTAGTGTAGACAAGGCCCTGGTAAAGTTGAGATAGAAAATGCCTCCCAGGTCTCCTCCAATCAATTCCTCTTGCACCCCCACCCACCAGCTCCTGATAGACGTCAGTGCCAGATAATCCCCTTTTGTACATTTCCTGTTATTTTGTCCAGTCCCATTAATGTTCCAAGTGATTGGCCAATGCCCCTTGCATTCCCTTTGAATTGCATCAAATGGGGCCTGCTTCTGCTTTTTACATTGCCGACCTGGCCTCCTGTACACAGTGCAGTCTGGGTTCTCTGCTCATACTTTCTGATAAATACTGGCAACTGGTTGTCTGGCTTTATAATAAAGGACATTTCTGCCCTTGCCAGGGGTTGCCTTTCCCTCAGGTCTGCATGATTCCGTTTGTAATATCATCGGGTTCCTTTAGTTGCAAGAAACTGAAATGAGCCTGCACAATGACTTAGTAGTACCTAAACCAAAAGGGATCAGACTTCTTCGGTTTGGTTTAAAAACAAGTCTTTGTTCTTTGGCATGAACTCACCTGCATAGGGAGAGCCCTGTGTGCTGCTATCAATCACTGAGATGTTTTTAATCCCTCTGTCCTGAGAGGGGTTTGCGTCGTTAGGGAAATTGATTTATTTGTTTAAATATGCCTAACTTGCTGTAGCGAGACGTGAGCTTAATGAATCTGCATTACTCTGGGATTTTGCTTCAGGGCCAACGGATAACTCCAGTGTGAACTATGTGGTGTACAAGGGAGACTATTATGTCAGCACCGAGACCAACTTCATGCGCAAAGTGGATCCAGAAACTCTGGAAACCAAGGAGAAGGTAAAGAGTGGGTGGGATGACGGGTTTAGCACCTGGTGTGGGGGAATCATGTCACACTCTTCCCAGGATGGCCTTGGCAGCTAGTGGGGACAATTCCCAAAGACCCTCTTGGTCTTTGTGTCCAACCTGCACTGTGTTGAGATCCTCTGTACCTCTCTCTCCTGGCAAAAATGACTTCTCTATGGCAGATACTGGACTTGCCAGGAAATCTGCAGTCACTGCCAGTCACCTCATGGCCTTAAAGGTTCCTCTGTGGTACATGTGCTGGAGGGCATTGCAGGATCGAGGTGAATAGTAAAGCAGCTGCCATGCTTGAGGTCCAGTCACAGCCATTGGCAGCAGGCAGGGTTAGACTTGAGGACTCCTGAGGTCAGTTATGTTTTCAACCAAGGGTAAAGCAGGGTCCCTCGCAACTTGGTCACTGTCCATGAAGTGCAGGGATCTGGACTTGTCTGGCGATTCCAGTGTACGGAAATGCAAAAATATATACCCATGTAACATCAAGGTTATAGATGTTAATAGTCTTACAGAACTCCACTCCTGCCTATGCTCTGCCCTACCCCATGGTCCCACCCAATCTGCTCCCTTCATCTCCTTCAACCAGTCCCAACTCCAAGCCAGCCCCACCCCGGCACCCTCCTTGAATTCTTGGCTAATCCCACTTCCCCATTGTGTTCATCCTGTGCACTAGCCTACATGCAGTTCAACTGCCTATCACCGAATGTGCTGTTGCATTTCAGATTAAGCTGTCTGCTGTCTTGTGGCATATACATCAGGTTAAAGCCCTGATCTTGCAAGTTGCTCTATGCACAGCTGCATTAAGTCGAGGGGGCTCTGCAGGAATGCAGGGATCTGCCCGCCTGGAACAGCTTGCAGAATCGTGGCCTACACATCTAACATTAAAGCTCCATTCATATAAGATTTAGTTGGCATGTTAATTTCATAGGGTTTTTGAGAAAATAGAAAAGAGGGGGAAAACACAAGGAATGGAGAGAACAGGAGAAATATATTAAAAACTTATGCTGCTTTTACTGGGACAGTTTACATCTGCACAAAGCTGGGAGCTAGGCAACTTTGCTTTGTGGTGAAACGGCAGCACAAAGCCACACCTACCCAACACTGTTAGAGCTCTGGTGTATTCACTGTCTTCCATAGTTGCAAGCCATATGGAAATTCTAAGCCTAGCAGCTGTTTCGTGCTGCATGTGTCCAACAAAGTTGGTTTTGGGGGTTGCATAATACCTATTTCAAACTTTGCCAGGGACTATTACCTATTTAAGAGATGCCATGTGGGTGGTTTCAGTGGTAAAGTTCAGCCAAGTGGAGACACCTGGACATAAGAATTCTCATCAGCCATTAGAGAGGTGGACTAATATTTTCAAAAGTGGCTATTAAGTTGAGGCCCTGAATTTTTGAGTACCTAACTCAAGACATCTTAAAGGGCCTGATTTTCAGAGGGTGAGCACTCAGCACTTTCTGAAAATCTGGTCCCTTTAAGGTGTCTCAAATTGGGAAGCCAAAAATCACTAGTCACTTTTGAAAATCTTGGCTGAGAAGTGTATTTTTCACACTTGGACATTTCAGTGCCTGAAGTGATTTCCATCAGACTTTCTCCCTAAGAGACTCACCTTTTGACTAAGTCTAAGCATAGAAAGTTGTAGCCACAAAGGAGAATTCTGAACACTTATGAGCACATGAAGATAGGGTTATAACGAAGCTGTGCATGGTACAACTTTGGTACAACATTTGCTACCCAGAAAATCTCTAGTTGTAGATAATGATATTAAACTCTGTTGTATCTTTGTATAGCCTGTATTGGTGTTTGAAGAAAACACACCAGTTACCAAATGTCTCTATCTGCCTGCAATAGAACTGATAGATTTGGAACAGAGACTGTCTGCTAATTGCATGCCTGGACATGCCTAGCACAATGGGGCCATCTCTAGCTTTGGCACTTATACGGCCCCATTACTGGGTATTGACGCACCCCACATTTGTTAAGGTTTAATCCTCACATCACCCCTGTGAGTGCTTTTATCTTCAATTTACAGATGGGGAACTGAGAGGCTAAGGCAGGGGTTAGCAACCTTTGGCACGCGGCTTGCCAGGGTTAGCACCCTGCGATTCCCTTGCTTATCTGTACTGTTAGGAGGGGCACCTCCTTAACAGCTTGCTATTATATTGGTTTGGTATAATTTAGAAGGAATGTGAGGATGTGACTTTCTGCCTCTTGGCTTATGGCTGCTGTTCGGAAGTGATTACTGCTCTGACTCTAAAAATCTTTGAATTTTCAGGTGGACTGGAGCAAATTCGTTGTGGTGAATGGAGCAACAGCCCATCCACATTATGAGCCTGATGGGACAGCATACAACATGGGCAACTCGTATGGGAAACATGGTGAGGCTAGTCAGGGTAACTGCTCTGAGAAGCAGGGGGAGGTGAGGTCTGACGGTCCTGCAGCGAGGCTAGGCAGACTACGTGCTGCTTCTGTAAGGAGGGGGTTTTGATGGAGTCTAACAAAGTGAGGAAGCTGCTGTTTCTCTGGGACACGATGACAGCAAAGCAGGATCAGTCTGAAATTGTGGCTCCCATCAATCTCACCATGACATTTGTTCTCTTAATGTTTGGCCTCTTTAGTTAATGTGCTTTGGGAGGCTGCCTCATCCCAATGAGCACAGACCTTTCTGTGAGCAGTAGGAAGAAGTGCAGGGCACTGCCCTGGGTAGGGATGAGATGTATCATGCACACATGTGGATCAGTTTGGTAGAGAGAAGATGCTTTTTAAGGAAGTTACATAAAGTGTCAAGGCTGAATCCAAGGCCTTTTGAAATCAACGAGAGTTTTTCCATTGACTTAAATGGGCTTGGGTTGGGGCCGTAAAGCGTTCCTTATGGGACCAGAAAAATGATTATGCAGGGCAGTAGCTGCAGTGAGTGAGTGCTTTGACCCTTCCTGGACACCATAGGGAAATCCCTACTCCTTGCTAGTTATTCTCAGTTGTGCCAAATTTTGCACATTCTAATGTCACCCCCCAAATCTGCAGCTCTGTAGCTACTCTCTCTGTAGTTCCCAGTTATGAAACAGTGTGAAACTGATGTAAGACAGCTGTCAGAAACAAATAAAGGTGTTTATTGAAAGGACTAAACTCTAGCACAGTTGGATTAATACTTTTTAAAATAATGTCCATTTAGCCTGTGGTACTCCTTGCCAGAAGATGTCTATGCGGCTAAAAGCTTAGCAGGGTTCAGAACAGGACAGGACATTTCTACGGATAACAAGAAGATTTAGAATAGCCAGGATTAAAATAACCAAGAGCTCTGGGTGGGAGATAAACCCCAATATTTCAGAGCATGAGCCTACCTCCAACTACTAGGGGACAGAAAGAAGTCCCCCTGGGGGCAGTTTGTCCCCAAACTCCAGGGTTTCTTGAATCTTCCTTTGAAGCAGCCAGTACTGGCCACTTGAATAGTGGACTAGACAGCCCACTTGTTTGATCCAATGTGGCAGTTCCTAAAGATGGGGGAGTGTGGTGGGAGAAAACCTATTAGTCCATATTCCCTTGTGCCAGGATTGTTCCCCAGCCTTTGTACTCTGCAGCCAGGGGTTAGGATGGGATCGGTTTCTGTAGCAGATTTCCCAATACTAGGATGATATTATAGCAAAACCATAACCCTATTTGAGTGGCTCCTCAAAACCAACTTCAATTTCTTTTTGCATAAAGACATTCCTCCCCAGTGTGCCTCTTCCCTCAGAAAGCAGCTAATGCCCTGTGTTGTTGGAGCTGGCACTGCTGGCTTGCACCAATTCACCAAACAATTCCCTGGCTTTGCTGTTCTTTCATTCTTGCTGTGCTAATTCCTTTATGCTTCAGTAGCATTTAGCTTCAAATTCTCCCACAGGGTCATGCACAGCACATCCCTAAGCCACCAATCCTCCTTGGGCAGGGATCAGATTCAGTAGACAGGCATCATTACATTTCAGCTGGGCTCAGAATTCTAGTTTCTCCTTTTGACATAGGAGCTGCGAGGCTGGTTTGTGTCCTCATTCCATTGCTGTGGGTGCTCAGATGTTGTGACAATGAGCTTAGTACAGATGCTTAGGTTTCATTCCAGTTCCTCTGACTGAGGCCCTGTTGTAAGGAAACTGACTCTTTGTTATCTGCTGAGCTTAGCTGTGGCTCCAACTTTCTTAATGAGGCAGAGAAAACAACAGAGCCTGACAATAGCTATGTGGAAATGGCCACTAGTGAGGCTTGGAACAAGTCAGAAGAAATTGCTGATATAAGGTATGAAGGAATCCGATGGGGCCCCTCTTCTGGGGCTGGAAGCAGTGGGTAGATTTCAGCATGGGGGCAGGTGCCAGGGGCACCAATTAGTGGGTATAGGAAGGGGGGTGGGCAGGGAGCCCCTCCCTGAATTTCATACAGGAGGTGTGGGAGCTCCCAGGTGGAGCTCTTAACTCCAGCACAGAATTAGTGCGAAATGTAAGTTCTGCAGAGGAGAGGTGCCCCTGGGGAGGGGAGTTAGTATTTTGTTTACAAACAGATAAGAGACAAGAAAGGGCTGGTGATTAAATTAAGGATCTGGAAGTCTAGCATGTAAAACAGGAAGGGTGTGGTGGTGGAGTTGTTTTAGAGGGGACGCAGGGGACTCAGAAACAGTGCAGTCAAGCCCTCTGAGCCAAGGTTACATTCAGAAAAGGAACGAGAAGTACTTGTGGCACCTTAGAGACTAACACATTTATCTGAGCATAAGCTTTCGTGGGCAAAAACCCACTTCATTGGATGCATTCAGTGGAAAATACAGTAGGAAGATATATATACACAGAGAACATGAAAAAAGGGTGAGATTTGGGGGCATAGGTGAAAAGGGGTCAAAACCAGGGGCAGGGCTAGCAGTGATATAGAGAAGTTCCCATTCTACCCTGTGGTACTTATGTGGCCCCACTACCACAGTATCTGAGCGCCTGACAAGGTCTTACTCATTTCTCCTCACAGCCCCTTGGTGAGGTAGAGCAGGGCTGTTATCCCCATTGTACAGGTGGGGCACTGAGGCACAGAGAGACTAAAGGCCAGATTTTCAAAGGTATTTAGGCACCTAGTGGGATTTTCAAAAGCGCCTAGAAGGTTAGGTCCTTCGTAAACCTAGCTGCATCTTTGGGTGCCTAAAAACCTTTGAAACTCTGTCCCTAAGGCACAGGCCTGAGGTCATGCAGAACGTCCATGGGGGAGTACAACCCAGGCCTTTCCGGGCTAGCTCCCTATCCAGAACACCAGACTACATTAACCTCTCTGCTGCGTGCTGCAAAAAAAGAGGACTCTGATAGATGGGAGCAAACCCAAGACAGCCAGGTCTCTGAAATGCCAGCAAACGGTTCCAAGATGGATGTCATGGTTGACAGCATGAAAAGCAGCACAGAAGTCAGGAAGGCTGGAGAATGAGAGTCAGATGAGACAAGATCACTTAACTCCTAAGGGGTGTCAGGTTCTGCCTCATGCTGGATTATAGAGCAATGGCTGCTGTGCAATTTTATATTTTAACTGAAAACCATTTTGTTTTGTCATTTTTTTGTTCTGAGTTTGAGAAAGGAAGGAATCAGTAAGTGTCGTATAAGTATTAGATATATTTATGCCTCAAATTCTTAGGATTTCAGCTGTATCCAGGCCAATTCCAGAACAAAGAACCGAAATTGCATCCACAGAGCCCATAAAGTCGATGATTACTGTCATGATTTGTATTATTCACTGGGCACCATCTGTGTGCTCAGCACTGTTCAGAATATGCCAGAAAATGTATTCCCTGAACCAAGGTGTATAAAATGTGTAGCACTGGATAAGATGGCTCAGATATTTAAGTATGAAGTGTATAGTTATTAAGCACATGTTAATATCTGTGAGCGGAGGCACTGATGGCAATTTAAGTTTTACTGGATTAAGGACTAGAAGATTTGACTCTCCAATTTTCCTTCTAGAGGAAGAGCTGCCCAGAGCTCCTGTGCCTGTTTATTTTCCTTTCCTCCCTGCAGTGGCCCTGATGTACCTCAGAAGTCTGTTTTTTCCCTCAACTTTAAAATATAGAATTTTCTTGGTGTTAAATGGTTTAATTTTCTTGGTTTTAAATATTCTCCTGTGAGTGTTGTGTTTAAGAGCCTTCTGGAAAGTAACTAGATTTTAAACAGAAGTAAAAGCAGTGTTGCCAATTCTCATGATTTTGTCATGAGTCTCATGATAATATTTGTCCTTAAAGCCCCAGCTCCTGGAGTCAAGTGGATATGTGAAGATTTCAGCCTTCATTCTTAAAGAAAAATGAAGTTTCTAGCCCTCGTGGCTGTGGAGAAAGATTCAAAATGTGACTCCAGTGCACCTTGGAGGCTCAAAAAGCAGAAGGCAAATCAAAAGAACTCCAAATCTACTATTTTTACATAATCTAATGATTTTAAAGACAATCTCATGATTTTTGGTGAGCCTGATTCATGATTTTTGAACATTTGGGATTGGCAGTACTGTGAAAGTAACTGGAAAGTGTCAGTTTCACTCCTGTTCAAGGTTAGTTTCTAGTCCATTATTTGGAGTGAGGTAACACCCCTAGAGCCTCAGGCAGGTGCAGTATAAACTCATGGGGCTTTGCCCTAGTAAGATGTTTCCAATGTTAAATGATCAATTCCAAGCTTGAGGAACAGCAAAAAAGGGATAGAAAGTCATCTAGATTTTTCGACAGTTGTTTCCATTGTTGTATTCAAGGGTTAGTAGCAAAGAATATACATTACAATTTTAAACCTACCCTGGGTGTCCCTTAAGTGACTTGACACAAGATGTGAAAACATGTTCGTATTAGAGCTGAACGGGTCTAATATTTATTGAATCCTCTTTTCTATATAGGAATTAGATACAGTGAGCCTATCAGCTAATGTCAAAAAACCCTAGAGTTTTCAGGTGCCTAAGTAGTCCCTGGAATCCCCGTTAAAGTCGTCGTCCCCCCCACCAAAATCTGAAATGGCGCCCCTGGCAGGTGCATAGGAGAAGTGGGGGTGGGTTTGGGTTCTGCTGTGAGCTGAATCTGTATCTTCAGAATTTCAGCATGTGTCAGGGTATGGTCAGGCATTAACACTGCAGTTCCTGTTCATAAAATGTATTTGTCAACATGGTGTCATCCTGCGACAATCAAAGAATTGCCACACTGTGCTGATGTCAAACTGGAGTGCTCTGGCTAGCCTGTATACTGTGACAGAAGGAATGGGTTTGGGAGAACTTGAGCATATGGCTAGGGTGGAGCTTTCCTTGCCTTGTGCTCAATAAATAAAAGACTTAGGAAGACCTTGTTTGAAAGGAGAAGGCATGAGTGTGGGCCCCACAGGAAGTGGAGATTTGTAGTCCTGGATGAATCTAGCTAAAGATTTAACAGCTCATTAGCTGGGATTTAGTGTCAGCACCTGATGGGATTCAGGGGTGGGTGGCTGAAATATTTAAAGCTGGCTGGAGGATTTATTCTAGTGGGAATTGTGTGGTTAAATCCCCCAGTTGGCTTTGAAAATCTCATCTGGCATGTCTTGTATCTGAAGACTGAGCCACTAAGACTCTGAACATGGAGAGGGCTAATGCACAAACCTGTTTGGTGCCTGTCCTGAAGTGCTGACTGTGTCAATCCTGGGTCTCTGGGCTGATGGATATGCTTTCTCCTTTCCAGGTTCCAGCTATAACATTATTCGGATTCCTCCGCAGAAGTCAAACCGCGATGACACTTTGCAGGGAGCAAAAGTTTTGTGCTCCATCGCTCCAGCTGAGAAGATGAAACCCTCCTACTATCACAGCTTTGGTGAGGTGCCTCCCATCCTCTACTAGGCCTTCTGTATGCAGACTCAGCATAGCCTACAAGCGACAACTTGCCATACCAGGTTCTAGTACCAGAGGCAGGTTGTTCACTGACCCGTGCTCCCAGCAGTTCTCGTCACCTCGTTTGCCTTTTGGAGCAAAACGTTTTGAATTCCCCCTTCTGTCCATTCAGGAATGAGTGAGAACTACGTGGTCTTCACTGAGCAGCCCATCAAGATTAATCTGTGTCGGGTCATCACATCCAAGTTCCTTGGGAAGCCCATTGCTGATGGGATAAACTGGGAGCCGCAGTACAAAACCCGCTTCCACGTGGTGAATAAGCACACGGGAGAGGTAAATTTTCTGCCATTCCAGCAGTTATGCAGGCCTAGATTTCTCCTGTTCAGTCAATCTTAGAGCCCACAGGAAATGCCCCTGGCTTTTGGCAGCAGCAACCTGGGCTGTATGGGTCAGGCCAGGAACTGCAGCAGTATTGCCTTGAAAACTAGGGAATAGTTAGGCCTCCTGGATGAGAAGTTATTAGGTGCTGGAGCAGAGGCAAATGCAAGAAAACTCTTTGCTGCCCCTTAAAAGAACGTAGAGCAACAGGCAGGTAGGGGCTCCTGGGAAGCAGTCCTGGAGTTGCAGGTAGAAGGACTGAGATGTACCTGCCAAGTGACATGGGGATCCAGGTGTAGGGTGAGGAGTGTGAGTGTGATCCAGGCGGCTCCATGTGAGTGTCGTGGCCACTGCCCCTCCGTCTCTGGGGGTGAGAAGGGTTCCCGTCCGCTGCCCCTCCAGGTGGGCGGTGGTGCATGGTCGGAGGGGCTCTTGTCGTGGTGTGCTTTGGGCTCCAGATTGCCTGAATCTGCTTCTGCCCATAACTGGCTGTGAAGCTGTTGTTCTGCTGGGGTCTAAGACAACGGGTGTGAAAAGAGTGATTGGAGAACTGGAAAGGGACAATGGGACTCTCCAGGGCCCAGGGAGGGGCTGAGATTGCTGGAGGCGGGACACAAATCTGTCTTTTGTCTCACTGCAGCTGCTTCCCGGGCAGTTTTACAGCAAGCCATTTGCTGCTTTCCATCATATCAACGCCTTTGAAGATCAGGGCTGTGTGGTCCTTGACTTCTGCTGCCAGGATGACGGAGGGAGCCTACAAACTTACCAGCTCCAAAACCTGCGCAAAGCTGGGGAGGGTCTGGATCAGGTAAAGCCCCTGCCTCTGTGTGTGTTGTACGGGACCTGCTGATCCCAGGCTGGCTGAGCTGAAGGCTGGGAAATGCAGAGGGAGCTTTACGCTCCTTGGAGTTAGTTGGCCTCATTGATTTGTGGGTGACTCTTATTGTGGGCAAAATGAGAATGTTTCGTTGTTCTAGACGCTGCAAACTTGTCTCTAAGTAACAATGACATTAATCCAAGGAAGGGTGTGGAAAGAAGGGCCAGGGGAATGGCCAGGAGGAAGGAATAGGAAGTGCTGGGCGGGAGGGAGAGGCAGAGTGGATGGGACAGTCGACAGGGAGTCAGGAGACCAAGCGTCTATTCCTGGCTCGGCCACTGACCTGCTGAGTGAACTTGGCACTACCCCTCTCTGTGCCGGTTTCCCCTCCCGTTCTTTGTGTGTCTTATCTACATGGACTGTGAGCTGTCCCAGGCAGGACTGTTTCTCACTATGTCTGTACGGTGCCTGGCACAATGGGGCCCTGATCTCGGCGTGGGGTCTCTAGGTGCTATGCTAGTACAAATCATCAGAGAGCAGGGAGCCTTGGAATGGAGGAAAGGTCAACAGGTGTTTGCCCCACCCCGGGGACTGAGCTCACCAGCCCGTTCATCTCTCTCTCCCTGTAACTTCCTGTCTTCCTAACAGATCTATAACTCGATAGCCAGAACTTTCCCCCGCCGCTTTGTTCTACCACTGAATGTGGATTCAAGCATGCCCGTGGGGCAGAACCTCAGCCCCTTGTCCTACACGTCAGCGAGTGCTGTGAAAGAGGTGGATGGGACGGTACGTCTTAGAGGCATAAATAACTACACTGAAGGTTGTGTGCGCCCGTATTGTCTTGTGCTGCGATCTTTTTAGTTCTTGCCACCTAAGCAGAGTCAGGCTTGGTCTGTACGTGGATGGAAGTCAGTACAAAGCCCTGGCACTGTGTTGCTGGAGATGCCATCTTTTAGATGAGATGTAAAGCCAACATCCTGACCACACATGGTTACTAAAGGCCCTGTGGCACTGCACTTTTGGCATGAGTTGGGGTGTTAGCGCTGGTGTAACTGGCCAAATTCTGTCTTTTGATCCCAAAATTCACCCTGCATTTTCAGTTGGATACAAGATTGCTCTTTGCCTCCTTCTCTAAACTGTTGTGTAGTGCGGCAGCGGGTGGTTAATCAGTTCCCGTGTTCCACCCAGAAGCAGAAGGGCTGATTCAGGGCTGTGCGGACACATTAGCACTGTTGGGAGGCCCAGGTTTGCAGTGCAGTGTGGATGCTCAAGCACAGACTTGGACACACCAATTCTGCAAGCCCAGGTCTCGCAGACCTGAGCTTACTATGCAGTGTAGACATAGCCCCAGAAGTGGAGTCATCTCAGTGGTGGAGGAGCAATCCCTGGATCAGCTTGTTAAGTGCTTTAGGATCCTGCAGGCTGAAAGGTGCTGTTCAATGCACTGGAGTGCTGATGCTGTTACGGAGGCTTTCCCCCTTAGCTCAGCCTTATGGGCCCTTTTGAAACCCCCGAATGCTGTCAGTCTCTTCCTTGGGTGGAGTGGATAAGGGACCCAGCATGGTTCTGAGATGGGCCAGCTAGAGGTGGCCAGGGAACAAAGCCAAACATTTCCTCTTCCCTGTAATAGCTGGGTAGCATGTGGATGAGACCAGTTAGGGGTTGAAGCGCCTGTCCCAGGTCAGGGCTCAGTAACACCCCTGTGCTCTGCTGTTTGCCCTAGGTCTGGTGCATGCATGAAAATCTCCATTCCGAGGACCTGGAGGAGGTAGGGGGCATGGAGTTCCCCCAGATTAACTACTCGCGGTGCAACGGCAGGAAGTACCGCTTCTTCTACGGCTGCGGCTTTCGACACCTGGTGGGGGATTCGCTGATCAAGATGGATACAGAAACCAAGAAAATGAAGGTGAGACAAAGTAGGATCTTCTTCTTTAAGACCCTGGAGTTGTCCCCATTCAACGACTCAGCCTGTGAACTGGCTGTTGTGTGTTTTCTGTCATCCTGCAGCCCAGGCAGCTTTGTCACCCATCAGCACTGGGATCTCTTTAACAGGGGGGCTGGGATTGGGCCCACACTTCCATTGTCTGCCCTGCACGAATGTGACACCCTTTGGGTCTCTGGACAGACCAGGGCAGGGGAAGGGAGCTTGGGTATGGAGACAGGATCAAGATGATCTTAAAGGGTGTGGTGCCACATTATCACCATGAACACAGCATGGGAAACGTGTGCACTAAAAGATTGTGTGCAGGTGCTAAGTGGTGCTGGTGGCCTGTGGTATACAGGAGGTCAGCCTAGCTGATCTGGTGGGTCTCTCTGGCCTTAAACTCTATGACTCTAAAAATACAGCGAAACCTATAATGTGGAGGTGATGCTTCCAGGGCACCTGGAATTCTGGCTTTTGGGGTCTAGGGCAATGAACATAAAGCTGGGGTGTTCTGCCCTACCAATGTGCAGTATGTAACTAGGCAGAGCTTATACTGACCCTCACTGGGACAGATTTTAATCTCTAGGCCTGTGATGTGGGACCTTGAGTGGCATAATGGGTCTGTGGCAGCTACAAGGGTTTCCCTGCTTTGGTGGGTTTAAACCCCAGACATGAATTTCCTTTTTACAGTAATAGGCTAACGGGCCAGAGGGAGTTGGGGTTTGTCTGAAAAAAATCCTCAATTGGATTTAATTCAATGCAAATTTGTGTGTGGGTTCTTATTTTAGAATAAACTCACCCTGTTTTCATTTAGCTTTAATTGGAATGAATTACCTTCTGCTAAATCACAAGGGCGTGTTTATGGTGAAATAAGAATGTCCTCCCACAGAGGCATTGAAATGATGAAAGATATGAATTAAACCCAAAGTAGTTATTCTGTTGCAAGTTTCTATAGACTAGGACTACGTCTACACTACAGAGCCTATGCTAGTGTAGACGCAGTGTATGCTCACAGGAGGAGGAGCTCTGCCGATGTAAAAACACCAGCTCCCCAAACGATATTAGCTGCGTTGACAGAAGTATTCTTCTCTCAGCATAGCTGAGTCTACACTGGGGTTTTTGCCTGCATTGCTGGGCTGCTGCTTGTGGTTATTCCCATCTCTGACTGACATATATACACATTTTAGAATATAGACTGAGGCCTTATGCGTCCAACTCCTATTGATAGTCGCTAACAGCTGGGACCTTAATTCCTCCTCCAGGCCTCTCTGAAAATCCCAGCGCACCTTTTCAGTGTCTCCCTTTTTATGTAAGATTTCCCCAACCTTTAAAAACACGAGCAAGGTCTTTATTGAACACTACAGGGATGGTCAAGACTTCTCCCTGAAATTTTGCTCCCTCTCCAAATTGTCATAATCTGGCTGGGAAAAGCCTCTGGAAGCTCTAAATATCACAGGGTTTTGAAAAGGCTCTTTGTGCAGGAAGAAACCCGTGTTGGGCTCAGTCCAACCTGGCTTTGGAACAACGGTTCATTAACTAATGATTTGTATTACTGTAGTCTCCAGAGGCCCCACTGAGACCAGGACCCTATTGTGCTAAGCACTGTACACACACTCTCTCTCTCTCTCTCTCTCTGAGAGTTCCAGCCCTTATGAACAGACAAGACAGAAAAAGGGAGGGGGGATGAACAAAAGGTGAAGAGAATTGTTTGAGGTCATAGAGCAAATCTGTGGCAGATCAGTGCCCTACCCACCAGAGCACTAACAACTAACGTTTCAGCTGTAATGACTTCGTGATTTTTTTAGTACGCTCAAGTACATCTCGTACGTTCCTTACTGTTTTTGACAGCTTTCAGAAGAGGAAAGGTGATTTCTCTACTAATTGGTGCTTTTTTTATTTCGCAACATTTTCTCCCTTGTATGTTATTGCTGAGAAATCAAAACAGATGAGTTAATTTCAGTTACCCTCCCTGTACTGCATGGATTGGCAATGTCTTCATGGTTGTAGCAAATTTTACAGGACCTAGAAAAACCTGGTGCAGGCTTGGGCTTGCTTCTGAATTTATAAAGAATTCCTATTTTAAAAGCAAACATCAGATTAGAAACTAGAATCCAGAAGACCCTCCTGCAGATCATAACAGTTTCCATGTTAGGAGTGGCTGGGTGGTTTGTTAGAAGCAGCCGGGTAGTCCATTGGACTGGGCTAGAGAAGACCTGTGTTCTATTGCTGGCTCTACCATTGACCTGGTGTGTGACCTTGGGCAAGTCAGTTCAGGACATAGTTTCCACCCTGTGCCCAGCTTGTCTATTTAGCCTGTCTTTGATGCAGGGCCCGTTTCTCATTGTGTTTGTACAATGCCTCATACGATGGGGCATCGATCTCAGCTGGGAACTTGAGGTGCTACCGGAACAGAAATAATGAATAATAATGTTCACGTTTTTGAAAACTCTCACAATCCTTTAATGTTCAGTAAATGACCCTTTTGTGTTTAGGGTAAGTAGTGACACTGCGCATATGAAAGATTGGAGGGAATGTCTCGGTTGTGGTCCTCTCTTTAATGCTAATCTTCTCTTTATCTACCGGTGGGAAAATGTCTGTCTCAGTCCTGCTCTTGATTTATCTAGCTCCAGTAGGTGTGGGGAGAATGGGAAATGCTTGACTTCTTGTTCACCTTGGATGATGGTCAGAGGGGACACTCAAGGCTGCTTTATTGCTAGGCTGTCATTTAAAAACAAAGCAAAATCCATTTGTGAATTAGGCATCTCACTGTGCCCAGAGCTGGTCTACACCCGCTTTGTTCCCTTCCGCATTCCCTCCACTAGTTTGCTATCCCCACTTCATGCATCTTGTCTTAATTGAGAGCCAATCCTGCAGGAAGCTCTGTGCAGGCAGCTTCAGTAAGTCAGTGGGGTTCATCATAGGCACAGGGATCTGCCTGAATGGAGCTTTGCTGACTTCAGTAGGTCCAGCTGCATGGAGCTAGTTGCAGGATCAGGGCCTTAGATTGTAAGTTCTTCAGGGCACAAGGTGTCTCTGCATTTCTGGAGAATACAAATGGGCCTTGATCCTGACTCGGGTCTCTGGATATCAGTAGTACCTAAATCATAATAAAGTGCATCTCTTCTGTCTTTTTTTTTTTTTTTTTGCCTGCTAGATTTGGCAAGAGGATGGATTCTATCCTTCGGAGCCTGTGTTTGTGCCAGTGCCTAAAGCCACTGCAGAAGACAGTGGAGTCATTCTGTCAGTTGTGGTCACACCCTCGCAGGTAACTCATTCTCACGTTTCACAAGTAGCAAGAAACTGTTGTGTTTATATGGTGGTTTTTAAATCATAGAATTGGATTTGGTACTCTGTAAAGGGCAGTCCCAACACTTCATTCCCCGTGCTCATCTGCTTTCCAATCCTTGTACTGCTGAGTTTATTTGCAGTCACTACATCCTCTGCAATTGTCAATTGCATCAGAGCATCAGATTCCTAATAGCAGCCTAGTTTCCAGGGTCAAAGCTGCTTTGAGGGTATGTCTGGGCAGCACTGGTTCTAGCTCACTTTCTTGGGTGCTGGTTTGAGCAGTCTTGCTGTGCAGACAGACTCTTCCTGGTGGAGGAGGAGATGTGTTGGGGATGGGAAGGCAGAGTGGAACCCAGCACTGCCATTCCTCTTGCTGTCTTTCATTCTGTAGAACCAAAACACTTTCCTGCTTGTCCTGGATGCAGAGACCTTCAGCGAACTGGGCCGCGCAGAAGTCCCAGTGCAAATGCCTTATGGATTACATGGCATCTTTGTCCCACGTTAATGGAGAAGCCTGCTACCTCGTACTAGAAGCTCAGTGTGAATCTCTGCTTTTCCTTTCCTTTCGCTCTTGCATTGTGCCTTTGGTGAAGGAACTGCCTCTGTAGCCCCCAAGCCTGTTCTCTGTGCGGCTGCAGTATTATTAATACGTAGTGAATGGGTCTGAAGCTAATACTGCGCAAGGCGATAGCACCTTCTCCAGAAGAGCCCACTGCCTTGGCTCACTCCACTGTCCTGCTCTGCCGGTCTGCTGTAACCCCCATGCTGCCATGAGCTGGGCAGGCAAGGGAGGCAGCAGGTGCCCAGAGAGCCCACTTCTTCCCAGCACCAATGTGCTCTGAGCGGGAGAGGCCAGTCAGCAGCTCTGCTCAGAGTGGTGGCTTTGGCTGTAGTGCACAAAGCGAAAGGCGAGACAGGATCAAGGGAAGGAGGGAAAATTGCCTCTTCCGAGTCCCAAGTGTGCCACTGCTTCTTCAGGAAACTGTCTCAACTCAGCCAGGAAGAGCAGAGAGGGTGCTGCCCCACTTGGCAGCTGGAAAGGTCAGTTCCAGTTTGTGCAAACATCACAACTCAAAGAAAAAGGATGACACCTTCCTCCATGCTGTCATTGAAACCCTGCATATGTTAAACCATGCCATTGCCACGCACCCCTAGTGAAACCAGTGTGGGTCAAACACCCCTCTATTGTGTCCCTGCCACGCCCCCTGGTGAAACCAGCATGGGGCAAACACACCTTGACATATGCCCACAGCAAAACTAGTGTTAGTCAAACATGAAATAATAAGATGAAATTCAATAGTGAGAAGTGTAAGGTTATGCATTTAGGAATGACTAACAGGAATTTTAGTTATAAGCTGGGGATGCACCAGTTGGAAGTAACGGAAGAGGAGAAGGACCTCGGAGTCCTGGTTGATCGCAGGATGACTATGAGTAGGCAATGTGATGTGGCCGTTAAAAAAGCTAATGCGGTCTTGGGATGCATTAGGCGAGGTATTTCTAGTAGAGATAAGGAGGTGCTAGTCCCGTTATACAAGGCGTTGGTGAGACCTCATTTGGAGTATTGTGTGCAGTTTTGGTCTCCCATGTTTAAGAAGGATGAATTCAAGCTGGAACGGGTACAAAGAAGGGCCACTAGAATGATCCGAGGAATGGAAAGCCTGTCGTATGAAAGGGACTTGAGGAGCTCGGTTTGTTTTCCTTAACCAAAAGAAGGTTGAGAGGAGATATGATTGCACTCTTTAAATATATCAGAGGGATAAATAACAGGGAGGGAGAGGAATTATTTCAGCTCAGTACTAATGTGGACACGAGAACAAATGGATATAAATTGGCAGTCGGGAAGTTTAGGCTTGAAATTAGACGAAGGTTTCTAACCATCAGGGGAGTGAAATTCTGGAACAGCCTACCGAGGGAAACAGTGGGGGCGAAGGACCTCTCTGGCTTTAAGATTAAGCTTGATAAGTTTATGGAGGGAATGGTTTGATAGGATAACGTGATTTAGTCAATAGGTCAATAACGTGCCACCACTGGTAATTAGTACCGAGGGTCAATGTTGGGATATTGAAAGTCTTTTTCCTGAGTGTCTGGCTGGAGAGTCTTGCCCGCATGCTCGGGGTTCAGCTGACCGCCATATTTGGGGTCGGGAAGGAATTTTCCTCCAGGGTAGATTGGCAGAGGCCCTGGAGGTTTTTCGCCTTCCTCCGCAGCATGGGGCACGGGTCGCTTGCTGAAGGAGTATCTGCTACTTGAAGTCTTTAAATGAGGATTCGGGGACTTCAACAGCTGAGTCAAGGGAGAGAATTATTTCAGGAGTGGGTGGGTCAGCTTTTGTGGCCTGCATCTTGCGGGAGGTCAGACTAGATGATCATAATGGTCCCTTCTGATCTTAAGTTCTATGATTCTATGCCCCTGACACCTTCCCGGTATGTCCCCCAGTGAAACCAGCATGGATCAAACATGCCTCTGACACACCCCTGCTACACCCTCCAGTGCAACCAGCATGAGTCAAATGCCCCTACCATGCACCCACCCCAGTGAAACCAGCAAGAATCAAATATGCTCCCACACCACATCCTGTCGTGAAATCAGCGTGGGTCAAACACATCCGTCACACCCCCATTATGCCCCTGACAATCCACAGTGAAACCAGCAAGTGACACACACAGCTATTTTTATTTTTCTGCTTAGGCACACTTAGAGGGCATTGCATCAATTGACCTTCCTCCGGTCAAATATAACTGTCATTCATTCATCTTTCAGATAGATGGGCAAGTCTCTTATGCTCAGATGCTTTAGTTGTGGTGGGATGGGTGAAGAGGGAACGGGTTGGTTGGTTGGTTGTGGAGGCCACATACAGCCAGGGCCGCCCGGGGGGGGGGGGGCAAGAGGGGCAATTTGCCCTAGGCCCCGAGCCCCACGGGGGCCCCCACCAGAGTTTTTTGGGGCCCCTGGAGCGGGGTCCCTCACTCGCTCCGGGGTGCCCGGCAAACTCTTGCGGGGCTGGGCGCAGGAGCTTCTTCGCTCCCGGTCTTCGCCGGCGGGGGGTCCTTCCGCTCCGGGGCGGAACGACCCCCCCGCCGGCGAATTACCGCCAAAGACGGAGCGGGACCCGCCGCCGAAGTTCAGCTCGGTCTTGGGCGGTAATTCGGCGGTGGGGGGGCCCTTCCGTTCCGGGACCCGCCGCCGAAGTGCCCCGAAGACCCGCGGCGGGGCCCCCCTCCGCCGAATTACCGCCGAAGACCGGGCTGCGCTTCGGCGGTAATTTGGCAGCGGGGGGGCCCCCGCCGCGGGTCTTCGGGGCACTTCGGCGGCGGGTCCCGGAACGGAAGGGCCCCCCGCCACCGAAGACCCCGGGCCCCCAGAATCCTCTGGGCGGCCCTACATACAGCAGCTTATCTGTCTGGCCGTACTAATAAAAGACTGCTCCCCGTGATTGGTACCTGGGGAACGGGCTCCACTTCTTGCTCAGGGACTTCTCGGCTCATACATTTTAAAGGCCAGAAGGGACCATTATGATCTTCTCTTCTGAGCTCCTCCATAACATAGAGGGCCCCACCCAGACATTTCTGCAGTTGTTCATGCGTACGCAGGTGCAAGGGGCAGAAATCCAGTACCTGGGCATGTATTGCTTCAGAAATACTACACTACCCCCCTTCCCTGAATAAAGAGCCCAGTGTCTGCCCCTGGACTTTGGCGGCTGGCGTTCACTACACACAAGCTAGGCTGCTCTGCTGTGTACCTAGCTCCAAAGCAGCATGTAGGCCAAATAAAGAAACAGATTACCGAATTAGCACAGCAATTCTCCCAAAATAATAAGCGCTGTCCCGAGGCTGATCCTGCTACTCAACTCCCCCCATGCCCCAGAGAAAGCCAAGGAGGAGCAATGAGCTTGAAACTAGGGTTGTGGCAAAGCCGGGGGAGAGTATTCCATAGGCAACGCCCCCTCCCCTGCAAACACTCTAATCCAGCCCTTTCCAAATTAAACCAGGCCTTAGCTTGGGCCCTCAGAGCCATCTCAACTACTGCAAATAGCACCCACAAATGAATGGGCCCCACGGACGGAATAAGTGTAGGGGTCTCCAGGACAAGGGAAAGCAGCTGTGCCTGGAGGAAGCTGACATCGCCCACGTCCTTATGCCGGAGGTCCTTGGAGCAGGGACAGGCCATGTCAATCCAGCCCCTTAGCCCAGGGCTAACAATGAATCCAACAGGTAACACTAAATGGTGAGGAGACACAGACGCCAGGGAGGGCTGAGAAATCCAAAGGCTCTAGGGGCGGGAAACAAAATAAGATTCAACTTAGGCTAACACATTTGTGGACAAGTAACCCAACCCGCAGGTGCTTAATGGGAAGGAGAAATCTGGGCGCAAGGGTACTGAAGCAGTCCCAAGATGTGTCTGTATGTGGGCGGGGGAAAGATGCTTGCAGCCTGCGAAGCAGGCAGCTAATGACATTAGTTTGGTCTCTTTTGCAGACGTCTCCCCTGGCAGAGAGATTCTGAATGGGGGTTGGGAGGAGAGTGCCCCTCTTTACAGGGCACTGCTATTGTCACACCTGATATATAGCCCGTTCAGTTCTGGCCATCCCATTACCAGAAAGGTAGCCGTAAAGTGGGAGAGAGCTACAGGAACAGCAATGAAAATGGTTGAGGGGCCAGAGAAGTTGACTATAAGGAAAGAGCTCGATCAATAGAGCAGGGCTCAGTACTAACTGCTGGGGGACATAACCTTCTACTACTGGTAGCAGGGAGGGAGGGTGAGGAATTAGATCAGACCAGAGATACCTGGGGGAATAACTAGGAGCAATAGATGAAATAAAGCAAAGGAAAACTGAGTCCTGTCACCATTTCCCTTGGGAGCTTTTCCTGGTGCAAAACCCTAGTGGCTGAGACATGAGACTGGACAAAACACTAGCAAAGGGCCGCTATGAGATATTAGGAATTTTCTCATCTCTCATCCTCCTTTGTTCAAGTGTCAGGTGCACACGTTAAAGGCACATAGGCTGGTAGGTCATATAGAGGGATTGGATCCAGAACCATAGTTGTAACAAAGTCTGGTTCCACATACAGTGAGAATCAAGCTTCTCACAGTGATAAAACCTATCCCCTAGAGAAGAAGGCAGGTGATTGAAACATTTTATTAAAGCTAATGTTAAAAAATTATATAATACATAGGTTGAGAAACGAGTGTCTGTACATCTGGGTATAGTGCTTACATTATCCACAAATACAAAGTTTGTTTGTAAAGTCATTTGATAGAACATAATCAGCAATAACTGACATTTAGGTGAATAGATTTAACAATTCAGTTTAGATATTAGAATCTAAATACTCGGGTACATCACTCATGAGGAGTTGTACAGAGATTTGGTTGTGGAAAGCAAAATATAATGAGATTGTCCCTCAGTAATTGAGAATTAAGTAGGTTGTCCATTTAGAAAATATAGTCCATGAGGAAAGTATTTCAGTTACTTTCCTGACTGCGCTTCTCATTGGCACTCCAGCTCATCCATCCTGGTATTGCCGATGTCCGGTGATGTGTTCTGTGTAGATGTCTCTCGACCACCTGATGGCGTTCGACACCATGAATTGTTCCATCAGCCGTAGCGTAGTGTTGACTGATTCTGCATTCTCTCAGCACTTGCTCTGACGATCAGTGTGTGTGTGTCTGAACCTGGTAACCCTTAGCTCTCAAGGTTTCGGCCAGAGGGGCATATTTCTGTACCTTTTGAGCAGCTAGTCTTGTTGGCTGCCTGGGCTGCAGGCCAGATCAGCCTACACAATCTTGTTTACTAGCCCTGCAAGTCCTTAGCCCGCTCCCTTCATGGAGACATTATTTCTCAGCTAGTTCTCAGGCACTGCAGATGGTTGGACAGTAGATGGTGCACTACACTGCCTGGCTCCGATTCCTAACTGTTGCAAGCTCAGTGCTGTTGCCTCCAGCTAATAGTGTCTGAGCCCTGCTCTCCCCAGCAGTAGCGCAAGTTCACGCTGCCACTTGTTAGGCCTGAATGAATATATAGCAGACAAAACAGTTATGCTAACCTGACTGAAATCAGGCTAGCAAAGGTTTTGATAATCCCAGAGTGGAAAAGTATTGAAAAGCAGTATTGTTTAACAGAGCCCTGGAAAACGTGAGACAAGCCTGAGATAAACCAGGGATTGCATTGCTGGCATGCCATTAGCTGTGCTAAGGACAGTGTTTGAAGAGCTGATAAGGAACTCTAGCATCCCACGGTTCAGATTCTAACTTTTTGGTTGAGTTATAGGTTTGTTTAAAAACTCCCCTGTATTTCTAACTTTTGGGTGTTGTTAAGATATAATTAATAATCTAAAGTTGTAGACATAAAGTCTAGGCATGTGTGTATATTAAAAGTGTCTAGTTTTAAGTTGTTAAACAAAGGGGGGTGGGTTTTGCTCAAGTGAGTGATGTATGACGTAATAAAACTGTCTATATAGGCTAATGCTAAGCTGTAAAAAGGGCCTGGTTCTCACTGGAGACGAGCGGCCTTTTGTTGATGCGTGCACTTGTCAATAAAAGGCTTTTGATGGGATCTTGCTGGTGTTGACTGTCTCTCTAGCTGAACAGACAACGAATTTCGCTGTTGGGGTTAAAGTCCCTAACACACTGAACTGCAGCTTCACCTGACTGTGCTCTGTACACACCGCATCTTACTCTAAGAACTCCTTCTGCTGACGCCTCTCCCCCAGGGAGTTCACCAGCTGCAGCCCTGCTCTGGGATGGTCACTATATGTACTCAGTTCCTTAGAGCCAGCAGCTGAAGGAGACACCATGAGGGTGGTCTGCAAAGGCTGTTTATTCACACAGTATTGTCATCAGTATTCCTTCTGGTGATAGGGTGCACCTGGCTATTCCTAGCCCCCTGACGGAGGCCCCAGGGTCCCACTACACCCTGCCCCAGGAAAGCAGCAGAGAAGGTAGGTCCTTTGGGCCTGCCTAGAGAAGCCTCCTGCAGGCAGCCAATCAGAGCTCCACTGGCCCAGATAAAAGGAGCTGCAGGGCCCAGGCAGATCAGTCCCTGGCTGGGGGAACCAGAGGGGTGGGTCTGGGAGCTGCTCTCTGGTAACAGGCGCTCGAGGGGTGAACAGAATTTGGTTCTGGCTGCACTGGCTTAAGCTGGGGGGCAGGCCCTGAGAACTGAAGCAAGGAGTGAAGATACAGGGGCCAGGTGAGAAAAGGTCCAGGGAAGTAGCAGCAATGAATCAAAGTGAGCAGAACGTGGCCGCTGTTCACAGGGTCCCTGGGTCAGAACCTGGAGCAGGGAGTGGGCCTGGGTTCCCCCACTGGCAAAGTGGTGTAAGCCCTGATAATGGGACAAGGCTTGCTTGGAAGCCCAAGCAAAGGGCTGCATTTGAAGGGCCCAGAGCAGGGGCTGAGTGAAGACCTGGGTGAGGGCAGACAGACAGTTTTGTTGGACTCTTTGCTACCCCAGCAGGGGCTCGTTTTGACGGTGTGACCCAGTTTGAGGGCCAAGCCAGTGAAGATCTGCCAAGTGAAATCAACAACCTACAGGGGGCGCCAGGAGTGAGAAAAGGTGTACCGCACAGTAGCAGCAGGAGGCGCTCAAGAGGTGAGTGTCCTGCTGGTACACAGTTACCCTGGTCCTTTGCCTCTCCACCCCTCAGCGGGGAGTAGGGGACAGTTTAGTGTCTGCAGGAAGCTTGGTTGTTTATATTTCTGTGTGGAAACTAGCTTTAAAATGTTCACTCACAACATGTCAGCAGCAGCCGGGGGGTGGGCTGGAGCGAGAGATCAAGACTGGACACAGTTAGCGAAGCGGGAACAGGCACGAGCTGCAGTGCAGTAGATTTTATCTTGATTGCAAAGCTTCATTTCATCTGCAGACAATGCTAGTCCCTGATTACGCCGTGTGCGCTCCGGTCACGCATCAAGGCCAGTGGAGCCGTCTCGTCTCCATTGTACACAATGACGTTCCGCTTGGATTCATACACCTTGACCTTATTAAGAGCCCCCGCGGGCAGATGCTTCTGGAGGTTTTCCCAGGTGTATGCTGCCACATTCTCAGTTGTACTGCAGGGAAAACAGAGCCCAAGTTAGAGAGGGAGCAGTACGTGCAGGTTAGAGCCGGATCCCAGCTGCAAGGCAAGGGGGAGGTATTTGATCACCGTTAGGCAATCAGTTCCTCCAACCTGAGGGTGTTGAACAGTCACAGATGACATATATAGTGCCCATTTATGATACAGGGACAGTCCTGGCACCAAATCCAGTTTTACCATGAGACCCCACTACCCACCTCACAATGTCAGCAAAATAAGCCACATCCTGATCCAGTTTCTTGTGGTCAAGCAGCTCCATGATCGTCCCCTGTGGCAAGAGAGGGAACATGCTGGCCCCATCAATGGGTTATGACCCAGAAGGCCCAGAGTGTGGTAGGTCTAACCAACACAGTCTATAAGGATACAATATTTAAATTATATGCTAATTTAAAGTCTAGCAAATTTAAGCTCCCAGGAATGTGCAGGTTTCCTTGGAGGATGACTGAGAGGTCAGATATGGAGCGATTGTTTTGGGAAAATTGTTTGCCCGCGGGTGACAGGGTGTTTTTATCTTTTATCATTTTTCTTCGTGAGTTCATTTGAGAGCATGGTGATTGTCTGGTTTCAACCATATAGTTGTTACTGGGGCATCTAGTGCACCGGATGAGATACACCACATGTTGTGACAGACATGTGTAGGACCTGCGGATGTTGAAAGGTGAGTTGTGGGGAATATCGATCAGCATAGCAGGTGAGATATGTATACAAGTTTTGCATCTATTGTTATGGCAGGGTCTGGTGCCGCTCGGATTTGGCGGGTCCTGGTCTGTTGACGGCTTGAATCTGATGATGAGCTCGGAGAGGCTGGGGGTTGTTTGAAGGCCAGAGAGGGGGTTCAGGAAAGATTTCTTTCAGGATGTGGTCCCCATCGAGTATGGGTTGTAATTGTTTAACGATACCCTGTAGGAGTTCCAGTGTGGAGTGGTAGGGGACAACGAGGGGTGTGTGGTCTGAGGGGGTTTTATTTCTGTATTGAAGCAGGTTTCCTTGGGGTATTTGGATGGCTTGTTCTGTGACGATCTACTTCTCTGGTGGAATGTCTTTGTTTGAGGAAGGCAGTTTTAAAGGGTATTAAGGTGCATCGCTATGTGACATTTCCTTGGTCACGTGAAAATTAGCCTAAATGGCAGCAAGAGTGAGCAGAAGATAATACCAGGATGAGATTACGGGTAATTCACAAGTACAGTTTCAAAATAAGGTGAGACGGGGCAATTTGTTTTATAGTCAAACACAGAAATATGTGTACCATAAAGGAATAATAAATCAAAATGAGTTAGAAAGGTTTAATTAGGCTTATCTAATATTTAACCTTGACCTCAGTTTAACACTGGTGGAGGGAGAGGGGTGGCCCTTTTATGCCCATCAGCTATGCTAAACCTTGTATTCATATTCATGAAAAATACCTAGACTGCTTCCTTTTAAGCTGTAACATCTTAAACAGAGTGAGAACAGAGCTGTGTGCTATGCCCCTGCCTGAGCTGCCTTTGCTCAGCTTTCCTGCTGGGCTTCCATCAGCTGCAAAGGAGCAGGGGAGAAGGGAATTTTCTCCTCCATTGTTCAATTTTGGCAGAGAGAAAACTCCCATTATCAGAGCTCCCTTGTGTATTTTGCTCCTAGTAAAGCTGCCACATTAGGGAGTAACTGGCTGCAAATTCATGCCAGCACTATGCAAAGGGAGAGCATTCTGCACCCGTTGGCCTTATCAAATGAATTGAGTTTTTCTCCAATTTTGTTTCCTTTGAAGTTGCACCTCAGGCAGCGCCTTTCACGGTGGACTGTGGCTAGAAAAGGGGGTTTGCAATGCAGCTGCAGTTCTCGCCAGGCTGATGGGTACGGTAATGGATTGTTCTCATTGACTGCCATGGAGGTCACTGTGACATAGCTGGGCAGGATCAGAACAGCCATTAAGCCTTTGATTGACAAAGCCTTTCTGTTTCTCAGAGCCGAATGCAAAACATGGGATACCCTTGTCAGAGCGCTAATGAAGTTGTTGATTTCTCCCACAAATACTTTAAAGGAGATTGTAAATGCCCTGGCCCGCTAGAGATCTACATATGACAAAGCAGGGGTTCCCGTAACCTTTCCATTAAATGAGATCCAGGAAGGGCACATGTAACCTTTTACCTTCGGGTCACCTGTGTGTGTGTGTGTTTTCTGTCTGCTGTTTTTTGAGTATTGGCTACTGTGCAATGATTCCTGCTCTGGCAACTGATGTTAATACAGCATAGAGAATGGTGAAACATTTTCAGGATATGTTCCACTCTCTGGGCCAAGACTGCTTCATCATGCGGGATGTAGCTCCAATTGATTGCAAACCACAATTGATTAAATCAAATGCAGACATCAAAGCAACGCTCTTGCCTGTTAAAGCTGTTCCACTTCAGTTAAGTGCAATATTCCCTCTGTAGTGCACAGGTTGGGTTACATGTCTGGCCTATGAAAATATGGATCCAAATCCCCCCTCTGCCATTGTTAAGAATAATTTTGGATAGGTAGCCTGGAGGGAAGAGGAGGTTTAGTGAGAGTGAGGTGCCCTCCTTCTTGCCTGTGGAAGCTCTTCCACTTTAGTTAAATGTGCTCTGGGCGAGGCTCCCAATAACTCTCACTCTCTAGTCATATTAAAACAGTCATATTTATAAAGCAACCGATGGAACAGCAGGGCTCTCACTGCTTTGCATCTAGCTCAGAATAAACTTACAGCCTGCTCTGCATGTATTTACTGGGTCTGACCAAGTCAGCATCTCCTGGGGTGGAACCAGAGCATTCCGAAATATCTCCACTTGTTCCCACAGCAGCTGTAAGTAGCTCACAGTGCAGGCTGTGACAGAGCTCTTTGATACAGGGGAGAAGTTGATTTTTCTGTTTGCTCTCCACATGCTTTGGGCCTCTAAGCGTATGAGATCAATAGAAAATATTTTCTTTCAAATCAGAGAAATAAGCTGGTTTCATGGCAATTTTCTTTTAAAAACAAAAAACCTCCCTCTGCCCTGTCTTACAGTCAAACACTTCAGGGTGTCCCTGCACAGGCGTGATATTGACTAGAAACAGACCATGGAAAAAAGAAACTGACTTGTGCTCCCTCTGCTCCCATACAGTAAAGACACTTCCAACAATGCACTGGTGAGTGAGAGAATAACTTTCACAAGGCCCTGCTGTCAGTTACAACTGATGTAAGGAAACTTAGTGGGGGTTTCAGACTTTTTGTTAAGCTCAGTGTCTCCTCTTAAATCTAATGTCCCCTGTAGCTTCTGTTCCTTGTTCCTCTCCTTCCCGTGCCTTTGCTCTTTCTGGGGGATGGAGGCAGGCTGAGATCTAAAGACCCCAAGCTGGTTGGAGGAGCATCGGTGTGCTCAGGCTGTGGTGTATGGATGCACTGGTGGGTGTTTGTGCTGCAAGATCCCAGCTGTCTCACCTACCTTTCCCTCTTGCTGCAGAGGATAGAGCTGGTGACTTTCTCCCAGGAGCTGCTCTAGATCTAGAATGGCAGGGGTATTTTAAACCCACCTCCATTCCCATCCCCCTATAAAGATTGTCCCTGGGATCAGGAAGGAATGTACCCATTGGGCAGCGGTGACCAAAGGGGTAGGTTGGTGGTAGCCAGGATGACAGAGCTGATGAGCCAACACCCTGCTCTGCTCTAGCCTCTCCTTGGAGATCCACCCAGGCCTTTGTCCATTTGCTCCCATTATCTCGATGATCTGATAAATCCAATCCAGGAATTTGTATTATGCACCGTAGGGCTGCTCCTGCCCTGTGGGCCCTGTCAGCCTTGCCAGAGGCTGAAATGCAGAAGGGGCAGAGCTGAGCTGCCTGCTGCAGATACATCCCCTTGGCATGCAGATTGCTAAACCCCAGCTGTTGCATCGCTTCAGTGCTCATGATTTTCCCCTCCCTCAGTCAGAGGATCTCAAAGCACTTTCCTGGCCATTTTCAACCCACGCACCCCGGCGACACAGCACCAGCTCTTCAACGGCGTTTGAATAAATGGGAGTTAATCAGCAAAATACCTTTGTGAATCTGGGCCAAATGCCGTACAGGACCTTCCGCGGGGCTCTTCCTCCCTCCTGTTTGGGCAGCCGTGTTGCAGCAGGGGGAGAACTGAACCATGCTGGGTGGGGCCCCTTCTTCCCCGGGGGAGATGCTGCTAGAAGGTGCTCACGGAGCAGAAGCTGGGGCTTGCAGGCAGCTCGCAGAAGGGTCCGGGGCCCCGGGGAGGGTTCCTCCTCTGCCCTGCTTCACTGAGGCCCCGGGGTGCAGTACCACAGCCCGGGAAGCAACAGTAATGCAGCCAGAGCCCCTGGATCCCTCCTCGGTCCCCTCCCCGCCCCGTAGACCCGCCCCACCCCCGGCCCCCCGATCACCCCCGGGCCCAGATCCTCCTTCTCCAGCCGGCCCGAGTGCGCCAGCACCGCAGCCACCAGCGAGGGGGACCCAGCGCGCGGCACCACGGGAAAGCGAGTCCGCCCGCACCTCGCTCCGGGACTCCAATTCCCACGAACGTGACTGAGGAGGCCCGGGCGGGACTACAACTCCCAGAGTGCATCACACAGGCGGGCCTACGAGACGCGACGTGGGACAAACCTATTTAGAACATTTTGCTCTTTCCCCGCCATTCTATTGGTCCGCAGCCGCCGAGTGAGTGACGCTGAGTGAGTGAACGAGCCCCCCGTCTGATTGGTCCGCTGCCGCGGGGCGGGGAATATAAACCGGGCCCCCGGAAGTGCTGCCTCTCGGCCGGGGGGAGCCGGGAGCTGGCGCCGGGCCGTGCCGCGCAGGCGGTAAGTGGGGCGGACGGGGAAGAGGCGCGGGCCGGCTGCGGCTGGAGCGGCCCGGGGGCTCGGGCGGGGGAGCCGGGCCGGGTCCTGCCGGGGAGGTGGCAGCTGCCAAGGGGAAAGGTCCCTTTGGAGGGTTCTGACAAGCTGCCTGTGAAGGGGGAAGCGCTTTGCACCTGCCCTCACCCGCTCCAGAGGCTGGGCCCAGCCAGGCCTGCTCCTGCTTTGCCTCCGGGACACCCACACTCCCCTCTGCTCTTTGCAGTGACCTGGATGTTCGCTGCCTTTCCTCTGGCCCGGAGGGGGGGGTTGGCTCTCCTGGGGGAGCTGGTGGGGAAATGGATCTGACTTACCGTGTGACCTTCCCGTAGGGTGACCACGTGTCCTGATTTGATAGGGACAGTCCCAATATTTGGGGCTTTTTCTTACATAGGCTCCTATTACCCCCCACCCACCCCCTGTCCTGATTTTTCACACTTGCTGGCTGGTCCCCCACCTTCCTGACAAACTTCACTTTCTGGTCAGTTTCTCACTTGTTTTTGCTTTTTCCAACAAAGGGGAATAAATGGTTTTCAAGGGTCTTTGGCTTTCCAATAAAAGCTTCCCCTTAATCACAAGTGTGTTGACTTTTTCTTTTTGGGAGCTATAGGGTGTGCGGGGGAGGGAGAGAAGCTTGTAGCAAAACTTCCAACCTGCTATAGTGGGGGGGTTCTCCCATTGCTTAGGAGGTTCTGAGTTGGAGGTTTTGGAGCTTGATTTTAAAATCCCTCCCAGCTGCTTGGCCAGCCTCCCTGAGCACACTATGCCCCTGGTTCTCCAGCAAGGGCCAGGGAAGCCATGTTCTGAGACATCAAACTCTAGAGCAGATATACTCAGACTGCAGCTTGGAAGCTGCAAGTAGCTCTTTGCAGCACCTATTAAAACACTGATTTAAATAATCACTCGGGATGCTTTTCCTATATTTTGCACAAAGCCATTGATGCTGTGAACATAGAAAAACTAAAGATTTCCCATGTCCTACTGTTTAAAGATGAATCTATAGTAAATGAAACAATTGATTCACACCACTGGGGCATGGTTGGGGTAATTGCTAATTTGGCTCCTGAATCACTGAGGTCTGGGTATTGCTGCTCAAGAGCCAAGCCCTTGATGCTATGGGTGTTCCCTAATAGTGAAGGATGCAGGATTCTCTGCAGGTAACCTGTAGATGCTGGTTGATCTCAGCCTCTCACAGGGAGAGCAGAGAACTGAGCTATGGGCTGATGGGACCCCAGAGAAGGGGTGGGGGAGACTTGCTAGAGCAGTGTAGCTTAAGGGACTTGTCAAGTAGTAATAGATTGAGCAAAGAGCATAGGCCTGCTACCCTGCAAGGCCATCAGGAAGGTGGCTGCTTGCTCTAGTAAAGAGACCTTCCCAAAGAGTCAGACTGGACTACACCTAATTAAGTATGATGCTGCAGGAGTGGGAAGCCTCAGGGTTGAACTAACTGTGTGTGGTAGTAGAAATCAGATCTACTGCAACTATCTAAACAGCTGCAGAGCCCTTTACCAAAGTGATCTCCTAGGATAACCACTAGCTGTTCTCCCTCTCCCACCAGCTCTGGTGTGCCTGGTGTAGCTAAAATTAAGTACCTGCTCTTCAAAGCAGAAACATTGTGGTTTGTCCCCTACTGTTGTGGCAACAACCAGACACCCTGTTTTGGCTGCAGTATAAATGAATGTGCACCCACCTTCTGGATTTTTCGTGTAAGTGGCTAAGCCTGTACTGTGCTCTCTCCTTTCTGCTTGCACAAAGTCACCACCATCTAAGGAAACTACACTGCTAGCCTCTAAACTCAAAGGGCTGCTGCCACGTGCTTAACACAGCTGTGGAGAAAGATGCCTGAGGGTGGCTTGACTAGGACTCAGGGGGGCCAGCTCCAAGAGGCCTGTACCTCAGTAATCCAAAACTATGACTGCTTAGAGCTAAGACCCATGTGAACTGCCAGCACTGGCCTGGTCCTCACTGCAGAAGATACTGAAAGGTGCACCCTTATGGTAAAGGTAGAAATATAGCTAACATGCCCCCTTCTTCTGCCTGACTTCTCTTGGGGAGGTGAAGCAGCATGGCTCTGGAAGAAAAGATTGCATTATAACCTGCTGCTGTCCTCCCCTGCTCACCCACACAACAGGAGCTAATCTATTAACCAGTGTGCAATAATGTGAGGACCATTCCCAGTTAGTTTGTGCCGTTTGTCTTCTCCTTCCATAACTACAGTGGAGGTGCTTATAGTAATAATTAGCCCTTTTAAGCCTGGGATTCGATACCTGGATGCAGAAAAGGGCTTATAAACTGTCTTTAACCTGAATTTTATCTGCTCCCCCACACTTCTATCAGTAAAGCAATAATACGCAGCTGGTGGGAGTGTATTTTTCAGGGGGAGTGGGAGCCGAATGGATGATTAGCTAAAGAGACACAGCTGACCACTGCCTAGACTCTGCACAGATTGTAGCTGTATCACAGACTGGCAATTCTTTTCCTGTACAATTCAGTACAATCAAACATTAGAAACAGCTCAAAGTAAACCTGGGATCAGTGAGTAGGAATATTTGAGCTAATCACAACAAGGAAGATATGACTGAGATAATTCCCCTAGCAATCTCTCACGTTATGAAATAGCAGCTTTATACATTTGGCCTGAATAGCCAGATTGTTGTTAAACAAGATGAAAAATATAACCTCCTTCCCACTGATAATGTACCGTAAGATCAAGGACCTGCTCAGGCTGGTGGCAGATGGAAGGAGCAATACAGGAAGGAGGGTGGAAATCCTGTTGCTATTAATAGATGGAGGCATCCCTGGGGTGACTGAAGGTGGGATTGTTAATTCTGGTGTCATGTGACCCACACTACACAGTGGGGCTCTGTCACTCTCTGCTACAGCCCTTGAGCTAGCAGAGCTGGTCATTTAGCACAGGCCGTAAGATCTAGAGGTCTCCAGTTGGATCCCTGCGGCTTATGACCTACCCCGGGGCAGCACCTTATACTCACAGGGAAAGTGACATTTCCTCCACATAACAGTCAATGGCTGATCAGCCTCCTGGCTGTGTGGCCCAAGCCCTTGTTCCACGTTTCCCTGGTCCCTTACCCCAGCCTGGAGTAGGGAGCTACAGGGGCCTCTAACCCCACTGCCTCCTCCATAGGAAGGCAGCATCAACTGCCTGTATTGGGGGGAGAGCACAATGGCTCCACCGCAGAGCTCACTGGGGAGGATGTCGATGCACGTTCAGGTTGGCCGGAGAGCAGCAGTGCACCTTTCCCCTTGCGTCTCCCCCCACTCGCACCAGGGACATGTCCGGATGCAAAGCAGCAGCACTCGTCCTTGGGGCAGACAAGTGACTGCACTGGGGTGTCTCCTGTCACTGTGTTGGGGAGGAGCTCAGACTCTGATCTGGTTCTGGAACTCGGCACTCGTTTCCTCCTCCGTGATGTTGGGGATGCCCAGCCTGGCCAGGGGTGCCTCACTGGGACCCTCATCCTGCAGGACATCATTCAGCTCGGCTGAGAAGCAGGGATGCACCAGGTGGTCCCAGTACAAGCTCAGGGTGGACTGGTCCAATCTCTGGGGCTGTGGCATCACAGTGGCAACTTGACAGCTGAGCCCAGTGGTTAAAGGGGAGCGAAGCAGGAGGCGGAGGAGCAGGGTGGGGGTGGGGCGGGGTGGGGGGAAGTGCTGTTTACCCAAGCCAGGGAGAGGAGGGGGAGCTCTGTCTCTGTTCTGAGCAGAGGAGCAGGGAGCTGGACTGCTCCTTACTGACCCCCTGATTCTGACCCCCCCTAAAGTGGGGGCTGAGCAGATTGTGAGCTGTGGTTCAAATTCAGCAGCGACGCCAAGGATGGTGTAAATGACTTTCCCGCACCTCCTGCTGTCTGGGGCTCAGCGTTAGCCTCCGCACCCATCTCCTGAGCTCGCCACAGATCACAGTGTGTCTGGGCCCCATGCGGCTGGGGGGTTCCCCTCTTGCAAGCACAGGCGAGGTGACAACAACCTCTTACGCGCCGGGTGTTCAGCGCAGGTGCACCAGTGCTCCAAACATGCCTCACTTCCTGTTCTCCAGTGGTTCCCCCTTTTCCGACCCTCACACCCACTGTGTTAATCCCACGGGAAGCCAGCCCTTGGGATGGGGCGTCTCACAAAGTCACCACTGTACAGCAATGGAGTTTGAATCAAGTCCCTGAGATACTAATTGCTTGTTGAATGCAGGAGACTGTGTGGTTCATTGGACAGGGTGTAGGACAGGCAGCAGGTTCCACGCTTGCCTGTACCACAATCGCTCTGTGACACCAAGCTGGGCCTGCCTCTGCAATGGGGATAGTGTTAATGGTGCTATTTAAAGTGCTTAGGGATCTCTGACTGGGAAGTGCTATGTGAGCAGTAAGTGTCTCGGATTCAGCCTCTAACTCATTTTGCAGCTTTTCTTTCACTCAAACACGCCCTGCTCAGCTTCTGCCTTTAAACCCAGTCCCCAAAGTTCTTTGTTTTTGTGACACTGGAGTGATTCTGAAGCAAAGGGGAAGCTTGCTAGAGCCCTCTGCATAGCACTACCCAGAATGCTTTGCCAGTACCCAGCAGTGCCACCCCCTGAGCCCGGGGACCACATGGAAAGGTCCAGGAGTGGTTTTCTGGGGCACTCTGCAGAGCCAGATTTGGGGGTGGGCTCATCCCTCCTTAGTCACTGGGACTTTACTGTGTTTAGCTTCGGCCTTTGCAAAGAGCTGGTCGCAAGGAAACTTGCAGGACGTTTTTAATAAAATGGTTTTAGTATCTTTCAGAATAAACACGGGAAACTTCTCGTTGGAAGTGCAGGTGGAAGGCAGGCCCGGCTGGCTCCTGGCATGTCACGAGCGGTGGAATCTCTCCCTGGGGACTCTGATCTGTAGGCAGCTGGGATACCTCCAGTAAGTGATGCTCCTCTCAGCATAGACCTAGTCGGCCAGTCTCAGGTACAGGTCTTTGATTTGCCATTTTGATGAAGATATTGCAGAAGTAATGTGATCAGAGCACAGGACTGGGAGCCAGGGACCGTAGAGTTACTGATATTTATTTGGGGCCTAGATTCAGCTGAGAATGGGGTCCCATTGTGCTAGTCCCATTTCTCACCCTTTTTCTATTTTGCCACTGGAAAAGGGAGGAAACCCCCAAATCAAACCATTTGGGGGTTGGAATTTTCACTGCAAATTTAAATTTTTCACCTGATATATTGTTTTAAATGAAAAAATGTCCTGTGGGGAAAAAAACAATCTGCATTTTTTGACTCACGCTAGATGTCCTGTAGCTTGGGTTTATTTCCCGAGACTTTCATAGCAGCTTCCCAAGCTCACAGAATCATGGACTGTGGGATTATCTTTCCATCGGCTTCCCTGGAAGTTGGGTTAAGCCCTTATATCATCCCTGTCTATAGAGTCACTCCCAGATATCATGTCACTGTTCTCCTCTCCACTGCTGTTCTGTGGCTGTGCATTTCCCCTGAACATCACCATAGAGATCAGGAGGATGGTTTTCTGGCATAAATGAGAAGCAGGACTCCTGGGTTCTAACTGTACCGCCTCTACTCCCTTGTGACCTCTATTCTCTGTGCCTCATTTCCCCCACCTTTCAAACAAGGATCATAATAGTCACCTGTTTCCCAGGTGAGGATGAACTGGTTCATGATTGGAGCGTGTTTTGAGATCCTCACTTGGAAGGTGTAAGCAAAGGACACAGTATTGTTACTTTCTCCTGTTGTACTCACACGCCGTCGACATTGCAAGGCTAGCAAAGGGATGGTAGCATCTGAAAAGATACTTTGGTGATGCAAGCAAACCTATTTCCTGATTTTGGGGTTAGAGTGTAAAGTAAGGGCTGGGGGATGTTCATTTGCAGTATTATTATTTAGCCACTAGATGTCCCTGTGTGCTGTACAGTTCCAGACAGGGCATTGCCCCTGGTAAATGAGAGAGACAAAACTGGAACTCAAGTTGTGCGCGTGGAAGCCTGTTTTTGTGTGTCTGTACTTGGTCCTGGTTAAGCACTGTGATTCCATTAAACATGGCAAGGTAAAGGTAAAGGTTTGGCCCTCCCAGTGGGTGATGGCTATTATATTTAACCCTTTCATCTCTTGTGAGCGGTGGCCAGAATTAGCATGTATAAACTAGAGTACAATGGTTCTATGCAGAAGAGAGGAAGGAAGTGACCATAAGAACGCTGTCATGTGGGTGAGCTCTCAGATCTCTCTCTCTGTGTTTAGGTGATGACATTTGCTGTTGCTTCTGCAGACTCGCACACCACAAAGGAGTGAACCTGACAGATGTCAAGGTGAACGATACGCAAGAGTTTGTTCAGATTGTGCCCAACCAGAAGAGCAGCATTGAAGACGTGTGGCAGGTCAGGTGGGTGACGGAGCTGGGGAGAGCAGGACCGGCATTGGGGGGACTGAACAGAGGGTCCCTTCACTGTTATATTGTCTGAGAAAAAGTCTCCATGTTTCTGGAGGTGACTGCCAGGCTCTGCAGGGCTGGCATTGACTCTGATCAGCAAATATGGAGGGAGAGAGAATATCTGAGCTGGCAACTAAATGATGCCAAATGGGAACACAAATAGCACAGCGACTGCACGGGCAGGAGCCACAACTGCTGGGAGGGTCACGCTAAAATAGGACCTAAGCCAGCTTGATGCTTACACAGTGGGGATGTCTGCACTGCACTCTGCATGTGTGGGCATATCCGAGCTAGCTTCGATCTAGCTAGTGCGAGTACCTATAGCAGCAAAGCTTTGGCGGCGCGGACTTCAGCACAGCCTAGCCACCAGAATAATGACCCTGGGTCCCAGACAGTCTGTGTTTCACGGCTAATGGTACCTGAGCTGGGCACTGGGGTATGTCTACACATGCTGCAATCACACCTCTGATTGCAGAGCAGAGATCCCCTCAGTGCCAACAGGGTAGCTGACTTCCCAACCTTCAGGCAGGCCCGCTAGCCCTCTTAGAACAACTCTGCTTTGCTGCCGCAGCAACACAACCAGGGTCATTGCACACGTGAGCTTTCTGCCCTGCACCAGCTCGTGTTTGCAAAGTGCTGGGAAGGAGAAAAGCCTTTGGTGGGCGCGATGATTATTCCTATCAGAATCCACTTTCTGGGCATCCTGGGTGCATCTGGCCGGTTGCCATTCCTAGGGGAGCTGCCATAGAACCCCGTGATGGGCCACCTCTGTGTTTCCTGGCTGCAGAGTTCTGGGAGAGCTTTATTTCAAACCCTGATTTTATTCTTGCGCAGGAGCAGCTGTGCTTCAGGGCGAATTGTGGCTCTGAAGTGCTCCGGTAAGTGCTTACCCCTGTCCTCATATTGCACTGGGGTCTCTTGCATTCTCTGTGCAATTACAGACCCTCTGTTCATTAGCACAAGCCCCAGGTCGGCTAGACGCCGAGCGCCCTGCGCTCAGCATGGCCCTGGTGTTCGTTTGCAAAGCCTGTGTCGTTCTTCACCCATCCAGCAGCCCCAGTGTTGGGTGGTCTGCGAGCAGCAGCGTTACTCAGCGAGGCAGCACAGCCCTCTTGAGCGACCCTGCAGTAACAAGGCAGCACAAACCAGCTGGTCTGGGTGGGAGGAAGATTTAGTTTCCCAGCCGGCTGAGTGGCAAGAAAAAAAGGGTGGTTTCCAAGTCCCCGGAGCAGCCCCTTTGTCCGTGTGATTTCATAGCTGGGGTCTGCTTGCAGCGGCAGCAGTGACATGACAGTCAGCTCCCCAATCCCTCCTGTCCATATGGCACAGCTACTGGGTAATTAACAGCACGTGCAATCAGTGCCCCCGTCCCCCCGCAGTATCTACACCCTAATGGTCTCAGCAGCCCCTTCTTGTCAGGGAAGGCAGCTGTGGCCCAGAACTCTCCCCCTGAGCCAGGGCTATGGCCGGGCAAGCGGCAAGCCCAGAGAAGGCCCAGGTGGAGAGGTGGGACTCCTGCATCCCTCGCTGTTCTCTCTTGCTCCCTCTCCACTCTGGTTTAGTGGTGCTGGCTGGGGAAGGAGACTTCGTTTAGGTGACTGGGTGGGCAGGCAGAGGTCCTGGAACTAGCTCGGAGCACACAGAAGGGGTTAGAGTGGGTTTCTCTCTCTTATTTCACATGGGGAACAGCACAGGTGGCAAAAGAAAGGGAGAAAGCTGGGGCCACCCTGAATCCCTGATGTCCTGTGGGGGGGTGAGCCAGGGACTTGGGCAGAGCAGGGGCTCACAGCCCAGAGGCAGGAGCACGCCTGGGGAATGACTCCTGTCAGCTGCTTCCCTCTCTGCTGCCTGCTTTCCCTTTCTTTCCTCCCATTTCCTGCCTGCTGTCTCCTCCAGGCTTGGTGCTCAAAGACCTTCCCTCTCTCCCTTCGTCCCCAAGGCAAAGCTCCGCTCAGCTCCTGGAGGGGACAGGTTTCTCGGACACCCTTTGCTACCCATCCCTCCCCCACTCTTAGGTAGTGTTTGGGGCACTACGTTGACATGTCTCTGCTCAGTTACAGGCGGCCTCATGTCTCTGCTCAGTTACAGGCGGCCACAGGTCTCCAGCTGGCTGGTCTTTGCCGGGATTATCGCCCACGTGTCAGTCCCACAGCAGGCCGGGGCGGCGGTGGAGAAAATCATCCACCACCCCCACTATGACGACAGGAGTCACGACTATGACATTGCACTGATGAAACTCAGAGCGCCCTTGAACTTCTCCGGTGAGAGAGAAACCCGTAGAGAGCAGCGTTTTGCGGGTGTGTCTAGGCACTGTGCATGTCAGTGTTTGCGTATGTCGGGGGTTCCTGCTCAGTCTACAGGGGGCTGAGAATGGGAAGCAGGGCTGTAGCTGCTGTGCAGGGTGCAGCATTCTAGGAATAACCAGAACCTGTTAGGCTCCAGCACGACAATCTGACACCTTTCACCAGCATTGCAAATGTGCTTGTGATCAACTCTGTGTGCGACCCCAATTCCCAACCTCCAAGACCCATTGGAAACATCTTCTAGCATTTCACATGGGGAACAGCACAGGTGGCAAAAGAAAGGGAGAAAGCTGGGGCCACCCTGAATCCCTGATGTCCTGTGGGGGGGTGAGCCAGGGACTTGGGCAGAGCAGGGGCTCACAGCCCAGAGGCAGGAGCACGCCTGGGGAATGACTCCTGTCAGCTGCTTCCCTCTCTGCTGCCTGCTTTCCCTTTCTTTCCTCCCATTTCCTGCCTGCTGTCTCCTCCAGGCTTGGTGCTCAAAGACCTTCCCTCTCTCCCTTCGTCCCCAAGGCAAAGCTCCGCTCAGCTCCTGGAGGGGACAGGTTTCTCAGACACCCTTTGCTACCCATCCCTCCCCCACTCTTAGGTAGTGTTTGGGGGCACCGGGTTCACGTTACTCCCCCTTTGCAGAGTGCGGCCTGCGCTCCAGGGCAGCCCGGATCGTGGGGGGAAGCGACACCCCATTGGGACGCTGGCCATGGCAGGTCAGCCTGTACCTCAACTCCAGACACGTGTGCGGAGGCTCCGTGGTGGCGCACGACTGGATCGTCACGGCCGCTCACTGCGTGCACAAGTGAGTCTGTATTGCCCCTTCTATCTGCCACCAGCCTCTGCAGGTCCTTGATCTTATCTTATCAGTGGGAAGGAGGTTATAGTTTTCATCTTGTTTAACAACAATCTGGTTGTTCAGGCCAAATGTATAAAGCCAACAGTGAAGGCCATCAGATGCCCAACTTTGTCTGCAAGAACCCCACTATTTCTTTGCAGCTAGGCCTGTAGACTGTTCTTCAGCTGGGGGTGATCATGGTGCTAGAATACAGGGATGGGAGATGATCTTCTACCAGTTATTTCATGAAAGTTCAGGGGAGACAATAAAGATACCTGCTGATAAAATCTTACATGACCAAAGCAAGTGAGAAATTGGCTGACTGCAGCATTAAGACTGGTGCCTTACCCATCCAAGCAGTGTGGGAAGGCAAAGCAGCTGGGCTTTCTGGCTACTGCTTGTACTGTCAGAGATACTTGGCATCTCTGCACACTCAGTCTGGTAAATGCAGCAAGGTCACAGGCAGCTGTTCAGATTAAGGCTATACCTCTCCTGCATCCATTGCAAAAGCAGAAATGCAGAGGAGGAAAACTGACAGCTGTTCTCATGAGAGTTCTCTGCAGTTGCATAACAGAGCATAGAAAGTGGGTTAATCTGTTTCCTTTGCTGCTATTTCATAAAATGAGAGATTGCCAAGAGTATTATCTCAATCATATGTTCCTTGTTGTAATTAGCTCAAATATTATTCCATCAGCCAAACAGTACCCCCATTACCACTCCCTGATTCCAGGTTTCCTTTGAGCTGTTTCTAGTATTTAATTGTACTCAAGAAAGTGGGTTAATCTGTTTCCTTTGCTGCTATTTCATAAAATGAGAGATGCCAAGGGTATTATCTCGGTTATATGTTCCTTGTTGTGATTAGCTCAAATATTATTCGATCAGCCAAAAAGAACCCCGATTACCACTCCCTGATCCCAGGTTTCCTTTGAGCTGTTTCTAGTATTTAATTGTACTGAAGTCTGCAGGAAAAGAATTGCCAGTCTGTGATACAGCTACAATCTGTGCAGAGTCTAGGCAGTGGTCAGCTGTGTCTCTTTAGCTAATCCCCCATTCAGCTCCCACTCCACCTGAAAAATACACTCCCACCAGCTGCGTATTATTGCTTTACTGATAGAAGTGTGGGGGAGCAGATAAAATGCAGGTTAAAGACTTGCTAGGTCTCACTACTTTTGAAAGTCAGTTTATCAGCCCTTTTCTGCATCCAGGTATAGAATCACAGGCTTAGAAAGGCTAATTATTACTACAAGCACCTCCACTGAAGTTATGGTAGAAGATGAAAGGAACAAATTAACTGGGAATGGTCATCACATTATTTCACACTGGTTGATGGATTAGCTCCTGTTGTGTGTGTGTGTGAGCAGATGAGGACAGCAGCAGGCTATAATGCAATCTTTTCCTCCACAGCTGTGTTGCTTCATCTCCCAGAGAGAAGTCAGTCTGAAGAAGGGGGAATGTTAGCTATATTTCTACCTTTACCATAAGGGTGCAGGGCCTATTCTCCCTTTCAGTAAGTTCTGCAGAGAGGATCAGGCCAGTGCTGGCAGTTCACATGGGCCTTGGCTCTAAGATGTCATAGTTTTGGATTACTGAGGTACAGGCCTCTTGCAGCTGGCCCTCCTGAATCCTAGCTGAGCCAACTTCAGGCATGTTTCTCTGCAGCTGTGTTAATAAGCATGGGGCAGCAACCCTTTGAGTTTAGAGGCTAGCAGTGTAGTTTCCTTAGATGCTGGTTGCTTTGTGGAAGCAGGAAGGAGAGAGCACAGTACAGGCTTTGCCACTTACACGAAAAATCCAGAAGGTGGGTGCACATTCATTTATACTGCACCCAAACAGGGTGTTTGGTTGTTGCCACAATGGAAAGGGACACACCACAGTGTTTCTGCTCTGAAGAGCAGGTACTTAATTTTAGCTACACCAGAGCTGGTGGGAGAGGGAGAACAGCTAGTGGTTATCCTAGGAGATCACTTTGGTAAAGGGCTCTGCAGCTGTTTAGATAGTTGCAGTAGAGCTGATTTCTACTACCACACAGAGGTAGTTCAACCCTGAGGCTTCCAACTCCTGCAGCCTCATATGTAATTAGGTGTAGTCCAGTCTGAATCTTTGGGAAAGTCCATTTACTGGAGCCAACAGCCACCTATCTTCCTGATGGCCTTGCAGGGTAGAAGGCCCATGCTCTTTGCTCAATCTATTACTACTTGACAAGTCTCCCCCACCCCTTCTCTGGGGTCCTATCGGCCCATGGCTCAGTTCTCTGCTCTCCCTGTGAGAGGCTGAGGTCAACCGGCATGTACAGGTTACCTGCAAAGAATCCTCCATCCTTCAGTTTTAGAGTATAGAAAGAGCCTCAAAGGCTTAGCTGTACAGTAGTAATACTCAGGTCCCAGTGGTTCAGGAGCCAAATTAGCAATCATTACCCCAAAAAATCCCCAGTGGTGTGAACTTGTTTCATTTACTATAGCTTCATATTTAAACAGTATGGGATGGGAAAATCTTTAGTTTTTCTATGTTTACAGCCCCATCAATGGCTTTGTGCAAATGAATATAGTAAGAGCATTGAGTGGTCAATTAAATCAGTGTTTTAATTGGTGCTGCAAAGAGCTACTTGCAGCTTCCAAGCTGTGATCAAACTACACCTGCTCTACCAGGTGAGGTCTCAGCACCTGGTTTCCCTCAGCCTTGCTGGAGAACCAGGGGGATAGTGTTCTTAGGGAGGGTTGGCCAAGCAACTAAGGGATTTTAAATCCACTGCCAAAACCTCCAACTCAGAACCTCACAAGCAATGGGAGAACCCACCCTACAGCAGGTTCTGTCAGGGACTTTAGCCCCCACAACAAAGTTTGTTGTTTGACTGCAAAGAGACAGGCACCACCAGCAAGGTCCAATCAAAAGCTCTTTATTGACAAGTGTACGCATCAACAGAGAGCAGCTTGTCTTTAAAGAGAACTAGCCCCCCCTTTACATTTTAGTAGCAGCTTATATAGTTTTATTACATCATAATATATTCATTTGAGCAACCCACTCCCTTTTTTTAAACTAGAAACTAGACACCTTTAATATACACACATGCCTAGTTTCCTATGTTTACAGTATTAGATTAATATTTTAACAAGCACCAAAAGTTAGGAATGTAGGGGAGTTAAAAACAAACTGAAAACTAAATCAGGGAATGAGTAAGAACACTGGGAAGCTGGGTTTTTTTATTAGTTTTTAAACACTGTTTTTAACACAGCACAGCTGGTACTCTGCCAGGAATGCAGCCCCTCAGTTATTTTAATGTTTTCAGTGCTTTGTGAGACATGCTGTTTTTGGTATTTTTTTACTTGGTGATTACCCAGAAGCCCTTGTTAGCCTGACTTCAGTCAGGTTGGCATAACTGGTTTTGTGCTACATTTCTATTTAGGCCTAACAATTCCAAGTTTTGCTACAAGCTTCTCTCCCACCCCCCTTCCCAAAAGAAAAATCCAACACTTGCGATTAAGTGGAAGCTTTTATTGGAAAAAATTGAGACCTTTGAAAACCATTTATTCCCCTTGTTTGCTTTTTCTAACCGTGAGAAATTGACAGGAAAATTTGTCTAGAAGGTCACATAGTAACTCAGATGCATTTCCCAGCAAGATCCCCCAGAGATCTCATCTCCTCCAAGCAAGACGAAAGTAAGCAAACATTCAGGTCACTGCCCCTTCCTGCAAAGAAGACAGGTGAGTGTGGGAGTCTGATACAAAGCAGTAGACCACCTGGCTAGGCCCAGCCTCTGGAGCAGGTAAGGGCAGGTGCAAAGCAATTCCCCTTCACAGGCAGGTTTTCAAAAGGCCCTTTGCAGCTGCCAGCTCCCCAGCAAGTGCTAAAGTAAGAGAATGTCCCCCGACCCCCCCCACCAGTACACCCCTCCCCCGAGACCCCTACCACCCCAATGCACCCTGAGCCCTGCCTCCAGCCCAGTATCCCCCACCGAGCCCCCGCCGCCAGCCTAGTGCTCCCAGGCCCCCCCGCCAGCCCAGTGCACCTCCCCGAGCCTCCTAACACGCCAATGCACCCTGAGCCCCCGCCAGCCCAGTGTCCCCATCCGAGCCCCAGCCCAGTGCTCCTGAGCTCCCCGCCAGCCCAGTGCACCCCTCCCCAGCCCCTACCACCCCAGTGCACCCTGAGCCCCCGCCAGCCCACCTTGCCAGCCTAGTGCTCCCCAATGCATCCTGAGCCCCCCGCCAGCCCACCTTGCCAGCCTAGTGCTCCCCCAGCCCCCTACCACCCCAGTGCACCCTGGGCCCTGCCTCCAGCCCAGTGCACCTCCTCCAAGCCCTCTCCCCGCAGCTCCCGGGCCCCTCCCCGCCCGTCCGCCCCACTTACCGCCTGCGCGGCGCGGCCCAGCTTCAGCACCAGCCCCCGGCTCCTCCCCGGCCGAAAGGCAGCATTTCCGGGGGCCCGGTTTATATTCCCCGCCCCGCGGCAGCGGACCAATCAGACGGGGGGCTCGTTCACTGCTCGGCGGCTGCGGGCCAATAGAATGGCAGGGAAAGAGCAAAACGTTTTAAATAGGTTTGTCCCACGCCGCGGCTCGTAGGCCCGCCTGCGTGGTGCACCCTGGGAGTTGTAGTCCCGCCCGGGCCTCCTCAGTCTCGTTCGGGGGAATTGGAGTCCCGCAGTAGGGGGCGGGCGGACTCACTTTCCCGTGGTGCCGCGCGGTGTCGGCCCGCTGATGAGGAGGCGGCCGGGGGTGTGACCGGGCGCTGGGTCCGCGTGGCTGCCCCTGTAGCGAAGGACGCTGCTCCTCGTAGGACTGTGCTACCGGCAGCACGTTCCGGGGCTTGTCGAGAGTTCGAAGCTGCTATTGTATTAAACTGGGGCCTGATGTAGCAAATGCCTCCAGCGAGCAGTTTCTTGCACTAGAGCGTACGGGAAACGGCTGCGTGTAGAGATGTGCTCGCTGCAGCAGTCAGTGATACCTATAGAGTGTAAGAAACCGCTTCTGGGGAAAGATGCTACTTCCTTTGTACAACTCGAAAGCTGTTATCTGTCAGTCATTAAAGATGTTGAAAAGAAACATCCAGAACTGATCCCTGGAGAACCCCACGTGTTAGCATAGGGATGTACTACCTGTAGCACTGCCATATGAGGAAGCCAATTCCTACAGGCAGCAGTTTCTCACACCACTGGCATGTAAGACTGCTATCTGTACGAATCAGCTACGTCAGATTTTTTTTTTAAGCAAAAGTTGGACCTCTTGCTGCTGGAGGTAGCACCCTCCTACAGCTAGCATTTTCACACACATAAAACTGCAAACTATAGGGATGTGCTGCTACTTGTAGCACTGCAATGTGATGAAGCTAATTCCTCTGTAGAAATCAGCTACATCCCATGGCCTTTTTTTAAGCAAAGTTGCACTTGTTGCTGCTGCAGATACTGAATTCTTACCATTAGCAGTTTCTGAGAGCTGCTAAGGGCCTTTACCTATTAGCCTTCTGAACAACAATTAGCTATTATTTTAACAGAAAGTTACATGGATTGGGTATGAGCTAAAGATGTGAGTCTTAACTCCTCTGCTGACAAAACATGAAAATAACCTTTTCCTTTCATATGTTTCTGGATGGTACACAGCTGGAGTCAGCTCAGTTAGGGCCCACCTGGCCCTGATAAGGGGGCTGTGGATCAGAAGCTGGAGAAGTACCTGAATTTGAGCAGTGCTGGGGAAAGGCAAGGGGAGCTCCAGCCTTTTAAACCCATCATGCCACACAGTGGGGGGCCACTGTTGAGAAAGTGGCCAGTGATCCAGCCCTGGGTCCCCACAGCTGCCCCCATCTCCCTCACTGTTGGCTGCAGTGCTGGCACACTTGGGCCAGCTGGAGGAGGACACCGAGGGCACCTGGATCTCCTAGCTTTCCCACTGGGTGGAGGAGCAAAAGGTGGGGCCAGGAGTGTGTGTTGGGATCATTTATTCTGCACCCAAACAGGGTGTTTGTGCTACCACAATGGTAGGGAACAAACCACAATGTTTCTGCACTGAAGAGCAGACATTTAATTTCAGGAACACCAGAGCTGGTGGGAGACAGAACAGTTACTGGCTATCGTAGGAGATCACTTTGGGAGAGGGCTCTGCCATCATTTAGATTGGTTGTAGAAATCAGATCTACTGCAACTAACAGACCTAGTTCAAGCCTGAGGCTTCCAACTCCTGCAGCCTTGTACTTAATTAGGTGTAGTCCAGTCTGACTCTTTAGAAAGGTCCATTTACTAGTAGCAGGCCTCCGCTCTTAGCTCAGCATGGCACTACTCCTTGACAAGTCCCTCAAGCTACACTGCTCTGGGGTCCCATCACCTATATGGCTCAGTTCATTGCCATCACATAGAGAGGCTGAGGTCAACAAGCAAGTAAAAGTTGCTTGTGGAGAACTCTGCATTCTTCACTTTTAGGGCATACCAATAGCCTCAAAAGTTTAGCTCTAGAGCAACAATACTCAGACCTCAGTGGTTCAGAAGCCAAATCAGCAACCATTAACCCAAACATGCTTCAGTCGTGTGAATTCATTGTTTCATTTACTATAGCTTCATATTTAAACAGTAGGACATGGGAACTCTTTAGGTGCTGGAAACAGAAACATCCCTGAGTTTGTGCAAATGAATATAGGAAAAGCATCAGTGTTTTAACAGGTGCTGCAAAGAGCTGCTTACAAGCTGCAGTCTGAGTATCACTGCGCTAGAGTTTCATCTCAGAACATGGCTTCCCTGGCCCTTGCTGGAGAACCAGGGGATCATGTGCTCAGGGAGGTTGGCCAAGCAGCTGGGAGGGATTTTAAATCAAGCTGGAAAACCTCAAATGCAGAACCTCATAAGCAACCAGAGAAGCCCCACACGATAGCAAGTTTGAAGTTTTGCTACAAGCTTCTGTCCCACCCCCATTTCCCCAAAAGAAAAATCCAACACTTGTGATTAAGTGGAAGCTTTTATTGGAAAACCAGAGACCCTTGAAAACCATTTATTCCCCTTGTTTTTGCTTTTTCTAACAAAGTGAGAAATTGACAGGAAAGTAGAGTTGGTCTGGAAGGTCACATGGTAAGTCAGATCCATTTCCCCACCAGCTCCCCCAGGAGAGCCAGTCCCCTCCAGGCCAGAGGAAAGGCAGCGAACATCCAGGTCACTGCAAAGAGCACAGGGGAGTGTGGGTGTCCCGGAGGCAAAGCAGGAGCAGGCCTGGCTGGGCCCAGCCTCTGGAGCGGGTAAGGGCAGGTGCGAAGCGCTTCCCCCCTTCACAGGCAGCTTTTCAGAAGCCTCCAAAGGGGCCTTTCCCCTTGGCAGCTGCCACCTCCCCAGCAGGCCCCGGTGCAGGAGCAAGCCCCGAACCCCCCCCATATGGCACCAGCCCAACACCCTGGTGCAGGAGCTCCCCCAGCACCAGCCCAGTGCCCCTGTCTGAGAGCTGCCCCTTCTCCCCCCCGCCCCCGGCACCAGCCCAGCACCCCTGCCCGAGAGCTGCCCCTTCTCCCCCCCCCTTCCCCCGGCACCAGCCCCGCGCCCCTGCCCGAGGCTGCCTTCTCCCCGCCCCCGCCCCAGCCCAGCGCCCCTGCCCGAGAGCTGCCCCTTCTCCCCAGCAGCAGCCCAGCCCCCCAGCCCGAGAGCTGCCCCCTCTCCCCCGCGGCTCCCCCGTCCGCCCCACTTACCGCTTCCGCGGCCCGGCCCAGCGCCAGCGCCAGCCCCCGGCTCCCCCCCGGCCGAAAGGCAGCAATCCCGGGGGCCCGGTTTATATTCCCCGCCCCGCGGCAGCGGACCAATCAGAAGGGGAGCTCGTTCACTCGCTCGGCGGCTGCGGACCAATAGAATGGCGGGGATAGAGCAAAACGTTCTAAATAGGTTTGTCCCACGCCGCGGCTCGTATGCCCGCCTTGCGTGATGCACTCTGGGAGTTGTAGTCCCGCCCGGGCCTCCTCAATCACGTTCGTGGGAATTGGAGTCCCGGAGCGAGGGGCGGGCGGACTCGCTTTCCCGTGGTGCCGCGCGCTGGGTCCCCCTCGCTGGTGGCTGCGGTGCTGGCGCACTCGGGCCGGCTGGAGGAGGAGGATCTGGGCACCCGGATCGCCCGGCTCTCCCGCCGCGTGGGGCAGCGAGGGTGGGGCCTGGGGGGTGCCCGGCGGGGCTGGGTGTGGGAGGGGCCCGGGGGGCAGTGGGCGGGATGCAGGGGTAGGGGGGGGGAGGGTCCGGGGGGCAGGGGGGATCCCGGGGACTGGGTGTGGGAGGGCCCGGGGGCAGTGGGCGGGATGCAGGAGTTGGGGAGGATCCTGGGGCAGAGGGGTTCCCGGGGCTGGGTGTGGGAGGGGCCCGGGGGCAGTGGGCGGGATGCAGGGGTCGGGGAGGATCCGGGGCAGAGGGGATCCCGGGGACTGGGTGTGGGAGGGCCCGGGGGCAGTGGGCGGGATGCAGGAGTTGGGGAGGATCCTGGGGGCAGAGGGGTTCCGGGGCTGGGTGTGGGGAGGATCTGGGGACAAGGGAAATCCAGGGGCTGGGTGTGGGGAACCCGGGGGCAGAGGGGATCCAGGGACTGGAGTATGGAGGGGACCCCAGTGTATGTTTGTGTGTAGACAGGGGCAGAGCAGGGGTGCTGGGAAGGGGGGAGGAGAGAAGGGGACCTCGGCCGGGGGCTGCCTATGGGGACCCTGGACAGGGGGACTCTGGGGGAGAGGGAGTGCTGGGGGCAGGGGATGATCGTGGGATCATGGGAGGGGGCAGTTGGGGAGTAAATTAAGGAGGGTTAGAAAGGCCCTTGGTGGGGTCCAGGGAAGGGACAGGATGTGAGCGTGGTGGTGGGTGACACTGGAGTGTCGGGGCACCAGGCATTAGGGGTTGGGTAACACTGAGGGGCGGTGCATGAGGAGCTGGATGGTGGGGTGCTTTGGACCGGTGATTCCTGCTAACGTTTGCTGGCTGTCAGTGATGGGGGATCTGAGGGGAGGTGCATGAGGTCTGGATGGTGGGCTGTCAGTGATGGGGGATCTGTGGATGAGGAGCTGTGCTGCTCCCACCCTAGCCTGTGGGGCGTTCCCTTTGAGCTACTTTCTTTGTCCTGCCCATCTCAACGATGTGGGGTTGCAGAGAGGGCTCCGATGGGGGTGGGAGGCTTTGGCCCTGTAGCCACAGCCTTGGGGTTTCTCTCTGTGGGTCTTTAGGGTTGCCAACCCTCAGGGATTGGCCTGGAGTCTCCCAGAATCGGCATCAATCTCCTGTTGATTATTGAAAGCAACCTGGGAGATTTTAATAGGATATTTTAAGAAAATGACATTATGAGATGTTGGGGAAAGAAACTTCCTGGAATAGCTTCAGTCAGAGTTGGCAACCTTATGGGTGTTTGTTTTTCTGCCTAGGTCAAAGTCTGCAACATGATTAACAAGAAGTATAACCAGTTCCTCCCAAGCATGCAGAGCGCTGAGGACTTGGAGTCACAAGTGGACAGTCTGTCCGGCAACATCGGCCTACTGAAATCCAGGATCGAAAATGAGGTGACACGGCAGCGGTTTCACTTTATCTGTATCTAGCAGCTTTCATCCTGCATCATCCCAAAGCAGTACAACCCCACTGACGTGCAGCCATGAGCATGCTGCACAGGAAGGCAGGGGAGGAGGATCTTGGCTAAGGATTCCAGGACGAATAGCCGCCTCTTATAAAGAGTGCCCTTGACTGAAACATACCAATGTATGATGTAGCAGACCTGGGATATAAATAAAGGGCGGGCTGTAGCTGAATGGTTTTCTGTGCTGCTCATCACAGTAGTTTCAGAGCCTCTCGTGTATATTAATGCATTTATCTTCTAAGCCTCTCTGCATTCAGATAGGGAGGAATCATTCTTATTTTGCTGATGAGGAAACTGAGGCACAAAGCAGTGGAATGACCTTGGCCAAGGTCACACGGAGATTCTGTGCAGAGCTGGGAACCGAGCCCAGATTTTCTGTATATTGATTGGAAGACTGTCCTTCCTGTGGCCCGCTTATATTTTTTGTGCCCATCGTCCTTTCTATACCCCTGGACTAATTCTTTTAGCTGTTCTCTGCCTTGCCACTCTGGCTTTGAAATGTAAGTTAGAAAGGCTCTAATGCAGGTGAGATATTACATCTGGATTTTTTCTTCGCAGAGGAGGATGATCAACTCAAAAATCGTACACTGTGAAAATAACTTTTACATCTGATACCAGTTATGCTATGTTAAAAGTGAAAGAATCTTAAATATCCATTTTACTTGTCTCTGTTTATTTGTTGCCGTGTATTCATGTTTTTCGGTGTATACAATAACAATCAGTGACATCAGTTACACTTGTCTGTAGTCAATTTCAGCTTTGGGTTCCTAGTGCTGCAGTATTTAAGGAACAAACAATGCAGGAGATTGTTCGTTTGTTTATTTAACAGTTTGGGGATCTTTTTTTAAAAAAAGGAGAAACGCATCTCTTGATCTTGCATGCCTATGGAAGCTTTTAAAATGTATAGTTAAACTGTACTTTTCAAATTGACATTTATCTAATTTAAAATTAGAAAACTGTTAAAAGGACTCTGGAATTTTTTTACTGGAATCATTTTTTTTTAAAGATCTGCAATTTGATATCGCCCTGTTCTACTTTTTTTCAAAAATTACCGTACAATAATGGTTTGTTTTTTTTAAACGAGTTTTTCTTCTCCTCTGCTGTTTAACAGGGTCTTTCTAGTGAGGTTAAAGAGTCTGACCATACAGAGAAAGTGAATATATATAAATTTCTGTCTACTGCATTGGGTAAATACACTGGGGAAATAGAACCTCTTTTCCTTTTAATTTATTTCAGTTATAATAACCGTAGGTATTGTTTGTAACTTTGGAAGGTACGTACGTTTCAGGCAGCACGCTGGTGTTGTCATGTCGGTGTTACTTTTGAAATAGAAATGGCTCTCATAGGCTTTGGTTACTGTAAATGAACTGCTGTAGCCTTGCTGTCTGTGCTGCTGTTCTAGGTCCAGCAAGATCTGAATGTGGCTATTGCTGAATTTACTGAATTGAAGCAGCAGCTGGAGCGAGACTCGTTAGTTCTGAGTGTGCCGAAACAGCTGCAAGAGGTGAGGAAGGAGGCTGGGAAAATGACTTAAGATCACTAAGTGTTTCTGTATTTTTTTTCCACTGACTTCTTCCTGGGTCTCCATCGTGAATAAATGATCATGACTCTTCTATCTCTATTCATGTCATGTTTTTCAAAAAGCGCTCTGTAATCTTAGAGTTGAAGCTTAGTTGTGTGTGATTATAGAATCATAGAAATGTAGGACTGGAAGGGCACCTCAGTAGGTCATCTCATCCAGTTCTCTGCACTGAGGCAGGACCCAGTGTTATCTAGACCATCCCAGAAAGGTGTTTGTCCAAGCTGTTCTTAAAAACACTCCACCGATAGAGATTCCACAATCTTCCTAGGATGAAAACAGCTCATTTGTCTTGTGGAAGCCAATTAATAATTAACAAGGATTTGAAGAGATCTTAATGAATGTTAGTTAGTTAGCATGAGTTAGGCTAGCTGTGACCCTAATGACGTGAGATTTGAAGAAGCAAGATAATGTAAGACAGAGTGAACTGTGTGAAAGTTATTACGACCTTGCAATATGCAGTCTTGCTTTTTTCTAGTAGTGAGACAAATAAGATAGCAGAAAAGCTTATGTATAAACAAAATGTATTTGTTGCTTTTTACCGTCTGTATTATTGCTAGAAATTGTCTGTAACAAAGGTATAAAGGCTTGATGTAATTGTTTACCAGTTGAGAGACCTGTCCGGGACTGGGGTGACCCTGTGTCCTATGGCACTCTCTCCCTCAATTGTAATTACTGGAGAAATAATAAAGTATTTGATTTTGCTGCACCCAAACAAAAAGCGAGAACTAAGTTTTTCTCCGACAGTCTGATTTGAATGAAAATATTTCTATTGATCTCATGTTACACAGAGCTTCAGAGATGACCATCGACCTCCATTTACATTCTTTACCCAACCCCCTGCCCCAACGTAACAGGATTTTAGTCTTGCTTCCAAATTAGCAACAGTATTCACCCTTGTGATTTGAGAGACTCTCCCATCCCAGAGCATGGAACCGATGCAGCGTTTTCTCTGTTCTTTAAACAGAGCCACTAGGAGCAAAGCAAGGGTCAGGCTTAAGGAGCAGAGCCATCCCCAGGGTGCACGTGCCAGGTAAAGAAGAGTCCAGGACAAATGTATCCCCACTCTGAAGCTCTGTCCCAGTTAATATGTAGTTACAGTGGATCGGCATGAACTGGAAAGATGCAGGGAGCCGTCCAATCTGCCTGTTGCCAAGGCCTGTAAGAAGGCATCTCCAGCAGCCCTGGTGTGTTCTTTGGTGTAGTGTGAGGGGCAGCCTCTCTGCTTTTGCCTGTTGCAGCTGATCCATATTAAACAACTAGTGTTTGGGCAAAGGCTGCTACAGTCCTCCTGCTCTAGTGCAATGATTAGCCCTATGCTTGGGCTGCGCGTAAGGGGCGTTCAAAACTCCCCTCGGCCTGTGTTCAAACGGACGTTGGATGGATGTCAGCTGTAATCTTGCTGCACGTCCCCTGTGGGGCTTCATCTTTCTTGCTGGTGGAAGTTTTTCCACTGTAATTAAATGCTGTTTAGGTCAACCCCTTCCTCAGGTCTCCTCAGTAGCCCAGTGGGTAGGCTCTGGGCTTAGTCTTTGGGAGACAGGGGTTTAAATCTGCCCTGGTCCCTGTGCCAGCCGCTTTCAGGAATAGGGCTGGGTGTGCTTGCCTGTTGAAGCTCTTCCACTTTAGTTAAATGTGCTCTGGGCGAGGCTCCCGGCAACTCTCTCTCTCTCTCTCTCTCTCGTCCAGTGGTTAGGATACTAGCATGGGTTGTGGGAAATCCTAGTTCAAATCCCCCAGCTGCTTCTTCAGCAGGGATTTGCACAGGGATTTCCTGCCTCCTAGGCGACTGTCCTTTGCGGTGGGCCATCCTTGTCTGAACCCCCTCTCTTTCTCAAGAGGCCATTGTCTTCTTGGGACTGAGAGGGGATTTGGACAGGGATTGCTCACCAGTGACTCTCCCCCAGGAGGTGGCAGCCCCCAGTTCACACCCCTCAAAAGAGCAGGGGAGTGCCCTGGGGTCTGCCACAACCTGGGCGTGTATCCTGATCACGGTGGATGAGGGGGGGGGGGGTTACTGCTCAGCAGCAAAAGCCCCCTTAATTAAAAGAGAAAGAGGCCCTGTGACAGGCCTCTTGCTCAGCTAGGAGGGGTCTCCTCTCACCCACCAGAGGCCCTCCTGTCCCACACAGCAGGGCATTGAACCAGGGTCACCCACAATCCAAGCGAGCACCCTAACCCCCATACCATAGAGGGACTTGAGAGCTTCCCTTGCTCCGGTTAATATATAGTTAAAGTGAGACGCTTGAGCGGTAAGAGATTGAGACACCCCTCCCATCTCAGGGGAGGGATTTCAACTAACACCTTGTCACATCTGGGATAAGTGCCCAAGCCACAGGACTACAGAAGGAATCGCACAGAGCCATTGGCCCAATTCTCATGTCATATTTACTGAATGTGGCCTACCTTCAACAGAAAGGACTGAGGGAGACCCCACAGCCCACTAGCCAGGCACTTAGACCATTGGGTTGAGAGGTAGGTAATCACCCTTCAAATCCCGTCTCAGCCAGCATAAAGGGGATTTGAACTGGTACCTGCCGCTTCTTAAACAAAGGCATCCAAACCACCAGACCACAGAGGAACTCACGGTGTAACAGTGGCCCAGTGACTGTTTAACTACCTATTGACATTGGCCCACCTTCAATAGGAAACACTGAGGGAGCCAGCCCATTGGACTACCTCCTAGCCCAGCACTTAGAGCATTGACCTGCCAGGTAAGAGACCAAGGTTTGAATCCCGTCTCGGGCAGCATAAAGGGGATTTGAACCCCAGCATCCCACAGGCCAGCCACAACCCCAACCATTAGACCACACAAGCTTGCTTGCCAGTGTTGCGACCCAATGAATATGTAATGAAAATGGAACAATTACAGCAGAAAAATTGGACGCAGATGCCACCACCAGGCCCCAATAAGAACCCCTCTTAGTCCAGCAGCTGCATGTTCACTTTGCAGACAGCTGTTCAGGTCCCTTCTCAGCAAGCTGAGACAGGAGTTGAACCCACATCATCCACATGCTGGGTAAGGACCCAAGCCACTGGACTACCGAGGGATTCATGGGGAGAGCTCTTTCCCAACTGCTCTTTAATGGAAGTGGCCCAGCCTCAGGCTGCCACAAAGAGCAACCCAGCTCCTACTATCCCTTCCTGGGGCTCACACTTGCGACAATGCAGAGCCCTACTGAAATCCCGCCTCATCGGGCAGGGAGAAGGAAATTGAACCAGCGTCTTCCCCTCCCCGGTACCAAAGGATTCTTGCCAGCCACGGCCAGGAACCCCGCAGGTGACTAAACCGTTTCTTTTGAGCTTGTTCGGTACCTGCAAATACCCCACAAAACAGCTGAGGAGAGAGGGGGAAGGAGGCTGAGGCCTGTCATGTAACTTTCAGCCTAGTGGTGTTAGGGTCCTCCCCTGTGATTGTGGGAGGGGGCCCTGGTCTCATTTCAGCGTGGACGAGCCATGCCGAAGCGAGGAGGTGCCAGAGCTCTATAAAAGGTGTGAAGTGACTAAGGACGTGTTAGTTACCCCTGCATGTAGCACACAAGGCGGGTGACCCGAGGACACGACTACCAAACATGAAACCAAACCAAAGGCCGCACGGCTTCCCACAACGCACGGTCGGCCCGTGGAGCTCGTCGCCAGTTGACGGGGTGAAGGCCAAACTGTAAGCGGAGGGTGGAAACGAATGAGTGACTCTGTGGAGAATAGCTCCACCAAAGCTATTAGCCAAGAGCGTCAGGGACGCAGCCCGGTGCTCCGGGCGTCTTGAGCCCACAGGGCTGCCAGAGGGTGGGCGTAGCTCACCGGCTCATTGCCCTCTTCTGGTCATTGCCGTTGAAGCATCCGCCCCCGTGGGAAGAGCAGCAACCGGGCCGGAAGGCTCATTGGCTCGGCCCCAGTCTGGCCGTTCTTACGGGCGTCATTCCCCCCTGGCCTGCCGGGAAGGGATTTGAAAAGGGCTCACCTACCGCCCTGGGGAGTGCCCCAATCCTGGGTCCCGGGCTGCTCAACGGTGCCTGTTGAAGCTGTTCTACTTGATTTAAATAGCACCGGGGTGGGGTGAGGTGAAACGCGAGGCTCCCTCTCTAATCCAGCGGTTGGGCTTCTCCTGGGGGCTGTGAGAGCTGCTGGTTCAAATCACCCTTTCTGCTACCCCTCGAAAGGGGTGTGCGGGAAGAGAAACCTGCTGCGGCAGCCCAGGTCTGTGTCTGGTTCTACAGCTAGAGCGATGGAGGCTGTGCCCCTTGCATTACAGAGCAACTGGGAAAGGTGTTTGCTATCAACCTCTCCGTAGTCCAGTGGCTTGGGGCTTTACCCGGCATGTGGATGATGCAGGTTCAACTCCTTTCTCAGCTGGCTGAGAAGGGACTTGAAGAGCCGTTTCCTGCCTCCAAAGTGAACATGCAGCTGCTGAGCTAAGAGAGGCTCTCATTGAGGCCTGCTGGTGGCATCTGTGTCCAATTTTTCTGCCGTAATTGTTCTATTCTTCATTACATATTCATTGGGTCGCAACTCTAGCAAGCAAGCTTGTGTGGTCTAGTGGTTTGGGGTTGTGGCTGTCCTGTGGGAAACTGGGGTTCAAATCTCCTTTATGCTGCCTGAGACGGGATTTGAACCTTGGTCTCTTACCTGGCAAGTGAACGGCCTAAGTGCTGGGCTAGGCAGTATTCTGCCCCTGGGGCTCCCTTGCTCTTGTCTGTTGAAGCTGCTGCTCTTTCATTACATACTCATTGGGCCAAAGCACAAACAAGCAGCCCTGTGTGGTCTAGCGGTTGGGGTTGTGGCTGGCCTGTGGGATGCTGGGGTTCAAATCCCCTTTATGCTGCCCGAGACGGGATTCAAACCTTGGTCTCTTACCTGGCAGGTCAATGCTCTAAGTGCTGGGCTAGGAGGTATTGCAATGGGCTGGCTCTCTCAGTGTATCCTATTGAAGGGGGGGCCCATGTCATTAGGTAATTAAACAGTCACTGGGCAGCTCTTGCAGCATGAGTCTCTCTGTGGTCCAGTGGTTTGGCTCCCTGCCTTTAGAAGGGGGCCGGTGGGGGTTCCAATCCCCTTTATGCTGGCTGAGCCGGGATTTGAAGGGTGATTGCCTACCTCTTAACCCAACGGCCTAAGTGCCTGGCTAGGAGGTAGTGGGCTGCGGGGTCTCCCTCAGTCCTTTCTGTTGAAGGTAGGCCACATTCAGTAAATATGACATGAGAACTGGCCCAGTTGCCCTGCGTGATTCCTGCTGTAGTCCTGTGGCTTGGGCACTTATCCCAAAAGTGACAAGGTGCCGGTTCAAATCCCTCCTCTGAAATGGGAGGGGAGTCTCAATCTCTTACCGCTCAAGCATCCCACTTTACCTATAGATTAACCGGAGCCAAGTAAACTCTCAAGTCCCTCTATGGTACGGGGGTTACGGTGCGTGCTTGCACTGGGGGCTGAGCCCGGTTCAGATCCCTTCAAAGTAGGTTGGGGCAGGTGTCTCAATCTCTTACTGCTCAAGCGTTCCACTTTAACTATATATTAACCGGAGCCAGGTAAGCTCTTGTGTCTCTCTATGGTACAGGGGTTAGGGTGCTCGCTTGCACTGGGGGCTGACCCCGGTTCAGATCCCTTCAAAGTAGGTTGGGGCACGTGTCTCAATCTCTTACTGCTCAAGCGTTCCACTTTAACTATATATTAACCGGAGCCAGGTAAGCTCTTGTGTTCCTCTGTGGTACGGGGGTTAGGGTGCTCGCTTGGATTGTGAGTCACCTGGGTTCTAAACCCGGCTCAGGAGAGCCTTTGATGAGTGAGAGGGAGACCTCTCCTAAGTGAGCAAGAGGCCAGTGGCAGAGTAGGAGGGCCTGGTAGAGAGAGAGGAAGACGAGCAGAGCAATAATAGGTCAGGGGCAGGGCAATATTAGGCCAGTAGGAGGGCCTGGAGTAAGAGAGAGGAAGATGAGCAGAGCAATAATAAGGCAGGAGGGCCTAGGGGGTGGGGCTAGAGAGAGGAAGCAGAGCAATAATAGGCCAGTGGCAGCATAGGAGGGCCTGGGGGGAGAGAGAGGAAGATGAGCAGAGCAATAATAGGTAAGTGGCAGGGCAATAATAGGGCAGGAGGTGAGAGGCAGGGCAGGAGGGCCTGGGGGGAGTAAGAGGAAGGGAGGGAGACCCCCCCAGGCAGAGAAAGAGGTGAGAGGCAGGGCAGCCTGGGGGGGAGAGAGAGAAGACTGCAGCAGAAGCATCCTCTCCCTATAGAGATAAGAGCAGCTCTATAGGGAGAGGATGCTGCTCTCCCCCCCCCCCAGGCTGCCCTGCCTCTCACCTCTTTCTCTGCCTGGGGGGGTCTCCCTCCCGTCCTCTTACTCCCCCCAGGCCCTCCTGCCCTGCCTCTCACCTCCTGCCCTATTATTGCCCTGCCACTTACCTATTATTGCTCTGCCACTTACCTATTATTGCTCTGCTTCCTCTCTCTAGCCCCACCCCCTAGGCCCTCCTGCCTTATTATTGCTCTGCTCATCTTCCTCTCTCTTACTCCAGGCCCTCCTACTGGCCTAATATTGCCCTGCCACATTATTGCTCTGCTCATCTTCCTCTCTCTTACTCCAGGCCCTCCTACTGGCCTATTATTGCTCTGCTCATCTTCCTCTTTCTCTACCAGGCCCTCCTGCTCTGCCACTGGCTTCTTGCTCACTTAGGAGAGGTCTCCCTCTCACTCATCAAATGCTCTCCTGAGCCAGGTTTAGAACCCAGGTGACTCACAATCCAAGCGAGCACCCTAACCCCCATACCATAGAGGGACACAACAGCTTAACTGGCTCCGATTAATATATAGTTAAAGTGGAACACTTGAGCAGTAAGAGATTGAGACACCCACCGCAACCTACTCTGAAGGGATCTGAACCGGGGTCAGCCCCTACACAAGCGTGCACCCTAGCCCCTGTACCACAGAGGAACACAAGAGCTTACCTGGCTCCGGTTAATATATAGTTAAAGTGGAACACTTGAGCAGTAAGAGATTGAGACGCCCGCCCCAATCTACTCTGAAGGGATCTGAACCGGGGTCAGCCCCCAGTGCAAGCGAGCACCCTAACCCCCGTACCACAGAGGAACACAAAAGCTTACCTGGCTCCGGTTAATATATAGTTAAAGTGGAACGCTTGAGCAGTAAGAGATTGAGACGCCCGCCCCGTCTCAACCTACTCTGAAGTGATCTGAACTGGAGTCAGCCCCCAGTACAAGCATGCACCCTAACCCCCGTACCGCAGAGGGACTTGAGAATTTACTTGGCTCTGGTTAATCTATAGTTAAAGTGGGACGCTTGAGCGGTAAGAGATTGAGACTCCCCTCCTATTTCAGGGGAGGGATTTGAACCGGCACCTTATCATTGCTGGGGTAAGTGCCCAAACCACAGGACTACAGCAGGAATCACATAGAACAACTGGGCCAGTTCTCATGTCATATTTACTGAATGTGGCCTACCTTCAACAGAAAGGACTGAGGGAGACCCCGCAGCCCACTACCTCCTAGCCAGGCACTTAGGCCGTTGGGTTAAGAGGTAGGCAATCACCCTTCAAATCCCGGCTCAGCCAGCATAAAGGGGATTGGCACCCCCACCTGCCCCCTTCTAAAGGCAAGGAGCCAAACCACTGGACCACAGAGAGACTCAGGCTGCAAGAGCTGCCCAGTGACTGTTTAATTACCTAATGACATGGCCCCCCCCCCCCTTCAATAGGATACACTGACAGAGCCAGCCCATTGCAATACCTCCTAGCCCAGCACTTAGAGCATTTGTGCACTGTGGCTGTGAGAGCCCCGGCCGCCGCAGGGAAGGTTTGTTGGGCTCCCGTGCGTGCAGCTGTGACAGGGATGAGTGCAGCAGCAGACTATCGAACAGGGCGGAGACTCTGGGTGGGAGCAGAAATGTTTCAACTATCTGCAAATTACAGCGACGATGTTTGTGAGTAAATATAGTTCGAAGGGGTGCTGCGTTAGGCATTCAATAGCCCATCGTTAGATGAAGGGGTTACATTGACAGCACGTGGCTATCCTTTGGTATTCACACGACACCTTCATACAACATGCTCTACAGCCATTCCACTAAGCGTCATTACTGTTCTATAAGGAGTTCGCATGTATTATTACTGAAATTATATTTGTACCGTGTGTGCTTTAGGCTTATGTCTCTGGCTGAGCAGAGGATATCGTAAATATATGTTTTATAATTAGAGGGTGGGGATCTTGTCATCTGTATAACTTAATAAAAATAGCAGACAGAAAAAACTTCTCAGATCAGTCTATTCTACAAATAATGACAAATATTTTGATGCAATACATGGTACAAACAGGCTCTGACTGTCGTGTGACTACAGACTTGCTTTAACCAAAGGTAAAAGAGTACAGGAACTTGCATAAAGCTGATCGCCCGGGGCTAAATGTTTCCCAAACCTTCCAAAACAGTACGATTTGTGTTTAGAAGACTGACGGTTTTGGTCAAAATTAAACTACGCGTCTGAGTTACGGCCCTTCTTGTGATTTTCAGATGTTTTCAAATTTGGTGCCCGGTCCCATTTAAACATTGTATGACATAGAAAAAATGCGCCGCTTCCAGAATCTACCGACACCACAGTTATGACCTCCACAAATGTGCTTAGCACGGTAGCGATGAAGTTTTTCTAGCTGATAAGTTACCCCGTATCGCCCGAAATGGGTCCGGGCTGGTAGACTACATGTCAGGAGCCAGAGTTTTACAGCATGGCACTTCTCTGAGTAGTGGACGAAGTAGCACCGGCTAGTGCCAAGGAGTTACTCTCCTTTGCTTTTGGAGGCCAAGCTGCAATAAATTGCTACATTTATTGTATAGATGCTGAGCTGGGTGAAGTTTTTTCCCATTGGCCAGGCCTTTAGGAAGTGCTTTCATAAAGCTAAACTCATTAGGAAAAAGGGTTAAATCCAAATAAGAGTTTGAAACCTGATTTACTGTTGCTTTCCCAGGAAAAGGTCTATTGCACAGGAGTAAACACAAGGCTATTTAATTTTCACAAGGGCTGCTGCTCTCCTCTCTGTGTTCTGGAACAAGGCTCGGATTAAACTCTTTACCTCAGTGGGGGAGAATTCAGCTGCGAGGGGCCCTTTGCCGTCCGCCCACCTGGAAGAGAAGAAAAGGCAATCGTTCGCCTGAGCTGTACAACGACACGTTAATACCGATATCTATTTCTACCACCGCTCTTCTGACCCCTTTAATGAAACCGGTGCAGTTCTCTGGATCTTGCTCTCCCCAACCAGTCCTACACCCCTGAATATTTCAACTCTGCTTAGTTTACAAGCACAGTTCTCGCCTGCATAACTTCCTCTCGCTCCAGTGATATGAAGTTTGGGTATTGTTACAGCTAATTCTACGGCAAGGAGCCACTGCCTGCTCCGACAGCTTCAAATGTATCTGATTACTGACCTGCTAACCACCTGTCCGCTATTAAAACAGTCATATTGATAAAGCGACCGATGGAACAGCAGGACCTGCTTTTGGGGGTTTTCACTACAGACAGGGCTCTCTCTGCTTTGCATCTAGCTCAAAATAAACTTACAGCCCACTCTGCATGTATTTACTGGGTCCGACCAAGTCTTGGGACTGCAAGGCCTGGGGTGGAACCAGAGCATTCCGAAATATCTCCACTTGTTCCGACAGCAGCTGTAAGCAGCTCACAGTGCAGGCTGTGACAGAGCTCTTTGATACAGGGGAGAAGTTGATTTTTCTGTTTGCTCTCCACACGCTTTGGGCCTCTAAGCGTATGAGATCAATAGAAATATTTTCTTTCGAATCGGAGAAATGAGCTGTTTTCCTGGCAATTTTCTTTTAAAAACAAAAAACCTCCCCCTGCATTGTCTTACAGTCAAATACTTCAGGGTGTTGCTGCACAGTCCTGATATTGACTAGAAACAGACCATGGAAAAAAGAAACTGACTTGTGTTCCCTCTGCTCCCATACAGTAAAGACACTTCCAGCGATGAGCTGGTGAGAGAGAGAATAACTTTCACAAGGCCCTGCTGTTAGTTACAACTGATCTACGGAAACTTAGTGGGGGTTTTAGGCATTTTTTGTAAACTCAGGGTCTCCCCTTTAATCTAATGTCCCCTGTAGCTTCTGTTCCTTGTTCCTCTCCTTCCTGTGCTTTTGTCTTTCTGGGGGACGGAGGCAGGCCGAGATCTGAAGACCCCAAGCTGGTTGGAGGAGCACCGGTGTGCTCTGGCTGTGGTGTATGGATGCACGGGTGAGTGTTTGTGCCTGCAAGATCCCAGCTGTCTCACCTACCTTTCCCACAGGGAGCAGGGCCCTCTAGGCCTTTTGGAGTATTTTTCCATCCCTCTGTATTTAGGTGCATGTTGTGCTGCTGATTGCCCTGCCTCTGTGCCTCTCAGCTCTGCGCCGTCCAAAGCAGAGGGAGACGGCTTGCGTTTCTGATTTCCTGCCTCTGGAAGGCTCTTGCTGCAGAGAACAGAGCTGTTAACTTTCTCCCAGGACCTGTACTAGATCTAGAATGGCAGGGGTATTTTAAACCCACCTCCGTTCCCATCCCCCTATAAACATTGTCCTGGGAATCAGGAAGGAATGTACCCATTGGCCAGCAGTGACCAAAGGGGCAGGTTAAAATAATATAATATAAATATATAGGTTGGTGGTAGCCAGGATGACAGAGCTGATGAGCCAACACCCTGCTCTGCTCTAGCCTCTCCTTGGAGGTCCACCCAGGCTTTTGTCCATTTGCTCCCATTACCTTGATGATCTGATAAATCCAGTCCAGGAATTCGGCCACCTTGGTGTAAACCCCAGGGTAGTTGGGTTCAGCACACCCCGTGCCCCAGCTCACGATACCCACTAGGCGCCAGGTGAGTTCATCTTGGCAAACCAGCGGCCCCCCGCTGTCTCCCTGCAAGACAGACGAGTGTCACGGTGGGGCAGGGCTTCCGTGAAGCTAGCAGGTGGGTTATGCACCGTAGGGCTGCTCCTGCCCTGTGGGCCCTGTCAGCCTTGCGAGAGGCTGAAATGCGGGAAGGGGCAGAGCTGAGCTGCCTGCTGCCGGTACGTCCCCTTGGCATGCAGATTGCTAAACCCCAGCTCTGTTACATCGCTTCAGTGCTCATGATTTTCCTCTCCCTCAGTCAGAGGATCTCAAAGCACTTTCCTGGCCATTTTCAATCCACGCACCCCGGCGACACAGCACCAGCTCTTCAAAGGCGTTTGAATAAATGGGAGTTAATCAGCAAAATACCTTTGTGAATTCTGGGCCAAATGCTGTACAGGACTTTCCCCGGGGCTCTTCCTCCCTCCTGTTTAGGCAGCCGTGTTGCAGCAGGAAGAGAACTGAACCATGCTGGGTGGGGCCCCTTCTTCCCCGGGGTCAATGCTGCTAGAAGGTGCTCAAGGAGCAGAAGCTGGGGCTTGCAGACAGCTCGCAGAAGGGTCCTGGGCCCCGTGGAGGGTTCTTCCTCTGCACTGCTTCACTGATGCCCCGGGGTGCAGTACCACAGCCCAGGAATGAAACCCAACAGCCTGAGGCTAACTTTGTGCTATGGGGCCTGATACATCCCTAACTACCGGACCAAAGATGCTGCTCTCGACGGGCCAGGTGAACAAATGGAGTCAGATTCCCAGCTCCAATCCAAACCCACAGGAGTTAGGCGCCTCGCTCCGTTTGTGACTCTGCGCCTAGCTCCCCCCAAGGAGCTGCTGTATAGCTTCACCCCAACAGTCTGCTCCATTCAGTGCCCGTCTCCAGCTGGGACTAGTGGCAGTGCAGAAGATGGGGCTAAATGCCTGTAATCAACAGTAATGCAGTAGCCCATCTTTAGCAACCTTTGCTTCTGACTACAGGATGATAGGCTGTGCCCATCTGTCCTAGAGCCAAAGGACTGTAAGTGGAGGATGGAGGGCGTGGAGCGACCCTGCATCGTCCGTCACTAAGGGCAGCTGCTAAGGAGGTGGGATTTATAACTTTCGAGTGAAAGAAAAAGCAGCTCGCTGCAGCTTGTACGCTGGTGCCGCGGGGCGGCTGCCCTCTCTGTGGAAAGCTTTCGTGGGTGAATACCCACTTCTTCGGCATCCGAAGAAGTGGGTATTCACCCACGAAAGCTCATGCTGCAAAACATCTGTTAGTCTATAAGGTGCCACAGGATTCTTTGCTGCTTCTACAGAACCAGACTAACACGGCTACCCCTCTGATATCTGTGGAAAGGAGCATTCACCTAACCCATGGGGGTGGCTGCCCTTCTACATTCCAGTGGCCTGCTGTTCCCCAGGACGAAGGCGCCTGTGCGTTAGCTCCAAGCAGACCCCTGCCGTGCCCCCAGCCCCGCCTCTGACACCCCCTCCCCGGCTGAGGAAGGGTCTGATCCATCCCCGCCAGGCCCCCGCCCCGACACCCACCGCCTCTCACTAGCTCTGCACAGGGCACCGCGCCCCCGCACCGCGCCCCTGCTCTGCCCCAAGCCCTTCACACGCCTTGTGCTGCACGGGCCCGCTCCGCTAAGAGCCGAGCGCCCCCCTGCATTTACATGGGGAGCCACGTGTCAGACACCGTGTGGGATCCGGCCCCCGGTGAGCAGCTCACACTGCTGGGAAAGCGAGTCCGCCCGCGCCTCGCTCCGGGACTCCCACTCCCCCGAACGTGAGCGAGGCCCGGGCGGGACTACAACTCCCAGAGTGCACCACGCAGGGCGGGCCTACGAGCCGCGGCGTGGGACAAAACCCATTTAGAACGTTTTGCTCTTTCCCCGCCATTCTATTGGTCCGCAGCCGCCGAGCGAGTGAACGAGCTCCCCGTCTGATTGGTCCGGTGCCGCGGGGCGGGGAATATAAACCGGGCCCCTGGAACTGTTGCCTCTCGGCCGGGGAGGAGCCGGGGGCTGGCGCTGGCGCTGGCACTGGAACGCGCCGCGAAGGCGGTAAATGGGGCGGACGGGGGAAGGGTTCGGTCCGGGGGAGCCGCGAGCCGGCTGTGGGTGGATTGGCCCGGGGGGTCGGGAGAAGGATCTGGAGGGGCTCGGTCCGGGGCGCGGGGCTGGGGCCGCGGGGCGGGGAGGAGAGGAGTCTCTTGGTGGGGAGTCTCTTGGTGGGGGCTGGTGGGGCGGGGAGAGGGAGCCTCTCGGTCCGGGGCGCGGGGCTGGGGCCGCGGGGCGGGGGGAGGAGAGGGAGTCTCTTGGTGGGGTGGGTGGGGGGGGGGGGGCTGGGGCCGCGGGGAGGAGAGGAGTCTCTTGGTGGGGAGTCTCTTGGTGGGGGCTGGTGGGGCGGGGGGGGGGAGAGGGAGCCTCTCGGTCCGGGGCGCGGGGCTGGTGCCGCGGGGCGGGGGGAGGAGAGGGAGTCTCTCGGGCAGGGCCGCTGGGCGGGGGGGAGTCTCTCGGGCTGGGGAGGTGGCAGCTGCCAAGGGGAAAGGTCCCTTTGGAGGGTTCTGACAAGCTGCCTGTGAAGGGGGGGAAGCGCTTTGCACCTGCCCTCACCCGCTCCAGAGGCTGGGCCCAGCCAGGCCTGCTCCTGCTTTGCATCCGGGACACCCACACTCCCCTGTGCTCTTTGCAGTGACCTGGATGTTCGCTGCCTTGGGAAATGGATCTGACTTGCTGTGTGACCTTCCAGACCAACTTTACTTTCCTGTCAATTTCTCACTTTTTTTTAGAAAAAGCAAAAACAAGGGGAATAAATGGTTTTCAAGGGTCTCTGGTTTTCCAATAAAAGCTTCCACTTAATCACAAGTGTTGGATTTTTCTTTTGGGGAAATGGGGGTGGGACAGAAGCTTGTAGCAAAACTTCAAACTTGCTATAGTGTAGGGCTTCTCTGGTTGCTTATGAGGTTCTGCGTTTGAGGTTTTGGAGCTTGATTTAAAATTTCTCCCAGCTGCTTGGCCAACCTCCCTGAGCACATGATCCCCCTGGATCTTCAGCAAGGGCCAGGGAAGCCATGTTCTGAGATCAAACTCTAGCGCAGTGATACTCAGACTGCAGCTTGCAAGCAGCTCTTTGCAGCGCCTGTTAAAACACTGATGCGTTTCCTATATTCATTTGCACAAACTCAGGGATGTTGCTGGAAACATAGAAACTAAAGATTTCCCATGTCCTACTGTTTAAATATGAAACTATAGTAAAAGAAACAATGAATTCACATGACTGAGGCATGTTTGGGTTAATGGTTGCTGATTTGGCTTCTGTACCACTGAGGTCTGAGTATTGCTGCTCTAGAGCTAAACTTTTGAGGCTATTGGTATGCCCTAAAAGTGAAGAATGCAGAGTTCTCCACAGGTAACTTTTACTTGCTTGTTGACCTCAGCCTCTCTAAGGGATGGCAATGAACTGAGCCATGGGCTGAGGGGACCCCAGAGCAGTGTAGCTTGAGGGACTTGTCAAGGAGTAGTGCCATGCTGAGCCAAGAGCGGAGGCCTCCTACCAGTAAATGGACCTTTCTAAAGAGTCAGACTGGACTACACCTAATTAAGTACAAGGCTGCAGGAGTTGGAAGCCTCAGGCTTGAACTAGGTCTGTTTGGTTGTAGAAATCAGATCTACTGCAACTATCTAAATGATGGCAGAGCCCTCTCCCAGAGTGATCTACGATAGCGAGTAACTGTTCTGTCTGCCGCCAGCTCTGGTGTTCCTGAAATTAAATGTCTGCTCTTCAGTGCAGAAACATTGTGGTTTGTTCCCTACTGTTGTGGCAGCACAAACACCCTGTTTGGGTGCAGAATAAATGATCCCAACACACACTCCTGGCCCCACCTTTTGCTCCTCCACCCAGTGGGAAAGCTGGGAGATCCAGGTGTCCTCCTCCAGCTGGCCCAAGTGTGCCAGCACTGCAGCCAACAGTGAGGGAGATGGGGGCACCTGTGGGGACGCAGGACTGGATCACTAGCCACTTTCTCAACAGTGGCCCACCACTGTGTAGCACCATGTGTTTAAAAGGCTGGAGTTCCCCTTGCCCTTCCCCAGCACTGCTCAACTTCAGGTACTTCTCCAGCTCCTGACCCACAGCCCCCTTATCAGGGTCAACTGGGCCCTAACTGAGCTGACTCCAGCTGTGTAGCATCCAGAAACATATGAAAGGAAAAAGTTATTTTCATGTTTTGTCAGCAGAGTTAAGACTCACATCTTTAGCTCATACCCAATCCATATCACTTTCTGTTAAAATAATAGCTAATTGTTGTTCAGAAGGCTCACAGGTAAGGCCCTTAGCAGCTCTCAGAAACTGCTAATGGTAAGAATTCACTATCTGCAGCAACAAGTGCAACTTTGCTTTAAAAAAGGCCATGGGATGTAGCTGATTTCTACAGAGGAATTAGCTTCATCTCATTGCAGTGCTACAAGTAGCAGCACATCCCTATAGTTTGCAGTTTTATGTGTGTGAAAATGCTAGCTGTAGGAGGGTGCTACCCACAGCAGCAAGAGGTCCAACTTTTGCTTGAAAGAAAAAAAAAAAAAGCCCATCTGATATAGCTGATTCGTACAGATAGCAGTCTTACATGCCAGTGCTGTGAGAAACTGCTGCCTGTAGGAATTGGCTTCCTCATATGGCAGTGCTACAGGTAGTACATCCCTATACTTTGCAGTTTCATACAGGTCTGTGAAAATGCTCACTGTAGGACTGTGCCACCTGTAGCAGGGGAAGGTCAAACTTTGCTTAAAAAAAAGGTATTTCAAGCAGTCTCACTTGTAAAACCAACCTGATAGCTTTCTTTAACAGGGTAAAAAGCCTCCATGCAGTAGATGTGGTACATCTTGCCTTTAGTAAGGCTTTTGATACTGTCTTCCATGACCTTCTCATAAACAAATGATGCAAATGAAACCTAGATGGGCATAACAAGTGGGGTTCTCCAGGGATCAGTTCTGGATGTTTCTTTTCAACATCTTTAATGACTGACAGATAACAGCTTTCGAGTTGTACAAAGGAAGTAGCATCTTTCCCCAGAAGCGGTTTCTTACACTCTATAGGTATCACTGACTGCTGCAGCGAGCACATCTCTACACGCAGCCGTTTCCCGTACGCTCTAGTGCAAGAAACTGCTCGCTGGAGGCATTTGCTACATCAGGCCCCAGTTTAATACAATAGCAGCTTCGAACTCTCGACAAGCCCCGGAACGTGCTGCCGGTAGCACAGTCCTACGAGGAGCAGCGTCCTTCGCTACAGGGGCAGCCACGCGGACCCAGCGCCCGGTCACACCCCCGGCCGCCTCCTCATCAGCGGGCCGACACCGCGCGGCACCACGGGAAAGTGAGTCCGCCCGCCCCCTACTGCGGGACTCCGATTCCCAGAGTGCATCACGCAGGGCGGGCCTACGAGCCGCGACGTGGGACAAACCTATTTAGAACGTTTTGCTCTTTCCCCGCCATTCTATTGGTCCGCAGCCACCGAGCGAGTGAACGAGCCCCCCGTCTGATTGGTCCGCTGCCGCGGGGCGGGGAATATAAACCGGGGCCCCGGGATTGCTGCCTCTCGGCCGGGGGGAGTCGGGGGCTGGCGCTGGGCCGCGCCGCGAAGCGAAGGCGGTAAGTGGGGCGGACGGGGGAGAGGCCCGGGCCGAGAGAGCCGCGGGCCGGCTGTGGCTGGAGCGGCCCGGGGGTTGCGGGGAGGGGGAGCGGGGGGAGAAGGGGCAGCGCTCGGGCAGGGGCGCTGGACTGGGGGCGGGGGAAGGGGGGGGGGAGAAGGGGCAGCGCTCGGGCAGGGGCGCTGGACTGGGGGCGGGGGGGGAGAAAGGGCAGCTCTCAGGCAGGGGCGCTGGGCTGGTGCTGGGGGAGCTCCTGCACCAGGGTGTTGGGCTGGTGCCATATGGGGGGGGTCGGGGCTTGCTCCTCCACTGGGGCCTGCTGGGGAGGTGGCAGCTGCCAAGGGGAAAGGCCCCTTTGGAGGCTTCTGAAAAGCTGCCTGTGAAGGGGGGAAGCGCTTTGCACCTGCCCTTACCTGCTCCAGAGGCTGGGCCCAGCCAGGCCTGCTCCTGCTTTGCATCCGGGACACCCACACTCCCCTGTGCTCTTTGCAGTGACCTGGATGTTCTCTTCCTTTCCTCTGACCTGGAGGGGAAATGGATCTGAGTTACCGTGTGACCTTCCAGACCAACTTTACTTTCCTGTCAATTTCTCACTTTGTTCAAAAAAGCAAAAACAAGGGGAATAAATGGTTTTCAAGGGTCTTTGGTTTTCCAATAAAAGCTTCTAGTTAATCACAAGTGTTGGATTTTTCTTTTGGGGAAATGGGGGTGGGACAGAAGCTTGTAGCAAAACTTACACCCTGTGCCAGTGTGGGGCTTCTCCCATAGCTTCTGAGCTGGAGGTTTTGGAGCTTGATTAAACATTCTTCCCAGCTGCTTGGCCAGCCTCCCTAAGAACACTAGCCCCTTGGTTCTCTGGCAAGTGTCAGGGAAGCCATGTTCTGAGCCACCAAACTCTAGAGCAGATATACTCTGCAACTCGGCAGCTGCAAGTAGCTCTTAAATTTGTCTTTTGCAGCACCTATTAAAATGGTCTTTAAGCAATCAGAATGCTTTTCCTATATTAATTTGTGCAAAGCTGCTGATGTGAACAGCCTAAAAACTAAAGATTTCCTACATCAGTTTAAATATGGAGCTGTACTAAATGAAACAATTATGTCACATGCCTGTGGCACTTTGGGGTTATGATTGCTAATTGGGCTCTTGAACCAGGGAGGTCTGAGTCGTACTACTCTAAAGCTAAACTTTTGAGGTTATAGGTATCCCTAACAGTAAAGGATGCAGGAAAGCTTTGTGATAGCAAAGACCTGGGCTATAGCGACCCCAGAGCTTGAGAGACTTGTCAAAGAGTTGAGCAAGGAGCCTGGGCCTGCTAGCAGTAAGTGGAGCTCTTGGCAGTCAGACTGGACCACATCTAATTAAGTATGAGGCTGCAGGAGTGGGAAGCCTCAGCGTTGAGCTACCTCTGTCTGGTCGTAGAAGTCAGCTCTCTAAAGGGCGGCAGAGCCCTCTACCCAAGGGATCTCCTAGGATCACCCCTGGCTGGTCTCCCTCTCCCCCCAGCTCTGCTGGGCCCGGTGTAGCGCAAACTGTCTGCGCCTCGGAGCAGAAACTCGGTGGTTTGTCCCCTACCATTGTGGCAACACAAACACCCCCTTTGGGTGCAGTATAAAGGACCCACCTTCAGCTCCTCGAGCCGGCACAAGCGCGCCAGCACCGCAGCCGGCAGCGTGGGGGACCCCTCGCTCCGGGACTCCAATTCCCCGGAACGTTTCTGAGGCGGCCCGGGCGGGACTACAACTCCCAGAGTGCATCACGCTGGGCGGGCCTACGAGCCGCGACGTGGGACAAACCCATTTAGAACGTTTCGCTCTTTCCCTGCCATTCTATTGGTCCGCAGCCGCTGAACAAGGGAACAAGCCCCCCGTCTGATTGGTCCGCTGCCGCGGGGCGGGGAATATAAACCGGGCCCCCGGAATTGCTGCCTCTCGGCCAGGAGGAACCGGGGGCTGGCGCTGGGCCGGGTCGCGCAGGTGGTAAGTGGGGCGGACGGGGAAGCTGCGGGCCGGCTGCGGCTGGAGCGGCCCGGGGGCTGCGGGGCGGGGGCGGGGTGCACTAGGCTGGCGGGGGAGCTCGGGGCTGGTGGTGGGGCTCGGGGGATACTGGGCTGGCGGGGAGCTCAGGAGCACTAGGCTGGTGGGGGCTCGGATGGGGATACTGGGCTGGAGGCAGGGCCCAGGGTGCATTGGGGTGGTAGGGGGCTCGGGGGAGGGGTGCACTGGGCTGTGGGGGGGAGCTCGGGGAGCACTAGGCTGGCGGCGGGGGCTCGGTGGGGGATACTGGGCTGGAGGCAGGGCCCAGGGTGCATTGGGGTGTACTGGTGGGGGGGGGGTCGGGGGACATCCTCTTACATTAGCACTTGCTGGGGAGCTGGCAGCTGCAAAGGGCCTTTTGAAAACCTGCCTGTGAAGGGGAAGCCCTTTGCACCTGCCCTTACCTGCTCCAGAGGCTGGGCCCAGCTAGGTGGTCTACTGCTTTGTATCAGACTCCCACACTCACCTGTCTTCTTTGCAGGAAGGGGCAGTGACCTGAATGTTTGCTTCCTTTCCTCTTGCCTGGAGGAGATGAGATCTCTGGGGGATCTTGCTGGGAAATGCATCTGAGTTACTGTGTGACCTTCTAGACAAACTTTACTTTCCTGTCAATTTCTCACTTTGTTAGAAAAAGCAAAAACAAGGGGAATAAATGGTTTTCTGGGGTCTCTGGTTTTCCAATAAAAGCTTCCACTTAATCACAATTGTGTTGGATTTTTCTTTTGGGGAGGGGGGTGGGAGAGAAACTTGTAGAAAACTTGGAACCTGCTGTAGGGTGGGTTCTCCCATTGCTTATGAGGTTCTGAGTTGGAGGTTTTGGCAGTGGATTTAAAATCCCTCACAGTTGCTTGGCCAACCCTCCCTAAGAACACTATCCCCCTGGTTCTCCAGCAAGGCTCAGGGAAACCAGGTGCTGAGACCTCACCTGGTAGAGCAGGTATAGTTTGATCACAACTTGGAAGCTGCAAGTAGCTCTTTAATTAGCCTCCTGTAGCTCTTTGCAGCACCACTTAAAACACTGATTTAATTGACCACTCAATGCTCTTACTATATTCATTTGCACAAAGCCATTGATGGTGCTCTAAACATAGAACAACTAAAGATTTTCCCATCCCATACTGTTTAAATATGAAGCTATAGTAAATGAAACAACAAATTCACACCACTGGGGCTTTTTTGGGGTAATGATTGCTAATTTGGCTCCTGAATCACTGGGACCTGAGTATTGCTACTGTACAACTAGGCCTTTGAGGCTATTTGTATATTCTAAAAGTGAAGGATGGAGGATTCTTTGCAGGTAACCTGTACATGCTGGTTGACCTCAGCCTCTCACAGGGAGGGCAGAGAACTGAGCCATGGGCTAATAGGACCCCAGAGAAGGGGTGGGGGAGACTTGCCAGAGCACTGGAGCTTGAGAGACTTGTCAAGTAGTAATAGATGGTTGAGCACAGAGCATAGGCCTGCTGCCCTGCAAGGCCATCACGGTAATAAATGGCTGCTGGCTCCACTAAATGGACTTTCCCAAAGATTCAGACTGGACTACACCTAATTACATATGAGGCTGCAGGAGTTGGAAGCCTCAGGGTTGAACTACCTCAGTGTGCTAGTAGAAATCAGCTCTACTGCAACTATCTAAACAGCTGCAGAGCCCTTTACCACAGTGATCTCCTAGGATAACCACTAGCTGTTCTCCCTCTCCCACCAGCTCTGGTGTAGCTAAAATTAAGTACCTCCTCTTCAGAGCAGAAACACTGTGCTGTGTCCCTTTCCATTGTGGCAACAACCAAACACCATGTTTGGCTGCAGTATAAATGAATGTGTACCCACCTTCTGGATTTTTCGTGTAAGTGGCAAAGCCTGTACTGTGCCACATGCTTATTAACACTGCTGCAGAGAAACATGCCTGAAGTTGGCTCAGCTAGGATTCAGGAGGGCCAGCTGCAAGAGGCCTGTACCTCAGTAATCCAAAACTATGACATCTTAGAGCCAAGGCCCATGTGAACTGCCAGCACTGGCCTGATCCTCTCTGCAGAACTTACTGAAAGGGAGAATAGGCCCTGCACCTTTGTGGTAAAGAGAGAAATATAGCTAACATTCCCCCTTCTTCAGACTGACACCTCTCTGGGAGGTGAAGCAACACAGCTGTGGAGGAAAAGATTGCATTATAACCTGCTGCTGTAGTCCTCTGCTCACACACACACAAACAACAGGAGCTAATCCATTAACCAGTGTGAAATAATGTGATGACCATTTCCAGATAATTTGTTCCTTTCATCTTCTACCATAACTTCAGTGGAGGTGCTTGTAGTAATATTTAGCCTTTCTAAGCCTGTGATTCTATACCTGGATGCAGAAAAAGGCTGATAAACTGACTTTCAAAAGTAGTGAGACCTACCAAGTCTTTAACCTGCATTTTATCTGCTTCCCCCACACTTCTATCAGTAAAGCAATAATACGCAGCTGGTGGGAGTGTATTTTTCAGGTGGAGTGGGAGCTGAATGGGGGATTAGCTAAACAGACACAGCTGACCACTGCCTAGACTCTGCACAGATTGTAGCTGTATCACAGACTGGCAATTTTTTCCTGCAGACTTCAGTACAATTAAATACTAGAAACAACTCAAAGGAAACCTAGGATCAGGGAGTGGTAATGGGGGTACTGTTTGGCTGATGGAATAATATTTGAGCTAATCACAACAAGGAACATATGATTGAGATAATACTCTTGGCAATCTCTCATTTTATAAAATAGCAGCAAAGGAAACAGATTAACCCACTTTCCATGCTCTGTTATACAACTGCAGAGAACTCTCATGAGAACAGCTGTCAGTTTCCCTCCTCTGCATTTCTGCTTTTGCAATGGGTGCAGGAGAGGTATAGCCTTAATCTGAACAGCTGCCTGTGACCTTGCTGCATTTACCAGACTGAGTGTGCAGAGATGCCAAGTATCTCAGACAGTACAAGTAGTAGCAGGCAAGCCCAGCTGCTTTGCCTTCCCACACTGCTTGGATGGGTAAGGCACCAGTCTTAATGCTGCAGTCAGCCAATTTCCCACTTGCTTTGGTCATGTAAGATTTTATCAGCAGGTATCTTTATTGTCTCCCCTGAACTTTCATGAAATAACTTGTAGGAGATCATCTCCCATCCCTGTATTCTAGCACCATGATCACCCCCAGCTGAAGAACAGTCTACAGGCCTAGCTGCAAAGAAATAGCGAGGTTCTTGCAGACAAAGTTGGGCATCTGATGGCCTTCACTGTTGGCTTTATACATTTGGCCTGAACAACCAGATTGTTGTTAAACAAGATGAAAACTATAACCTCCTTCCCACTGATAAGATAAGATCAAGGACGTGCAGAGGCTGGTGGCAGATGGAAGGGGCAATACAGATAAATTTGCTCCTTTTTAATTCAGTGGAGGGGGGAAATCCTGTTGCTATTAATAGATGGAGGGAAATGCTAGAAGATGTTTCCAATGGGTCTTGGAGGTTGGGAATTGGGGTCGCACACAGAGTTGATCACAAGCACATTTGCAATGCTGGTGAAAGGTGTCAGATTGTCGTGCTGGAGCCTAACAGGTTCTGGTTATTCCTAGAATGCTGCACCCTGCACAGCAGCTACAGCCCTGCTTCCCATTCTCAGCCCCCTGTAGACTGAGCAGGAACCCCCGACATACGCAAACACTGACATGCACAGTGCCTAGACACACCCGCAAAACGCTGCTCTCTACGGGTTTCTCTCTCACCGGAGAAGTTCAAGGGCGCTCTGAGTTTCATCAGTGCAATGTCATAGTCGTGACTCCTGTCGTCATAGTGGGGGTGGTGGATGATTTTCTCCACCACCGCACGGGCCTGCTGTGGGACTGACATGTGGGCGATAATCCGGGCAAAGACCAGCCAGCTAGAGACCTGAGGCCGCCTGTAACTGAGCAGAGACATGTCAACGTAGTGCCCCCAAACACCACCTGAGAGTGGGGAAGGGATGGGCAGCAAAGGGTGTCTGAGAAACCTGTCCCCTCCAGGAGCTGAGCGGAGCTTTGCCTTGGGGACGAAGGGAGAGAGGGAAGGTCTTTGAGCACCAAGCCTGGGGGAGACAGCAGGCAGGAAATGGGAGGAAAGAAAGGGAAAGCAGGCAGCAGAGAGGGAAGCAGCTGACAGGAGTCATTCCCCAGGCGTGCTTCTGTCTCCGGGCTGTGAGCCCCTGCTCTGCCCAAGTCCCTGGCTCACCCCCCACAGGACATCAGGGATTCAGGGTGACCCCAGCTTTCTCCCTTTCTTTTGCCACCTGTGCTGTTCCCCATGTGAAATAAGAGAGAGAAACCCACTCTAACCCGCTCTGTGTGCTCCGAGCTAGTTCCAGGACCTCTGCCTGCCCATCCAGTCACCTAAACGAAGTCTCCTTCCCCAGCCAGCACCACTAAACCAGAGTGGAGAGAGAGCAAGAGAGAAAAGCGAGGGATGCAGGAGTCCCACCTCTCCACCTGGGCCTTCTCTGGGCTTGCCGCTTGCCCGGCCATAGCCCTGGCTCAGGGGGAGAGTTCTGGGCCACAGCTGCCTTCCCGGACAAGAAGGGGCTGCCGAGACCGTTAGGGTGTAGATACTGCGGGGGGACGGGGGCACTGATTGCACGTGCTGTTAATTACACAGTAGCTGTGCCATATGGACAGGAGGGATTTGGGAGCTGACGGTCATGTCACTGCTGCCACTGCAAGCAGACCCCAGCTATAAAATCACATGGACAAAGGGGCTGCTCCGGCAACTTGAAAAACCACCCTTTTTTTCTTGCCACTCAGCCGGCTGGGAAACTAAATCTTCCTCCCACCCAGACCAGCTGGTTTGTGCTGCCTTGTTACTGCAGGGTCGCTCAAGAGGGCTGTGCTGCCTCGCTGAGTAACGCTGGTGCTCGCAGACCACCCAACACTGGGGCTGCTGGATGGGTGAAGAACGACACAGGCTTTGCAAACGAACACCAGGACCATGCTGAGCGCAGGGCGCTCGGCGTCTAGCCGACCTGGGGCTTGTGCTAATGAACAGAGGGTCTGTAATTGCACAGAGAATGCAAGAGACCCCAGTGCAATATGAGGACAGGGGTAAGCACTTACCGGAGCACTTCAGAGCCACAATTCGCCCTGAAGCACAGCTGCTCCTGCGCAAGAATAAAATCAGGGTTTGAAATAAAGCTCTCCCAGAACTCTGCAGCCAGGAAACACAGAAATGGCCCATCACGGGGTTCTATGGCAGCTCCCCTAGGAATGGCGACTGGCCAGATGCACCCAGGATGCCCAGAAAGTGGATTCTGATAGGAATAATCATCACACCCACCAAAGGCTTTTCTCCTTCCCAGCACTTTGCAAACACGAGCTGGTGCAGGGCAGAAAGCTCACGTGTGCAATGACCCTGGTTGTGTTGCTGCGGCAGCAAAGCAGAGTTGTTCTAAGAGGGCTAGCGGGCCTGCCTGAAGGTCGGGAAGTCAGCTACCCTGTTGACACTGAGGGGATCTCTGCTCTGCAATCAGAGGTGTGATTGCAGCATGTGTAGACATACCCCAGTGCCCAGCTCAGGTACCATTAGCCGTGAAACACAGACTGTCTGGGACCCAGGGTCATTATTCTGGTGGCTAGGCTGTGCTGAAGTCCGCGCCGCCAAAGCTTTGCTGCTATAGGTACTCGCACTAACTAGATCGAAGCTAGCTCGGATATGCCCACACGTGCTGAGTGCAGTGCAGACATCCCCACTGTGTAAGCATCAAGCTGGCTTAGGTCCTATTTTAGCGTGACCCTCCCAGCAGTTGTGGCTCCTGCCCATGCAGTCGCTGTGCTATTTGTGTTCCCATTTGGCATCATTTGGTTGCCAGCTCAGATATTCTCCCTCCATCCATGTTTGCTGATCAGAGTCAATGCCAGCCCTGCAGAGCCTGGCAGTCACCTCCAGAAACATGGAGACTTTTTCTCAGACAATATAACAGTGAAGGGACCCTCTGTTCAGCCCCCCAATGCCGGTCCTGCTCTCCCCAGCTCCGTCACCCACCTGACCTGCCACACATCTTCAATGCTGCTCTTCTGGTTGGGCACAATCTGAACCAACTCTTGCGTATCGTTCACCTTGACATCTGTCAGTTCACTCCTTTGTGGTGGGCGAGTCTGTAGAAGCAACAGCAAATGTCATCACCTAAACACAGAGAGAGAGATCTGAGAGCTCACCCACATGACAGCGTTCTTATGGTCACTTCCTTTCTCCCTTCTGCATAGAACTATTGTACTCTAGTTTATACATGCTAATTCTGGCCACTGCTCACAAGAGATGAAAGGGTTACATATAATAGCCATCACCCACTGGGAGGGCTAAACCTTTACCCTGCCACGTTTCATGGAATCACAGTGCTTAACCAGGACCAAGTACAGACACACAAAAACAGGCTTCCACGCGCACAACTTGAGTTCCAGTTTTGTCTCTCTCATTTACCAGGGGCAATGCCCTGTCTGGAACTGTACAGCACACAGGGACATCTAGTGGCTAAATAATAATACTGCAAATGAACATCCCCCAGCCCTTACTTTACACTCTAACCCCAAAATCAGGAAATAGGTTTGCTTGCATCACTAAAGTATCTTTTCAGATGCTACCATCCCTTTGCTAGCCTTGCAATGTCGACGGCGTGTGAGTACAACAGGAGAAAGTAACAATACTGTGTCCTTCGCTGACACCTTCCAAGTGAGGATCTCAAAACACGCTCCAAACATGAATCAGTTCATCCTCACCTGGGAAACAGGTGACTGTTATGATCCTTGTTTGAAAGGTGGGGGAAATGAGGCACAGAGAATAGAGGTCACAAGGGAGTAGAGGTGGTACAGTTAGAACCCAGGAGTCCTGCTTCTCATTTATGCCAGAAAACCATCCTCCTGATCTCTATGGTGATGTTCAGGGGAAATGCACAGCCACAGAACAGCAGTGGAGAGGAGAACAGTGACATGATATCTGGGAGTGACTCTATAGACAGGAATGATATAAGGGCTTAACCCAACTTTCAGGGAAGCCGATGGAAAGATAATCCCACAGTCCATGATTCTGTGAGCTTGGGAAGCTCCTATGAAAGTCTCGGGAAATAAACCCAAGCTACAGGACATCTAGCGTGAGTCAAAAAATGCAGATTGTTTTTTTCCCCACAGGACAATTTTTCATTTAAAACAATATATCAGGTGAAAAATTTAAATTTGCAGTGAAAATTCCAACCCCCAAATGGTTTGATTTGGGGGTTTCCTCCCTTTTCCAGTGGCAAAATAGAAAAAGGGTGAGAAATGGGACTAGCACAATGGGACCCCATTCTCAGCTGAATCTAGGCCCCAAATAAATATCAGTAACTCTACGGTCCCTGGCTCCCAGTCCTGTGCTCTGATCACATTACTTCTGCAATATCTTCATCAAAATGGCAAATCAAAGACCTGTACCTGAGACTGGCCGACTAGGTCTATGCTGAGAGGAGCATCACTTACTGGAGGTATCCCAGCTGCCTACAGATCAGAGTCCCCAGGGAGAGATTCCACCGCTCGTGACATGCCAGGAGCCAGCCGGGCCTGCCTTCCACCTGCACTTCCAACGAGAAGTTTCCCGTGTTTATTCTGAAAGATACTAAAACCATTTTATTAAAAACGTCCTGCAAGTTTCCTTGCGACCAGCTCTTTGCAAAGGCCGAAGCTAAACACAGTAAAGTCCCAGTGACTAAGGAGGGATGAGCCCATCCCCAAATCTGGCTCTGCAGAGTGCCCCAGAAAACCTTTGGGGCTATTGCAAACCACTCCTGGACCTTTCCATGTGTTCCCCGGGCTCAGGGGGTGGCACTGCTGGGTACTGGCAAAGCATTCTGGGTAGTGCTATGCAGAGGGCTCTAGCAAGCTTCCCCTTTGCTTCAGAATCACTCCAGTGTCACAAAAACAAAGAACTTTGGGGACTGGGTTTAAAGGCAGAAGCTGAGCAGGGCGTGTTTGAGTGAAAGAAAAGCTGCAAAATGAGTTAGAGGCTGAATCCGAGACACTTACTGCTCACATAGCACTTCCCAGTCACAGATCCCTAAGCACTTTAAATAGCACCATTTAACACTATCCCCATTGCAGAGGCAGGCCCAGCTTGGTGTCACAGAGCGATTGTGGTACAGGCAAGCGTGGAACCTGCTGCCTGTCCTACACCCTGTCCAATGAACCACACAGTCTCCTGCATTCAACAAGCAATTAGTATCTCAGGGACTTGATTCAAACTCCATTGCTGTACAGTGGTGACTTTGTGAGACGCCCCATCCCAAGGGCTGGCTTCCCGTGGGATTAACACAGTGGGTGTGTGGGTCGGAAAAGGGGGAACCAGTGGAGAACAGGAAGTGAGGCATGTTTGGAGCACTGGTGCCCCTGCGCTGAACACCCGGCGCGTAAGAGGTTGTTGTCACCTCGCCTGTGCTTGCAAGAGGGGAACCCCCCAGCCGCATGGGGCCCAGACACACTGTGATCTGTGGCGAGCTCAGGAGATGGGTGCGGAGGCTAACGCTGAGCCCCAGACAGCAGGAGGTGCGGGAAAGTCATTTACACCATCCTTGGCGTCACTGCTGAATTTGAACCACAGCTCACAATCTGCTCAGCCCCCACTTTAGGGGGGGTCAGAATCAGGGGGTCAGTAAGGAGCAGTCCAGCTCCCTGCTCCTCCGCTCAGAACAGAGACAGAGCTCCCCCTCCTCTCCCTGGCTTAGGTAAACAGCACTTCCACCCCCACACTGCTCCTCCACCTCCTGCTTCGCTCCCCTTTAACCACTGGGCTCAGCTGTCAAGTTGCTTCTGTGATGCCACAGCCCCAGAGATTGGACCAGTCCACCCTGAGCTTGTACTGGGACCACCTGGTGCATCCCTGCTTCTCAGCCGAGCTGAATGATGTCCTGCAGGATGAGGGTCCCAGTGAGGCACCCCTGGCCAGGCTGGGCATCCCCAACATCACGGAGGAGGAAACGAGTGCCGAGTTCCAGAACCAGATCGGAGTCTGAGCTCCTCCCCAACACAGAGTGACAGGAGACACCCCAGTGCAGTCACTTGTCTGCCCCAAGGACGAGTGCTGCTGCTTTGCATCCGGACATGTCCCTGGTGCGAGTGGGGGGAGACGCAAGGGGAAAGGTGCACTGCTGCTCTCCGGCCAACCTGAACGTGCATCGACATCCTCCCCAGTGAGCTCTGCGGTGGAGCCATTGTGCTCTCCCCCCAATACAGGCAGTTGATGCTGCCTTCCTATGGAGGAGGCAGTGGGGTTAGAGGCCCCTGTAGCTCCCTACTCCAGGCTGGGGTAAGGGACCAGGGAAACGTGGAACAAGGGCTTGGGCCACACAGCCAGGAGGCTGATCAGCCATTGACTGTTATGTGGAGGAAATGTCACTTTCCCTGTGAGTATAAGGTGCTGCCCCGGGGTAGGTCATAAGCCGCAGGGATCCAACTGGAGACCTCTAGATCTTACGGCCTGTGCTAAATGACCAGCTCTGCTAGCTCAAGGGCTGTAGCAGAGAGTGACAGAGCCCCACTGTGTAGTGTGGGTCACATGACACCAGAATTAACAATCCCACCTTCAGTCACCCCAGGGATGCCTCCATCTATTAATAGCAACAGGATTTCCACCCTCCTTCCTGTATTGCTCCTTCCATCTGCCACCAGCCTGAGCAGGTCCTTGATCTTACGGTACATTATCAGTGGGAAGGAGGTTATATTTTTCATCTTGTTTAACAACAATCTGGCTATTCAGGCCAAATGTATAAAGCTGCTATTTCATAACGTGAGAGATTGCTAGGGGAATTATCTCAGTCATATCTTCCTTATTGTGATTAGCTCAAATATTCCTACTCACTGATCCCAGGTTTACTTTGAGCTGTTTCTAATGTTTGATTGTACTGAATTGTACAGGAAAAGAATTGCCAGTCTGTGATACAGCTACAATCTGTGCAGAGTCTAGGCAGTGGTCAGCTGTGTCTCTTTAGCTAATCATCCATTCGGCTCCCACTCCCCCTGAAAAATACACTCCCACCAGCTGCGTATTATTGCTTTACTGATAGAAGTGTGGGGGAGCAGATAAAATTCATGTTAAAGACAGTTTATCAGCCCTTTTCTGCATCCAGGTATAGAATCCCAGGCTTAAAAGGGCTAATTATTACTATAAGCACCTCCACTGTAGTTATGGAAGGAGAAGACAAACGGCACAAACTAACTGGGAATGGTCCTCACATTATTGCACACTGGTTAATAGATTAGCTCCTGTTGTGTGTGTGAGCAGGGGAGGACAGCAGCAGGTTATAATGCAATCTTTTCTTCCAGAGCCATGCTGCTTCACCTCCCCGAGAGAAGTCAGGCAGAAGAAGGGGGAATGTTAGCTATATTTCTACCTTTACCATAAGGGTGCACCTTTCAGTATCTTCTGCAGTGAGGACCAGGCCAGTGCTGGCAGTTCACATGGGTCTTAGCTCTAAGCAGTCATAGTTTTGGATTACTGAGGTACAGGCCTCTTGGAGCTGGCCCCCCTGAGTCCTAGTCAAGCCACCCTCAGGCATCTTTCTCCACAGCTGTGTTAAGCACGTGGCAACAGCCCTTTGAGTTTAGAGGCTAGCAGTGTAGTTTCCTTAGATGGTGGTGACTTTGTGCAAGCAGAAAGGAGAGAGCACAGTACAGGCGTAGCCACTTACACGAAAAATCCAGAAGGTGGGTGCACATTCATTTATACTGCAGCCAAAACAGGGTGTCTGGTTGTTGCCACAACAGTAGGGGACAAACCACAATGTTTCTGCTTTGAAGAGCAGGTACTTAATTTAGCTACACCAGGCACACCAGAGCTGGTGGGAGAGGGAGAACAGCTAGTGGTTATCCTAGGAGATCACTTTGGTAGAGAACGCTGCAGCTGTTTAGATAGTTGCAGTAGATCTGATTTCTACTACCACACACAGTTAGTTCAACCCTGAGGCTTCCCACTCCTGCAGCATCATACTTAATTAGGTGTAGTCCAGTCTGACTCTTTGGGAAGGTCTCTTTACTAGAGCAAGCAGCCACCTTCCTGATGGCCTTGCAGGGTAGCAGGCCTATGCTCTTTGCTCAATCTATTACTACTTGACAAGTCCCTTAAGCTACACTGCTCTAGCAAGTCTCCCCCACCCCTTCTCTGGGGTCCCATCAGCCCATAGCTCAGTTCTCTGCTCTCCCTGTGAGAGGCTGAGATCAACCAGCATGTACAGGTTACCTGCAGAGAATCCTGCATCCTTCACTATTAGGGAACACCAATAGCATCAAGGGCTTGGCTCTTGAGCAGCAATACCCAGACCTCAGTGATTCAGGAGCCAAATTAGCAATTACCCCAACCATGCCCCAGTGGTGTGAATCAATTGTTTCATTTACTATAGATTCATCTTTAAACAGTAGGACATGGGAAATCTTTAGTTTTTCTATGTTCACAGCATCAATGGCTTTGTACAAAATATAGGAAAAGCATCCCGAGTGATTATTTAAATCAGTGTTTTAATAGGTGCTGCAAAGAGCTACTTGCAGCTTCCAAGCTGCAGTCTGAGTATATCTGCTCTAGAGTTTGATGTCTCAGAACATGGCTTCCCTGACCCTTGCTGGAGAACCAGGGGCATAGTGTGCTCAGGGAGGCTGGCCAAGCAGCTGGGAGGGATTTTAAATCAAGCTCCAAAACCTCCAACTCAGAACCTCCTAAGCAATGGGAGAACCCCCCCACTATAGCAGGTTGGAAGTTTTGCTACAAGCTTCTCTCCCTCCCCCGCACACCCTATAGCTCCCAAAAAGAAAAAATCAACACACTTGTGATTAAGGGGAAGCTTTTATTGGAAAGCCAAAGACCCTTGAAAACCATTTATTCCCCTTTGTTGGAAAAAGCAAAAACAAGTGAGAAACTGACCAGAAAGTGAAGTTTGTCAGGAAGGTGGGGGACCAGCCAGCAAGTGTGAAAAATCAGGACAGGGGGTGGGTGGGGGGTAATAGGAGCCTATGTAAGAAAAAGCCCCAAATATTGGGACTGTCCCTATCAAATCAGGACACGTGGTCACCCTACGGGAAGGTCACACGGTAAGTCAGATCCATTTCCCCACCAGCTCCCCCAGGAGAGCCAGTCCCCCCCGGGCCAGAGGAAAGGCAGCGAACATCCAGGTCACTGCAAAGAGCAGAGGGGAGTGTGGGTGTCCCGGAGGCAAAGCAGGAGCAGGCCTGGCTGGGCCCAGCCTCTGGAGCGGGTGAGGGCAGGTGCGAAGCGCTTCCCCCCCTTCACAGGCAGCTTGTCAGAACCCTCCAAAGGCCCTTTCCCCTTGGCAGCTGCCACCTCCCCGGCAGGACCCGGCCCGGCTCCCCCGCCCGAGCCCCCGGGCCGCTCCCGCCACAGCCGGCCCGCGCCTCTCCCCCGTCCGCCCCACTTACCGCCGGCGCGGCGCGGCCCGGCCCGGCGCCAGCCCCCGGCTCCCCCCGGCCGAGAGGCAGCACTTCCGGGGGCCCGGTTTATATTCCCCGCCCCGCGGCAGCGGACCAATCAGACGGGGGGCTCGTTCACTCGCTCGGCGGCTGCGGACCAATAGAATGGCGGGGAAAGAGCGAAACGTTCTAAATAGGTTTGTCCCACGCCGCGGCTCGTAGGCTCGCCCTGCGTGGTGCACTGTGGGAGTTGTAGTCCCGCCCGGGCCTCCTCAGTCACGTTCGTGGGAGTTGGAGTCCCGGAACAAGGGGCGGGCGGACTCGCTTTCCCGTGGTGCCGGGCCGCTGATGAGGAGGTGGCCGGGGGTCTGTGACAGGTGTACTGTAGGATACTGCTCTGCTTAGGCATGTGCTGCTTACGGCGTACTGAGCATGCTCAGTTCATCTGCTGAAGCCCCTGCCCTTCCCTCTGCCCTTATACCTGTTCCATTCCGCCGACTGCTTTGGACAGGGGTTAAAAAGTGGCACCGGAGTCGAAGCGGAGCAGGGGCTGCCCAGGGCCGGAAACTGACTAGCCTGGGGGGTCAAGCAGCTGGAGGCAGGATTAGGAGAGAGGGAAAGGGCAACATCAGGACAGGGGGGAGAAGAGCAGGAATCAAACTCATGGTGACGCCCTGGCAGAGGGCAAAACCCCGCCCAGGCAGGGGCACAGGAGGTAGCAGTTACCCCGACACCTGTGTTTGCAAAAATGGTGGGGGGGGGGGCAGAGGGGCTTTTTTAGTTCTCATCTAACAGACAGCACCTCTCAGCATCGGCTTCCCAGGGTTGGGTTCCTAAAGGCCTGGGCATCCCAATGCCTAGTCACTGCAGCTCCTCTGTCTGATCTAACCTACTGAGGCAATGTCTACACTCCAAAGTTCAAAGCACTGGCCCAGGTGTCTATGCGCCTAGTAATCCAACTTGACAACGGAATTAGCTACAAGCAGCGGGAGCCGAGCCTGTCCACACTAGAAGTTTAAAGCATTTAAACTTGCTGCACTCCCACTGTGGGTATGATATTTTTCACAACCCCCACTCAGCAAGTTAGAGCGCTTTAATTTGCCTGTCAATCCCTGAGGCTTTGGCTACACTTGCATTTCAAAGCGCTGCCTATAACTATATCTGAGTTATTAAAGTCCTCAAATTGTGATTTGAAGACCTCAAGCTGCAGATAATCCTCCAGCAAGTGACCCGTGCCCCATGCTGCAGAGGAAGGCCAAAAACCTCCAAGGACTCTGCCAATCTGCCCTGGAGGAAAATTCTCCGCCGCGGCAGCGCTTTGAAGCGCTAAGTGTAGTCAAAGCGCCAGCGCTGGGAGAAAACTCTCCCAGCGCTGTCCGTACTCCACTTCCCTGTGGGGAATAACGGACAGCGCTGGGAGCGCGGCTCCCAGCGCTGGGGCTTTGACTACACTGGCGCTTTGTAGCGCCGCAATTTGCAGCGCTGCAGAGGGTGTGTTTTCACACCCTGCTGCAGCGCTGCAAATTTGTAAGTGTAGCCAAGCCCTGAGATTTATAGACTCCTAGACTTTAAGGTCAGAAGGGACCCTTACGATCATCTAGTGTGACCTCCTGCACAATGCAGGCCACACAACCTCACCCATCCACTTCTATAACAAACCCCTAACCTATATCTGAGTTATTAAAGTCCTCAAATTGTGATTTGAAGACCTCAAGCTGCAGATAATCCTCCAGCAAGCGACCCATGCCCCATGCTGCAGAGGAAGGCCAAAAACCTCCAAGGACTCTGCCAATCTGCCCTGGAGGAAAATTCCTTCCCAACCCCAAATATGGCTATCAGTTAAACCCTGAGCATGTGGGCAAGACTCACCAGCCAGCACCCAGGAAAGAATTCTCTGTAGTAACTCAGATCCCACCCCATCTAACATCCCATCACAGGCCACTGGGCATACTTACCTGCTGATAATCAAAGATCAATTGCCAAATTAATTGCCAAAATTAGGCTATCCCATCATACCATCTCCTCCATAAACTTATCAAGCTTAGGTCTTAAAGCCAGATATGTCTTTTGCACATGCTACTTCAGGTACAAGATGCCTTTCAGATGTATTGTCACAGTCCTTCCTCCCCCCTCCAAATGTATCAGCTTGGGAAAATATTAATGATAAAGTATTCATTATAAGCAGAGCTTCTCAAACTATTTCAATTGCAACTTTTGTTCAGTGAAAAATGGCTTTATTTTTTCATGGGACTTTTTCAATTTTTTTTTTAAACACAACAATATTCAGGGAAACATTTTACATATATCCCCTCAGAAACAAAAAAATCCCTTATCACTGTATCTAAATGCATAGATTCTCCGAGCAGTTTCCCAAGTTGTCTTATCCACTGCTGGGATTCCCTGAATTCTTAATTCTAACTTTTTCTTCTCATTTTTAGAGATGTTTATTCTGTTGGATCATCTGACTTCCACTCTGACTGAATTTCTGGTCTATGGTCAAAACTTTGTTTTGAGTCAATCCACCAGTGGATAAATATTGGTGGTCAGACCAACAGTCTGCCTAATCTGGTATCCTGTCTTGTGACAGTGGCCAATGCCAGCTGCTTCTAAGGGAATGATCAGACCAGGCAACAACTCATTGAACCATTCCATTGTCCACTCCCAGCATCCGGCAGTCAAAGAACATTATAGGGACATGCAGAGTATAGGCCTCCATCCCCGATTATCTTGGCTAATAGCCAATCTGCTGATCCTAAGGGACTGATCTAGTTCTTTGTTCAACCCCTTCCTATACATCTCAAAATATAATGAACACACATCTACAACCCTAAGATACCTTTACAACCACAAGAATTCTAAAATCATGAGTTATACACCCTTGAGTAAAGGAATTTTAATAAGTAAATGATATTTTATGTGTGCCTCTCTGTTCCTGAGCCTGTAGGGTGCAGTAAGGCCAGTTCCAACGCCTTGAGCCTAAACACCTGAATGAACCTTAGTCTACCCTCATGCTCCCAAACATTTAATATACCTAAGGCCATACATACAGTTTAAGTGTGGGTTAACTCAAGTTATGTCACAATAGAGCCACTACAGTTACTATGTCACTTGTGTGCATGCCTCCTGGACTCCTTGCCTCAGCACTCAGGGTACTCACCCAAAGCACTTGTATAGATTCAGAATGAGGCGCACCATGAATAGAAATCCCACTGTCCACCCACTGTATTTTGGGAAGCTTTGGTTTAGCAGTGTATGCTGGGTACCAAACAGGTCAGACGGGTGGTTAGGGCCATGGGATGAAACTTCTTAAAATGCATTGTTTACCAGCCACTGAACTAAGTTAATGAGGTTACAGCAGGGTTTTGCAAAATGGAGTAAGCATTTTAAAATGGGGTTTTAGTTACAATATGGGATCTTATTAAAACAAGTGTAAAGAACAATTTAAAATGTTGGAAGGCAAAGAGGAGATACAATGTTAGAACAGTGAAGTTTGGAGTGTTCATCTGATACAAAATAAAGTCATTAATACTAAGAAAAGAAAATTTAATTCTTCTGCTCTATATTGACCCACAAATGACCCTTCAATCCAGAGGTACTGAATGAGTTACACTTATGTAATTGTCTCAAGGCTATACAAGTTTTTTGAAACAATTTGAGCTGGTAGTTTCAGCATCCAACAGAACATACCACACATTACAATTAACATTAAACTTATCAGAATAAAGAAAAGAGTAATTGAGGCCCATCCTTTAAGAATATCATACCAATGATGCATTATAATTTGTTCTGCTTGTGCAGATACTCTTTATATTTCAGATCCCCCACGTAAAATAGCCAAATTGCGTGTCTGAACCCGGGCCTGTGTATTTTCAGTCAGTTGGATAATTTGGTTATTTTTCTCCATTAGTTTGTACAGACTTGCCCAATTGACCCACAAAGAAAGGTTAAAATATTACTGGTATCCAGTGGGTTAGTTCTTTTGTCCTCATGAGTTGAGAAGTAATAGGTTAAAGTGGGAGTTTTTAACAGTTATATTACACATACCTTGCTCTACTGGTGGTTCTTACCACAAAAGCTCCTCTAATCCAATGGCAGTGTAGTGAGGTGGAGTCACCAGCGCAGCACCTCCTGCTGGTTGGCTCTGGAATTAGCTCTCAAGTATACAGAGCACTTCCCACTGGCCAGTGTCTCACCTGCCCCTGGCACCTGTGTCCCTGCCAGACTCCCGTGCCCTTTACCTTGAGGGAGCTGCCCCCGCAGTAACCCCTTACTCTGGGTTTCCCCTCCCAGGGGAACCCCCAACCCTCTAAACCCACCTTGCCTCAGTGACTACTGCCAGTCATCAAGCACCCGCTCACTGGGGCAGACTGCAGTGTAATGGCCACTCATCTTTGGCAAGGGATTAAGACCTGTTGCCATTGTAACTGATTCCTACAGATAGTCTCACATACCGAAGGTGAGCAAAACTGCTGCCTGTAGGAATTAGCTTCATCACATTGCAGTGAGTACATCCCTATCATTTGCAGTTTCATACATGAGAGAAAATGCTCGCTGTAGGACTGTGCTACCCACAGCAGTGAGAGGCCCAACTTTGCTAAAACAGGTACCGGTATTTCAAGCAGTCTCACCTGTAAAACCAACCTGATAGCTTTCTTTAACATTGCCTGTTAGATTCACTCCCTCAGGGGCACCTGGCATTGGCCACTCTCGGTAGACAGATACTGGGCTAGATGGACCTTTGGTCTGACCCGGTACGGCCTTTCTTATGTTCTTATTCATTGTTTCATTTACTATATATATTCATATTTAAACAGTTTGACATGGGAAATATTTAGTTTTTATATGTTCACGGCAACATCAATGGCTTTGTGCAAATTAATATAGGAAAAGCATCCTGAGTGACTAATTAAATCCGTGTTTTAAATAGGTGCTGCAAAGAGCTACTTGCAGCTTCCAAGCTGCAGTCTGAGTATATCTGCTCTAGAGTTTGATGTCTCAGAACATGGCTTCCCTGACCCTTGCTGGAGAACCAGGGGGATCATGTGCTCAGGGAGGTTGGACAATCAGCTGGGAGGGATTTTAAATCAAGGTCTAAGACCTACATTGCTTATGAGGTTTTGGGTTGGGAGAACCACCACACTGTCACGGGTGGAAGTTTTGCTACAAGATTCTCTCCCACCCCTCTCCCAAAAAGAAAAATCCAACACTTGTGATTAAGTGGAAGCTTTTATTGGAAAAGCAAAGACCCTTGAAAACCATTTATTCCCTTGTTTTTGCTTTTTCAACCTAAAGTGAGAAATTGACAGGAAAGTAGAGTTGGTCTGGAAGGTCACACAGTAACTCAGATACATTCCCCTACCAGCTCCCCCAGGAGAGCTAATCCTCTCCAGGGGAGAGGAAAGGAAGCAAACATTCAGGTCACTGCAAAGAGAACGAGTGTGGGTGTATCAGCTGCAAAGCAGGAGCAGACCTGGCTGGGCCCAGCCTCTGGAGCAGGTAAGGGCAGGTGCAAAGCGCTTCCCTTTAACAGGCAGCTTTTCAGAAGCCTCCAAAAGGCCCTTCCTGTTTGCAGTTGCCACCTCCCCTGCACAAGAGACCCCCCCGCACAAGCCCCGCGCCTCTGCCCGAAAGACCCTGCGCCCCACCCGAGAGGCCCCAGCCCCACGCCCCGCCGGAGAGAGAGAGAGAGAGACCCCCCCCCGCATGGGCGCCGACTTATATGCGCTCCAGGGGCATTAGCCCCAGGAATATTTACAGTCAGGGGCTCTGCTCCACCAATTGTTGGAGCTAGGTTTCGCCACTTTTAAATCCCAGCCGCGGCCGGGAGTCACAGAGCTCTGGGCTGCCTGCAAGCGCGGGTAGCCCAGCGCCCTTTAAATCCCAGCCGCGGCCGGGAGTCAGAGGCCTCTGGGCTGCCTGCAAACGCGGGGAGCCCAGCGCCCTTTAAATCCCAGCCGCGGCCGGGAGTCAGAGGCCTCTGGGCTGCCTGCAAACGCGGGGAGCCCAGCGCCCTTTAAATCCCAGCCGCGGTCATGAGTCAGAGGCTCTGGGCTGCCTAGCGCCCTTTAAATCTCAGCCGCGGCCGGAAGTCAGAGGGCTCCGGGCTGCCTACAAGCGCGGGGAGCCCAGCGCCCTTTATACATCAGCCGCGGCCGGGAGTCAGAGGGCTCTGGGCTGCCTGCAAGCGCGGGGAGCCCAGAGCCATTCAAATCCCAGCCACAGCCGGGAGTCGGAGAGCTCTGGGCTGCCTGCAAGCGCGGGGAGCCCAGAGCCTTTTAAATCCCAGCCGCGGCCCGGAGTCAGAGGCTACGGGCTGCCTACAAATGCGGGGAGCCCAGCGCCCTTTAAATCTCAGCCGCGGCTGGGAGACAGAGGCTCTGGGCTGCCTACAAATGCGGGGAGCCCAGCGCCCTTTAAATCTCAGCCGCGGCCGGGAGTCAGAGGGCTCTAGGCTGCCTGCAAGCGCGGGGAGCCCAGAGCCTTTTAAATCCCAGCCCCGGACGGGAGACAGAGGCTACGGGCTGCCTACAAACGTGGGGAGCCCAGCGCCCTTTAAATCTCAGCCGTGGCCGGGAGACAGAGGCTCTGGGCTGCCTGAAGCCGCGCGAAGCCCAGAGCCTTTTAAATCCCTGCCGCGGCCGGGAGTCAGAGGCTCTGGGATGCCTGCAAGCGCGGGGAGCCGAGCGCTCTTTAAATCCCTGCCGCGGCCAGGAGTCAGAGGCTACGGGCTGCCTACAAATGCGGGGAGTCCAGAGTCTTTTAAATCCCAGTCGCGGCCGGGAGTCAGAGGCTACGGGCTGCCTACAAACGCGGGGAGCCCAGCGCCCTTTAAATCTCAGCCGTGGCGGGGAGACAGAGGCTCTGGGCTGCCTGAAGCCGCGCAAAGCCCAGAGCCTTTTAAATCCCAGCCGCGGCCCGGAGTCAGAGGCTACGGGCTGCCTGCAAGCGCGGGGAGTCCAGAGCCTTTTAAATCCAAGCCGCGGCCGGGAGTCAGAGGCTCTGGGCTGCCTGAAAGCGCGGGGAGCCCAGAGCCTTTTAAATCCCAGCCACGGCCGGGAGTCAGAGGCTACGGGCTGCCTACAAACGCGGGGAGCCCAGCGCCCTTTAAATCTCAGCCGCAGCCCGGAGTCAGAGGGCTCTGGGCTGCCTGCAAGCGCGGGGAGCCCAGAGCCTTTTAAATCCCAGCTGCGGCCGGGAGTCAGAGGGCTCTGGGCTGCCTGCAAGCGCGGGGAGCCCTGAGCCTTTTAAATCCCAGCCACGGCTGGGAGTCAGAGGCTACAGGCTGCCTACAAATGAGGGGAGCCCAGCGCCCTTTAAATCTCAGCCGCGGCTGGGAGACAGAGGCTCTGGGATGCCTGCAAGCGCGGGGAGCCGAGCGCTCTTTAAATCTCAGCCGCGGCCAGGAGTCAGAGGGCTCTAGGCTGCCTGCAAGCGCGGGGAGCCCAGAGCCTTTTAAATCCCAGCTGCGGCCGGGAGTCAGAGGGCTCTGAGCTGCCTGCAAGCACGGGGAGCCCAGAGCCTTTTAAATCCCAGCTGCGGCCGGGAGTCAGAGGGCTCTGAGCTGCCTGCAAGCGCGGGGAGCCCAGAGCCTTTTAAATCCCAGCCGCGGACGGGAGACAGACTGTGGGATGCCTGCAAGCACGGGGAGCCCAGAGCCTTTTAAATCCCAGCTGCGGCCAGGAGTCAGAGGGCTCTGGGCTGCCTGCAAGCGCGGGGAGTCCAGAGTCTTTTAAATCCAAGCCGCGGCCGGGAGTCAGAGGCTCTGGGCTGCCTGCAAGCGCGGGGAGCCCAGAGCTTTTTAAATCCCAGCCACGGCCGGGAGTCAGAGGCTACGGGCTGCCTACAAACGCGGGGAGCCCAGCGCCCTTTAAATCTCAGCCGTGGCCGGGAGACAGAGGCTCTGGGCTGCCTGAAGCCGCGCGAAGCCCAGAGCCTTTTAAATCCCTGCTGCGGCCGGGAGTCAGAGGCTCTGGGATGCCTGCAAGCGCGGGGAGCCGAGCGCTCTTTAAATCCCTGCCGCGGCCAGGAGTCAGAGGCTACGGGCTGCCTACAAATGCGGGGAGTCCAGAGTCTTTTAAATCCCAGTCGCGGCCGGGAGTCAGAGGCTACGGGCTGCCTACAAACGCGGGGAGCCCAGCGCCCTTTAAATCTCAGCCGTGGCCGGGAGACAGAGGCTCTGGGCTGCCTGAAGCCGCGCGAAGCCCAGAGCCTTTTAAATCCCAGCCGCTACCGGGAGTCAGAGACTCCAGGCTGCCTGCAAGCGCGGGGAGCCCAGAGCCTTTTAAATCCCAGCCGCGGCCCGGAGTCAGAGGCTACAGGCTGCCTACAAATGCGGGGAGCCCAGCGCCCTTTAAATCTCAGCCGCGGCTGGAAGACAGAGGCTCTGGGATGCCTGCAAGCGCGGGGAGCCCAGCGCCCTTTAAATATCAGCCACGGCTGGGAATCAGAGGGCTCTGGACTGCCTGCAAGCGCGGGGAGTCCAGAGTCTTTTAAATCCCAGTCGCGGCCGGGAGTCAGAGGCTACGGGCTGCCTACAAATGCGGGGAGTCCAGAGCCCTTTAAATCTCAGCCGCGGCCGGGAGTCAGAGGGCTCTAGGCTGCCTGCAAGCGCGGGGAGCCCAGAGACTTTTAAATCCCAGCCGCGGCCGGGAGTCAGAGGCTCTGGGATGCCTGCAAGCGCGGGGAGCCCAGAGCCTTTTAAATCCCAGCCGCGGCCGGGAATCGGAGGCTCTGGGATGCCTGCAAGCACGGGGAGCCCAGAGCCTTTTAAATCCCAGCTGCGGCCGGGAGTCAGAGGGCTCTGAGCTGCCTGCAAGCGCGGGGAGCCCAGAGCCTTTTAAATCCCAGCCGCGGACGGGAGACAGAGACTGTGGGATGCCTGCAAGCGCGGGGAGCCCAGCGCTCTTTAAATCCCTGCCGCGGCCAGGAGTCAGAGGGCTCTGGACTGCCTGCAAGCGCGGGGAGTCCAGAGTCTTTTAAATCCAAGCCGCGGCCGGGAGTCAGAGGCTCTGGGCTGCCTGCAAGCGCGGGGAGCCCAGAGCTTTTTAAATCCCAGCCACGGCCGGGAGTCAGAGGCTACGGGCTGCCTACAAACGCGGGGAGCCCAGCGCCCTTTAAATCTCAGCCGTGGCCGGGAGACAGAGGCTCTGGGCTGCCTGAAGCCGCGCGAAGCCCAGAGCCTTTTAAATCCCAGCCGCTACCGGGAGTCAGAGACTCCAGGCTGCCTGCAAGCGCGGGGAGCCCAGAGCCTTTTAAATCCCTGCCGCGGCCGGGAGTCAGAGGCTCTGGGATGCCTGCAAGCGCGGGGAGCCGAGCGCTCTTTAAATCCCAGTCGCGGCCGGGAGTCAGAGGCTACGGGCTGCCTACAAACGCGGGGAGCCCAGCGCCCTTTAAATCTCAGCCGTGGCGGGGAGACAGAGGCTCTGGGATGCCTGAAGCCGCGCAAAGCCCAGAGCCTTTTAAATCCCAGCCGCGGCCCGGAGTCAGAGGCTACGGGCTGCCTGCAAGCGCGGGGAGTCCAGAGCCTTTTAAATCCAAGCCGCGGCCGGGAGTCAGAGGCTCTGGGCTGCCTGAAAGCGCGGGGAGCCCAGAGCCTTTTAAATCCCAGCCACGGCCGGGAGTCAGAGGCTACGGGCTGCCTACAAACGCGGGGAGCCCAGCGCCCTTTAAATCTCAGCGGCAGCCCGGAGTCAGAGGGCTCTGGGCTGCCTGCAAGCGCGGGGAGCCCAGAGCCTTTTAAATCCCAGCCGCGGCCAGGAGTCAGAGGGCTCTAGGCTGCCTGCAAGCGCGGGGAGCCCAGCGCCCTTTAAATCTCAGCCGCGGCCGGGAGTCAGAGGGCTCTAGGCTGCCTGCAAGCGCGGGTAGCCCAGAGACTTTTAAATCCCAGCCGCGGCCGGGAGTCAGAGGCTCTGGGATGCCTGCAAGCACGGGGAGCCCAGAGCCTTTTAAATCCCAGCTGCGGCCGGGAGTCAGAGGGCTCTGAGCTGCCTGCAAGCGCGGGGAGCCCAGAGCCTTTTAAATCCCAGCCGCGGACGGGAGACAGAGACTGTGGGATGCCTGCAAGCACGGGGAGCCCAGAGCCTTTTAAATCCCAGCTGCGGCCAGGAGTCAGAGGGCTCTGGGCTGCCTGCAAGCGCGGGGAGTCCAGAGTCTTTTAAATCCAAGCCGCGGCCGGGAGTCAGAGGCTCTGGGCTGCCTGCAAGCGCGGGGAGCCCAGAGCTTTTTAAATCCCAGCCACGGCCGGGAGTCAGAGGCTACGGGCTGCCTACAAACGCGGGGAGCCCAGCGCCCTTTAAATCTCAGCCGTGGCCGGGAGACAGAGGCTCTGGGCTGCCTGAAGCCGCGCGAAGCCCAGAGCCTTTTAAATCCCTGCCGCGGCCGGGAGTCAGAGGCTCTGGGATGCCTGCAAGCGCGGGGAGCCGAGCGCTCTTTAAATCCCTGCCGCGGCCAGGAGTCAGAGGCTACGGGCTGCCTACAAATGCGGGGAGCCCAGAGCCTTTTAAATCCCAGCCGCGGCCCGGAGTCAGAGGCTACGGGCTGCCTACAAATGCGGGGAGCCCAGCGCCCTTTAAATCTCAGCCGCGGCTCGGAGACAGAGGCTCTGGGATGCCTGCAAGCGCGGGGAGCCGAGCGCTCTTTAAATCCCAGCCGCGGCCAGGAGTCAGAGGGCTCTAGGCTGCCTGCAAGCGCGGGGAGCCCAGCGCCCTTTAAATATCAGCCACGGCTGGGAATCAGAGGGCTCTGGACTGCCTGCAAGCGCGGGGAGTCCAGAGTCTTTTAAATCCCAGTCGCAGCCGGGAGTCAGAGGCTACGGGCTGCCTACAAATGCGGGGAGTCCAGAGCCCTTTAAATCTCAGCCGCGGCCGGGAGTCAGAGGGCTCTAGGCTGCCTGCAAGCGCGGGGAGCCCAGAGACTTTTAAATCCCAGCCGCGGCCGGGTGTCAGAGGCTCTGGGATGCCTGCAAGCACGGGGAGCCCAGAGCCTTTTAAATCCCAGCTGCGGCCGGGAGTCAGAGGGCTCTGAGCTGCCTGCAAGCGCGGGGAGCCCAGAGCCTTTTAAATCCCAGCCGCGGATGGGAGACAGAGACTGTGGGATGCCTGCAAGCGCGGGGAGCCCAGCGCTCTTTAAATCCCGGCCGCGGCCAGGAGTCAGAGGGCTCTGGACTGCCTGCAAGCGCGGGGAGTCCAGAGTCTTTTAAATCCAAGCCGCGGCCGGGAGTCAGAGGCTCTGGGCTGCCTGCAAGCGCGGGGAGCCCAGAGCTTTTTAAATCCCAGCCACGGCCGGGAGTCAGAGGCTACGGGCTGCCTACAAACGCGGGGAGCCCAGCGCCCTTTAAATCTCAGCCGTGGCCGGGAGACAGAGGCTCTGGGCTGCCTGAAGCCGCGCGAAGCCCAGAGCCTTTTAAATCCCAGCCGCTACCGGGAGTCAGAGACTCCAGGCTGCCTGCAAGCGCGGGGAGCCCAGAGCCTTTTAAATCCCTGCCGCGGCCGGGAGTCAGAGGCTCTGGGATGCCTGCAAGCGCGGGGAGCCGAGCGCTCTTTAAATCCCTGCCGCGGCCAGGAGTCAGAGGCTACGGGCTGCCTACAAATGCGGGGAGTCCAGAGTCTTTTAAATCCCAGTCGCGGCCGGGAGTCAGAGGCTACGGGCTGCCTACAAACGCGGGGAGCCCAGCGCCCTTTAAATCTCAGCCGTGGCCGGGAGACAGAGGCTCTGGGCTGCCTGAAGCCGCGCAAAGCCCAGAGCCTTTTAAATCCCAGCCGCGGCCCGGAGTCAGAGGCTACGGGCTGCCTGCAAGCGCGGGGAGTCCAGAGCCTTTTAAATCCAAGCCGCGGCCGGGAGTCAGAGGCTCTGGGCTGCCTGAAAGCGCGGGGAGCCCAGAGCCTTTTAAATCCCAGCCACGGCCGGGAGTCAGAGGCTACGGGCTGCCTCCAAACGCGGGGAGCCCAGAGCCATTCAAATCCCAGCCACAGCCCGGAGTCGGAGAGCTCTGGGCTGCCTGCAAGCGCGGGGAGCCCAGAGCCTTTTAAATCCCAGCCACGGCTGGGAGTCAGAGGCTACAGGCTGCCTGCAAGCGCGGGGAGCCGAGCGCTCTTTAAATCCCTGCCGCGGCCAGGAGTCAGAGGCTACGGGCTGCCTACAAATGCGGGGAGTCCAGAGTCTTTTAAATCCCAGTCGCGGCCGGGAGTCAGAGGCTACGGGCTGCCTACAAACGCGGGGAGCCCAGCGCCCTTTAAATCTCAGCCGTGGCCGGGAGTCAGAGGCTCTGGGCTGCCTGAAGCCGCGCAAAGCCCAGAGCCTTTTAAATCCCAGCCACGGCCGGGAGTCAGAGGCTACGGGCTGCCTGCAAGCGCGGGGAGCCCAGCGCCCTTTAAATCTCAGCCGCGGACGGGAGACAGAGGCTCTGGGCTGCCTGCAAGCGCGGGTAGCCCAGAGACTTTTAAATCCCAGCCGCAGCCCGGAGTCTGAGGGCTCTGGGCTGCCTGCAAGCGCAGGGAGCCCAGAGACTTTTAAATCCCAGCCGCGGCCGGGAGTCAGAGGGCTCTGAGCTGCCTGCAAGCACGGGAAGCCCAGAGCCTTTTAAATCCCAGCTGCGGCCGGAAGTCAGAGGGCTCTGAGCTGCCTGCAAGCGCGGGGAGCCCAGAGCCTTTTAAATCCCAGCCGCGGACGGGAGACAGAGACTGTGGGATGCCTGCAAGCACGGGGAGCCCAGAGCCTTTTAAATCCCAGCTGCGGCCAGGAGTCAGAGGGCTCTGGGCTGCCTGCAAGCGCGGGGAGTCCAGAGTCTTTTAAATCCAAGCCGCGGCCGGGAGTCAGAGGCTACGGGCTGCCTACAAACGCGGGGAGCCCAGAGCTTTTTAAATCCCAGCCACGGCCGGGAGTCAGAGGCTACGGGCTGCCTACAAATGCGGGGAGCCCAGCGCCCTTTAAATCTCAGCCGTGGCCGGGAGACAGAGGCTCTGGGCTGCCTGAAGCCGCGCGAAGCCCAGAGCCTTTTAAATCCCTGCCGCGGCCGGGAGTCAGAGGCTCTGGGATGCCTGCAAGCGCGGGGAGCCGAGCGCTCTTTAAATCCCTGCCGCGGCCAGGAGTCAGAGGCTACGGGCTGCCTACAAATGCGGGGAGTCCAGAGTCTTTTAAATCCCAGTCGCGGCCGGGAGTCAGAGGCTACGGGCTGCCTACAAACGCGGGGAGCCCAGCGCCCTTTAAATCTCAGCCGTGGCCGGGAGTCAGAGGCTCTGGGCTGCCTGAAGCCGCGCAAAGCCCAGAGCCTTTTAAATCCCAGCCACGGCCGGGAGTCAGAGGCTCTGGGCTGCCTGCAAGCCCGGGTAGCCCAGAGACTTTTAAATCCCAGCCGCAGCCCGGAGTCGGAGGGCTCTGGGCTGCCAGCAAGCGCGGGGAGCCCAGAGACTTAAATCCCAGCCGCGGCCGGGAGTCAGAGGGCTCTGAGCTGCCTGCAAACGCGGCGAGTCCAGAGCCCTTTAAATCCCAGCCGCGGCCGGGAGTCAGAGGCTCTGGGATGCCTGCAAGCACGGGGAGCCCAGAGCCTTTTAAATCCCAGCTGCGGCCGGGAGTCAGAGGGCTCTGAGCTGCCTGCAAGCGCGGGGAGCCCAGAGCCTTTTAAATCCCAGCCACGGCCGGGAGTCAGAGGCTACGGGCTGCCTGCAAGCACGGGGAGCCAAGCGCCCTTTAAATCTCAGCCGCGGACGGGAGACAGAGGCTCTGGGATGCCTGCAAGCGCGGGTAGCCCAGAGCCTTTTCAATCCCAGCCGCAGCCCGGAGTCAGAGGGCTCTGGGCTGCCTGCAAGCGAGGGGAGCCCAGAGCCTTTCAAATCCCAGCCGCGGCCGGGAGTCAGAGGCTCTGGGCTGCCTGAAGCCGCGCGGAGCCCAGAGCCTTTTAAATCCCAGCCGCGGCTGGGAGTCAGAGGGCTCTGGGCCTATCCAATTGCTGCTTGTCCCCTGAGTGCCCCTCCGAACCTCTGCCCCATCCATCCCCCCCTGCTCCTTGTCCCTTGACTGCCCCCCAGCACTCCCTACCCCTTCTGCAACCTCCAAACCACTTACTGTGCCACTCAGACCAGCGTATCTAGCTCCATGCAGCTCCAGACAGTTGCTGCCATGCTCTCCCATGGACCCCACAGCCCTCTCCCACCCCCAGCACCTGCCTTCCAGATTTGAACACCTCAAAATTCAGAGTGCTCAAGCTCGGTTTGGGCAGCTTTTACTTCATTTCTCCCAAATCAGTTTCCCCTGCAAGGTGCCAACTGAAGGTGTTGGGGAACAGAGAGATCGGGTGGCCTCCTAATGCCTGGAAAAGAGACAAAGGCCGGCGGAGGGAGTGTCAGTGCCTGTGCGGACTTCTGGGAAGTGCACGGTGTGGAAGGGGATGCTGTGATGCTTTGGAACAACTCCATACAAAGCCAGTCAGGACTCTGGGGGAGCCTCCTCTCTCGGAGCAGACTGTCTCCAGGGCAAGAAGCTTACACCTTCCTGGGTCTGACCTCGGAGCATTCAGCATGCCCTTCCACATCATGCACTTTCCACAGCGAGTCTGCCCAGGCTGGTCCTGGGGCAACCAGAGGGCCCTGCACCCCAACTCCGCAGTCAGATGTGACTCTCAGCCAGACAGTAAAACAGGTTTATTAGATGACGGGAGCACAGTTTAAACAGAGCTTGTAGGTACAGAAAACAGAACCCCTCTGTCAGGTCCATCTTGGGGGGTGGGGCGCCCAGAACCAAGTTCAGGGTCTCTCCCCATTTCCCCAGCCAGCTCCAAACTGACACTCCCTCCTCTGGCCTCTGTCTCTCTTCCGGACAAGGAGGCCACCTGATCTTTGTCCCCAACACCTTCAGTTGGCATCTTGCAGGGGAAACTGAGGCACCCATACAGTATTCAGAGAAAATATTAACGACATGCCCACTTCATCACAACAGGTGCAACAAAATATAATACTGTATATTGAAGTAGGCAAGTGCTGCTTCTGACTTTCCACTTTTAATTGACCCTTGTAATCTTGTGGCCATGGGCTCCGACTTCTATGGGGTCCTGGGGCTTTAGCCCCAGGAATATTTACAGTCAAGGGCTCTGCTCCACCAATAGTTGGAGCTAGGTTTCGCCCCTTTTAAATCCCAGCCGCGGCCGGGAATCAGAGGGCTCTGGGCTGCCTGCAAGCGCAGGGAGCCCAGAGCCTTTTAAATCCCAGCCGCGGCCCCCAGTCAGAGTGCTCTGGGCTGCCGGCAAGCGCGGGGAGCCCAGCGCCCTTTAAATCCCAGCCGCGGCTGGGAATCAGAGGGCTCTGGGCTGCCTGCAAGCGAGGGGAGCCCAGAGCCTTTTAAATCCCAGCCGCGGCCCCCAGTCAGAGGGCTCTGGGCTGCCGGCAAGCGCGGGGAGCCCAGCACCGTTTAAATCCCAGCCGCGGCGGGGAGCTCAGAGCCTTTTAAATCCCAGCCGCGGCCGGGAATCAGAGGCCTCTGGGCTGCCTGCAAGCGCGGGGAGCCCAGCACCGTTTAAATCCCAGCCGCGGCGGGGAGCTCAGAGCCTTTTAAATCCCAGCCGCGGCCGGGAATCAGAGGGCCCTGGGCTGCCTGCAAACGCCAGGAGTCCAGAGCCTTTTAAATCCCAGCCGCGGCTGGGGAGTCAGAGGGCTCTGGGCTGCCTGCAAGCGTGGGGAGCCCAGAGCCTTTTAAATCCCAGCCGCGGCAGGGAATCAGAGGGCTCTGGGCTGCCTGCAAGCGTGGGGAGCCCAGAGCCTTTTAAATCCCAGCCGCAGCCGGCAATCAGAGGGCTCTGGGCTGCCTGCAAGCGTGGGGAGCCCAGAGCCTTTTAAATCCCAGCCGCAGCCGGCAATCAGAGGGCTCTGGGCTGCCTGCAAGCGCGGGGAGCCCAGAGCCTTTTAAATCCCAGCCGCCGCCGGGAGTCAGAGGGCTCTGGGCCTATCCATGCCTATCCAATTGCTGCCTGTCCCCTGAGTGCCCCTCCGAACCTCCGCCCCATCCATCCCCCCCTACCCGTTCTCCAACCCCCCAAACCACTTACTGTGCCACTCAGACCAGCGTATCTAGCTCCATGCAGCTCCAGACAGTTGCTGCCATGCTCCCCCATGGACCCCACAGCCCTCTCCCACCCCCAGCACCTGCCTTCCAGATTTGAACACCTCAAAATTCAGAGTGCTCAAGCTCGGTTTGGGCAGCTTTTACTTCATTTCTCCCAAATCAGTTTCCCCTGCAAGGTGCCAACTGAAGGTGTTGGGGAACAGAGAGATCGGGTGGCCTCCTAATGCCTGGAAAAGAGACAAAGGCCGGCGGAGGGAGTGTCAGTGCCTGTGCGGACTTCTGGGAAGTGCACGGTGTGGAAGGGGATGCTGTGATGCTTTGGAACAACTCCATACAAAGCCAGTCAGGACTCTGGGGGAGCCTCCTCTCTCGGAGCAGACTGTCTCCAGGGCAAGAAGCTTACACCTTCCTGGGTCTGACCTCGGAGCATTCAGCATGCCCTTCCACATCATGCACTTTCCACAGCGAGTCTGCCCAGGCTGGTCCTGGGGCAACCAGAGGGCCCTGCACCCCAACTCCGCAGTCAGATGTGACTCTCAGCCAGACAGTAAAACAGAAGGTTTATTAGATGACGGGAGCACAGTTTAAACAGAGCTTGTAGGTACAGAAAACAGAACCCCTCTGTCAGGTCCATCTTGGGGGGTGGGGCGCCCAGAACCAAGTTCAGGGTCTCTCCCCATTTCCCCAGCCAGCTCCAAACTGACACTCCCTCCTCTGGCCTCTGTGTCTCTTCCGGACAAGGAGGCCACCTGATCTTTGTCCCCAACACCTTCAGTTGGCATCTTGCAGGGGAAACTGAGGCACCCATACAGTATTCAGAGAAAATATTAACGACATGCCCACTTCATCACAACAGGTGCAACAAAATATAATACTGTATATTGAAGTAGGCAAGTGCTGCTTCTGACTTTCCACTTTTAATTGACCCTTGTAATCTTGTGGCACTGACGCCTTGTAGCTTCATTTTATACCGGCTGACAGGGCGGGAGCCAGGGCCGGCTCCAGACCCCAGCGCCCAAGCAGGCGCGTGGGGCGGCATTGGGCTCCGGCGGCTGCCGCAGTCATGCCTTGGGGAGGCCCACAGGAGCCCCGGGAGGAGCGGGCCTGCCGCAGCCATGACTGTGGACGCTCCCCCGGAGCCGCGGGAGCGGGGAAGGGCGGCGCAAGCGGCGCGGCGGAATGTCTAGAGCCGCCCCTGGCGGAGCGGGGGCACCTCCATGTTGGGCCCCACCAAAAATTATAGAAACCTGCCGCCTCTGCCGCCCGGCCCCAGCCCCGCGCCGCTCCAGCCACAGGCGGCCCGCGGCTCCCCCGGCACCGCCCCACTTACCGCCTGCGCGCCCGCCCCAGCGCCAGCCCCGACTGCCCCGGCCGAGAGGCAGCAGTCCCGGGGCCCCGGTTTATATTCCCGCCCGCGGCAGCGGACCAATCAGACGGGGCTCGTTCACTGTCTCGGCGGCTGCGGACCAATAGAATGGCGGGGAAAGAGCAAAACGTTCTAAATGGTTTGTCCCACGTCGCGGTTCGTAGGCCCGCCCTCCGTCGCGCATTCTGGGAGTTGTAGTCCCGGCCGGGCCTCCTCAGTCACGTTCGTGGGAATTAGAGTGCCGGAGCAAGGGGCGGGCGGACTCGCTTTCCCGTGGTGCCGCGCGGTGGCGGGTCGCTGATGAGGAGGCGGCCGGGGGTCTGTGACCGCGCGCTGGGTCCCCCTCGCTGGTGGCTGGGGTGCTGGCGAACTCGGGCCGGCTGGAGAAGGAGGATCTGGGCCCGGGGGTGATCGGGGGCCGGGGTGGGGCGGGTCTACGGGGCGGGGGAGGGGACCCGAGGAGGGATCCAGGGGCTCTGGCTGCATTACTGTTGATTCCCGGGCTGTGGTACTGCACCCCGGGGCCTCAGTGAAGCAGGGCAGAGGAAGAACCCTCCCCGGGGCCCCGGACCCTTCTGCGAGCTGTCTGCAAGCCCCAGCTTCTGCTCCGTGAGCACCTTCTAGCAGCATCTCCCCCGGGGAAGAAGGGGCCCCACCCAGCATGGTTCAGTTCTCCCCCTGCTGCAACACGGCTGCCCAAACAGGAGGGAGGAAGAGCCCCGCGGAAGGTCCTGTACGGCATTTGGCCCAGAATTCACAAAGGTATTTTGCTGCTTAACTCCCATTTATTCAAACGCCGTTGAAGAGCTGGTGCTGTGTCGCCGGGGTGCGTGGGTTGAAAATGGCTAGGAAAGTGCTTTGAGATCCTCTGACTGAGGGAGGGGAAAATCATGAGCACTAAAGCGATGTAACAGCTGGGGTTTAGCAATCTGCATGCCAAGGGGATGTACCTGCAGCAGGCAGCTCAGCTCTGCCCCTTCTGCATTTCAGCCTCTGGCAAGGCTGACAGGGCCCACAGGGCAGGAGCAGCCCTACGGTGCATAATACGAATTCCTGGATTGGATTTATCAGATCATCGAGATAATGGGAGCAAATGGACAAAGGCCTGGGTGGATCTCCAAGGAGAGGCTAGAGCAGAGCAGGGTGTTGGCTCATCAGCTCTGTCATCCTGGCTACCACCAACCTACCCCTTTGGTCACCGCTGCCCAATGGGTACATTCCTTCCTGATCCCAGGGACAATCTTTATAGGGGGAGGGGAATGGAGGTGGGTTTAAAATACCCCTGCCATTCTAGATCTAGAGCAGCTCCTGGGAGAAAGTCACCAGCTCTATCCTCTGCAGCAAGAGGGAAAGGTAGGTGAGACAGCTGGGATCGTGCAGCACAAACATCCACCAGTGCATCCATACACCACAGCCTGAGCACACCGGTGCTCCTCCAACCAGCTTGGGGTCTTTAGATCTGAGCCTGCCTCCATCCCCCAGAAAGAGCAAAGGCACGGGAAGGAGAGGAACAAGGAACAGATGCTACAGGGGACATTAGACTTAAGAGGAGACTCTGAGCTGAAAAAAAAGTCTGAAACACCCACTAAGTTTCCTTACATCAGTTGTAACTAACAGCAGGGCCTTGTGAAAGTTATTCTCTCACTCACCAGCGCATTGTTGGAAGTTTCTTTACTGTATGAAAGTCAGAGGGCCCTGGGCTGCCAGCAAGCGCGGGGAGCCCACCGCCCTTTAAATCCCAGCCGCGGTCGTGAGTCAGAGGCTCTGCGCTGCCTGCAAGCTCGGGGAGCCCAGCGCCCTTTAAATCTCAGCCGCGGACGGGAGTCAGAGGGCTCCGGGCTGTCTACAAGCGCGGGGAGCCCAGCGCCCTTTATACATCAGCCGCGGCCGGGAGTCAGAGGGCTCTGGGCTGCCTGCAAGCGCGGGGAGTCCAGAGCCATTCAAATCCCAGCCACGGCCGGGAGTCGGAGAGCTCTGGGGTGCCTGCAAGCACGGGGAGCCCAGACCCTTTTAATTCCCAGCCGCGGCCGGGAGTCAGAGGGCTCTGGCCTGCCTGCAAGCGCGGGTAGCCCAGCGTCCTTTAAATCCCAGACGCGACAGGGAGTCAGAGGGTCAGAGCTGCCAGCAAGCGCGGGGAGTCCAGCGCCCTTTAAATCCCAGCTGCGGCCGGGAATCAGAGCTCTGGGCTGCCTGCAAGCGCGGGGAGTCCAGAGCCTTTTTAATCCAAGCCGCGGACGGGAGGCAGAGGCTCTGGGCTGCCTGAAGCCCCGGGAGCCCAGAGCCTTTTAAATCCCAGCCGCGGCCGGGAGTCAGAGGGCTCTGGGCTGTCTGCAAGCGCAGGGAGCCCAGCACCGTTTAAATCCCAGCCGCGGCGGGGAGCTCAGAGCCTTTTAAATCCCAGCCGCGGCCAGGAATCAGAGGGCCCTGGGCTGCCTGCAAACGCCAGGAGTCCAGAGCCTTTTATATCCCAGCCGCGGCTGGGGAGTCAGAGGGCTCTGGGCTGCCTGCAAGCGTGGGGAGCCCAGAGCCTTTTAAATCCCAGCCGCGGCAGGGAATCAGAGGGCTCTGGGCTGCCTGCAAGCGTGGGGAGCCCAGAGCCTTTTAAATCCCAGCCGCAGCCGGCAATCAGAGGGCTCTGGGCTGCCTGCAAGCGCGGGGAGCCCAGAGCCTTTTAAATCCCAGCCGCCGCCGGGAGTCAGAGGGCTCTGGGCCTATCCAATTGCTGCCTGTCCCCTGAGTGCCCCTCCGAACCTCCGCCCCATCCATCCCCCCCTACCCCTTCTCCCACCCCCCAAACCACGTACTGTGCCACTCAGACCAGCGTATCTAGCTCCATGCAGCTCCAGACAGTTGCTGCCATGCTCCCCCACGGACCCCACAGCCCTCTCCCACCCCCAGCACCTGCCTTCCAGATTTGAACACCTCGAAATTCAGAGTGCTCAAGCTCGGTTTGGGCAGCTTTTACTTCATTTCTCCCAAATCAGTTTCCCCTGCAAGGTGCCAACTGAAGGTGTTGGGGAACAGAGAGATCGGGTGGCCTCCTAATGCCTGGAAAAGAGACAAAGGCCGGCGGAGGGAGTGTCAGTGCCTGTGCGGACTTCTGGGAAGTGCACGGTGTGGAAGGGGATGCTGTGATGCTTTGGAACAACTCCATACAAAGCCAGTCAGGACTCTGGGGGAGCCTCCTCTCGGAGCAGACTGTCTCCAGGGCAAGAAGCTTACACCTTCCTGGGTCTGACCTCGGAGCATTCAGCATGCCCTTCCACATCATGCACTTTCCACAGCGAGTCTGCCCAGGCTGGTCCTGGGGCAACCAGAGGGCCCTGCACCCCAACTCCGCAGTCAGATGTGACTCTCAGCCAGACAGTAAAACAGAAGGTTTATTAGATGACGGGAGCACAGTTTAAACAGAGCTTGTAGGTACAGAAAACAGAACCCCTCTGTCAGGTCCATCTTGGGGGGTGGGGCGCCCAGAACCAAGTTCAGGGTCTCTCCCCATTTCCCCAGCCAGCTCCAAACTGACACTCCCTCCTCTGGCCTCTGTCTCTCTTCCGGACAAGGAGGCCACCTGATCTTTGTCCCCAACACCTTCAGTTGGCATCTTGCAGGGGAAACTGAGGCACCCATACAGTATTCAGAGAAAATATTAACGACATGCCCACTTCATCACAACAGGTGCAACAAAATATAATACTGTATATTGAAGTAGGCAAGTGCTGCTTCTGACTTTCCACTTTTAATTGACCCTTGTAATCTTGTGGCCATGGGCTCCGACTTCTATGGGGTCCTGGGGCTTTAGCCCCAGGAATATTTACAGTCAAGGGCTCTGCTCCACCAATAGTTGGAGCTAGGTTTCGCCCCTTTTAAATCCCAGCCGCGGCCGGGAATCAGAGGGCTCTGGGCTGCCTGCAAGCGCAGGGAGCCCAGAGCCTTTTAAATCCCAGCCGCGGCCCCCAGTCAGAGTGCTCTGGGCTGCCGGCAAGCGCGGGGAGCCCAGCGCCCTTTAAATCCCAGCCGCGGCTGGGAATCAGAGGGCTCTGGGCTGCCTGCAAGCGAGGGGAGCCCAGAGCCTTTTAAATCCCAGCCGCGGCCCCCAGTCAGAGGGCTCTGGGCTGCCGGCAAGCGCGGGGAGCCCAGCGCCTTTTAAATCCCGGCCGCGGCGGGGAGCGCAGAGCCTTTTAAATCCCAGCCGCAGCCGGGAATCAGAGGGCCCTGGGCTGCCTGCAAACGCCAGGAGTCCAGAGCCTTTTAAATCCCAGCCGCGGCTGGGGAGTCAGAGGGCTCTGGGCTGCCTGCAAGCGTGGGGAGCCCAGAGCCTTTTAAATCCCAGCCGCGGCAGGGACTCAGAGGGCTCTGGGCTGCCTGCAAGCGTGGGGAGCCCAGAGCCTTTTAAATCCCAGCCGCAGCCGGCAATCAGAGGTCTCTGGGCTGCCTGCAAGCGTGGGGAGCCCACAGCCTTTTAAATCCCAGCCGCAGCCGGCAATCAGAGGGCTCTGGGCTGCCTGCAAGCACAGGGAGCCCAGAGCCTTTTAAATCCCAGCCGCGGCCCCCAGTCAGAGTGCTCTGGGCTGCCTGCAAGCACGGGGAGCCCAGCACCGTTTAAATCCCAGCCGCGGCGGGGAGCCCAGAGCCTTTTAAATCCCAGCCGCGGCCCCCAGTCAGAGGGCTCTGGGCTGCCGGCAAGCGCGGGGAGCCCAGCACCGTTTAAATCCCAGCCGCGGCGGGGAGCTCAGAGCCTTTTAAATCCCAGCCGCAGCCGGGAATCAGAGAGCCCTGGGCTGCCTGCAAACGCCAGGAGTCCAGAGCCTTTTAAATCCCAGCCGCGGCTGGGGAGTCAGAGGGCTCTGGGCTGCCTGCAAGCGTGGGGAGCCCAGAGCCTTTTAAATCCCAGCCGCGGCAGGGAATCAGAGGGCTCTGGGCTGCCTGCAAGCGTGGGGAGCCCAGAGCCTTTTAAATCCCAGCCGCAGCCGGCAATCAGAGGTCTCTGGGCTGCCTGCAAGCGTGGGGAGCCCAGAGCCTTTTAAATCCCAGCCGCAGCCGGCAATCAGAGGGCTCTGGGCTGCCTGCAAGCGCGGGGACCCAGAGCCTTTTAAATCCCAGCCGCCGCCGGGAGTCAGAGGGCTCTGGGCCTATCCATGCCTATCCAATTGCTGCCTGTCCCTGAGTGCCCCACCGAACCTCCGCCCCATCCACCCCCCCCTACCCCTTCTCCAACCCCCCAAACCACTTACTGTGCCACTCAGACCAGCGTATCTAGCTCCATGCAGCTCCAGACAGTTGCTGCCATGCTCCCCCACGGACCCCACAGCCCTCTCCCACCCCCAGCACCTGCCTTCCAGATTTGAACACCTCAAAATTCAGAGTGCTCAAGCTCGGTTTGGGCAGCTTTACTTCATTTCTCCCAAATCAGTTTCCTGCAAGGTGCCAACTGAAGGTGTTGGGGAACAGAGAGATCGGGTGGCCTCCTAATGCCTGGAAAGAGACAACGGCCGGCGGAGGGAGTGTCAGGGCCTGTGCTTGGACTTCTGGGAAGTGCACGGTGGAAGGGGATGCTGTGATGCTTTGGAACAACTCCATACAAAGCCAGTCAGGACTCTGGGAGCCTCCTCTCGGAGCAGACTGTCTCCAGGGCAAGAAGCTTACACCTTCCTGGGTCTGACCTCGGAGCATTCAGCATGCCCTTCCACATCATGCACTTTCCACAGCGAGTCTGCCCAGGCTGGTCCTGGGGCAACCAGAAGGCCCTGCACCCCAACTCTGCAGTCAGATGTGACTCTCAGCCAGACAGTAAAACAGAAGGTTTATTAGATGACGGGAGCACAGTTTAAACAGAGCTTGTAGGTACAGAAAACAGAACCCCTCTGTCAGGTCCATCTTGGGGGGTGGGGCGCCCAGAACCAAGTTCAGGGTCTCTCCCATTTCCCCAGCCAGCTCCAACCTGACACTCCCTCCTCTGGCCTCTGTCTCTCTTCCGGACAAGGAGGCCACCTGATCTTTGTCCCCAACACCTTCAGTTGGCATCTTGCAGAAACTGAGGCACCCATACAGTATTCAGAGAAAATATTAACGACATGCCCACTTCATCACAACAGGTGCAACAAAATATAATACTGTATATTGAAGTAGGCAAGTGCTGCTTCTGACTTTCCACTTTTAATTGACCCTTGTAATCTTGTGGCCATGGGCTCCGACTTCTAGGGGGTCCTGGGGCTTTAGCCCCAGGAATATTTACAGTCAAGGGCTCTGCTCCACCAATAGTTGGAGCTAGGTTTCGCCCCTTTTAAATCCCAGCCGCGGCCGGGAATCAGAGGGCTCTGGGCTGCCTGCAAGCGCAGGGAGCCCAGAGCCTTTTAAATCCCAGCCGCGGCCCCCAGTCAGAGTGCTCTGGGCTGCCGGCAAGCGCGGGGAGCCCAGCGCCCTTTAAATCCCAGCCGCGGCTGGGAATCAGAGGGCTCTGGGCTGCCTGCAAGCGAGGGGAGCCCAGAGCCTTTTAAATCCCAGCCGCGGCCCCCAGTCAGAGGGCTCTGGGCTGCAGGCAAGCGCGGGGAGCCCAGCACCGTTTAAATCCCAGCCGCGGCGGGGAGCTCAGAGCCTTTTAAATCCCAGCCGCGGCCGGGAATCAGAGGCCTCTGGGCTGCCTGCAAGCGCGGGGAGCCCAGCACCGTTTAAATCCCAGCCGCGGCGGGGAGCCCAGAGCCTTTTAAATCCCAGCCGCGGCCCCCAGTCAGAGGGCTCTGGGCTGCTGGCAAGCGCGGGGAGCCCAGCACCGTTTAAATCCCAGCCGCGGCGGGGAGCTCAGAGCCTTTTAAATCCCAGCCGCGGCCGGGAATCAGAGGGCCCTGGGCTGCCTGCAAACGCCAGGAGTCCAGAGCCTTTTAAATCCCAGCCGCGGCCAGGAATCAGAGGGCCCTGGGCTGCCTGCAAACGCCAGGAGTCCAGAGCCTTTTAAATCCCAGCCGCGGCTGGGGAGTCAGAGGGCTCTGGGCTGCCTGCAAGCGGGGGGAGCCCCGAGCCTTATAAATCCCACCCGCGGCAGGGAATCAGAGGGCTCTGGGCTGCCTGCAAGCGTGGGGAGCCCAGAGCCATTCAAATCCCAGCCACGGCCGGGAGTCGGAGAGCTCTGGGGTGCCTGCAAGCACGGGGAGCCCAGACCCTTTTAATTCCCAGCCGCGGCCGGGAGTCAGAGGGCTCTGGCCTGCCTGCAAGCGCGGGTAGCCCAGCGTCCTTTAAATCCCAGACGCGACAGGGAGTCAGAGGGTCAGAGCTGCCAGCAAGCGCGGGGAGTCCAGCGCCCTTTAAATCCCAGCCGCGGCCGGGAATCAGAGCTCTGGGCTGCCTGCAAGCGCGGGGAGTCCAGAGCCTTTTTAATCCAAGCCGTGGACGGGAGGCAGAGGCTCGGGGCTGCCTGAAGCCCCGGGAGCCCAGAGCCTTTTAAATCCCAGCCGCGGCCGGGAGTCAGAGGGCTCTGGGCTGTCTGCAAGCGCAGGGAGCCCAGCACCGTTTAAATCCCAGCCGCGGCGGGGAGCTCAGAGCCTTTTAAATCCCAGCCGCGGCCAGGAATCAGAGGGCCCTGGGCTGCCTGCAAACGCCAGGAGTCCAGAGCCTTTTATATCCCAGCCGCGGCTGGGGTGTCAGAGGGCTCTGGGCTGCCTGCAAGCGTGGGGAGCCCAGAGCCTTTTAAATCCCAGCCGCGCAGGAATCACAGGGCTCTGGGCTGCCTGCAAGCGTGGGAGCCCAGAGCCTTTTAAATCCCAGCCCCAGGCGGCTATAAGAGGGCTCTGGGCTGCCTGCAAGCGCGGGGAGCCCAGAGCCTTTTAAATCCCAGCCGTGGCCGGGAGTCAGAGGGCTCTGGGCCTATCCAATTGCTGCCTGTCCCCTGCGTGCCCCGCCGGACCTCCGCCCCATCCATCCCCTACCCCTTCTCCCACCCCCCAAACCACTTACTGTGCCACTCAGACCAGCGTATCTAGCTCCATGCAGCTCCAGACAGTTGCTGCCATGCTCCCCCACGGACCCCACAGCCCTCTCCCACCCCCAGCACCTGCCTTCCAGATTTGAACACCTCGAAATTCAGAGTGCTCAAGCTCGGTTTGGGCAGCTTTTACTTCATTTCTCCCAAATCAGTTTCCCCTGCAAGGTGCCAACTGAAGGTGTTGGAGAACAGAGAGATCGGGTGGCCTCCTAATGCCTGGAAAAGAGACAAAGGCCGGAGGAGGGAGTGTCAGTGCCTGTGTGGACTTCTGGGAAGTGCACGGTGTGGAAGGGGATGCTGTGATGCTTTGGAACAACTCCATACAAAGCCAGTCAGGACTCTGGGGGAGCCTCCTCTCTCGGAGCAGACTGTCTCCAGGGCAAGAAGCTTACACCTTCCTGGGTCTGACCTCGGAGCATTCAGCATGCCCTTGCACACCGTGCGCTTTCCACAGCGAGTCTGCCCAGGCTGGTCCTGGGGCAACCAGAGGTCCCTGCACCCCAACTCCGCAGTCAGATGTGACTCTCAGCCAGACAGTAAAACAGAAGGTTTATTAGATGACGGGAACACAGTTTAAACAGAGCTTGTTGATACAGAAAACAGAACCCTCTGTCAGGTCCATCTTGGGGTGGGGCGCCAGAACCAAGTTCAGGGTCTCTCCCCATTTCCCCAGCCAGCTCCAAACTGACACTCCCTCCTCTGGCCTCTGTCTCTCTTCCGGACAAGGAGGCCACCTGATCTTTGTCCCCAACACCTTCAGTTGGCATCTTGCAGGGGAAACTGAGGCACCCATACAGTATTCAGAGAAAATATTAACGACATGCCCACTTCATCACAACAGGTGCAACAAAATATAATACTGTATATTGAAGTAGGCAAGTGCTGCTTCTGACTTTCCACTTTTAATTGACCCTTGTAATCTTGTGGCCATGGGCTCCGACTTCTATGGGGTCCTGGGGCTTTAGCCCCACGAATATTTACAGTCAAGGGCTCTGCTCCACCAATAGTTGGAGCTAGGTTTCGCCCCTTTTAAATCCCAGCCGCGGCCGGGAATCAGAGGGCTCTGGGCTGCCTGCAAGCGCAGGGAGCCCAGAGCCTTTTAAATCCCAGCCGCGGCCCCCAGTCAGAGTGCTCTGGGCTGCCGGCAAGCGCGGGGAGCCCAGCGCCCTTTAAATCCCAGCCGCGGCTGGGAATCAGAGGGCTCTGGGCTGCCTGCAAGCGAGGGGAGCCCAGAGCCTTTTAAATCCCAGCCGCGGCCCCCAGTCAGAGGGCTCTGGGCTGCCGGCAAGCGCGGGGAGCCCAGCACCGTTTAAATCCCAGCCGCGGCGGGGAGCTCAGAGCCTTTTAAATCCCAGCCGCAGCCGGGAATCAGAGGGCCCTGGGCTGCCTGCAAACGCCAGGAGTCCAGAGCCTTTTAAATCCCAGCCGCGGCTGGGGAGTCAGGGCTCTGGGCTGCCTGCAAGCGTGGGAGCCCAGAGCCTTTAAATCCCAGCCGCGGCAGGGAATCAGAGGGCTCTGGGCTGCCTGCAAGCGTGGGGAGCCCAGAGCCTTTTAAATCCCAGCCGCGGCAGGGAATCAGAGGGCTCTGGGCTGCCTGCAAGCGTGGGGAGCCCAGAGCCTTTTAAATCCCAGCCGCAGCCGGCAATCAGAGGTCTCTGGGCTGCCTGCAAGCGTGGGGAGCCCACAGCCTTTTAAATCCCAGCCGCAGCCGGCAATCAGAGGGCTCTGGGCTGCCTGCAAGCACAGGGAGCCCAGAGCCTTTTAAATCCCAGCCGCGGCCCCCAGTCAGAGTGCTCTGGGCTGCCTGCAAGCACGGGGAGCCCAGCACCGTTTAAATCCCAGCCGCGGCGGGGAGCCCAGAGCCTTTTAAATCCCAGCCGCGGCCCCCAGTCAGAGGGCTCTGGGCTGCCGGCAAGCGCGGGGAGCCCAGCACCGTTTAAATCCCAGCCGCGGCGGGGAGCTCAGAGCCTTTTAAATCCCAGCCGCAGCCGGGAATCAGAGGGCCCTGGGCTGCCTGCAAACGCCAGGAGTCCAGAGCCTTTTAAACCCCCGCCGCGGCGGGGGAGTCCGCGGGCTCTGGGCTGCCTGCAAGCGTGGGGAGCCCAGAGCCTTTTAAATCCCAGCCGCGGCAGGGAATCAGAGGGCTCTGGGCTGCCTGCAAGCGTGGGGAGCCCAGAGCCTTTTAAATCCCAGCCGCAGCCGGCAATCAGAGGTCTCTGGGCTGCCTGCAAGCGTGGGGAGCCCAGAGCCTTTAAATCCCAGCCGCAGCCGGCAATCCGAGGGCTCTGGGCTGCCTGCAAGCGCGGGGACCCAGAGCCTTTTAAATCCCAGCCGCCGCCGGGAGTCAGAGGGCTCTGGGCCTATCCATGCCTATCCAATTGCTGCCTGTCCCCTGAGTGCCCCTCCGAACCTCCGCCCCATCCATCCCCCCCTACCCCTTCTCCAACCCCCCAAACCACTTACTGTGCCACTCAGACCAGCGTATCTAGCTCCATGCAGCTCCAGACAGTTGCTGCCATGCTCCCCCACGGACCCCACAGCCCTCTCCCACCCCCAGCACCTGCCTTCCAGATTTGAACACCTCAAAATTCAGAGTGCTCAAGCTCGGTTTGGGCAGCTTTTACTTCATTTCTCCCAAATCAGTTTCCTGCAAGGTGCCAACTGAAGGTGTTGGGGAACAGAGAGATCGGGTGGCCTCCTAATGCCTGGAAAAGAGACAAAGGCCGGCGGAGGGAGTGTCAGTGCCTGTGCGGACTTCTGGGAAGTGCACGGTGTGGAAGGGGATGCTGTGATGCTTTGGAACAACTCCATACAAAGCCAGTCAGGACTCTGGGGGAGCCTCCTCTCTCGGAGCAGACTGTCTCCAGGGCAAGAAGCTTACACCTTCCTGGGTCTGACCTCGGAGCATTCAGCATGCCCTTCCACATCATGCACTTTCCACAGCGAGTCTGCCCAGGCTGGTCCTGGGGCAACCAGAGGGCCCTGCACCCCAACTCCGCAGTCAGATGTGACTCTCAGCCAGACAGTAAAACAGAAGGTTTATTAGATGACGGGAGCACAGTTTAAACAGAGCTTGTAGGTACAGAAAACAGAACCCCTCTGTCAGGTCCATCTTGGGGTGGGCGCCCAGAACCAAGTTCAGGGTCTCTCCCCATTTCCCCAGCCAGCTCCAAACTGACACTCCCTCCTCTGGCCTCTGTCTCTCTTCCGGACAAGGAGGCCACCTGATCTTTGTCCCCAACACCTTCAGTTGGCATCTTGCAGGGGAAACTGAGGCACCCATACAGTATTCAGAGAAAATATTAACGACATGCCCACTTCATCACAACAGGTGCAACAAAATATAATACTGTATATTGAAGTAGGCAAGTGCTGCTTCTGACTTTCCACTTTTAATTGACCTTTGTAATCTTGTGGCCATGGGCTCGGACTTATATGGGGTCCTGGGGCTTTAGCCCCAGGAATATTTACAGTCAGGGGCTCTGCTCCACCAATAGTTGGAGCTAGGTTTCGCCCCTTTTAAATCCCAGCCGCGGCCGGGAATCAGAGGGCTCTGGGCTGCCTGCAAGCGCAGGAGCCCAGAGCCTTTAAATCCCAGCGCGGCCCCCAGTCAGAGTGCTCTGGGCTGCCGGCAAGCGAGCCCAGCGCCTTAATCCCAGCCGCTGGGAATCAGAGGCTCTGGGCTGCCTGCAGCGGGGAGCCCAGAGCCTTTTAAATCCCAGCCGCTGCCCCAGTCAGAGCCCAGCACCGCTTAAATCCCAGCCGCGGGAGCTCAGAGCCTTTAAGCCCAGCCACGGGAATCAGAGGCTCTGGGCTGCCGGGAGCCCAGCACCGTTTAAATCCCAGCCGCGCGGGAGCTCAGAGCCTTTAAATCCCAGCCGCGGCCGGGAAACAGGCCTGCAACGCCAGGAGTCCAGAGCCTTTTAAATCCCAGCCGCGGCCAGGAATCAGAGGGCCCTGGGCTGCCTGCAAACGCCAGGAGACCAGAGCCTTTTAAATCCCAGCCGCGGCTGGGGAGACAGAGGGCTCTGGTCTGCCTGCAAGCGTGGGGAGCCCAGAGCCTTTTAAATCCCAGCCGCGGCAGGGAATCAGAGGGCTCTGGGCTGCCTGCAGCGTGGGAGCCCAGAGCCTTTAAATCCCAGCCGCAGCCGGCAATCAGAGGGCTCTGGGCTGCCTGCAAGCGTGGGAGCCCAGAGCCTTTAAATCCCAGCCGCGCCCGCAATCAGAGGGCTCTGGGCTGCCTGCAGCGCGGGAGCCCAGCGCCTAAATCCCAGCCGCGGCCCGGAATCAGAGGGCCCTGGGCTGCCTGCAAGCGAGGGGAGCCCAGAGCCTTTAAATCCCAGCCGCGCCCCCAGTCAGAGGGCTCTGGGCTGCAGGCAAGCGCGGGAGCCCAGCACCGTTTAAATCCCAGCCGCGCGGGAGCTCAGAGCCTTTTAAATCCCAGCCGCGGCCAGGATTCAGAGGGCCCTGGGCTGCATGCAAGCGCGTGGAGCCCAGCTCCGTTTAAATCCCAGCCGCGGCGGGGAGCTCAGAGCCTTTTGAATCCCAGCCGCGGCCCCCAGTCAGAGGGCTCTGGGCTGCCTGCAAATCCCAGCCGCGGCGGGGAGCCCAGAGCCCTTTAAATCCCAGCCGCGGCCAGGAATCAGAGGGCCCTGGGCTGCCTGCAAACGCCAGGAGTCCAGAGCCTTTTAAATCCCAGCCGCGGCTGGGGAGTCAGAAGGCTCTGGGCTGCCTGCAAGCGTGGGAGCCCAGAGCCTTTAAATCCCAGCCGCGGCAGGGAATCAGAGGGCTCTGGGCTGCCTGCAAGCGTGGGGAGCCCAGAGCCTTTTAAATCCCAGCCGCAGCCGGCAATCAGAGGGCTCTGGGCTGCCTGCAAGCGCGGGGAGCCCAGAGCCTTTTAAATCCCAGCTGCCGCCGGGAGTCAGAGGGCTCTGGGCCTATCTGGGCCTATCCAATTGCTGCCTGTCCCTGAGTGCCCCTCCGAACCTCCGCCCCATCCATCCCCTACCCGTTCTCCAACCCCCAAACCACTTACTGTGCCACTCAGACCAGCGTATCTAGCTCCATGCAGCTCCAGACAGTTGCTGCCATGCTCCCCCACGGACCCCACAGCCCTCTCCCACCCCCAGCACCTGCCTTCCAGATTTGAACACCTCAAAATTCAGAGTGCTCAAGCTCGGTTTGGGCAGCTTTTACTTCATTTCTCCCAAATCAGTTTCCCCTGCAAGGTGCCAACTGAAGGTGTTGGGGAACAGAGAGATCGGGTGGCCTCCTAATGCCTGGAAAAGAGACAAAGGCCGGCGGAGGGAGTGTCAGTGCCTGTGCGGACTTCTGGGAAGTGCACGGTGTGGAAGGGGATGCTGTGATGCTTTGGAACAACTCCATACAAAGCCAGTCAGGACTCTGGGGGAGCCTCCTCTCGGAGCAGACTGTCTCCAGGGCAAGAAGCTTACACCTTCCTGGGTCTGACCTCGGAGCATTCAGCATGCCCTTCCACATCATGCACTTTCCACAGCGAGTCTGCCCAGGCTGGTCCTGGGGCAACCAGAGGGCCCTGCACCCCAACTCCGCAGTCAGATGTGACTCTCAGCCAGACAGTAAAACAGAAGGTTTATTAGATGACGGGAGCACAGTTTAAACAGAGCTTGTAGGTACAGAAAACAGAACCCCTCTGTCAGGTCCATCTTGGGGGGTGGGGCGCCCAGAACCAAGTTCAGGGTCTCTCCCCATTTCCCCAGCCAGCTCCAAACTGACACTCCCTCCTCTGGCCTCTGTCTCTCTTCCGGACAAGGAGGCCACCTGATCTTTGTCCCCAACACCTTCAGTTGGCATCTTGCAGGGGAAACTGAGGCACCCATACAGTATTCAGAGAAAATATTAACGACATGCCCACTTCATCACAACAGGTGCAACAAAATATAATACTGTATATTGAAGTAGGCAAGTGCTGCTTCTGACTTTCCACTTTTAATTGACCCTTGTAATCTTGTGGCACTGACGCCTTGTAGCTTCATTTTATACCGGCTGACAGGGCGGGAGCCAGGGCCGGCTCCAGACCCCAGCGCCCAAGCAGGCGCGTGGGGCGGCATTGGGCTCCGGCGGCTGCCGCAGTCATGCCTTGGGGAGGCCCACAGGAGCCCCGGGAGGAGCGGGCCTGCCGCAGCCATGACTGTGGACGCTCCCCCGGAGCCGCGGGAGCGGGGAAGGGCGGCGCAAGCGGCGCGGCGGAATGTCTAGAGCCGCCCCTGGCGGGAGCGGGGGGGGGGCACCTCCATGTTGGGCCCCACCAAAAATTATAGAAACCTGCCGCCTCTGCCGCCCGGCCCCAGCCCCGCGCCGCTCCAGCCACAGGCGGCCCGCGGCTCCCCCGGCACCGCCCCACTTACCGCCTGCGCGCCCGCCCCAGCGCCAGCCCCGACTGCCCCCGGCCGAGAGGCAGCAGTCCCGGGGCCCCGGTTTATATTCCCCGCCCCGCGGCAGCGGACCAATCAGACGGGGGGCTCGTTCACTGTCTCGGCGGCTGCGGACCAATAGAATGGCGGGGAATGAGCAAAACGTTCTAAATGGTTTGTCCCACGTCGCGGTTCGTAGGCCCGCCCTCCGTCGCGCATTCTGGGAGTTGTAGTCCCGGCCGGGCCTCCTCAGTCACGTTCGTGGGAATTAGAGTGCCGGAGCAAGGGGCGGGCGGACTCGCTTTCCCGTGGTGCCGCGCGGTGGCGGGTCGCTGATGAGGAGGCGGCCGGGGGTCTGTGACCGCGCGCTGGGTCCCCCTCGCTGGTGGCTGCGGTGCTGGCGCACTCGGGCCGGCTGGAGAAGGAGGATCTGGGCCCGGGGGTGATCGGGGGGCCGGGGGTGGGGCGGGTCTACGGGGGCGGGGGAGGGGGACCCGAGGAGGGATCCAGGGGCTCTGGCTGCATTACTGTTGCTTCCCGGGCTGTGGTACTGCACCCCGGGGCCTCAGTGAAGCAGTGCAGAGGAAGAACCCTCCCCGGGGCCCCGGACCCTTCTGCGAGCTGTCTGCAAGCCCCAGCTTCTGCTCCTTGAGCACCTTCTAGCAGCATCTCCCCCGGGGAAGAAGGGGCCCCACCCAGCATGGTTCAGTTCTCCCCCTGCTGCAACACGGCTGCCCAAACAGGAGGGAGGAAGAGCCCCGCGGAAGGTCCTGTACGGCATTTGGCCCAGAATTCACAAAGGTATTTTGCTGCTTAACTCCCATTTATTCAAACGCCGTTGAAGAGCTGGTGCTGTGTCGCCGGGGTGCGTGGGTTGAAAATGGCCAGGAAAGTGCTTTGAGATCCTCTGACTGAGGGAGGGGAAAATCATGAGCACTAAAGCGATGTAACAGCTGGGGTTTAGCAATCTGCATGCCAAGGGGATGTACCTGCAGCAGGCAGCTCAGCTCTGCCCCTTCTGCATTTCAGCCTCTGGCAAGGCTGACAGGGCCCACAGGGCAGGAGCAGCCCTACGGTGCATAATACGAATTCCTGGATTGGATTTATCAGATCATCGAGATAATGGGAGCAAATGGACAAAGGCCTGGGTGGATCTCCAAGGAGAGGCTAGAGCAGAGCAGGGTGTTGGCTCATCAGCTCTGTCATCCTGGCTACCACCAACCTACCCCTTTGGTCACCGCTGCCCAATGGGTACATTCCTTCCTGATCCCAGGGACAATCTTTATAGGGGGATGGGAATGGAGGTGGGTTTAAAATACCCCTGCCATTCTAGATCTAGAGCAGCTCCTGGGAGAAAGTCACCAGCTCTATCCTCTGCAGCAAGAGGGAAAGGTAGGTGAGACAGCTGGGATCTTGCAGCACAAACATCCACCAGTGCATCCATACACCACAGCCTGAGCACACCGGTGCTCCTCCAACCAGCTTGGGGTCTTTAGATCTCAGCCTGCCTCCATCCCCCAGAAAGAGCAAAGGCACGGGAAGGAGAGGAACAAGGAACAGATGCTACAGGGGACATTAGATTTAAGAGGAGACTCTGAGCTGAAAAAAAAGTCTGAAACACCCACTAAGTTTCCTTACATCAGTTGTAACTAACAGCAGGGCCTTGTGAAAGTTATTCTCTCACTCACCAGCGCATTGTTGGAAGTTTCTTTACTGTATGGGAGCAGAGGGAGCACAAGTCAGTTTCTTTTTTCCATGGTCTGTTTCTAGTCAATATCAGGCATGTGCAGTGACACCCTGAAATGTTTGAATGTAAGACAGGGCAGGGGGAGGTTTTTTGTTTTTAAAAGAAAATTGCCAGGAAAACAGCTCATTTATCTGATTTGAATGAAAATATTTCTATTGATCTCATACGCTTAGAGGCCCAAAGCGTGTGGAGAGCAAACAGAAAAATCAACTTCTCCCCTGTATCAAAGAGCTCTGTCACAGCCTGCACTGTGAGCTACTTACAGCTGCTGTCGGAACAAGTGGAGATATTTCGGAATGCTCTGGTTCCACCCCAGGCCTTGCAGTCTCAAGAGATGCTGACTTGGTCGGACCCAGTAAATACATGCAGAGCAGGCTGTACGTTTATTCTGAGCTAGATGCAAAGCAGAGAGAGCCCTGCTGTTCCATCGGTTGCTTTATCAATATGACTGTTTTCATAGTGGACAGGTGGTTAGCGGGTCAGTAATCAGATACATTTGAAGCTGTTGGAGCAGGCAGTGGCTCCTTGCCGTAGAATTAGCTGTAACAATACCCAAACTTCATATCACTGGAGCGAGAGGAAGTTATGCAGGTGAGAACTGTGCTTGTAAACTAAGCAGAGTTGAAATATTCAGGAGTGTAGGACTGGTTGTGGAGAGCAAGATCCAGAGAACTGCATTGGTTTCATTAAAGGGGTCAGAAGAGCGCTGGTAGAAATAGATATTGGTATTAACGTGTAGTTGTACAGCTCAGGCAAACGATTGCCTTTTCCTCTCTTCCAGGTGGGCGGACGGCAAAGGGCCCCTTGCAGCTGAATTCTCCCCCACTGAGGTAAAGAGTTTAATCCGAGCCTTGTTCCAGAACACAGAGAGGAGAGCAGCGGCCCTTGCGAAAATTAAATAGCCTTGTGTTTTCTCCTGTGCAATAGACCTTTTCCTGGGAAAGCAACAGTAAATCAGGTTTCAAACTGTTATTTGGATTTAACCCTTTTTTCTAATCAGTTTAGCTAAAGGCCTGGCCAATGGGAAAAAAACTTCACCCAGCTCAGCATCTGTACAATAAATGTAGCAATTTAATGCAGCTTGGCCTCAAAAAGAAAAGGAGAGTAACTCCTTGGCACTAGCCGGTGCTACTTCGTCCACTACCCGGAGAAGTGCCGTGCTGTAAAACTCTGGCTCCTGACATGTAGTCTACCAGCCCGGACCCATTTCGGGCGATACTGGGTAACTTATCAGCTAGACAAATTTCATTGCTACTGTGCTAAGGACATTTGTGGAGGTCATCACTGTGGTGGTGGCAGATTCTGGAAGCGGCGCAGTTTTTCTAGGTCATACAATGTTTAAATGGGACCGGGCACCAAATTTGAAAACATCTGAAAATCACAAAGAGGTTCGTAGCTTAGATGCATAGTTTAATTTTGACCAAAACCATCAGTCTTCTAAACACAAATCGTACTGTTTTGGAAGGTTTGGGAAACATTTAGCCCCAGGTGATGAGAGAGGTGGGGGGGGTCCCCGAGGAGCCGGGGGAGGGCCCAGAGGTGGGGGGGCCCCGAGGAGCAGGGGGCGGGGCCGGAGGACAGGACAGGAGAGCCATTTGTTCTCCGGCCTGGCAACGTGTCCAGCGATGTACTGGATCCAGAATCCAGAGGGTCCCCGTGTCTGAGCTCACACCGTACAAGAGAGAGACAGAGAAAATGAACCTCAGGCTGCAGCTCACTATGCCTCGCTCTCCCAGCTGCTGGGAAGGTGGGGTCGCTCCCTTTTCAACAGCCCATGTGTTGGGGGCTGTTTCTTATTATTTTTATTACAGTAGCACAGAGGCCTCAAAGATTGTGGCCCTGTTGTGCTAGGCACGGTACATACACCTAGTAAAACGGTCCAGTCCCTGCCCCAAAGAGCTTGGTCATTGTTATTGTCAGAGGTGACAAAGGATAGGCGAAGGGAAGGAAAATACTGTAATCCACCTGTTTCCCTCACTCCCTCTCATCGTCCTGCGCATTTCTTCTGTCCCCTTTTGGGGGCTTTCTCCTGCCTCTCCTTCCCTCTTGCTGTCTTGAGTGCAGCTCTCTCACCTCATTTTTTGGTTCTCTTCTCCCCCTGTACCACTTGGATAATGTTTTGTGTGTGCGTGTGCTCACCACACCACCCCTCCACCAGGAAAACTGAAGCTGATGCACGTCGGTTCAGATTCAGTGCCATTCAATACCTTGGGAATGGCAGCAGTGAAGTTGGTCAGAGCACAGAAAATTCTCCTGCTGATGCAGGCTCTGGGAGTGGAGAGTGGGGGGAGAGAAAAAGGAGTGACTCCCCTTTCTTTCCCCAGCCTGCCCTACTAGACAGGAGCATTTTTAAACAACAGCAGAGTGAAATTGGGACAAGACTGGGTTCCTTTCAAGACTATGCTGCAGGCAAACCTGATTCTGACCAGAATCTTGTCTATTTCACCCTGAGGAGCATGAGGTTTTTCATAGCTGGTGGATGAGAACAACAGCACCAAAGGCAGTTTTCAAGCTCTGTCCATGAGAGCAAAAATCTAACTTCTTTGTTCAGTGGACAGCTATGGACTTTGATAGCTTGTACTTTACACACTTAAGGTCAAATCACTTATTTCCCCAGCAATTATCTAAGATGCTTCATCTGCTTTTCCTGAAGCAAAGGGGACTGATGGTAAGTGGTGTCTTCTTGTTTTCACATAAAATGTGAATCACATATTTCAGATGTGTCCTTCTGCCTGGCCTACACTGATCACCACCTATTCATCCCTAGACTTCACATTTTTTGGGAGAGTTGTTGGTACAATGTGAAAGTCAGAAGGGATGACAGTAAACTTAGCAATGGTCCCACTGATCTCTTAAATATCTCTGTGATCATGGATACTACAGCCTGCAATGTTTGTGTTCAGAAACTAGGTGGTTCTGCCAGGCATCCAGTTCCTTTTGTGAACAGCTGGAACTCTTGTGGTGTTTCAAACTCTGATTGATACACTTTTCACAGTAGGAGTGAATACTTGGCAACAGTACACAGTCCTGTACTGAGAAGTCAGGATGCTGCAATGAAACGATCAGCAGCATCCAAACAAATAGACCCCAAATCTCGTAACTGGGCTCCTTCAACTCTCCAATGTCATTTCTTTAGCCAGTAATGCTTTACAGTCAGTAGAGAAACGTAATACCTGGATGAATGTTCATTATAATAGAGTAAAAAAAATGTAATCGTACTTCCCCAGTCTAATCCATCTGTTTAAAAAGGAGAAAGTGACTAGAGTACATTATGTTGGATCTCTAGTACACACAGTAATGTATTAACTTTTAAAAAACAAATTACATAAAATGTTTAAGGATTCGCCACCTGCTTTTCAGGGCGTGTTATAGACAAGGCTAGACTATGGGTAATGTCTTGGTTCAATGAACAATGAGAGCACAAACTGAAAGGTGAGTGGAGAGCAAATCTTTCATTTACAGGGCCTGGACTAACTCAGGCAGTGGGTGCAGAATCTGAGTGAGATGTTTCTTTGCTGTGCCTACTAAGGAGATCGGGGGGAGCTAAAAACCAGTCCCCGTTGAAATGAAAACCTAAATGTTTGTAACTGGCCCTCAACTGCAATTTTTACTTTTTTTTACAGTAAGTCACTGAGTGGTGAAGAAAACCTGAAACTCTTTGGAAAATGCAACAATCCAAACGGACATGGACACAACTATAAAGGTGAGGGGCTGACTGGCCTGAGTGCTATACTTATTCATCCAGACCCGGAGAGAATTAGTTCACATGGTTGTATGAGAGAGACATTTGGATGGGATTGACCCTTAGCCATGTTACTGTGAACACTTATGTAACTGAGAGCAGAATCTGGAGCATTTGTTTTTTTGATGACCGAGGCTGCATAGAGAAATAAGAGTGATCATCAACAGGAGACAGTGCAAACCGCAAATCTGCCTTTTAGGCCATTAAAGAAGGAGTAAATCTTATTTTAAAATGCTACTAAATAAACCAAATCTGCTTATACTCAAGATGATAGTAAATCTTAATGGCGGTTCCCACTTGGCAAACAAATGTTATCCAAAAAGGACAAATCTTCTTCTAGAGATTGTCCACATGGATATTGTATATTGTCTGAGAAAAAGTCTCCATGTTTCTGGAGGTGACTGCCAGGCTCTGCAGGGCTGGCATTGACTCTGATCAGCAAATATGGAAGAAGGGAGAATATCTGAGCTGGCAACTAAATGATGCCAAATGGGAACACAAATAGCACAGCGACTGCACGGGCAGGAGCCACAACTGCTGGGAGGGTCACGCTAAAATAGGAATTAAGCCAGCTTGATGCTTACACAGTGGGGATGTCTGCACTGCACTCAGCACGTGTGGGCATATCCGACTTAGCTTCGATCTAGCTAATGCGAGTACCTGTAGCAGCAAAGCTTTGGCAGCGCGGACTTTAGCACAGCCTAGCCACCAGAATAATGACCCTGGGTCCCAGACAGTCTGTGTTTCACGGCTAATGGTACCTGAGCTGGGCACTGGGGTATGTCTACACATGCTGCAATCACACCTCTGATTGCAGAGCAGAGATCCCCTCAGTGCCAACAGGGTAGCTGACTTCCCGACCTTCAGGCAGGCCCGCTAGCCCTCTTAGAACAACTCTGCTTTGCTGCCGCAGCAACACAACCAGGGTCATTGCACACGTGAGCTTTCTGCCCTGCACCAGCTCGTGTTTGCAAAGTGCTGGGAAGGAGAAAAGCCTTTGGTGGGTGTGATGATTATTCCTATCAGAATCCACTTTCTGAGCATCCTGGGTGCATCTGGCCAGTCGCCATTCCTAGGGGAGCTGCCACAGAACTCCGTGATGGGCTATTTCTGTGTTTCCTGGCTGCAGAGTTCTGGGAGAGCTTTATTTCAAACCCTGATTTTATTCTTGTGCAGGAGCAGCTGTGCTTCAGGGCGAATTGTGGCTCTGAAGTGCTCCGGTAAGTGCTTACCCCTGTCCTCATATTGCACTGGGGTCTCTTGCATTCTCTGTGCAATTACAGACCCTCTGTTCATTAGAACAAGCCCCAGGTCGGCTAGACACCGAGCGCCCTGCGCTCAGCATGGCCCTGGTGTTCGTTTGCAAAGCCTGTGTCGTTCTTCACCCATCCAGCAGCCCCAGTGTTGGGTGGCCTGCGAGCAGCAGCGTTACTCAGCGAGGCAGCACAGCCCTCTTGAGCGACCCTGCAGTAACAAGGCAGCACAAACCAGCTGGTCTGGGTGGGAGGAAGATTTAGCTTCCCAGCCGGCTGAGTGGCAAGAAAAAAAGGGTGGTTTTCAAGTCCCCGGAGCAGCCCCTTTGTCCGTGTGATTTCATAGCTGAGGTCTGCTTGCAGCGGCAGCAGTGACATGACCGTCAGCTCCCCAATCCCTCCTGTCCATATGGCACAGCTACTGTGTAATTAACAGCACGTGCAATCAGTGCCCCCGTCCCCCCGCAGTATCTACACCCTAACGGTCTCGGCAGCCCCTTCTTGTCAGGGAAGGCAGCTGTGGCCCAGAACTCTCCCCCTGAGCCAGGGCTATGGCCGGGCAAGCGGCAAGCCCAGAGAAGGCCCAGGTGGAGAGGTGGGACTCCTGCATCCCTCGCTGTTCTCTCTTGCTCCCTCTCCACTCTGGTTTAGTGGTGCTGGCTGGGGAAGGAGACTTCGTTTAGGTGACTGGATGGGCAGGCAGAGGTCCTGGAACTAGCTCGGAGCACACAGAGCGGGTTAGAGAGGGTTTCTCTCTCTTATTTCACATGGGGAACAGCACAGGTGGCAAAAGAAAGGGAGAAAGCTGGGGTCACCCTGAATCCCTGATGTCCTGTGGGGGGTGAGCCAGGGACTTGGGCAGAGCAGGGGCTCACAGCCCGGAGGCAGGAGCACGCCTGGGGAATGACTCCTGTCAGCTGCTTCCCTCTCTGCTGCCTGCTTTCCCTTTCTTTCCTCCCATTTCCTGCCTGCTGTCTCCCCCAGGCTTGGTGCTCAAAGACCTTCCCTCTCTCCCTTCGTCCCCAAGGCAAAGCTCCGCTCAGCTCCTGGAGGGGACAGGTTTCTCGGACACCCTTTGCTGCCCATCCCTTCCCCACTCTCAGGTGGTGTTTGGGGGCACCGGGTTCACGTTACTCCCCCTTTGCAGAGTGCGGCCTGCGCTCCAGGGCAGCCCGGATCGTGGGGGGAAGCGACGCCCCATTGGGACGCTGGCCGTGGCAGGTCAGCCTGTACCTCAACTCCAGACACGTGTGCGGAGGCTCCGTGGTGGCGCACGACTGGATCATCATGGCCGCTCACTGCGTGCACAAGTGAGTCTGGGAACGGCACAGCTGCAGGCCTAGTGCCGAGCCCGGCTGTTCCCTCAGCAGGGGAGGGACTGGGGAATTGGCCGCCCCAGCAATACTGCAGCCCTGGAGGAACAGGTGGGCCATGTCTCTGCTCAGTTACAGGCGGCCACAGGTCTCCAGCTGGCTGGTCTTTGCCGGGATTATCGCCCACGTGTCAGTCCCACAGCAGGCCCGTGCGGTGGTGGAGAAAATCATCCACCACCCCCACTATGACGACAGGAGTCACAACTATGACATCGCACTGATGAAACTCACAGCGCCCTTGAACTTCTCCAGTGAGAGAGAAACCAGTAGAGAGCAGCGTTTTGCGGGTGTGTCTAGGCACTGTGCATGTCAGTGTTTGCGTATGTCGGGGGTTCCTGCTCAGTCTACAGGGGGCTGAGAATGGGAAGCAGGGCTGTAGCTGCTGTGCAGGGTGCAGCATTCTAGGAATAACCAGAACCTGTTAGGCTCCAGCATGACAATCTGACACCTTTCACCAGCATTGCAAATGTGCTTGTGAACAACTCTGTGTGCAACCCCAATTCCCAACCTCCAAGACCCATTGGAAACATCTTCTAGCATTTCCCTCCACCTATTAATAGCAACAGGATTTCCCCCCTCCACTGAATTAAAAAGGAGCAAATTTATCTGTATTGCCCCTTCCATCTGCCACCAGCCTCTGCAGGTCCTTGATCTTATCTTATCAGTGGGAAGGAGGTTATAGTTTTCATCTTGTTTAACAACAATCTGGTTGTTGAGGCCAAATGTATAAAGCCAACAGTGAAGGCCATCAGATGCCCAACTTTGTCTGCAAGAACCTCGCTATTTCTTTGCAGCTAGGCCTGTAGACTGTTCTTCAGCTGGGGGTGATCATGGTGCTAGAATACAGGGATGGGAGATGATCTCCTACCAGTTGTTTAATGAAAGTTCAGGGGAGACAATAAAGATACCTGCTGATAAAATCTTACATGACCAAAGCAAGTGAGAAATTGGCTGACTGCAGCATTAAGACTGGTGCCTTACCCATCCAAGCAGTGTGGGAAGGCAAAGCAGCTGGGCTTTCTGGTTACTGCTTGTACTGTCAGAGATACTTGGCATCTCTGCACACTCAGTCTGGTAAATGCAGCAAGGTCACAGGCAGCTGTTCAGATTAAGGCTATACCTATCCTGCATCCATTGCAAAAGCAGAAATGCAGAGGAGGGAAACTGACAGCTGTTCTCATGAGAGTTCTCTGCAGTTGCATAACAGAGCATAGAAAGTGGGTTAATCTGTTTCCTTTGCTGCTATTTCATAAAATGAGAGATTGCCAAGGGTATTATCTTGGTTATATGTTCCTTGTTGTGATTAGCTCAAATATTATTCGATCAGCCAAAAAGAACCCCGATTACAACTCCCTGATCCCAGGTTTCCTTTGAGCTGTTTCTAGTATTTAATTGTACTGAAGTCTGCAGGAAAAGAATTGCCAGTCTGTGATACAGCTACAATCTGTGCAGAGTCTAGGCAGTGGTCAGCTGTGTCTCTTTAGCTAATCCCCCATTCAGCTCCCACTGCCCCTGAAAAATACACTCCCACCAGCTGCGTATTATTGCTTTACTGATAGAAGTGTGGGGGAAGCAGATAAAATGCAGGTTAAAGACTTGGTAGGTCTCACTACTTTTGAAAGTCAGTTTATCAGCCCTTTTCTGCATCCAGGTATAGAATCACAGGCTTAGAAAGGCTAATTATTACTACAAGCACCTCCACTGAAGTTATGGTAGAAGATGAAAGGAACAAATTAACTGGGAATGGTCATCACATTATTTCACACTGGTTGATGGATTAGCTCCTGTTGTGTATGTGTGTGTGTGTGAGCAGATGAGGACAGCAGCAGGCTATAATGCAATCTTTTCCTCCACAGCTGTGTTGCTTCACCTCCCAGAGAGAAGTCAGTCTGAAGAAGGGGGAATGTTAGATATATTTCTACCTTTACCATAAGGGTGCAGGGCCTATTCTCCCTTTCAGTAAGTTCTGCAGAGAGGATCAGGCCAGTGCTGGCAGTTCACATGGTCCTTGGCTCTAAGATGTCATAGTTTTGGATTACTGAGGTACAGGCCTCTTGCAGCTGGCCCTCCTGAATCCTAGCTGAGCCCACTTCAGGCATGTTTCTCTGCAGCTGTGTTAATAAGCATGTGGCAGCAGCCCTTCGAGTTTAGAGGCTAGCAGTGTGGTTTCCTTAGATGCTGGTTGCTTTGTGGAAGCAGGAAGGAGAGAGCACAGTACAGGCTTTGCCACTTACATGAAAAATCCAGAAGGTGGGTGCACATTCATTTATACTGCACCCAAACAGGCTGTTTGGTTGTTGCCACAATGGAAAGGGACACACCACAGTGTTTCTGCTCTGAAGAGTAGGTACTTAATTTTAGCTACACCAGAGCTGGTGGGAGAGGGAGAACAGCTAGTGGTTATCCTAGGAGATCACTGTGGTAAAGGGCTCTGCAGCTGTTTAGATAGTTGCAGTAGAGCTGATTTCTACTAGCACACTGAGGTAGTTCAACCCTGAGGCTTCCAACTCCTGCAGCCTCATATGTAATGAGGTGTAGTCCAGTCTGAATCTTTGGGAAAACCCATTTACTGGAGCCAGCAGCCACCTATCTTCCTGATGGCCTTGCAGGGTAGAAGGCCTATGCTCTTTGCTCAATCTACTACTTGACAAGTCTCCCCCACCCCTTCTCTGGGGTCCTATCAGCCCATGGCTCAGTTCTCTGCTCTCCCTGTGAGAGGCTGAGGTCAACCAGCATGTACAGGTTACCTGCAAAGAATCCTCCATCCTTCACTTTTAGAGTATACAAAGAGCCTCAAAGGCCTAACTGTACAGTAGCAATACTCAGATCCCAGTGGTTCAGGAGCCAAATTAGCAATCATTACCCCAACAAATCCCCAGTGGTGTGAACTTGTTTCATTTACTATAGCTTCATATTTAAACAGCATGGGATGGGAAAATCTTTAGTTGTTCTATGTTTACAGCACCATCAATGGCTTTGTGCAAATGAATATAGTAAGAGCATTGAGTGGTCAATTAAATCAGTGTTTTAATTGGTGCTGCAAAGAGCTATAGGAGGCAAATTAAAGAGCTACTTGCAGCTTCCAAGTTGTGATCAAACTATACCTGCTCTACCAGGTGAGGTCTCAGCACCTGGTTTCCCTGAGCCTTGCTGGAGAACCAGGGGGATAGTGTTCTTAGGGAGGGTTGGCCAAGCAACTAAGGGATTTTAAATCCAATGCCAAAACCTCCAACTCAGAACCTCATAAGCAGTGGGAGAACCCACCCTACAGCAGGTTCTGTCAGGGACTTTAGCCCCCACAACAAAGTTTGTTGTTTGACTGCAAAGAGACAGGCACCACCAGCAAGGTCCTATCAAAAGCTCTTTATTGACAAGTGTACGCATCAATAGAGAGCAGCTTGTCTTTAAAGAGAACTAGCCCCCCCTTTACATTTTAGTATCAACTTATATAGATAAGCTTATTACATCATAAGTTAGTCATTTGAGCAACCCACTCCTTTTTTTAACTAGACACCTTTAATATACATGCATGCCTAGTTTCCTATCTTTACAGCATTAGATTAATATTTTAACAAGCACCAAAAGTTAGGAATATAGGGGAGTTAAAAAAACTGAAAACTAAATCAGGGAGTAAGAACATTAGGAGGCTGGGGTTTTTTTAAACACTGTTTTTAACACAGCATAGCTGGTACTATGCCAGGAACACAGTCCCTCACTTATTTTACTTTTTTTCAGTGCTTTGTGAGACATGCTGTTTTTATTTTTTTACTTTGGGATTACCCAGAAGCCCTTGTTAGCCAGACTTCAGTCAGGTTGGCATAAATGGTTTGTGCTACATTTCTATTTAGGCCTAACAGTTCCAAGTTTTGCTACAAGCTTCTCTCCCACCCTCCTCCCCAAAAGAAAAATCCAACACTTGTGATTAAGTGGAAGCTTTTATTGGAAAACCAGAGACCCCAGAAAACCATTTATTCCCCTTGTTTTTGCTTTTTCTAACAGTGAGAAATTGACAGGAAAGTAAAGTTTGTCTAGAAGATCACACAGTAACTCAGATGCATTTCCCAGCAAGATCCCCCAGAGATCTCATCTCCTCCAGGCAAGAGGAAAGGAAGCAAACATTCAGGTCACTGCCCCTTCCTGCAAAGAAGACAGGTGAGTGTGGGAGTCTGATACAAAGCAGTAGACCACCTAGCTGGGCCCAGCCTCTGGAGCAGGTAAGGGCAGGTGCAAAGGGCTTCCCCTTCACAGGCAGGTTTTCAAAAGGCCCTTTGCAGCTGCCAGCTCCCCAGCAAGTGCTAATGTAAGAGGATGTCCCCCGACCCCCCCCCTCACCAGTACACCCCTCCTCCGAGCCCCCTACCACCCCAATGCACCCTGAGCTCTGCGTCCAGCCCAGTATCCCCCACCGAGCCCCCGCCACCAGCCCGGTGCACCCCCCCCCCGAACCCTCCCAATGCACCCTGAGCCCCCCGCCAACCCAGTATCCCCCACCGAGCCCCCCCTGCCAGCCTAGTGCTCCCCGAGCCCCCCCCGCCAGCCCAGTGCACCCCCAAACCTACCACCCCAATGCACCCTGAGCCCCCGCCAACCCAGTATCCCCACCGAGCCCCTGCCAGCCTAGTGCTCCCCAGCCCCACAGCCCAGTGCACCCTCCCCAGCCCCTACCACCCCAATGCACCCTGAGCCCCCCGCCAGCCCACCTTGCCAGCCTAGTGCTCCCCCCGCCCCCAACCACCCCACGGCACCCTGGGCCCTGCCACCAGCCCAGTGCACCGCCGCCCAGCCCGCTCCCCGCAGCTCCCGGGCCCCTCCCCGCCCGTCCGCCCCACTTACGCCCAGCGGCGCGGCCCAGCTTCAGCACCAGCCCCAGCTCCTCCGCGGCCGAAAGGCAGCATTTCCGGGGGCCCGGTTTATATTCCCCGCCCCGCGGCAGCGGACCAATCAGACGGGGGGCTCGTTCACTGCTCGGCGGCTGCGGGCCAATAGAATGGCGGGGAAAGAGCAAAACGTTTTGAATAGGTTTGTCCCACGCCGCGGCTCGTAGGCCCGCCTGCGTGGTGCACCCTGGGAGTTGTAGTCCCGCCCGGGCCTCCTCAGTCTCGTTCGGGGGAATTGGAGTCCCGCAGTAGGGGGCGGGCGGACTCACTTTCCCGTGGTGCCGCGCGGTGTCGGCCCGCTGATGAGGAGGCGGCCGGGGGTGTGACCGGGCGCTGGGTCCGCGTGGCTGCCCCTGTAGCGAAGGACGCTGCTCCTCGTAGGACTGTGCTACCGGCAGCACGTTCCGGGGCTTGTCGAGAGTTCGAAGCTGCTATTGTATTAAACTGGGGCCTGATGTAGCAAATGCCTCCAGCGAGCAGTTTCTTGCACTAGAGCGTACGGGAAATGGCTGCGTGTAGAGATGTGCTCGCTGCAGCAGTCAGTGATACCTATAGAGTGTAAGAAACCGCTTCTGGGGAAAGATGCTACTTCCTTTGTACAACTCGAAAGCTGTTATCTGTCAGTCATTAAAGATGTTGAAAAGAAACATCCAGAACTGATCCCTGGAGAACCCCACTTGTTAGCCTAGGGATGTACTACCTGTAGCACTGCCATATGAGGAAGCCAATTCCTACAGGCAGCAGTTTCTCGCACCACAGGCATGTAAGACTGCTATCTGTACGAATCAGCTACGTCAGATTTTTTTTTTAAGCAAAAGTTGGACCTCTTGCTGCTGGAGGTAGCACCCTCCTACAGCTAGCATTTTCACACACATAAAACTGCAAACTATAGGGATGTGCTGCTACTTGTAGCACTGCAATGAGATGAAGCTAATTCCTCTGTAGAAATCAGCTACATCCCATGGCCTTTTTTTAAGCAAAGTTCCACTTGTTGCTGCTGCAGATGCTGAATTCTTACCATTAGCAGTTTCTGAGAGCTGCTAAGGGCCTTTACCTATTAGCCTTCTGAACAACAATTAGCTATTATTTTAACAGAAAGTTACATGGATTGGGTTTGAGCTAAAGATGTGAGTCTTAACTCCTCTGCTGACAAAACATGAAAATCACCTTTTCCTTTCATATGTTTCTGGATGATACACAGCTGGAGTCAGCTCAGTTAGGGGCCACCTGGCCCTGATAAGGGGGCTGTGGATCAGAAGCTGGAGAAGTACCTGAATTTGAGCAGTGCTGGGGAAAGGCAAGGGGAGCTCCAGCCTTTTAAACCCATCATGCCACACAGTGGGGGGCCACTGTTGAGAAAGTGGCCAGTGATCCAGCCCTGGGTCCCTACAGCTGCCCCCATCTCCCTCACTGTTGGCTGCAGTGCTGGCACACTTGGGCCAGCTGGAGGAGGGCACCTGGATCTCCTAGCTTTCCCACTGGGTGGAGGAGCAAAAGGTGGGGCCAGGAGTGTGTGTTGGGATCATTTATTCTGCACCCAAACAGGGTGTTTGTGCTACCACAATGGTAGGGAACAAACCACAATGTTTCTGCACTGAAGAGCAGACATTTAATTTCAGGAACACCAGAGCTGGTGGGAGACAGAACAGTTACTGGCTATCGGAGGAGATCACTTTGGGAGAGGGCTCTGCCATCATTTAGATTGGTTGTAGAAATCAGATCTACTGCAACTAACAGACCTAGTTCAAGCCTGAGGCTTCCAACTCCTGCAGCCTTGTTCTTAATTAGGTGTAGTCCAGTCTGACTCTTTAGAAAGGTCCATTTACTAGTAGCAGGCCTCCGCTCTTGGCTCAGCATGGCACTACTCCTTGACAAGTCCCTCAAGCTACACTGCTCTGGGGTCCCATCACCTATATGGCTCAGTTCATTGCCATCACATAGAGAGGCTGAGGTCAACAAGCAAGTAAAAGTTACTTGTGGAGAACTCTGCATTCTTCACTTTTAGGGCATACCAATAGCCTGAAAAGTTTAGCTCTAGAGCAACAATACTCAGACCTCAGTGGTTCAGAAGCCAAATCAGCAACCATTAACCCAAACATGCCTCAGTCGTGTGAATTCATTGTTTCATTTACTATAGCTTCATATTTAAACAGTAGGACATGGGAACTCTTTAGGTGCTGGAAACAGAAACATCCCTGAGTTTGTGCAAATGAATATAGGAAAAGCATCAGTGTTTTAACAGGTGCTGCAAAGAGCTGCTTGCAAGCTGCAGTCTGAGTATCACTGCGCTAGAGTTTCATCTCAGAACATGGCTTCCCTGGCCCTTGCTAGAGAACCAGGGGGATCATGTGCTCAGGGAGGTTGGCCAAGCAGATGGGGGGGATTTTAAATCAAGCTGGAAAACCTCAAACTCACAACCTCATAAGCAACCAGAGAAGCCCCACACTATAGCAAGTTTGAAGTTTTGCTACAAGCTTCTGTCCCACCCCCATTTCCCCAAAAGAAAAATCCAACACTTGTGATTAAGTGGAAGCTTTTATTGGAAAACCAGAGACCCTTGAAAACCATTTATTCCCCTTGTTTTTGCTTTTTCTAACAAAGTGAGAAATTGACAGGAAAGTAGAGTTGGTCTGGAAGGTCACACGGTAAGTCAGATCCATTTCCCCACCAGCTCCCCCAGGAGAGCCAGTCCCCTCCAGGCCAGAGGAAAGGCAGCGAACATCCAGGTCATTGCAAAGAGCACAGGGGAGTGTGGGTGTCCCGGATGCAAAGCAGGAGCAGACCTGGCTGGGCCCAGCCTCAGGAGCAGGTAAGGGCAGGTGCAAAGCGCTTCCCCCCCTTCACAGGCAGCTTTTCAGAAGCTTCCAAAGGGGCCTTTCCCCTTGGCAGCTGCCACCTCCCCAGCAGGCCCCGGTGCAGGAGCAAGCCCCGAACCCCCCCATATGGCACCAGCCCAACACCCTGATGCAGGAGCTCCCCCAGCACCAGCCCAGTGCTCCTGTCTGAGAGCTGCCCCTTCTCCCCCCCGCCCCCGGCACCAGCCCAGCACCCCTGCCCGAGAGCTGCCCCCTCTCCCCTCCCGCCCCCGGCACCAGCCCAGCGCCCCTGCCCAAGAGCTGCCCCCTCTCCCCCCCCTGCCCCCAGCCCAGCACCCCTGCCCGAGAGCTGCCCCCTCTCCCCCACTCCCTCCAGCACCAGCCCAGCACCCCTGCCCAAGAGCTACCACTTCTCCTCCCCGCCCCTGGCACCAGCACCCCTGCCCAAGAGCTGCCCCTTCTCCTCCCCGCACCTGGCAGCCCAGCCCCTGCCCAAGAGCTGCCCCTTCTCCCCAGCACCAGCCCAGCACCCCTGCCCGAGAGCTGCCCCTTCTCCCCGCCCCGGCACCAGCCCAGCGCCCTGCCCAAGAGCTGCCCCTTCTCCCCACGGCACCAGCCCAGCACCCCTGCCCGAGAACTGCCCCTTCCCCTGCCCCAGCAGCCCAGCCCCCCTGCCCGAGAGCTGCCCCTTCCCCCCCGGCACCAGCCCAGCGCCCCTGCCTGAGCTGCCCTTCTCCCCCACCCCGGCACCAGCCCAGCACCCCTGCCCGAGAGCTGCCCCTTCTCCCCAGCACCACCCCACCACCCCTGCCCAAGAGCTACCACTTCTCCCCCCCGCCCCCGGCACCAGCCCAGCACCCCTGCCCGAGAGCTGCCCCTTCTCCCCCCCCCCCCGGCACCAGCCCAGCGCCCCTGCCCAAGAGCTGCCCCTTCTCCCCCAGCACCAGCACCCCTGCCCGAGAGCTGCCCTTCCCCCGCCCCCAGCCCAGCGCCCCTGCCCGAGAGCTGCCTTCCCCCCGCCCCGGCACCAGCCCAGCACCCCTGCCCGAGAACTGCCCTTCTCCCCTTGCCCCCGGCACCAGCCCAGCACCCCTGCCCGAGAACTGCCCCTTCTCCCCTGCCCCCAGCAGCAGCCCAGCAGCCCTGCCCGAGAGCTGCCCTTCTCCCCCCAGCACCAGCCCAGCCCCTGCCCGAGAGCTGCCCCTTCTCCCCTTGCCCCGGCACCAGCCCAGCACCCCTGCAGCAGCAGCCCAGCACCCCTGCCCGAGAGCTGCCCCCTCTCCCCCGCGGCTCCCCCGTCCGCCCCACTTACCGCCTGCGCGGCCCGGCCCAGCTTCAGCGCCAGCCCCCGGCTGCCCCCGGCCGAAAGGCAACAGTTCCAGGGGCCCGGTTTATATTCCCGCCCCGCGGCACCGGACCAATCAGACGGGGAGCTCGTTCACTCTCTCGGCTGCTGCGGACCAATAGAATGGCGGGGATAGAGCAAAACGTTCTAAATAGGTTTGTCCCACGCCGCGGCTCGTAGGCCCGCCTTGCGTGATGCACTCTGGGAGTTGTAGTCCCGCCCGGGCCTCCTCAGTCACGTTCGTGGGAATTGGAGTCCCGGAGAGAGGGGCGGGCGGACTCGCTTTCCCGTGGTGCCGCGCGCTGGGTCCCCCTCGCTGGTGGCTGCGGTGCTGGCGCACTCGGGCCGGCTGGAGGAGGAGGATCTGGGCACCCGGATCGCCCGGCTCTCCCGCCGCGTGGGGCAGCGAGGGTGGGGCCTGGGGGGTGCCCGGCGGGGCTGGGTGTGGGTGGGGCCCGGGGGGCTGTGGGCGGGATGCAGGGGTCGGTGGGGGGAGGATCCGGGGGCAGGGGATCCCGGGGACTGGGTGTGGGAGGGGCCCGGGGGCAGTGGGCGGGATGCAGGAGTTGGGGGAGGATCCTGGGGGCAGAGGGGTTCCTGGGCTGGGTGTGGGGAGGATCTGGGGGACAAGGGGGAAATCCAGGGGGCTGGGTGTGGGGGGAACCCGGGGGGCAGAGGGGGGATCCAGGGACTGGAGTATGGAGGGGACCCCAGTGTGTGTTTGTGTGTAGACAGGGGCAGAGCAGGGGTGCTGGGAAGGGGGGAGGAGAGAAGGGGACCTCGGCCGGGGGCTGCCTATGGGGACCCTGGACAGGGGGACTCTGGGGGAGAGGGAGTGCTGGGGGCAGGGGATGATCGTGGGATCATGGGAGGGGGCAGTTGGGGAGTAAATTAAGGAGGGTTAGAAAGGCCGTTGGTGGGGTCCAGGGAAGGGACAGGATGTGAGCGTGGTGGTGGGTGACACTGGAGTGTCGGGGCACCAGGCATTAGGGGTTGGGTAACACTGAGGGGCGGTGCATGAGGAGCTGGATGGTGGGGTGCTTTGGACCGGTGATTCCTGCTGACGTTTGCTGGCTGTCAGTGATGGGGGATCTGAGGGAAGGTGCATGAGGTCTGGATGGTGGGCTGTCAGTGATGGGGGGATCTGTGGATGAGGAGCTGTGCTGCTCCCACCCTAGCCTGTGGGGCGTTCCCTTTGAGCTACTTTCTTTGTCCTGCCCATCTCAACGATGTGGGGTTGCAGAGAGGGCTCCGATGGGGGTGGGAGGCTTTGGCCCTGTAGCCACAGCCTTGGGGTTTCTCTCTGTGGGTCTTTAGGGTTGCCAACCCTCAGGGATCAGAATCGGCATCAATCTCCTGTTGATTATTGAAAGCAACCTGGGAGATTTTAATAGGATATTTTAAGAAAATGACATTATGAGATGTTGGGGAAAGAAACTTCCTGGAATAGCTTCAGTCAGAGTTGGCAACCTTATGGGTGTTTGTTTGTTTTTCTGCCTAGGGCAAAGTCTGCAACATGATTAACAAGAAGTATAACCAGTTCCTCCCAAGCATGCAGAGCGCTGAGGACTTGGTGTCACAAGTGGACAGTCTGTCCGGCAACATCGACCTACTGAAATCCAGGATCGAAAATGAGGTGACACGGCAGCGGTTTCACTTTATCTGTATCTAGCAGCTTTCATCCTGCATCATCCCAAAGCAGTACAACCCCACTGACGTGCAGCCATGAGCATGCTGCACAGGAAGGCAGGGGAGGAGGATCTTGGCTAAGGATTCCAGGATGAATAGCCGCCTCTTATAAAGAGTGCCCTTGACTGAAACATACCAATGTATGATGTAGCAGACCTGGGATATAAATAAAGGGCGGGCTGTAGCTGAATGGTTTTCTGTGCTGCTCATCACAGTAGTTTCAGAGCCTCTCGTGTATATTAATGCATTTATCTTCTAAGCCTCTCTGCATTCAGATAGGGAGGAATCATTCTTATTTTGCTGATGAGGAAACTGAGGCACAAAGCAGTGGAATGACCTTGGCCAAGGTCACACGGAGATTCTGTGCAGAGCTGGGAACCGAGCCCAGATTTTCTGTATATTGATTGGAAGACTGTCCTTCCTGTGGCCTGCTTATATTTTTTGTGCCCATCGTCCTTTCTATACCCCTGGACTAATTCTTTTAGCTGTTCTCTGCCTTGCCACTCTGGCTTTGAAATGTAAGTTAGAAAGGCTCTAATGCAGGTGAGATATTACATCTGGATTTTTTCTTCGCAGAGGAGGATGATCAACTCAAAAATCGTACACTGTGAAAATAACTTTTACATCTGATACCAGTTATGCTATGTTAAAAGTGAACGAATCTTAAATATCCATTTTACTTGTCTCTGTTTATTTGTTGCCGTGTATTCATGTTTTTCGGTGTATACAATAACAATCAGTGACATCAGTTACACTTGTCTGTAGTCAATTTCAGCTTTGGGTTCCTAGTGCTGCAGTATTTAAGGAACAAACAATGCAGGAGATTGTTCGTTTGTTTATTTAACAGTTTGGGGATCTTTTTTTAAAAAAAGGAGAAACGCATCTCTTGATCTTGCATGCCTATGGAAGCTTTTAAAATGTATAGTTAAACTGTACTTTTCAAATTGACATTTATCTAATTTAAAATTGGAAAACTGTTAAAGGGACTCTGGAATTTTTTTACTGGAATCATTTTTTTTTAAAGATCTGCAATTTGATATCGCCCTGTTCTGCTTTTTTTCAAAAATTACCGTACAATAATGGTTTTTTTTTTTTAACGAGTTTTTCTTCTCCTCTGCTGTTTAACAGGGTCTTTCTAGTGAGGTTAAAAAGTCTGACCATACAGAGAAAGTGAATATATATACATTTCTGTCTACTGCATTGGGTAAATACACTGGGGAAATAGAACCTCTTTTCCTTCTAAGTTCTTTCAGTTATAATAACCGTAGGTATTGTTTGTAACTTTGGGAGGTACGTACGTTTCAGGCAGCACGCTGGTGTTGTCATGTCGGTGTTACTTTTGAAATAGAAATGGCTCTCATAGCCTTTGGTTACTGTAAATGAACTGCTGTAGCCTTGCTGTCTGTGCTGCTGTTCTAGGTCTAGCAAGATCTGAATGTGGCTATTGCTGAATTTACTGAATTGAAGCAGCAGCTGGAGCGAGTTCTGAGTGTGCCGAAACAGCTGCAAGAGGTGAGGAAGGAGGCTGGGAAAATGACTTAAGATCACTAAGTGTTTCTGTATTTTTTTTTCCACTGACTTCTTCCTGGGTCTCCATCGTGAATAAATGATCATGACTCTTCTATCTCTATTCATGTCATGTTTTTCAAAAAGCGCTTGTTGTCAGAGCGGTACCGGTGTGGTGCTCTGCTTTCTCCTTGTTGATATCACTCGGCTGCGTGCGTGAGTTCCCTCTGTGTGCTGTCCCAGCTCTGCAGATAGCTGACACAGCAGACCCGACGAGAATCCCCAATGACCACAGAGTCCAGTAAGGTGCAAAGTCACGTCGACTAGGTTTATTGCGATCTCGGACACAATTGCAGTTCCCTGTAGGTTTCTTAGCCTAATTCAGGGCATACTACGAGAAAGTGCCTCTTGGCAAGGACCCGGCTTAGTGGCGGGACTTTCCACTCCCCCTACGGCCGGACAAAGACACCGCCCCAGGGGTACATTCTTATACACAGGTACAAACAAGTTACACATCACTCCTGACGTATTGAGGTGCCACCCCTCCACGTAGCAAGGTACAACCCCTCTACGTATTAAGGTGCCGCCTTGTTCGATCAAAACAACTCTATCCATCATATTACCCTTTTGCCCGATCAAAACAACTCTATCCATCATATTACCCTTTTGCCCCTGTCATTGGGATAGGCCAGCCTGTTCTTTGTTATCTGTGTGGAATGTACAAGTATGTGAATGTTCTGATATCTAGTATTCAGTACCTTTTAGGTACGTATCTTCTTGCAGCATTAGCCCTTTCCTTGCCAGCTTCTGTGAGCAGGGCCTGCCTCTGGCTCACAGCTTAACTTTGCTTTATGTTAGCAAAGTCTTAACCATTACTTTAGTTTAGGCCTCAGGCCTCATACTGGGCCTTTATCAGGGCCTGCACTTACTACATTCCCCCACTTTTTGTCTTTTTATGGGGAGGATGTTTACCCATCGTCCCGGAAAAGCATAATGTACGGACTAAAGATAACCCAGTGGGCTAAACACTGTTATGTGGTTACCTTATTTTACTATCCATACACTCATGCCCCCTCTGTCTGTTTAGTCTGCACATTCCCTCGTACGACTATTAGACAGACTTTATTATTCAATTATTTTAGTCCCTTAAGTTGGGCCTGGGAATGTTAGGCCCGGGACCATGGATACATGGGGGTCAGTAGCCTCTCTGGTGTTTTATTGAGGGCCTCGTGAGACCATACAAATATAAATGTGAATGTAAAATATAAAATATAGAATATACATATTGTGTATATCGATATGAATATGTATATTATGTAATATAAAATATATGTAATATATAGTAATAATTACACCCATATATAGGTATATAGCTTATAGATGATTGTTATTAATTTGTGAATTAGTGTGCTTTAACTTCTTATTCCATGATATGATTGTTTGGGTGTACCACAGCAGTGTTGATTGCCATTTCCATTCCCTTGTTCACTCTACCTTGCAATTTGGCTTTCTTTGTTTGATGGAACATATAGCAGCACATGCCAATTAAAACCACAACCGTTAGGGCCTGGATCCCCCTTAGGAATATGCTTAGAGTGCAAACTACTGGATGTAAAGTTAGATCCTCGGGGATTGCCCACCAGGGTGTTTCCACCGCTTGTTGAACCCCATCCACTTCACGCATTTGCTGCTGGATTAAGTGGGCTATTGGTATGAGGGATTCCTTAGTCCTTGTTATTAATTCATGTATATCTAAATGTACGAATTTTACAGGTGGAAACAAATCCACCAATAAGTTTTGCAAATGTTCATGAATAATGACTGTTTCAGTGACTATTTCTTTCATTATTTGTAGTAGGCTGAGTGTTTTAAAATACTGGGATAGGGATTGTGATAGTATGTCCCACACTGCTATGTATATGAGAAGTAAAACAAAAATTTGGAGTAGTGACACTACCACTGAGGCCTTTAGATATATATAAATATATTGTAATTAGTTACTACATGTACTGTCCATTCATGTTATAGGTTATCCTTAAGGCTGGCTGTCACCCTCTGGTCAGCTTTACTGGGTAGGAAACAGAAGTGGGTAGCTTCTCTGTTCCATTGGTTGATGTAGATCCAGTTGTTTCTTATGGATGCTGTCTTCCAGATAACGTACTGAATGGACAGTAACCAATTTATCAAATATTGCTGTCTGGATTTAATATTGGTACCCAGACACTGAACAAGATTGTTTTGAATAACATGTGCCTTAGTTAGGATGCAGTGTTACTGACCCAAATTATGACTGGTACTAACAGGCAATTTGTTTACCCAATTTGTAGTTACTATGTAACTTAGTTTCTTTACCAATTTGTTTTTTCCTTGTCTTCATGTTGTTTGCTGCCATTCGTTTGTTGATTTGTACCTGTGTGTTGGTTAAACAGTTTAGCAAGGTTATGCACATTGTACAGCAATTATACAGTACAGCAATAATACAGTAGTACAGTGATAATACAGCAGTACAGCAATAATACAGCAGTACAGTGATAATACAGTAGTACAGCAATCATACAGTTGTTCTTACACAATAACCAAGTTGAAATTAAATGACAGTTTTTCTGGTCCAGCTAGTGGTTTTTAGCTGATTGTTAAATTAATTGTCCATATATTGTAGATAGAGGTGTAATTGACCAGTCTCTTATTTATAAAACACTTCATTTTTCTTTTCTTGATGCTTGGGTTTCTTCACTGTATACAGATATGAACTGGTGTCTTCAGGGTGTGATATTTTTTGGCATCTTTTATCTGTGGGATGCAACTTAAACAACTTTTGTTAGTTAACAGTAAAGTTTTTTTTTCTTTGTTTGTTCGTTTTTAGTAACCCAAACTTAATACAGTTTTAACTTAGTTTGTTTACAATGTATAAGAACAATGTAATAGGGACCAAGTCTTTTATAACACAAGCTATACTTTTGCAATTGTTGTATAGACATTCATTTTCATTTGAGGTGCATTACTAATATTTCATATTAAATATAACGCTTAACAGCTAAAATAAATGCTCACAATCTTCCATGAGAAGGTGTATTACTTTCCTTCGCTGAACACTTTGTTTCAGCAAAAGAGTTAGTAACATAATTTTAACAAGCTTTTTAGAGTTAATTTGCTTGTGATAGCAACTTCATTCTTGTTAACTGTTTAGGAGCACAAACCTTAACAACCATTGCTTCCCATTAACATAACATAACATAAAAGAAAAGCATATAAAACTAAACCAACTATAAAATTAAACCAAAATAAATTTTAAATACAGATACATGCAAATACTTTGAGAGTATTTGAGGGTATACTTTCATGATGCTCTGTTATGTTTGGGAGCCAAAGGTGGAAACCTGTTGAAAATGTTAAAACCTGTTTAAATTGTTTGGTTAGCTTTATGCATAAATTGTTGTTTTAAAACATTTTGGTTATGACATTCTTATAACTATATTTAAAAGTGCAAACAAGTTTATAAAAAGCCCAAACAAGAAATTGACATTTGTTAATATTATCTTTACCTTAATGTTGAGGTTTTCCCTTACATTTTTTCTTTGAATAACAATTTAAAAAAAAAACTTAAAAAACAAAACTGTGATTGATAAAGATAATTCTTTTTGTTTGCAATTGCATTATTTGTTGAGGCAGAAATATATGTACATATATTTGTAACTGAAACCTTTTTGAACTTTGCACAAAAATTGGTGCTAATACTACTATGATTACACCTCAGCCATGATTTTAAAATAGTGTGGTACCACATCTTATATATATTTTTTAAAGAGTATAAAATTGACTTTTGTTGCAACCAAATAAAAATAATTTTTAAAAAATAGTCACGTGACACACACAACATAGACACAAGACACAACATGACATACAGGACCAACTTACAATTAAAAACAAATGGCGCCAAAATTCTATTCATAACTATACAAAATAACACAACCAAAAATAAAAAGTAAAAAGTTATTACCTTATTTAAAACTTGTAGCATAAATTTGATAAAAATATATTAATATTTGCCAAATGTATTGTATTAATTTGGTAACCAGGAATTTTGCATTACTTTATTTTTAACATTATTTTTAAACTCTGCTCTATGGAAATAAGAAAAACCCATGTTTCAAATATTAGTGAGTGGTTAGGATTAGAAGCAGTGTGTGCATTTCCATTGCTTGGCAACCATATCTTCAAGAAAGTTAGGAATAATTCCAGCTGTTGCATTCCTGAAGGGTTAAAATAATTAATTTACTGGATTTAAAGTTTTTACCTTGTTTTCTTTTTGTTTGTTTTGTTCTGTTTTCAATTGCTTTATTTTTTGGAGGTTTCTGTAAAAACTATAACTTTTAACTTTTAAAACAAAAAGAGAGAGCCGAAGTGAGGAGAGGGGGAAGAGCAGCCTAGGAAGGTAGGAGACCTGAGCCAAGAGAGATTAACTCTATCAAGGTATTTGAAAGTACAGGCAGCAGCAGCAAGTTTAGCAAACTAAGCAAACATATAAAGGACAAAACTTAACTGGTATGTAAAAATATTTGAGAAAGAAGGTTCTATTTTCAGATATGAGCGCGGAGTGTGGTTCCATGGGTCAAAGCAATTGGGAACCTGCACAGTTGGGAATTGCGCCCCTGGTTTTTATCCTGGCTGTGAGAGGAGATTGGGGGTAGTTACCTGCTCTTGTAAAACCTGAATTTGTTCCCCCAGTGTGTATTGCTTTTGTGTGCATGCCAAATGGATAGTGGGAGTGCCCTTTTTTGCTGCAGTTAACTGTTTCTGGGCAGCTCCATGTGTTAATGCATCAATTCTAGGTGTTAACCTGCTTAATTTCAGTTTTTTACTTTGAAATTCTTTTTTATTCACTCCCCTGCGATCGAGTCGCAGCTCCTGTCTTCTAATGTGCTCTGTGAACTGTTCCATTTTTTCCTTCATTTGATTTACCAATTCAGTGAGAGTATTGTTTGCTACTCTTTCCTTCTGTGCACTTACTTGTCCCATTCTGACAGGCACCAGTCTAGGTTCCGGTTTAAGTTTAACTGGAACCTGGCTTTTATCATAAGGTGATGGTTGCAATGCAGTGGACCCTGTTTCATGTTTTAATTTTACTAGGGCCACCTTTCTCCACTTCTGTCCCCATTCTTCAGGCACAGGGTAGCTACCTGAAGCCTGCTGTTTACCACCAATATTTATAACAGGGGACGGCACATGTATTTTTTGTAGGTTCCTTACAGCTGTTTCCAGTGTTTCACTCTGTTCCTGTGCTGGTTGTCTCTGGGCTGCTTGCCACCCTGCAAGGGGGGTGGGAGCATTCCAGGGCTGTGTAGCTTCTTTTGATTCTTTTAACTCTTTCTTTGTTACTGTTACTTGCTTGGCCAGCATGCTGTTTAAGCCATGTCACTGCCATAGACAGGAGTTGCAAAATTCTTGCTTTTTTACATTTATTACTATTTCTCAGAGCCTCGGTCTGTACCGTCACTCTACATATGCCAGTCCATGTTTCCCCACTCTCTTTTTTTAAATTCATATGGACCCCCTTTACTGGCAATCCGGCAGGTCCAGGAGTTATCAAACTCCGTGGGGCTCAAAAGGGAGGGGATCAGGGGGTTCCCTAGCACGAGGTTTGCTGCCATGTTGGATTGCGATTCTTACCACGGCAGGTTCGCTTACTCACCAGATCAGCGGTCGGGGTCACCAGTGTTGTCAGAGCGGTACCGGTGTGGTGCTCTGCTTTCTCCAATGTTGATATCACTCGGCTGCGTGCGTGAGTTCCCTCTGTGTGCTGCCCCAGCTCTGCAGATAGCTGACACAGCAGACCCGACGAGAATCCCCAATGACCACAGAGTCCAGTAAGGTGCAAAGTCACGTCGACTAGGTTTATTGCGATCTCGGACACAATTGCAGTTCCCTGTAGGTTTCTTAGCCTAATTCAGGGCATACTACGAGAAAGTGCCTCTTGGCAAGGACCCGGCTTAGTGGCGGAACTTTCCACTCCCCCTACGGCCGGACAAAGACACCGCCCCAGGGGTACATTCTTATACACAGGTACAAACAAGTTACACATCACTCCTGACGTATTGAGGTGCCACCCCTCCACGTAGCAAGGTACAACCCCTCTACGTATTAAGGTGCCGCCTTGTTCGATCAAAACAACTCTATCCATCATATTACCCTTTTGCCCCTGTCATTGGGATAGGCCAGCCTGTTCTTTGTTATCTGTGTGGAATGTACAAGTATGTGAATGTTCTGATATCTAGTATTCAGTACCTTTTAGGTACGTATCTTCTTGCAGCATCAGCCCTTTCCTTGCCAGCTTCTGTGAGCAGGGCCTGCCTCTGGCTCACAGCTTCACTTTGCTTTATGTTAACAAAGTCTTAACCATTACTTTAGTTTAGGCCTCAAGCCTCATACTGGGCTTTTATCAGGGCCTGCACTTACTACAGCGCTCTGTAATCTTAGAGTTGAAGCTTAGTTGTGTGTGATTATAGAATCATAGAAATGTAGGACTGGAAGGGACCTCAGTAGGTCATCTCATCCAGTTCTCTGCACTGAGGCAGGACCCAGTGTTATCTAGACCATCCCAGAAAGGTGTTTGTCCAAGCTGTTCTTAAAAACACTCCACCGATAGAGATTCCACAATCTTCCTAGCATGAAAATAGCTCATTTGTCTGATTTGAATGAAAATATTTCTATTGATCTCATGTTACACAGAGCTTCAGAGATGACCATCGACCTCCATTTACATTCTTTACCCAACCCCCGGCCCCAATGTAACAGGATTTTAGTCTTGCTTCCAAATTAGCAACAGTATTCACCCTTGTGATTTGAGAGACTCTCCCATCCCAGAGCATGGAACCGATGCAGCGTTTTGTCTGTTCTTTAAACAGAGCCACTAGGAGCAAAGCAAGGGTCAGGCTTAAGGAGCAGAGCCATCCCCAGGGTGCACGTGCCAGGTAAAGAAGAGTCCAGGACAAATGTATCCCCACTCTGAAGCTCTGTCCCAGTTAATATGTAGTTATTGAACTGGAAGGACGGAGGGAGCCGTCCAGTCTGCCTGTTGCCAAGGCCTGTAAGAAGGCATCTCCAGCAGCCCTCGTGTGTTCTTTGGTGTAGTGTGAGGGGCAGCCTCTCTGCTTTTGCCTGTTGCAGCTGATCCATATTAAACAACTAGTGTTTGGGCAAAGGCTGCTACAGTCCTCCTGCTCTAGTGCAATGATTTGGCCCTATGCTTGGGCTGTGCGTAAGGGGCGTTCAAAACTCCCCTCGGCCTGTGTTCAAACGGACGTTGGATGGATGTCAGCTGTAATCTTGCGCACGTCCCCTGTGGGGCTTCATCTTTCTTGCGGGTGGAAGTTGTTCCACTGTAATTAAATGCTGTTTAGGTCAACCCCTTCTTCAGGTCCCCTCGGTAGTCCCGTGGTTTGGTGCCTTGCCCCCAAACCGGTGAGTGGCTGGTTCAAGACCCTTCTCCCCTTTCTGATCCTTGAGAAGGGATGGCCCCTTGATCTCTTGCCTCGCAAGCGTTTCACTTTAACTATCTATTAACCGGGGCAAGGTAAGCTCTCAAGTCCCTCTACGGTACAGGGGTTAGAGTGCTTGCTTGCATTGGGGCCTGACCCCGGTTCAAATCCCTTCCGAGTAGGTTGAGATGGGGCGGGCATCTCAATCTCTTACCGCTCAAGCGTTCCACTTTAACTATATATTAACCGGAGCTAGGTAAGCTCTTGTGTCCCTGTATGGTACAGGGGTTAGGGTGCTCACTTGCACTGGGGGCTGACCCCGGTTCAAATCCCTTCTGAGTAGGTTGAGATGATGCGGGTGTCTCAATCTCTTACCGCTCAAGCGTTCCACTTTAACTATATATTAACCGGAGCAAGGTAAACTCTCAAGTCCCTCTACAGTGCAGGGGTTAGGGTGCTCGCTTGCACTGGGGGCTGACCCTGGTTCAAATCCTTTCCGAGTAGGTTGAGATGGGGCGGGTATCTCAAGCTCTTGCCGCTCAAGCGTTCCACTTTAACTATATATTAACCGGAGCTAGGTAAGCTCTTGTGTCCCTCTATGGTACAGGGGTTAGGGTGCTCGCTTGAATTGTGAGTCACCCAGGTTCAAGTCCCTGCTCAGGAAGGCCTCTGGTGAGGGAGAGGAGACCCCTTGGAGCTGAGCAAGAGGTGGGCAGGAGGGCCTCTGGTGAGTGAGAGACCCCTTGGAACTAGGCAAGAGGGCCTCTGGTGAGTGAGAGGAGACCCCTCAGAGCTGAGCAAGAGGCCAGTAGGAGGGGCTCTTCCCCTTTTAATTAAAGGGGCTTCGAAGCCCCTTTAATTAAAAGGGGAAGACACCCTCTCATTCTGCTCAGAGGGGTCTCTTCTTGCCCCCCAGAGGCCCTCCTGCTCAGCTCCAAGGGGTCTCTTCTCACTCACCAGAGGCCTTCCTGAGCAGGGACTTGAACCTGGGTGACTCACAATCCAAGCGAGCACCCTAACCCCTATACCGTAGAGGGACACAAGAGCTTACCTGGCTCCGGTTAATATATAGTTAAAGTGGAACGCTTGAGCGGCAAGAGATTGAGACACCCGCCCCATCTCAACCTACTCAGAAGGGATTTGAACCAGGGTCAGCCCCCAGTGCAAGCGAGCACCCTAACCCCTGTACCGTAGAGGGACTTGAAAGCTTATTTGGCTCCAGTTAATATATAGTTAAAGTGGAACGCTTGAGCGGTAAGAGATTGAGACACCCGCCCCATCTCAACCTACTCGGAAGGGATTTGAACCAGGGTCAACCCCCAGTGCAAGCGAGCACCCTAACCCCTGTACCGTAGAGGGACTTGAAAGCTTACTTGGCTCCAGTTAATATATAGTTAAAGTGGAACGCTTGAGCGGTAAGAGATTGAGACACCCGCCCCATCTCTATCTACGCGGAAGGGATCTGAACCGGGGTCAGCCCCCAGTGCAAGCGAGCACCCTAACCCCTGTACCATAGAGGGACTTGAAAGCTTATCTGGCTCCAGTTAATATATAGTTAAAGTGGGACGCTTGAGCGGTAAGAGATTGAGACACCCCTCCCATTTCAGGGGAGGGATTTGAACCAGCACCTTGTCACATCTGGGATAAGTGCCCAAGCCACGGGACTACAGCAGGAAGCACACAGAGCCGTTGGCCCAATTCTCATGTCATATTTACTGAATGTGGCCTACCTTCAACAGAAAGTACTGAGGGAGACTCCGCAGCCCACTACCTCCTAGCCAGGCACTTAGGCCGTTGGGTTAAGAGGTAGGCAATCACCCTTCAAATCCCGTCTCAGCCAGCATAAAGGGGATTGGAACCCCCACCGGCCCCCTTCTAAAGACAGGGAGCCAAACCACTGGACCACAGAGAGACTCAGGCTGCAAGAATTGCCCAGTGACTGTTTAATTACCTAATGACATGGGGCCCCCCCCTTCAATAGGATACACTGAGAGAGCCAGCCCATTGCACTACCTCCTAGCCCAGCACTTAGACCATTGACCTGCCAGGTAAGAGACCAAGGTTCAAATCCCGTCTCAGGCAGCATAAAGGAGATTTGAACCCCAGTTTCCCACAGTGCAGCCACAACCCCAAACCACTAGACCACACAAGCTTGCTTGCTAGAGTTGCGACCCAATGAATATGTAATGAAGAATAGAACAATTACAGCAGAAAAATTGGACACAGATGCTACCAGCAGGCCTCAATGAGAGCCTCTCTTAGCTCAGCAGCTGCATGTTCACTTTGGAGGCAGGAAACGGCTCTTCAAGTCCCTTCTCAGCAAGCTGAGAAAGGAGTTGAACCTGCATCATCCACATGCCGGGTAAAGCCCCAAGCCACTGGACTACGGAGAGGTTGATAGCAAACACCTTTCCCAGTTGCTCTGTAATGCAAGGGGCACAGCCTCCATCGCTCTAGCTGTACAACCGGGACACAGACCTGGGCTGCCGCAGCAGGTTTCTCTTCCCGCACACCCCTTTCAAGGGGTAGCAGAAAGGGTGATTTAAACCAGCAGCTCTCACAGCCCCCAGGAGAAGCCCAACCGCTGGATTAGAGAGGGAGCCTCGCGTTTCACCTCACCCCACCCCGGTGCTATTTAAATCAAGTAGAACAGCTTCAACAGGCACCGTTGAGCAGCCCAGGACCCAGGATTGGGGCACTCCCCGGGGCGGTAGGTGAGGCCTTTTCAAATCCCTTCCCGGCAGGCCAGGGGGAAATAACGCCCGTAAGAACGGCCAGACTGGGGCCGAGCCAATGAGCCTTCCGGCCCGGTCGCCGCTCTTCCCGCGGGGGCGGATGCTTCAACGGCAATGACCAGAAGAGGGCAATGAGCCGGTGAGCTACGCCCACCCTCTGGCAGCCCTGTGGGCTCAGGACGCCCGGAGCACCGGGCTGTGTCCCTGACGCTCTTGGCTAATAGCTTTGGTGGAGCTATTCTCCACAAACTCACTCATTCGTTTCCACCCTCCGCTTACAGTTTGGCCTTCACCCCGTCAACTGGCGACGAGCTCCACGGGCCGACCGTGCGTTGTGGGAAGCCGTGCGGCCTTTGGTTTGGTTTCATGTTTGGTATTCGTGTCCTCGGGTCACCCGCCTTGTGTGCTACGTGCAGGGGTAACTAACACGTCCTTAGTCACTTCACACCTTTTATAGAGCTCTGGCACCTCCCCGCTTCGGCATGGCTCGTCCACGCTGAAATGAGACCAGGGCCCCCTCCCACAATCACAGGGGAGGACCCTAACACCACTAGGCTGAAAGTTACATGACAGGCCTCAGCCTCCTTCCCCCTCTCTCCTCAGCTGTTTTGTGGGGCATTCGCAGGTACCGAACAAGCTCAAAAGAAACGGTTTAGTCACCTGCGGGGTTCCTGGCCGTGGCTGGCAAGAATCCTTTGGTACCGGGGAGGGGAAGACGCTGGTTCAATTTCCTTCTCCCTGCCCGATGAGGCGGGATTTCAGTAGGGCTCTGCATTGTCGCAAGTGTGAGCCCCAGGAAGGGATAGTAGGAGCTGGGTTGCTCTTTGTGGCAGCCTGAGGCTGGGCCACTTCCATTAAAGAGCAGTTGGGAAAGAGCTCTCCCCCATGAATCCCTCGGTAGTCCAGTGGCTTGGGTCCTTACCCAGCATGTGAATGATGCGGGTTCAAGTCCTGTCTCAGCTTGCTGAGAAGGGACCTGAACAGCTGTCTGCAAAGTGAACATGCAGCTGCTGGACTAAGAGGGGTTCTTATTGGGGCCTGGTGGTGGCATCTGCGTCCAATTTTTCTGCTGTAATTGTTCCATTTTCATTATATATTCATTGGGTCGCAACACTGGCAAGCAAGCTTGTGTGGTCTAATGGTTGGGGTTGTGGCTGGCCTGTGGGATGCTGGGGTTCAAATCCCCTTTATGCTGCCCGTGACGGGATTCGAACCTTGGTCTCTTACCTGGCAGGTCAATGCTCTAAGTGCTGGGCTAGGAGGTAGTCCAATGGGCTGGCTCCCTCAGTGTTTCCTATTGAAGGGGGGGGCCAATGTCAATAGGTAGTTAAACAGTCACTGGGCCACTGTTACACTATGAGTTCCTCTGTGGTCTGGTGGGTTGGATGCCTTTGTTTAGGAAGTGGCAGGTACCAGTTCAAATCCCCTTTATGCTGGCTGAGACGGGATTTGAAGGGTGATTGCCTACCTCTCAACCCAATGGCCTAAGTGCCTGGCTAGTGGGCTGTGGGGTCTCCCTCAGTCCTTCCTGTTGAAGGTAGGCCACATTCAGTAAATATGACATGAGAACTGGCCCAGTTGCTCTGTGTGATTCCTGCTGTAGTCCTGTGGCTTGGGCACTTGTCCCAAAAGTGACAAGGTGCCGGTTCAAATCCCTCCTCTGAAATGGGAGGGGAGTCTCAATCTCTTACCGCTCAAGCATCCCACTTTACCTATAGATTAACCGGAGCCAGGTAAACTCTCAAGTCCCTCTATGGTACGGGGGTTAGGGTGCACGCTTGCACTGGGGGCTGACCCCGGTTCAAATCCCTTCAGAGTAGGTTGCGGTGGGCGTCTCAATCTCTTACTGCTCAAGCGTCCCACTTTAACTATATATTAACCGGGGCAAGGTAAGCTCTTGTGTCCCTCTATGGTATGGGGGTTAGGGTGCACGCTTGCGCTGGGGGCTGACCCCGGTTCAGATCCCTTCAAAGTAGGTTGGGACGGGGTGGGCGTCTCAATCTCTTACTGCTCAAGCGTTCCACTTTAACTATATATTAACCGGAGCCAGGTAAGCTGTTGTGTCCCTCTATGGTACGGGGGTTAGGGTGCTCGCTTGGATTGTGAGTCACCTGGGTTCTAAACCTGGCTCAGGAGAGCCTTTGATGAGTGAGAGGGAGACCTCTCCTAAGTGAGCAAGAGGCCAGTGGCAGAGCAGGAGGGCCTGGTAGAGAGAGAGGAAGACAAGCAGAGCAATAATAGGCCAGTAGGAGGGCCTGGAGTAAGAGAGAGGAAGATGAGCAGAGTAATAATAAGGCAGGAGGGCCTAGGGGGTGGGGCTAGAGAGAGGAAGCAGAGCAATAATAGGCCAGTGGCAGCGCAATAATAGGGCAGGAGGGGGTGGGGAGTGAGAGGTTGACCCCCCCAGGCAGAGCAAGAGGGGCCAGGGGCAGGAGGGCCTGGGGGGAGTGAGTGAGAGGGAGGGAGACCCCCCAGGCAGAGAAAGAGGTGAGAGGCAGGGCAGCCTGGGTGGGAAGAGGCTGGGGTGAGAGGTGCAGCACACAGCAAAAGGGTCCTCTCCCTATAGAGATAAGAGCAGCTCTATAGAGAGAGGACCCTTTTGCTGTGTGCTGCACCTCTCACCCCAGCCTCTTCCCCAGGCTGCCCGGCCCCTCACCTCTTCTCTGCCTGGGGGGTCTCCCTCCCTCTCACTCACTCCCCCCAGGCCCTCCTGCCCCTCACCTCTTCTCTGCCTGGGGGTCTCCCTCCCTCTCTCCTGCCCCTGGCCCCTCTTGCTCTGCCTGGGGGGGTCAACCTCTCACTCCCCACCCCCTCCTGCCCTGCCACTTACCTATTATTGCTCTGCTCATCTTCCTCTCTCTCCCCCTAGGCCCTCCTGCCCTATTATTACTCTGCTTATTTTTCTCTTACTCCAGGCCTTCCTACTGGCTTATTATTGCTCTGCTCATCTTCCTCTTTCTTACTCCAGGCCCTCCTGCTCTGCCACTGGCCTCTTGCTCACTTAGGAGAGGTCTCCCTCATCAAAGGCTCTCCTGAGCCGGGTTTAGAACCCAGGTGACTCACAATCCAAGCAAGCACCCTAACCCCCGTACCATAGAGGGATACAAGAACTTACCTTGCCCTGGTTAATATATAGTTAAAGTGGAACACTTGAGCAGTAAGAGATTGAGACGCCCACCGCAACCTACTCTGAAGGGATCTGAACCGGGGTCAGTCCCCAGCGCAAGCGAGCACCCTAACCCCCGTACCACAGAGGAACACAAGAGCTTACCTGGCTCCGGTTAATATATAGTTAAAGTGGAACACTTGAGCAGTAAGAGATTGAGATGCCCACCCCAACCTACTCTGAAGGGATCTGAACCAGGGTCAGCCCCCAGCACAAGCGTGCACCCTAACCCCTGTACTATAGAGGGACATAAGAACTTACCTTGCCCTGGTTAATATATAGTTAAAGTGGAACGCTTGAGCAGTAAGAGATTGAGACGCCCACCGCAACCTACTCTGAAGGGATCTGAACCGGGGTCAGTCCCCAGCGCAAGCGAGCACCCTAACCCCCATACCACAGAGGAACCCAAGAGCTAACCTACTCAGAAGGGATCTGAACCGGAGTCAGCCCCCAGTGCAAACGAGCACCCTAACCCCCGTACTATAGAGGGACACAAGAACTTACCTTGCCCTGGTTAATATATAGTTAAAGTGGAACGCTTGAGCAGTAAGAGATTGAGACGCCCGCCCCGTCTCAACCTACTCTGAAGTGATCTGAACCGGGGTCAGTCCCCAGCGCAAGCGAGCACCCTAACCCCCGTACCGCAGAGGGACTTGAGAGTTTACTTGGCTCCGGTTAATCTATAGTTAAAGTGGGACGCTTGAGCAGTAAGAGATTGAGACTCCCCTCCCATTTCAGGGGAGGGATTTGAACCGGCACCTTATCATTGCTGGGGTAAGTGCCCAAGCCACAGGACTACAGCAGGAATCACACAGAACAACTGGGCCAGTTCTCATGTCATATTTACTGAATGTGGCCTACCTTCAACAGAAAGGACTGAGGGAGACCCCGCAGCCCACTACCTCCTAGCCAGGCACTTAGGCCGTTGGGTTAAGAGGCAGGCAATCACCCTTCAAATCCCGGCTCAGCCAGCATAAAGGGGATTGGCACCCCCACCGGCCCCCTTCTAAAGGCAGGGAGCCAAACCACTGGACCACAGAGAGACTCAGGCTGCAAGAGCTGCCCAGTGACTGTTTAATTACCTAATGACATGGCCTCCCCCCCTTCAATAGGATACACTGACAGAGCCAGCCCATTGCAATACCTCCTAGCCCAGCACTTAGAGCATTTGTGCACTGTGGCTGTGAGAGCCCCGGCCGCCGCAGGGAAGGTTTGTTGGGCTCCCGTGCGTGCAGCTGTGACAGGGACGAGTGTAGCAGCAGACTATCGAACAGGGCGGAGACTCTGGGTGGGAGCAGAAATGTTTCAACTATCTGCAAATTACAGCGACGATGTTTGTGAGTAAATATAGTTCGAAGGGGTGCTGCGTTACGCATTCAATAGCCCATCGTTAGATGAAGGGGTTACATTGACAGCACGTGGCTATCCTTTGGTATTCACACGACACCTTCATACAACATGCTCTACAGCCATTCCACTAAGCGTCATTACTGTTCTATAAGGAGTTCGCATGTATTATTACTGAAATTATATTTGTACCGTGTGTGCTTTAGGCTTATGTCTCTGGCCGAGCAGACGATATCGTAAATATATGTTTTATAATTAGAGGGTGGGGATCTTGTCATCTGTATAACTTGATAAAAATAGCAGACAGAAAAAACTTCTCAGATCAGTCTATTCTACAAATAATGACAAATATTTTGATGCAATACATGGTACAAACAAGCTCTGACTGTCGTGTGACTACAGACTTGCTTTAACCAAAGGTAAAAGAGTACAGGAACTTGCATAAAGCTGATCGCCCGGGGCTAAATGTTTCCCAAACCTTCCAAAACAGTACGATTTGTGTTTAGAAGACTGATGGTTTTGGTCAAAATTAAACTATGCCTCTGAGTTACGGCCCTTCTTGTGATTTTCAGATGTTTTCAAATTTGGTGCCCGGTCCCATTTAAACATTGTATGACCTAGAAAAACTGCGCCGCTTCCAGAATCTACCGCCACCACAGTTATGACCTCCACAAATGTGCTTAGCACGGTAGCAATGAAATTTTTCTAGCTGATAAGTTACCCCGTATCGCCCGAAATGGGTCCGGGCTGGTAGACTACATGTCAGGAGCCAGAGTTTTACAGCACGGCACTTCTCTGGGTAGTGGACGAAGTAGCACCGGCTAGTGCCAAGGAGTTACTCTCCTTTGCTTTTGGAGGCCAAGCTGCATTAAATTGCTACATTTATTGTATAGATGCTGAGCTGGGTGAAGTTTTTTCCCATTGGCCAGGCCTTTAGGAAGTGCTTTCATAAAGCTAAACTCATTAGGAAAAAGGGTTAAATCCAAATAAGAGTTTGAAACCTGATTTACTGTTGCTTTCCCAGGAAAAGGTCTATTGCACAGGAGTAAACACAAGGCTATTTAATTTTCACAAGGGCCGCTGCTCTCCTCTCTGTGTTCTGGAACAAGGCTCGGATTAAACTCTTTACCTCAGTGGGGGAGAATTCAGCTGCGAGGGACCCTTTGCCGTCCGCCCACCTGGAAGAGAGGAAAAGGCAATCCTTCGCCTGAGCTGTACAACTACACGTTAATATCAATATCTATTTCTACCACCGCTCTTCTGACCCCTTTAATGAAACCAATGCAGTTCTCTGGATCTTGCTCTCCCCAACCAGTCCTACACCCCTGAATATTTCAACTCTGCTTAGTTTACAAGCACAGTTCTCGCCTGCATAACTTCCTCTCGCTCCAGTGATATGAAGTTTGGGTATTGTTACAGCTAATTCTACGGCAAGGAGCCACTGCCTGCTCCGACAGCTTCAAATGTATCTGATTACTGACCCACTAACCACCTGTCCGCTATTAAAACAGTCATATTGATAAAGCGACCGATGGAACAGCAGGACCTGCTCTTGGGGGTTTTCACTGCAGACAGGGCTCTCTCAGCTTTGCATCTAGCTCAGAATAAATGTACAGCCCACTCTGCATGTATTTACTGGGTCCGACCAAGTCGGCATCTCTTGAGACTGCAAGGCCTGGGGTGGAACCAGAGCATTCCGAAATATCTCCACTTGTTCCGACAGCAGCTGTAAGCAGCTCACAGTGCAGGCTGTGACAGAGCTCTTTGATACAGGGGAGAAGTTGATTTTTCTGTTTGCTCTCCACACGCTTTGGGCCTCTAAGCGTATGAGATCAATAGAAATATTTTCATTCGAATTAGAGAAATGAGCTGTTTTCCTGGCAATTTTCTTTTAAAAACAAAAAACCTCCCCTGCATTGTCTTACAGTCAAACACTTCAGGGTGTTGCTGCACAGTCCTGATATTGACTAGAAACAGACCATGGAAAAAAGAAACTGACTTGTGTTCCCTCTGCTCCCATACAGTAAAGACACTTCCAACAATGAGCTGGTGAGCGAGAGAATAACTTTCACAAGGCCCTGCTGTTAGTTACAACTGATCTACGGAAACTTAGTGGGGGTTTTAGGCATTTTTTGTAAACTCAGGGTCTCCCCTTTAATCTAATGTCCCCTGTAGCTTCTGTTCCTTGTTCCTCTCCTTCCTGTGCTTTTGTCTTTCTGGGGGAGTGAGGCAGGCCGAGATCTGAAGACCCCAAGCTGGTTGGAGGAGCACTGGTGTGCTCCGGTTGTGGTGTATGGATGCACTGGTGAGTGTTTGTGCCTGCAAGATCCCAGCTGTCTCACCTACCTTTCCCACAGGGAGCAGGGCCCTCTAGGCCTTTTGGAGTATTTTTCCATCCCTCTGTATTTAGGTGCATGTTGTGCTGCTGATTGCCCTGCCTCTGTGCCTCTCAGCTCTGCGCAGTCCAAAGCAGAGGGAGCCGGCTTGCGCTTCTGATTTCCTGCCTCTGGAAGGCTCTTGCTGCAGAGAACAGAGCTGGTGACTTTCTCCCAGGACCTGCACTAGATCTAGAATGGCAGGGGTATTTTAAACCCACCTCCGTTCCCATCCCCCTATAAACATTGTCCTGGGAATCAGGAAGGAATGTACCCATTGGCCAGCAGTGACCAAAGGGGCAGGTTAAAATAATATAATATAAATATATAGGTTGGTGGTAGCCAGGATGACAGAGCTGATGAGCCAACACCCTGCTCTGCTCTAGCCTCTCCTTGGAGGCCCACCCAGGCCTTTGTCCATTTGCTCCCATTACCTCGATGATCTGATAAATCCAGTCCAGGAATTCGGCCACCTTGGTGTAAACCCCAGGGTAGTTGGGTTCAGCACACCCCGTGCCCCAGCTCACGATACCCACTAGGCGCCAGGTGAGTTCATCTTGGCAAACCAGCGGCCCCCCGCTGTCTCCCTGCAAGACAGACGAGTGTCACGGTGGGGCAGGGCTTCCGTGAAGCTAGCAGGTGGGTTATGCACCGTAGGGCTGCTCCTGCCCTGTGGGCCCTGTCAGCCTTGCGAGAGGCTGAAATGCGGGAAGGGGCACAGCTGAGCTGCCTGCTGCCGGTACGTCCCCTTGGCATGCAGATTGCTAAACCCCAGCTCTGTTACATCGCTTCAGTGCTCATGATTTTCCTCTCCCTCCCTCAGAGGATCTCAAAGCACTTTACTGGCCATTTTCAATCCACGCACCCCGGCGACACAGCACCAGCTCTTCAAAGGCGTTTGAATAAATGGGAGTTAATCAGCAAAATACCTTTGTGAATCTGGCCCAAATGCCGTACAGGACCTTCCGCGGGGCTCTTCCTCCCTCCTGTTTAGGCAGCCGTGTTGCAGCAGGAAGAGAACTGAACCATGCTGGGTGGGGCCCCTTCTTCCCCGGGGTCAATGCTGCTAGAAGGTGCTCAAGGAGAAGAAGCTGGGGCTTGCAGACAGCTTGCAGAAGGGTCCTGGGCCCCGTGGAGGGTTCTTCCTCTGCACTGCTTCACTGATGTCCCGGGGTGCAGTACCACAACCCAGGAATGAAACCCAACAGCCTGAGACTAACTTTGTGCTATGGGGCCTGATACATCCCTAACTACCGAACCAAAGATGCTGCTCTCGAAGGGCCAGGTGAACAAATGGAGTCAGATTCCCAGCTCCAATCCAAACCCACAGGAGTTAGGCGCCTCGCTCCGTTTGTGACTCTGCACCTAGCTCCCCCCAAGGAGCTGCTGTATAGCTTCACCCCAACAGTCTGCTCCATTCAGTGCCCGTCTCCAGCTGGGACTAGTGGCAGTGCAGAAGATGGGGCTAAATGCCTGTAATCAACAGTAATGCAGTAGCCCATCTTTAGCAACCTTTGCTTCTGACTACAGGATGATAGGCTGTGCCCATCTGTCCTAGAGCCAAAGGACTGTAAGTGGAGGATGGAGGGCGTGGAGCGACCCTGCATCGTCCGTCACTAAGGGCAGCTGCTAAGGAGGTGGGATTTATAACTTTCGAGTGAAAGAAAAAGCAGCTCGCTGCAGCTTGTCCGCTGGTGCCGCGGGGCGGCTGCCCTCTCTGTGGAAAGGAGCATTCACCTAACCCATGGGGGTGGCTGCCCTTCTACATTCCAGTGGCCTGCTGTTCCCCAGGACGAAGGGGCCTGTGCATTAGCTCCAAGCAGACCCCTGCCGTGCCCCCAGCCCCGCCTCTGACACCCCCTCCCCGGCTGAGGAAGGGTCTGATCCATCCCCGCCAGGCCCCCGCCCCGACACCCACCGCCTCTCACTAGCTCTGCACAGGGCACCGCGCCCCCGCAACGCGCCCCTGCTCTGCCCCAAGCCCTTCACACGCCTTGTGCTGCACGGGCCCGCTCCGCTAAGAGCCGAGCGCCCCCCTGCATTTACATGGGGAGCCACGTGTCAGACACCGTGTGGGATCCGGCCCACGGTGAGCAGCTCACACTGCTGGGAAAGCGAGTCCGCCCGCGCCTCGCTCCGGGACTCCCACTCCCCCGAACGGGACCGAGGCCCGGGCGGGACTACAACTCCCGGAGTGCACCACGCAGGCGGGCCTACGAGCCGCGGCGTGGGACAAAACCCATTTAGAACGTTTTGCTCTTTCCCCGCCATTCTATTGGTCCGCAGCCGCCGAGCAGTGAACGAGCCCCCCGTCTGATTGGTCCGCTGCCGCGGGGCGGGGAATATAAACCGGGCCCCCGGAACTGTTGCCTCTCGGCCGGGGGGAGCCGGGGGCTGGCGCTGGGGCTGGGGCTGGCCGCGCCGCGCAGGCGGTAAGTGGGGCGGTGCCGGGGGAGCCGCGGGCCGGCTGTGGCTGGAGCTGGACCGGCCCGGGGGCTCGGGAGAGGATGGCGGGGCTCGGTCGGGAGGGGCTGGTGGGCGGGGGGGAGAGGGAGTCTCTTGGGCGGGGGGGAGTCTCTCGGGCAGGGGAGGTGGCAGCTGCCAAGGGGAAAGGTCCCTTTGGAGGGTTCTGAAAAGCTGCCTGTGAAGGGGGGAAGCGCTTTGCACCTGCCCTCACCCGCTCCAGAGGCTGGGCCCAGCCAGGCCTGCTCCTGCTTTGCATCCGGGACACCCACACTCCCCTGTGCTCTTTGCAGTGACCTGGATGTTCGCTGCCTTTCCTCTGGCCTGGAGGGGACTGGCTCTCCTGGGGGACCTGGTGGGGAAACGGATCTGACTTACCGTGTGACCTTCCAGACCAACTCTACTTTCCTGTCAATATCTCACTTTTTTTAGAAAAAGCAAAAACAAGAGGAATAAATGGTTTCCCATGTGTTGTGGGCCCCTGGGAGCCACAGATGTCCCACAAACCCCAGACTCACCCCATTGTAGCTGTAGTAAGAGGAGGCCCTAAGATATAAACCTTGGTATCAGAGGCCCGCTATGAGGCCTGAGGCCTGAACTAAAGTAATGGTCAAGACTTTGCTAAAGCAAAGTGAAGCTGTGAGCCAGAGGCAGGCCCTGCTCACAGGAGCTGTCAAGGAAAGGGCTGATACGTACCTAAAAGGTACTGAACATTCACATACTTATACATTCCACACAGATAATAAAGAACAGGCTGGCCCATCCCAATGACAGGGGCAAAAGGGTAATATGATGGATAGAGTTGTTTTGATCGAACCAACATGTACAAGGTGAAAGGCGGCACCTTACTACGTAGAGGGGTTGTACTGTGCTATGTGGAGGGGTTGTACCTCATACGTCAGGAGTGATGTGTAACTTGTTTGTATCTGTGTATAAGAATGCATTCCTGGGGTGGAGTCTTTGTCCGGCCGTAGGGGGAGTGGAAAGTCCCGCCACTAAGCCGGGTCCTTGCCAAGAGGCACTTTCTCGTAGTATGCCCTGAATTAGGCTAAGAAATCTACAGATCTCTGCAGGGGAACGCCAGCGAGCACCCCTGTCTGTCTGCTGAGAGAACCAACCTAGCATGTGGGGGGGTGGGGGCAGTTACATGTCTGACAGACAGTATGATGCCAGCATGTGGGCTGCTAGCACGTCCCTGGATGTTGCAGAGTCTTAGCCCTCCAGGAATGAGTGGGCGACAGGCCGAACTACCTCTGGGACCTCGTTTCCTGCAGCTTTCCCCAGAGCAGTAATATGGACTGGAGACCTCTGCACGCACAGGCCTGTCGTCACAAATCCTACTGCCTAGACAGCTGGGCAAGCGTAAAAGTATCTGAATCCAGGGCAGGCTGAGCTCTTTGTCTATTTCTCTCTCTTTTTTCCCCCCTCCTCCTTCCTATCCAGAAAGGACTTTTCAACCTCAGCCTAGCAAATGTATGTATCCCGCCCTCCCCTCCGGGCTCTGCTGTGCCAAGCACTAACCCTGCTTTCACAATGGATTCCCTTTAACCCTTTACTGCCAGGAGTGCTCTAACCCATGCTGTGTTGGTACTAACAGCAGAACCCTCAGGCTGCTAGTCCTGGGACCAGGGAACCCCGAGGTTCAGGTGCAGCCAGGGGATGGTGCCTTGAGGCAATAAAGTGGCTGCAAGTGCCCTTGGAGTCCCTGGGGAGTGATGATGCAGACTTCGCAGGGGTGAAGGCCATTTCCATCCCTGGAACCTTGCAGCAGCTAGCAATGCTCCATCAGCACGGAACAAGTTGCAAGGCCCCAGCCCATGAGGTGCACAACAGCTGATCTCCCCCCCCCCCCCCCATGAACATAGCTGAGCTCTAGGGCCCCCAGTCACTGGACGAGCAAGGGCCAAACTCAGTGTGTTTTTAACACGTGACTTTCACACAAGGGGAGAAATTTCTCAGTTTAAAACCAAGGCTGTGAAAGCTGCTAGTGGCAGGGCGGTGAAGCAGGGCTGCACTGTGCTCTCTGTTAAGCCCACACATTATAGTTTTGTTGGCTGGCTTTAAAATTAGTAACAAGTGTGGAAAAATAGCAACCAGTGTACACCTCTGAATTCCAGCAGCCTTCATATGGCACCAAAGGAGAAATTTTGGCTGGAATCTGCATGGTGAGATGAGGAAAATGGATCTAGAAGTATCTGGGAGCACATGTCACAGGGGGCAGTAGCAACAGCCAGCATAATTGTATCTGAAGCTAATGCAGCCTGCTGCCAGCACAGGAGAGTGGAACCACCAGTGACCCCTTGAATGTGAAGAAGCTGCCACCACTGTTGAGTTGAAGGGAAGGCAGTGTGACTGCAGGAGCAGGCGTGACTAGGCCCTGAGCCACCTGAAAAGTCTTGTTGCCCTTTGCTAGAGCTGGAGCGTCCCATATGCTGCAGCAGGGGAACATCTCTTTACTTTGCACTGAGCTGTAATTCCAGGCTGGCATCATGTGGGGAACTCTTTTCAGCACTGTCTTCCCTGGGGCTGCCTATGGCTGCGGTGGGAGTGTCTGGCTGACTTTGACAGCTTTCTGAATGAAATGAGAGTGACTTTTCAGACCCCTGGTATAGTGGAGCAGGGTTCAGATACTCAAGGCTGGGGTCACAGAAGAATCAAATCCAAGCCTGAGGGAAAACCATCAGGCCCTTGGCCCTTGCATTGCTGTGAAACACTTAGACTCCGAAATCCCCCAGGGCTGGCTCCAGGTCTTCATTCTTCTGAGGCCACTGCATTGAGTTCCATGCAGGTCACTCCATGGGGGTGTGCCTTGGATGAGATCTTGAAGCCCAAGGGCCATTCTATTCTGCCTGGACCTCCATCTGCAAACATCACGCCTACAGTTTCTGCCTCATTGCAGAGAGCAAGGGAAGTCAGCAGGGATGAGCACAGAAGACAGCAAAGCCATGTCTGAGGAGAGCATGGTGGCAAGGAACTGCTATGGCAACAACCCAGAGGAAAATGGATGTCCCTGCTTCTCCTTGGGAAGCCTGAACAGCATTTCCCTAGCTGGAGAAGACAAGACTGGGGAGGTGGCGATAAGAACTGGCTGGTGGAAGGAGGTGGGGCGCTCACCTGGAGCCCAAGGAAGGAAGTCAAACAGAGGGAGACAGAGTTTGAACCCAGGAGTTCACTACAGCCTGCCTAGGCTCTGGGCTTACCAGAATGGGCTGTGCTCCAGGTCTCTGTACTGCCTTCAGGGCTGCCTATGCAGAGTTCCAGCTGACTAATCAAGCCAACTGTCTGGACACTATGGGAGTGTCAATGCAAATGCTTGGCGAGGTCCTTCATCCCTGAGAAGCTGACGAGTCTCTGGCAGGGCTCTGCCTTGGGTGTACTCACTGAACAGAGCTCACGGGGTGAGACGAGAGTGCTGCAGGCCCACAGGTTAAGCCTAAGGAGGGGGGTGAAACTGTGTGGCTTACCCTAGCAGGAGAGTGAGTCTGACACACTGAAGGGGTTCCTCCTAGAGTCCATTCCAAAGGTGAGGCCTAGCATGGATCTGAGACCCCTTTATCCAGTGGTTACGGTGCTCACCTGCTTCAATATCCCCCTCTGCCTGGTTAGGAGAAGGAATATGAAGGGGGATCTTGACTGCCCAGGTGAGTACTCCAAGCTATGGGCCACAGGAATGTGGGAGACCTCCCTCATGCTTGCCTCTTGAAGCTGTTCTACTTGGCTTAACTATTCTTTGGGCCAGCCTATGGGAAAGACTCCCTCTACAGTCTGGTGATTAACCTCTGTGCCTGGTGTGTGGGAGCTGCTGGTTCAAGTTCCCCACTGGCCTGTGGAGAAGCAGTTTATAGAGAGCTCTCCCCTAGCCCAGATGTGGACTCTGGTCGTTGGTGTATGTAGTGCTCATGGGCTTCCTGATTCTTGAAGTTGTTCCACTTGATTTAACTATTCTTCAGGACAGGACAAAAGCCAGAGTCACTCTTTAGTCCAGTGGTTAGGGTACTAGCTTGGGTTGTTGGAGAGCCTGGTTCAAATATTCAGCAGGAGTTTGCACAGGGATTTCCTGCCTCCTCAGTGATTGCCCTTTGGGGTAGAACATCCATGTCTGAACCCCCTCCCTTTCTCAGGAGGCCACTGTCACCTTGGGACAGGGAGGGGATTTAAACAGGCCTTGCCCACCTCTGACTGTCCTGAGAGGTGGGAGATCCCAATTTACACCCCTCAGCAGAGAAGGGGAGTGACCTCGGCTCTGCCACAGCCTGGGTGGCTAATCTCTGGGGACAAGAGAGTGATCTGGGTCTTTTGTATGGCCACCATTACTCATTAATTAAACCAGCAAGAGCTGCTCTGTATCGGCCACAGTCAATTTACAAGGGCCTGCACCTCAGGCACCAGACCTCCTCCACTGAGACAGATGGGGAATTTGAACCAGGGTCACTCACATCCCAGAAAAGTGCTCTAACCCCCCTAGCATCAAGAGCCATGGAGGCAGACTTTGGCCCATTTATTATGTAGTTAAAGTGGACCACAGTCAATAGAAAAGACTGAGGGAACCCTATGTCAGAATACCTCCCAGGCTGGCACTTAGGCCCTTCACTTGAGAGGTAAGGGAGCCTGCTTCAAATCCCATCTCAACCAGCACAAAAGGGATTTGAACCAGCAACTCACCCCCGTGCTGGGGGAAGTACCCAAAACACTGGAGTACAGCAGGATTCAATGTAGGTTCTAGCCCAATTACTATTGAGTAGAGCTGTGAATTAACTGTAGTTAACTCATGTGATTAACTCAAAAATTGTGATTAGAAAAATTGCAATTAATTACACTTAAAATAGAATTTAAATTTATTAAATATTTTTGGATGTTTCTGCATTTTCAGTATTGATTTAAATTACAACACACAATACAAAGTGCACAGTGCTCACTTTATATTTTTTTATTACAAAAATGTACTGTAGAAATTAAATTATTTTTCAATTCACTTCATACAAGTACTGTAGGGCAATCTCTATTGTGAAAGTGTAATTTACAAATGCAAATTTTTTTTTGGTTACATAACTGCACTCAAAAACACAGTGTAAAACTTTAGAGCCTACAAGTCTACTCAGTCCTACTTCTTATTTATCCAATTGCTAAGACAAAGAAGTTTGTTTACATTGACAGGAGATCCTGCTGCCTGCTTATTTACAATGTCACCTGAAAGTGAGAACAGGCATTCATTCTAATGGCACTTTTGTAGCCGTTGTTGCAAGGTATTTACATACCAGATGGGCTAAACATTCGTATGCCTGTTCATGCTTCAGCCACCATTCCAGAGGACATGCTTCCATGCTGATGATGCTCGTTAAAAAAAAAATGTATTAATCAAATTTGTGACTGTACTCCTTGGGGGGAAGAATTGTATCTCTCCTGCTCTGTTTTACCTGCATTCTGCATATATTTTATAGCAGTCTCGGATGATGACCCAGCACATGTTCGTTTTAAGAACACTGCCACAGCAGATTTGATAAAACACAAAGGTACCAATGTGAGATTTCTAAAAACAGCTACAGCACTCAATCAAAGATGAAGTGCCATCCAAAATCTGAAAGGGACAAGGTGTGGAGTATGCTTTTAGAAGTCTGAAAAGAGCAATGCTCTGATGCAGAAACTACAGAACCCAAACCACCAAAAAAGAAAATCAACCTTCTGCTGGTGGTACCTGACTCAGAGGATGAAAATGAACATGCCTCAGTCCGCACTGCTTTGGATTGTTATCAAGCAGAACCCATCATTAGCATGGAAGCACGTCCTCTGGAATGGTGGTTGAAGCATGAAGAGACGCATGAATCTTTGCCACATCTGGCACGTAAATATCTTGCAACACCAGCTACAATAGTGATATGCAAATGCCTGTTCTCCCTTTCAGGTGATATTGTAACCAAGCTTGTTTGTCTGAGTGATTGGCTGACCAAGAAGTAGGACTGAGTGGACTTGTAGGCTCTAAAGTTTTACACTGTTATTTTTAATGCAGTTTTTTAACATAATTCTACATTTGTAAGTTCAATTTTCATGATAGAGATTTCACTACAGTTCTTAGGTGAATTGAAAAATATTTTTTTTGTTTTTTACAGTGCAAATACTTGTAATCAAAAATAAATATAAAGTGAGCACTGTACACTTTGTGTTGTAATTGAAATATACTTGAAAATATAGTAAGCATCCAAAAATATTTAAAATAAATAGTATTGTTTAATTTTTTTAAATTGCTTGACAGCCCTACTGTTGAGTTATTTAATGAAGATGGACCAGCTTCAATAGGAAAGAGTAAGGGCCCTCCCTCCTCCATTGGAATACCACCTAGTCCTGGACTTAACATTTGAATTTTTTACCTCTTAAGTGAATGGCTTAACACTTTTGCCTAACAGAGTGCTTTCCCTGCCCTAATGGAGCCAACTAATTTGCTGAATGCTTCCTAGGGTGCATAATTAACATGGGGAGAGGGTTTCAGTCACTGCAACAGATGCTCCAATGGGAGCAGGGTTACAGAACTGTTCTAATTGCATTTGTCTTTATTTTCTTCTAGCAACTAGCAGATATTCTCCCCATTCACTTCCACAGAGAGGTTTGTCTCAGTGCACTTATCTCTCTGCCTCTCACTCTTTTCTCTTGTTTTGTGGGGTGGTGTGACCTTGCCTGACTGGTTGGGTCCCCAGCCTAGTTGTAGCAGTTTGCATGCTCACTTGTTTTTAACTGGCAATGCACAGTCTTGGTCAACCCATCAGTCTCTGACCTCCCTGCACAAGAGGCAGTTTCACTAGGAATACACTCTGCAATGGGCTTTTTCTATATTGCACTTGGTGCTTCTGGATCAGCAGCCTAAGGCTCCTTCCCTCTGCCTCTGCACCTCACCCTCTCTCTGCAGTGGGGTTGGGGGGTACCTTTACAAGATTGACTAGGGGTGGACTGTATTGGTCATGCACACCATACGCTGAGTGCTTTCGGGCCTGCTCCTAGGATAGGTAGAGGAAGTTTTCCCTTCAACTTTGATAAGAGTAGCATCAGGTACTGTGAAAAAAAATTGTGACTAGGATTAACGAGCACCCCTTGCATTTGCCATTGGGGTTTCATGCAGGGGAGATCCAAGTGCTAGTTGGAACCACAAGCACTTAGAGGGCTGGGCTGAGCAAGATGGGGAGAGAATCTTAGGGGGCTGGACTCTGGGTTGCAGAAATGCAAAGTGCCACATATCTATCTCCTACTGACTCCAGGGCCAGCTGAGGCCCCCAGCCCACTCAGCTTCTCAAGTATCTTTCCCAAATGGCAGCAGCTTGGGTGGATTGGATTTACCTTCAGCAGTAGTGTGCTGAGGAAGCAGCTCAGGGTATCTGGGGCATGCGTGCATCAAACAAGGAGTTTGTGATATCAGAATCTGCACAGCCTATAGTCTCCCCAAACAAGTATTCTCCTTGACTCTAAGCTGCCTCTGCGAATGTAACATCCTCATTAAATTGTTGGGGTAGCTGCAGGCCTGAGATCAATGAATACAGCTGTTTCTACCATTCAGCTGCCAATTCCAGTCAGTACCACCTGTAAACTCTGCCCCTCTCCAGCATGACTCAGAGAATGCCCTGGGCATTTGTATCCTATGCCAGTGACCCAATGCTGGCCACAGATCTGCCAGTGGACAGATGCCAGACCTGCAGCTCCCTTCTGCCCTTGGTAAGGGTCATGTGTCAAGGTCTGAGCCTCTTTTATCCTGCCATTCTCTGTGCTGGCTGGGGCTTAGTCTGTGCATGCCGATTGGCTGCTCAGGAATGTGCTGTGTGATTGGTCTGATTCTAGGAGCACAACCCTGCCTTACTTACCGGATTTGTAGGAAGAATGTATTATCAACTGGGAAGTCAAGGCACAGAGATGATCTGACTTGGCTATGGCCATGTTTGCACCAGGAGAGCCGGGGACAGCCCCCCAGGCTCCTGACTCCGTTCAGTAGGTCGCAGTGGCTCTCCGATTGGCTGGTTGTTTAATGCAGTAGTGGAGCCTTTAATCCTGTGTAAGCTGCATCCTCCACAACCCTGTTGTCCTCAGTGCTGTTCTGGTCTGACAGCACAGGTGGATTGGAATGATGAGTCAATATAGTAGCTTCAGCTTTTGGGTTTCTCTCCATGTGCTGGGAGATCTCTACCCTTTGCAGCCATTCCTGCTCCAGGGCTGTGCCTGCAGATCTCAAGTGTCTGGAGTGCCATCATCTCAGGACATCCTATACTTCATCTTCCCCTTCTCCATTCATTCAAGCTGCTGCCTCATTCTTCAGGCCAAATCCTACTTCCATCAGGCAAAGCTTTCATTGATGTCAGTGTGACTAGGATTTGTCTTTACAGGTAGAAGCTCACTCAGTGTCATATCATAGGCAGAGGAACCTCAGGCAGGTTGCCCCCACCCTCTGTCCAGCGGATGTCTTCCTCTCTCTAGGATTGGTGGAGCTGGGCAACATGACAAGCAGGTGTACAGGCTTGAGCCTCTGACCTAGCCTTGTTCAGGCAGTAGTCAGCTTGGTTGTTGCTCTCTGCTGTTATGCAAGTCCCCAGCACTGTTCCATGATGGTGATGCTTTGTCTGGTCCTGCACCTCACAGGGCATTGGCACAAAGATAAAGGACCAATGTGCCTTCTTGCACATGTACTGCCTCCCTAGGGCCCATTTACCAAAGGAGCTGCAAATGCTCATCATGGGGCTGAATCTCAGCACTGCTTCCCCTCCCCGTCTGCTGGAGCACTAGCTGTAGTTGGAAAAGTCCTCAGCGGGCCTTAGGCTGCTGGTGGTGGTGGGGGGGGGGGCAAGAGCTGGCTCCCTAGTTACTGCAGGAACAAGCTCCCCATGTTTTTCTTTCACCTCTGCAGAGTCCCAACCCAGCTCTTACCTTCTGCGTCAAGACCCACGACCGCCTCTATTACATGGTGGCACCATCAGCTGAGGCCATGAGGATCTGGATGGATGTCATTGTGACTGGAGCAGAGGGCTACACCCAGTTCATGAATTGATGGGGACCAGGAGTGCTTACGGTGGTGCTGTTCCAGACCTGCCTTCTCTTCTTCTCCCAGATGGATTTGCCATTGACAGTGCCAAGATGAGCTGGAGGCCCCACCACCACCTGGATACAGCAGGCAGCCATTTCCATCCCCGCCACCTGGGGTGTTTAGCCTGCAGCAAGAAGATCTTGAATACAGAGGAGCTGCCTCCCTTGCAGATGTTGGCTGTATCGTGCCCTTTGGGCCCTGGTTGGTTAAACCTCCCTGCTGACTAGAGGGGCCTGGCCCCAGGCCCAGCACTCTTGCCATCTTGCCCTTTTCCCAAGAGAGCTTTGGGCTGTTTGAATAAATGTGGGGGAGTTGGTTTTTTTCAGTGGGAGGGAGGGGGGATGTTAAAAAAAATAGGAAAAATCAGCCCTGTAAAGCCATGATTTTTTTGTTATAAAATCCTTATTTTTCATATTGTAGCCATTCCTTGTGGAATCGCTGTTGCGTTTTCCCTTCTGCCTGCACCAAATGCCCTGCGCTCTCTCTTAAATGCAGTGTGGGTGAGAAGAGTGAAGGCATGTGCCTAGCTAGTGCCCAGGCATGGTGTAATCACTCTCAGACGGAACAGAGAGGTGTTAAGAAAGGCTGGCACAGAGGCCTAGCCAAGAGGGTTTTTTTAATATATGTAACAGACTTTTTTATTCTTCAATGGAAACATATCAATAGGCTGAAAGGTACAAAGCCGAAGAGCTGCCAAAGACCATCCCACCGGTTCCAGTGCAAACTAGGCCTGAAGCTGTTGGATTAAAGAACTAAGCTATCTAAATGCTGCCACTTTTTTAAATGGGAGATTGTTGGGCATCATTATGACAACTGCATCACAGACACATCTAGCACATCCTACCAGCACCTGTGACCAGACCCCAGTTTGCTCCACTGTCTACTTGACTTGTTTCCTTTTCTTGTGCCATGCTCAACAGTGCCAAGGCTGCTGCAGGTGCCAGGACGTGCACCATCACCGTCCTGCCAGATTTACTGCAGTGAGGGGTCTGTCCATGTCAGACATCTCTCTGCTTTCCTGTGCCTTGACCACCTCAGAGTCTGGGCATCAACACAGGCCAGGTGCCTGCTTGGAAGGTTCTGATGGGTTATGGTGTGGTGTAAAGTTAGAAGTAACTGTCCCAGGTGTGCAAATGCTGTGGGATGAGGGGGAATATTTATATCTGCCAAGCTTGTGATCTCTCTCATGCACTAGGCACTGAGGTATAGTCTAATGGAACCAGTGGCTTGCTCTTCTGACACCGTGAGCTTTAAAAAGTGCCTCACCCAAAGGAGATGCCAGGAGGGCAGGGCAAGAAGAGTGCAGAGCCTGGTTCTTAAATCTAGGTGCCTACAGTTAACTGTCTGCACATGCCTCATGGGGAGTCAGAGCCTAAATTCACAGCTAAAGGCTAAATGGTGTGAGGTGCAGAGCCCCCTCCAAGTCCCAGAGAGCTGAGGGTGCGCAGCCCCTTGCAGCATTGGGCCCATACTATCCAGTCCTGAAACTGCTCCACCTGTAGAAGTGGAAGTGACAGCACTGGTGCTTTGAGTGGCTAAGAAATTGGGCCCCTTGATATCTTATGCCCCTTTAAAGTGGCTACCTATACCTACCCACATTAGCAAAACCCAGCTGAGAGCTAGGAATTTCCACAGCTCTCCTCTAGGGCATAGTGAAGAGTTAAGTTTCACACAGCTGAAAATCCCTTGAAAGAACAAGACTATTTAAATCCCACCTTGCTGTTATAACCTTGAAATCCTTATTTTCCAAATATCTTTTTTAACCCTAGGTATCTGAATTCCTACAAGTGCCACTGCTGTTCGGCCTAGCTCTCCTTTTGTCCAGTTTGTACCTCCCTCTGCTCACCCAGGCTGGGGGCAGGTAGCAGCCAATCCAGCCTCTTTTTTCAGTAGTTGTAGACAGACTGCAAACAATAAAGCCTTTTGAGTAACAGACTTGAGGTTGTTTCCACCTTCCCCACTCTGGACCACAGCCAGCTGAGCCAAAGGGTTCTCAGTAGCACTGTGCTGGGAAGACGCCTGCCCTGCCCCTATGGAGTTCAGAAGGGTGACAGCCTCAGTGGCTGTCCAGACAAACTCTACAAGTTTAACTATTTATACATCTCTCTGAATGAGGGGGACATGGACGGGTGGCACAAAGGGAAAGTTGTGAGGGGATAAAAGGATCCGTGGTGAGCAATGAGCTGGGCCCCTAGCAGCAGTAGACTGACCCTCTTATTAATTACACTTTTATTTTTTTAAATGTATTTTTTGTAACATGTTTATCTTTCGTTCCATTCCAATTTTGACTAAAAATAACCCCACCTTTCAAAATTATTGAATTTCCTCCCACCTGGAAATGCTAGTTTCTGACCAGTGAATTAAGGCATATGCAATGTTTGGGCTGCACCTGCAGCGGATGACTTTGAATGAAACCACTATGTCCCATAGCCCCTTAAGAGTTTGCTACCAGTAGCAACCCATTCTACTAGTCACATTTCCCCTCTGCGCCCAGGGCCATGTTGTTCCTGTTCTACTGTGACCAGGAGAATTGAGATGCAGAATCTGTACGGTAAGTGTGCAAAAGCCCATCGGACAGTGCAAGAGCAGCTTGTGGCTGACAGATGCAATACAGCACTACTGTTTTCCTCAGGTAGAGGGGAGTTCCCGTCACTGTGCCAGGTGCTGCACAGCCACACTGAACTGAGCCTACACTACAGGCCCCGGGGTCACCTCACAGCCTACGAGCTGTGGTAGGGAGTCAAAGACACAACAAGGGCAAGGAGGACTAGGTCTCACTTTTTGCTAACGAGGGCTACATGCTGCAGCGGGAACACTGACAGGGAAAGGGACCCAGGGAGCAGCAGCAGGTTCCCTTGCTGGTAGCAGATACATGTGTAATAGCCACAATGGAGCCTGATCTAAGGTCCTCCAAAGATAAAAGCATGAGCTGCTACAACTTAAGCCTCAGAGCCAAGGTGCTGAAGCTGTAACAACTCACCCTCCGTGGAGGGGGATAAACACCCCGCACACTCTCAGGGATGTCACCTGTGCAATGGCTATCAACACCAGGGGGATCAGGGACCATTGTGCCCAGCCCCTACGGCTAGACTCTGTTCTGAGACTAGGGGATGTAGGGCCTCAGCACAGACCTCCACAAGAATCAGGCCCCTATTTGTCCCGGTAACCACCAAGGCAGGCATGACAGCAAAGACCAGTTTGAATAACATGAATGAAACAGCAAAAGCAGGAGAGAATTGCAGGTAGGGGGCTCAGTAGGGCTGCATGCACAGGGCTTTAGTCACAGCTATTGTTCACCTGTGGCTGCTCCGATGAACACCCCCCCCACACACACACACACTTTTCCCTAACTGGCTACAAGACCAGGGTACTGTTCAGTACATAATGGGCTTGTCTCCTCTGGCTCTGCTTCTGGGAGCCCAAACCACTTCCCCTACCATTTCAGGTCAAGGAGGAAGATGATGCAAGCAGCAACAATCCAGGCCCTGAAGAGGGTAGAGGGGGAGCCAGAAGTCAGGCGGTCACCATAGAGATCCAAGAGCTGCAGGACTACACCATTGGTCCAGCCAAATCCCTCCTGGCAGGGAAGAATACAGCATTAGCAAGGCACATGCTGTTATCCAGGGCAGGAGCTTACACATGGCTGCAACAGGGAGACTGATGAACCCCAGCTGCAGCTTCCAGCCCAGCAATTTGGAGGCAAAACGGGGCCTCCCCCCATGCGGAGAGCACATCCTCCATGCCTAGTGAGAGATTCTGTGAGCACACATCCCCAGCCTGTAGGCAGTGAAGCATTTCAGTACATGCTCTTACCTGGACTTGGTACTCTCCTCCTGTCCCTGGCTTCCCATCTCCATCCACGTTGTACTGAGGAGAAAGACCATTATTCAGAAAGCCCCATTAGAGTGGGGGCTAGAATGTTCCCACCCCATAGAGTCCAGGGAAAGAGGGGCAGGCACAGAATCCAGCTCTGCGTTCACGAGCACAGTTGCTTAAGGCAGAGGAAGCTGTACACCAGGCAGGGGCAGAAAGCAGCACTGGAAGAGGAGGGAAGGGACAGAATGACAAGACCAGCCAGCAGAATAGGGGAGACCCGTGGCTGACCAGCCACATCCACACCCACACCGGACATCTGCCCACGCTCAAGCCCACTCAGACTGAACTGTCTGAGATCAGAGCTGGTGCCTCCACACCTGGGGCCCTGGTCTGAATACCAACTGACAACGAAAAGGTTAAAACAAGACAAGGGTCCTTCAGGGTAGCAGCCCAGACTCTTTCCATGCAAGCACTAGGCTCTCTGAGGTAACCATCACCAGCTGCCCAGGGTCACAGGGGAGGGTGTGTGCATGAATTCCACTTGACAAGCTCCTACCCACAGGGGCTGCTGCCTGGCTGTCCGGGACCACCAATGTCTTTACCTTCTCGAACATGGCCTGGTACTTCTTATATAAGGCAAAGTTGGTTCTGACCCAGTTCTGGGCCAGGTCAAAGGCAATTTCTTTGGCTCTCGAGGAGCTGGACTTGGCCAAACCTATGAACACAGATAAATGCCAAAAGGTCAGGGACCTGTCCATTCCTGCAAGAGGTGACACTAGAGCCCTCACTGGAGCTCAAGCCCACCCCAGCAAGCCAGGCAGTGGCAGGGGCTTTGTACAATTCCTCCACCCCCTCCTCCAAAAGCAGGCTTTGACAGGTTGGACCCAAACCCTATGGGTTTTGCCCGAGTGAAGGCCACAGATCAAGGCCGTTAGGGCTTATGGACTCTCAAGCAGAGGTGAGGAGGGTTATCAGTGCCCTGTGGCTTTTCCACTAAGCAGTATCAGTGGCTGGATGGCCCGCTGTAGCAGCAGTTTGGGAAAGGCCCAGGTGGGAGAGTCTCTCCCAAACCAAGATGGCACTGTGACACCTGGGCTCACAGCAGAGCTCCCAGCCTGACCTGCAGCAGCTGCACAGTCAGGAACCAAACCCACAGAAACAGGATCAATCCACAAGGCTACAAAGCAGCAGCAGAGTGGAGGGCAGGGATTGAGAGAGGCATAATGCAATACCTAGAGCTGCAGCACGGCTGGGACAAGGTACAAGGAAACAAGGGGCAGGTCCTAAAACAATTTGGAGGCCTGGTACCAAACAGCAAATTTTCCAATGGGCTTCCTGTCCTGCAAACTATGGATATGAGCACAGCAGCATCCTTACCTGCAATCACCATATGCTGCAGTGGAGGCCAGGCATTGGGCAGGTCCCACTGCTCCCCAGTCCTGGAAAGTGAGGTAGGGAGCCCGTTCTTGTAGGACAGCACTGTGCTCCCCTGCAAACGTAGATAGCATCTTGAATGGTGGCACTGGGCTCCCCAGTGAGTCACCATCCAGGAGACAGAAGGCCACAGAAGGGATCTAGGGAGACAGGACTTTGTTGGCTAATCTGGTCAACTACTTCTAGCCCAGCCAAGCTCCTGAGGACCATCGATGGCTATTAGCCAGGATGGGCAGGAATGGTGTCCCTAGCCTCTGTTTGCCAGAAGCTGGGATTAGGTGACAGGGCATGGATCGCTTGATGATAACCTGTCTGTTCACTCCCTTTGAGGCACCTGCCATTTGCCACTGTCAGAGGACAGGATACTGGGCTTGATGGATCTTTGGTCTGACCCAGTATGGCCGTTCTTATGTTCTGGGATGGGAACAGGCATGGCCCAGTGTAGGAAGCGGGCTCTACGGGTCACTAGTGGGTTGAGCTAGAGAAGCAAGTCCTGGGAATCTCCTGGCAAACACGGGACAGGGCCAATGAGAACGGGGCTCCAGCTCCACCTTGCTCAGCTCTGTGCAGACAGCATGTGCCAGGCTCAATAGGAAGGTATGTGGCACCCTCCACTGTCCGCAAGGAACACTCCCCACCTGATGGGCTAATGGAGACACTGGTCTGTTGAGGTGAGGACTCTTACTCACATGAACCCAGCTCACCTCTAAGTACCGCACTGCCCTCTCAGCTGCAGCCTGGTCTGAGAAGCAGTCCGTCCACAGGGGTGCCAGGTTGGAGGGGAAGAAGGCTGGGTTTGGCTGCTTCTTCAGGAGGTTGAAGTCCAGCCAGACTCCAGCAGCCTCATTCCAGAAGACAGCTTGGACAGCCTCGAGCCTGCGCTGCAGAGCAGCCTGGAACTGGGCAGCCTTGGTGGTGTTTCCTGCGAGAGAGAGAAAATGGCTGATTACACTAGTGAGGGGTTTGCAGAGCATCCACAGATTAACTGCAGCACAAGGCAGCCTCAATGTTTGCTGTGGCCTCTGGCAGCGCTCACTGCAGACTCTAGTCCCAGGGCACTCTGAACAGCACGGCCTGTGGCCTTTGCTCAGTATTAGAGGGGGAGGAAGCTGAAACCCACTCCAGCTCATGCAGAGTCAGCTACAGTCTTCCAGCTCCTATTTGCTGACACAGCCACAGGACGGGGAAAGGCAGGTGCCCTAGACAAAACTGATCCCTACAATGCCCATCCCCTACACACCTGATGCCCTCCCTAGGCTCCCAGCACCTGAGAATTAAACAAACACAGAAATAAATGAAGTTAGCAGCAAAGTGGCTTTACCTGGGGCAAGAGAAGAGTTAAACTGCTTCCTGCTCCCACTTGTGGGAAGATGCCACTAGGCCACACTGCTGTTTACCCAAGCTGCTCTGTGGGCAGCAATGCTACAGGATGCTGTTGCCCCAATAACAGCATCTTGTGTCCCTGACTCATGGGGGGCGGGGGGAAAGAGATTCAACAGGCATCAGTATCTCCACGGGAGGCACTTCCCAACAGGCTCTTTACCCAGTATCCTGTAGAATGAAGCCAGCAGGTGCTCGGTCTTGCACAGAAAGGCATTCAGATCCACTGGCACTACAGCCCTGGCTTTGGTATCCTTCAGTGTCGCAGGGAGTGAGGAAGGCCAGGAGAGGAACCAGCGAGAGGAAAAGTCCCACCCTGACTCTGCTGCTGATTTTAGCTCTGCCCAGAGCTCCTGCCTGGCATCTGCAAGACACACAGACTGGCACAGATACTACTCAATGTCCCCTGTGGCAGAAGATTTAGTACCTCTGCCCAGGGTGACCACTGGCAGGAAAGAGCAGAGAAGGGATCTGGGGCCTGAACACAGGTTCTGATGGGATGTATGTCAGTGCAGCTGGAACCAGGTTCCCAGACTGGGGCAATGAGGATAGAAGCCTCTGTTAGAGCAGGGACCCTAGGCCAGAGCACTGAGCCCCAAGCACAGATATAAGGGCCATGCTGGTTCAGCTGGAGCAGGGGTTAAGCAGCTTCTATCACACTTCCTTAGCTCCATCCCAAGGCTCCTTAGAAAGAAGGAACTGTTAGAGCACAAAGCCTGGGGAGCCCCAACAAATCCTGTCCTGGAGAATTGACACATGATGTTTCCCTGGCTGAATCATGTAGAAGCCTGAACCCAGGCAGTCCAAGGAGAGTGAAACTATCTGGTGGGCATGATCCCACCACCCAGCTTCCCAGGAAGGACACCAGGATTCTGTCCAGAGAGCTCCAGAAGTGATCACAAGATGCCATGGCCAAAAGGAACCTAACCCCCAATGCCACCACATCTGTGCCATGGCCTCACCTCCCACAGATGGGAATTCCATATCCAAGCCCCATCCCAGCTCTCAGAAATCTCCCCCTGGCACATGGGTGCCCACATTTAGGTGCAGTCAGTGAAGAGCAGCACAGGCTGCTGTGTTCTAGTGGGCATTAGAGGGACAGCATCTGTCATCACAGAAATCTCTCTTTACCTTCATTTAAATCACTTGCCAACTCCCAGTCTTTGCTGTAGGACTCTGGTCTGCAGGGGCGGGTGGACAGGGATTGGGAGACAGAGAGATCACCAGGTCAGTCCAGTTCTTAGTCATTTCCTTGCCCTAAGCAGGCAAAGGCTCAGATGCCTGGCATGCAGAGCCAGGTCTCACAGCGGTTCCGCACAGGGGAAGCCAGAAGCTGAGGTTGTGGGTGAAATCCTACCAGTGGTCCTACGAGGACCAGCTGCCAGGCACTGCAGCGTGATGACCCTGTCGGACATTGAGGGCAGCTGCTTCACCTTCAGCAGTTCCAGATCTCAACCAGCAACCCATGTGCTGGGCTTGAGAGTGCCTCCTAGAGCTGTCTGCCCAGTGGACCCCCAAGTCTCCAAGGGACACATTCCTCAGGGTAACAGGAGGCCAGACCTTTGCCCGCAGCTGCAGGTCTTGCCTGTGCATGCTCTGGGACAGGCGCGGCTCTGTGCAGCAGCTTGTTTTCTGCAGGGGCTGGAGAAGGACAGCCCACTCTGCACTGGGATGTCAATGTCCTATCACAGGACAGGATTGGGAAGAGACAACACAGCCATGTCCATCAGCACCTGTCTCCATCACAGAGGACGGGGAATGGTCTGTAGAACATACTCAGTGCCACTGTAGAGCTTTGCTAGAGACCTGCATGTGCAATAGCCCCCAAAAGAGGGGGTGGGAGGAAGGATTATCCCCCTCTGTTGCTGGGGAAACTGAGGCATGGAAGGGGCAGTGAGTCACTTGCCCAAAGCCACACAGTAAGTGGCAGAGCTGGGAATAGAACCCAGGAGTCCTGACTCCTCCTCTAGTGTAACTCCATTAGACGGCGTTTGTTCGGATGGTACCTGGGCTCCCCGATCTGGACGTTGTAGTAGTTCAGAGTGTGATTCCTGTCCCCAACTGTGATGCTCACAGAGCGATTCCTCTGCCAGAACTCGTACTCTACCTCCAGCAGATGGATATTCTCCCTGGGAATCAGACCACAGGCATGGTCAGTGTCTCCTCACGGAGCAGTCTCTTTCCATGAGGAACAAATCACCCAGTCATGGGTCTGCCCAGGAACTGGGGGGGACAGGAAGCCCAGTAGGGAATGAACCACTCCAGGGAACTTCCCAGTGGGTGTTGCTCGGTGTATGCTTTGAAGGGCATACACAGCACAGACCATGACCTGGAGCAATGCTCCTGCTGCCTCCAACACATGCTGGCCAAGCAGAGTGCAGACCACGCTGGCCCTGGGACCAGTCAGTAGATGGCTCATGTGGCAATGCTGTACCCAATATTACAGCGATGGGCTCTTGCTCAGACTAGCCAGGCTTATGGGGACCTGGGGTGTGCTTGGAAATCTCAGAGGAGGAGAGGGCATATGCAGGGGCATGTGTGCACCCAGGGAGGGGGCTCTGCCTATTGTGAAAAGGGGGTGGGGTAAGAGTCACAGACACCTGGAGTATGGAGCACCCAATGGACAGAATCATGGCCACTCCAAGTCCCATCCTGTCTGCACATGCAGACAGTGCCCACCCTCACTGCTATGCAAGATCCTCATTGGTGCCATAGGAGACGGGGGAGCTTTATCACCTTAGGTTACAGGGTGTGACGATACAGCCTATATGATTTTATAAAAATATGCTAATGAGTGAATATAATGTAACTGGAATATGCTTCATGCAAAAGGTCTCTTTTAAGGTATCGTTACAAAGCTTATAATCTACTGAGCGTGATCATCCTATTTGGATAAATGTAACACTCTTGTATCTGAAACTAGAAATATGAAATATAACTCTGAGGGCCTATTGTAATTATGCAAAGTGTGGGCCATTAATGGGGTCCAGTCTGAGGAAAAAAACTTATTGAAGCATCTCTGAGGGTGAGATTATCTGTATTCAGTTTGATTAAACATAGATTTGCGCATTCTATTTTATTTTGCTTGATGACTTACATTGTTCTGTTTGTTACTACTTGGAACCACTTAAATCCTACTTTCTGTATTTAATAAAATCACTTTTTACTTATTAATTAACTCAGTATCTATTAATACCTGGGGGAGCAAACAAGTGTGCATCTCTATCAGTGTTGTATGGGGCGAACAATTTATGAGTTTACCTTGCATAAGCTTTATACAGGGTAAAACGGATTTATTTGGGTTTAGACCCCATTGGGAGTTGGGCATCTGAGTGTTAAAGACAGGAACACTCCTGTTAGCTGCTTTCAGGTAAACCTGCAGTTTGGGGCAAGTAATTCAGACCCTGGGTCTTTGCTGGAGCAGATGGGAGTGTCTGGCTCAGCAAGACAGGGTGCTGGAGTCCTGAGCTGGCAGGGAAAACAGGAGCAGAGGTAGTCTTGGCATATCATTTGGCAGCTCCCAAGGGTGTTTCTGTGATCTAACCCGTCACACAGAGTGCCAACCCATGTCCTCTGCAGCCATCTGGACCTGATCCTGAGGGAGAGCTCAAGGGATTGGCCCCAGCCATGGGGGATGGGGGAAGAGGTAAGGAGAATCCACCCCTGCTCCCTAGGACATACAGGGTACTGGTGATGCCTAGCAGAACCTCATGCCCACCTGAGAAAGTCTGTGTCATTGGCATGGGCCAGGTAGGCATCCATCATCAGAGTGAGGAAAGGTGGCTGGCTCCGGCGTAGGTAATAGACTCGCCCTCCATTCGGGATGTGCCCATACCTGCCCATCAGGGGAGAGACCATGTGTTACACAATCCCAGGGGAGGAAGATGAAGGGCCCTGCAGAAGCCTCCCCACTTCCCACACTGCATTCGGAGCAGGGCCCTGCAACTGTGAGGAGATGGCAAAAGTTGGAGGACAAGATGACGTATGCCCCTCATGACAACGGTCCCCGCTCAAGCATCCTCAAAGTGACACCCTCTCAGCAGAGGGCACTGCCAGAGCCATGGCTGTGTCACTTGCTCAGCTCCTCATGCTTGGACAGGGAAGGAGTGGCTTCAGAGTTGAGGGAGGAAGGTAACGAGCCTCCAGCCAGCCTCCTCTCTCTAAGTGCTTTAGGTCAGGGTCTCACCTTTCCACCAGGTACAGGAAGTTCTGTATCATCCCCTTGGCCGTGGCTGCCATTTCAGAGAGGAGCAGCCCTTCGATCACCCAGTAGGAATCCCTGCAGCACAAAAGAAGCAGCTGCACAAGCGATACCAGATGCTTTGGGCTTGTGGCCCTGCATGAACCAAATGTAAGATGGTCCATGCTCACACCCACTCTGCCAAGCATTGGGATTGAGGCCAGGGCTGAGGACAGTGTGTCTGCACCCACACCTTTCAGTCATGGCCGCACCTAGTGTGTGACAGGACAGCTTGTCACATCGTTTCAACAAGTACAATTATTTGAAACAACCCCCATGTATATTGGCCAGGAGAACAGTGCCAGTGACAGCCAGGCTCAGCAAAAATTCACCAGCTCAACCGGCATGAGGCAGAGCCAGGGTTCAAGCTGTGGCTGCAGCAAAGTCAGTTCGAGGTGTAACCAGGACAAGGCTCCAACACACCAGTTGTTACTCACCAGTAGTAATATTCAATGAACCTGCCACCGGGCACCATCAGAGGGTGCGGCACATAAATCTGAGAGTAAAGCGTCGGCCGAGTCCTAACGTCATCTTTGATCTGAAAAAGATGATCCAAGTTGGTCACCACTCCCCACGACCCTTTCCCACAACTCCCAGCTCCCTGAGCCAGTCGCCCCTCCTCCAGCTCCCACAACTAGCCTGGGCCGAATCTTCACCACACTTGCATTCTTTCCAAACACAGTGCACAGAATCAGGGTCACCCCCCCACCCGCATTTCTCTACCTTTCTCCCTAGGGATTTCCACTTGGCATTCAGATCCGATGCCCATGCCTGGAGTTCCTGGTCAGAAATCTTGGCTAAAATCTGGGGGCTGGAAGATAAAGAAGGAAACATACTCAAGAGAGGAGACAACCACAACCAAGCACCTAGTCACCACAGGCAAGGGTTGCTTCCAGAAACTGCATGTGACATACACTGCCTGATATAGTGCAGCAATCTTTGGGTCACAGCACCCTTCTTGGCTCCCACTCCCCGGAGTGCATAAGTCAGAATGTGGCTAAATTAGCAATTTAGCTCTAGAGACCTAAGCTTCAATCCTCAGTAGATCACAGATGGATTTGGAGGTATATTTGGTTTTTCAGGCTAACACCCATCTCATGTTCTAGTTCATTTCATCACAACTGGCAGCCTCTGCTAAAGCCAAGCCAAAGACCTGACTATCAGCAAGATCTGCAGGTCAGGATGGAGGGGCATTGGCAGAGACGAAAAAGGAGGGAGGCTGCACGTCAGGGTGAGGTACATTGGCAGCACTGTGAATGGGGAGCACTGATTACAGCTACCACATCTCCCAGGTACTAAAAACAAATTCATCACTTCCCAAGAAAGCTGTAGTCAACCCCTGCCTCCAGAGCGGGACAACATAGGCCAGCACAGTGCAGTCTGGCTCCCTTACTCCCATCACCAGGGCTGAGGCTGATCATGCTGAACTCACTCTTGCAAGGGCCCCTTTGGGTTCTATTTTGTACCTGCTCATCCAGTCCTGAGGTTCCCATTGCTCAAACTCCTGTCCAGGGTCACTGAAGGATGAGCTCACAAACTGTTGCAGCTGCTCTTTGGACAATATCCCCCCTGGAGTCACATTCACTAGCTGCTGAAACTTCTTCAGAACTAGTTCTGGGAAAAAGAAAACAGCCTTCACTGTCTACGGCCTTGGCTGAGGTTCTGCCGAATCTGCTAACAAGGGGACCATGAATGGTGAAGGCACAGTGACTACTTGGTGTAGTATGTACCAGGCCACAGTGCCACTATTCCCACTAATACACCTGTGCATTAGTACCAGAATTCCCAATCATCCTGTATGACTGTGGTGAGATGGGCCCAGGGCCCAGCTTGCACCAACAGGCGGGTGTGGGGTTAGACTGCAGGTGTCTGGCAGGAGGGAAAAGAGTAAACACAACAGCTCTGTAGCCCTAGCCATACTGCCATTGCTGACCTGGAGACTCCCGCAACGGCATGTCAACAAAGTGTTTGTCATCAGAGAAGAGCCTGGCCAGCTGGACCTGCTTCAGGAGGTCCCCAGTGCAGTAAATGTAGCTGAGAAGAGAGAGGAAAAAAAAAAAAGTGAAATTCAGACATACCCAGGCATGTTCTAACCCAGTGGTTCTCACTTTTGTACTGGTGACCCCTTTCACATAGCAAGCCTCTGACTGCCACCCACCTTATCGATTAAAAACATGTTTTTATATATTTAACACCATTATAAATGCTGGAGGCAAAGCGGGATTTGATATGGAGGCTGACAGCTCGCGACCCCTCATGTAATAACCTTGCGACCCCCTGAGGGGTCCCGACCCCCAGTTTGAGAACCCCTGTTCCAACCCATGTGGTCCAGCCAATTCCTCAGGAAGCAACTAGCTTATTTCTGCTAGATACAACCTGCTTCATTAACTGCAGCATGATACAGGCTTGTTAGCACGGACAGCAACCCAGACATGCTGGAGCCTTAAGGCAGGGGCCAGTCCACACACACACACACCGCACCAAACTGTGTTCAACTGGAGGGGAGGGAGGGGAAAAGGGGCAAGTAACCAGTTACACAGTCAGCCAGCCAAGTCCTGTTAAACCCACTAATCTGTAGGAGTTTAAATGTGGTTCCTTAACTCTTAGGCATGGATGGTGCCTAAGAGACCATTTACACTGCAAAATCAATTATGACTTGGTCTCACCTGACAAACAGGACCAAAACATGTTATAACTATTTACAGAACCACATAACAGACCTGTAAAAGTGCCTGGCTAGAGCATGGCTCTGTGACATGGAAGGGCAGGCAATATACACCAGTCAGGCACTACCCCAGCTGTGTTTGAAGGGACACTGTCTACTTGGAACCCTATCAATGTTAATTAGGGTTTAAAGTACTTCCACGTCCTGCCTTCAACTCCCTGCCACTCTCTGGGATTGTTCTATCACATTTTCCTGTTTGTTTGTTTTAACCTATACAAACAGTACAGGAAGCTGAAAGACTTTGCGCAGAGTAATCAGACTGAAATGAGAGAGAAGATTATTATTATAGGTTGGGTTAAATTACTTTAAAACTGGCAAGTGTAAACTTCATTCAAAATAAACTTAAGAAACAATAGGGGCCTCAAATTAAAACACAGACTCGTGACACCATTCAATGTGGGTGAGGGGCTTTGCTGTGGATTGTTTGGTATAGTGGTGTGTTTCTCTTCCACACAGACACAAGAGAGACACAGAAGTAGCAGAAAGTCAGAGGCACCCTGAACAACCACTAAGAGCATGATCCTAATGTGATGATCGGGCTTACACATTTATTCTAATTGTGAGCTCAACAGTAAAAAGTATATGAAAGTTCATAAAGTGTCACATTAACCTTGAACAAATGTTTATGGGAAAAGGTATGGAAGGGGAGACTGACTGAACTAATCTAAACAAAAAGGCCTAATGATATAACTCCAGGATTGTGCTGAAATCACACCTGGTAAAAAACAGGAGATGTAGAACCAAAAATTAATCAATCAAAATTGGTGTGTTGGATATTAGCCCTACTAGTGAACAAACAATAAGGGGATAGGCTATTCCACCCATCACTCCATTTTTGAGTTCTTGAGGAAAGAATGGATGGGGCAGCCTTTCACGGCTGCCATCCCCACCCCCTTCTGGGATACTGTACCTTCTTCGTCCTAATCCTGGGGGATGTCTTGACTTGACCGGGCCAAAGAGAAGACTCTAGAGGACATCACCACCCCATCACTTCCAGCTGAATCCCAGAAAATGCCTGAGATAAAATGAGCTCAGACTTTAACAGCAACAGCAGCAGCTGTAGCCCATCTCAACTAACTGTCCTTTTGGGTAAACGAGATGTTATTACCATCTTTGATGCCATCTAAGAAACTGCCAAACAGGATTTTTCCTTCTAAAAACTTCCCAGCTAAAGGAAAAGGGAACAAGGAAATGTTGCTAAAATTAAAGCTTTACTTAATGTTGGGATTCCCGCCGAGGCCTTATCCACTAGCCTTATCCAGAACACCTCGTCCAGTTCAAGGAGAACATTTTATCCAGCTTTCTGGCATACAAAACCTTGGATTGAATCAGGACTCGTCACTAAGGTTTCTTTATTGGCATTTCATAAAGCTGTCCCTAAGGTGATCAGGCTCAGGTGTAGGGAGTGGGTTAGGGAGCATAACAACTCCAAAGTACATAATTATAAATCAGATTATATTCATATTCTAAAGCACACTGACACATGGGCATTACATTCTACATTGCATCACATACTTCACGGTTGTTTTGTGAACCAATCCCTGTAGAGATCACAAGCTGTCCACACACTATAAAGTGTGCTAGTAAGCAAAGCTGCAAGCTTATCACATACCCCTCTTGCTACTATTTCTTTATCTACTAGCTATGTATTATTTACAAGGCCATTTGTGCATTCATGCTTTGTCAACTGTTAACCTATTTCCTTACTTCTGTTTTCTTTCACTGGCCTAACCCCACCTGTGTGACCCCACTCCTCCCGACTTGACCATGCAGGCACCATGTGTGCAAGGTCACAGCAGAGGAATCAGGGCAGTATGGTTTTCAAAACAGCATCCCCTGTCCAATACATCTGATTTTGTCTCAGTACCAGATGGGTGACAAACCTTTGAAAAGCAGGGTTGTCCTGTTTAAAACCAGATGAATGGCCTGTCTGAGCATGCTCCTCACCCATCTCTTTTAAAACTCTTGGATGCAAGTTATTTGGACCTGCTCATTTAAAAATGTCCAACTTTAGTAGCTTCTGTTTAACATCTTTCAGAGATACTAGTGGAATGAAAAACATCACCTCCATATAATGAAACTATCACTATACTATCTGTCCCCCGCACCCCGCATTATAGAACAGAAATATTTAAACACCTCTGACTTTTCTACATTATTATTATTAACAATTCTACCATTTCCATCTAGTAATGGACCAACACCATTGTCAGGATTCTTTTTGTTCCTAATGTATTTTAAAGACTCCTTATTGTCCTTAACTCTGCTAGCTATAGATTCCTCTTTGTGTCCGTTTATTTCTCTTATCAGTTTTCCACAATTCCTAACTTCTGATTTCTTTTTTTACACTATCAACTTCCCTTTTCTTCCATTTGCTATATATATTTTAATAGATGCCTTCACTTTCCCTCTAAAACAGGTCAGGTTGGTTTTTTTAAACCATTATGGCCTTCTTCCTCAATTGTAGGATTGTGGCTTTTGGGGCATCTAAGGTGTTCTTAAATGATTCCCAAATATCATTCACATGCTTCTGATTAAATTCTTCCTCCCAGCTGATTTGGCTCATAATTGTTTTCAGCTTTATGAAATAGGCCCAATTAAAACACCAAGTATTCTGCTTCTGTATTATAAATGTGGTCAATTCACAAAGTTACAAATTGCAAGCTAGATTCCAGCCTACCACAGTTCTGCTTCTGCTGCTCCCTCTTCCCACAAATATGCTACCCCAGAGTGTATGACCAGCACTCTCCTCTCTTGATCCAATTCCTACAGCATCTGGGCTTGAGTTTCACCTACTCTTTTGTTCCTCAAGCTATATTTATTTTACACCCACAGAAATTATGTCAATTGTTTTCAATTTTTTAAACCCCCCCCCACCCCCGGCGCCCACACGTATTTAAACCTCATCCATTGGGGCCCAATCACTCTTTCCAAACAGGAGAGGGTAAATTAAAATGGGATGCTTGTTACCCTAGCCATAAAGATGATAAACTGATACAGTGCTTTCCATCCAAAGGCCTCAAATCACATTACAGAGGAAGTCAAGAAATAGAGAGGAAAAGTGACCAAGGGCAGAATCTAAGGGTTCCTCGTATAAGGCTCCTGACCTAGCCAATAGATCCTAACCCTTCCTGCAATGAGAACTTCTCTAACAACAAGCAGCAGGAGGAGAGAAGGACCACCCTTTTTAGCAGCTTCAAACTGGCTTTGAAACAATCCGGCAACAAAAGCTCAATAGACTATGCTAAAATTAAGCCACCTTAGCCATTCAAGATTTGAATTTCATAGCACAGGGATGCTGCAGAGTTACTGGCACAAAAGTGTAGTTTCAGTAACCAGATCTCTGCTCATTGACTCCCTATCTTATATTATTCTCACCACTGCAGTATCTGTGCACCTCACTGTCATGCATTTATCACAACACCCCTGTGAGGTATGGCAGTGCTATTATCCCCATGTCATAGCTAGGGAACTTAAGCACAGAGACTTGCCCACGGTTACAAAGGGAGCCTGGGGAAACTGAACCCAGGTCTCTGATGGCCCAGGCTAGCGCCTTATCCACTGCACCATCCTTTCCCTACTCCCTTCAGAACTCAGCCTACAGAACCCTTGCATTTACACAAAACTACTTGACACAGGTGAGTGCTATAGGATATTGAGCATTCTCCACCTGTCAATCTAGCACCTTTCAGAGTTATTTTGTATATTACTATAGTGCTTGAGGCCCAGCTGAGATTAGGGCCCCACAATGCTGGGCTCTGTACAAACAGAACTATACAACCCAGCAGAGCTAACAATCAAAACAGAGGCAGAGGGGAGCAGGGGAGGGATGGATCATGCACACCAGCAGAGGGAAGGAGAAGGGCCCCTAGGAGGGCTAGGGAGGGGAGGGGAAAGGAGTAAAGATCTTAGAAAGTGTACACACACACACACACACACACACACACCCCTTACATGTCACTCGCAACATATTCTTATTGCTTCCCAATCTTCTACCAGCACTGTGCATCTAAACAGCTATTACTTGTATAGCACAGCACAGGACACTTTATTGGCAAAATAATTAGATTATGTCCCTGCCCCAAGATCAGTCACCAGGAGACCCACCAACCCCCCATGGACCCAGGAAGTAGTTACCTCTCACAAGGAGGTGGGAGCCCATAGACCAGTTCTTGCCATCCTGGCACAGAAACAGAGATGCCAACAAAAAAGCACCAGGCTGTCACCAAAATCCTTGCAGAGCAAGCCATTTGAGAGGAGAAGAATGAAGTGTTTGCTCTTCTGCTGAATCAGTAAGTTAGTTGCACCAGATTGCACCTGTGCAAAGGTCTATGAAGCAAAGTCTGAGATAAACTGCATGCATTAAGGGGAGGCTAGCATTAGATTTCAAGAGGTGTGTCTGCTTCTACAATCCTTGGCAAAGACAATTATTTGGAACTATTTACAGTAGCTTTAACTCTCAGACACACATAGCCTGAAAACTCTGTCTTTATTGATATTAACCTACTGATAACAGTTCAAGTCTCTGGCGCAGGGTGGGGTAGCTCCAGGGGCTCTTATGGCACCATATGGCAGTAGTGCACCCCATCATGGGGTGAGGATGGGAGGAAAGGAAGAGAGTTCAGCAACAGAACATGTCCAAGTACACTGTACACTACAGAAAAGGGTCTGTGTGAAGGGACTTGTATTCCAGGCTCCAACATCAGGCACCTCATGAGGGCACAGGGAAGGCCAGAAAAGGAAAAGAGCAGGGAGGGAGGGAGGATTGACCCATGGATGGATAGGGGAAACGGAAGGAACCAGGGTAGATAAAAATCAATTATAAAAAAAAAAATCAGATTTTTTAATTTAAATTGGATTTTTTGATAAAATGCTTTTTGAGGAAAAAACTCTCAACATGGAATAGAAATGATAAATTCTAATTCTATAGTTTGAGACAATATATTCATGTAATGTTTAAGAAAACTTTTGTAAAAGAGTTCCAGTAGTTCATGGATTAGGAATCCAATCTTATGGGATTCCAGGGGCTTCTGTATAGATTATTTAGGTTAATCTTTTTATCTACTTAATGGGACTCAGTGCTCAGTCTAGAAGATACCATGAGAGATGTTTAGTTTTGCAGTTCTCAAATTGTGGATTTGTGTCTCCAGAGATAACATGCTTGTTAACAGCAAAAATGTTTTAAGATAAACAACATATAGAGGGGAGAAACAACAGACCTCAACTCTACTGTCCTTCTGAAAAATTGTGTATACAGAGTCGCTTACCTCTCTCTAAAAGTGCAAAGTTTCAAAAAGTTCAACGAATAGAAGATTGTTGGGGGCAGAATAGATCTGGACAAGGAGAAGTCTGGAGATAAATGTGAGAAGGGAGGGACAAGACCCAAGAACCTCTTAAAGCTAACTGGCAAGGTGGTTATAGAAATGTCCTAATTCTGATTCACCGAAGAACATCATGTGAAATCTTAAATAAAAGCCAGGGTCACACTGATCATTAATATCATTGTGAAATGTACATACAGATACCATATATGGAGTTATGTATATATACTGGAAATACCTTGATACCTGATCTAAGAATGCAGGCGTCACCAGCAGAGGGAGAGAAACAAGTTTTCTTTCAGACAAAAGATGTTTATCAATATCTCTGTTGGATGTAAATTAAGCATTGTAAACCAACACAATGATGTCCCTTTATATACAAACGTTTGAAGAAATGTGAAGTCAGCAGCCCACTTGAAAAACAATCCATGGGATGGTTATACCTCCCTTACCCTGCACCTAGGAAGTAAACAGGAAGTGTGTTTACAGACTCTCCTTCAACCTTGGTTGAAGATGCTGCAAAAGTCTTTGGGTGAGAAACTTATTTAGAACACAGGTTAATTAACTACTTAAGTTTAGTCTCTAGAAATCATGTAATTTGTATTTATATGTAACCTTTTGTTCCCAATATCTTTACTGTCTCCTGAATCTGTAGTCCTTGATAATAAACTTACTGTTGTTTTCACTATAAAGATATACAAGTGCTGTGATATTAAGTCAGGTGCTGATCCTAAATTGACTCACACAGGATGGTATGTACACTGTTCCATTGAGGATAGCAGACCTCGTATTTCTGAGAGTCTTCAGTGAATAAGGGCCTGGATACTGCAGTAAATACTTCAAAGGGGCTCAGGGACTGGGATGAACCTATTGTTAACCTGTAAGGCAAAGTAACGATTGGCATAGCCCAGAGGTGTGTGCTTGGGTGGCTAATAGACTAGCGGTATCAGGGAGCTGACAATCAGTTAAGCACAAGCAAATGTCCCTCATGCTAGAGCCAGGGAAGTAACAAGGTGATTCTCAAACCTGGGTACCCGAAGAACCATCAATGTTCTTCATAGCCCAGGCAACAATCGAACTAAGTCCTTTTACCACGTGGGTCTCTCGCATTTCCCCTAAGATTTTATGAATATGCAGGGCGCAACTTCACTTTGCAACAAGCTCCCCCAAGAGTCTTGTTTGTTTTAAAGATCTGAGTTTAGTGCTGATTAAAGATGCCTGCTTACCAACCCTGGAGACTGACTTTAGTATTAACCCACTCCACACAGCACGGGCAGTAAGGCAGGCTTCCACCCCATGCACTGCCAGCATGCCTCCAGCTTGACCTGGAGGAACCCCCAATAAGGGAGTTCCATCTCCTAGACCAGTGATTCCCAAACTGGGATTCGTAAACCCCTGGGGGTTTGCAAAATGTTACAGGGGGTTCTCGGGAAAAAATTCCCTAATGGTGGACAGAGCTGTCCCTAGGCAACCCGAGCAGCCTGGAGCCCCTGGACTTTCAAAAGCTAAGCAGATCAAAGCAAGCATATCTATCACACTGAAGAGATTTAAACTTCAAGACTCCTTATAAGAAATAGAAAGGGAGGTGGATATTTTTTGCTGTTTTTAAAATTAAATAGGTAGCTAGTATTGTTTTTTTAATTATTATGAAGAACGAGTTTAAGCTTTGTTGTAATGTGTGTTGTTTGCCTGGACTGCTCAAGACCTGAATGCTTGTGTAGGAGGAACTCTGAGTTGGCTTCTTAAATAACTTCATGCTATTTCACATCTGATACTCCTTGATGAAACATAGGAGCCTTGTTTTATAACAGGCTTATTCAGAGTGATACAAGCTACGAAAGTGAGATCTTGGAAGAGTGTTGCCATTTTCATAATGTAGTAAAAATACTGTAATGATAATAATAAATAGTGTGTAATAAGCATGTCAAAAATATATTTCCAAGATCACTGCTTTTATCATTTAAACTTAGGTAAAGGAGAAAATCCCTGGAAATATTCATTTTTAAGAGCGAGTTCGTGAGACACAACATTTTAGTGAAAGGGGGTCATAGATTGTTAAAGTTTGGGAACCACTGTCCTAGACCCAGCTAGGCGTTGCCCTCACAAGGGGCCAGTTAGTACAAGAGGGACAAAATAGAGACCTGTCTTCTAGCAACTTGATTGAGACCTACCAATTTGTTTCATAAAAGCTACCAAACAGCCTCAAATGGGGACAACTTTTGGTCCTTAACATCCTTACCCTGGATTTTGGCAACAAAGGCTCCAGATGGTGTGTCTGTGCCACCCCCAAACTCTCCAGCTCATTAAGTCCATCATTATTTTAAATTATCACTTTTGCCAATATCACTGGAAGATACAAATCTCCCTCCCTCCCTCTTGACATTTTCCATTTGGCAAGTAGTTATCCCTATCCTTTCCCCTCCCACCCTACATTTAGAATGGCATTTTAAGATCACTGCTGCTTCATTTTATGTCACTAACAGTCAGGAGAGATTTTACATCAGTGCTAGTTATATGAAGACAAAAGTCACTTCCCTTCTGGTCCTCCCACAAATTCTGGCAGCTACTTGTAGAGAGGGATGTGCATTTCAACAGAATGGGGAATCTTTCTTTTTAAACCTCGGCTGCACTGAGATTTTTTTTAAACTAAGAAGAATACTCTGCATCAAGCTATTCTAAGGCAGGCTGCTCCTGACAGTCCTCTTCAGAGCGATACACACCCACACATAACAGGCAGTAAAAACACAGCGACCCGTGCCTTGCAGCACTCAGGAAATGCTTGGATGCAAAGAACATCCTCTCCCCAAGCCCCTAAACTACTCCAGCAAGTTCAGCGCCCCTTTCCCTGCTGCGGACGGACTGTGGGTGTATCTACACTTCGAGCAGAGCAGTGACTGCAGCGTGCGCGAACGTGCCCAGCCCGAACAGGGTGAGGCTTTAGGGAGGTTTTTACCCACACGTGTATGTGCACAAACACTGCGGAGCTTTTGCTCTGCCTCTTGATTGCTGCCATCCCCGGGGCAGGTAAGAGAGAGAGACCGGATGGGTGCTGCCGGCTCCCCAAACGTACCGGGCCCGGCTGCAGGAGCTCTCACCCCTCAGCAGCCCATGGCCCGGCCCGGCCTCACCTCCGCTCCTCTGGGAGCTCTTCCCAGGCCTCCGGGGCGGCTCCAGGGGCTCCTCGCGGGCCGCGGGCCCGGCAGCGAGTCGGGGAGGAGCAGAGCCGCCATCTTGCCCCGGTTGCTCAGAGGCGGGCGCCTCTTCACCCCTCCCCAGCTCAGCGTCGGCTTGCGTGGCTAACGGGAGAGAACGAGCGCGCGCTCTACGTGGCGTAGTTTTGATTGGCTGGCTGCCCCTGGACGAATAACCAATCAGAGGGCGCTCATTCTCTCGAGGAGTGCTCGCGGGGACACCAGCTGCTGTGCAGCCGGGCCAGCCCTTTAGAAGCCTACTCTGCAGGCAGAACCTCCACCCTGTCCCCCTCCAACATGCTGGCTACGGCATTAGATGTCTGTCCTATAAGCCTGCCCTATGTCAGACATCAGCACCCACCTTCAGAGGAGACAAAAGTTGAGTTGCTGGGGGGTTTCTTTGGTGTTTTTTTTTTAAATTAACAGCACATCATTAAGTGGGATCAAGCCCTTTCAGGCAGTTGATATGAACAGAATATTTTTTATTCCAGATGGCCAGAAGCCTGTACCAATTTCAGAAAGCTAACACTGCCCCTAGTATAGCTGATCAAGTTTCATAATTAAGTATTGCACATTGGTAAGGTGGAGGAGCTAGTTTATGAGATAGAAAAGGTGCTGTTTTGTCAAGTGCCAAATAATTTAATCCCTAAAATTACAAAAAAAAAAGTCTTAAGAACTGTAAAAGAAGACATTACTAAAATTTGACCCAATGCCACTCCATGGAACCTCCCATGCACTATTTCAGGTACCTGAGATTCTTACCACACCTTAGGGATACTATGATCAAAGACAAGCAAGGTTATAACAATGTTTGTGTTTTTCCCTTTTCCTGTACAAGTAAGCAGTAAACATGGGTCATCTCTGTAAATCTCTGGAGAGTGATTCCTCCCTGGGTCAGGATTCTCTTCTCTTGGTAACTTAAAACCAACGTTTATTATTTCCCCCGTCTACATGTACAAGATAAAATAGTTTATAGATAAAAATAATTTGCCTAAGGGTGGGTAGATTCCATTTGGTTTATCATGGATCACAATCATTTCAAACAGGCAGAGGTAAGTGATCTTAACTAAGTCCTATGAAACTGAAATGAGTAATTCAATTACTTAGAAGCAGCCTTTTAAAAAGTTACTTGACTGAAATAACATTTCTTATAAACCCACATCACTTTCAGGACAACTCCTTAGACAAGCAAATTAATGAATATTAAATTCAAAGCAAGTCACATTAGTTCACCACAATTAGCTTACTTTTCAGGCTGAACAATCTAGTGTTAACTGAAGTTATTAGTCCTTTAAGTTACAACATACAATTTCAATACACCATTAAAATTACTACAAGAACAGTTTAATTCCTTGGGAGTGCTTCTGAAAACATCTCACCAATGATGCTGAAGTCTTGGTGGTGTCATCACATTGCAGAAACAGTACTGGAATAAGGAGTTGATTCTTCTCCATGGTGTGTGATGGCTTGTTTACCTTTTGCTTGTTTGGAGATGAAATCAACAGGAGTGTGTTGAATTAGTATCTCAATTCAGAGAGTCTTCCATAGTCTCAATGAAGGTGAAAGACCCCTCTCTTTCAGTGGCTTGGCAGGATCCAAATATCAGCTCCTGTCACTTTTACCGGCTCAACACCTTTATAGGATGGGCCTAGTAGTATCTTCAGTTCATGAATATGCAACCTGCTAACATATACACAGCAAAGTTGTAAATCTTCAACATCCTAGTCATATTGCTTGTCTCTCTGATGGAAAACAGTGCCATTTACAGTCAACTATTTAGTTCATTTGGAGATATTCATCAAGGTTTAATACCTGAATTTGTTCCAAATTGCTCCAAACCCATTTCTATTTAAAATTTGCTCTGCTTTTAAACAGTCTTTTTAAATTTAGGTAATTCTTAAACAGAGTCTAAACTTAAAATGGTCAAAGGCAGCATAGTCTAAATACTTGAATACGTGGTTCTTTTCTCGGAGGTTGGTAAGGAAGTTTAAGCACTGCCAGATACCTAATTAATATAAACATTCTATAGTCAATTAGTTTCTTGTAGTAGTAACCAGTTATAACAAGATCACTTGATTTTATATTCATACATGAATAGTGAGATGTAACAGTGCTATAAGAAAGTTATTGTATCTATATGCAAATATATAATGCAAAGTGTTTGCAAATGACCATCACAAAAGGAGTTTATACCACTTTAGGCATTTAAGGAATTAGAAAGGTTCTAACCACTGTAGTAGAAACCTGTAGAAGGAATCAACATAATTCCCATTTTTACGTATTTCCTTAACATTCAACAGACTTTAGAGTGCCTATTAAAAGAACAAAAAAACCCACACTTTTCAACTAGAGTATGTCTAGCATTCTTTGTGCAAGGTTAAAACTGAGGTGTCTTTCTGGAGAAAGGTGATAAGAGATACTTGGCCTAGCTTTTGTGGCCTTGATAAACCAGGTGCTCATATCCCTTAAAGAGGTATCCTGCTCTTTGAGAAGACACTCCTGTTGGCTATTTTACTTTTAACCAAACAGTTCCCAACACTACTAATCTACAGTAGCTTCACCTACGATTCACAATTAGAGTTCTTAACAAATGCTATCTATGCAAGGCAGTTGTCACATTTGTATTGCTAGGAAGATGTTTAAAACAAGAACTATGTACAGTATTACAGCAAAACAGAAGAGTGGTAAAGGCAAAGTGTTATTTGAAAAGATGGCACCAAAACACTGCTCTTCGGTAGCAAGGTGGACACAGCAATACCAAACTATAGAGCTTCCATATTATAATGAAAATAACTTATTTTTACAGAAGACACTAGTCAGACTCATGGACTTATTTCACGCATAGAACATTTCCAGCTAAAGAGGTAGTGTTGCCTAGTGGACAGCTCTGGTTTCTATTCCCAGATTAGCCAGTAGCCTGCTAGGTGGCCTTGAGCAAGTTACTTCACCTCTAACTGCCTTTGAAAGGGGTTTTGAAATTTACTGATAAAAGCCCTATGTAAGAACTAGGGCTTATTATACACCCTCTCTATAATTACCTCAGATAATATAATCACAGCAGAGAATATCCATTTGATAAATGCTTCAGTAAACTCAACTGTGATAAGGATGGTAGGGCCAGCCTGAATACAAAGGTGCAGCATAATTCATTAACTATCAATTGTTCAAATCAAATTGGTATTTGCAATGGAGGTACTGGTTAGCCAGGGCTGTGGGCAGGTGCCTTGGAAGGTAATGTACCCTTCCTGCTGAGGACTGGTATTATGTGGAGTGCTTTATTTCCTCCTCACATGGCTGTCAATACACTAAAATCCTGACTTGCAACAGCCTGTGCTGCCCCAGCCCTATGCCTTTCCTAAGCAGCCTGTCAATTATGAAGTGGTTTTGCAATATGCACAAAAACCCACAGAGTTGTGCAGAGACAAGACTTTTTACTATTATTTAAGCTAAACAAACAAACAGGCACTGTAGTTATTGAATATGTCACTAGTACATTTCCATTGGTTTCAGAAGGCTAGTTAAAATTTGCAGTCCAAGGTCATCATTCAAACTACTGCCCCACTTAAAAAAAAAAGTCTATACATATTTTGGATGAGCAATTTGTTAGAGATAGGTATCCTGCACAGTAAGCGCTAATGCGATCCAGCCTAGTACCTTCAACAGAAGCCAGTTTGTACACAAGACAGCCCTGCTAACAGGTAAGAAGTTATCTTGCAGGTGGCACTGTTCTTCTATTTGCTTCAGCTGCAGTACTGCTGCTGAGCTTGTAGAATTCTTCTGCTCTACAGAAAGATTGACATCCTCTTCTGCAATTGTTGCTTTATTTCTCAGGCCAGCCTGGAGCGCACACACTTACAGCAAGAACACATATGCAAAATTTGGATGGAGGAGGAAAATAGGAATGAAACTTCTTGCACAGTAGTACAGAAAACTTGTCTAAAGGATAAAAGCAACAGGAAACAGACACCAAGACAAATCTGGAGTTCCAGTGAGCATTTATTGAGCTTAATCAACAAAATCAGGATTTTATCATTCATCTTTTCTGTACTCTGAACTCAGTGAAGATTTTCACATAGTCACAGCCTTCCAACACACATGTACATACAGATATACACATTCCCAAGGAAAAAACTCAGCTCTACTGGACAGTTTGCCAATTAAACAAAAAGCCAATTTTTCCCCTCCCTCCCTTGAATGTTCCAAAATTCTAGTCCACCCTGTTCACTTATCAGTGGAACACAGCCCTTTTAACAGGGGACAAATGGATTATAAACTCATTTGAACTGCAAACAAAATTTTTTTTAAATAAGTTCCAGTTTGTTTCAATAAAGGGAACAGTGACTATTTTTCTCCAGACACCCCTTCCCTACAATTAATGGTTAAAATACAGCAAGCCTGTATCTTAGTATACCCTATCCCTCCCCCCTCCCATTCCCAATTTTGTCTACACAAGAATTTAATAATGCTTCAAATAGGGGAATACTTTAAGTTGTAGAATAGTGAAGGGAGCAAAGCTATAAGGCATACTACCCTCCTCATGTACCCATTTTTCATCTGTCTGACATACTTTTCACTCCAGAGACCATGTATTTGTTGTAAAGAGAAGTCTTGGTTTAAAATTGGACTAAAAGGGTCATGGCATCCAAATATTCTTGGCTTGGACTAATTTTACCAAACTTTTGCAGTGGCAGCAACATTATTCTAGTCCCTGAGAGCAGAGTTCACTCTGTTCCCGTGAACCAATAAGCTCCTTGGCACCGGCAGCATCAAGTCCATTGCCGGCAATGGATAATACACCAATAGAATCGGACTCCTGGCATTAAGAGACAGAAGTTCATATATTTGTAAAAAACTAACTAGAAAAAGGCTTTAAACAGAAAGGCTGAATGATGGTCTCTTCATGCCAGCATGTCGTCACTGATGGAATACAACTATCTGAAGCATTTCTAAATCCTTGGTGCAGACACCCTCCCCCTCCCCACCACTAAAATAAAGAACAAAGTTAGTCAGAATGAGATGATTTGATGCCAACATGTATGCAAGGTCTTTGTGTCGAGCTTTCATGTTCTCACCCAGCTCCATATAAAAACAGACACAAAGCAGAAGGCAAAGGAAAGATGCTCCCATCTCATTCTGGAAATGAAAATATTTACGACCAACCCACCCCCCTCCCCTTGGCGAAACCCTCCAGCTTCAGCAGTGCATTTGTACAATACACTTTGAGAAGCCAGTCTAGATTTTTAGTCACGATTCAACTGGCTACAGACTTGTGCCCCCATTTCACTACCACCTCCTTTCACTTGTGGGATTTAAAGATACAGGGTCTAATATCAGATTTATAGGTTAACAATGTAATTTTTTGCCTTCTTGGGGGAAAAAGATGGAAAAGCATGTAAACGTCTCAATATCCCACTAAGAACTTGACCACAGAGAACAAATGTTTGACCTGGGGATTATTAAAAGCAGGTACTTGCTCTGAAATAATGAATACATGGAAATGTTGGCAAGTAGTCTGTAAAAATAAGGAGCCAGAAGAAACCTGACAGTCAAGTTTTACACACTCCTTGATGAGGGAGAAATAAAGACTAGGATTTGCCTAGTTATTTGGAGCATCTTTCCTTTTGCAAGTTCATGTACGTTTTAGAGATAGCCTATTAGCACCAGAATCAGACCGCTTCCTTCCTCTAGAGAAAGCCACCTAAAAATGGTGCCCCTGATAGTCTAGGTAAGTGCCAATCCTCAGAGGCTGACTTTAATACTTTCAATTTAAAAATTCTGTGCTTCAAGAGGGACCATCAGAACATGGCACCAGGCTAACCTATCACAAATCCAGGCAGAGCACACACTTTTGACTCTCAGCATGGCTATTGTTTTCTCATTGCATGTGCATGCTCTGTCATAAGAATTTTTATTTTCACTTTTCTTTTTATCTTTGTTGCACTAAAATGATCCCTCTTCTGTCTCACTGAAAAAATCATAAGCTGGCTGCAGTACAAGAGCAAGATTTTACTTTTGGTCAAAATTTACTACCCACAAACTCCCTCCCTCCCCCCAAAAGCACCCTAAAACTAGTTTACATTTGGTACCTGCCAACTTGATAAGTGGCTCACAGAGGGCCTGTGACCAAGCTCTTGAGTTTGTACTTTAGTGCAGCTTTTGCTACAGTTATTACACAGTCACTGTAGATATTGGGGGGAGAGGGGCGCACACTTTTCACCTTGAAAGTTGTCACCAGGAGGCACCTGGCTCTATTTCTGATCCTCAAGGAGTTTAATGGATAAATCTGCCTCCCCTGTTCCCTCCCCAAATAACCCAAAACAATTTCACTTTTTATAGTCAAAATGGGGAGAAATTATTAATTCCCATATCCATATTCAGGTAAACAAGCATGGTGTGAGTACAGCATCGGTATATGTGAAGTACAACTGACCAAAAGGGATTGCTTTCATCCAGGTGCCTCCTGACAAACTGTAGTTGAACAGGCTAAAACGAAATTAAAATAAAAAAAAAAAGTTTACTGGTTTTGATTTGTCTCACTCCTTTTGCCTGTAGATCAGGCCAAACATCAAGCATGTTGGGAGGGGCACAATTTAAAGCAACACTATTTGACCATAAAGCATTCTCCAGCAATATACAACGCAGAATGACAGACAGCAATTCATGCCAAAACATAGAAGATGGCAAGCAGCTTTCTGTGGCTTCAGAGTTAACAAGTTAAAGGATTTGCTTTTTCCTGCTCAAATCTATATAAAGGTTTTTTGGGCAGAGTATACACAATGCTGCAGGATGTGAGACACCCAACAGAGCTCCAGAATGATCAGTTTATGCAGTTTAAGTTGGTTTTCTATTGTTTCTTTTAAACCCAAATTCACACCTATGCTCTGCTTAGCTACAATGATAGCAGCTGGATTTCCCTCATGCCAAGGTGGAACACAGGTGTTTGCCCTCAGAGCTTGTAAAGTTCCTGGAATTTTAAGAGGGAAATCAAAGCGTACCTCAAACAAGTTAAGCTATGGATTTTTAGGCTTTTCCAACCCAACAAGTAGTCTTTTCCAAAAAGAGCGGTACAGGACAATATTGCAAGCACCAGAGCAAACCCACCCTGACAAGGGACACTTGTCTAGGCCTGCTCTTCATAGAGGTCAGAGCACTTTTCAGGTGTTTAGTGTTGCAGAAAACTGAGCCCCTCTCACCGTTAGCTGCTCCCATAATCAGTCTAATCCCTTTAGCCCCAGCAACTTTCATTTAAAAAAAAAAAGTTATATATGAACCCAAAACAGAAAAAACATATTTACAAGTTTATACAAGTATACACATCCTATTTTCAATGGGACACTGTGCCAGAGGAAAGAGGGCCATGGTTCTGAAATAAGTCTACATATCAAGTGCTGTAACTACGAATGGAGACTTATGGAAACCAGTCTTTAGTGTTCTGCTAAAGCATATGAACTTTTCATATGGCTCCTGCAAAAGATGATAGGCTGCTCTTTCCTTCTAGAGCTATGATGTTGCACCTAATCAGCCCAGATTTTTAGTTGTTTTTGTTTTAAATACATGTATTTACAGTGTGGGTGAACTGCAGTTGCATATCAACTCCTCCAATTTAAAAAAAAAGTTAAACAAAAGAGGTGTTACATTACTGATAGTTTCGTTTCATCTCACGGCCCTGGGCTTGAATATTGTTGGGGGAGAGCAAGAGAAGGGTTGGAAATTTTTGACCTGGAAAGAAAAAAAGCTGTTGATTCCACGGGCTGTATCTGAAAGGTGATATTCTGAATGGTCTCATAGCATAAGGCACTTTGCACGAATAAGTAACAAGCTGTTTAGCTTAAAAACGGATGAGTAACCAGGGAGAAGTTGAAATGCACTCAGTCAGCTGTTGGAGAATTTGAAATTGCAGACAAACTTCTGTTCATCAAGTTTCTTCTCTTTTCAGGGTTTCTCTTCTTCCCTTGCTGCTGCTGCCCCTGCGCCCCCCAAAAGAAAAAAATTTAAAACCAGCAGTTTAGTGCAACTAATGTTCAATCAGCACACAGTGCAAACAAGTGAAAAAAACAAAAGTATTCCTTCTTTTATCTTCTTTCTTCCTTGCTGCCAAATTTAAAAAGAAAAGAAAATATGTCTGAGCTCTTTAGTCTTCATAGTTCCAAAATGAAAAGAAGATGAAAAACCCAAAAAGAGAAGGATATCCCCAAAGAAACAATGTGTCACAGATCTGGATCAAGGGGCTTCAGCTTCTGGTGTTTGTAATCAAAGCCTAAAAAAAACCAAAGATCCTGCAGTTAGTTCTCTCTAAAATTGTTTTCAAAATCAAAGAAGAATACACAAAAAGGTAATTCAGTTCTATGATTTAGCAGCTTTGCTAAAGCTAACTAAAGTTCTGGTCACTTTGCTTGATCAGCTACACAAGCCTAACATTCCCTACTAAGTGAAAGGATATAGCATGGTATATGTTGATGACTGCTTTTATAGCAAACATAAGCGTGCCGAATAAAGTAACAAAAACGGGAAGCTGCCACTCAAACTGGTTGATAGAAAGGAAACACCCAAAAGATGAGAGCATGGAAAAAAGGAACTTTCCTTTAAAAAATAAGAAGCCATCATTTGATTAAGCGGCTAAGCTCTTTAATCAAAGATTTCAGAACAATTTGTTTACAACTCTGAAAGCCTCCTGTACCTCAAGCACTCAAATCACAAGCGCAGGCTACATTTCCATGCCTCAGACTACCCACAATACAGGCTTTCTGCTGTCAGTGGCTCTCAATGACAGCTCTCAGAGGTATGCTAGCACCATTCTGCTGTCTGAAGGCATTCTAAAACTTGTTTTAACCAATTCCTGTACACTAAATCTTTAGTTAAGGTATTACAATTAGTCACCACCTTTTTCCTTCAAAAAGGAGGCTGCTCCACCAGCCACACAATGGGTATAAGTTAGCCTGTCTTGACCAGAATTATTAGTTTCTCCTTCAATATTTCCAGTGAGGAAACAAATGGTTATTTTTTCCTTGGAATAGTTTTATGAAGTTAAATAGTCTCCTCCTATATCTAGTTTCACAGTGCAGCTCTTTCTAGAATAAATAGATTATGCATTGTTTCAGAGATCCATTAAGATTCTTGATCAATGTTTTGGTTCCTGCTTCGAGAAACTAAAGAATTTACTTTCTCCTTTTCTATCATCTATAGGGAAGATAGTACAATGACTGAGGATGGAGTCAAGTGTCCACAAAGTCTCTGGAGGTCTACACTGCTGAATTATTGCCTCAGGGTACGTTAACTAGCACTACAATTCCAAACAAACATGAGGGATTTACCTCATCAACTGCAAACATTTTTGCTGGGTAGGCTGAAGCATAAGCAGGAGAATCTCACTTTGTGGTGCTAGGAAGTCAGACTAGCATTTTGGGGTTGTTTTTTTGTTTTGTTTTTTTTTAAAGCCATTTCAGAGAGACATCTAGTGGCAACCAAGGTGAATTACAGAAATAAACCATCCTCAACCTACACAGCTTTTCTCTCTTTCAAGAAGCCTACATAAGCAAATACAGCATTTCCAATAGATCAGTAAATGGGAAGACTGTAGGCTTCTGGGAGCCTGAATCTGTTCATTTTAACAGGCGAAGTGCTCGGCTCACTGTTGCCCAAACAGAATGCATCTTTCCTCAGCATTCCCCACTTTATCGCAGAAATCACCCATCCTTCCTATACTCTTATTACTCCATAACCCAAGGATCATCTTTGGCATTTCCCTTGCCTAATACATCCCAGACAACGTTCAAATCCTGCCATTTCTTCATTCATAACATTGCTAAAACTCTAGTTCAGGCCTTCATTTTCCATCTTGCCTACTCTAACCTCCTCCTCTTTGACCTCATTAATACTAGGGATGTAAATATCTGTTAAAAAAAAGTGAGCTGGTTAAAACAATTATATAATTTAAACAGTTAACCGAGGTTGCTCGGGCCCAGCCAGTGCCAAGGCCCTGCCAGTGTGGCGCAGGTTGGGGTCCCTTCCGCCAGCCCGGCACTACTGGGGCTGGGGTTCCTCTGGCTGGTGTGGGCCACCAGGGTTAACGGTTAAGGTTAGTTAAGCATTAGACTTACCGTTACCGGTTAACTGGTTAACCTTTAACACCCCTAATACATACATGCATTGCTCCTCCCAAATCCATTCAAAACAGCTGCTCAGACATTTTTCTTACCCATCACACTCCCTTTGTATGAAATGGAGTACCAGCACAAGGGCTCAAAGTTAACACTTTGTCCTCACACTCAAGGCCCTTCACAACTCTGCCCCTCCCTACTCATTTACATCACCTTATTGCATCAGCTTTTCAACTTCCTCCACTCCAGTAATGCTAGTCTCATCCACTTGTTTCTCAGCTTCTCCTACAGCCATTTCCACACTTTCTTTCTTGCTGAACCTCATGCATGCAACAGCCTTCTCCAATTGATCCGTAAGGCCATTACCTGATCCCTCACCACCCACCTCTACTGTAACCCCTATAAGGAGTCAGTTAACCAATAGCAGCTGTGTCAGTTGGGAAGAGCCAGTTTCTAGAAAAAAACTGAACTCAATAGCTAGTCTATACAACGAGGTGTATTTACTTTCATCCCCTCATCCCTTGTGACACACTCCCTTGTTAGCTCTTTCGAGCAGAGACTGTCTTACTGTATTGCCTATACCAGTGGTTTTCACCCTGTGGTCCACAGACGTCTGGGGGTTCGCAGACTTTATCTAAGATTTCCAAAGGGGTCTGCACCTCCATTTGAAATTCTGAAATTTAAAAAAGTGGCCTGTACAAAGCCTAATACAATTGTATCTTGATCAGGGCCTTTGGGTGTTACCAATACTAATGAATCAATAAGGATAAGAGTCCAAAATCCAGCAGAGAGCCATGTTTATTGCCTCTTCCCTTCTCAGAGTTTCTTGTAACCAGGCAAACTCTTTTCTTACCTTGAAAACACACAAAAGTTGGCAACTCTCAAGTGAGGAAAAGTCTGCTTCATACAATAAATTAATCGTAAGCATGCTATGCTCATTCATTAATTAGTTCATCCATTGAGTTCACAGCACCTGTTCGTGCATTTTGGCACAGCATTACTGAACGAGGGGGTATGCAGGAGAATGAGAGTTCAGATACCTGTTTAGGTCAGAACAGCTAGTCTGAAGGTTAGCTCCTTATTTACTGCAGCTCACCCAGAAGAGCTAACCATGCAGAGTGGAATGGACAAAACAAATTAAAGGAGAAGCAATGGTAAGAAAAGTGAAGTGGAGTGAGCCATACAAATCAACTTGTTCTATCTGCCTCAATTTCTCGACTGCCACACACCTAGCCTTCAATTCAGTGGCTTTCTGAACAATCACATACGCACATGGTTAAGGTTTCTCATCATCTACAGGTTCAGTGTGGTATTCTGCCACATACAGGCTCTTGTCAATGTTGCTTGGGATGGGTTTAATTTCAGTTCCCAACTGCTCCTCAATACTTTTCAGGTTGAATCGATCATCATAGGTGATCAAGTTGATGGCCAGGCCCAGGTGACCAAAGCGACCTTCACAAAAAAAAAGAAAGAAATGACAGTTTTATCACACAAGTCTGGAGGTTGTCACATGATCAGATTACATGTGATCATGCAGTAATAAAAAAGGTAGTTTCAAACAAGACTGACCAATCCAAACCCTCAAGCACATCAGTACAGTAGCTATTTCAAGTTTCACATTCCCATTTATTGCTGTAGAAAAGAAAAGAGGGGAAAAAAAAAAAGACATTTCTGCTCCCCACAGGAGAAAAACAATGTTAAAATACACCAATTAACTCTATAGATTTCTGAACAGTCTCCTTTCAGGCTATTGTCCTCTGTCTAGTGTCTGTCCAATGACAAAATTCTATTGTAAAGTTAAGCCAATAATTGTATGCAATGTTTGGCTTTTTTTTGTTTTTTGTTTTTTTTTTTTTAAGGGGGGCGTGCAAAATTCAGTGTTTTCTATTCTCCCTCACCCGATAACTCAAACACAACTGAATTCAAACTTTACAGATTAAGTCCTCTCTGATGTGCCTTTGCTAGCTAGGAATGAATAATTTTAAGTTTCAATCCACAGACATCTGACAAAAATCTTTGGAGTATACACAGGAAAAAAAAAGTGTCATGGCTACAAGCGTGTGTTTACCAGAGGTTAATAACTGAACTACATCATTTTGCCTCTCCCCCCTTAGCTTTCCTTTCTTTCTATTCTCTTTAAACTTCCTTCTCACCACAACCCCAAAAAACATTCAGCTTCTCCCCCAAAAACAAAAAAGTTGGTAAGTCTATATATGTAACTATTCATACTAAGTTATGGTTGTGTTTAAACTGTTTTGAAAAAAGGAAAATGTACATTAATATTGTTGATCCTTTATTAAGATTTATATACACAGTGTCAAGACATTCATCGTAAATGTCTTATTGTTAATGACCCAAAGTATCAACAAAAATCTTCTCTCCCACTCCCCGCAGAAAAAAAGTATGTGTTTAAAATGCACATGCACACAGCTATTTGAGTAGTTTTCTTAGATTGCCAAGAGAAGGAACCTGTCAGCCTTAGGAGGGTGAATATATATTTTGATTAAAATATTCTAAAGTTAACAGATATTTGGGCCAATTACAATACCGTAACCATTTAATCCTGTTTTGTATCATGCTTCAACGCACCTTGAAATAGAAAGTCTTTACACAGCTTTTCCCTTGGTGAAATGGGAATTAAGTTTGTCTTTCTACAGGCCAAATGAAAACAACCCACCAACTCATTTCAAGCCATTTTAGAGATACCCACAATGTTTCAGAATAAAAAGCAGAAGTAAATTTATTAACACAGCTTCCCTGAAGAACACTTCCTTTCCCTCACCTGATCTGCCAATACGATGGAGATACGTCTCTGCCAGCTTTGGAAAATCAAAGTTTATCACCACATTCACAGCTTGGATATCAATACCTCGGGTAAACAGATCTGAAACAGAATTCCATTTAATTAACGGATTTTATTTCACCAAAAACACCACACTAGCTGGAATGGGAGAGTACAACAGGAGCTAGGGGAAAAAAAAGTCTACCCAGGATGGAGAGGCTACTTGAGCATGATCAAATACCCTTAAAACATCGTTAGTATATTTAAGAAACTGGATGGTGAACCTCTCCTGCGAGAGCTGCTTATTTTGTATTTAATTATTGTTTTAAAAATCTTCCCCTCACCCATTTTGGGCATGGATAACATTGTGAAGAACGATCAAGACACGAGCTTTCCAGACGTGGTATTGAAGATCCTTCATATGAACAACTCCTCTAGCATTTTGCCTACTTCTGAACATCCATTTCACAACACCCTTTTTCCCCTTGAAGGGAAAATACACCATTTTCAATCGAGTCTCTAAAGGCCTATACAACTTGTTTTCCAGCTAATTTAACTATTTTGCCTTACTTCTGGTGCATTTTAGAGAAGTTAAGTCACTATTCTTAGAATACAAGCTTCCAATCATGTACTGAATTGATGAAGTCAGCAACACCACTTGTCAGCAACTACCGCAGTGGGGGAATCCTGACAATAGACTGAATGAAGGCAGGACTGCACAGTTTCACACAGTTCTTTAAGTGTTTGTTTAAAACAGAACACTAATTTTTTTTCCAAAATATGAATCAATTTACCTTAATTTTATCTAAAAAACCCACAAATGTAACAGAACAAAGTTAGTGCAGACAGAGTACCTACATACTTTTTCAACTAATTAATATTTTACATGTATAAATATTAAAAATACTAAGATTGTGGCAAAAGCTAAATTACAAGAAGGATTCATAGGCAAGTTTGATCCTCAATAGTTGACACAATAGTGTGTAAAAGTAAGCTATACTGCTCTATGTAGAAATTACTTTAGTATCAAGTTTGTCATGCACTCTGGTGGTAGTTATCCTTTCAAAAACTAACCACCACTTTATGATGAAGCAAGGTAATGACGGCTACCTACAACATATGGGGATGCTCTGCAGCATACTAGGAGCTTGGCCAGACTACGTAACTAATAAAGTAAGAGGCCCTAAAGGAAGATGCTACAGTTATTATAAAAGGTTAAACAAGTTTTTTTTGTTATGCTTCAGCTGCTCCAAAAATTATCCTATGTAAAGTACATAACTGCCTTAAAAGCACTTCATGTGTTAAACGCAAAACTAATCAAAGGGTAGTCTTCTAAATTACTCTTACACAATCATTTAGGTGGAACATGAGTAAAACTCAGCATAAACATGAAGGACGCTACATGGTTCACGATAATATGCAAATAATGAATGCCTCAAAAACATTCCAAGTCAGTGTTGGAGGAGGAGGGCAGGAGAATTTAACATTTGCCTTTTGTCCTTATTTTGTCACAGTTTGCATATATATGCCTGAAATCTCCTGTTAAGAGTTCTCTCTCAATCTTACTGTAATATTTAAATAATAATGTTACATAAAGATACAAATTGATCGTTTAATAATTTGTTAAAATAAGCACCTAGGAGGAGGAAAAAAAACCAAAAACAAAACAGTGTTATAAGAAATAGCCAGCATGGATTAGTCAACAAATCATGTCAAACAAATCTAATTCTTTGTCTGGGTTACTCGCCTTGATTTTAATAAGGCTTTTGATACAGTTCCACATGATTCTCATAAGCAAATTAAGAAAACATGGTCTAGATTGAATTACTATGAGGGTGTGCATAACTGGTTGAAAGATCGTACTCAAAGAGTAGTTCAATGGTTCACTGTCCAACTTGGACAATCTAATGTGGTCCCAAAGGGAGTCAGTCCTAGGCTGGTACTATTCAGTAGTTTCATTAAAAACTTGGGTAATGGCGAGGAGAGTAAGCTTATAAAATTTGCAAATGATGTCAAGCTCAGAGGGGTTGCAAGCACTTTGGAGAACATGATTAGAATTCAACATGATCTTGACAAATGGGAGAATTGGTCTAAAATCAAAAAGATTAAATTCAATAAAGATAAACGTGAAGTTGTACATTTAGGAAGGAAACATCAAACGCACAACTACAAAATACAGAATAACTGGGTAGGGGATAGTACTGCTGAAGATGATCAGGGAGTTATAGTGGATCACAAATTGAATGAGTCAACAACGTGATGCAGTTGTGAAAAAGGCTAAGAATCTGGAGTGTGTTAACAGGGGAGCCCCGTATTAAGACATGGGAGGCAATTGTCCTGCTCTGCTTGGCACTGCTGAGGCCTCAGCTGGAGATAAGCATCCAATTCTGGAGACCAAACTTTAGGAGAGATGTGGACAAACTGAAGAGAGTCCAGAGGACAGCAACAAAAGTGATGAATGGTTTAGGAAAAAAACAACAACTGACTTTTAAGGAAACGTTAACACAACTAAACATGTTTAACCCTGATAAAAGAAGTCCTCACTCAGACTTCACAACTGTCTTGAACTACGTTAAGGGCTGTTATAAAGAGGACAGTGATCAACTCTTCTCCACATCCACTGAAGACAGGACAAGTAATAATAGGCTTAATCTGCAGCAAGGGAGATTTAGGTTAGGTATCAGGAAAAACGTTCTAACTACAAAGGAAGTTAAGCTCTGGGAATAGACTCCGGCATTCCCTTCACTGAAGAGTTTTAAGAACAGGCTGGAGAAACACCTGTCAGAGATGGTCTAGGTTTACTTGGTCCTGGCTCAGCACTAGGAGGCTGGACTACATGACCTCTCAAGGTCCCTTCCAGCCTGACATTTCTAATAGTCTTGAAAGACTCTGATCACTGAAGGCAAGTATTAGTTTTCTTCATTATGATAAAAAGCAGGTGAATTGTGTATATAGTCTGGTTCCAGTTGCAACCTCTAGAAGTCAGACAGTGTTTTTACTACTAAAACTAAAACAAAAATTAAAGAAAGGAAACACTTACCAGTGCAAACAAGATTCCGGCATAAGCCATTTCTGAAATCGTGGAACACACGATTACGATGTTCCTGGTAAAGCAGAAAAAATATTAGCAGCTTTTACAAATGGAAACATGGATCCTATTACTCCTCTCCCCCACGAGCTGAAATAAACACTGGAACATGCAAAACTGAACACACTCTTCAATAATAATACTGAGCACTTCTTGTGCTTTCATCCTTTTTATAAAGTGCTTCACAAAAAAAAAAAAAAAAGAGGCTTTTGGTACAACTTTTGGGTATAGATATTTAACTAAACTGGTCAGAAACTAATGCAGATTAATTGATGCAATCCCCCTGGATGGACAATCTGTTTAAGAGTGCCTCTTAAAGTACATGAATATAAAGCACTAACAGAAGAGTGTCTATACAAAGGGCTTGTATGAATTTAAATTACATTGGCTTCTCTACTGAAAAGCTACACAAAAAATTGTATTTACAGAAGGCCTGAAGCAGACAGATTAAGTGATTTGCCTGAAGTCACAATAAATCAATTGGGATTAGAAATCAGGTCTCCTAGTAGTACACTCAGATTACAGAAGTCCTAAAGAAAATCTAAAATTTGCAAAGTTACTTATTTTCATTCCAGATATTTTGACTATCAAGTCTTTTTCAAGACAATGGGTTATTTGTTGAGTAAAAATATTCAATTTACTTTATTGCTTAGAGATTCAGAATTTGTGTTATAAATCAATGTATGAAGAAAAAACAGTCTCTTTCTGCTAACTCAAGTCTTCACTCACTACTCTTATTTTTACATATCAATAACCAAGGCACCACCTTGGCAGCACTGAAAAAAAAAATTCAAGTAGTATTAATCTTAGGCAACCAGTTTAAATAAACTATAGGCCTGAGATGCATAAACAAATATGCACTGCGTTGTGCTGTGAAGATCAGTTAGTCGGAAGTCTGATTTGTGCCACCAACAACCAACTTTTTATTCTGATTTCAATGAACAATCAATATTGAGAGCAGCCAGAAAGCACCATATAAATTTGTTTACAGCCCAGGGAGTATTTGGATTATTTGTCTTACCAAGAAGTAGCAGCAGAAAAATTCTAACATACATTTGTTTTTTATAAATTGGAATCAAGGTTTCAAAATGAAATTTAGTTACCAATGGCATCTGAACCTACCACCAATTTTTGATAGTTTGGTGAGACGTGACATTTAATATTAGTAACAATATCATGTGACTGAGTTGCTGTGCCAAGAAATATGATCAAGTTTTCTTTAACTAAACTAGCTCCCATCTTGAGATGACGTCAATGTTAAACAGTACAACACTTTTAAGTTACAGTTCTTGAAGGACTAGCAAATCTGGACTAAACATTAAAATTCTAATTCACACCTGTATTAAGTTATCATCAGTTGCTTTCAAACTAACTGGTATAGCTTCAGACTCACCTGCCTCATTTTAGCATGGATATAGAAGCAGGAATAGCCCAGCTGGGAGATCTTCTTGGCTAGCAGTTCAACCCGTTGTGAGGAGTTGCAGAAAATGATTGACTGGTTAATCTGGAGCTGGAGAGAGAGAGAGAGAGGTGTTAAACAGCTGCAGCATTTTACTTACAAAGCTTTGAAACCTGAGGAGAATGCATCCTTTTCAGGAATGCAAAACATGCATCTGGGATTCCAGCTAGAAGAAGTCACTCACTCTTCTGGCTGCAAAGAGAAGATAAGGACAGTTCTCTCATCAGGAGGTCTGCAGTTTAATAGTACAGCAAGAGAATATGCATTTTCAGAAAAGATCCTGGGCTTCAAATTTCAAAGCTACAGCATGAAAGTAAGTAGTCCAAGATGTCCACTGTTCATTTAAAGAAAGCCATTTTTTAAACAAAAACACTAGGTTAAGGAAAATCTCTTTTCTTGATAGAATGGATCTCTCTGCCATTAAGTTATGTTCTGATGGATAAATGAAGTGGATCAGACTGGTGTTCTAGTTGTATCACACTGCCCAGTAGCATACTTACCCTGGAGAATAGCGTATTGAGGCAGTGTACTTTCTGCCGCTCAGTTACATAGGCATAGTACTGGGTAACTCCCTTCAAGGTCAATTCCTCCATCAGGTTAATCTCATAGGGTTTCTGCAAATGGGAATTCTGAAACAGAGGCATTTCAAATTAAATTAAAGTAGAAAAGACATGCCTGTCTACTCACAAAAATCAAGTATTTTCTTACCTAACCTACTATCCTAATATTTGAGACGCATCAAATACACAAAGATGCATCACCTGTCAACATAGTTATGCTAGCACAACCACGATAAAGCCAAACAGCAGCGTGCATCCCAAGACCGCAGTTGCAGAGATTATTTTCCTCTTATTAATATTGACTATGTACAATGTATGTTTATTTAATATTCCCATTTAATGTTTTTTAGGATACAAAACTAAATCCAGAGTGCAACTTAGAATACCCATGCATAAATCACATTGGAGATGGGAGGGGGGGGAGATGAGACAGTTTACATGATGCACATTTACCTATGTGCATGAGGGAAAAGTCTCCACACATCCGTGCACTCCATACCCAAATGGGCATCAAGAGACAACTTACCATGAACTTCTGTACACTAAGAGGGAAAGTGGCTGAGTAGAGCAAAATCTGCCTGTTTTTAGGTAGCGTAAGAATAATGTCCTCCATTATTTGAACAAAATCCTGAGACAGTAATTTATCTGCCTGCAATGAGAAGGAAAAACTATATCTCACACATACACCAAATTCCGGATATTTTTTATTAATGTTTAGTTATATTTAATGTTCTAACTTATGTTCTCAACTTGTGGGGTAGAAAGCTTGCTTTGAGTATAATGCTTCATGGACGGCTTTTTATTTACCTACTAGGGAAAAGCTTCACTTCAACTGCAAACACTGAGAAATGCAATTTATCCTGCCTCACTTCCAACTCTTCAAATTTAAGAGCTATACCAGACTGAAGAAGGAAGAGCAGAAGAGATTTCCCATTCCTCAACTGGAATTCATAGATTTTAAGGCCAGCAGGAACCCTTGCAATCATCTAGTTGGACCTCAACTCAGGCCACAGAACTTCCACAAAATAATTCCTAGACACACACACAGGGAGAGAGAGCGCGCGCGCAATGGACTCTTCAATCTAGCAGAAAAAGGTAGAACATGATTCAGTGGCTGGAAGTGGAAGATAGACAAATTCAGACTGAAAATTATGCATAATGTTTTTAATGGTGAAAATAATTAACAATTTCAACAGTTTACCAAAGGTTGTGGTGGATTTTTTAAATCAAGATCAGATGTTTTTTAAAAAGATATGCTCTAGGAATTATTTTGGGGAAGTTTTATGGCATGTGTTGTACAGGAGGTAAGCCCCCTTGGAAACTATGAATCTACTAGATCTTTGTATATCAGTTTATACTGAGAGGTTTGTATTACAGTCATTTTAAATGGAAGAGTAAGAGCTACCCCTTTCAGAAGAGATTGTTAACCTAATGCTCAGTGGTCCTACAAAATAAGGGGAAAGCAAACTTTCCCTATCAGTTTGCTTCTATCAGTCTCTGAGAAAAGTACATGTTGAAAACTCTTCCCTCCCAAACGACTCCCCCGCCCCCCAAAATAAAAATGCAGAAATGGATCAATCTCAGCTTTATGGTGTCTACAGAAAGTCTGACCATTTTAATGGCCAGCAATGCTCAATGAGCAGGCCTGCAGAGATATGTCATTGTTATAGCTTCCTGTTAAATATCTTTCCATGTTTTGCAGATCATTATGACAGCAACTTGCCTCATCCAGTACTATCATCTGGACGTGTTCAACCTTTGCTACTCCTTTCTTGATGAGATCCAGAATTCTCCCAGGGGTAGCTATCACCACATGCACTGTAAATTTTAAAAGAAAATACAGTTAGGTGAATTTTTGCTTGGATAAGAAACAGTACAAATACACAACATTGGCTTAGTGTAATTGTCAGCCAAGCCAACTTTAAGGGCTTGTTTGTACAAAGTTTGTGGAAAATTGGGGTGTAAATCTACCTCAAGGTAGCCTGACACGTACTAATCATCTACATGGACCCCGTTCCCGCTCACTCTAAGTTCTGTAGTATGCTCAGAGGTCTTCCTGTTTCAAAACTGTGTAGATCAAAGTGCACTATAGAACCTATAGTCCACCTGGACAGTTAGCACACAGCGTATTTACACCCCCGTTTCCTGCAAACTGGAAGCTCGCAAAGACCAGTCCTTAGAGATGAATGTAGAATGGATGCATAAAATCTCAGCCTGGCTCATAAAAGGCCAATGCTAGGACAACAACAACTGAAAGGGAGAGAGATTTTAGTGCTAGGCTTTCCAGTACTGTGCAAGCCACTAAAGAGCAGCAATCTTAATTGGGAAGTGTCCTAACCTGTATCATCAAGCCTCATTATGTCATCACGCAGATTGGTTCCTCCTGTTGTTGCCATCACTTTGGCACCTCCCATGTGTTTGCTAACCTGGATACAGATCTGACTGACCTGCAATGCTAGTTCTCGAGTGGGAACAATCACCATTGCTGAAAGAGAAGATACAGAAAATCCTCAGCATAGAGGATGCATTTTATCTTTTAATACTACCTTCCTCCCAGTTAAAAAAGGCATTAAAGAATGATTATCCTAATGAACACATGCACTCTAACTCTATGATAGCTAAACTTTAGCAGGTTTAAGGAGGTCTATGAAAATTCTTAATGACTTGTCATGAAGAATACCCATGCAGTTCCCATGACAAGGAAATATCACTGTGTTGAAGCACTGGCATTCCTTGCATGCTATTAAATAGTGCCAGCCACAACTTGTACCCCAGCCACCTGTATACCCCAGCCACCTGTACACCACACTTCTTTTCAGGGCATATAAGCAAGGATGAGGAGAAATTTATAGTAGTTGAGATTTTCAAAGCAGTGTTGGGGATTAATTTTAATTGAAAGTATGTCCAAATCCCCAGGTTGCTTTGAAAAATTCAGCCACCAATTTTAAGTATAAATCTGCAGGCCATCAAGCTACACAGATGCCTACAATCTTCAAATATCTCATCCCACCAATACTGGCGTGCAGCAGCCAGGCTACTCATGTTACTTCGTAGATGGAGCTTCATGTAAACCTGTCTTCAGCTCACCTTGTATATTGTCCTTCTTTAAGTCTAGCCGTTCAAGTAAGGGAATGAGGTAGGCTCCGCTCTTGCCCGTTCCATTTTTAGCTCTAGCCAAGATATCCCTACCAGACAAAGCAATGGGAATACTCTCCTCCTGAAAAGCAAGCACAGGACAATGCAACAGTAAAACAACCTCAACTACAGCTTTTTTCTTTTTTTTAAATTTTTATATATATAGGCCCTGTTTAACACTGACCCCGATAAAGGACAGGAGAACTTGCCAATGCAACACTGAGTTATAAGACCCTATATATGAAAGTACACCAGCCTCATCACAAAGACAGACTGATCAAGCAAAAGCTTTTCAGCATCCCACTTGTGAGAAAACTGCTCCCAGTATCCCATTTATCAATGCCCCACTAGTCTAGCCTGGTCATAGGCAGACTAAATGGAACAGCTATCACAGGAATGATCCTAATGTGCAGGGTGTACACATATTAGGTACAGCGAAGGAGATGGGGGAGAGGTGCTATCAAACTATCCCATGGGAAGAGAAGGGCTCTCCAACCTAATCCCCATTCCAGACACCAATTAGACCCAAAAAAGGTCTAGGTAGGAAGTAAGGAAAACTGTCTGCGTGACTTCAAGACCGTGTATATATTTTAACATTACACTGTGAAAACAGAGGGTTTTATTATCTATGGAGCCAGCTCCGGACTCAAAAACCAGAAGTATTTTTCTTTCTGCTGTTCAGTAAAAAGTATAAAACCATTCCTTAAGACTTAGAGCCTGGGTGAAGATAAGTGTTCAGAATGCCTTGTATCATATTCCCCATGATGAGGTGAAACAGCAAACTGTGTGTACTTTAATCCTTCTCCAGTGCTCAATTTAAAAAAAAAAAAATAGAAAATAATTTGCAGATCACAAAACAAGAGAAACATCAGAACAAGAGAGTGAGAGGACTTTACTGGGGGCTTGTACTAGCTTCTATTGAAGTGCATCTCAGTCACCTTTTGTCCCACCTCTGTTGAGAGGTTTGTGATTAGACTGGCACAGAATTGCAACTAAGGGGTGAGATGAACTGCAGTAAGATTCTACAGAGATTTTTTTGTGATGACAACCTCTGTGGTGCTTAGATGGACTCAGAGCTATTAAGTTTGTCCATAACAGTGAACAGAGAAGATTGCTGACGTCCATGAGACTACTTACACACTGGAATTATCTTAGCCAATTGGGGCCTACAACCCCCAAACCTCTCTATGATGAGCAGAAGAATATGTCAAGCCTTTAAAAGGTAAAAAAAGCCTAATTTTTATGTTACTAGGTATTTTTTAGTTAAGTATGAAGTGAGTTTCTCAGAAATTATACTGTCAAAGCCTTAGTGTCAAAACCTCAAGGATGCCCAAAAACTTCAAAATGACTGACAGATATCTAAGATAAAGCAATCAGCATGTGGCACAAAGAATCTGCTCTGTACTAACCTGAATAGGAGATGGTTTTTCCCAGCCCATTTCAAAAATTCCCATCAGCAACTCCCGTTTCAGACAGTAATCTTCAAACTCATTTCCTTTTGTGGAGGTCACATCCTGAGTAGTTAAGAAAGTAGAACAGTAAGACCAGTTCATACAAATTATCCCCATAAACTGGTCCAACAGAATAATCCAGGCCAAAGACCAGGCAAAATGGAGTAATAAGTCCTTTCCAACCATCCATCATACAGCAGTTCACAAAAATCTGTGTAGTGCAACCACGGATAATTAGGTAGTATTGGTTACTGGGGACCAAGCAAAGTAAACTGCATACACGCTTAAAACTTTGTATCTGTTTTGCAGTAAAAGCACTAATAACCTTCATCCTGTAGTATTCTTAAAGTAAAAATATATCCTGGAGTTTCAACATACTTGAGAGAGAAGGGAAACATATTTGCCAAGTAGCTCTAAGAATGTATAATACTATCTACTTCTAATTAAGTTTAAAAATAGATCAGAAATGAATTCTCTCACTGTTAGCACACTGTCACTGCAACTTATCTTACATCCTCAACCCCATGCTTACAGTTACCTTTAAAACATCCTTACCGAAGTTTTGATTCTCAGATCTTTTGGAGGGAGTTTTAAAGTCTTCTTCCAGTCATCACCAGGTCTGCAATGTGAAGGCACTAGTTAATATCCCTAAATAATTCTAGTCTGTTTTAGTAACAATTAGTACTCTGCACAAACTAACACAAAACCTTAACCTGCCTGAGAGGTTATTTCCCCAGTTTTACAGATGTGGAAACTGAAGTACAGACATTAAACCATTTACCCAAGGCAAGGAGGACCATGATAAAACAAGAATTAGAACTCAGAAGTCCCTGAATTCCCAAAACTCGGAGCATTATACTTCTCTCTAAACAGCATCCACTTAAATAGTGCAATGTAGTAAATGTGCCAAAGAACCTGGCCTAATTATTTCACCCAGAAATGCTGCTCTTATCTTAGACAACTTTAAGAGAAGAGTCTCTCAAGCACTGATTATCTACTCACTCTAACCATTAGCAAATATGGTCAACAACTTTTCACCTCATCAAGTTCCCCTCACTATTTCAGAGCCAAACATGACAAGTAACATTAGCCAACCTTACCTTTGGAAAAAATAGGATTATAAGAAACTGTCATATGATAACAAAGCACTGGTCCATCATAACCTGTATCTGCTCCCAATAGTGTCAAGTGCTCATAGCTAATGTCTTGAAAGACAGTAAGAACCTACAATTCATTTGTCTAATTTGTACAATGCTAAACCATGAGGGGGGAAAAAGGAGAAGAGTTTTCTTCCCACTCCCAGCTGATAATCAGTTCACCATGTTCTAATAGGCAGACTCTCAGCAACACAAGATTTTTGACTATTTAAACCAAAACTATATGTTGGACCGCTTTTATGAATTGCATTCTTTTCATCTGAGATGCAGTTTCTTCAAAATTACTAAAGCAGTTAAAGCATAAATATGTTTATAGTTTTCATTCATGCACTACAGAAGAAAATAATCCATACAGAAGTGTCTAGTTCTTATAACAGACCAAAACTCGGAAACTGGAGGAAAGAACTGTCCAAATCCAGTTTCAATTCCCAAATCCACATTTTATAATGCGTTTTCAGAAATTCCTAAGTTGGGGAGAGGGAGTGAGAGAGTTTAGTGTTGCACTTGTTCCAGGTACACTTCATTCAAACCTGCACAGGTATCAAAACTGAGGGATCAGACATTTTTTAAATCATGTTTTGTAAATCACCCCCCATGAAAGAAAAGGAGTGGTTTAGGTCAAATAAAAAACTGGTATTCCCAGTTTTAAAATATTTAGCTCTAGTTCTAGCATTTACTGAGAAATATCTACTAAATGTCATGTAACTGAACTGTGTGTATGTTGTATGGGTGGGGTGGGGGACAGAGACACAAGACAATACTCAGAACAAAGTGACTTTAAGGTCCATTATGTCACAACTTGCCACTTGTATTAAGCTATGGTCATATACACGTCTATTAAACTACAATAGACTCCACATCTTCCCCTCATCCCTAGCATCGATCCTGAACAAGTGATCAGGATGAGGTGGTGTTTCTTAGGGGAAAAGCCATCAAGAAAATAAATTAAGGTAGGCCATCAACCTATGCTTTTCATTAGTATACAACTTGAGAAAATGCCTTAACTATTAATTCTCACAACTGATAAATAACCAGAATCTGTCAGAGAATGTCTATTAATTTCACATTTCTGAATTATCAGTAGTTCATATTCCTCATCTGACCGCCTACACTGAATTTTAAAGTAACAACAGGACATAAAACTTAAATATCAACACAAGAAATCTTAAATTCTCTCCAATGCCTGGTAACTCAAACATTGTTTAAGATGCTGCTTAACATTTATGCAAATACTTACTTAATAGCGGTGGTCATACTCTGTGCTTGCTGTTGAGTGCCATTATTGATTGTGTTGGTGTTTTTCAGCTGGTTCATCTGTTGCTGAGTCTGTGTCCCCCCACCTCCTGGGCCCCCACTTGGTTTTACAGGGCCTCTCAGCTGCCCATTCTGACTGGATAGACCCATTATAACAGGGTTCTCTGTTCTGGCCGTGCTCATGTTTTTATTTGTAAAGATGTCTTTTTAGACTTCAAAACTTTGAAAGTCAGTACAGAAACTGTAATAACAGTTTATTAGACTCTCCAAAATGAAGAGATAAATAAGTCTTGCTCAATATATGAGTCCTTTATTGCAATGCAGGCAAGCACCTGTAAGTCACTCAATAGTAAAGTAGTAACTTGCTCTGATGAACCGTGGAACAACTTTTTTTTTTAAAAAAAGCCCTCTAACAAAGTTGAATTATATCTGAATTCACTCACTTCAGTCTGAAAAAGATGCAGAAAAGAACAATTAATACATGGACTGTGTAAAAATATCTCATTACTATTATTACAAACGATTTCAATACTTTAACTGAAGCACTACCAGAACAAGCATCCAAATCCTCAGTACTTTAAACAAAGGCACCCGAAAGATCACATTTCACAAATAAACCAAAAGTTAGCTTCCCTACTTAAAACTGAGCCCACAACTATCATTTTATGGCATCATGTGGAACTCCGTAAAAATGTCAAGTATCAGAGGGGTAGCCGTGTTAGTCTGGATCTGTAAAAAGTGACAGAGGCCTGTGGCACCTTATGGACTAACAGAAGTATTGGAGCATAAGCTTTCGTGGGTGAAGACCCACTTCTGTTAGTCTATAAGGTGCCACAGGACTCTCTGCTTTCTGTAAAAATGTATACTTAACATCTTTTATGTAATGAAGTGCTTTACAAATATTAACGATACCCCAGAAACATAGGTATGAGTCACAGAGATTATTTCACCCAAGCTTGAAGTGCAGCCACCTCTGGGGCAGAACACAGCAGCTGTTTATAGGGAAAACTGGGGGTGAGGGGCACTATGCAATTACTTTAATATCTCAATTGGAGGAGAAGGGGGAGAGAAGAGCACACTAATACAGTAAGCAAGATGAAAATCTGAAGCAATCTGAAACACACTGGAAATCTGAAACTTATAAATTCTATTTCTGTTTAAGTAGAGATTTAATTTTAACAGCTGGTTTAACAGGTAAGATGTACAATTTAAAAAAAAAATTCAATTTCAAATAGTGAAACCAAGTCCTTCACTCTCAGTGAATCAAAACAGCTTCCTGTTTTATTACATTCACAAAACCTCAACAAAAAATATATTTTACTCACAGTGGTTAAGTTCTCTAATTAGAGATAGCAATTCAGATACAAATGTATTAATAGAGATTTGCCCCTTAATTTTTTAATTGAGCTAACACCCTTTGAGTTACATTCAAAATAAGCGTGTCACTGAAAAACCTGCCCGATGCTCTCAGAAAACAGATACGTACAAAACAAATTTAAAGTTAGTGGCAGAGTATTGGAAAATTAACTATAACTGACTGTTTAGCAAACAAGATAACACACACATTCTTCATAGTGAATAACTAAAGTACAAAATTGCAAGATTAATTTGTTTGAAGTAACCCTAAAATTGTTACTAACAAGTAAACTCTACAAGCCTATCAATAGCCTTTTCAAAAAAGGATTTACAGGCTTGACATATACTAAGTATCACCACAAAGCAGCTGCATTTTATACAATAAACGCAAAACAAAGGCAGCATTGCTTGATTACTGCATTCTTATAAAAATGCTGTTTATAAGATACCTCTCCCCATACCCATGTAAAATCCACTCATAGAATTCAAATACAAAAACATTCCTTAAAGGGACACCAATATCTAGTCACTTTCAAAAACAGTTAAATGCAGTTTCAGGTACTACAACCTGCTCCTGAGTCTTTCTGCCAACTTTTATGGTTTTATAATCAAGTTTATTTTTTCCCCCCAAACATTCCCCTTTTCCTTTATTTCTGTTTCAAAGTAAAGAGAGCAACAACTTATTAAGGAAGGGAAACAATTAAAATTAGTATGTGAAGAACTGCCAACTGCACAAGGCAATCTTTAAAAAAAAAATCACTTTCCTCCAATCTCTGGGAGAGTCGGTCATTTTAGATGGTACACTGTTATGAGTAGGTGAAATATTTTCAGATGGATGTCATTTTCAAGTACCTTTAATTTACAGGGATGCTGCCATTGACCCAAAAATCTTGTAAAGTGTTTTAATAAAAATATTTTCATTTTTAAGAAGTAAAGGGAAACACTATTTGGATTAAGACATTTCCCTTGTGCTACAACTCAGATATCGAAGCATATAGCTAGGACAGGAGAACAAACCATAAAAACAGCAGAGAAAGATACAGCAAGAGGTAAATTCAACTTTAAAATTTTTTAATAATGTGTTGTTAGTACCCACTTTCATTTTTATTTTACCTGGGAACATGCCTTTAAATATTTTAATCCGCACCTACAGTAGGATTCCAAAACTTTGAAGTATAATATGTAATAAAGTAAAACTATATTTAATAAATCTTTAAAAAAAAAACCTAAAATTTCAGGGACAAGCAACCCTACCATTTCGAATGCTAGTGCCCTCTACTAGCAAAGCTCACCACCCCTATTCTAAGCATTTCCTTTCTTGATTTTGACCACGTATGCAGACTATGGAAGCTGCTACCTTACACATTGCCACTGCTCTTTCTGCAGTAAACAGCCTCCTTTCCCCGAGGAACTTTGATTTTTGCCTAAAAAGAGCACACAATGCTACATGAACAAATACAAAATTAGGGGATCTTTTTAAATGACCCCAGGAACCATGTCTTCCATTGTTTGCTAGGGTTCAAGCAAACAGTCCTCTAAAGTCCTGAGGCCAAGGTGGGCTGCTCCAGAACCAACCTACATTTCCTCTAACATAAGGCCCTCACTGCAGCTTCAATCAGTTTAGAACAGGGGTAGGCATGCGATTTTCAGTGGCACTCACACTGCCTGGGTCCTGGCCACAAGCCCAGGTTAATTTAATTTTAAATGAAGCTTCTTAAACATTTTATAAACCTTATTTACTTTACATACAACAATAGTTTAGTTATATATTATAGACTTATAGAAAAGAGACCTTCTAAAAACGTTAAAATGTATTACTGGCACGCGAAACCTTAAATTAGAGTGAATAAAAGAAGACTCGGCACACCACTCCTGAAAGGTTGCCGACCCCTGGTATAGAAATTCCAACCATATTCTCATCCTCTCCCCACCTCCCCGCGAAAAATATCTGAACGTTTCATTTTCCGAAACAATGGAGCGCAGCAGCTTAAACACTTTTTGCTTCACTCCCACATTGCCATGGGCCTCTGCCTGGCAGTGACAGTATGAGTGTCCGGAGCGGTATCTGCAGAGCTTGGGGAAGGAGGCTATTTCACCAGGCAAAAACAGGGGCAGCCCGGCTCCACCACAGCCGAGGGGCGCCCCAGTTTAACAACAAACGTATACACGCCGCGTTTATCTGTGAACAGACAGGAGCAGCCTGTAGGAACAGGCACAACCCTAAAAATGTATGTGCGCAACATCAGCGGGCACCCGACTCCGGCAACATCCGCCGGGGAAACAAAAGACCATCCCCGCCCCCTCCGGGCCCCAGACACCGAGGGGGGCGGTGCTCCCCAGAAACACCAACCCTGCTGGTGGGGGGACCCTCCGTGAAACACCAGCCCCCCGCACCCCGCAAGGTCAGGCTAGCAGCTGGCTAGCAGCCTCCCCCGACTCCACGGCCTCCCCCCCCCATCCGCACACCCCGCAGCGCCGCCCCTTGGCGAAGCGCTCGCCCCCCCCAGTGCCCCAACACGCCTGCAGGGGCCCCCCATGGGGGGCGGATGAGACCCATCAAGTCTCTCCGCAGCGTAACCCCCCCCCAGTCCGGGGTGGCCGCCCGCTAGGCCCGCCCAGCCCAGGCCCTTCTCCAGAGCAGGCCGCAGGCCTCACGCCTCACTAAAGTACAGGCCGATGCCCGCGCGCTCCCATGCCCAGCCCCGAAGGCCACTCCCCCAGCCTCCGCCTCACCGCCGTCGCCGGCTGCGCTGCCCGCTCTCCCGAGTAAAAAAGTCCTCGCACTCGCCCGCTTGGTGCCTTGTTATGGCGATTCGACGCTCCAAGATGGCGGCTTCCTTCTTCCTCCCGTGTGCCCTCCCCCTCCCGGCCGGGTAGGCTGGCAGGCCCGGCCCCTGGGTCCGCCCCCGTTACCTCAGCGCTAGTCTCGAAGCGGCCTCCTGGCGGAGCCGGTGTGTCCCGCACCACACGCGGCTCTTCGCACCCTCACCCCACGGGCGGCAGCCCCGCTCCCCACCTGCCCCAGCTCCCACGTCGCTGCGACCGCCCCACGCGGAGCCCACCAAGAACCCGCCGTCACCTGCTGTTAGGCGCTTCCAGGCTTTCCCTGCTTGGAGCGCGCTCCGCGAGACGCCGTGTGACCCGTTACCGCCTCGCCTCGCCTGGCCTGGCCCCGCGGCGGGAGCGGCCTCCTCAGGCTTGTACCCACCTCGCCCTCCCGCTTCAGCTCGGCCTCGGCCATTTCCCCGCCACGCTCATCAGCGCTTCTTTTAAAGGGGGCAGTCGCACTCTGCGTTCGGCTTCGGCCGCTCCCTCCAGGCCTGCCCGAGGCCCGCCAGCTCCTCCTTCTCCCCCTCGCGTCACTTAAACCTGCGCTGCCCGGGACAACATGGGCTCCCTGCCTCCCTCCGGGGCCGGAGCCGCGGCTGCACCGCGCGGCGGGGGGCGGGCTGTGTTGTGCGCGGTTTCTTCGCGCACACGCGCCGCCATCTCGCCAGCCGCGAGGCCGGGCGCGCGATTTCTAATCGGCGTGAAACGAGGCTTCACATGTAACTGGGTGCCCCAGACGCGCTGCGAAACTCGGCCGCGGAACAGCAGCCGCTTTCCGGCCCTGCGCGGGCGCGCCGGGGCGAAGGCCGGGCGCGCTCTCACAGAGGCGGGTAAAAAGCGCCTTAAACCGAGCGTCAGTGAAGCGGGGCCCGAGGCGTGAGGGAGTTTCACAAGCAGGGAAGCGAGAATTTACGCGTCGTAACAGCGCCTAGCCAGCCCCCTTCTGTTGCATTCATTAATAAATTAAGTAGCGTTAAACGGCGGCTTTAGAGGAGCCTCCGCAGCTCTCCTCCCTCCATCAGCGATTCTCAGCAATAAACCGAAGGCGATGTCAGTATCCCTGTGAACCCCTGTAAAATCAGTCCTGAGAGACTTCAAACAGCTGCCTTGGCATTAACCCAAGACGAGGGAGCGAGTGGTCCTCCAGGTGAGACAGTGACTTGGTACATCTTCTCAGTCAAGCGACCCCCTACCCCCTCTTCATTAATCTTCCTTGCAGAAATATAAAAATGGCTTTTTTTAAAAAATCATCCTTTCATCCAAATCCGAATTTCGGGTGCTATTCTAACAGATTTAGAGCCAGACTTAGTGTGACTGTTTCCTCCGTTGTGACAGTTTGAAAATTAGCGACTTTACAAATGAAAGCAGAGTTAAAAGTCTAATTTCTACACCAATAGTAATTATGAGATAGTGAAACTATTCCTGGCTAGCCTGAAATAATTCTATTAAGGTAACTTTAGAGTGAGTCAAATAGAAGTAAGAGTTAGACAACAAAACCATTGGTTAAGACTACTCAAATTAATAGTACAGCAAGTTATTGTCTCAGTTATAAGGATCAGCTGACCAAGACTTTCCTTCTGTCCTTAATTAGAAATGAACAATTGTGGCAACAAATATTTTACAAAGGACAAAAATATTTAAGATTTACTACTCCCACCCTATATTTAATCTCAGCTGGAAAAAATATTGAATGCTAATGGAAAAAAAATAATTTGCAAACTGCAGCTCACTGTTGAACATGAAGGAAAAATCAGTTTTAAAAATTAGATTATTTAAAAGGAAAACTTGTCTTAATAGTACATTTAGTTGCAAAATAGAAAGAAAACAGTAATTTAGTAAGCAAAATAATTTGGATATATTCCCAAAGTATTTAAACTTAGTACACCAGTTCATATGTCCATCACTCTCACTACTTAATTTGTTATAACTATTGCAACAAACCATTTTAGAATTCAGGATTATTTTTATTTATTCTTACATTTGTCTGCACTTATAGCTGTTATGATCTCAACACAAACTTTTTCTCTATGCCTTATGCCTTCATTTCATGCTCTCCCACTTAACCAATTAGCACTTTAATTACTTTTAGCTGCATTGTGGCTTTTAAACCATTAGTTACTAAGACACTATCACATCATTAGTCAATAAAGTACCAAAAAATTAACATTCAAACTATAAATGTTTAATTGTGTATGGCAGGACCAGGAAGAAACCTCTGAAGACATCAGGGAACACAGGAAAAGCAGATTTGTAAGTACTATCAGGGCCAAATGTAGGGGCAGGCGACCCAGTCGACTGCTGGGGCACCAGGCTTGGGGTGCTGTTTTTGTTGTTGGTAACAAAAGGGAAAATAGAATGCTAGAAGTAAAATGTGTCAGGTATTCTGTATGTAGTTTAATTGTTCACTAACCTCCTAGAATGTTCTGGACCTTTGTAGAATCTCGCTGAACCTCCTAGAATGTTAGCCATGCCCTCATGGGTATATAAGGGGCGGGGCGTCACCGGTCAATCTTGTATGACAGGGATAAATCATGGATGCAAATTATGCATCACACTCATGAAATGGGCTACAAATACAATAAAAAATAAGGTATTCAGAAGTTTAACAAATGGAGGGGGGGGACGGCGCTGGAGACATTTCTCACCTGGGGCACCATTTGGTCAAGGGCTGGCCTTGAGTACTATATCTGAAACTTTCACCCACAGAGCCTTGTATTTGATAAGGGTTGGCCTCAGGCATAAGTACGGTAGGTGCTGGAGGGCCTTGCAGTTCTGTGCCAGTGATGTGCTGGAGGAAACTCTTGGGACCCCTTTCTGTTATTCTGATGCCAAAGTGCATGGAGAGTTGATTTTCCTGCTGCAGAGGGAGTCATCCCCTCTCTGGATACTGCTAACGTATCCCTGCCAGGGATTATTTATTTCCATGTATTGTGTTCTGCTAATCAACATAGTATGTTTTTTTCGGAAATAAAGTATGTTTCTAGCTAAATGCACTTCATACACATTGGATGCCCAGTAGTCCTGCCTTCTTCATGAGCTTTATTTAAATAAGGACGTAAATGGATTCACCAGTCTCTCACCCAGTCTGTCCATGGGCTCATCCTGGTACATGGGGAAAAAATTGTGGGAATCCCTTGTTAAAATAATCAGTAGTATAGTGTTCTGTGCTGACTCCAGAATTCACAGGCCCTCTCAGCCTTTTCCTCTGGCAGTGACGCTGGTGAGTCCAGAAAGCTTATGCTCAAATAAATTTATTAGTCTCTAAGGTGCCACAAATACTCCTATTCTTTTTACTGTTGCACCAGCCAGACTGTGGTGATGGAACAAGAAAGTGAAAATATTGCTTAACCTTTTTTCTTTTTACTGAGGTCCTGCAGGCCAAAAGGCTAACCCTGTGTAGTAGATGTTGTCTGGTGGAGGCTGGTAGCCCCTGGGGTATTATTTAACTTAACTGTGAAAACTTCTGTGGATAATTCAGAGTGCAAATGGGATGTACAGATGTGATAATTTGGGAATCTGTCAGTACAAATTTATGAATTCTGGATGATATTATTAATTATTATTATGAAAGATGCTGTATCATGAATGCCTAGATGTATGTGTATCCATCATGTCTTACCAGCATGACAGCATGTCTTCCTCATACTGAGGACAGTAGAAAATATTTAAAGTTAATGACTGTGGGAACTTGGCAGATGGGTATGTGAGAAGCTGATTTGTTTAGGCTTCAAGGACGGGCTAATTAGGCTGTGAACTGTGTAGTGAGATGCTGGCCTTGGGCTGGTTCTCATCTGCCAGTAGGCAGTAAACAGGATAATAAATCAGAAAGTTGTACAGGATGACAATTACCCTATGAAGTTATAGCTGTGCCTGTGTGTATCTTATTAACCAATTAGCAATTGCCTGATTGCCTGCCATAATTGTATATAAGAGCATGCTGGAGAGAAATAAATGACTTTGCTACCAATCACATTGATTGTTGGGCTCTGTCCATGCCCGCCTGAGAGGCACTGAGACGCAACAAATGGTGACCCCGACGTGATTTGAATCGAATGATGATAGTGTCGGTGGCCTGTTCCAGGCGGAGGAGCTGCGGTGGGGAGTGCTGGAGAAGCCCCCGGGCGTCCGAAAAGAGAGGCGCACCTGAGCCCAGAGGAGAGCGGCTATAAGTCGCGGCGGAGAAGGGCGGCTATAAGTTGCGGAGAAAAGCGGCGGCTATAAGTCACGGAGGAGAAGGGCGGCTATAAGTCGCGGAGGAGAAGGGCAGAGTGGCTAACATGGGAACCGCTGTATCAGCTGAAGAAAAGATAACACAGAAGCCTTTATTGCACATTATGAACCGACAGGGGGAAAGAATCTCCCCTGCTGCACTACCTCACTTATTAAGGAAAGAGGGGGAGCTGGAGAGGCTCCTCCTAACCGCCCTTCGGGCACAGGACGAGGAGGTGCTCCGCTGGAAGCGAGCCCTGGACGGGAAGACGTTGGAGTGCACGGCGCAGGCAGAGGCTCGTGCCGTGGCCCCGGAGGTCGTTCGGACCTACAAGCAAGTAAGTTGTTTTGGCAGGAGCCTGGAGAAGGTGTCCTACGCTGGCTGGTCTAAGCCTGGGACAATGCCGAGAAAATCGTTATGCTTCTCCGGTATGAGCAGCAACAGCTGGGTGTTCTGACACAGGATGCACAGATTAAAAGAAGCCAAGCAGGGAAGGGAAAAGAACAGAATGAGTTAACCGAAGAAAGCTCATTCTTTTCTGGCCCCAGTCAAGGACACGGCACAGCTAAGACTTGGCGGACAGCCTAGACAAAGGGGGGCTTGACTGGGCCCAAAAAAGCTAATGAGAGCTGCAAAACCCTGCCAGGCACTAACGGAATGTGTTAGCTGTCTCTTCTCACAGGTATGGAAGAGCTGCCCAAAGATCCTAGCAGCCCTGGAACCAGGAGTCTTGGAACCAGGAGACTGACTGCTTGGACCCATGATTTTTACTGCAAAAAGACCCCTTCACATCAGAAGAATTCTACTGCTGATGATTGGCCTATTTTTTTTTTCTAGCTTCATTGTGCTTCTAAATAGCAGGAAATAAGGACAAGGTGACGTGCTGGCTAACCTCTCCCTTGTCCGCTGCAGCCCCCATTGTGTTATTGGATTTTTTTTTTTTTTTTGAAAGAAGCAAAACCACTACAGAATAATGTCCTGATAATTTCCCCCATAGAAGCTGAACCACGACGGTGGTGGAAAAGAAGAAAAAACACTCATATCATTGACATTGCCAAAGTCCAGAAATTCCTGACTAAAAGGACATTGAGAACTGACCCTGGTGAAGAAACAAAGAATTATACACTGGCAGGAAGAAATTTGGGACTCCTGCTGAGGCCTGGTCTACACTAGGACTTTAATTCGAATTTAGCAGCGTTAATTCGAACTAACCGCTCAACCGTCCACACCAGGAAGCCATTTAATTCGAACTAGAGGGCTCTTTAGTTCAAATTTGGTACTCCACCCCGGCAGGTGGAGTAACGCTAAATTTGACATGGCTAGCTCGAATTAGGCTTGGTGTGGATGCTAATCGAACTTAGTAGCTCCGGGAGCTATCCCACACTGCACCACTCTGTTGACGCTCTGGACAGCAGTCCGAGCTTGGATTCTCTGGCCAGCCACACAGGAAATGACCCGCGAAAATTTGAATTCATTTTCCTGTCTGGGCAGTTTGAATCTGACGTCCTGGTTGCACATCGGGGCGAGCTCCGCAGCACCTGCAACGATGCAGAGCTCTCCAGCAGAGGAGTCCGGGCAATCCCAGAATAGAAAGAGGTCCCCAGCATGGACCGACAGGGAAGTCATGGATCTGATCGCTGTGTGGGGCGAGGAGTCTGTGCTCTCGGAGCTGCGCTCCAGCAAGCGGAACGCGAAGACCTTCGAGAAGGTCTCTAAAGCCATGAAAGACAAAGGATACAGCCGGGATGCGATGCAGTGCCGCGTGAAAGTCAAGGACCTAAGACAAGGGTATCAAAAAGTCAGAGCGGCAAACGGACGCTCCGGAGCACAGTCCCAGACATGCCACTTCTACGAGGCACTGCATGCCATTCTAGGTGGGTCTGCCACAACTGCCCCACCAGTGACGGTGGACTCCGAGGACGGAATAGTGTACCGGGACAGTTCCTCCTCGATGTTCGCCGATGGGGAAGATGAGGAAGGGTCTTTTGAGGACGGCGCAGGCGACAGCGAACACACTCCCGCTTTCCCTGACAGCCAGGATCTCTTCATCACCCTCACAGAGATCCCCTACCAACCCTCCCCTGCCGTTAACCCGGACTCGGAATCAGGGGAAGGATCAGGCGGTAAGTGCTACACACGTATAAACATTTATTTTTTATAACATTGTTATAGAAAAAATAGAAACAGTATTTACAAAATTCTAAATATTAAACTATATGAAAAGAAGGTCCACACAAATGGGGATAGAATAATAATCCTCTATCGACAATTCCACGAAGGTGTCATTCAGTTCCTCGCAAAGCCTCCGCATGAGGTTCGTCGGAAGAGGTGCCTTGTTGGGCGCTCCGTGGAAGCAGACTCTTCCACGCCAGGACATCCGAATATACAGAGGAATCATCGCCTCTACTAGCATTGCTGCATATGGTCCTGGTCTGTGCAGTGCGTCCCGTAACATCCTGTCTTTCTGGGCACGAGTGACCCGCCTCAGGGTGATCTCGTTCTACAAATACTGCATCTAAGTAGGGCAATTAGTGTAGTGTTACTATTGTTAATGGTTTAAAATTAGGTTGCATAACAATGACGCTCGCCTAACAGCCACGTGCGAGAGGCCACAGAGAACAAGCATCCATTTATCGTTCCCGTGCACTGGCGGGAGGGGCTGCAAAAGGCTCATCCTTTCTGCTTTGCACATTGCCTTTAGCAGGAGAGCACAGCTAACCACTAACTGATAAGCAGTATGTACTGTAAGGCTTACCAGGACTTTGTGCAAGAGGGATGCAGCTGTCTTTCCTCGCTTGTGCGCTCTCCAGTGCAATGGCGCCGCCAATGAGAGCGTATTCTGAAATCTCGGACTAGTTCTGAGATCTCCTGAGACTTGGTGCCCTCTTTGGTCTTGTTAACTGAAACTGACTAGACTGTGTTCACTGTTGGCAAACATGTATGTGTTCAAGGAAATCACCTACTTTTTCGCATCACACAGCTTCGGCTCTTTCCCGGACTGCCCCGGCATCCCCCTCGCAGAGGCTGGCTCAGATTAGACGGCGAAAGAAAAAGACTAGGGACGACATGTTCCAGGAACTGATGGCCTGCTCCAGAGCGGAGGCGGCAGAGCAGAGACAGTGGAGGGAGACCCTGTGTCAGCAGCATCGCACACACATCGAACGGGAGGATAGGTGGCGGCAGGAATCATAGAATCATAGAATTCAAGATCAGAAGGGACCATTATGATCATCTAGTCTGACCTCCTGCAAGATGCAGGCCACATAAGCCGATCCACCCACTCCTTTAGCTAGCGACCCCTGCCCCATGCTTCGGAGGAAGGCGAAAAACCTCCAGGGCCACTCCCAATCTTCCCTGGAGGAAAATTCCTTCCCGACCCCAAATATGGCGGTCAGCTGAACCCCGAGCATGCGGGCAAGACTCTCCAGCCATACCCTCTGGAAAAAGGTTATATCATATCATTGACCCATTGTACAATTTACCAGTGTGGCACTTAATTGACCTATTGACTAAGCCTGTTATCCTATCATACCATCTCCTCCATGAACTTATCTAGCTTAATCTTAAAGTCATGGAGGTCCTTCGCCCCCACTGTTTCCCTCGGTAGGCTGTTCCAGTATTGCACTCCCCTGATGGTTAGAAACCTTCGTCTAATTTCAAGCCTGAATTTCCTGACTGACAACTTATATCCGTTTGTCCTCGTGTCCACATTAGCACTGAGCTGAAATAATTCCTCTCCTTCCCTGGTATTTATCCCTCTGATATATTTAAAGAGTGCAATCATATCTCCTCTTATCCTTCTTTTGGTTAAGGAAAACAAACCGAGCTCCTCAAGTCTCCTTTCATACGACAGACCTTCCATTCCTCGGATCATTCTAGTGGCCCTTCTTTGTACCCGTTCCAGTTTGAATTCATCCTTCTTAAACATGGGAGACCAAAACTGCACACAATACTCCAAATGAGGTCTCACCAACGCCTTATATAACGGGACTAGCACCTCCTTGTCCCTACTAGAAATACCTCGCCTAATGCATCCCAAGACCGCATTAGCTTTTTTAACGGCCACATCACATTGCCTACTCATAGTCATCCTACGATCAACCAGGACTCCTAGGTCCTTCTCCTCCTCTGTTACTTCCAACTGGTGCGTCCCTAGCTTATAACTAAAATTCTTGTTAGTCATCCCTAAATGCATTACCTTACACTTCTCACTATTGAATTTCATCCTGTTACTAATACTCCAGTTTACCAGGTCATCCAAATCTCCCTGGAGGATATCCCGATCCTTTTCCGAATTGGCAATACCTCCCAACTTGGTGTCATCCGCAAACTTTATCAGCCCACTCCTACTCTTGGTTCCCAGGTCAGCAATAAATAGATTGAATAAAATCGGACCCAAAACCGAACCTTGAGGAACTCCACTGGTAACCCCCCTCCAACCTGACAGTTCCCCTTCAATACGACCCTCTGCAGTCTCCCCTTTAACCAGCTCCTTATCCACCTCTGGATTTTCATTTTGATCCCCATCTTTTCCAATTTAACCAGTAATTCTTCATGCGGTACCGTATCAAACGCCTTACTGAAATCCAGATATATTAGATCCACCGCATTTCCCTTGTCTAAAAAATCTGTTACTTTCTCAAAGAAGGAGATCAGGTTGGTTTGGCACGATCTACCTTCGTAAATCCATGCTGTAATTTATCCCAGTTGCCATCGGCCTCAAGGTCCATAACCACTCTCTTTTAAGATTTTTCCATGACTTTGCATACTACAGATGTTAAACTAACAGGCCTGTAGTTACCCGGTCACTTTTTTTCCCCTTCTTGAATATAGGAACTACATTAGCTAATCTCCAGTCAAACGGTACAATCCCCGAATTTAGAGATTTATTAAAAATTATCGCTAACGGGCTAGCAATATCACTCGCCAGTTCCCTTAGTATTCTAGGATGAAGATTATCCGGGCCCCCCGATTTACTTCCGTTAAGCTGTTCAAGTTTGGCTTCTACCTCAGATACCGTAATGTCTACCCCCATATCTTCATTCCCATCGGTCCCTCTATCACTATTCCCTAGCCCTTCATTAGCCTCATTAAAGACCGAGGCAAAATATTCATTCAGATATTGTGCCATTCCAAGATTATCCCTAATCTCCACTCCGTTTAAAGTTTTAAGCGGTCCCACTTCTTCCTTTTTGGTTTTCTTCCTATTTATATGGCTAAAAAAACGTTTGCTATTGGTTTTAATCCCCTTCGCTAGGTCCATCTCCACCCGTCGCTTTGCCTTTCTCACTGCTTCCCTACACCCTCTGACCTCAATAAGGTAGGTTTCTTTGCTGATCCCTCCCATTTTCCACTCCTGGTATGCTTTCTGTTTTTTCTTAATGACCCCTCTAAGACGCTTGCTCATCCAGCTCGGTCTAAAACTGCTACCTACGAGCCGTTTTCCCCTTCTCGGGATACATGCCTCTGACAACTCCTGCAACTTCAACCTGAAGTAACCCCAGGCGTCATCTGCCTTTAGATCCCTAAATATGTTAGTCCAGTCCACTTCCCTAACTAGTCGCCTTAATTTAGTAAAGTTAGCCCTTTTGAAATCGTAAACCCTAGTCTCAGATGCAGTATTGATTATCCTCCCATTTATTTTAAAACGAATTAGCTCATGATCACTCGAGCCAAGGTTGTCCCCTACAACAATTTCCTCAACAAGGTCCTCGTTATTCACCAAAATCAAATCTAAAATGGCATCCCCCCTCGTCGGTTCAGCAACCACTTGATGAAGGAATTCATTAGCTATCAAGTCTAGGAAAAGCTGAGCCCTAGTATTATTACTAGCATTTGTTTCCCAATCTATATCCGGGAAGTTAAAGTCCCCCATGATCAAGCAGTTCCTATTAGTATTTACCTCCTTAAAAACATTAAAGAGCTCTCTATCCGTCTCCAAGCTAGATCCCGGCGGTCTATAGGAAGACCAGCAGGCGACTCAAACGCTGCTTGGTCTAATGAGGGAGCAAACGGACACGCTCCGGCGCCTTGTAGATGTTCTGCAGGACCGCAGGCAGGAGGAGAGAGCCCCCCTGCACTGCATCTGCAACCGCCCTCCAACGCCAAGAAGTCCTGTCCCCCCCTCACCCAAAGTTACAAGAAGGAGGGGCGGTAGGGGCCGTGAGAACTGTCACTGCACCGCAGCAGAGCGCTAATGTTCAAGACACCTCTCGCGCTGTAAATTTGTACAAGTTCTTTCCTTACAGCATCACCCAGTCCCAACTCCAAGTTTAAACCCCCCACTGTGTACTACATTATTAAAAGCGGTTTGCTGTTACTCACTGTTTCCGTCACGTTTCTCGTGTCAGAAGACTTTCTGTGTGTGGGGGGGGGGGAATTGTAATTGCAGTGCATAGCCCACAGTACCATGGTACAGACTTGGGTGCAGGGTCAACTGCAGGGCACACACAGACTGCAGTCACTAGGCACCAGGGTCAGTCTGTGTGGTGTATGCTGCCCCGGGTCTTTCGTTGATGTGTATGCTTGTCCAGGGTCCTGGTGCCTGCCATCCCCGAATGTAAAGGCAGGCTTCCCTTAACATGCACTTCGACCGTAGCCACGATCCTCCCCGGTGCCCTGAGCCCCAAAAAGAGCCCTCATCCAGGGGCAGATACTCACCCTTCCCCCACACCCCTCACCCCTTCCAACGCCCAAACCCACAGCCGTCATGTAAACTCCTATCCAAAGACGGCACCCCTCGCCCCTTCCTGCAAACCCACCCATTCCTGCAACCCCCCCCCCCACATGCACAACCACCGTAAACCGTCCCCCACCCCACAGACCTATGTAGGAGCAGGAGGCTGTCCGTCCTGTTTTGGACAAGCGGTCTGTACATCAGTGCACACCGAACCCAGCACAGAATGCTTCCATGTTTCAACCAAGAAACAGAAATGCAAAGTCAACGAAAGATTTATTATTAATTACTGTAACATTTCATTAGTTTTAAAACGTGCTTTGGAAGTGGGGGAAACTTGGAGAACCGGGTTTGTGAGCTCAGATCTAACTCAACACATACAGACACAGGCCCATGATCAGGCTCTCTTAAAAATCAAGTGGACAGTCACAGGTTACCCTGCTCTGCGAGGAAACTTGCTTTCAAAGCCTCCCGGATGCACATCGCTTCCCGCTGGGATATTCTCTCGGCACGGGTGTCTGGCTGATCGTAAACAGCAGCCAGGCGATTTGCCTCAACCTCCCAAGCGGCCAAAAAGGTCTCGCCCTTGCTGTCACAGAGATTGTGGAGCACACAGCAAGCAGCAATAACTACGGGGATATTCTTTTCGCTGATGTCCGAGCGAGTCAGTAAGCTCCGCCATCTCCCCTTGAGACGTCCGAAAGCACACTCCACCACCATTCTGCACTTGCTCAGCCTGTAGTTGAAGAGTTCCTTCTCACTGTCCAAGGCGCCTGTATAGGGCTTCATGAGCCAGGGCATTAGTGGGTAGGCCGGGTCCCCGAGGATCACTGTTGGCATCTGCACATCCCCAACCGTTATTTTGTGGTCCGGGAAGAAAGTACCTGCCTGGAGGCGTCTAAACAGACCAGAGTTCCTGAACACACGCGCGTCATGAACCTTGCCCGCCCACCCGACGAAGATGTTGGTAAAACGTCCCCTATGGTCCACCACAGCTTGCAGCACCATTGAAAAGTAGCCCTTTCGGTTAATGTACTCGCTGGCCTGGTGGGCTGGTGCCAGGATAGGGATGTGAGTCCCATCTATAGCCCCACCACAGTTTGGGAATCCCATCGCGGCGAAGCCATCTATGATGACCTGGACATTTCCGAGAGTCACTACCTTTGAGAGCAGTTGCTCAACGATTGCGTGGGCTACTTGAATGACAGCAACCCCCACGGTAGATTTGCCCACGCCAAAGTGGTTCGCTACTGACCGGTAGCTGTCTGGCGTTGCTAGTTTCCAGAGAGCTATGGCCACTCGCTTATGCACACTCAGGGCTGCTCGCATGCGTGTGTCCTGGCGCTTCAGGGCAGGGGACAGCAAGTCACACAGTTCAAGGAAAGTGCCCTTACGCATCCTGAAGTTTCGCAGCCACTCTGTGTCATCCCAGACCTGCAGCACTATGCGGTCCCACCAGTCTGTGCTTGTTTCCCGGGCCCAGAATCGCCGTTCCACACCATGAACGTGATCCATTGCCACCATGATCTCCACTGCGCGGCCTACCCTGCTTTCTGAGAGGTCTGTGCCACTCTCCTCACCGCGCTGCCAGAGCCTCCTCGCCCGGTTTCTCAGCAGCTGACTGTTGCAGAGGTGGACGATAAGGTGCGAGGAGTTGACAACGGCCATAAGTGCAGCGATGATCGCAGCGGGCTCCATGCTCGCAGTGCTGTGGCGTCCGCGCTGTAACCGACCAGACAAGGGCGCGAACAGATTTCCCGCCGGCGCTTTCAGGGAGGGAGGGCGTGATTGACGGTTCAATGACGACAGTAACCCAAAACCACCCTCGACACATTTTTTCACCCAGCAGGCATTGCGAGCTCTACCCAGCATTCCAATGGGCAGCGGGGACTGCGGGAACTGTGGGATAGCTTCCCACAGTGCACCGCTTCGAAAGTCAACGCCGGCCCCGTTAATGTGGACTCAGAAGTTCGAATTAGTGTATTTAGTGTGGATACACAAATTTGACTTCATAAGGTCGAATCCACAAATTCGACTTAAGTAGATTCGAAATAGTCTTGTAGTGTAGACAAGGCCTGAGAAATGTGATATTAATTGGATTGTAAATGATATTACCCCCCCCCCCCCATTACTAACCCCAATTTTCTAGAGCTTAATTGTTTTTTGTTTTCAGAGTTTGAGAAAACTCAGCCAAAAGGTTTGTTGAGTATTCTCAAAGGGGGGGAGTTGATGGTGTTATTAGGCATAAATCTAGGTAATTTAGGAGGATGGCTTTGGGCCTATGTGACCCAAAGTACCTTTTGTAAAGTGCTTTTGTTAGCCTTATTAGATTTTTGTAAATTTTGTGTTATGTGCTGATATTGGCAGCTGTAAGATTGCTTGATATTTGATGTAGCCTATATTAAAATAGATAGGTTGAAAGTAGTTGTTGTAATTAAAGTTATATGCATGAGAATGTAGCCCCCACGGTGGGAAAGTACAGATAATTGTTCACAGAAGATATCAGAAGGGTGAGGGCTAGTTCAGAAGCGCACCCTTCTAGCTAATTGGTTGTGGAACAAGCTAGTGTCCATGGACGGGACGGTTTAGCAAGAGGAAAAAAGGATCGGGCCCAGGCGGGCAGGCAACAGACAGAGAACTTGGAGAGGAAAAAAGGATCGGGCCCAGGCGGGCAGGCAACAGACAAAAGCTTGGAAATTTCAAATATTCAGGAGAATATTTGGAATGGTGATTTGGATTAGTAAATGGCTGTTGGAAGACAAGCTAGTAATTTTTAAGGAGAGTAAAAAGTTAATTCTGTGGTTGCTAGAGGGAACAGCAGTTGAATTTTGTAAAGATGCTAAAGAGTAAAGTTTTTGGTATTTTTGAAATGTTTGTAAATAAATTTAGGCAAAGAAATTAGTTTGCAATTGTTTGGCTATGAATAATTTTGTTAAATTAATTGAAAAATGTATACAGTGCTATGTAATTAAAATTGTATTAGGCTTTAAGGGCATTGTAAGTGATGATTTTTTTTTTGTTTGTGTTTAAAAGCAGAAGTTAAAAGTAAAAAACTTTAAGCTGTCAATAGCTTTGAATTCAGAAGCAAGCCAGGATGCAATTGTATTACTGTAAATGATTTAACTGATGAAGTAATTCCCCTGTTTTGCCTGAAATTAATAGGGTATTTGTATATTTTAAGTAATGAAGATTGATGCCAGCTGAATAGCGTTTAATGTACCATGCATTTACATACAGAGTTAAAATTTATGTTTTGTGTTCTATGTTTTGTCTTGTGGTGTTTGTTTTCTGGCCAGAATTGTTGTTGTGTTGTTTTAGGGAAGATTTTTATGTGGTTTATGGTGTGTTTTTTCTAGGAACCCCCCCCCCCCTCAGTGTCAGTTTGATCACCTGACATATGAGGGATGAATTGGTAACAGAAATTTGTCACAGGTTGGTGTGCAATAGAGAAGGGGGGAACCCTGCAGAATTTACACCATCTATTTGTTTTACCCTTGTTATTTTATGTTTGTTTTGTTTGGTGCTGTTGGTGTTATGTGTTAAGAATTGCATGGTTATAGGTGAGCCCTATAGAATAAGGAAATATTATTTGGTTTTGGTTTTGTTTTAATGCTAAGCATGCTGTGTATTTTTGCTGTTTGCCTTTTGTATTTTGCTATTTTGTGTGGCCGCCGTTGCTGTTGTGTGGCACGCACCTTGGCGGGACCCTCCTGGCCCCTTGGGCCACTTATGTTATCTGGAGGAGGGATGTAATAGGTAAGAGCAGGGCACTGCGGAAGATATTGTTACGGTTTAGTTAGGCAGCTGGTGTTTTTATTTGCCTTTTTGTTTTGGCTTGTGTAGACTGTAGTATTGATTTTATGAGTTGGGAATGTTTTGCTATTGCCCTTTCTTGCTTTGATTTTGAGAAAAGGGGGGAGATGTGGGAACTTGGCAGATGGGTATGTGAGAAGCTGATTTGTTTAGGCTTCAAGGACGGGCTAATTAGGCTGTGAACTGTGTAGTGAGATGCTGGCCTTGGGCTGGTTCTCATCTGCCAGTAGGCAGTAAACAGGATAATAAATCAGAAAGTTGTACAGGATGACAATTACCCTATGAAGTTATAGCTGTGCCTGTGTGTATCTTATTAACCAATTAGCAATTGCCTGATTGCCTGCCATAATTGTATATAAGAGCATGCTGGAGAGAAATAAATGACTTTGCTACCAATCACATTGATTGTTGGGCTCTGTCCATGCCCGCCTGAGAGGCACTGAGACGCAACAAATGACAATACTTTGATCACAATATTATTCTAGAAAGTAAAAACTAGCTGCATGCGTGGGAGAACAGTTTTATTTTACCCCTCTGAAGGGAGTAGGGAAAAATAGAAGCAGAACAAAAAATGGCCAAATGTCCGGGAGAGGTTTAATAGACAGAGGAACCAGACAGGAAGAGGAGGTGTGGGGGTAGGAAAGAGTAAGGTGATCATGCAAGCTGGGCAACGACTTCATGAGGGAGAAACAACACAACAGGTAGAAAGTCTGCATGAGGCAGGGGACGCTCTGCCTGCCTTCCTGGCCGCAAATGGTCCCCCCAGGACTCTCAAATGAAGAGCTAGTGACGGATATTGTGGTTTAAGATGTTTATTGTTTTGTTTGATCTGTACTCTGCTGTGTTTGAAGAGTGTTAAGGTGTTATTCTCTGTTAAGTGTGCTACTTCTGCACAGTTACTGTTTCTCCAGAGACAAACCCTAACCAGAAGCTTCACACCTTGCAGTGTGAAGGAGGGAGAGGGTGTGTTTAAGCAACTGGGCTATCTTGGGGGTCAGCGCTTGTCCTGGGGGCCTAGGACAGGTGGGCTGAAGAGCTCCATTTCTGTGAAGAGATAACAGAGTCAATGAGACACCAGGGAGGACAAAGTTCTGCAGCCTGCTGAGACCCAGAGAAGCTTAAACCAGCCAGGAAGTCAGAGGCTTAGATTACCCTCACAGCTTGTGGTCTCTGGGGATCCAGTCACTGATGTGGGTTGCCCACCTATTGTCTTGCCTGAGGACTACATGACCCGCCCGTCTCTGCTTTGCGTCACACATCGCCTGCACTCCATCGGTCACCTCTGTGCGCCTCCTGGTCTCCTTCTATACAATTCTTCTGCCAAATAGCCGTGCAAAGCAGAATAAACCAAGAAACTAACGTTCAAAGCAAAAACAAAAAAACCCTCTTATATAAGCAGCCAACAACTATCCAATAACACATCCATTAAATTCTCAACCCAACTAGTACATTTCAATAAACTATGATCCATATACCCAATGTATCAGCTACCTCGAGGGAAGCTACCAGCACGTCACTCTGGAGTGAGTCTTTAACACTCACATTCCTCAAATACCCCTTCTCCAGGCAGGCTAGTAAAGCTGAGTCTTTCAGGACATTTAATCTCCCTCTCTGATCTTCTCAGTATCTCACCTTTTCATTAGAGGCTGAGTTTTCTTGTTGCTTGTTTCTCCTTTGTCCATTGTTTATTATCAATCAGTAGTGCCAGAGTTCTTACTGCCTGTCAATGTTTTTTAACTTTCTGGAATTACTCTTAGATCCCTTCGATTCTGCCAATATTTGTGCCCTTGGTCTGTCTGGACTACATAAATTCTTGGATGCAGCTGTTCTTTAATGGTATCCCATTAGCCCCAAGTATTAAAGGTGTGAGTCCTCGGGTGCACTCTATCACCTGGGCTAAGAGAAGAGAGATCACGGGCCCTTTTGTCAAAATAATATTTCTGCTTCCGCTTCTGATTTTCTTTCATGTTCTGTATGATTTCATTGTCATGAGATTTCAGCACATTATCATTTATTGGATCAGATCATTCTTCCCATTGACAGCTGAGCTGAAGAAGAGCCATTCTCTAGAGCAGGGGTCGGCAACCTTTCAGAAGTGGTGTGCCAAGTCTTCATTTATTCACTCTAATTTAAGGTTTCGAGTGCCAGTAATACTTTTTAACGTTTTTAGAAGGTCTCTTTCTATAAGTCTATAATATATAACTAAACTATTGTTGTATGTAAAGTAAATAAGGTTTTTTAAATGTTTTAAGAAGCTTCATTTAAAATTAAATTAAAATGCAGAGCCCTGGTGGCCAGGACCCGGGCAGTGTGAGTGTCACTCAAAATCAGAAGGTGGCACACGTGCCATAGGTTGCCTACCCCTGCTCTAGAGGTGTACTTCAGTAAATCAATAAAACTTTATGCAAATCACCCCCATTATCAAAAGTCTCTCATAAGATTTTTTACTGTCCATATAGACCTTTCCACAAATCCATTCAATTGGGGGTAATTTGGACTTTGTTTTGTGATAAAAATTCCAATTTATGCCAAATTGGCTAAAATCTGCACTGGAGAATTGTGGCCCATTATTGCTAAAGATTTCATGTGGATTTCCCTGTCTGGAAAATACTCCTTCATGCTGGCTATTACTGACTTACTACTAGTACTGTGCAGTGTGCAAATTTCTGAATACAGGGAATAATAATCTGTGACTATTAAATAATCCTATGATTGCCAGGTAGATAAAGTCAGTGCCTACCTTCTCATAAGGCCTTTTTGGAAGTGGGTAAGGTCTCAGTGGCTCTGTCCACTGGCATGGCTTGTATTTCAAGCATGAAAAGTGGTTTCCTACCATATTAGCAATGTTGTGATTGATCCACAGCCAATACATCACCTCTCGTGCTCGTTGTTTGCACTTCTAAATCCCTAAACGACTTTTGTGGATATTCAGTAGCATTTCTTTCTAGAGGCTCACTGGTATTACAGCCTTGCTGCCCTTGAAAATCACCCCATCTATCACAGTAAATTAATGTCTGCAGTCTAATAGTCTCTTATACTTGGACAGCAACTGCTTATTTCTTCAGGCCACCTTTAATTATCACTTCCTTCAGGATCCCCAGTAATTCCCCTTACTCTCTTGTTTCCCCTCTTTATTTGTTGTAATTTTTTGTTAGCTATGTGAATTGACTTTACAATCAGATCTACAAAGGCTTTCATCTCTATCGCTGAGGCCTTCTCTGGTTTTGTAACAGGAGTCACCACTCTGGAAAGTGCATCCACAATAAACATTAATTTACCAGGTGTGTAGGTCATAACCAAATCATACTTTTGCAGATTTGTCATCATTCTTTGAATCCTTTAAGGTACAGGCACTTAGCAGTTTGCCAAATAATGCTTGTGGGTGTGTGGTCCGTTTCAACATCAGGCAAACAATATTCCTAAAAGATTATTCTCAGTCTGGGGGGAGGGATAGCTCAGTGGTTTGAGGATTAGCCTGCTAAACCCAGGGTTGTGAGTTCAATCCTTGAAGAGGCCACTTAGGGATCTGGACCAAAAAATCAGTACTTGGTCCTGCTAGTGAAGGCAGGGGACTGCACTTGACTCAATGATCTTTCAAGGTCCCTTCCAGTTCTAGGAGATAGGATATCTCCATTAATTTATTTATTTTATCTGGTTTCTGTATCAGTCAGTGGTTTGGATGTATATTCTACTGGTTGCCCGCAATCGTGTTTCTGTAAACTCACTGTGCCTAACCCAGATTGTGAAGCATATGCTGAAAATTTTAATATGCCTGTTTGATGTGTCCTACTTCAACACTGGCTTTTGTATAAGTTCTGGTATCAAACTTTCTCATGATTCCTCCTGTTCTGCACACCAGTACCATTAATTTTTTACTTTCTAGGAGTTTTCTGAATGCCACTGTTTTTGTAAACAGATTAGGTATGAATTTTCTAAGTTAATTAACCACTCTCAGGAACCTGGGTACGTCTTTTGGTGAGATGTGGCAATTTCAGTGGCTGAAACCTTCCTCTTATCAGGTTTGACATCTTCATTGGAAATAATATCTCCAGTGCAAGTCAGTTCTGTAACCTCTAAAATGCATTTTTCTCTATTTAGTTTCAAGTTTGCAGCTCTAGTTGCATCCAAGACTTTCTGAAGTCTATAATCATGCTCCTCTTTGAGCCCCAGATGACAATGTCATCGATTGAGTTGTCAACACCATTAAAATGTTCATAGAATATCAGGGTTGGAAGGTATCTCCTGAGATCATCTAGTCTATCCCCCTGCTCAAAGGAGGACCAATCCCCAGACAGATTTTTATCCCAGTTCCCTAAGCAGCTCCCTCAAGGATTGAGCTCACAACCCTGGGTGTAGCAGGCCAATGCTCAAACCACTGATCATGGGTGTTATTTTGTGGTACACTTCTGGTGATGAAGCTGTGCTGAAAGGTGGATGTAAGAATCAGTATCTTCCAAATGGGTATTAAATGTGCATAGTTTTGAGCCTTCTTCAGTTATTTTTTGCTGCTAAAATGCTGAGGAGGCATCCAATTTACCGAACTATTGTGCATTCACAAATTGAGCCATAAACTCTTCTCTGGTTGGCAGTTTTAAATGTTTTCTTTGTATAGCCTTGTTGAGGGCTCTTGGATCTAAGCATATACATAGCTGGCAGTTATTTTTCTCCACAATTACTAGGGAGCTCACCTATTCCGTTGGCTCCTAAATTTTGTGCATTGCTTGTGTTGCTTCCATCTTGCAAGCCCAGCCTTGAGTTTATCATGGTGTGCAAATGGCACCATTCTACCTGGATGGATTACTGAAGGGACTTGCTTGTTTATCTGGATTGTATGTTCACCCTGCAAGCAACTCAGCTCTTGAAACAGATCATGATATTCCCAAATGAGAGCCTCATAGTTAGGTTTAGTGTGATCTTGTAGTAAGAACGCCTGTTTTACCAGATTTTCACAAGCTGCCAAGCCTAAAATTCATGTCACCTCCTTTGGTACTACAATGAACAGGAGCCTGTACATGATGTTCTTATATTAGATGCTAGCAATGCACATCTCCTTCACTGGTATATTTGTTGCAGAATAACCAGTTACTTTTATTTTTGTCTTTTTAAGTTTTGGTCTTATTTTCAGTTTCTCATTAACCTGTGCTTCTGTGTCCAGTTGGAGTGGAATAATTATTTCCTCCACTTTCTTTGGTAATATCTAGTCCCTCTCATCAGTTTTGCTTGATCCCAGCACGTCTACATAAAACTCTTCAACCAGCTTGTCTTCAACTGTGTGCATTTGACTTTTCTGCCTTTAGGATCTACAGCATTTTGCAAAAAAAAATTATTTTTTTTTGCACATTTATAACAGTTTACCAAAGTCACAACACTCTTTTGGGCCATGCTGTGATCCACACCTTCCACATAACTGTCTGTACCCAGTCAACCTGCAGTAGTGGTTTTCATAGTGGTTGCACTTTTTGATTTGACCTTTTCTGGCTATACTCTTTTTTTGTACTTAGTACGTGGATAATCTGTTCTGGTGAAGTCAACTCTTTGACTTGTGCTTTCACAGTTTCTTCTGCCCTGCATAGCTGGAAAGCTTTTTCTAAATTTAAATCTCCTTCATGGAGTAGTCTATTTCTTAGAATAATTTGTGGCATTGAAGACAATATGTTGTCTTTGACCAGAGAATCTGTCAGCTCACCAAAGTTACAGGTTTTACTGAGGCTTCTTAATTCTGTGACACTTTGCTCTATCGTGTCATCAGTTTATTGCATGAATGTAAAAACAATTGTCTCTCTCAAAAGGGCTCATTCCTGTTTGTCATGAAATGTTTCTCAAATTTAGTCAGTATTTTAATTAACTTCATACCTTCCCCCTTGGGGTGTGGGTGGGTGGGTGTGATGCCTCCTCCCCAGCAACATACAAAATCACTTTATCATTTCGCTCCTTTGCCCCTGTGGCTGCTAAATATAATTAAAATCTCTGTTGGAATTTTTTCCAATTCTCTGAAACATTGCCTGACAGTTGCAGACTGGATAAAGGTTGCAACACATTCATTTTTGGCTTTCTTCCTTCTAAAGCTAGCCAAGCTACTGTTGTGCTCATAGAATACATACAAAAGCTTTTGTTCATCTCTGTTTGTTGCTCCACGTAATACTCTTGCCTCTGCTTTCAGTTTTAAACACAGGAGTTAACTTCAAAATTACTGCAGTCTCCTCACTCTGCACTTCTGACACCATGTAATGATATTGGGGGTTATTAAATAACAAACCCGTGAATGAGAAATAAATAAAACTTTTATTTAAATAATAGAGAATATCTGTGGTGAGCTGCTGTATACAGCTACACTGTGTTCTCAATCCCCCTGTTTCCAGGGTATATCTCAAAATTCTTATATTCATAATACTGTCCCTTTTGAGTGAGCCTCTCTATATTATAATCTTGAACAAACATATCACTATAGACTCTATCTTAGGAAGTTTCCCAGCTGTATCAAATACTGCAGTGCTCTGTCCCAGGGAAGAAAAGGCAAGCTATTTAATTTGTGTTGTCATTATTTTGTTAGGTTTGATGCAAAATAACAAATATATAGACTCATAGAAATGTAGGGCTGGAAGGGACCTTGAGAGGTCATTAAATTCAGCTCCCTGTGCTGAGACAGGACCAAGTAAACCTAGACCTATCTAGAACTAGAACTATCTCTGGCAGTGTTTATTTATCCTGTTCTTAAAAACCTCCAGTGATGTGGATTCCACAACCTCCCTTGGAAGCCTGTTCCAGCGCTTAAGTACAACGTTACAAAGTTTTTCCTAATATCTAACCTAAGTCTTGATACAGATTAAGACATTTACTGTTTGTCCTACCTCTAGTGGACATGGAGAACAGTTGATCCCTGTCCTCTTTTTAACAGACCTTAACATATTTGAAGATGATCGGGTTCCCCCTCAGTCTTCTTTTCTCAGGAGTAAGCGTGTTTAGTTGTTCTAGCATTTCCTTATAGGTCAGGTTTTCTAAACCTTTTATAATTTTTGTCGCTGTCCTCTGGACTCTCTCCAACTTGTCCACATCTTTCCTAAAGTGTGGCGTCTAGAATTGGACACAGTACTCCAGCCGAGGCTTCATCAGTGTTGAATAGAGCGGGACAATTACTTTCTATGTCTTACATACACTAAATATCCCCCAGAATATTAGCCTTTTTTGCAACTACATCACATTGTTGACTCAGATTAAATTTGTGATCCACTATAACCCCCAGATCCTTTTCAGCAGTGCTACCATCTAGCCAGTTATTCCCCATTTTGTAGTTGTGCATTTGATTTTTTCCTTCCTAAGTACTCTGCACTACTTCTTGTCCCATCCCCCCCATTCACAAGTCAATAACCCTATCAAAGAAGGAAATTAGGTTGGTTTGGCATGATTTGATTTTGACAAATCCATGATGTCTACTCCTTATAACCCTGATATCCCCTAGGTACTTACAAATTGATTGTTTAATAATTTGTTCCATATCTTTCCAGGTATCAAAGGTTAGGCTGACTCATCTATAATTCCCTGGGTCCTCTTTGTTCCCCTTTTTAAAGATAGCTACTAACGTTTGCCCTTTTCTAGTCCTCTGGAACTCACCCATCCTCCATGAATTCTCAAAAGGTAATTACTTACAGTTCTGAGATTGCTTCAGCTAGTTCCTTATGTACCCTAAGATGAATTTCATCAGGCCCTGCCAACTTTAATACATCTAACTTATCTAAAGATTCTTTAACCCATTCTCTCTCTATTTTGGCTTGTGTTCCTCCCCTCTTGTTGTTAATATTTGTTGTATTGAGTGACAGTCACTATTAACCTTTTTAGTGAGGCTGAAGCAAAATAAGAATTAAACACCCCAGTCTTCTTGCTGTCATCTGTTATTAGCTCCCCTTCCCCACTAAGTAGAGGACTTACACTTTCCTTCATCTTTCTCTTGCGTCGAATGTATAAAGAACCCCTCTTGCTAGGTGCAATGCATTTTATGCCTTAGACTTCCTGATTTTTCCCTAAATACAAGCCCCCATCCAGCTCCCATCCACTTACCTACACGCCTCACCCACTCTAGCCATCTCCTACCTGCCTGCAAAACTCTAACTGTGCCACCACACTGTGGCAAACCTCCTCCACACATTTGTGAGGCCTCTCATAATCCTCCTTCCCTAGATTGGAGTTGATCTGAGCAATGGAGAGTGATGGACAGTTGTGCCAGATTTTCAGAATAGCCCTGCATGCAGTAGTTTCTAATGCAGTCAGTAAGAACCATTGGGTGCTTGACTCTTTTAAAAATCCGTCCGTTTTAGGAGTTTTACTTCCTGCCATGGCCCAGCAGCACAAGCTAAATGGCATTGGGGCTAGTGTCTAGGCAGGTGGTTTAGGAGTGTACAGGCTGTGCTGGCCTATGGATGCAAGCAGTTCATTTTAAGGTCTACTTATAAATTTTTAATTTCCTTCAGGGTGGTACTTTTAAAAGTTATTCAGACTGAAAGTCGTCTCTGGTTTGCATCTGTCTCTATTCCACTTTCAGTTCTTGTTTTGATGCAAAGATGCATAAAGTCTCCTTTCACGGGAATACCCCAAATGTTGTCATCATCCTGCCACCTCTTCACCATTAACACTCCACCAGACCTACCCAGATTGTCACGTGGCTCCAATGACAGACTGAAATTCCCTAGGGGATGAAGGCTTTTCCTAATATCAAAATGACCAGGAATCTCACTTCACTCCAGCTGCTACAGGGTCGGGTTTCTCAGCTCTTCATCACAGGGGAAGAGCAGCTTGCCTGATGATTTCTCTTTGAGCCAGAATTTCTATTATCCCTTTTATCATGGATGATAAAACAAAGATTATATTTGCTAGGTGGTCCTGCAGTTAAGTAGGGGACTGGGAGTCAGGATTTTATTTTCAACTCTACCACTGACTCACTTTGTAACCCTGAGGAATGAGTCACTTCATTTCTCTGTGCTTCTCTGTACTTATCTGTAATACTGAGATGATGTTACTGCCCTAACCACTTGAGGCTTCATTAATTATTCAAAATAATCTGAAAGGCACAATATGGACCTACTTCTGTGAGATACTGAGCACTTCCTAAGCCGTGCAACAGTGCCATTAAAACCATGACGCTGTCATGAGACAAACTCTGGAATAGTGAGCTCTCCTTAAAAGGACTGTCGGGCTAAAACCTTGGCACGGACCCTTTGAATTCTCTTGCAAATAATTAAAGATCCATGGCTTTTTAATTACACTCTTTACCCCCAGTGTCCTGACCAGGCTAAGCTGCTACTATCAGCTCTTGCTTTAATTGGATAAGGTATGGTTATTCACCTAAAGCCAGTAAGTTGGTAGGTGTTGGACATCTGGGATGTCCTGAAAGAACCTGATCACAAAGAGACTATCTGTAATAGCTGAGGCAGGAAGAAGAGTAGAAGATAGATCAGCTCTGTCTCTCTTCTCTTCATCCCCTGGAAGGCATGGCCCAAGTCTAGAGCAGGAGATGGCTGCAGTGCCCCGGGACAATTAAGCACTAAGGAGAGTGGCTGTTGCATGTAGTTCCTGGGGAAGGAGGCCAGCAACACCCCCATGAAAGGTAGCCATACAAAGGGTTGGAGGTGAGAGGCTGTAGCAGTCCAGTGGCCTGGCAAGATGGAGGCTGGGAAGAGACAGCCCAGTAGGAATCTGCCATGGAGATATGCAGCTTCATGGGAAAAGCAGGAGCCAGGGAGCAGAGTGAGCCCAGGAGAAGCTGCTCCGGGGTCCCAGAATATTAAGGTGACGCTGGTTTGCAAAAGGTGTGGAAGCTGCCAGGGAGCACGGACGGTGGCAGATCAAACTGACAAGCAGCCCACAGATTCAGGGTGAACCAGAAATGGAAGGGGCAGTCAATTAGATGCTGCAGAAAGGCAGAGGATGCAGCTAGACTGAGGGGAAGTCTCCCCAGGGAAGGGGTAGGTGTAAGGAGAGGAGTGCGGTTCAGAGTGAGACCAGTAGGGGAGCAGCTACCTACTGCAGCAAAGTAACATATGACAAATGGAGAACTGAGCCAGAGGTCTGGGTCTAGTGTGTACAGGAGAGCAGAACAAGGTAAGTCTGAGGAGGGGGCTTGCATTGTGATGCCCAAAGCTCAAGACTGTTGAGCAGAGAACATGTACCTGCCAATAGTGAGATGATGCAAACATGAGACCAATACCACCACCAGGGCCAGGCCCTGTCTTACAAGCCCTAAGAACTGATTTGTCCTCCCAGGAAGGAATAGAGTTGAAGGTGTCTGATGAACCATGACAGGAAGGTTAGCCTTTCCCATACTATTGCCCAGCCCTGCAAGGCAGAGTTAACTTTTCGCTGGCATAGGTTTTGCCCCTAGGGTACTGTAAGAGTCCGGTGTGGGGGCTCGGCCGTCTCAGGTGCGGCCGGGAGCCAGGCCGCCTCACTACACGGCCTCAATCAGTAGTTCAGTCTCCGAAGGTCCAAGCCCTATGTCAGGGCAGGCAACAAACAATAGTCCAAGGGCTCAGACCCTCAGGCAGGGGCTGAGCAAAAACAAACAGTAATTTAAGCCCAAGCCCTCAGTCAGGGCGGGGCAACAGACAGCAGTTCTAGGTTCAGACCCTCAGGCGGGGCTGAGCAAACAGAGTCAGTAAAGCCCTAGTCCTAGGCAGGGCGGGGCAACAGACAGCAGTTCTAGGTTCAGACCCTCAGGCGGGGCTGAGCCAACAGAGTCAGTAAAGCCCTAGCCCTAGGCAGGGCGGGGCAACAGACAGCAGTTCTAGGTTCAGGTCCTCAGGCAGGAGCTGAGCAAAACAAACAGTTAGTGAAGCCCAGCCCTAGGTCAGGGCGGGGCAACCAACAATAGTTCAAGGGACTCAGACCCTCAGGCAGGGGCTTAGCAAAACAAACAGTTCAGGGGCTCAGGTCCTCAGTCAGGAGCTGAGCAACCACAATAGTTCAGGGGCTCAGGTCCTCGGGCAGGAGCTGAGCAACCACAATAGTTCAGGGGCTCAGGTCCTCGGGCAGGAGCTGAGCAACCACAATAGTTCAGGGGCTCAGGTCCTCGGGCAGGAGCTGAGCAGCAACAGTTAGTGAAGCCCAGCCCTTGGTCAGGGCGGGGCAACAACCAGCAGTTCACAGGCTCAGACCCTCAGGCAGGGGCTGAGCAAACAGCAGGTAAGTCCAGACTTCTATGTCTGAGCGCTGGTGTGAGGGGGCGACTGCCACCCATGAGTGTGGTGGCAGAGGGGACACAGGCCCACCCACTCCACTGTGTCCCAGCCCAGGGCCCTACCAGCGGCAGTTAGTCTGCTGCTGTGTCGGTGGGGTCCTGACCACAACACACCGACATCGGCTCAAAGTCTGCTGTAGCCAGACTGGGGTCAGCTACCCCCGGGGCTACTTTCCATCTCCCCCTCCATGGGTACCTGCTCATCTCTGATGTCCGGTGCTGGGTCCCAGACCATGGGCTCCTCGACATGCTGAGGGACGGCTAGCTTGGCCTGCTCCTCAGGACTCGGGTTGGGGGGATGCTCGAACCGCTCCTCGGGGTACCGGGCTCGGGGAAGGCTCGGGCAGTCCTCCTCAGGGTACCGGGCTCGGGAAAGGCTCGGTCCAGCAGGAGCTCGGTCAGGAGCATCTGTCCTCTCCGGCCGCCAGGCAGCAACTGAGCGCTGGGGCCGGGCCTTTATACTTCCTGTCCCGCCCCTGGACTTCCGGGGGGTGGGGACAGGCAGCAGTGGCTCCGCCCACTGAGACGGCGGCTGTTCTGGCTCGGCCGTCTCAGGTGCGGCCGGGAGCCGGGCCGCCTCACTACAGGTACCTGCTTCCTTTCCTTGTACCTGCTTCCTTTCCCAGCCAGCCATAGCAGATAGTCTTTTCCTGTTAGCTGTATGTGTGTGTGCACACATGCATGCTGGGGACTAATGGTGTTACAGCCCTTACAGCACAGCCTTTGAAGTACCTACAGCCCTTGCTTTTGAAGTTTTGACACAGTGTCTGAAAAGGCTTGGTGTGCCATGGTATCCATGGAACCCCCAATAGATTGGTGATGCTGCAGTTTTTGAGGTCTACTCTTTTTGTGCCCAACTCTGCTTGATGCATTTCCTCCTGAGAGATGCAGTGTTTTGGCAGTGGCTACAGGGAAGGCCCCTCTCATTTGTAATTTTGGAAAGTGCCTGGGTGTGTGCAAAGATGTTTAGTCACTAAATAATAGGGAGTTTGGGGGGGGTCCTGGTTTACCTTAACTGGCTGGATGCATGAGTTTCTTCAGGTTCCCAGCAAACTCAGCTTGAGAGTCTGGAAAGGAAGGGTAGGACACTATCAGGGGTGTCATCAGACATCACCGGGGTGGTGCTCTGCTTTGTTCAATGATGATAACAGCCAGCTGCGTGTGTGTGTTCCCTCTGTGCTGCCCAGGCTCTGCAGATAGCTGGCACAACAGATCTCATAAGAAAAACCCAGTGATTACGGACTCCGATAAGGTGTGAAGGCACCCAGCCAGGTTTATTGCCAAACGAAACACAGTCTCTAGCTCCCCGAATGAGATATCTACATAGTACATATGTGCTCCCTGACAATGGACCGGCTCAGTCAGTGGCGGGATTTACCACTGCCCTCTAGGCCATACAAAGACAACCACTCAGGGATGCATTCTTATACACAGGTACAAACACTTTACATATCACTCCTGACGTATTGAGGTACAATCCCTCTATGTAGTAAGGTGCCGCCTCTCTCCTTGTACATGTTGGTTTGAACAAGACAACTCTAGCCATCATATTACCCTTCTGCCCGTCTTTAGGATGGATCAGCCTGTTTCTTGTTATGTGTGGAATGTGCAAATATCAAAGTGTTCTTGGTACCATCCTGGCACCTGTTTATATCTCTATTGTCCAGTACCTTTTAGGTATGTGTATTTTTGCAACATCAGCCCTTTCCTTGTCAGCTCCTGTGAGCAGGGCCTGCCTCTGGCTCACAGCTTAACTTTGCTTTATGTTAGCAAAGTCTTGACCATTACTTTAGTTCAGGCTTTAAGCCTCATACCGGGCCTCTGAAACCAAGGGTTTATGTTTCAGGATCTCATCTTACTACAAGTGGCAGGCTGTCATTACGCAGCTCCGTGCAATAGGAGAGAGTTGCTGGACCTGTTTGGAGGTAATTCTACCTCCATGCTTTGCTGCATAAAGTTTAAAGATCAGAAGCCTGTTCCTAAATGAAGGCATCTTGTTGCTCCCTCGTGTGTGTCTGTATTTGTAAGGCTCATGCCTAGCAGGGTTATACCAGATACATGCAGGGTTTCTGTGCAGACTGGCCCATAGTTCACACCATTGGAAGATGTTTCCAGCCTACGATTCCCACTGTCCAGTTTCATCCCATTTGCTTTTAGTTACACCCCATGTACCATAATAATAGTGTGCACTTTGGTAGAACTTTTCATCTGTAGATTTCAAAGCACTTCACCAAGGTCATTGGTATCATTATCCCCATTTTGCTGATGGGGAAAACTGCAGCATGGGAGGGGCTGTGATTTGCCAATGGTCACCCAGCTGGTCAGTGACAGAGCTGGGAATAGAACCCAGGTCTACTGAATCACAGTCCAGGGGGCTACACTGCCTCTCTAAAGGATGCCTTTCTCTTTCTTGACGCTTATGTCCTTCAAATACCTGTAGCTATCTGCCTTCCCATGCGCGTTTAGTCAAATTAGCTTCTTTAGCTCTCAGTCGTTCCAGCCTCTAAATAGTGTGTGTTGCTCTTCCCAGTACTGTACTACATGGCTCTGGTACTGCAGTGTCCCAGACAATTGCATTCTGGTGCTCATGAGTCTACATAAGGCCTTGCTCTGTCAGTGTACCAGCCAAAGTGCCATGTCCTATTCCCCTGGCAACAGCATGCCCTAGCAGAGTGTGCGCTCTTGCCTCTTGTTTGGATACCTGCTTTTCAGCCATAACTCCTGGGCCATGAAGGCAAGTCCACACAGGCCATAAAATGTGTATGTGTCTGTCAGACAGGGTGGGTAAGGTAATATATTTTATTGGAGCAACTTCTCTGGTTGGCTGTCTCTCTCCACATTGGCAGGCAGGAAGTGGCAGGGTGGGTGTGGAAGAACAGTATAGTATATTCCATAGGACCAGCCATGTGCCCAGAACGGAATGCAGCATCTTAGGGGCAGAGGTGCTTCTCATCACAGCTGCCTGCTTGTCTTCAAGCTGATTGCCTTACAGGCAAGGAGATGTGGACTCACTGCAGCCAGTTCAGTGGTTTGCTGCTCCTATGTTGAGGGGCATAAAGGCCAGTGAAACCACAGAGTGTGCCCCCCCACTTCCTCTGCATGACTTTCATTCAGACATCCACTCCAGCATGGCGGCCTCAGTGCCAATGCACTCTGCCTTGCAGAGATCAGGCATTACCCTCGTCAGAGCTTCACACCTCCACAATATGGTCTCTGTCTGGGGTGACCATATTTCCCTATGCTGACTACGGGACACCTGGTAAAATTGCTCATATTCAAGCAAGTTCAGTGACAATCAATCAGAACTATGCAGTTCAAACATTCAAATTAACATGAAGTTGACTGAGCCCCTGTTAAAAAGAAATACTGAGTAGTTTGGATTCTTTTTATTTACTTTCTTATCTTTAAGACTTAAGGGCTCACACAGGGAGCGGTGACACATACACACTCTCGCATACCTTTCTCACACAGTGCGGGTGACCAACCGACCCTCCCCTCCCTGACAGGCACTCTCCACCCTCCATGCCTGGCTAAGCCCCCAGGGTGGACCCACCTCTCCTGATACCTGGTAACGTATCTTCCCAAGGCAACATGTGGGGGGCACGCAGGGTAACATGCCCCCTCTCCTCAGATTTCTGCCAGGGTTCACACCAGAATGTGGCCAGCAGCAGCCTTTTGGAGCTGTGCAGGAGAGAGGGACGAAGAGAAAAGCTGAGGGCTTAAAGCAGCTGGTGCTATTAGAGTCAGAGGGCCATGACAATCCAGTCCATACCCAATCCAAGGCATTTTGGGGGTTGGAAACAAACTTTTCCCATGAGTAGAACATATCTTAAAATCAGAGATATTTTTTGTACATTGCCCAAACGCAGTGCAGTGTCTTCTATAAAAGCCTCTAGACTCTGTACTGGATTAAGCATTTGGGAAGGGACTCACCACATTGTGCAGTGAACTACTTTGGGGGCTTTGTTGCAGATTATGGGAGCTTTAGATTATTCAAAACCTTACTTTAAAAAAACAGTTAAAGTAAAGATGATAGAGCGAGATTCTAATCTGATGTTCAAATAGGTCATTCTGAGCTTTGAGCTCATTTGCCTTGCAAAGTTGAAAAGCTCAATACGTTGTTGATGAGAACTAGATTCCCCGCCCCATTCAGTTAAATTATTAACCCCTCATCAAAAAGGGAAGTTGGTTCATATTCTCTGTCAGAGCCGCTACCCAAACCACTGGAGGAGAAAAACTGAGCCTCTCAAATAATGGGGCCCTACAGCATCTCTATGAAGAGCTATGACATGGTAAGTCATGCACAGGTCTTTGTTTTTGCAATGTCCATGAGTTTAGGCTGAGGATTCTAGGGGGTGATGGGTGTTATATCTGGACTGAGGAGCTTAGCTTTTAATCTCTCCCACCCACAAACACATACTGTCCCTCTTTTGTTTAGATAAGTTTGGTCTTGAGCTAAAATTTCAAACCAACATAATTAGTCCCCCAATGCACCTATTTAGGGATGTTTTTGCCAGCTGCAGGAGGTGCAGATGAGAATGCCAGCCCTTCTCACATGCTATGATTATTTGTGCCATATCTTTAAAGTGTTTTCATCAGTGGTTGGCTCTACAATTCTCCTGCTGTCAGTGCTGGGATTGCAGCCTCTGTTCTTGTGGCCAAAAGGCTCATTCTGAGATGGTGGGAATCAGATGCATCTCCTTCCTAAGTTAACTTGCTTAGAGAGAAGCCCACCTCGTGTAGTCATTTAAACCAGCAGAGAGTGGGTTTAAAACACGTATTTGGACTTGACAGCATTTTACACCACTGTGCACTGGTGTAAATGAGTGCACAAGGTGCAGTGGCATGGGAAATCAAACCACTAACTTTAACAAACAGGCGTAACTGGGTAAGCTACAATAACATTGGGAAACACATGAAAGACCTACATCCCACAATAACATAATTGTACACTCACATCCCTGTCTTCATTTTATCCTTTTCTATGAGTGGGTTGCCTTGCGGAGCCTGCCTGAGAGCAGTTCTGTAGGCTACAGGCTGTAGCGTATTTATGTTAGAGGGTTTTTGACCAGGAGGGAAGCTATACTACAAATATCCTAGATTTGAATTATGACAGAGCATATTCCATCCTCTAATTAGCCTTGTAAATTGAAAATAATAATATCTTGTAAAAGATGATTGTTCCATGCTAAGGAAAGCTCATGGCAGATTTGCCACAAAGCTTGGCTTTTAAATAGAGGAGCTCAGAAGTTTTTCAACTTTTTTTTAAATTAAAGGTGACTTTTCAAAGGAAATTGTTTTATTTCTGTTCAAATCAAAATGTATTTGTTCCATTTTGGTTTAATTTTTCCCCTTACCTTTTTCTTCCTTGTTTCCTTTGGGGTGGGGGGGAAAGGTGAGAAAAGGGAAAAAGCAGCCGTCACCTCCCCCCCCCCCCCAAACCAAACAAACAAACTCCCGAACAATTTTTTATTTGTTTGGTTGAAAAATCCTGTGAAAACTTTAAAACAAAATTATTTGTCAGATTTTTTTTGCAAACGATACTTCTTTAAGGTGCCACAAGTACTCCTGTTTTTTTCCCCCTTCTTTGATCACCCTGACCCCTCCTTTTAAATTAAAGGCTCAAGCGGGAGAATCATGGTGGTGGAGTTTAGCTGGAAGTAAAGCAGAGCTCACTCCTTAATGAAAAAAGTGAAAAGTGAGAGCAGCATATCAACAGCAGCAGCACTGGCTGGGTGCAGGGGCAAAGCACAGTGAGCGGCAGGTTGGGATGGCAGTGGTCAAAGTACAGAATCCAGTGGGTAAGCTCTGCAGCACAACTCTTAATGGAATCTTAGACCAATTCTGATTTTTTTTTCTTTTCACCCTCCTCTCAGTTATATACCTTATATATAAATTATCCTATTGGCAGAAAAACAGATAAGATCAGTGGTGTTTCCTTACTGCTTAACCTGCCCAGGTCTAGATAGGGGATGTAGTCTGTGACAGACACAAAATTATTAATGCAGGGAAATTAAAGTGCTGTGGGATTTGTTCCTTGGTTGGGAATAACTTTCCAGAACTTCAGCTCCATGACTTTATCTCATCTGTAAATGATATTCAACTGTGAGGGGAACACCAGATCTGTGTGGAACAAGGATGACTTTGGAACTGAAGAGATGGGTAGTTGTGAGGTAGAGTAGAATCAGTTTAATGTCCTTCTAGCACTTGAGGGCGGCTGAACTTGATGAACTAAGCATGCAGTGCACTCCCAAACTGGTCATTGCCCTGCCCAGAGCTTCATGGGGATTGTGACTGCTTAAGTGGGATTTAAATTATGCCTTCACAGGTGGGGGATGTCTTTTCCAACTCTGTTTTCTAGGAGCCTCTTAAGCAGAAAGCCTGAGGGATTGCATTAAATAAATGTAATCTCTCTATCTTCCTGCAAGGGAAGATACACACACAATTATTGCCATGTTTGGCTTGCCAGTTCTGTTTCTTTTTTTTTTTGACATGTAATTCCCCATCATTACACACAAATACCCACAGCAGTGACAAACGGAAGCTGTTACATAAGCCTCCTGTTCTATTCCTTCCTCCTTCCTTATTTTTAGGCCCCTTTTTCCTGCTACTAGAGCAGGGGGCGGCAACCTTTCAGGAGCGGTGTGCCAAATCTTCATTTATTCACTCTAATTTAAGGTTTCACGTGCCAGTAATACATTTTAATGTTTTTAGAAGGTCTCTTTCTATAAGTCTATAATAAAACTAAACTATTATTGTATGTAAAGTAAATAAGGCTTTTTTAAATGTTTAAGAAGCTTCATTTAAAATTAAATTAAAATGCAGAGTCCCCCGGACTGGGGGCCAGGACCCAGGCAGTGTGAGGGTCAGCTCACGTGCTGCCTTCGGCACCTGTGCCATAGGTTGCCTACCCCTGGGCTAGAGGCTTTCACAAGCACACACATGGTTTTCCCAGCAAATCCATCCTTAAAGCAAAATGTTGAGTCCCTAGCCAAGCAGCAGGAGTTGGAAACAGCCTGTTGCCCCTGTGAGTCATGGGGACTAATCTCTGCACCTGCCGTACTGAATGCGGTCAGGTCCCTCACATCTGTGTTCCAATAGCCCTAGTGTGTCACACTCTATGCAACTCTTGTCGCTACGCTCCAACCCCTTTCTGCTTCAGCTTCAGCTTGGATTCATGATACCTAAATACTTTGTCTCTTTGACTCATCTCTGTCCGCTCCCACCCACACTTGCTGCTCTCTCCCAGCCTGAGACATACATGAGAGGATGGCGCAGTCACAGTACTGTGCACATTTCCCAAGCCAGAGGCGAGTGGCTTACAGTAAAAAACAAACAATACCCTACCTGTCACCTTATCAGAGATGAGATGGTGGTAGATAGTGGTGCTTGAGTGCTGCATCTTCTGTTGTAAATGCAAGGTGATGCTGACAGCCACTCTCTGCAGTTAAAACCGTTTAGCACTGTGCAGTCACTGCTCATGTTTTGAAAGATTTCTATCCTTTTCTTTTGACACCATGCTGCGCTCTTGTGATTAACCCTGCAGTTCCAAATTGTTCTGCAGCATCTCCTCCTCCCTCTGATGTGTGGAACCCCCCAACCCTTCCCTGGCTCTTGAGCAGCCTGTTTAGTTTTGTTTTGCTAAGGGAAAATGTAAGCTTTTTAGAGAAGGAACCTTGTATGCATTTGATGAGATGCTGTGCACATTCATAGTGTCACATTAATAGTACAGCAGCTGGTGGGCTGCAGATGGCATAGATACTAAGGGCCCTTTGAAACAAGAACCCCTTAAGGATGTATTTGTCAGGTATGAGGTTATATAACCACCCCAGCATTGGGTTAGACCGTGGGCATTGGTCCTTGCCATAGTCAGTGCTATTAGCACAAGTTCCATGGGCATCATTAATTCCTGGTATGTATGAGCTAGGCAGTTGCTAGGAAATATTTTTAGGAACAGAAAAATATGAAATTAAGGGTAGTTTAAAGACTCCCTTTGCCATCTCTCCTCTTTTGCAGAGTTTTAGTTAGTGGAGGTGAGTGTTGGTCCCTCCAGGTTGGTGCCCTGCTGTTGCTTTAGATGAAGGCAGAAAACCCGACCAATTATGTGGACTGGCTTGAGGGTGTGTGGTTTCTTCCCTGCCCTCTTGGCCTATTGGCTAAGTCCCAGAAGCATCTGCCAGGAGGAGGCGCTGGGGAGACACGAGTAAAGCAGCACCAGCACCGTGCTATTTTCCAAAGCTGCACTTTAAAGATTTGCCTGAGTGCACAGCAGCTACAGCTCTCTGCCACAGTGCAACGTCCCATGGGTTGCTCTCTATGGGTGACAAGCTAACAACATGCCATTGCCTTAAGTGAGACCTTCACTTGCTGCAGCCAGAGATAGCTTGTGTGTTTCAGGGGGTTGTCCCCAACCAGGGAGCTTTCTGCCTCTGCCATGTGGCCTAGGGTCTCATGACTGGGGAGATTCACACTCACTGTATTTCACAGGACAGTTGAGCTGTTTCTAAAAAAAAAAATGCAACCAAAAAAAGAAAAAAATAGCTCTGAAAACAGCTGAAGCAGGAACTATGGCTAATGGGGGAAGGTGCAGCAGGTGCAGGCAGCTACAGCTGGCAGTGAAAGGTATGAAAACAGCAAGCAGAAACTTCCGCTGTGGTCAGTGCAAGAGTCTCAGTCTCCAGAGAAGGTGTTGGGAGGGGGAGAGCGTTCAGCCTGACTGCAGGGGAACCCTTACCATTTTCTAGTTAGTATTTGTTGAGCTGTCTGTAACATTTTTGCCATGAGCCTTTGCTTGGCCCTTTGTTCCTCTTCTCCTCATTGATTTCTACCCTCCCCTTTCCCCAAGCACTCTTGTTTTGGCTAGCATTAGGCTCTGTCCATTGCCTGCCTGGAGCAGCACAGGACAGTCAGAGCATGTGCTCCATGTGAGGGCTGGGCTTTGGCAGCGTTCTAGTGCTCAGGACTTTGATTTGATTTCTGCTTTGAATAAAAAACTTGGTGTGTGATACAGCTCCATGGGTGCCAAAAGGACTATAAAAGTGAGGAGGGCAAGCCCCGCACCAGCAGGATCTTCTTTAAATCCCTGCCTTCCCTCGCTCCTTACCCTCCTTGCTGGCAAGCCCAAGGCCTTTGGGTAGTGGGTCCATCCTGCTTCCCAAATCTGGTTAGGCCCCAGCCCCTAGAAGCCACTGCTGTGGTTTCAGCCACCAACAGGTGAAGGACCAGCTGCAGACATGCAAAACAACACAAACCAGGACCTGACCAGCATGATGCATGTGCCACAAGGCAGAGCAGAACCCAGCTGCCGCCAGCCAGGCACAGTGTGCTCCCTCCCAGCCAGGTTTTTAAAAGTAGGAGGCAGTGGCCCTCCCATCTCCAGTGCTTACGTACAGCTCACTCCATTGGTCAGCTGCTGTGTTGTTCCCACTGCAAATCTCGGTTTGTGTGGCAGCATCACGGCCTGCACATTGGGCGTGGACCAGATATCACAAATTCCCAGCTGTAGTTCAGCCCAAGGAGCTCAGACAGCCGGGGTGTCACACTGCGGGACAGCACTGAGTCAAGAGGAGTGGCAATACATCTTCTGTCTCAAGACACAGCATGGTTTGTAATCACCCTACAGACAAATCAGAGAAAGTCCTTAGCGCCAGTGTGTGACGGTAGTTTTGGGAACAGAATATGGAATTAACATGATAGAAAACTACAGAAAAGTTTATTAGAGGGACACAACCAAGCCAGGTGAAATGGGCAACACAGTGGTGACTAATGCACGTAGGAGGGGAAATGTGCTATTCGTAGCCCTTACAGGTTCTGAATTAATTGCATCAACTCAGGAAAGGGCGGCCAGCTCGATGGAGGGCTCTGCCCAGTGTGCAGCAGTGCTCAGAAAGCAAACAACTGGTGAGTGTCAACAAGGAATAGGGTGGAGAATGATATGGAGAATATTCTAATGCCGCTATATAAACCAACAAGACATCCTCCTCCAGGCAGTCTGTGTAGTTCTGGTCCCCCATCCCAAAAAGGATAACAGTGGAATTAGAAGGGGTCAAAGAAAGGTGACAAGAATGATCAAGGGCTGGGGGACAAAATCTATGAAAAGAGACTGGAATTGTTTACCTTAGCAATAGCTGAATAAGAGGGGACCTGATAAAAAAAGTCTATACAATAATGAATGGGATAGAGACAGCCGACTGGATGCGTGTGTTCACCCTGTCCCATAACACAAGAATAAGGAGACATTCAATGAGATTGAGGGTGGCAAATTCAAAACTAACAAAAGGAAATACTTGTTCACGCAGTGTGTAATTAGACTGAGGAACTCCTTGCAACAGGAAATAGTTGAAGCCAGGGACTTAATAAGATTCAAAAGAGATTGTATAACATAAGAACATAAGAAAGGCCATACCGGGTCAGACCAAAGGTCCATTTAGCCCAGTATCTGTCTACCGACAGTGGCCAATGCCAGGTGCCCCAGAGGGAGTGAACCCAACAGGCAATGATCAAGTTATCTCTCTCCTGCCATCCATCTCCATCCTCTGACGAACAGAGGCTAGGGACACCATTCTTACCCATCCTGGCTAATAGCCATTTATGGACTTAGCCACCATGAATTTATCCAGTCCCCTTTTAAACATTGTTATAGTCCTAGCCTTCACAACCTCCTCAGGTAAGGAGTTCCACAAGTTGACTGTGCACTGCGTGAAGAAGAACTTCCTTTTATTTGTTTTAAACCTGCTGCCTATTAATTTCATTTGGTGACCCCTAGTTCTTGTATTATGGGAATAAGTAAATAACTTTTCCTTATCCACTTTCTCAACATCACTCATGATTTTATATACCTCTATCATGTCCCCCCTTAGTCTTCTCTTTTCCAAGCTGAAGAGTCCTAGCCTCTTTAATCTTTCCTCGTATGGGACCCTCTCTAATCCCCTAATCATTTTAGTTGCCCTTTTCTGAACCTTTTCTAGCGCTAGAATATCTTTTTTGAGGTGAGGAGACCACATCTGTACACAGTATTTGAGATGTGGGCGTACCATGGATTTATATAAGGGCAATAATATATTCTCAGTCTTATTCTCTATCCCCTTTTTAATGATTCCTAACATCCTGTTTGCTTTTTTGACCGCCTCTGCACACTGCGTGGACATCTTCAGAGAACTATCCACGATCTTTTTCCTGACTCGTTGTAGCTAAATTAGCCCCCCATCATGTTGTATGTATAGTTGGGGTTATTTTTTCCAACGTGCATTACTTTAAACATTTATCCACGTTAAATTTCATTTGCCATTTTGTTGCCCAATCACTTAGTTTTGTGAGATCTTTTTGAAGTTCTTCACAATCTGCTTTGGTCTTAACTATCTTGAGTAGTTTAGTATCATCTGCAAACTTTGCCACCTCACTGTGTACCCCTTTCTCCAGATCATTTATGAATAAATTGAATAGGATTGGTCTGAGGACTGACCCTTGGGGAACACCACTAGTTACCCCTCTCCATTCTGAGAATTTACCATTAATTCCTACCCTTTGTTCCCTGTCCTTTAACCAGTTCTCAATCCATGAAAGGACCTTCCCTTTTATCCCATGACAGCTTAATTTACGTAAGAGCCTTTGGTGAGGGACCTTGTCAAAGGCTTTCTGGAAATCTAAGTACACTATGTCCACCGGATCCCCCTTGTCCACATGTTTGTTGACCCCTTCAAAGAACTCGAATAGATTAGTAAGACACGATTTCCCTTTACAGAAACCATGTTGACTATCGCTCAAGAGTTTATGTTTTTCTATGTGTCTGACAATTTTATTCTTTACTATTGTTTCAACTAATTTGCCCAGTACCGACGTTAGACTTACCGGTCTGTAATTGCCGGGATCACCCCTAGAGCCCTTTTTAAATATTGGCATTACATTAGCTAACTTCCAGTCATTGGGTACCGAAGCCGATTTAAAGGACAGGTTACAAATCTTAGTTAATAGTTCCGCAACTTCACATTTGAGTTCTTTCAGAACTCTTGGGTGAATGCCATTTGGTCCCGGTGACTTGTTAATGTTGAGTTAATCAATTAATTCCAAAACCTCCTCTAGTGACACTTCAGTCTGTGACAGTTCCTCAGATTTGTCACCTACAAAATCCAGCTCAGGTTTGGGAATCTCCCTAACATCTTCAGCCGTGAAGACTGAAGCAAAGAATCCATTTAGTATATTTATATGGATAACAAGAATATCAAGAAATATTTTAGTTAATGATAAAACATGTAATGTAAGAGAGATAGACATTGGCTTAAATGCTGGAGCAGGAGGTTCTAACAATCAAAGATCAGGATGAGACCCTCACTGGTGGCAGATTATCCCACATCTGCTGCTGGAGGTTTCCTGCACCTTCCTCTGAAATATCTGGTGCTGGCTATTGTCCAGAGGCAGGGCCTTGGACTTAATCAACTACGGTCTAAACTCATCTGGCAGTTCCTATGTAATGGTTGGGCTTTCTCCTGGGAAATGGCAGTACAGAAACTGCAGCCTGTAATTATTCTCCTCCTGTTCTGCAGAATTTGCTGGGGGAATTCAGTGACTACAATGACAATGACAACACCACAAGATCCTACGATGACTACTTTTGTCCAGAAACAGTCTCATCACTGGCTAGTGATCCCACACATCCTTTCAAGAAGATCTTTGTGCCCTTAGTCTACCTTCTGATATTCCTTCTGGGGACCTTGGGCAATGCCCTAGTACTGATCATCCTGGAGCGTTACAAGCGCGCCCGCACTACCACCGAGAACTTCCTCTTTCACCTAGCTCTGGCCAATCTGGTGCTATTGCTCACCTTGCCTTTTGGCGTGACCGAGAGCTTGACTGGCTGGATCTTCGGCACTTTCCTCTGCAAAGTCCTCAGCGCTGTCCACAAGATCAACTTCTACTGCAGCAGCATGCTGCTGGGCTGCATCAGTGTGGATCGCTACCTGGCCATAGTGTATGCTATCCACACCTACAGGAAGCGCAGAGTCAGGTCCATCCACCTCACTTGCCTGGCCATTTGGTTCCTCTCCCTGGTGCTGACCTTGCCCGATCTAGTGCTCATGGAGGTCTGGTCAGACAAGAGCAACCACAGTGTCTGCAATTTCCAGCAAGTTGGGATTCATGGCAGCAACATGTGGCTGGCAACCCGCTTCCTGTATCACATTGTGGGTTTCTTTGTGCCCCTGCTGGTCATGTGCTACTGCTACACAGCCATTGTGAGAACCCTGTGCCAGTCTCAGCGGCTGCAGAGGCAGAAGGCCGTGAGAGTGGCCATCCTGGTCACAGGGGTGTTCCTACTCTGTTGGAGCCCTTACCACATGGTCATCTTTTTGGACACACTAGACAAGCTGGAAACCTTACCGAACGATTGTGCCTTGGCGGACCAGCTGGGCACCAGCATCATGGTGACAGAGGTGATTGGCTTCACACATTGCTGTCTCAACCCCATCCTCTATGCCTTTGTTGGAGTCAAGTTCCGTAACGACTTCTTCCGGATCCTCCGGGACCTGGGCTGCATAAGCCAAGAGACCCTGCAGGAGATCCTTGATGTGACGAGGAAGAGCAGTGGGATTGAGTCGGACACCATCACTTCTGTCAGCACCTTCTAGTGGGGAAAGAACTGGGCACAGGGCTGAGATAGACCTTGCTGATCCTGGCCAGCAGAGCATGTAATGCCCTTGGTGCAAGACTCAGCTCTGCCTCAGTATCATCCCTACTACTTCCCTCCTCTCCACAAGAAACTGAGGTCTAAAGGCCACCATTAAAACAACAAATACTTGTCAAGTGTTACCACATAGTTACTGCCTTTGCTAAGTATATGGAGAAATGGTTTGTGTAGCCCTTGGTAAATACTGACTTTACATAGCAACCACTGCAAAGGGGCTGGCTGGGACCCTAGTTAGTTAGCTCTGATACTGCATTCTCCCCACTGGAGGAGCCCCATGTGCAGAGCCAACCACAGAATCGGGCCCTTAGAAATGACTAACAGGAAATTCCAGATGACGGAGAGATTTTTATCAGAGAAATGGAAGAGCATGATTTAGTCTGTGCAGCTCATTGAGGTGCTCAGAAGAAAGTGATACAGCCCGATTATTGCTTTTAATTAGAAACAGTTCTATGTTTAATCAAAGTCATGTACAATATGAAGAAGTTTAGAGTATGTTTTAGTTACTTGGGCACATAGCTGCATGTTACACACCATTCTGGTCAATACAAAGGAATGGACACTGCTCTTCTGACTGCATCACAGAATCTGGAAGTAGAAGAGGCCTGTAAGGCAGCCAGCCCATTTCCTCCAGCCAAAGTCGGGTTGTCTCCTGTTGTGCCTTTCCTGGGGCTTTGGGACGGTTGGGTGTCTCGATCCCAAATGGGGGCATTTCTGCGACTCACACTGGGAGACTCTTCCATAGGCCCAAAGACTTTACTGTCAGGAATTCCTTTCCTGCCCATCAGCTGCATACTTTCTCACTCACTTCCAATCCATTTTATTTCTATTAATAATTCCAGTTACTGACTTACTGGAACTAACTGATTTCCTTTGAGGGTGAATATTCTCTGAGAAGCCCCTGTCCAGCCTTGTAACTGAACGCTGGCACAGACCCTCTCCTACTTTGATTACCGGGTGGGAGGGGGAGGGAAATAAGGCTGAGCATGTTATTGATTTGCTTTGGGGGTCGGTTGCTGTATCTCTTGGCTTTAAGAGCAAGAATTCCTGTTATTCCAGAGTAAAACAGAACATGGAAGGAGAAGAGGAGTTTGGGGTGGGGTGGGGTGTTTTTTTTCCAGGGGGAGACAAGGGAAAGTTTTTGCTATGCTTTGTACTGCGCTTTCAGGCATTTTAGCTCTATCTGCATTAATGGTGTCTTTAAAAATTTCACGTATTAGATTTTAGGGTAAAAAGGTCTGAACTTTGACTTCATACCAGAGTTGTGGGTACCCCACAGCTCTCAGGATCAGGCCTACTCTACACAGACATGCACCAAACTCACGACAGCAGCTTTAACCCACAGCTGGGGTTATTTCAGTGTAAGGCTGTGTCCAGCAGCCATAAGGGACTCTGTTTAACTATGTTGTTTTCCATTAGCTGTTGTCACACCGACAGGGACAACGTGTAGGCAATGCTGCTGCTTTCTTTAATTTTTCTTAATAGGTAAAGTGTTACTTTGGCTTGAAATGTATTAGTTATAGTTCTGCCTAAAGAGCCACTGGCCACCACTCATCCTAGGCACAACCTACCCACAAATATATTTGTAAAAATCTGCTCCAAAATTAACCTGATTTTCTAAGCAAAACTAAAACTATTTCTGCTGATCAGTATTAATTTCAGTGTTGTCAAACTGCCCATGTGGCAGGGTAGATGTTTGAGCTTTGTGCTAGGGTCACTAGTAGCATTCACCCAATAACAAAGAGACCAACTACAATTCACTCACCCCTTTCCAGAAAAAATGATCTGTCAGAAGTAGGGGAATGATCCATATTTAAAGGATCACCACTGGGCTAAATTCAGCCCAAAATGGAGGATTGGTGAAGCCTTTTACCAACTTTAACCCCAACGGGAAAAGTCCAAGGTTTAGAGTTTGTTTTGTTTTTTGTTTTTTTTTAATTCCAAGAGCTGTATCCAGGGGCGGCTCTAGGCACCAGCAAAACAAGCTGGTGCCTAGGGCGGCAAAATCTAGGGGGCGGCAAAAGGCTGGGGCCCCAGCTCATCCTGCCGCTGCGAGCCGAGGAGCGGCCCGTCCCCTGTAGCCGGGGCGGGGGGGCCATAGGCTGGGCCAGCGGACCTGCCGCAGACATGCCTGCGGGAGGTCCACCGGAGCCCCGGGACGACTGGACCTGCCGCAGGCATGACTGCGGCAGCTCAAGCGGAGCCGCCGGACCCGCGAACCGTCCGCAGCCGCGGGGTCCAGCCGAGCCACGCGGGACCAGCGGTCCCTCTGCAGTCATGCCCGCGGGAGGTCCGCTGCTCCCGCGACTCCGGGGCGCCTCCCGCGCATGACTGCTTGGGGTGGCCAAAAAGGTAGAGCCGCCCCTGGATGTAACGTTAACAAAAAAAAAAAAATCAAATATTCCCTGCGGTGTTCACAGCACAGCCACTGAGGACCCCAGTGAAGCTGATGAGGTGATTCTTATGGTCCAAGCAGGGAGAAATGCCGAAAAGTTTGTTTAAACTGTGCTACTGTGGCAAAGTCCAGGTACAGTTTGTACATTATTTCACTGTTCATAACTCAAAGGAGATATTGAGAGGCTTTTTTTTTTTTAAAGGAACTATAATGATTAATTAAATAAAGTACTTTTTCCACCTCGCCTGTCTCATGCTTCTGCAAAAAGTCAGCTGCAGTTGTCAATATCCTGAAACAGACATATCAGAGAGACCAATGAATAGCTGCTGGCTGGTCAGATGCCTTTCTGATAAGTTCTGTATGGAGATAAAAGGAGCCTTTCATGTGTTGCTTATGAGGCTCACTGGAATTTGTCCTTTTCACTAGTACTGCAGAAGCCTCTCTTATTTTAGGGCACATGTAAGATCCAAGTTTAGCTCGTTTTTTAACCAAGGACTGCCCAGAGCACCCATCACCATTGTACTGAGACATCAGCTAACCCTAGTAGGTTACTATAAGCTACTTTATTCAAGTTTCAGATTTGCCAATCCATAGCAGAGTTACACTCAAAGCTCAGCTGCTTTAATTAAGAAAACAAATCAACTGGATCTTGTTTCATTGGAGAGATCTTATTAAAGTGCTCACAGTGCATTAGGCCCAGGGAGAGTTGGTGCTCTCAGGTTTCCATAATTGCTGCAAGAACTGCTTGGTGGCAAAAACACTTATTCATCTGCCTGCTCTGCTGCTCATCCAAGTTTGGCCCTGGCTGCAAGAAGAGGCAGCTCAATAGTGAGAGACTGTATGGTCCAGCAGTCTGAGCAAGGGATTCCAAAGCTGTGACACTGATACCTGATGTGGCCTTGGTCAAGTCACATAGCCTTAGTGTGACCGTTTCCAAAATAGGGATAATACACTGCACTGCAGTCCTGCCTGCTATGTGACTCTGCAGCCCAGTCTTGCCGATCCATGGCTACCTGGCAACAAATCAAGCAAAGAGGCAAGAGTGAGTCAAAGAAAGAGGCGCTTCACCAGAGCTTAAATTCAGCTGGAGCACACCAGCGTGGAGCTCTGGTAAATAGTTTCAAACCTGCGGAGGTAGCGGGGCTAAAGTCCCAAGCCCTGGTGCCCCCCCACCCCTAAATTAAAGCCTGGAGCCCCTAATGGGGTGGGGTGCTCCAGGAAATAATCTTTGAGAATTTAAGCCCTGAGCTTCACCAAAACACACAGGACGCTGGACATCGAATGCAGCGAAGTCTTTACCAGATGTTAGTCTGTTACATGCCCAAATACCTGAGCAGCTCCAAACAGGTCAGTGCAACAGGGCAGAGGAGCAGTGATCATGTAAGAAATAGCTTCTCTGGACTGAGAACTGGACCTGCCCCCTACCTGAACAACTGGGACGGATGGGACTTTGTGGCAGGATCTACCTCTGGGGCTTTTCCTAGATAGAATCCAAGACTCAGCCTGGTGGGGCACAGTGATTGGCAGCTATCAAAAGGACACTGCTACCAAAGTTTGCTAAGCAACAGCACAGGTACACAAGTGCACATACAGCAGAGCACCCACAGGGACCTGTATCTCGAAGACCCAGTGTTACTGCACAAGGTGAGTAACTTCTTTCTGCATGCCAACTGACAATACCATGGGCCCCTATAATGGGGCAGCATCTGCCTCTCACAAGCGCCCCCCTCTGGTTGGGTGTGTGTGCAGTCTTTAAACCAGTCCAGCCCTAATGTTGGACTGTATCCCCAGGGCTTCCTCCCTGGATACACTATCTTCCTGTGGCCCTCTCCAGGCTCAGGCCCTACTCCGTGTCTGCAGCCAGCCCAGAGCTCCTTCAGTGCTAGCAGGGACTGAGGGATCAAATTGTCTTTGGCTCAGTCCTAGCAGCCAGCCAGGAGCCTCTCACTCTCCCATTCCCTGCTCCCACTTCGCTGTCCATTGTGCTGCAGATCCCTCAGCTAGACAGGCCTGCAGTCCTTTCTTCTCCAGCTTCCAGCAGCAACTAACTGCTACGCTGCTCTGCAGCTCCTTTTATTTGGCCCTCCTGGGCCATGATTAGCTGCTTCCTCTGCAGCCACTCTAGCCTGCTTGGAAGACTGCTCCACTGCTCCTCAGCTGGGATGAGTGTAGCAGGACCCTGAGGCCACCAACAAGCCACAGAAAGTCATGGGGGAGGGGTTCCCTCATGTTTGCCTCTTGAAGTTGTTCCACTTGACTTACCCACTCACTGGCCCCTAGAATAGTTGAGATGCCTTCTGTAGGCCAGGGGTTCAGTGACTGCTGTAGAGTGTGGGAAATGCTAGGGCAACACACCCACCCCAGTCTGGTAAGAGAGGGCTTGACTAGCCCTTTCCTGTAGCCCATGGGTGCACCCTAAACTTTGGGCTATCATGATGGGGTGGTTCTCATTGTTGCCTCTTGAAGCCATTCCACTTGAATTAACTAGTCTTTAGGCCAGCCCATGAGCAAGATGCGCTCTGCAACCTGGTGGTTAGGTTACATGCCTGGCCTGTGGGAGATGCTCCCTTACTCTTGCCTGTGGAAGCTATTGCAATTGACTTAACAATTCTTCAGGCCAGGCCAAAAGTCAGAATCACTCTATAGGCTGGTGGTGAGGGTACTCACACCTAGGTTGTTGGAAAGCCTGGTTCAAATCCCTACTCTGCCTATTCAGCAGGGGATTGTACAGGGATTTCCTCCCTCCCAGGTGATTGCCCTTTGCAATGGGACATCCTTGTCTGAACCCCCTCCCTTTCTCAGGAGGCCATTTCTATCTTGGGACAGGGAGGGGATTCAGACAGGGCTTGCCCACCTCTGACTCTTCCCTGGGAGGTGGGAGCCCGCAGCTCACACTCTTAAGCAGAGAAGGGCTCTGCCACAGCCTGGATGTGTATCCTAGCTACTGGGGACGAGAGGGGGATCTGGGTCTTTTGTATGGCCACCATTACTCATTAATTAAACCAGCAAGAGCTGCTCTGTATCGGCCACAGTCAATTTACAAGGGCCTGCACCTCAGGCACCAGACCTCCTCCACTGAGACAGATGGGGAATTTGAACCAGGGTCACTCACATCCCAGAAAAGTGCTCTAACCCCCCTACCATCAAGAGCCATGGAGGCAGACTTTGGCCCATTTATTATGTAGTTAAAGTGGACCACCGTCAATATAAAAGACTGAGGGAACCCTATGTCAGAATACCTCCCAGGCTGGCACCTTCACTTGAGAGGGTAAGGGAGCCTGCTTCAAATCCCATCTCAACCAGCACAAAAGGGATTTGAACCAGCAACTCACCCATTCTGGAGAACGTACCAAAACAACTGGACTACCAAAAGATTCACAGCCTGAGTTTGACCCAATTATTTAGTGGCAGTGGTCCAGCTTCACCAGGAAAGACCAAGGTTGCTCCCACATCAAAATACCTCCCACACTGGCATTTAAGCCATTCACTGGAGGTAAGAGAATAAAGTTCAAATCTTAGCTCAGCAAGCAGAAAGAGGGTTTGAATCAGCAACTCCTATGTTCTTAGCCAGGAGTGTAATGTGTAACTTGTCTCAATATATTGAAGTCTACTCTGCTAGCTCTCTGTGCAGAGCTGGGACAGCACATGGAAAGAACACAGACACGTACGCTGACTGACCTCATTGGCAATCAGGGAGTGAAGATTACTCTGTAGCCTTGGGTACTAGCTCCAATGGAGCAGTCAGAGAATAAAGCCAACACTGCTCCTTTCCTTCACTGCTTCTGCCCAGCAGGAGCGACTGGCTCAGGAGCATCCATGGCTCTGCAGTTCTGAGAGAGCAGAGAGCTTAGAAACGCATGGTTTATGGTGCAGAGAGCTGGGCTGACAGCAGGGCAGGGAGGGAATGGGCTCTTTTATTGCCTCATGATAGCTGTTTCCAACTGAATGGAGAGGATGAGCTACCCAAAAAGCAGCAACAGAGGGTTAGCCAGTGGCGCTGATCATAGGTGCTACTACAGCATCAGCTCCTGCTCGGAGCAGAAGACTGCTGCTGACATCATTGGAAAGGATTGCAGTTAAAAGCTAAGATTTGACTTGTAGTTTGGATAATCTGGGCATTAACAACAGCTCTGCCCTTCACATGGCAACAACTCTCCTCATTCCTCAAACATAATTTGGAGAAAACAACCAGAAGAAATGCATGTGACCAAGCCAGTTCTTCGCTGGGGCTCTACCAAACAGCAACTACCAGCGATATGTGATGTGATGTGAGCCCCCAAGTACAGTGGGCCACACTAGCTAATGTTGAAGAAACTCAGACCAGTGAAGACAGGCTCCAAGGATCAGGTTTTGAAACTTCTCTTTTTAATAAAAAGGCACCTATAAAACAGGTCAATACATTACAGGCAGCACAGATACCCAAAAAACAAGCCTAAAAATTGTTTCAAAATAAAAACCAATAAGATGTCTTCACATATTGTATTTATATATTTATATTTTTATATATATATTTATATAATGGTACAAAATGATTGGGGAAGTTTCTCCATGGGATGACAGGGGGGTGGGGGGAAGGTCAGTCACTGTTACCTTGACATGAAAGCTAATTCTGGACATGTGATTGCTTAAAATTGCATTGGAAAGACTTTTTCCTTTGTTTGGAGCAGGAAAAAACATTGACATATCATTGTTAGAAACAAAGGGGCATCCATAACCATGATTGGGTAGAATTCAGCACACAAAACTCAAGCCAATAAATGAAGCAATAAACCACAAGACTCAAGATGAGACCCAGCGCACAGCAGAGGGTGAGTGAGAGCAAACGCTCTGCCGAGGCCTAACAAGGGGTGGCTACCGTTCACCTCTGAAAGGCTCCCACCATATTGCTGATGAACTAGACCTGTTTGGGAGATGGTACCCAAAGCAAAAAAAGGCACCACTCAGCCTTGCCTGCCTCCAGATTCAGACATCATGAAGACTGGCTGGTAGAGTAGTGGGGGTTGGTTATGACTTCCCAGTTGGCTGCTCTGAAGACCAAACAAAAAGTACCCCAGGAGGACCAACAGCCTTGCAAAGTACCAGAATTTCACTTTTGTATTCAGGGCGGTTGGCCTGTAGGCCTTGCTCCTTCCCAACTGTCATGCAATCTAATGTTGATAAACAACATCATCACCGTCACCTTCCCTTTCTGTTACCTGGAATGCCGTCACTCCCACCTGCATCTGTGAGCTCTCTCCCTTGCTCTTCTACACAGCTGCACTGGCTTTCCTCACACAGACATATTGCAGCTTGCAGGCCCTAACTCATGTGAGGACAATGCTGACAGAAGAGATCCAACACCTCAGGACAGTTCTCAGCTAGACCAGATGGATAGAGGGACATGTGGGAGGTCTACACACTGGAGCTTTTAATCACTCGGGTCAAAGCAATGGCTGCCTGGAGACAAAGATTAATTATATTTTAAAGAATATTATGGCTTCAGATAGAGAGACTTGATGGTGGGGGGTGAAATGCCCCTGAGCGTATGGGGCCAGAGGCTTTTGTGGTGCATGGGGCTTGTGCTAGTCCTGAGCAACTCCCAATGGTATTTACAAGGGAAATGCTAGTAGGTGTCGCCCCCAACAGCACTGCCAGGGGGCAACATGGAGAAATAGGGAAGGCTTGTTTTACAGTAGGGTTTGTATTGTTCTGCTTGAACCAGCTCTTCCAGCACCAATCTTCCCCCCTCCAGGCTCTGAAATGGGTAAAAAACCCACCCCGGTTAAAAAGCAAGATGCCTGAGTGCACTTATAGTGGGAAGTGGAGGGGACAGCCCTCTTGGCCCTTCGACAGGGCAGGGCACTGTCCCAGGCAGAGATGGGCAACGCAATGGGTTGTTCCCATTTTACCAAATGGGACAGGGCTGGAAAAGTGGCTCTGCTTTTAGCCCATTGCTGTTCGGAGAGCTGCACTCATGGTCCCTAGACACAGGCCCAAAGCAAAAGACCAGAGCTCAACTCCCTTCTGCCTGGTTTGGATCCAGACTTCCCAGCCAGCCCCATTCCCACCACACACCCTCAAACTTGGGAATGTTTCTGTCTAAACTTTTTGGTTCCAGCCCATTGGGATCTGGCTTAAGAGACTGTTGGGCTGGTGCATTTCAGCAGCCTTTGTGAACAGCCTTTGCTCTTTGGAACCACCAAGAGAAGGTTCCCATTTCATGCAGTGCTTCTCAGCTTCTCCATGCAGAAGCTTTATTTCTCCTCCATTGTGGTGCTTAGGGAACGGGCCCCTTTGTTATGAGAGGGGCAACAAAAAGGCTGGCTTTTCTGATGGTCATTTGGATCCACTTTTTAGAATATTTTCCTGCAATCCACAGAGGCTGCATGCACACATGGGTTATCTCCAACCTCCCTTCAAAAAGCTGTCACAGCACACTCTTAGAACTCTCTGCAGGAAGAGGGTGCCAGGCACGGGCACACTCCCCCACACAAAACTTATGCTTTAAGCACCCTACAGTGGTGGTGGAAATGAAGTCCCAGCTGCTCCTATGAATAATGTCTCCCAGCATAGATTCTAAGGCCAGATGAGACCATTGTGATCATCTAGTCTGGCTTCCTGTATAACACAAGCCATGGAACTTCCCTGAATAAATTACTGGTTGAACTAGAGCTTCGTTTAGAAAAACATCAGCTCAGTCCGAGCAGGAGGCCTCTTGTATCCAGTTGGAGTATTGCAGGCAAGGACCTGATGCCTCTATAGGCTGCACATCCATCACAGAGAGCAGGGCTGCTGCAAGTGGTTTCAGGGTATAAAGGTGGCCTTACAACTGCTGGCCAACTGCCTCTAGGGCCTTTCATGGAGGAGTCTGGGATTCCCAGATTGAGAAAATGCTTGGAGAATCTTTACCATAAAATGCTTGCTTTTATGCATCAGGCTAGCTCTCCCACAGAAATGTGTGCACTTACGAGACAAGGGGCATAGTGCAGCAGGGTGAGATGCATGAACTCATGTAAGTGGGAGCAGAGCCAACAAGGAGTATGGGATGCTCTGTGGGGTGTGTGTGTCAGTGCGTGTCTTGAGTTTCCTCCTGGCCTCTGCACAACACACCCAGGAAGCACAGGACGGAATCATCTAGTCAGAAATCCCAGTGTTCATTCTGATATCCCCACTCCAGAGGGGCATACACACATCACACAGAGCATCTGGGGATGGAGAGGGGAGCAGGGAGTGTCATGATTGGGTGGAGGCCTAATGGTCCAGTTACTTATTACTTGCAGAGTGGGATCAGACCCCCACGTGTCCCTAAACTAAACAACTAGGCCCTCTCCTTGCTCATGCTGCCAGCAGCTTCACCAGGTAGCAGAGACAGATAGAGACCACTATCAATCCCTACAACCAAACAGCAACTCCAACACCAACACTGTTTTAGAGACATCTCAGCAGCTCCAATCCTGTAGGTGGATCCATATGACTGGGTGCACCCCTGAACCGAGTACAGGCCCAAAGGGTCTGACTGCAGAATCAGGATCTAAGATGTGTATATATGTCTGTTCAAAACCATCCATCCCTGCACACAAGCTGTTCTGATGCATGAATGATGTGGGGCTGACAAAGAGGCTCTTTTGCAGACGGCTCTCTCAATGCCCATTCACACCTCCTCCCACTGCCCTAGAACCCCCTCTGCAAGAGTTTTAAACCCTCGTACATTGATTTTTTTAAAAAGTTTTGCTGTTGTTTTAAAACAGAAAATCGAGGCTTCTATTAAAACACAGAAATACAGACAATTTAAAACCAGCACAAGTTTCTGCCTTTCCCAGCCCTATTTACAGCTCATTCAAAATCTTGTTGTACATTTTGGTTGTTCTTTAAAACAAAACAAAAAAAAACCAAAGAGAACCCACACTACGAGGAAAAAATAAAGGAAGATTTTACAAACTGCCGTAGGGTCTGGAAGCCCCCAGTCACCACTTGGGTTTCAAAAATAATAATGCCCCCACCCCCCAAAAAGGATTGACATCAATTTTACTGCACATCTGGTTTTCCTTATAGAGGCAAATCCAATATGAAAAACATCCCCCCTCCACACTCCCACAGGCCCCAGCCTCCCAACCCTAACCCAAATAAAGGTTTAAATTTTTTTTTCTACAATCGGCCCCAGCCCCTCAGGACATGATTAGAAAGGCAGGTTTGCCATGTTTCCAGGCCCGGAGATGTAGCTCATTTGGCTGTCCAGTGAAACACTCCTCTGCCTCATCTGGTGTGTGACCATAAGGTTCTGCTGAGGTGGGGGCCCCATTAGGGAGCCCTGAGGCGACATCATATGACCCGTCTGGGCATACATTTCCCCTGACACAGACATGCTCCTCTGCTTAGCCTGCATCAGCATGAAATTCTGCTGGGCCATCAGACTCTGCTGGGGGGACATCATGCCCTGGTGCATGCTATTCCCCATCATGGCTTGCTGGGGTGGCATACCTGTCCTGCCCAGCATGGACACCTGTCCAGGGTGGCACATAGACATGTTGAGTCCCCGCTGCATGCCCTGCTGCCCTGGAAGGCTGGGGGCGCTCATGCCCGGCCGTGTGGGTGGCTGCTCAGCCATCATGTTCTGCAGGTTCATGAGGTGGAGGTTGGAAGGCTGTGATTTCGGTGCTTGGCTGTCACTCTTGGGGAAATACTGCAAGGTGCTGCTCGGCTTCTCTGAAGGGATGATCCTGGAGAGGTCAAACTCAGGGATGCCCGTAGGTGTGGGGCGGATGACCTCACTGAGCTCAGGGTCATTCAGCACTGAAGCCACACCCGGAAGCACAGGGGGATAGGGATCTCCAATCCGAGGAGGGATGTTCTTGCCCAGCATGTGCTGCTGGGAGGGCATCTGGCCAGGCTGCTGGGAGGGAAGGTCCTCTGGTGGCAAGGGCATCCCAGGCGGGTAATGTTGCTGCATCCCAGCCCCTCCTCCACCTCCTGGTGTCATGGGCATACCCGCAGCTGGAGACTGCATGGCATTGTGGGGCTGCTGCATGCGGGGGAACACCAGCTGGTTGGAAGGGATCATCTGAGAATTGTTTGGCACAGGGCCACAGGGCTGGTTCAAGGAATCCTGGGGCCCTGGAGGCAGCATCATGGGGTTTTGGGGGGGCACACCCGCCCCCTGTGCACCAGGGTGCATTGGAATGTTGGTGCCCAGGGGATTCGGCGAGGACATCATGGATGTGGGGGGTTCATGGGAGAGTGGCTGCTGGCCAGGCAAGTTCATCCCCATGGGACTCTGTGAGGATGCAGGCCCCACTGAATTCAAGTGCAGTTGATTTGGCTGATTTCCTGTGATACCTAATGAAGGGGAGAAGGAGAGTTAACTCAATGCTCATGCACCTCCTCCCACCACATGCAGAGAGTATGTCCCTGGTGCTAGCAGCTCTCTCCATTGAAATCAGCATCTAAGCAGAGATCAGCTCCAGCCAGATTCCCTGGGGTGTTCAAACCCAGCCCATCTCTGCTCCCACTGCTAGACCCATGGAGAGGGTCTGCCATGGAGGGTCCATCAAGGCAGTAAGGTCAGTGAAAGAGTCCCTAAGCCCAGGGGACTCTGCTCTCAGGCTGCTGTCAGACCTGATGCCTGCTCAGTACCCTCACCCAGCACCTCATTGCCATGGCAGCATCACACCCTGCCCCATACCAGCCAGGTGCTAGGCTGTACAGGGGAGAGGTGAGCACCACAGAGCACATGCTTGGGAGGCCAGCCCCTCTCTCTCTCTTACTGAGACAGTAAAGGCACATCAACACTGCATCTGGGAGCCAGCCTCCAGCCCGGGGCCACAGACTTGTGCTAGCATTCTAAAAATAGCAGTGTAGATGGTGCTTCAAAGTTGCAAGGGTGGCTGGAGCTTGGCTCTCATGAATGAAATTTAATGTGGATAAATGTTTAAAGTAATGCACGTTGGAAAAAATAACCCCAACTATACATACAACATGATGGGGGGCTAATTTAGCTACAACGAGTCAGGAAAAAGATCTTGGAGTCATCATGGATAGCTCTCTGAAGACGTCCATGCAGTGTGCAGAGGCGGTCAAAAAAGCAAACAGGATGTTAGGAATCATTAAAAAGGGGATAGAGAATAAGACTGAGAATATATTATTGCCCTTATATAAATCCATGGTACGCCCACATCTCGAATACTGTGTACAGATGTGGTTTCCTCACCTCAAAAAAGATATTCTAGCGCTAGAAAAGGTTCAGAAAAGGGCAACTGAAATGATTAGGGGTTTGGAGAGGGTCCCATATGAGGAAAGATTAAAGAGGCTAGGACTCTTCAGCTTGGAAAAGAGAAGACTAAGGGGGGACATGATAGAGGTATATAAAATCATGAGTGATGTTGAGAAAGTGGATAAGGAAAAGTTATTTACTTATTCCCATAATACAAGAACTAGAGGTCACCAAATGAAATTAATAGGCAGCAGGTTTAAAACAAATAAAAGGAAGTTCTTCTTCACGCAGCGCACAGTCAACTTGTGGAACTCCTTACCTGCAGAGGTTGTGAAGGCTAGGACTATAACAATGTTTAAAAGGGGACTGGATAAATTCATGGTGGCTAAGTCCATAAATGGCTATTAGCCAGAATGGGTAAGGAATGGTGTCCCTAGCCTCTGTTTGTCAGAGGGTGGAGATGGATGGCAGGAGAGAGATCACTTGATCATTGCCTGTTGGGTTCACTCCCTCTGGGGCACCTGGCATTGGCCACTGTCGGTGGACAGATACTGGGCTAGATGGACCTTTGGTCTGACCTGGTACAGCTGTTCTTATGTTCTTATGTTCTTATCAGAGCCTGAGCTCCAGCCCAAGCTGTAACATCTACACAGCTATTTTTAGAGTGCTAGAGTGAGTCTGTGGACCCAGGCTGGAAGGCTCACTCCCAGATGCAGTGTAGACTTGCCTTAAGAGGGTCCCCTGGTAGGTGCTGCTGCTTCTGCTGGTGAGAGCTGCTCCAGACCTCAGAGCTGGCCTAGTGCAGGCAGGGAATAGCTGGGGTTCAAGGGATGTTGCCGCAAGACTCAGTCGGTCATTGGCCATTCATGGGGCTTGTGGCTCTTACCAGCCCAGCAAATCCTGTTCCCCTCTGTTGCTACACAGGCTGGGTCAGTACAGCACAGCAACCTCTCTACTGTGTTGAGCACAAAGAACACCCTCAGCACAACCATTAGTTGGCAACCTCTGTGCAGCTCCAACGTGCCCCCCAGTGGTGGATACTGAGAAGGACAGCACAGCTACCCACCTACCGCACAGCACTGCCTGGCTTACACAATGGTCACAGCCAGCATGGGAGGGAGGTGTGGGCCCCCTGCTGTGGAGGTCAGAAAGACTTTCTGAAATCAGAGCTAAGGAGTTCTCAGATTATGCCTCTCTCTCTCTCTCACTCACAGCTCTGACCACAGACACTGGGACCCTGCATGGACTGGATAGCCCAGTCCCCGCTCAGGCTTTCCCATCCCACTGGGACATACCCTGCTGAGACCATCTGAGGTTTCCTACACAGCAGAGCTCTGGGCTGGAGATAGTGGTGATGGGACATCTCTGGTGGTAGGGGGAAATTTAAGGGCATCCCAAATGTCACAGCCCCCTTCCTCCTCCAAGCAGGGCAAACATGGTTCCTGGAAAGCTAGCTCTAGGACTCAATCAAGGGGAGTGGCCAAATACTAGAACATGGGCCTGCCATCCCAGAGACAACACTCAGGCAGATGGTTGAGGGAGGAACACTGGGCATGTGGGGGCAGAGAAGAGATGCCGAAGAGGATAGGGAGATGAGTAAGATCTAGGGGTGTCACATCATCCCCACCGGGCATGGGGATGTACATGTAACCCACATGAACGCTGCATCTCCCATTATCTGTTTTACCCTCAGCTGATCTTGACTGTGTGCTGGGCTAGAAAGTCTAGTATCTCCTGGGCTCACTGTGTTTGCCAGACAGATCAATGGCACATGGAGAAGGCAGCAGCTGGCCCTGGCCAGTCAGTAAGAAGCAGATGGCAGAACAGCACTGCACCTGCCAATGCCAAGCAAACAAACACTTGCCAGCTTCGCACCAGGTTCTGGAAGTGCACAATGCCTTTGCAAAGCTGCGGCAAGCTGGGAAACCAGCCTGGGAAGCCAGCTCAGCAGTTCCATTTAAAGAACTTAGTCAATAGTATCCAGGGAGCTAGAGTTTCCCCAAGGCCTTTGGTTACACCTGAATGCAGGACAGCTGGACGGGCTCCATTGCTTTTACTTGTGCTAGTGAGAACACTGGGAGCCCAAGACACTCATCAAGACACTCAGGACAGGCTAAGGCACCCATACCTCAGACCTGACATCCCTATGTCTCACCTAAGGAGATGTAACCCTTGCAATAACTTTTACCCTTAGCATGCTGGTGGACTTACAGTGACTGCAGTTACCATTAATAACCCAACTGTATTATACTGCAATTAACTGGCTGGTGTGTATATGGCACTGTTGCTCTCTGCTGGCTGGAATCAGAATTGCTTGCTGTGTGTCAAGGCCCCATACTGCTAACAGATAGTAATTTTCCTTGAACTCAGTTGCTCAGGCCAATGCTTTTGGAGTGGGCGATCCTGGGTTCTAACCTGCTGCCTCTGTGACATTTTGAGAGGGCACAGCAAGGATACAGCCATGGAGTCTCTACTATATTAAGTCATACATTTGGAAAGGAGTGATCCTTCCACAGCATGGTGCACAACAAGGATTACACCATGTCCTGTCCCTGTAGAGGGCTCACTGAGTTTTCTCCCATGTCCAACTTCTTCCTCAGGCTTTTCCCTGTGCCTGGAACAAACTCGTCTCTTCCCCACAGGATAAATGCTCTCATCTAACTCAATTAACCCTTTCGTTCTCCTTGCTTTGCAGCTCCAAATGTGTCTATTCCTATTCTGGCTCTCAGTTAGCACACTTTTCTACAACACATCCCCAGCCATGCTCCCCAGGTACTTTCTAGTCATCAATGCACTGAGCCCCATGCTCCAACAGAGGCAGGGAGGGATAGGGAAACAGAAACTGATAAGCTAAGTGACTTGTCCAAAGCCACAGAAGAAGTAGTCAGTGGCAGAGCTGGGAATAGAATTCCTGATCCCCACTCTGAGCATCAGAACCACACCCAGGTGTCCTGCCTTCCAGGTCTTGAGAGCCACAAGACCAGTCTTACCCCTATAAAACCCAGCTCCAGCTTGCTCTCCCTGCTGGCGCAGACACCGTCCCAGAAGAACGTACCTGGCATGCTTCCTGGTGGGAGCATAGGCCTGTCTGGGAGCAGCTCATCATCAGAGGTGGCGATGGTTTTGATGGCATTGTGGTAGAGTGGTGTGGAGCTGGGCATGGCATACTTGGACATCTGTGACATCATCAGCGAGAGGGGGTTCTGGGAAGGGGATGGATCTGGAGAGGAAGTAAAAGGTATGTTGGGATTCATGGTGCTAGAGGGATTACTGGCTGGCGCAGAGGAACTGCTCCTAGGCCCAGGAGGGAGCGAACCTGCAAGCAAGAGAGAGAGAGACCAGCTTAGTGCTCCCTGCAAGCTGCAGCCTGGTCCCATCAGGCAGCATCCCCAATTCTCTGGAACAGCGATAGACCAGACCAGGCCTGGCCCCCAACCAAAACCCCCTATGGATTCTGGGGAAGTTCTGTGCTGGGACCACCTGCTGTGGTTGGCACCAGAACCAGACACCCCAAACTATAGGGGAGTTAGCTCTGATCTAATCCCAACTTCTGAGCTCTGGCCTTTCCCTCATGAACTGAAGAAGGAGGGGGCGGGTGCTGAGGGGAAGGCACTGAGTTTGAGGCCTTTTTCTAGACCTGGATACAGAAAACTTTGCCCCTTTCCCCTACCTGCTTCTTTTTAAAGTTCCTGCTGGATGCCTGGGGGCAAAATACACACCAGCTTCAAAAGCTAACACAGAGACGTCAGAAACTGGAAACCTGGGGCACGAATGTGCATGTCATGTGTGCAGAGGCCAAGTGTGAGTAAGAAAAATGCAGCAGTTGGTGGCCTGGCCGACAATCTGCTCTGGGTGAGAGTACGAGATGGGACTGACACGCCACTGCACTAAGTAGCTCTGAGCACATGCTGCCTGCACCATGCAGGGCTACCTGGAACCATTCTTCCAGCACTAGATACCTCAGGGGCCTTACCCTGACGTCCCTTCCCTGGATGTAGCTGTGGGCAGGTTTCTGGCACTCAGCGTGTCTTGTGAGCATTCACTCAAGGCCTCCTCAAGCAAGTAGGCATGGATGGGAACAGCCTGTTTGTACAGGGGAATGGGGTGGGGAGAAGTGTTAACCTTGCTAGAAGGCATGGGGGGAGAGGTGAACCAGCCCCCTAGTACCTAGGAAGGAACCCTGCTTTCTAGCCCGTCCTGTTACCCTGATATGAGTGGACGTAGAGGAAAGAAAATGGGGATGGGGAATCCTTGTCATATCATCAGAGAGATAATGAAAGACTCAAATCAGGGCCAGGGGAAACTGAAGCACCAAGAGGTGAAGGGACCTGGCCAAGGTGACAGTGGCAGAGCAAGGCTTAAAGTTCTGGAGTCCTGAGTGGTTTGAGTATTGGCCTGTTAAACCCAGGGTTGTGAGTTCAATCCTTGAGGGGGCCATTTGGGGATTTAGTTGGGGACTGGTCCTGCTTTGAGCAGGAGGTTGGACTAGATGACCTCCTGAGGTCCCTTCCAACTCTGATAGTCTATGATTCTCTCAGACTCTGCTCTGACCATTAGACAATGCTGCCTGCATAAATAACTGGATTAAATTCTGATCTACCTGCAAAAAGTCTCCCCAGACAACAGGACGTGGGGCCTGAGAAAAGAAACACAAGGACATGCAGGGAGCTGGACATTGGCCAGACACATCTTGCAATCCCCCCAACTCTTGGAATGGGTTTGCTCAGTGACAGAGACACACCCACTGTCCCCTCCTTTCAATCCACTTCCCCAAGTCAGGACATATGTTTAAGGACTCTGTCTCCCATCAATCCATTTTTCCATCCCCACCCAACTCTGGAGAGCACGAGCCACTCAGCAGAGGGATTTGGGAATGCTGGGATCCTGGCTCCCCATTTCTAATTTGGTCCAATGTCTCCCTCCAAACCTCTACAGTGCATAGTAGGCTGCCTACTCGGTTTTGCTCCTTGTAAATAAGAGAGCACAGCATCAGGGGGTGGGGTGGAGCACAGCAAATCACTGGCATTAATCCCCAGAAGAAGCAAGTGCAGACTTGCATGTGTCGGACAGGCCAGGCTCATTCAGACCACCAGGAAAGAGCAGTCCCTCTCCAGGCTGTATGCATTTCCCCTAATCTAGGCTCTTGCTCCCTTCTTCCCAATGCTGAGCCACATTGCCCTGAGGCCTGGTGCATGGCACAGAAAGGGAGATGGCGTGTTCTATCCCTTTGGAAAAGGAACTGGGCTGCTATCATGGCAATTCCAGTGCTGGGCCCTAGATGCCCACTCGCCAACCTCAAATCCCAGAGATTTGGACCCCAAATTCCAGCACAGGGAGAGCTGGCTATGGGAAGGCAGGTTCCCACCACTGCCCTGCAGGGAAATAGCCACGTAATCACTACCAGTCTGAGAATATGGAAAATAGGGGTCTGGAAGCCACAGAATTATTGGGCCCCATGAGAGTGACCAGCAATGTGCAGAGACCTTCGGAGCACCAGGCTTTGATTCTATGGCCCTATCCCACTCACATACAGAGTTTAGCAGCTTACCCTGATCCAGCCCTCCCATGGAAGCTGACGAATTCATGCTGATAGGCTGCTTGCTCTGGCTGACTCCAGGACTTGGCAAGGTGGTTTTGGGAGATGGCACCCACCCGGGTGAAGGAACGGCCATGGAAGGGGACTTCAGGCGGCTTGGTGAGCTGGTGGGAGACCTGACGTTGAGGGAGGAGCTCATCACCTGGGGCGACTTCAGGGGCCCAGACTGGTTGGACGGTGGCATGCTGACCATCTGCGAGGGCGTCTGTGGAGACTTCAGGTTGGCAGATGGGGAGGGGACAAGCGGTGAGTGCACCTGGCTGAGCGTTGGAGACTTGAGGTGGGCCATGCCAGGGGAGTTCATCTGGGTGATGTTGATGGTGAGGTCGGAGGGCCTGCGGCCCAGCCCCCGTGAGGGTGCCGGGTGCATGTTGGCTAGGTTGCCCCCTTGGGTGGGAGCGGGATTGGAAGCTGGCGGCAAAGGGATGTGGCTAAGCCTGGTGGTGCCACCGATGTTCCCAATGGACATGGCACCCTGTTCAGGGCTGAACATGTCTGGGGCACTGCCCATCTCCTGGGGCATGCTGGGATAGGGGCCCTGCCCACCTGAGAAGCCTTGCTGCCCTTGGCTGGGGAACTGTGAAGGGATCATCATCTTCTGTGGCCCCCCCATCATTGTGCCACCACTACCATTCTGAGCCCTCACCCTGGCCAAATCCTCAGGGCTGATGCCCTGGTGGCCTATCATGTCAGGACCCCTCATTTTCTGCGACATCATCATCTGCTGCTGTGGGGTCATCTGGACATTGAGGTTCATGTTCATGTTCATGTTGACATTCATGTTCATGTTGAGGTTCCCAGGTCCCATGGGCGCATCCAGGTCTCGGAGGCTCGACTGGCTCATGGGTGGGCTCAACATCCCCCGGGTACCCGTGAAGTCCATACCTATGGATGCACCACCTAGGCTCTCTCCTGGCATCTGTCCAGGGAACATCGATGGGTCGATCTGCCTGTGAGCCTGTATCATCCTCTCCATTTCCAAACCTTGGCTCATGGAGCTGCCAGACATCCCCATGGGCCTCTGCATCACCACTGGGCGCTTCTCCATCAGCTGGTGCCTCAGGATCTCCTCCCTGGCTCGGGGGTTCATGAACCGCTCAGGGTCCCCTTGCCCTGAAGGGTAGGGCAGGCTCCCTTGTGGAAAGTTCCCTGGGCCTCCTATTGGAGGCATATCATCATTCCATCCCATGCCAGGCCTGACTGGCCGCTGCATAGCATTCATGGACCCAAGGGCATCCATGGGCACACTCTGCATCCCGCCAAAGCCAGAGACCCTCTGCATCTGATTTCCGGGGAACCTTGGCCCTGGGAAGGGGGGTGCTCCCCTCATCTGCATGGGGTCCTGGACCTCAATGGGCCCCCTTAGCTGGTTGCCCATCCCTGGAGGCCACGGCTCCCCAGGTTTGCTGTGATAAGGTGGTGGTGGCCCCCGGATCATCATGCCACCCATGGACTGTGGGATCATCATCTCCTGCATGGGTCGACCATGGATGCTGATCTGCTCCTCCTTCCGCCGCTTCTCCTCATAATACTCCTCCTGCAGCTTCCTCCAGGCCACTTGCTCTGGCGTCAGGCTGTCTTGGCTCAGCCGCTGCATCATGATGTTCATCTGCTGCCCCATGTCAGAGCCTGGGTGGTGGGGGACCTCATGCTCCAAGTTGGGGCCCCCCAGATTCTGCGTCTGTGAAATCATGGACTGCAGGGGCTCTTCATACTTCTTCATGCCCGCAGGTGGGAGGGGTGGCTGGGTGGGTGGGGGTTGTGGCTGGGGAGTGGGGCCACCCTCACCAGCACTTTGGTTGGACTTCATGAAGGGCTCGGCCTCACCGCTGCGCAGCAACAGGCGCTCAATGTCCCGCAGGGTCTGCAGGGAGCGTTCCCGGTGCTCCAGCTGCTCCTTAGAGAGCCCCTCTGAGTTCATGGGGTTTCTGGGGCCCAGCACTACCTGCCCATTTCCGGCTGCCCCAGCACTGGCACCATCCCCCAGTAAGTTAGAGCTGGAAGCACTAGAAGAGTCCACTTGCCCAGGCTGCATCGGGTTGGTGGAGGCATTGGGTGTGTTGGGGTGGTTGCTCCCTGGCTGGGTGCTGCCGCTGCTATTTCCCACAGAGTTGGGAGTCAGGTCCCGCCGAATGTCCTCTCCCGTCCCTTCCTGGGGTAGGGTAGTTGGTGCAGGCAAAGCTTGCTGACTGATGCTTTGGGGTGGGGGGGGCTGTGTTGGGGGGAGCTGAGGCTGTGCCTGGTTGCCCTGCGATGCTGGGGGCTGGGACTGCGGAGTGCTGGAGGCAGGTGGGTTAACTGGCAGTTGCTCGGCGACTCCCAGTACCTTGGGAGCTGGAGCCTGTGAGAAAGGGGAAGCCAAAGTCAGCAAGAAACACATAAGGCAGGTGTATAGCCCCAGACCTTGGGTGGGCTTCGAGCCCTGAATCCCCACAAGAGCCAACTGAGCCCATCCCCCTTGAAAGAATGTGAGCTGCAAGTGGGGTCAGGGTGTGACCGGCCATGAGGACATTAGCCAGCAGCATGCACAGACCAGAGTGTCTGGCTCACACCCAGCCTTACCTGGTCTAGCTTTGCCCGGGGAACATTCTGTTGATGATAGGTCAGGATGGAGTCTGCTCGCCCCTGCAAGACAGCTTCTGCGGCACTAAGAGAGAGAGCAGCCGGTCAAGAACAGCAAAGTGTCAAGCCAGAAATACTTAGCAACTCCCTGGTCCACAGGCTGAGAACTCCCAGCAGGGCTACCTTTGCCCGCTGGCCCCCTAGGGGAGTGCCCAAGCCCCCTGGGCTCATCGTGGGAATCTCAGAGGAGAGCTGGCACTGAACTTCCACCTCTTCTGCACAGATCTCAGGGCATCTCTCTGCCTTGCAACTTCCCCTTCCCCACCCCCTGGACTGTGCACTGTGCTGTGCTCTGCACTGGTGGTTGTGTGCTGCCAGAGGGATATAGCCTGGGAGGGAGACACTGGGATATGCGAGGACTAGAACCCCATGTTCTTTGCAAATGTGAAATAACATAACATAAAAGCAAAAACAACTATCAAATGAAAACTCTCCCTACGGCAGGGGCTGGGCCCAGCTCCTTGCACCGAGCTTTGTGACCTGGCGCACAGGGGTCACAATGCTGCTCAGGTTTAGCCTGGTCATCCCTCTGCCATCGCAACAGGAAAGGACAGGGAAGTGCAGCCGGACCAAATCTGAGTGAGTAGCATTGTGACCTAGCAGATAGTGTTGCACCACCACTCACTCAAATTTGGCCCAGCCACACCCCGGTCCTCGGATGGAGGGCAACTGGGCCAAATCTGAGCAGCACTGTGACTCCACGTGCCAGGTCTTAATACTCGGAGTGAGAGGTCCTGCGGGATAGGAGCTGCTGCAATGGGGTGAGGGCCTCCCACTTCTCCTGGCAGCAGGACCCAGCCCCTCCCACATGGATAAAACAAGCACAAAGTTCCCCAAAAATAAAAGGAAAAATTATAAAAAATAAAATAAAAAGAATTTCACAGGACTCTAGCTATGACCTAAGCAGGCACTCTAAAGCTGTATGTTTCCCGAGAATCAGTGGCTGAGATACTGCAAAAGAATGAAGGGAGCAAGTCGAAGGCAGCCAATAATCTGGAGTGTTAGCACCCAGTGCCTCCCACCGCAATCTGTTCTCCCAGGGCCCTTCCAGATAATAGCACTAATCCATCTAACCAAGTATCCTGCCTCTGGCAGCAGCCAACACATGTTTCAGTGCTCCTATGACCTTTTATTATACATCTGGCCAAATGCACTCTGTGGCTCCTGTTGCAGGTGGCAGCGCTAGGGCACTGCCAGGAGACAGCTCACGTTTAAGATGAAGTCTCTCCACCAGCAGCTGACAACTATGCTAAGGAGAATGTGGACTGGGGGTAGGGGGAGGTGTCATGCTAAGGACAACCCAGGGAACCTCCAGTCCCCACCTTCTCCAGAGGCTGCTAACTGCAGCATGTAGGAGGCAGCTGGGGTAGACCAACCCAAGTGGCCAGAGCCAATGGGGAGGATTGGGGAGGACACAGGGGTTTACCGCTTACGTGTTAGCAAGGTGAGTGGTGAAGACATAAACAAACTGGGAAGGCTGCTTTCCGGCACCACCACCTCCACTGCCCCCAGCATCGGGCCGCAGGCCAGGAGCAGCGCCATGTGGTGCATTGGAAGAACTGGTCTCATTCAGGCTCGGCAGCGGGTTGGACCCAGGACCAAGCTGCGGGGCTGTGGACATTGCAGGATCTGCTACATTACAGTCTGCAGAGGACACAGGAGAGAGCAGCTGTTACCAACAATCAGCATAACACAAACTGCTGGGAAGCACCGAGCAGGATGCCCTGGGGAGGCCTGGCCATGGGGGGTGGGGCTGCATAGGGCCCCAGAATAGCTAGGGACGGCCCTGGCTGGGGCACATGACTTATGAGGGGAGGCTGAGGGAACTGGGATTGTTTAGTCTGCAGAAGAGAAGAAAGAGGGGGGATTTGATAGCTGCTTTCAACTACCTGAAAGGGGGTTCCAAAGAGGATGGATCTAGGCTGTTCTCAGTGGTACCTGATGACAGAACAAGGAGTAATGGTCTCAAGTTGCAGTGGGGAAGGTCTAGGTTGGATATTAGGAAACACTATTTCACTAGGAGGGTGGTGAAGCTCTGGAACGAGTTACCTAGGAAGGTGGTGGAAACTCCATCCTGAGAAGATTTAAGGCTCAGCTTGACAAAGCCCTGGCTGGGATGATTTAGTTGGGGTTGGTCCTGCTTTGAGCAGGGGGTTGGACTAGATATCTTCTGAGGTACCTTCCAACCCTGAGATTCTCTGATTCTAAACAGCACACACTGAATGTCTGGGCTAAGGGCAATTACCAGAGTGAGGTCGGTATAACACAGGAGTTCAAGGCTGGGGGGTCAGGATTGAGGGGAACCGGCAGAGCTGCCTATGGTGTAGGGGAGCCTGGGGCTGGAATAGTGGGATCTGAAAGCTGGGAATGAGAGGCACTGGCAGAGCTGTGTGTGTCGAGGGAGCCCAGGACTGAAGTAGCAGGGAGTCTGAGAGTCAGGATTGAGGGCCAGTGTCAGAGGTGCGTGTGAGAAGAGGATTCAGTGTCTCTGGCCCAACATTCTACCCTGGAGTTTATCCCCTTACAAAACACAGAAAAGAACAAAAACCGCATGTGTTGGGGAGCAGGGCCTCTCTCCTGCATCTTCCCGCTAGCAAGGCAGGGCTATGCATTCCCCCAGCCTCCAGCAGATGGCAGCACACAACAGGGATTTTTCTGTGCCTGGATATCGACAGCCTCCCAGAGATATGCGAGGAGCAGGGAGTGGCTTAGTTCCTCCCCTTCATTTTCCCTCCTGGTGAGTGATAGGCCCCAAACACCCCCAGCCTTCCCCTTCCAGGGCAATTCCACAGAGACACTCAGGGGACACTGCACACTGGAGCGATAATAATTAATCACTATCAATTATTTAATAATACTCCTACTTAATATTAATACTAATTGTAATTAACAACAACACTTAGCGCTTTGCATTTGCACAGCGCCCTATGGACAGCTGGAAGGTAGTTAGTAGATAGTCTGCATTAGCACTTCCACCTGCACAAAGCCCCCTTGAAGCCAGAGCATCACACATCCCCCCAGGCCCTGAACTTGACTGGGAGTGTAAAGCTACTGCCCCTTCATGTGAACTACGAGGCTCTGGCATTAAATAAAGGACAAGGCCGGAATGGGGGCAAGGCCAGGATTCACCCAGAGCTTCCTCTGCGCACTCTCCAGACTACCCTGTGTCTCTGAGCAAGACTCCCTAGAGTCTCTGTGCTGGGAGGGGAACCAGGCTCTTGTCTCTGTCATGGGGGCAGTCTGAGGAAGGCTCACTCCTCGCCACATTATGGGGATCATGGTGCCGGATTTGGCAAAATTCTATGCAGAACTATTAAAATCCAGCCATTTCTAACAGGAGAATGGCCATTTGTTCTCCAGCTGGATGCTCTCTTGTCACACATTGCAGCATCCTGATGATCTGCTCACAGCAAGCCTCAGAAATAACAGTTAGTCTTACTTTGCACCTTTCACCCATGGATCACAGAGTGTTTTGTAAAATGCAGGGCAGCATTATCCCTTTCTCTTGAGGCACAGAGGAGAAGTGACTCGCCAAAGGTCACCCAGTGAATCTGTGGCAGAGCCAAGTAGAGAACCCAGTAGTCCTGACTCCCAGTCTAGTGCCCTGGGCTATACTGCCTCAAACCCAGCCATCTAAAGGGAGGAGCCTTGAACAGCAACTTGCTGTAAGCCCTTGTCTGTTTGCACTGCACTGAGTCAGACACAAGGGCAACTCTGCAGCTCCTTGTATGCTTGTCCATTTTCTTTATACTGCCTGTCTGCCTGCCTTGCTCTGTACCCAGCTGTAGGCCTGCACAGCAGAGGGGAGGATCCTCTCTCTAGGGTGATGCAGAAATGCACATTTCCAACTGGCAGCTTTCCTGCAGCAAAGATAGTCAGACTCCCATACAACTTTATGAAGCATTAACATGGAATGGCAGCCTTGAAAGATGACAATGAAACAGCCAAATAAGTTCAGTTACTGTGCGTTGTGCTGCAACACTGCAAGTGGCTAAAACATCAAATTCTTGAGAAACAGTCTTTGCCATAAATAATGCAGGCAGAAGGCACAAGGCCAGAAGAGGAAGCTAGTACACTACTAAGACTTTGAGGCCTCCTGTGCTTTACTGTCTTCACTTTCCTCTCCCTCAACCACATCTCTTCAGCCTCTTTGACTCCCTGGTGCAGGGCAGCCCACCAGTGTGGCCTGTTAGCTGCATCGTCCCACCCTGTAGTGTCTATATTAAAATCTTTGAAGTCACTCCTGGAAACATCCTTGAATCTGATTAGACTTGGCAATTTTGCTTTCTCAGGTACTTTGATGTCAGAAGCTTTGGGTTTCTCACATGCTATTTAGAATATGATGAAGACGATAGGTGTGGAAGGTGTTTAGCCTACTCATGTCCACTGTAGGTGGTCCAAATCTTGCCACTATACAGCAGTGTAATTAAAATACACAGCTGGTAGACCCGTACCTTGGTGTGGGTCTGGTGGCTGCCTTTCCAATGTGAGAATTAAGCTCATCATCTAGAGGTAGGTTATCCAGAACAGTTGATCCTAGATAACAGAACTTGTGACAAATTCTAACACAGTACTAGCTATTAAAACTTCTGGTGCAGTCCACACATGTGTGCCATAATCATGGTCTTCTTTAGACCAGTGATTAGTCCAAATTTGTCACAAGCTAGTGCAAAGCTGCCGCCACGTTGCTTAAGGTCCTCTTCACTGTGTGTGGCAAACAGTGTGCTGTCAGTACAAAGAAGTTCCCTTACCAGCAGGTGTTTGACTTTGCTGTTAGCTCTTATATGTGCAATGTTGAAGTGTTGTCCGTACACCCTCAGTGCTAGATGAGAAAGCATGACAAAGCAGCAGAGAGAAGAATATATCAAAAAGTGTTAGTGCCAAAACACATCTCTGTTTGATACCACTGTGGATTACAAAGCAATCAGCTTGATCATCATCATATTGGACTGTAGCCTTCATGCCACTGTGGAAAGATTGAATTAGACTGAGGAGGACTGTGGGTGGGAGAGGGGGTGCAACAAATTCTCTTGCAATTGGAAAAGACCCATTCTGCTGACCAGGTCAACAGCCTTTGTAAGATCTATGAAGGCCATCTAGAGAGGTTTTCCTTGTTCTTGACACTTCTCTTATAGCTGCCTTAGTGAAGACTATGTGGATAGTTGATCTACTGGCATGGAAGATACAGTGACTCTCTGAATATATGCGTTCAACAAGAACTTCGAATCTTTTGAGGATGACCTGTGCAAATACCTTACCAGCAATCCTAAGGAAAGAGATTCCTCTGTAGTTGTTGCAATCACTCCATTCTCCTTTGGTTTTATACAGCATTATGATGTTGGCATCATTCATGTCTTGCAATACCCTTCCTTCCCTCCACCAGGCAAACAAGACATTGGGCAGATGTTTAAGTCTTATTCCAGTACTTCAGCTGGAATTCCTTCTTTTCCTGTAGCCTGTCCTGGTACTAGGGAGGTGATTGCCTTTTCAAGCTCATTTATGGACGGTTCAGACTATCAAAGAGTTTGATATAGAAGCCTGGGGACTGCATTTAGCACTGCTTCAGAAAGAGTGGTTTCATGTGACTAGAGCTTGTGATACTGCATCTATTTGCTTCTGTTGATGATGATGTCTCCATTAAGAGATTTGAGTGGGCAATCTTCCTGGCTGAAGATACTATTGCTTTCTTGATTCCATCATCCTCTTAGACCTCCATTCTCAAAGGACATTTGTATCTTTTCACAGAGAGAGAGAGAGAGCCAGTACGGTTGAGCACGTTGCTTTGATGTTTGTTGCAATGTGCTCTTGGCCATTCTGAGGTTAGCACATATTTCAGGAGAGGGGTTCATGTTGTAGTGGATATATAGCATGCATTTTGCTTCAATAACTGGAAGCATACTTCAGAGTATGTGGCAAACCAGTCTTTATCCTGTACAGTCTTTTTACTGAAAGCTAAGATTGCAGCTATGTGGATGGAGAAGATAACAACGTGAGTCCCTTATGTCAAACTGGGAGCCTGGGTCGGAGAGGATGTGGGGGAGGTATTCATGGCTAAAAGTGTCTGGAGTTTTAAGAAATACAAACCATCATGAAAATTTATCTAGGAAAATCTCCTCTATCATTTTAGGGGCAATTGCTCTGATTCACAAACTCTTAGCTTCACACTTTTCTTAATGACTTTACCATGTTCCATTTGCTGTGAGCAGAATTTAAACACAATTCTGGAGAGAAAGGGAAGTGAATGGGATAGATAGATCCAGGGAAACAAATCTAGTTTTTTCTTCCAGCAGCTGGGGAACTTGTCTGTTGGGAAAGCCATTGGCAGGATGGTGAGAATGTGAAGGACGGACCCAAATGGACCTGACCCAGCTGCCTCAAAAATATTTTCACTTCCACAGTTTGAAAACCGTTGAATTCAAGATGCAACAATTCAAAGGATTTTGCTGTTTCTGGAAGGCAGGTGGGACCTTCAGTTTGTTCACCCCCCCCTCCCCCCCGACATAGATCACTTTTTATTTATTATTATTATTATTATATTATTATTATCACTGTGCTATTTATTAGGCCGAGGGAAGTGCCTCAGCTTCCAGCTAAACACAAAATGACACTTTTTTAACATATGAGATTCCAATGGGTGGGGAGGGAGGACCAAGATGGGGGAATGAGGAAGCGAAGGCTTAAGAGCCACATGAAACCTATTGATAAAACGTCACCATTCCCCAGAGAGACTTACAATAAAAACCGTCAGGGCCTCAGAGCAAGCTTTTAACTTGATTTAAAGCCTTGATCAGAAATTAAGGCAGTGTGCAGTGCACTCTGGTTAACTCAGCCCTGTCCAGATTCTTGGCAGGCCTGAGCATTTCCCTCGATGCCAGAGCACAACCGCCTGCAGGCAGGGTTGTAGTGACTCCAGAGTGGATGGTCCAACACTACAGTGTGAACAGGGATCTAAATCCATGCGGGAGGCTCTCTGAGCACAGCGCTCACAGAACATGATGAACTCTGTGCATGCTCACTGGCCTGCCAAATAGTACTGAAGCCAAGTCAGTGCCAGCCATGCACAACAGCCCTGCGTGGCCAGTCCACCTGTCCTGGGGGGTTGGGGGGGAAATGTCCCTTCGTGGAGACAGGGCCAAGAGGGCTGGGGGACTGATCCAGTCCCATATCACACACCGACCCCTCCTACCCTCACACTGCATTCAACAATCCTCCAGCACACCACCACCTAAACCACACTGCACAAAATCCACTGCAGAGCACCACACGTCCCTCATAACACACACACACACACAGAGTGTGCAATACCACAACCCTGCAGCATCACCACATGCCTCACCAAGTGCCCTGTTAAGCCAGCAGACAGCTTCTTCTGGGAGCCTTTGGTTGCCATCGCTGCTGTCTCTGACAGACTCCAGGACAGGAACTGGGCATACAGTGACCTCGGGGCTGTTTGGGGAGGGGATACTCACTGTGTGTGCTGCTGATGGGTTTGTCGTCCTCCTCGCTGTCCGGTCCTGAGCACCATTCGTCCCCGCTGTATGGCTGTTTCCTCTCCAGCACACACCGACGCTTGCTGCGGGGAGCCACCTCCCCTGCAATGGGATAGAACCTGTCAGAAAGTGGGAAGTGCCACGGCACAGCCATGGACTGAGTAGGCTGGGGCTCTGCCCCACCATCTCCTGGCACTTAGGGTCATGCTAGCAAAACCAGCCGGGGGAGTCCAATGAACAGAGGGGCAGATGTATAAGGGTTCAGCTCCCTGTGACAGGCATCACCCTGGCCCTGACAACCAGCCTCTGTCTGCTTCCTGCACTAAACCACAGCAATTCCACCCAGCATGGAGCCATGTGGACTCCTGCCCAATGACTGAACAGCCCTACGCGGGTCAGGAGCCCTGCTATCCCCAAGTAGTGCAGGAGCTGCAGCAAGTCTTCCTCCTACAGTGCACAACTTGGAAGCAGCATTTCCTTCTCTGCCCAGAGACCACTGGCTGCACTGTGCTGTGCCTGCAGCAAGGCCCTGGTTGTGCTGTGGGTGAGGCCCTGCGAGCATGGCTTTGCAAAAAGGCATTTAGCAGTCAGAGCCCAGGCTGGGACCCATTCTCCAATGCAGTCATTCCTCACCTATGGGGGGACGGGATCATAGCCTGAGCTGGGCTCAAACTGCTGCCACAGAACTGTTTAAAACAGCGTGAGATTGTTTGTCAGGGATCTGGAAGCTTTTGCTGGAGCCCAGCACCATCCCCGAGCTGCGACCCACACATTAGCCAGGGAAGGCAAAGCTGCTGCTGGAATGCTGAGCAGGAAAGCTCAGTCAATACCAGCCGCCTCTGCCATTCACAAGAGCTCAGTCTGGCACAACAGATTGACATGGGGGCTCAGTAGAGGCCTGTCAACTCCCATCTCCCTGCTGGCTGCAGCAGAATTGTTCCCAATGGGATCCCACCCAGAGGTTTGCCCTGAGTAGCAGAAATGTGCCAAGGAATGGTGCTCCTACCCACCCTTTGGGAGACGATTCCCCAGCCTGAGCCATCACACTGCGTGGGCACTTGCCTGGCATCCAGCCCAAATTTTCCCCTCTCAGTCTCAGCCAAGTTCTTCTCCCTTATTGCTCCTGCTCTAACTCCCCTCCCTGCATGGGGTTCACATTCCCCAGCTCTCCTCCCAGCCAGACACAACAAGCACTCTCCCTTGACATCTTGGCCTCAGCATTTAGACTCTCTCCCCAGAGGTCTGAATCTGCAGCTGTGGATGGTGACTGGCAGGGAGAGATGCACCACTGGTTTTCATACAAGAAAAATTACTAACAACCCCTTCCTGCCCCCAGAAAATGGCAACTAGTTCCAATCAGAGCAGAATTAAAGGGGAAGGGAGGGGGGAGGGGCAGCAGGGACATGATTGCGAAAAAACCACCACAGAAGCTCAGCTAGGCCAAAGCAACAGGTACACGCTGCATTGGGGCAGGGATGTAGCTTTGCCCCAGAGATGGCTTCCTGCCCCATGGGTTCAATGGGCTCTCAACAAGGCAACTGGCAGGAGTCCGTCTCACTATCCTCAGAACAGCCATACTCGGTCAGGCCCAGCATCCTGTAATCCGACAATGGCTAGTGCCCGGTGCTTCAGAGGCACAGAATGAACAGAATAGGCAATTATCAAATGATCCATCCCCCTGTCGTCCAGTCCCAGCTTCTGGGAGTCAGAGAGTTAGGGATACCCAGAGTGTGGGGTTGTGACCCTGACCATCTTGGCTAATAGCCTGGTTTGGATCTATTCTCCATGAACTTATCTGGTTCTTTTTTTTAACGCAGTTATACTTTTGGCTTTCACAGCATCCCTGGAAATCAGTTCCACAGGTGTCCAAGACCACCCAGCAGGCAGGAAGAAAGAGTAACATACAGCAAGGATCAGCATTGCCAACGCAGTGTCCATGGGTTTTTTTGGAGGAGGATGGAGGTGGGGGGTGGAGCCTTGTATTCACATCAGCCCATCCGTGGCATGTGACCAGGAGAGAGAGCTCTGCACATATCTTTGCTAGTAAGCATCCTCGCCAACTGCCTCAGAGGATGAATCTCAGGCTGCAGCTCTATAAACACAAGCAGCTTGGAATACGAGATACTTTATTATTCTTTGAAAGGAATCCATATACCTAGGGCCCTACCAAATTCACGGCCATGAAAAACGTGTCATAGGCCGTGAAATCTGGTCTGCCCCAGTGAAATCTGGTCTTTTGTGTGCTTTTACCCTATACTATACAGATTTCACAGGGGAGACCGATGTTTCTCAAATTGAGGGTCTGACCTAAAAGGGAGTTGCAGGGGGGGTCGCAGTATTGCCACCCTTACTTCTGCGCTGCCTTCAGAACTGGGTGGCCAGAGCGCAGCAGCTGTTGGCCGGGTGTCCAGCTCTGAAGGCAGTGCCCTGCCAGCAGCAGTGCAGAAGTAAAGGTGGCAATACCATACCACGCCACCCGTTCTTCTGTGCTGCTGCCTTCAGAGTTGGGTGGCTGGAGAATGGCAGCTGCTGACTGAAGGCCCAGCTCTGCAGGCAGGAGTGCAGAAGTAAGGGTGGCAATACCATACCAGGCTTACTTCTGTGCTGCCGCTGGTAGTGGTGCTGCCTTCAGAGTGGGCTCCCAGCCAGCTGCCACCACTCTCCAGCTGCTCAGCTCTGAAGGCAATGCCACCAGCAGCAGCGCAGAAGTAAGGGTAGCAGAACCACACACCCCTACAATAACTTTGCCACACCCCCCCCCTCCTTTTTGGGTTAGGACCCCTACAACACTGTGAAATTTATGATTTTAAAATCCTATGACTGTGAAATTGACCAAAACAGACCGTGAATTTGGTAGGGCCCTACATATACTCAAATGCTACCTGGCTCCTGCTGCAAGTGATGGAAGGCTTTGGCACTAAGCCCAAGGTTGCGGCACAGAGATTTCCAGGGGTGAAAATGGAAGGGAGGTTTAGGGCCATTTGAGGGATTGGTGCCATAATACCCTGCCATTTTATGACACTTGTCACCTGAAGATCTCAAAGCACTTTGCAAGACTGGGTATTGTCCCCTTCCCATTATACAGAGGGATGGACTGAGGCTCAGAGAGGGGGGAAAGACTTGCCTAAAGTCACACAGGATGTCAGTGTCAGAGCCAGGAATAGAACCCAGGAGTGGTGACTTCCAGTCCTCTGCTGTAACCCCCAAGACGTCACTCCCTCATTGAGCCTCTTACACAGAACAGTGTTGAGAGGCTAGATTCAAGATAGACATCAGTGAGCTGTAGCTGAATTGGGAGGCCAAAGAACTTACATAGTCTAGAATGCCTGAATCTCCTGAGTTATTTTAATAATTCACCTGTTCAAATCAATGCTTCAGTACTCTGAGCTAAAAGCATAGTTGGATTCAATAAAGGATTGAACATTTACATGGATAATAAGAACATCCCCATCCCATTAGCCAGGACTATGAACTCTCACATTCCAGGGCATTAGCCAACCTCGCACTGTCACCGAGGAAGAAACCTTCCTTTTAAGCAGGACATAGTCTATAATGGTGTTTCTTGCACCTTCCTCTGAAGCAGCTAGCACTGGCCATGGTCAGGGACAAGACACTGGGCTGGATGCTGCTCTGGTCCAAGCCAGCCTGCCAGTTTCTATGTTCCTATAGAAGCCTAAACAGATCTTTGATCAGGAGACGTGCTGGAATATGGGCCAGAGCAGCAGTGCTACTGGAAAGAGAAGCTCCAGGCAATCGTGTAAAGATGTCCCCTAAGAGGAACCAAGGATACTTCCTGAGGTTCTCACTTTGCAACTCACTGGCAAAATGCCCCCAGGTCTGCTGTAGCGAGTGCCACATGCAGCCCTTTGGCACAGTGCTCTGCAAGGCCCAACAAGCTGTGGGAGGCTGGTTAGAACGGGGAAGCCAACGGCCAGGAAGTGCTGACTCAGCCCTTTTCCGGAATCCATGTGATTTAACTCAGAAGTCATCCATTGCAAACAAAACCACTAACTCTTCAACCAGCGACCCTCACACCAACTCCCTCTAACCACAGCTGGGCAGAAACAAAACAGCTGCAAGGACACCACAAAAAGTCAGATCTTTGGCAACAGCAATTAGACAATTAACAAAACCCGTCTCAGTTCTGTGCTTGAAATCTGCACTATTGGGGGATTTTCACCACAACTCCTGATGACATGCTGCAGCTCACTAGGGCCCTAGAAGCAAGTGCAAAACGGAGCCCAGTATGGGGTATATAAGGTGTCTGGGGTGAGGCTGCCAACCAGTGCAATCCAAGCATTCCCCAGCAGAAGGTGCTGTGAGGAGTAGTGTAGGAACAGCGCCATGAGTGAGCTCACAGTTATTCCAATCCCAGCACCACCTGCAGCCCAAGGGTGCAGGAGCACAGGCTGAATAGGGGAGCTCCTAGCTAGCCCAGCAGGGGCACTGCAGGATCACAGGCAGCAGGGAAGGCTCTTAGCTGCTCCACACCCAGTTCCCACTAGGATGCGAGGGACAGTTCAGAGAAAGTCTCTCCAAGGCAAAGGTTTTTTAGCATTACCTTTCGATTCCGTGTCCAGTGAGGGGGTGCTGGCTTCCCGCTGCTCTCCTGAGTCCACCGAGATGCTTCGTTCCCGTTTCACTTTGCCCTTCAAGGACCCAAAGTTTGGGACAGCGTTCTGGCTGGTTTTCAGTCCAGAGTTGCCAGGAGAAATCTGATTGGCTTTGCTGCCATGATTTCCCGCCCCCACGCCCTTAGACCCCAGGTTGCAGGTGGGTCCTTGGCTCACATTATGGTGCTGAGACTGGGTGCCACTGTTACCTGTCTTTCCATGATTGGTCAGTTTATTGTCAGGGTGCATTTGATTGGCTAAAACTTCTGGCAGCGACAGTGGAGGGAGCTCCAAGTCCCTGCTGCTGCTTCCCTTTGGTCAAAACACCTGCAAAAAGAGAAAGCAATCAATAAACCTCTGTGCCCTACATGCCTCCCCCACCAGGAGTGCCTGTGGGCCTCCCCGCAAGCCATCCAGGGTGCCCACAGCCCAAATGCCTCCTTCCCTCCCTCCATCGAGGGTGCTTGCACCCCTTGTGTCTGTCCCAACTGAAAATGCCTGCACCCACACCTACCACTATGAGTAGAGTCACGTGTGGATACAAAGTTTGTATCCGTATCTGATCTGCAATCCACAAACATGGTCCATGGATATTCTCATCCCCGCAGATTTGCAGGGTTCTAACTATTGGCAAAGCCCAGCATGCCCAGTTCAGTAGTCCTGGAACATTACACATTGCTAAGGATGGATACAAAATTCTACATTGACACCACCTCTTCACCCCCCAAAAATAAGCTTTGCAGGCCTTTTAGCCAGGAATAATGGGATTCACACAGTAATATATTCTAAGCTGCATATTTAAATGCTACACTGGGGACCCAGGAGATCACAACTGTCACTGTGCTGCATATCTGGCTGTGTGGAACTTCAAGGTGGCAGCAGGATAGAACCAGACTTCCCAAAGGCAAAAATCAGGCCCTGACCACTTGAGCTAAAGGAGAAGCCTCCTTTGCTAGAAGCTGTATAAGATCTATGACACACAGAGAAGCAATTCCACCAAGTAGAGGCATGTACACAGAAACATGCACCCACCACACACCCCCAATTCAATACGCTATGAATAAAATGGGGCTATTTTCACTCAAAGCTTGTCCTCTCTTGAATGGAAGGACACCCAGCACAATTCTTCCACACTTTCAGACAGATGTGAACAAATTGGAGAAAGTCCAGAGGAGAGCAACAAAAATGATTCAAGGTCTCTAGAAAACATGCCCTACAAGGAAGGATTGGGAGGGGGAAAAAAACCAAAAAAACCCAAAAGCTGTATTTAGTCTGGAGAAGAGAAGACTGACGGGGGGGGGACATGATTACAGTCTTCAAGTAGGTAACAGGTTGTTATAAAGAGCAGGGTGATAAATTGTTCTCCTTAACCACTGAGGACAGAACAAGAAGCAATGGGTTTAAATTGCATCAAGGGAGATTTAGGTTAGACATTAGGAAAAACTTTCTGTCAGGGTAGTTAAGCACTGTAACAAGTTTCCTAGAGAGGCTGTGCAATCTCTGTCATTGGAGGTTTTTAAGAGCAGGTTAGACAAACACCTGTCAGGGATGGTCTAGATAATACTTAGTCCTGCCTTAGTGCAGGGACCTGGACTAGACGACCTATCAAGGTCCCTTCCAGTCCTATGTTTCTAAGGCCTGGTCCACACTGGGGGGCAGTGTCGAGGTAAGATACGCAATTTCAGCTACAGGAATACCGTAGCTGAAGTCGAAGTATCTTATCCCGACTTACCTCCCCTCCTCACCGCTCGGGATCGACGTCCGCGGCTCCCCCGTCGACTCCACTACCGCCACTCGCTCTGGTGGAGTTCTGGAGTCGACGGGAGCGCGTTCGGGGATCGATAGATCGCGTCTAGATGAGACGCGATCTATCGATCCCCGCAAAATCGATCGCTAAGATTTTGCAGGTGTTTCCCAGAGTACAGAACAAATTTGTACAGTGAACAGAAATACAGAGGCCTTAGCTCCCCAAATCCTACTGCCCATTTCTCAGCCAGCCCCAGTTGTTGCTAGTACTGAAAGAGCCTTTCCGGTGCTTTGCAAAACACACGAGACATGGTGCCTAGCTGTCAACATGTGGTTCAACCTGATGGACAAGAGGGGACAACCCAGCACACTGAGGGGAGGGATGCAGTAGGGGAGAAATCCAGGGAGGGAGAGGGAGCAGGAGGTGAGAGGGAGCTGTTCTGAGCAGGAATTAATGAACAAGGCTGAGGGAAGGAGGGGATGGAGGATTGGGGGGCAGAGAGATAAGAGAGAGGCAGAAGTGAGAGCAGGCAGAGGAACCAGCCAGCCAACCAACAGTCACTGCTCTTGTAGGGGGCAAAGGGGTAGCTTTAGCACTTGCTATAGTGGCCTGAGACAGAAATGCTTGATGGATGGGGAAAGCTCCATACCAGCCAGAACTTCCAGCTGGATGTTGTGATGCAGCATGGTGCTGCCAGGGATAATGAGGTGAGGTCTTCACCATACCACACCTTGGTCACAGTTCTCTAAATAGCCCCACAGGGTGCTCAGAGGGAAGATGGGAGCAAAGGGCACATATGGGAGGGTGGGAAGTGGCATGTGCGTGGTTTGTTCAGGAAATAGAGATTCAGCCTTTCTTCAGCATCTATTTGACTCTTCCACCCACACCCTCACCCCTTCGCTGGGGCTCTCCCGTGTCTCTGCCCTGGATGCTGGGATAAGGAGTCTTGCGGTGACTGGAATGAGGTGCCAGGTATTTGCTGGGTCCATTATCTGCTCTGGGGAGCCATGGAGCACCACTCACAATTCAATGGGCTGCCTGGGCAGCTGCAGCCTGCATCCCTCCTGGCTGGTCACTGTTCCCTGCATGCAACGAACGATGGCTCACTTTAGCAGGGAGCCCAGAGTAAATGCAGTACCACAATGGGAGGAGAGGAAGAGGCAAGTGCACTCAGAGTCACCTGGCAGAGGTAGGGGAAGCAAGTCAAGGGGAGCGGTGTCTTCCCCTGCCCTGTGCTCCTGACAAACCACCAGCAATGTGAGATGGCTTCTGCACTTGAGAAAGGAACAGGGCAGTGTATCCAAACTCTCCATGAGAAGTCCCCTGCATACTGTGCCAGGATCTTCCAGAGACACACCCCATGTCCCTCTGCTGTGTTGGCCCTAAAGATACAGACATTCCCCTTCACTCCCTTTTTACTTCCTGGGGGGAACCTCCAGCCAGCTGTTCACGGAAGCTGCTGTGTTGTTCTCTGCTTGTTCAGCTCTGTTAAACTCTCTACCCTATAGAAACCACCCTGCCCACAAAGGAGCCTCCTCCCGTGCACAGGCAAAGAGATCACCACACCACACCACACCACACACAGGGTACCAGCCCTTCTGCCTGGGCTCTGCTGCATGATGCCAGGCTGCCCTACCCATACACTGAACACAGCTATTTCTGCCAGCCAGGGACCAGAAGCGCTGGGCACCAACCCAAACCCCAGGGCTCTAAATAGAACTCAATCAGCTCAGCAGTGGGATGGATGCCCTTTCTGACCTGCTCAGAGTGGACCCGGGGAAACGCAATGGGGGAAAAGCCAAGTCTCACTCCACTGCAGCAGGATGTTGGACCTTGAAAAAGATGCAGCAGAGCAGCCAGTCTGCCTGCTGCAGATCTGTGCTGTCCAAGAGACAGCAACAGCCTCAGTGTCAGGTCAGCCGGGACCCAAACTCAGGCAACCTGCCACCAGTTCCCCCATAACCCCTGCAAGTCCCTTCACAGTGTTGTACCTCAGTTTCCCCCTCTGTAAAATGTGAGATGATAGCACCTGCCTCGCCAGTGGGTGAGAGACCAAACCAGATAGGACTCGGAGGCCTGCAAGTGCAGTGCTGCCACACAGCCCGCCCAAGCATTTCTAGTTAGTGAAGTGAGATCCCTCCTGCACCATTTGGCCTATCACTGCTTCCTAACTAGCAAGTCATTAGCAGCTCCCTCCTCCTCCTCATCCCCACACACCTAGCAGAGGGCTCTGCTTCAGCCTAGAGGAAGATGGTGAGCTATGGTGCTGATTAATTTTCACAGCACATAAGGGAGTAGCTAGCCCTTTAAGTGTCAGCCAGTCTCACTTGCTTGCTCTCTCTCTCTAGGGACCTATTAATAGCAGCTGGAAAGATCACATCACTCTCTGGATATTTATACCCCTCATTCCACACCAGGAGAGATTTATGTCAGTGCTGCTGTCCCAGTGCCTGGCCAATTGCTCTATCTAACTGCTTGCAGGGGGAGGGGAACAGAACAGGGAAGGAGACACTGGGAGGATGAGCGAAGAGGAGGAGAAGGTCCATATGGTGCAAACTGCAGCATTAAGCACACAGGCTGCCTGCAGGGAGCCCTCAGCCCCTCTGGAAGCCGCTGTTGCTGCCAGACGGCATTCCAGAAAGCAAGCCCTGCAGCAGCTCCTGCTGCTGAGAGATCCCAGAGAAGCCAGCAGTCTATGCAGCACATTGCACTAAGGCCCTGAGGGTCACACACTTGACTTGAGGCTGGGACTCTACCGGCAGGGAGAGAGATGATGCCATCCTTCCTCTCAGTAGCCATCCCCTTGTGCACAGCATGCAGGATGCTTTGAGATCAGCAGGGTGTCCGAAGTTTCACATAGACACAGCACCTCATTGAAATGGATCTCCAAGTGCTTCACCAAGCACACCCAGCAGCACCAGCATGCTGCCAGTTCAGGGAGGTGGGAGGGCACAGTACTGTATGCATCAGTTATGGTGGGAATCATGGCCAACTGGAGTGTAAACTCCTACTCCTAGGAAATGTGCCTAGGCTTGGTGACACTTAATGGCCATCCAGGGCAGACAAGAGGCCTTTGGGTTTAAGGCTGGGTACACAAATCACACATACCCACTAAGCTGCTAGTACTGGGCGGAGGGGATTAGGGTCTGAGACAGCCTTGCTAGAACCCAAACCCATGGGTTCTAGAGAGTCTAGGTGCTTGAGACCCACCAGCCATCCCTCCAAGCAGGCTTGAAAGTCCCTAGAGACAAGACAAGGAACACTTAAAACTGGTTTCAGAGATTCTCTCATAAAAGCCCCAATGCTTGGAACATTTCCATTGTCCATGGGTGAGCAGACTGACTTGATCACTATGGATTCTGCTGACAGGCTCCACAGGGACTGGGGCCTGTGCTGCTAGCTCAAGGGCACAGCTGACTAGAGAAATGCCCACTGTTCTCACTTCAGTCATTAACCTTCTAGCTGCCCCTCTGAACTGCACAGCACCAGGACAGAGTGCTCATGGTCTGGGCAAGAGTCAGCTCCGCCAAGCACAGACAAAAGTGGGACACAGCACCATCATGGTGGTTACAGGGCTTCTGTGGCTGAGGCAGTGAACCTGCTATACAGACAGCCCTTTTAGCAATAATAAATCATTAAAATAGTGAAGGGGAAAGGTAATGTTTAAATTAAAAAGTTAACAAAAACTGTTTACATCCTGCATGCACAACAGAGATCCACATACCAGGCCCCCCCAGAGGCTCCCCAGCCAGGCACAGACAAAGACATTCCCCACAGACACTGTGTCCATACCATACTAAGACACAGAAATTGTCTGAGCAGTAGCCATGGTTTCCTTCCAAGTCTCCCATAGCTTGGACTGTGTGCTTGGAGGGGGCCCTATCCGCTGTGTCTGGCAGAGGAGTTAGAGAGGACTCTGTTTTCTGCTGTTTATTAGGCCATGCTGCCTTTGGGGCTGGCTTCTCTCAGATCTCACTGGCATTGAGAGATATTTGGATATGAGGTGCCCTGTGAATAGAAGTTCCCCATTGCAAGGGATTCTCCAGAGCAGAGTCCTGGTTCCTCCCTGCCCAGCTCCATTCTACGGCAATTAGCAAAGCCCCTTCCAGGCCATGCCTGGACTTGGAAAATAAGTCAAATGTAAAAATGTGTTAGCTAACACGTGTTAACATTAGTGTAGACTAGGACGGAACAACCCTGGGGAGCCTAGTGACCACCATTGCCAGTGAGCTGCCCCCATTTGCCTAGTCAAGCCATGGCTTCAGAAGATTTCTCTTTAGATCAGGCATTTGCCTCAGTTCCCTCCCCCTTCTGTTACAGAATCAGGTGAGTTTGGTGCTCATGAAAGGTTATCACCATCTCCCTGAGCTAAACACAGTGCAGATAGCCACACACAGCTCTCTGATGCCTCCTCAATCTTGACCAGCAGCCCCCTACCAATTTCAGCCCTGGGCTCAGCCACACACTGCTTTGTCAGTGCCCCTTGATACCAATCAGCAGCCCGTTATTTCAGTCCAGGCTCCTCCCTCCCTCAACATTGCCAATCCCCAATCCTGACTCAAGCCCCGCTGCTAATCCAGGGTTTCTCTGGGGAGGTTCTCCTACTCACATTCTAACGAAGTCTAGCCTCCCTTAGTTTGTGAGGTCCAACAGGATTGCAGCCAGAAGTGACTGCCTGCAAGTTTTTACAGTGCCTTCGGCAGTAGCAACAGTTGCATCCTGTTGAAGATACATAGAGAGATAAGCCACTTCCCCCATCAGTCTCTCTGCAGGGAGATGATGGACTTCTGGGTGAAGAGGCAGATGAGGGGTTTAGGGAAATTGTCCAGCAGACATGTTAAACATCCGGACCATGGAAAATCCATTGAGAAGCACCTACATGGACCCAAGGTGACAAATGACCCAAAATATCCCTGGAAAGGACACATCAAAGAGAATGAGGCTGCACAGAAATGTGGCTCCCTTGACAATTAGTGACAAGACAGAGGGTTTAGCAGAAACCTTACCCTTACCTGGCAGCTTTAAAGACAGCAGCAACTTTTGATTCCTAGATGTTAAAGCAAGGAGCCAGGACTCCTGGGTTCTATTCCTTGCTCTGCCACTGTCTTGTTGAGCGACCTTGACCAAGACACTTCATGTCTACGTGCCTCAGTGTCGCCATCAGTAAATGGAGAGGATAACCTAGTGTGCTAAGGGATAAGTGAAGCTTAATAAATGCCTCTACAGCCCTTTGTAGATGGCTGCAAAACATTACAGGCAAGTATTTGGTGCTCTGCACATTCAACAAGCCGCAGACCTAAATCAAAAGACCTTTAGACAGGAGGAAAAAAAAAAAAAGAGCTGGTTTCAATAAGTCTCTTGCAGTCTCAGTCTGATCGATGGAGGAGGAGGAAACTCCAGGCTGAGGAGTGAACCTGACACACTCACAGTCCCGGAATTGCTAGCTGATATTTCAAGCAACTTGAAACCCTGGTGCGTTCTCGGAGGAGTTTCTGGTGAATCATACTCCTGCTCATACTGAAAGGACGATAACACAGATTCCTGACGCAGCCACAAGAACGCAGAGGCTCCCCCGCCCCCCACCTCCAGAAGCAGCAGGGAAGCCACCCAGCAGCCAATCCGCCTCCCCTGCTACTTCCACACTTCAGTGCAGACTGATACCACTGCAGTGCAATCCTTCAGTCACACCAGCCAGCAAGAGGGGAGCGCACAGCGCACTGACAGAGCAACAGCAAGAAAGGAAGCAGGGAAAACCAAAAATCAAGACAATTAGAGAACGAAGGAGACTGACCATGTCAGTGACACCTCTCTACCCATCAGCAAGGAGACACTTGGCCAAGAGGTCATAACAGGGCAGAGTAAATCTGGAGTTACATGGGCACAGGTGAAAGCAGAATTGGGCTCTCCATGTGCTGTGCTGTCACGCCCCATAGAATGCAAATACCCAATGAGTGGACACGTGAAGAGATAACGAGGAGTCCGGTGGCACCTTAAAGACTAATATTTATTTGGGCATAAGCTTTTGTGGGTAAAAAAAACTCATTTCTTCAGATGCATGGAAATCTGTTAGTCTTTAAGGTGCCACCGGACTCCTAGTTGTTTTTGTAGATACAGACTAACATGGCTACCCCTGATACATGGAGAGATGGGGCATGACAAAGCAATGCAGCAAGCAGAAATATTCATCCCTGCCCCTCTCCTCCAGCCAGTCCTTCTGGTAACAGACAGGTTCCTACTGCAAATACCCACTCTCTCACATACTGCTAAACTGCCCCCATCATGCCACAAGAGGCCCTGATCTGAAGTACCTCATGGATACTCCCAAACCTTCAACCAAGAAGTCCTCACTTTGAAACAAGGGGCCCAGGACAGAACCATTGTTTCCCACAGAAAGCCCATTAAGCACTCTTCATGGGTCAGCAAAATAAATGACCCCAAAGACTGCTCCCCACCAGACAACAGGACCCCCTGCCTACAGATCTCTGTTGGGAGTCACTAGTACTGGCCAATAACATCTCATATGGAAAATCCTAGAGGTCAAGAGTAGAGATGGTCGGAATATTTTCAGTGATGTAGTTTTGTTGAAATATGCTGTTTTGTGGACAGCAAAATGTTTTATTGAGACTTACTGATTTCACCAAAGTTTTCAACAGGAACATTTCTGAGGTCCAGGGCTCTCTAGTCACTTCTGACCAGAGAGAGAAACCAGAATTGAAAACTTCAGCTTTTTTATCCAAAAACAGCTGTTCTGACACAGTTTCTTTTGATTAAAAAATTCAAAATGTTTTGTTTCCATTCCAATGTGGAACAAAAACAAATGTCAAAACCTTGAAAGTTGTCACAAAATGGAATGGTCATTCTCCAGCCAGCTCTAGCTAAGAGACAGTGATAGGCACTGCCAGCACAAAGTAGGCATACACATAAGACCAGCATTGTGTCTCTAACAGAGACAACACCAGAAACCTCACAATAGATGAGTATGGACTATCCCAGCCATAGGGGAAGAGTTTTCTCACCCCCTACCTCCAAAGTTAGTGGCCACTTTTTTGAAGCACAAGGGTTTATATCACTGCTAAAATCAAATATAATCCAAGCCAATACTATAGACATTCTCATTATCCACATAAATGTCTGAAATGTTCTTGAACCCTGCAGAGCTCTTGGCTTCAACGTACCATGTGGCAGTGAGTTCCACAGACTGATGTACTGTGCTGTGTAAAAAAATGCATCAGTTTTAAATGTGCTACCTTATCAATGTCACTGATGTCTTTCATTCCTATATCACAAGGCAAGGGGAATAGAAGAGCCTGACCTCCCTTCATTATCCATTCATTTCTAAATCTGACAGAATAATTAAAGTGTATTGGACTCACAAGTTCTATAGCAGGATTTAAACAGCCCTTCAGAAAGAACCTAATGCTCTGTTGAATCCTACAAGTGTTTAGAGTAATTTCGACAGAATCCTATTACACCCACCAGGGCTTTTTCAAAGGGCAAGAACAATACTTTACTTTTCCATAGTGTTATTTGGCCAAGGATCTCAAACCATTTTAAAAGGATGAACACTCAAAATCCCTCTTCCATCCTCTGCCTAGGGATACAAATCCCCCACGTTATAGATTTGGAAACCAAGGCCCAGAGAAGCTGACAGATTTGTCTAAGAACAGAGGGAATCAGGACAGAGAAGGGACAGAACCTACCCCTAAATACTGCTTTGCACCTTCCCCATTTCACTGCGGTTGCTCATGCCATCTGCCCCCAGCAATGGCCAGTCAGCAAAGGGAGTTCCCCTCTGTGGTTCTCTATAGAAAATGCTACTTCCCTGCTAGAGCATGGTTCTGACTCCCTTGCAGGCAGCTCCCCTTCCCAGTGATTCCCAAAATCCGTTACCTGGTTTGCTGATTGCTTTGGAGTCTTAGCTCATTTGGCAAATCCTCCCCAGCCACCCCACACATGTCAGATGTTACAGGGAAGAGTCAGTGCTCCACGCTGTTCTCACACATATAGCCCAGCTATTCAATGGGACTTTGGCAGGGGGTCATGCAGAGATCAGATAACCTGATTCCCAAAAGGGAGGAGAAGCCAGTAAGAGAGCTGTAGTGATCCCATTGACCCATGTAGGAGGTGCTGCAGCTACCCACTTCCCAGCACTGCAGGCCTGCAGTGATATGGAGCTTAGGCAAAAAAGCCACGAGTATCTAGGCACTTGCTGGCTATTCAGGCCTGGGGAGCTTTAATTTCCATTGAGGCAGGAGCTCTCCCGCACTGTGTGAGAGAACAGGCCAGAATCACAAGCTGCTGTTGGGAGCCAGCTGCCCATACCCATATCTGGTAAACATCTCAGAACTCTTAAATTACAAGGGGAGGTACTGGCACTGCTCAGTCGGAGCTGGGCCTCGCAGAGAACAGAGCCCCAGCATGGCTGGTAGGCTCAGGCAGAGCAGGTCCTGGTAGCGGAGATACTCATGAACATTAACCCCCCTCCCCAAGTGCCCGAGGAACAGCCCTAGATAATAATTGGAGATATACCAATCTCCTAGAACTGGAAGGGACCTCGAAAGGTCATCGAGTCCAGCCCCCTGCCTTCACTAGCAGGACCAATTTTTGCCCCAGATCCCTAAGTAGCCTCCTCAAGGATTGAGCTCACAACCCTGGGTTTAGCAGGCCAATGCTCAAACCACTGAGCTATCCCTCCCCCCAGCAGATCCCTCCCCCCAGGATCTGGGTAGATCCTGTTACCCAGAATCTCCTGAGACCTTGTCCTGCCCCCAGCACCCTATTCTGCTACCCAAAAGATCCCAGGACCTCAGCCTAGTCCTCATTCTTTGTTACCTAGACGATTCCTGGGGAATCCCGCAGTTGCCATGACAAGCAGCTCCTTAGTGGGGGCAAGAGCATTGGTGAGATCTGGACTGCAGCATGTAAGGGGAAAGCTGCAGATTCCCTATTTGAACCGCTCTCCCATGTGAGGCTGCCAGCCCTGGCGCAGCTCTGCAGTCCAGCCCCCCTTGGCCCAGCCACTACATAAGATAACAGGATCCCCTTATGCTATTCTCACCATGCTTGTGTACTGATGTCATTGCTGCTGCTGGAGCAGTGACCTGCTGTGGAATTCTGCAGCCTCTGGCTTTTGCTCTGGGTGTGGACCTCTGCCCCCCACCACTCTAACCATCCCACAGGTGCAGGGCTCTTGGGCAAGACCTTGAAACCCCAGCTATCGGAGAAACAAGGCTGGGCTTGGTCAGTGTGCAGTGCACATGGGGTGGAGAGTATTTCAGCAGGGCTGCATATAGAGTTTATGAAACACTTTGGGACCCTTCAGGATTAAACAAAATACTATGATCTGGGACTTCAGGGAGTGGCCAGTGAGGGGAGCCACAGGCAGGAGAGATGCAGAGGACAGGCATCCGGAGCAGGCTGCAGACCCACATTACCTGGATCAGGATCTAGGCATGGGTGCTGGTAGGCCACTAATATTGCCAACTCCCTACCTGTTGCTTTAACACCATAACCACTGTCCCTTTCTGTGGCAGCAATTTTATTTCTACATGCGCATTGTGCATTGGCTCTTGAAAGCATGAGTGCTCCCATCCTGAAAGGGAGCAGCACAGGTGCTTTTAGTCACATTTACCAGCTGCAGCTGGCAGAGCCAAAGGATTCGTCTTTGGGGGGAAGAAATTCCAGCAGGAGAGCAGGAAGGGCTGCTGAGAAGAGCAGGTCCTGGGCTCTGGAGCCTCTAAATCTAAACCCAGTCGGAGAATGGAAGCCATTCCCATTTCATGGCTATTTGGTGGCCTCTGTTCAAACACATCATGTGATGAGATGCTCACCTCACACCGGAAAAGGAAGGGGTTAAAAGCAGCCTAGGGAGGCTGTGCAGGGATCAGCCAGTTGGAGAGAAGCTGCACAGAGCAGTCAATCAGGCCCAGGCAGGCTCACATAAAAGAGAGCTACAGGGACAGAGACAGTCAGCTGCTGCAGGGAGCCTAAGGAGTAAGGACTGTGTTCCTAGTGGGCTGCAGGAAGGGTAGCACCTTGGACAGAGCAGTTGCTGGCAGGGACAGAGGGAGCAAGAGGGAGCTTCTGGCTGACTGAAAGCCCTGAGAAGAGGGTGAAGAAGGTGCTGAGGTCACAGGGAAGTGGCCCACGGAACAGAAGCAGCACTGAGTGAAGTTAAGGAGATGCAGCAGGAGGCTGCTATCTACAGGGTCCCTGGGTTAGGACCCAGAGTACTGAATGGGCTCAGGTCACCCCGCACCTGCCACTGGGGAAGTGGTTGGATGGTTGAACTAAGATACTGCTCCCTCCCACCCCCCAGAAGTGTGAAGAAATGGATGGTGATACAGCCGGAGGGCCGAATCATGAAGAGAACGCTGCAGTAATTGGACTGAGACTGGTCTGCAAGTGGAGACAATGACGGGAGAGGCACCGCCTGGAGGGGGCACACCAGCTGGCGGAGCTAATCCCTGTAATGGACAGCAGGAGGCGCGCTCCAGCGAGTGGACTTTGTCACACAGCACTACACTTGGCACTAACTGATCCTTTCCAGCAGAGATAGCAATGACTGAATGTGCCACAGTGCTACACCCCTCACCTGCAGGCAGCCTAAGCCCCTTAGTACCTGGCAAGGAATGGGGAAAGACCTGGACATTTTGTGACAAGGCTATGCACTGCCAAGGAGGGGATGAGAAAGACAGTAATGAAGAGGCCCTCCCAGTCCAGCTGCTCAAGGTTGGGCCAGGCCATGTGTTGCCAAGACAGTGCTGGCCTGTAGTGCCCAGCAGGTGTCTGCACTGCATGAGAAGGGAGTGCTGGGCTCCCCGTCATCCCTGAGGGCTCCTTCCCTCAGCAAATCCATCCCCTCCCCAATTCACACATGGTACCCAGCCCCCAATTTCCCCCTCCCCCCAAGATCACACCTGGCTCCCCATTCAAGAGGCGCTCCTCCCAGTACTTCACTCCCCAGGCCAAAGGCTGAACTAAAACAATCGGTACCTGGCACCATGCCATGCAGGCCCTACATACCCATGTGGCTTTCCAAAGGAATCCCTGGGTATTTCAGACAGCAGGCCTCCGTACAATACAACACCAACAGTCCATGCCACAAGCACCACAGCTATCTCTTCGTACCAGCAGCTCAAGGGTTAATGCTATTTTAGCTCAGGCTGCTCACCTGATTTGGGAGGTCGGGAGGAACCAGTGTACAGACACTTCACCTTGAATGGTCCCTTGAAATATGTGTTAACTATTACGCTAAACAATCTGTTCCACTTTGTAATTTGCTATGACACTCTTGTTTCCCAGACCTGAAAAAGAGCTTGGTGTAAGCTCGAAAGCTTGTCTCTCTCACCAACAGAAGTTGGCCCAATAAAAGATATTACCTCACCCACCTGGTCTCTCTAGTTTCTCCTAGAGGCAGCTCTGACTGAATCACTAGCAGCAGCAGCCGCCAGTGGAGTGGTCAGCTGCTTTATAAGTGAACTTGCTTCCTCAGTGTCTCCTTCTAACTGTTCCTCCTCTCCACACCCCTCTCCTGCAGGCAGCCTGGCCCCTGGGCACAGAGGGCTTCACTGGGCCTAGGGCACTGCTAGCTGCTCTCACTCCATTACCTGAGAATCAAAGGGGTTCAGGAAGGGATTGTCATATGCAAGTGCCAGTGACTCACCTGAGACTCAGCCTCATCTCCTGGGGGCAGGGGATACAGACTAGTTCAGGTATTACCTAGTAACATCAAATGCAGAGCTCCCAGCACCTAGCCTCCAGCCCAGTGTGCCTGGGGCAGGGCTCCCACACAGGGCAGACAACTCTTAAAGGGCACATACATCACTTCTCTCAGCCCCAAGAGGGGAAGGGAACAATTACACTTTACATTTTTGTAGCTTCTTTTCAGCAGAGAGTCTTAAGGGGCTGCACTCATGAGGGAAGCAGCTATCAGCCCCTTCGGACAGAAGAGAACGGGATAAGTCAGTGCCTGGCCTGTAATACCCAGACTTCCTTCCCTGAGCCCCTCCCTGCTCTAACGCTAAGGTCAGTCTCTCACACAACAGTCCCACCTCCCAAGGGTCAGCAGCCTCAGAGCAGGCTACTAAGCTCCGTTTTCTCAGGGCTCACCCATGGGACATTACAGTGTCAGGGAATGCAGGCCAGGCCACTTACACCTCAGCAAGCAAAAAAGCCCAGGGGGCTCCTGCCCTTTGACTAAACTCTCCCTTCGCAGGTGTGGCATACAGTTCCATCGGGAACCTTGTGCCCAGGGGATCCGACAGGCCACTCACACTCCCTGTCTGCACCCAAGGTACATTCCACGCCAGCGAGGCCCTCACACAGAGTTGCCTACTCTGTCTCATTGGATCTGCCCGTGTGAGGATGGTCAATGCCTCTTGGGATTAAACCCACAGGCCACTCCAGAAACTTGGAGCAAATTGAGGGAATTCTTCTTCAGCTCCCAACATGGAGGAGCTGTCAGCCAGCTCAACCCAACCTCAGCACGACAGAGATTGCAAGGAGGAGACTTTTAGTGGTGTCTTGGCGAGTAGTCTGTCTCTAAACCTGGCCCGTGGACTATGATCTTGTGCCACTAGGTGTCACCGTTGCCCAGGGGATTCAGCTAAACTCCCAGGCCTTACAACAGCTGGGACTGAGAACTGGCAAACTCACTCACCTCCAGCAAGGCAGACAACCCTGACACCACACAGCAATGGTTTTACCTGCAATTTGGACCCTTTCCCTTGGCCCCAAGTCCTGAATCTGGGAACAGCAGCATTCCAGGGAGCAGTTACAACAAGTGCTGCAGATGGCATGGGCGAGTAGAGCCATGTAGCCCTTATGCACCACTGGCAGGAACCCAGCTGATGCCAACTCAGATAAACAGTGCATGGAAAATTCTGCTATGAACTGCCAGGGAAATCTCAAGGCACTCCCCCATCCTAGAGCAGCTGAAGGCTCCTCAACAATCTGCATAAAATCCTCCCAGAAACAAAGACTCTAAGCCATACAAACTACCATCACCTCCTGCTTTGAACAGGGGTGCAGCCCATGTGGACTACAACTCCCATCGTGCAATGCTCTGGCTAGATCCAGGTAAACTAGGCATGTTGCATGCTGGGACCTGTAGTCCACACAGTCCACATCTCCATATCAAAGAGCAGGGTAGCTGCTGCGTTCATTCTGCTTTAATAGGGACCAGCAAAGGTTTGGCTCTGTGGAGCCTTACAGGGCAATGAACAAGACTAATTTTTACCCAAGGGCAGGGGGAATTTGAATTACTTAAGTGTGCTCTGGCCCTTCTCTACATACCACACGCATCAGCAGCAGCCCTAACTTTCCTGGGTAGCCTCTGAAGTGCTCCTGATTGGGAAAGATTGAGGTTCCCCTACTCTGACCTGATGGCCCACTCTGAGCCCCAACAGCTTTGCATAAAGGGCATGATCATCTCTGAGTAGCGTCAGGGGACTTGGGCTGGACCACTTATACCCTAGTGAGCAGCTTAAATCATAGAGCCGTACATCTGTATAACACTGTCACCAACGGGAGGCACTGGCATGCAGGGAAATGATGGAGACAGCTGGGAGTGCAGGGGTGGTTGCCCTATACTGCTCTCACTCTGCACACTTTCTAACTGTGCTGCCTTGTATAAGCCTGGGCTTCAGATGAGACATGAGAAGCCACCAAATACTCCTCCAAGATTATAAATAACAGGCCCGGCATGCAGCGAAAAGCTTTGGCTCTATATTTAAACCTTGACTGAGGTCGCTTCCTTTTCCCAGCAGCTCCCCACACCCCCGTTTGCTCTTATTTGCATGCAATCATGACTAAGGCGCATTGGGGTTTAAGGTTAAAGGGGAAATAGCCACACATCTGCTTGGCAGGAAATTCCACCGTGGGCGACCTTTCACCTTTTACAGTGCAGCGTCAGAGCAGGCAGCTAGAATCCTGCTAGCAAAGCAGTGGCAGCTGCCTGTAAGAGATCGCCAGAGCGGAAGGAGCTGGGACAGTCTGAGGGTGTCGAAACTTCAGCACAGGAGCCTCTGGATTGGGGGTGGGGGAGACAGGGGAAGGGGAAAGAAAAGCCCAGAGTGGGATGAGCAGGCACAGAGCATTCCCCCCCTCCATCACTGTATCAGAGTTTGGGTTTTGCACTGCTGTGCAGGGTTTGGACACCACTAGGGGTTTTCCCACCTAGCATCCTGAAAGGGCATCAGCTCCACCAGCCCCCCCTGTGCTTCCTGTCCCAGAAGCCTTCCTCCTACCTTCACATGAAGTTTCTCAGGCTTTCCCATTCTGGTGGGCGCACATAAGTGAGACACACTCCACAGCACTAGCCCAAGTCTCAGGTTATTCTGCTTTTCTATAGCACATAAGACCAGTGTCTCCAAGCCCTTTAGGTACCCTATTTTCCTAATTCTCCAATCACCCTACGAGGTACAGCAGACTAAGGACAGGAATCGCTCCCCCAGCACTGAAACGCAGCCCCGCTCGGGTGAGGCATGGCAGAAATTTAACAGCAGCACAGTGCTGCCACACAACAGCTTACTTTTTAGGGGCAGGCCCAACAAACAACTTTTCCTAGTGCTGCCTACAGAGACTCCTTCTGCACAGAAGGGAAAGATGCCTTGTTAATTTATAACATCCACAAAGCTGGCAAGGAGGTGAGAGAGAGAGAGAGAGAGAGAGAGAGTGTTTCTTGGGGATATGAGTACGGTTGCCAAGTTTGGTTGGATGTATTCCTGGAGGTTTCATCCCACAACAATCTCTAATTAAAGATTAATCTTTAATTCCTGTATCCTCTAGGATAATACTGGAGGGTTGGCAACCGTAGGTATGAGTATTCTTAAGCCATTTCCAGTCCTTCACTGGTGGGTGGGTGGGTGATATCACTAAGCCAATCCCTCAGGAGCAGCACAGCAGCCCAGTCCTGGGAGTTAGTGGGTGATGCAGGTGGGGATGCTGAGTCAGTCAGCTTGACAGAAGCTACCTGCACACTCACCTCATAAAGAGAAGAAAGGACCGGAGAGAGCAGGTGATACTGGAGTGTCTGGACCGCACAGGCAGGAAGCAAGGTGCTCCAAACAACAAGAGTTATTGCTGTTTCAGTGTCACCACTTCAGCCAGGTCACAGAACGGAAAGAGCCATTAGGATCACAGATCATTCCTCTGTGGGTAGGGATTGCAGGCAGGATTGTCACGATCCAGCAGACAGGCAGCAGGCTGCATGCAGATACCCCTTGGCTTTCCAACCACAGAGCCCCTAGCCCCGAGTGTTTAGCGCCCATTGGGGGCCCATTTCAAGGTATGCAGTGGCTCCTGTAGCCAACAGGCCGTGTTCTGTGGTCAGGTGCTTGGATTCTGCAGCTATGGTGCAGCCAGACAAAAATTCTGTGGCAGCTTCAGTTATGTTTAGTGCAGTAACTCTGGGAGTTAACCACACTCAGAGAAAGGTTGGGGCTGATCACTAGGATGGTCATTTCCATTTATTTTACTCTGCCTAATACATTCTGTATTCAACATGTGACTGATTTTCATAGTGACCTGTTACTGTACTGAAAACGTGTGGGGTAGGAAGCTAGACATTGTTTGGTAGGTCCATAGTGGGAATTGGGGCATCTGGCACTGGGATGGCAGCTTACTGACAGTCACTGTGAAATAAACAACTCGGAGCTGGAGAGACTCCCCCCAGGATTCTGGAACAACTAGTGCAGCACCTCCTCCCTTTCTTCACCCCAACCCTCACCATTCTGAAGCATAATTCTGTAACAGAAGGAATGCTGTGGCAATTCCACAGGGCTCTGCCTTCATGTGATCCTCAGAGAAGTCCTGTTGAACCACATCACAGGTCGGCGTTGAGTGAGCAAGGACAGAGATTGGGTCTATGCAGACTTGAGGGTAGCAGGGTGTTCCAAAGAGATGACTGCAGCTTGAGCCCCCACCTCAGGTGGGCTGAGTCTCTGCAGTTGGAAGGGGGAAAATAGTCACCTCTGGGCCTGAGAGTTTGTGCCAAGCTTCAACTCTGAATGGATTTATAATGTTTATAATTGAAACTCAGCCAGACCCTTAGCTACAGAGTCTTCACAGAGGAGTCACAATATATCAACATGCATGGGAGAAAAAAAAAATAGTAAATCCTGTGCTAACACACACAACAGCAACACCTCGAGCAGCCCCCCCTCACCCCTTCCCGCCAGGGACACAACCCCAAAGGACAGGCCAGGGAATGAACCTCATTTTACAGATGGTAATGCTGAGGCACAGAACACGTGTGTGGGGGGGGTGCCAGCATCAACCCTTCCTCCCTGAGACATAAAGAGTCAGAAGGGACCACCAGATCATCTAGTCTGACCTCCTGTACGTCACAGGCCACCAGCACCACCCAGCACCGGCACACTGAACCCAACAACTGAAATGAGACCAAGGTATTACAGCCCTCAAGAAACTAGACTATTACATGCCACAGGCAGCAAATAGGAGGGACTGAAGTGCACCGGTGCAGGAGGCCCCCACGATGGCAGGGACATGATTGAGATACACCCAGATAATCCTAGTAAGTGACCTACACCCACACAGTGAAGAGGAAGCTGAAAAACCCCTCAACAAGGTCCCTGCCAACCTGGCCTAGGGGAAAATTCCCTCCCAACCCCACATATGGCAATTGGGTAGATCATGTGCATGTGAGCAAGAACCTGCCAGCCAAGCACCTGAGACAGAGAATGCTCGGTGCCCACCCCTCCTATATTCTAACTCCATGCCACAGACATCCCGGATGCTTATGCATAAGGAGATTAAAAAATGAAAACAAAACCCAGAACACATTATGGGAGGGATCCCGTCTTGACCCCTGCAGGTGGTCTCTGGTAGTGGGAAGATGGCTAGCGTAGACACAGCCATAGCATATGAGCCATAGCAGGGAACAAAACCCAGGATTCTGAGTTCCCACAGCCCACTACTCAGCAGCACTGCCTTACATTCCCTACCCATCATACTCCTCTCTCTCTCTCTCTCTCTCTCACACACGATGCTGTTTCTATCCATGTCCCGCTCCAGACAGCTAGCCTGTATCCAGGCTGTGTGAGTGCATTGGTGAAGCATGTCTGTTCCTTTCAGGGCTGTCTTTAAAGCCACACAAGTCAGAAACCAGAGAAGCCCAAGAGCAGCTCCTGGGCTCACGATCACATTACAGCACAGGAAGGAAGAGGGCACTTTGATCGAGCTGGGATTGCTTTAAATGGTTTCCATGCCAATATCTAAGCCACTGGAATTAGCTCCCCAACATCCCAAATATATCTCCCCACACCCAGAGGCACTTCCTGTCCCGGACACAGTGCCAGAGTAACAGGGGATGGATGGCCTGGATCCTTCTGTGTGTGCAGAGGTGCAGGCTGGGTCTGCCCCCAGAGTAGCAAGTCACCTTGGCTAGATACCACAGGAAGCAGCACCCTAGAAATATGCAGAATACTCTCCCCCTGCTCTTGTTTGGGGAGAGGCTGTAGGAGCTCACCTGGACCCCTTTCTCCCTGCTTACATCCCCTCAGATACAGCTCTCCTTGGGGGATGCTAGGATGACATTTTCAACAAAGGCATCTGCTACCCATCTTCTGAAATGGGAACAACCAACAGAAGTTTGTGGGGAAGCACTAGAATTGGGGCTCCTGCTTCCCAAGCTGCACCACTAGCCCAAGGGGCAACAGACGCTCTCCCCATTTGCCCCCTACACCTTCCACTCTGCACTTGCCCAGGAGCACCCTGCTGGTTCTGCAGCTGGTAACCAGAGGGTTAACAATGCCCAGGGAACTGCAGGAAGTCTCCTTGCTTTTGGCACGAACAATTGGGCTATTGTGGGAGGGCAGGCAAGTGTGGGCAGATTTCTGGCACTGGGAGTTACCAAATGGGTGTATTGCTCCTGCCATGCACTCTCCTCCTCCCTGGTCAGGTACAGGAAGAGAGTGAGTACATCTCCCCGGCCCTGCACACAGATCTAGATGTGGTCAGAGCCACACAGGACACAGCAATCCGCTGCCGAAGGTCACCGAGCCATCCCGAGAAGAGGAATCATGCCGCTGAACAACCTGGCTTCTACTGCCTCAACGATCATTTATTACAGGAGCCAGTGCCACATCCGAATAGAGACAGATGCATTCAAAGCTTCTAGAGGGCAGCAGGATGGTTCCTTGCTATGCTTTCTAAGCCGTTGCATGCTAGCTGCAGAGCATGGCTAGCAACAGAACGAGCTATTCTGAAGTCAGGGGGACTGGTAGCAGGAGATACAAGGCTCTCCCTTCACCCCACAGACATATTCCAAGGCAGGATTCCAAACGTGGGGCAAAGGTGGTTGGCCACAGAAGCCAAAAACAAAACAAAACAAAACAAAACAAAACAAACAACCTCTCGCGCCCCCTCTCCCCAACTCTATGCTGCCAGCAGGGCACAACTGTAAGAGAACATTTGGCTCCCACCTTGGCCAGTATAGGATCTACTGCATAATTAGGAGAAAGATAAAGCAGCAGAGGTTGGAGGGGGTGTGCGTGGAAGAGGAGACAATCATCATGTTAAACAGTGAGGGGCACACAGCAGCAATTACCAGGCGCTTAGTAGGGGAGATGTCAGTAAAATGTATTACTGCTTCTGAACTGGAAAAGAGGGAGGAGAAGAAAGATTGAGATGGCAGAAAGATGGGGACAATGAGAGGGGACAAGCCAGGCCTTAGAAACCACAACCTTGTTGCCTGAAGTACACTAGAGCTTCCTGCAGCCCAGCCAAGGCTCCAGGGAAGTGCTGGGAATTGCCAAACAGCACACATGCAAGCTCCAAGGCCACAAATCTCAACCTCAGACAGGAAAGAAAAGCAGCAGAGCAGGGTCCAGGGAGCAGCTGCTGCCCTTTAAGTTCATATGGTGGAAAGTCTCCTCTGGGGTGAGGGAGGATTTTAGGTGTTAATGGCACTCTGTCCCCTGCATGGCCAAGCCCTTAACCAACATTAACCTAGCCTCTCAACCCCTTCAGCGAGGGCAGAAAAGCACATCCCCAGGTTTCAGATGGACGCACAGAAAGGGGAAGTGACTTGCCCATGGTTACAGAGTGAGTCAGCAGCTGAGCTAGGAAAAGAACCCAGGAGTCCTGATTCCCAGACCCTGCATTGGTCCATATCACTGAAATGTGCTGGGTTTGGCCTCCCCGAGTCACTCTGGATGTTTCCTGCAGTGCAGACAGGAGACACAACCACAGCCCTGTATGAGTCAGAGTACAGATATTAACACCCCAGGATCCCAACCTGCTAGGAACAGGCACTGGTACACACCATGCTGGCTACAGTGCAGTAGAAAGCCTAGTGGATTAATGGGTAGCTAGACATTGTGATGCATGTCCGTCTCCACCTCCAGCCTGGGCCTCCCCCCTCCATCTCCCACACAGGCTAAGTGACCAGGCTCTCTCCCATCTGCAGCTACAGTCCAGTGCTACCCACTAATCTGACAACACGAACCTTGCAAGTGTGGCCAGTGTCTCCACTGCCCCTTCACTCGGACTAGCTCAGAGACCCCTTTGGGTATCAGCCTCCTGCTCTGGCTCAGGAGCTCTGCTGGCTTCCCATTCATTTCCAGACCAAAGTTGATAATTCGATTTCTTATGTTTAGCGGCCTAAGTGGATTTGCCCAGCATCTTACATCCCTGCCTCCCCACCCTGCTTTTCACCTGTGGGTCCATGAGCCTTCTCTACAGCAGCTCCTGTGTCACGCCAAGTCTCAGGTGAAGACATCACTTTCCTCGTTTGCCTCTTAATTGCTCTCTTCCTCTGAAGTTACTCATCTCAGCAAAGCCCTTTGGGATACTGTGTAAGATGCACTATACAAGATAAAGAGTACAGTATAACTTCGGGTCCCAATTAGGGAGCTCACTGCTCTTAGGGGAAGGGTTAGGGATGAGTCTGCAGCCATTGGCAAAGCACTGACAGGTTGTATTCCATGCTCCATGACCAGCTTTGCTCAACTAACTTAGTATGTTCTTCATCTAAAACATCAGGCACGGGCACTGAAGGGGTCAGATATAAGGATTTTTTGATGGAGAGGCTCAAGCACCTTCACAGGGGAATCTGCCCAGGAGCAAATGTTTCTCTAGGCTGCAATGTCTCCCCCCTCAGCAGACAAGGCAAGCGTCTGGGTGGCCATTGGCATAAATAGGGCAAGGAAGCTAGCCCTGCCGTTGTTTGGATATCTCTAGTCCTGCTAATCCAGCAACTGTAGGCTCATCTGAGCACTCATAGCCCTAGCACCTGGAGGCAGCTCAGAAGAGAAAGACCGGCCCCAATTTAAACAAGACAAATGGAAAAATGAGCACAGCTAAGCCAACAGCCCAGGCTGACAGTGCAGAGACAGTCACGTCCCCACACTCAAGGAATCAGGAGGAGCATGTTACCCTGGATTTCCAAGCTGGATCACTAATTGATCTGGATGGCAGTGTGACTCGCAGAGACAGAAGGGAAAGGACCACACATATTTGGATTTGGTTCTGTTATGTGGGTCCTCGCAGCTCACTTCTGGAACAGAGATTCTGTGCCTGTGCCTTTAAAGGTGTTCCAAAGACCACACAAGGGTTAAATCCACCTATAAATATCAGTTCCCAGCAGGGCTGCTGCTCTGAACCCTCCAGCCATCTGTTCTTGCGATCCCCCCTCTAAGATTGTAACATCTGAAATACGTTCCAAACTCTTAGGAGTCCTCCCAAAAATAGACTCGAGCTAGCTTAGCTCTGCTGCCTGCCTATGTGTGTGCATGAGTGTGTCAGTGTGTTTATGCCTGCGCCAGCGTGAGCTTGCATCCATGTGCATGTGACCAAGACCGCAAGTGCGTGAGTGAGCAAGTGTACCCATGTCAGCGGGAGTCTGTATGCATGGGAATGCCTGCTTGAGCATATCTGTGTGAACCTGCACAAGCATGCCCATGCCAGTGGGAGTCTGCATTTGCATGCACATGAATGTGCATGTGTCAGCGTGCCCACACCAGCGTGTGTGGACGTGAATGTGCCCACATAAGCATGTCTGTCTGTGTGCAGAAGAGGCCCATGGGGAATGTGTAACTCTTGCCATGCTGCATTCTCTGGTGTCAAGGGGAGGCATGGTAGAAACCAGAGACCCAGGCTGAGGCCTTCTTTGTATCACTTTCCCTCCTGCTGAAACTACACTATTGTGGCTGGCAGGTACCCAGCCACTGTTCATTTTGAGCATTCCCTGGATACTTCTGAGAGAGCCCTATACTCCCCCCCCCCGCACTGTCCCCAAGCCCTCACAAGGGCCCACCCAGACAATGGGTGCAGGCAGTGAGTACATGGGGGTTCCATTCACCAAAACGGGGGTGGAGGATGGGGTATCTGGGGTATTCTGTCTCCTGGCTGCCAAGACCTGTAAACTACACAGAATCAGCCTTGGACATCAGAACCTGGTTAGAAAGGTGACTGAGGCCCTACCGGGGTGGGGCTGCAGCCAGAGCCATGCTAGCTACCACCTCAGCACACCACACTCAGGCATGGCTGGTGGCTGCAGGATTTCCCCAACCAATGTGTACATAGATTATGGAGGCAAGTCTTATATTATGTACATTGCACCTGACTGAATTCCCACACACTCTGTCGGGTCCTCTCTCTCTCTTTAGGGACTCATACAGCTCCCCGACTGTAGTGTCTGAGCCTCATAAATATCAGGGGATTTACCTTCACAACCCCCTGTGTTACAAAACCCATTCTACCGAAGGCACAACAGGCACACAGAGATTCAGCAACTTGCCTGAGGTCAGACAGGGTTTCCAGTGGAGCTGGAAACTGAATACAAATCTCCTGAGTCCCAGCCCAGTTCCTCACCACAAGCCCATGTTTCCTTTCTAAACACCCTGCATTAGTTTGTCATAGGGCTCTGCCAGGGGCCAGACAATTCCTCCCCAGCCCATGCCGGTCAAGAGGACTCGGAGCAGTTATGCTTGCAGCCTGGGTTGGGCCTGCGTTTTGGAATGAACCCCTCCTTGCTCCTAAGGTGACTTTTTCTCCAGTCTCATTTTAAACAAGTTTAATCTCGAGGTTAAAACAAAAAACCACCCTGACCAGAATTCACAGAGAGGGACCGTCACAAGACCATGCCCTGCCCTTGGCTAACCCGACACTCCAGGATAAAAACAGAGAGCACATGACCACAAAGCACTGAAGGCCAGTCAGCAGGTGCCCATTTCTTCAATAGTGAAGGCTAATCGCGGCTTAGCGAAGACCCAGATTTTGCTTCCAGCGATCTCCAGGTGAATGTGTCTCCCCCAACAATTTGGCTGGGGTCATATACAGTGAAACTAAAAAAGCAGCAGGGCCGGGGATCAGGTCACGGGGCCCGGGGGTTCTACTTTTATTGAGATTATGGCCCCAGAAGGGATCTCCAGGATAGCAACCTTGGTCACACGTAGCACCATGGAGTGGATCAGCCACAACACAGCACAGGTGGGACTTGACCTGCCTTTCAGACACACAGTCGTGGTGTCTGGGAAGTGTGCTGGGTTACAGAACCTGGGGGAATCTTTTCTAGCTGTTTATTACCAAGATGTAACAGGACTAAACTTACTAGCTATGATGGATGCTGCCACCCATCCAGCCCGGGGGCACTGCATTTCACTATAACATGCTGTCAATCAGCTTTCCATTTAATACGCTTTAAAAGAGACACAATGACTGCCAGGGATGGTCAAATAGTAGAAAATACTACTATCCCACAACTTGCCATGGGATTTGCCAAATGCGTCACTGGCTGAACAGCCATTGCACTAATATGTTACTTGGCCCTACAGAATCAGGAGGACAGAGTTAAGGAGCAGAAGTAGATTCAAAGTAGAACAAGGCCCAGATCCAAATCTACAAGCTGCCCAAAAGCTCAGGAACCCTCCCAAGCAAATATACACACACACACACACTTCTTCCTATCACCAGCCCCCTGAAAGGACCCCTCTATCTCCAAAACCGAGTGCTCTCGCCCACCTTCAAGTTTTTTATATGCCCAAGACAGGACCAGTTAAACATGGGATACAGCAATGGATGTTATGGACCAGATTTTCCCCAAGAACCTAGCACCTGACATGCACCCCAAACCTGGCCCCAATTGTGGGCACTAAGCATTTGAAATTCTGGCCCTAAAGTTTCAGCCTTCTGGGAAACAGCCACATATGCAGAGCCACCTCAACAGACCGAGTCAACACAGCCCTAGAATCTTCCCTGAGAGGGAAAAAAATAACCCATTGATCCAATTATTGATTGGATGCAGGAGTTTGTTTGTGTTTGTTTTAAAGTTTGCCCATGGGTCAGACCTTGTTACAAACGTCTTTCCTAGTGATTACGTTAGAAACAGGTTGTGCCAAGCTCCGGTCACCTGCCTGGGGAGAAACATGAAGGCAGGTGTGGAAGTTAAATAGTCCCTCAGGGACGCTTCCCTCCTCCCACTCTTTCACCATTAAAAACAATTGCTAGGATGGAAGAACACTACCAACAGCTGTAGTGTGGGCCACAAAACAGTGTGTGCCCTGTGGGAAAGAGTGGATCAGGCAGTGCAACAACTGCTTACGGTACAAAATGTCAAAGGGGACCGATTGCCATGAAGTTTAGACGGGATTTCAGTTTGGTTGGGGGCAGGAGAGGAGGTTTGGGTGGAGGGGTTTAAACAACCCTGCCATTAACAAATCCACATTCATGGTTCTTTTCCTTCATTTTAGGAAGAATGACTGGGATTTAAAGATTTCTGCAGCATTTGTAACCCAACCATTGCAGTACTAGGCTAGGACAGGAGAGCCAGAAAGGGAAACTGACCAGAAAATCATGGAACTAACCAATCTTCCAAGAGAATGGCAAAAAGCAAAACACAGGAATAGTGAGGAGGAAGCTGGTTTTCAGAACAATCTCTGGGGTTACTGCCAACGTCAGTAATTATTGTAATTATCATGTTGAACATACATTCTCAGCGCTGTGACTGGCCAAGCTCACGTTTGCACCAAAGCCAGCAGACTGCAGTTTTCTCACTGGGGTGCCTCCTATTAAGCTCCCAAATAAAGATGCCAGTTCTCAGAGCTTCTGAGTACACACAGCTCCCACTGAAGTCAGCAGCGTTAGGTGCCCAGGGCTGGAATTGTTGGTCTACACTTCTAAAGCAATGTGATGCATCTGAGCAGCCTGAAGGTCATTCTGACTTAATTAATGTCTCCTCCTCCAGTCCTTAACAGGGCTCCTGGCCCCCGTTCACCTTCTCCCCCAAGCTCTACTGATGTGAGCTCAGCAAGCCACTACTGCAACACTGAGGGGTGGATTTCTACAGCCAGATGCAATAAAAAAAAAATCCCAAATTTTGTTCATTGGGGGACTTTGGTGTTTATGAAAACAACAAACTTAAGGCACTGAACATTGCCAGGCATAGTACAGACAGGATCCCACACCACACAGCTCTGCCAATGCATCTTGGGCCAGCAGTCATAACACCCTGGAGAGAAGATCAATTCATCTCATTGGTTGCAGAATGTATCGGATTAGCAGATTAACCACACTCTGTTAGGGGGCCTTTTCAGGTATTGATAAAAAGGGGGATTATTTGAAGACCATTAAATATGTTTAAGGAAATCTGGTGCTAGACAGGACTGGGCTTTCTGACCAGAGACATACGTCCACAGGCATTAACCCTTCTTTCTCTCTACACCTTCCGAAGCCGGGGGAACTGGGTTTTAGAGACTGAAAAGGGAATAGAAGGTAGCAAGGGCCTAGGGTTAGGCACAAGCAGGTGCACTATATATTTCCCCAGGCAGCTGTACTAGTGGATTCTCATCCTAACCCTGGAGTACCTCCTACTGTCCCAGCTCCAAGGGTCCAGGCCCTCCATAGCTCTGCCAATATCCCTCACTCTTGATCTGCACTACCCTATGTGATTCCAGTCCTAGAGTCTCAACAGACCTCTGCCAACACTTTCCAGGTGTCACCTGCATCACTTGCCCGCCCACCCCCACCAGGTTATCCCAGTTCCTGAGCAAACTCTTACCTTACCTACACTGCAACATGTTCACAGCTGTACTCAAACATGGTAAAAAAAAAAAGTTACCCACCTTCTCAGAGATGTGTTGTTCATGTCCATGCCAATCAGGTGTGTGCGTGTGCACGTGCACGGTAGCCGGAAGATTTTTCCCATAGCAGCATCCATCAGGTCAGTCTGGGCGCCCCCCTCATGGCGCTCAATATAGAGCCCTGCCGAACATGCCAACCCCTCAGTTCCTTCTTGCCGCCTACTCCAACGGAGAGGTAGGAGTGTGGGTATTGGAATGGACACGAACACCACATCTCGAAGAACAATCGTTACAAGAAGATGAGTAACCGTTTTTTCTTCGTGTGCTTGTTCATGTCAATTCCAATCAGGTGACTCACAAGCCCAAGTTTAGGTGGTGGGGTCGGAGTTTTCCACTGATTGGAGCACTGCTCGTCCGAAGGCCGCATAGTCTGTGGCCTGCTGGGTAATCGCATAGTGTGGATGGAGGACCATGTCGTGACCCTGAAGATTTCCTGAGTGAGAACCTGAATGAGGAACACTGTTGATGAAGCTAGAGCCCTGGTGGAGTGCACAGCAATCAGAGGTGCAGGAACACCTGCCAGGTTGTAGCACTCACAAATACAGAACGCTATCCATGACGAAATGCATTGTGACAACACAGGCAGTCCTTTCATTAGGTTTGCCACTGACACAAATAACTGGACTGATTTTCTGAACAGTTTCGTTCTCTTGATGTAAAAGGCTAGCGCCCTGCAAACATCCAGAGAGCGGAGTCTCTGCTCCCTGCTGTTGGAACGTGGCTTAGGATAGAATACCGTGAGAAAGAGGTCCTGGTTGATGTGAAATTGTGACACAACCTTCGGGAGGAAAGCAGAATGAGGCCTGAGTTGAACCTTGTCCTTACAGAACACAGTGTAAGGAGGCTCTGATATTAGGGCCCTGAGCTCAGACGCCCTCCTGGCCGAGGTTATTGCTACCAGGAACGCCACCTTGTAAGAGAGGTAGAGCAGGAAGCATGTCGCTAACGGTTCAAAGGAGGGTCCCATGAGCTTAGAAAGGACCAGGTTGAGGTCTCAGGCAGGGACATGCAGAACCTGAGTTTCTTCACCAACTTGTTGAGTTATTACAGGCTGACGGACGTTAGGGTATAGACTGTCGAGCCCTTTTAAAAACCAGTAGACCATAGGGTTAGCAAACACGGAGCGGCCCTCCACACCTGGGTGAAAAGACGAGATGGTGGCTAAGTGCACTCTTATTGATGACAACGAAAGCCCATGCTGCTTCAGATGGAGGAGGTAGTCCAGAGTAAGCGGCACTGAGGCTAGCATCGTGGACGAATGGCGCAGTGCCGACCAGATTGAAAATCTCTCCCACTTGGCAAGGTATGTGGCTCTTGTAGAGGGTTTTCTGCTGCCAAGGAGGACTTGTCTAACCTGATCTGAACAGGAAAGCTCCATTGGGTTCAACCATGGAGCTTCCATGCCATGAGGTGAAGTGACTCAAGGTTCAGATGTTGAAGTTGGCCATGATCTTGTATCAGAAGGTCCGGGAAGAGCGACAGGGTGATCCGGGCTTCCACGGACATGGCTAGGAGAGATGTGTACCAGCGCTGACGGGGCCAGGCTGGTGCTATCAATATGACCTGAGCTCGTTCCCTCTGGATCTTGAACCAGCGGTATGGACAGAAAGGCGTATAGGAGACAACCTCCCCAGTGGAGGAGGAACGCACCCACGCTGGAGCCCAGCCTGTGATTTTGGAAGCAGCAGAAGGGAGGGAGGGATAGCTCAGTGGTTTGAGCATTGGCCTGCTAAACCCAGTGTTGTGAGTTCAATCCTTGAGGGGGCCACTTAGGGATTTGGGGCAAAAATTGGTCCTGCTAGTGAAGGCAGCGGGCTGGACTCGATGACCTTTCGAGGTCCCTTCCAGTTCTAGGAGATTGGTATGTCTCCAATTATTACCTTTATTACCTAGAAATGCTGGCACTTCCTGTTGTATCATGTGGTGAACAGGTCTATCTGGGGAAAGCACCACCTCTGGAAGATTGAAATTGCGATGTCCAGGCAAAGGGACCCACTTGTGGCTGTGAAACAACCTGCTGAGGTGGTTCACCAGCTCGTTCTGCACCCCAGGGAGGTATGACGCTTGCAGGTATACTGAATGTTCTACACAGAAGTCCCACAGCAAGAGGGCTTCCTGGCACAGGGGAGAGGAGCGTACACCCCCATTTGTTGCTGTAGAACATTGCTGTTGTATTGTCCATCATGACTGATACACATTGCCCCGTTAAGTGTGCCCGGAAGGTATGGCACACCAGGCGCACCGCTCTAAGTTCTCTGACATTGATGTGGAGACCCAGGTCTGCCTGAGACCAGAGGCCTTGAGTCCTGCGGTCTCCCAGATGTGCTCCCCAGCCCAAGTCTGATGCATCCGTCACTAGCGACAGAGACGGCTGCAGAGTGGCAAAGGGGACCCCGAGCATATCTCCTGAGGGTTGAGCCACCACAGGTGGGAGTCAAGGACTGGGCGAGGCAGGGTCACGACCCTGTCCAAGCTGTCCTGGGCTGGGCGATACACTGACGCCAGCCACGACTGAAAAGGTCGAAGCCTGAGTCTGGCGTGCTGCACCACATAGGTACAGGCAGCCGTGTGTCTGAGAAGCTTCAGGCACTTTCTCGCTGTGGTGGTGGTGGGAAACTGTCTGAGGCCTTGAATTAGATCAGTCAGGGCCTGAAACCTTGCTTCTGGCAGGTATGCCCTGGACTGGGTTGAGTCCAGTACTGCCTCTATGAACGCTATCCACTGGATGGGGGACAGAGTCGATTTTGCTTTGTTTAGAAGGAGACCTAGGTTGGCGAAGGTGGTTCTGATGAATCTGACCTGAGCTTCCACTTGGGTCCTGGAGCGGCCCCTGATCAGCCAGTTGTCAAGGTACGGAAACACCTGTACCTGGTACCTGTGCAAGAACGCGGCGGTGACTGACATGCACATGATGAAGACTCAATATGCTGCTGACAGGCCGACTAGAAGGATGGTAAATTGGTGGTGGGTACTGTTGACCACAAACCTGAGATACTTCTTGTGGGGCTGAGTGATTGCAATATGAAAATATGCATCCTTCAAGTCGAGGGCGGCATACCACTCTGCTGGATCCAGTGAGGGGATGATGGAGGCCAAGGAGATCATGCAGAACCTGAGTTTCTTCACCAACTTGTTGAGTTATTGCAGGTCCAAGATAGGCCTGAGGCAGGCTTTGGCTTTCGGTATTAGGAAATACCGGGAATAAAAGCCCTCACCCCTGTGCTCCTGAGGAAACTCCTCCATTGCCCCTAGAGATGGGAGCGACTGCACCTCCTGGATAAGGAGCTGCTCGTGAGAAGGGTCCGGGGAAGGAGGGTGGAAGGGCAGGGGGACACATAATTGGATGGAGTATCCCCTCTCTATCGGGTGGAGCACCCAGCTGACCGAAGCGATACGGGACCATGCATGGTAGAAAGGGGACAGTCGGGAGGAAAAGGTAAGGCAGGGTAGATCTAGTTTCTGTTCTGGTGCGCCGTCCTCGACCACATCTTCAGAAGGCCGATTTGGGTCTGGAAGGTGGTTTGGATTGGCCAGAGCCCTTGCCTGAGGACGGGTGTTGTCTTTTCCTGCCACTCCTATCCTATCTCTCAGAACTGGAAGGGGCCTTGAAAGGTCATCAAGTCCAGTCCCCTGCCTTCACAGCAGGACCAAGTACCATCAGATTTTTGCCCCAGTTCCCTAAATGGCCCCCTCAAGGATTGAACTCACAACCCTGGGTTTAGCAGGCCAATGCTCAAACCACTCCTGTTCCCCTCCGAGAACCATCCTGGCGACTCTGCTAATAGAACCTCAGAGGAGGTTGTGGCCTAAAGTGTTTCCACAGTGTGGCAGGAGTGTGACGGCCCAAACACCAGAGGGTGGCTCGTGAGTCTTTCAGACTATGCAGCCTCTTGTCTGTCTTTTCAGAGAAAAGAGCCATACCCTCAAATGGGAGGTTCTGAATGGTCTGTTGGACCTCATAAGGGAGCACCAAGACTTGGGGCCAGGAGCCCCTTCTCATGGCCACCCCAATAGCCATGACCCTATTAGTGGCATCAGAAGAAGTGATTTTTTTTACCCACAAAAGCTTATGCCCAAATAAATCTGTTAGTCTTTAAGGTGCCACAGCACTCCTTGTTGTTTTTGTGGATACAGACTAACACGGCTACCCCCTGATACTTGGCATCAGCACCATCCAACATGGCCTGGAGGGAAGCCTGGGAGACTAGCTTTCCCTCCTCCACCAAGGCCAAGAACTCGACTAGGGAGTCTGAAGGGAGGAGCTCTGCAAATCTGGCCATTGCCACACAGGTGTTATAAAAGTACCTGCTGACAATGGCCTGTTGGTTCGAAATATGGAGCTGAAGACCCCCTACAGAGTAGACGTTTCTCCTGGTAAGGTCAAGTCACTTAGCCTCCCTGTTTTTAGGGGAGGGCTCCTGGAAACCCTGCCACTCACACTGATTAGCAACATACATGATAAGAGAGTTGGGAGGTGGGTAGGAGTACAAATGTTCGTAGTCCTTGGAGGGCATGAAATAACGCCTCTCATTGCACTTGGCAGTGGGCAGCAAGGAAGCTGATGTCTGCCACAGGGTCTTGATGGTATCCACAATAGTTTTAATCAGTGGTAGGGCAATACAAGAAGGTCCTGAGGGGGCGAGGATATCCACCATGGGATCAGCCTCCTCGACCACCTCCTCAGCCTTAATGCCCAGACCCTGAGCAGCAACTGTTGTAGCTGTTGTCCTCAAGCACTGGGGCAATGGCTGGCTGTGCCTGCCAATGCCTCTTCCGGAAATGACGAGGAGGAAGCCCCTATAAGCAGAGGATGCTCCCTGCCATCAGCTCCCATGGGGTCCTGCGACTCTTGGGGGAATGTCGATGCCGATGGAGCGCCCGTCGGCGTCGGGGCTGTCAATGCCAAACTCAGCGTTGGTATGGGCACTGGAGACACTGGTGGTACAGCCGGTGGAGCCAGTGCCGAACCAGCTGCCTGAGCCAACAAAGGTGGAGGGGCCATTGTCTGTGCTGCTCTCGGTGCCAAGGTTGTCATCGGTGCCAAAAATGCTGTTGGTGCCGGCACAGAGGTTGAAAGAGTTGCCGGTGCCGGTGCTGGTGCTGCAGCTGATGGCGTTGGCATGTAGACAGACACCAAGGCGAGCTGCGTGGTTGACGGCAGGACGAATGTGGTTGAGGCCACTGAAGAAGCTGCAGAGCAGTGCTGTTCCCTTCCTGGCTTTGGTGAAAGTCCCAGGGGGTCCAGAATGGCCCCTGTGGTGGATTCTGCCACTGTTGTGGCCATGACTGGGGCTCTTGCCTGTCTCTCCCCAACCTCGATCATCAGCTTCCACTCCTCCAAGAGTGGTAGGAATCAGACTCTGACTCCAAGCTTCGGTGTCTCAAGTGTTGAGAGTTTGGGGAGCGACTAGGCTCTCTGTCTGAGTGGGCCGGTGCCGAAGGATGTGGAGAGGGAGAATGCCTGGACATCATTGAAGGCTTCCCTCCACTCCACCTGGGGGCAGGATGGGATCGCCAGCGCAGGAGGTTCCTCCCTCCTAGAGGGAGAGAACGGCACCGTAAGGTGCAGCAGAGCCCGAGCAACTTCAAAAGCTTCCAGCGTCGAAGGAAGCAGCAGCTGCTGGCACATAAGTGAACGTGGGGGGCACAGACTCAACTGCCTCGCCTGGGGGATCCTGAGCTGTGGCCTGCCTGGGGTCTCACTTCCTTAGATTTAGCCGGAGGTGACCAACTATCCAGCTTTTCCTTCTGGGGCAACGACGAGTGAGATTGGTGCCTGCTGGGCCTTGGGAGGTGCCATGCCAGTGCCAAGCATCCCGGGACAAGTCCTTTCTCTGCACCGAACTCGATGACAGAGCCGGGGTGTTCCACGTCAACGAGGAAGTGTTAGGAGCCAGGTCCCCTGAGCCCAGGTCTGAATGTGGGTGTACAGCTGCCTCCATGAGGATTACTTTAAGCCACTGCTCCCTTTCTTTAAGAGTTCTAGGGCAGAACTCGCGGCAGATCTTACAGCGATCCTTTTGGTGACCTCCCCTAGGCTCCGTAAACACGGAGAGTGTGGATTGCTTTTTGGCATGTGCTTTGCGCAGACCACACAGTTTTTAAACACTGGGGACCATGGCATACCACAGCTCCAGGGAGTTGGAAGGTGGGTGGAGACTCCGCCAACAACTGTAATCACTAACTAAAAGGATAAACTAACTATATACAAACAACTGGAGTTGAAAGCGCTTGCTAAAGCAAAGGCTACAGGAAGTTCCAGCCACTGTCACTGGCGGTAAGAAGGAACTGAGGAGGTGATGGGTCGGCAGGGCTCTATATTGAGCGCCATGAAGGCGCAACTCTAGGGGGCGCCTGGACCAACCCAACGGATTCTGCTATGGGAAAAATCTTCCAGCTACTGTGCATGTGCGCACGCACACACCTGATTGGAATTGACATGAACAAGCACTCAAAGAAGAACATTGCGTAGCGTACACAGGACCATGGCCATTGAATCAAAACGGGAAAATGATTTATTTGTGGACAGACACCTTTAGGGAAGAGGAGAGCCATTTCTCTAGTGTCCAGCTTCCCTGGTGCAGAGCAGGGGGCTGAGGTGAAAGCTACAGCTTAGACCCATGGGAACTCCCAGCAACTTCTCTTCATTGCATTCCCAACCTTTTTTACACATCTTAAGTTCACTTCATTTCAATGGAGTGAATTCTCTTTACAAGAGGATTTATTTCCCCTTTTCCATTTCTTAGCCCATCACATCCTCTTCTGCTAAAATAAAAACAGTAAATCAATTTCTCTCCTTCCTTGCCTTGGAAGTACGGATTGCAATTGAGCAGTGATATATTACGTGAGAAAGCAGCAAACTAGTTCAGACCAGTGTGAATATCCTCAAATACCCGCATGGCTCACAGCAGCCAACCGGCTCCTTACATTTATGCAGGCCCCTCGCTCAAGCACACAGAAGCCAGAGTAAGGCTGAAGCATTTGCCAGCATTTCTGCGTTTATAATAATAAAATCCAAACACACAAATGAAGAAAACCTACCTCGGAAACTGATTGGCCAATTTGCATTAGAAATGTAATCTCACCCGAGGGACTCTCCTTGGCCTGTTAAATAAGTGCTGCTACTGTGAGGTGCTGTGCACCGCAATTCCTGTGCACCCCAATGGGAGTCTGATTGCACGCAACACCGCTCTTGATACGGCACACGGTGAAAAATGGAGACGTAGGGCAGCCATGAACACTCAGGCACTACCTACACCCGCACGCGGCCGGCCGCGATTTCGGGGATCGGATTAGGATATATATATATCCCATCCCATCGCCGATATATCGATCACGAATCGCGATTCCGACTCCCCGAACAACCCGCCGTGGCGGCGGTGGCGGCGAGAGCCCGGACATCGACATCGATCGTGAGGAGGGGGGTAAGTTATATTATAAGATTCTACTTCAGCTACGTTATTCACGTAGCTGAAGTTGCGTATCTTATATCGATTTTTCCCCTTAGTGTAGACCAGCCCTCAGTGCAGCAAGGAGCTGACTTGGCAGTAACAGATGTCAGTCACCTGCTTCAATGCCACCCACTGTCTCCCCACTCGCCCGGAACATGTCACTGGGCTGCCCACAGAATCACTATTGAAGTTAGACAGGTAAGAGCCAAACCACAGCCCACAAGGAACCAAATGCTCCCTCCTTCCCATGCACCCTGCTTTTCTCCATGTTTAGATGTAGCTGGATGGTGAGGGTAGGAATAGTTACATGGCCAGAGCATGGCCGCCCAGGACGAGAGATTGTCCTGGCTCCCTGCTCGGAGAAGGAGATCACTCTCCCCTCCTGCTGCAATTGTTCACTCCACAAGGACAATCAGACAACTAGAGAGTGCTTCTCCATTCCCATTTGCCACATGCCACTGCGCACACACATGTTGGCACATGGGCCTGCTGGCACCTCGTCCTGCAGGATACACAGAAAGGAGAAGGGACTGTGGCCTGTTAAGAAATTTCCAAAGTGATCAGAAGTGTCCTGCCTAGTTACCCAGCACAGGGAGCCTCCCCAACAGAGCCACACAAGAGTGGGCAAGTCCCAGCATCAAAACCGAAACTCCCTTGCAATCAGAGAGCATCCAGGAGCTCCCCTGTTATTTTCAAAGGGCATCTCCAGTTTGGGTGGGTTAGTGACTGGGTCAATGAGGACAGGACCTTATCATCCATTCCAAGTAGCAGCACCCTGTCCCTGCAAGCTACAGAGGGGCAAAGCACTGTCTTCCAGCACCCCATCCAGGCATCTGGTGGGCATTGGGCAACAAGAACTGAGGGGCAGGGACTATCTACTACCCTGCACAGCGAAAAGCACAATGAGACCCCCTTCTCAGTCAGACCCTAGGTGCTACCAGAATACAAATAAATCCTAATAATGGAGTCTGATGCCCCAGCTGGGATGATCCTCTTAGATGAAGCTGCAGCACGGAGACAAGTCAAGCCGTAGTTTGAGATAGTCACTAGAAACCCTCCCAATCATCTTGCAGAGCTGAGTTTGCTGCATTTGCCCCCCGTCTCCAGGGTTCCACATCAGCAGCCATTGGTACTAACTGGCCCCCTTGCAATCAGCTTACTCTGATGGGCTGCAGGCAGCCCACGGGTTGCCCACCACTGCTCTAGAGCCCCATCCTGAAAGTTACTATTCCTCCCTAAGGTGAGCCAAAGGGGAGATCTTTCCCCAGGGTGTCAGAGAAGCAGGAGAGACGTGTGGGATTTTGGGACCTAGGAGGTAGCTCCCTCCAAGCCACCAGCAGGCTGTGCAGGTCTGACTCAACCAGCCTGAGGCCAAGAGCCATTCCTGCTAGAGCAGCAACCTTTTGGGCACGAATGCTCCTCTGCGGGAATGTGGGGGCATGCGACAAGTGCAGGGGCTGGCAGCCTTTCTGAAAGCCCTGGGGAAAAGCTGTACTTCCAAGGCTGGGTGCTCTCCCCTGGGAATTAGCAGACCTATGAACGTGGTCAGTAGCAGGGAGAGGCTCTTAAACCCCCCTGCTGCTGTTCCCATACAACCCAAGACATCCCCCCCACCCCCTCCGGACGAGTTGGGGTGTGTGTGCATGTCTCAGACTCATGTACTTTGCCCTGGGAGTTGGTGCAATGGCCTGGGAGGGAGTGATGCAATTTCACCTCTGTGGGAGACAGTAATAACACTTAGCATTCGGAGTGCTTCCCAGTGTGCAAACATTAACTAATGGCTCCTTGCAGCACCTCAAAAATGGGTAGGCATAGACACAAGCACTGCCACCAAGCCCCAGCCGCTGGCCAGATGGACAGCCACCAGCACATGAACTCTCCCCTCTGCCATCCAGATGCAAAGCTCAGCACTAGGGGAAAAGCCAGGCACAGGGACATCAAGGCCAGAAGAGTTTCAAACTAAAGTGCCCAAAGCCAGGCACCTCCAGAAGCAAATGGCTGATTTTCAGAAGTGCTAAGCATCCATGACTGCCATTCAGCCACTTGGACCTCTGAAAAATCAGGCCTCTCATGTATTTAGGCTGCTAATTTTGGACATCCAAGTGTGAACACTGACCCCAAGTTTCTTTTCGAACAGCCTCCCCAGTTCTGTGCCATTCAGGCCACTTGCACTGTAAACATTTAGAAATCACAGTTTTAACCTTTCACCTCTCACCTCCTCTCATTCCCCAAACACCTGCCCTGTGGCTGGTGCAGCAACCCCATGCCAGGGGCCTCCTGTGGTACAGCAGGAAGAAAGGGATTAACACCAACTAGCTTGTGAGGCCTCAGGCAACCTTTCTGCACCTCCATTAACTGTCAGTAAAATGGGGGTAATAGCTGCCTCACATGGGTGTGGGAAGGCACCACTAAGTGCACACTTAGAGACTGGTAGACAAGGTTCTAGAAAAGTGCAGAGCATTAGCTTTAGAATTTGAAATGTCCAGAGTCCCTTTGGGGCCAGGAGTTCAGCACGCAGCCTCCCACCTCTTCAGAAAGTCCATCACCGTGGGTTAGAGAGTGTGACAAAAACAAGCTGCCACACAGCACCTTTTCCTTTTAGACGGATTCTCAGAACAAAAACCAGCTTCCACTTGTCCCAGCCCTGAGAAGGAGTGAGGCAGAAAGAGGTTTGTTATGAATACATGAAACTGTCGCTAAGTGAAGAAGAAGAAGAAAAAAATACCAAGGGGAGAAGGAGGGAGGGGACAGAAACCACATTTTTATTTCTGGTGGCCAGCCAGCCGACTGACTCAGCCAGTTTGGTCTCCTGCCACATAGATTTAAAAACAAAACCCAGCTCTCAGAGAGGGGAGAGCAGGGGATTCAGATGAATGTGCTTTTTTGTTGACTGCAAATGGATTCTAGACCAGCCCAATATGTATTTAGGAAAATGGTTTCTCTATCACACTTTGTCAGTAGGGTCTCGGGCAGCACAGCACAGGTCTCTGGCCACACTGCCCTCTGAAAATGCCTTGGTTTGAAAATAAATAAAATAAAACCCCAAGGCTAAACTAAGGTCTGCTCCCCCTGCAGATCCCTCAAGATCTTGAAAGAGCTTGGGAGAAAGTAATACTTCTTTGATACATGCTCCCCTAGCCCTGGTAGTGTCTATCTTATAGGGGGAAAATAGCCAAGCCAAAGCAATATGCAGTGGGAGAGCTGTTCCTGAGAAGTGGATTTGGCTTTGTGCATGTGTCTAGAAGTGAGAATGACTTGGTTTCTTTCTTGCCAGTGCAATGATCTACAGGTCCCGGGTCTGTGGCTCCAAATCTTGCACGCTGCAGGTGTTTCCCCACCTTCGGGGAGACCCATAGTCGGTCTGAGAAATCTACATATAAGAAGCAGCAGGAGCACGGAAGTAATTGTTTTTAAATATTGACTCCTGTTTTATTTATCTGGATCCTGTAGTGCCCATGGCATGGCAGCATTTCATAATGAGTGCACAGTGTTCTCAAAGTGCCGTTCAAACATGAATAACTCCCCACACCCTTTGCTGCAGGAGCTACCTGTATGGCAGTGCTAAGCACTGATGTACTCAGTGCAGTACCAGACACACACAGCTTACAGTCTCACCTGGAGCTATCAGTGAAGTCATAAGGGAAAGAGCACCAGCTGGCACCTCCCTGATTTCTTGTGCACAGATTGCATGCTTTACAAATACTAGTTGGTGAAGTCACCTGCGTCTCCTGCACAGCAATCACTCACAGAAAGTGGCCAGCTTGGCTGGAAATTAATTCTAGACTCACTGCAGGGAATGTGGAGGGAGATAAATTACGTAAGGAATTGGAAAGAGTTAAGTGTGGCCACTGTATTTTTATTCCCATTTGTAGATGATAGAATTGAGGCACAGAAAAGCTAAGGAACTGCACAAGCCAGTGGCAGAGCCAGGAATGGAACCCAGGAGTCCTGACTTCCTATTTCCTCATATGACCACTAAGACAATATTGCCACTCAATGAACTACTGTAATCCAGCCCTTTAAATTGGCATTTTGTGAGCTTTTGTAGACAATGTTCCTCTCTATCAAGGTACTATCTGTAACACAAGCACCGATCCCCTCGCCACCACGTTTTGTGAGGAGTCTCAATCTGTAGTCAGAGCAGGCACAGGATTCTACATGTGTACACACTGAGTAAGGGTCGAGGAGAAAACTGGCAGGTGCAGAGACTCCCTGGAGGAACCATTCTGGAGAGGCCCTGACAAGGCATGCAGGCATCCCAGTGAGCACAGCACTATGCAGAAAGCAGCCGGACCAGTCAACAAGAGGCTGACCGCCAAGTCTAACAAAATCTTCCACAATGAAATTCACAGTTCACAGCTTAGAACTAGCAGTCCTGAAGTTCTGCAGAGCTACAAGCCCTTGGGCTACTGGGTTGGTGTCACCTTTGGAGGAAAAGCTCCAGGAAAAAGATTTTATTTTATTTTATTTTATTTGGGGGGGTGGGCGGCTGGGGTTAGCAGTGGAACTAGAAGGAAAGATTTAATGACTGTCAGGGAAAAATGGCTGCTTTATTGCAGGCAGCTTGTAAACTCTGGAGCCTGAAGGTCTGGGAGTAATTTCTCCCTCCCACGTGCTGGGCTCAGTTTGTACTGGGGGGGGTCAGAGGTCAGTGCTTTTCCAAAGCATTCTGGGAAAGAAGCCAACTGGAGCAAGCTGCTAAACACCACTCCTGCAGCACACAGCAAGCTGCTGCACAGAATTAACCCTTTGCATGGCAACTGCTCCGCTGTGTCTGTCCCAGTAAACACAACGCTGCTCGCTGTGGAGTGGAGGAGGAGGATGAGCCTCAATAGAGGAAGCCTTAGAACATGCTCCCCTCAAAACACCAGGAAGGTGGTGGGCAATGGTCTGAGAGTTCTTTCCCTTGACGGAAGTGGGAGGAGATGGAGGGGGACTAGCAAAGAGTTGGAGTACTTGTGGCACCTTAGAGACTGACAAATTTATTTGAGCATAAGCTTTTGTGAGCTACAAACCACTTCATCGGATGCTGTACTTGTACTTGTGCCACAAGTACTCCTGTTCTTTTTGTGGATACAAACTAACACGGCTGCTACTCTGAAATCTAGCAAAGAGTTGTTTTCTCCCCCTTGGGGAGGAGAAGGTGGGGGACCCCAAACAGCTGTTAGCTTCGCTTGCATTTCAGTCAGACCCCAGCCTGGGGATAGGGGAGATAGCTCAGAAGCAGACATCAGCAGAACAGGAGCAGAGGTGCACCTCCTCAGGTGTGAGAGCCAGTGCGTCAGTTGCACCTAGGGCCTGGAGTCAAAACACCAGCATATAAATCTCAACTGCTTCCCCGCTCAACAACCACCGTAACTACCGGCAAGGATCAGAGGTGCCAAGAGCGCCTGACATGTTAGGGCTTCGGTGCCTGGCACTGAGCTAGGGAAAGACTGGAGCAGAGCACGGCCAGACCTATCTGCTTTGTAGTGAGGGATCAAGCTGTACCCAGAATCTAGCCCTATCCCAGCACTAGTCATGCTCAGGTCTACGCACTAGGGATGGGAGAGATTGACAATTATAGACCACAGGGGACATAGGCCATTTTAGAATGTGAAAGAAGAAACCATTACTGCCTGTAACTGGTTCTTCAAGATGTGGTGCAGATGTGTATTCTGTACTTAGTGCAGTGGAGCCAGAGAATTTTTCCTAGCAGTATCTGTAGGAGGTGGAGCTTGCACCTAGTGCACATAGCTCCTCCTCTGGCTACATGAGGTGGCAGCGCCTTGATCCCCCTCAGTTCCTTCGCACCAAACGCCCAGAGACCAGACTCCAGTGTAGGGTGGATGAAGGGTGGGTTGTGGATTACACATCTGCATCACATCTTGAAGAACCATCACTACAATAAGCAACCATTTCTTCTTCTTCGAGTAGATACAGCCATGTATTCCACTTAGGTGACTCACAAACAGTACTAACCCCAGGAGGTGGGGCTCAGAGTCTACCTAAACAAGGATTGCAGGACCGCCCTACCAAAACCTGCATCTGCGGTTGATGATGTGGCAATGGCATAATAGTTCGTAAACATACGTGTTGACGACCATGAAGCAGTCTGCAAATGTCCAATATGGAGACGTCACTGAGGAATGCTATTGACATTGCTTGCGCTCTTGTAGATTGAGCTCACACCTGCTGAGGGGTGTAACTGAAGCTATTTCATATACTGTCTTGATAAAGAACGTCATCCATTTAGAGATCATCTGTGAGGAAACCCCTTGCCCCTTCATACGATCTTCATATGACACAAACAGACAAGGTGAAGGATGAAACAGTTTAGTCTGTTCAGACAGAAGGCTAGACATTGACTGACAGCTACTGCATGGAGACATTGCTCCTCCGTAGATGAATGTGGAAAGAACACAAGTAAATAAACTGCCTGGTTCAAACGAAACTGAGAAACCACTTTAGACAAAAATTTTGGGTGTGGTAGTAAAGTCACTTTGTCCCTGGAGAACTGTGTATAAGGAGACTCTGCCAACAGAGCCTGCCACTCACACTCTCTTTTCTGATGTTATCACTACCAGGAAAGCAGAAAGGGACAAGATGTCAGGGGCTCAAACGGAGGTCCTATCAAAGCCACTAGGACCATGTTAAGGTCCCATAGAGGAACTGGCCCTCAGACCAGTGGATGGAGATGAAGAGGCCCTTTTAAGAATCTTGCTACCTTGGCATTGGACAACCAGCTGAATATAGTAATGCAGTGCATTACAGGAACCCTTAAGTCAACTTCAACACCATGACTATCTGTTCTGTCTAACATCGCTTCCCCGCCAATATGCCAAATTACAGTGATGCCAATATGCCAAATTCCCCAAAGCTCAGAAAATCCAGGAAAACAGATGTCTTTCCTGTCCACCCAGATCTTGACAATGCACCCCACAATGTCTTAAGTCCTGCAAGCCTTTCTGGGAACATTCATTTAGCTTCATGCAATCAAGCTATGATCAAGAGGAGGCTTGGAAATCATATTGGGCTAAAGACGACTTAAAAAATAAGCAACTTGTGCCAGATCCCATGCAGAAGGTTCCTGGGTTTGACCTTCCATGGTCATCTTGATCAATTCTGAACCAAATCCAAACCAACCATAGTAGATGTGGACATCTAATGCACAAATGGAAAATCAAGGACTCCCTGGCATGGAAGCGTGGTTGCCCACAACAAACCATTGAACATATCACTACCTACTGCCCAAATTATAAATATGAAGGAGGCATCACTGCAATAAATTCTGCTACTTCTGATGTAGCCATTTGGCTCAATCAACTTCAGGTGACATTGTAGTTGCTGCTCTACACCAGCCATATGAAAGAAGAAGCAGCGAGTCCAGACTGAGGGCCCCTCGAGAGCTGAACAGATGACATTTCTTCTTGTCCCTTGTAGCAAACAGGTTAACCACTGGAATGCCCAAGGCTGCAAAGATGATCCAGAGGACACTTTTCTTCAGGGACTGCTTATGACTCAGGAAAAAATTCCTGATTAGATGACCTGCAAGATGATTCTGGACCCTGAGCAAGTGATCAGTTATGGGAGTGATAATCTCCTCAATACACAGCTGCCACAACCTTATTGCCTCGACAAAGCACCCGGGAGCGTGTTCCCCCTTGCCTGTTCACATAATGCAGGGGCAGGCAAACTTTTTGGCCTGAGGGCCGCATTGGGTTTTGGAAATTATGGAGGGCCGGTTAGGGGAGGGGGTCGTGGCCCAGCTCCCACTCCCTATCCACACACCCCTCCCGGACTCCTGCCCCATCCAACCCCCCATTCCCTGATGGCCCTCCGGGACCCTGCCTCTGATGGCCCCCCGCCCCGTCCCTGACCCTGCCCCACCACCCCATCAAACTCGTCCTCTCTACAAAATTAGACCTAGCCATCCAGTTCACAAAGTCATGTGAACATTTGGACAGCAATGCCTGCTGGTTAGCAGTGCACATCTGCAAGGAAGAGGTGGTGTAAATCTTCCTACCTATCAGGTCCATCCATTTAGAGTTCTTATCCTTGGGAGTGGCCTTAAATCTGCCCTGCCGAGTCCTATTGTTCACTGTGGTTGTGACCAGGGAATTTGGGCCTGGGTAAGAGTAAAATCCCTCAAATCCTTGGTCCACGACAAAATGGTGTTTCTCCAAACTCTTTGCAGTAGGCGATACTGAAGCAAACAGACAGTCTCCAAAGAACCATAGCAGGCTTCAGGAACGCATCATTAATAGGGAGGGTGACACTCCACAGGCAGACAGCTGCAGGATATCCAAAAACGTATGAGTATTCTCCTGCAGAAACTCTGCTTGAATACCCAGGGAAACAGCCACATGCTGCAAAATTCCCAAGGGATTTTCCATTTCTCCACCACATTTTGAATCTGTTGTAGCTGCACAAAGGGGTGGCATTGTAGACCACACCCCAACAGGCACATACCCATCTCCAAAGGAGCTTTGAGGCTAGAAGCACAAACCCTACAGATAATGGGCCTCAGAGAATGTGCGTCAGGGAACGAGAAGGTTGGGGAGAAGGCAAAAGTTGGACTTCAGACTACCCCCATCTTCTCCTCCTTTGGTGCTCCACGTACATACTCACAGAATGCCATTATTCTGGAGCGTTTGCATGTTCACACACAGGGACCCAGCACGGCAAGAGGCCAAAAATAATCAATCAATCTAAGCACTCCAAGGCTGGGGGACTGGAGTCGCTTCTGTGACTTGTGAAGGCACTGAGTCTCCAGGTCACTGTCACAGGGGAAGAGATCCATTAACTGCCTTTCTCCAGCGCACTGGAGGAGGGCGGGGGGAGAAAAAGATAGAGTTTCTTGCCCCAGTTAGACACAGTGGGAGGAAACAGACACTCATTCTTGGAGAAAGGGGCCAGTTGCACAGCTGCAGCGACACACACTGTACTGGCAACCCCACCCTCCACACCTACATGGGATACGTTTGAGCCAGGCACCAGACTCGGATATGTGGCCTTAAGTTCACAGCTGACCCGCACCTGTATCTACTCCAGCCAAACCAATCCAAGCTCCAAATGTCCCAGACCGTGTGTGTCTGGGGCCCTGGGCTCCAGGTGGAGACCTGCCTGGAGGAGGTTTGCCTGTCACAAGCCAGACTGGAGCAAGTGACACCCAGGCTCCTTAAGCCTTTCGCGTCCACCATCCTCCCTGGATTTTTAACCTACCAATCAGTGAGAGGGAAAGCTGCTTGGATATTAGCCAGCTCCAGGGAAACCACCATTTCAAGGTCCAGTGAAGGAGCCTATCAGAGCAGACGGAAGCTTTGGTTGGGGTGGGGGAGCGATGTAAAGAGCAACTCAGTTCAATGGGAAGCCATTGCAGCCTGCCTACCCCGGGAGGGGAAGGGGGAGGGGGGCAGCCGATGTCTGCCAAGGGCCCACCGTGCTCCAGCCCAGCAATAGGAAGGAGGCAGGGGCTGGTGCCACTGCTGCTGCATTGTAATTGAACAAACATGACAGCTTGTGCTGAGAAAGCTTAAGGTGCCTTTTCCCTCCAATAACCACTGCTGTGTGAGATGTGAAGCAGAAATCCCAGGACCCTGAACTTAGCGTCAGAGGAAGAGATTGGGACAGTGATTGGAGAACCTGGATCCAAGGAGGGAAGAGCCCCACGATAAAACCCAGCAGTTTCTGAACCAGGAATCTCAGGCAGACACAGCGCAAGTGGCTCTCTCAGAGTATTCAGCGGAGCTGCAGGCCCTTATGCCAGGGCTGCACTTGGGTCCAAACCCCCCAAAGCCTGGTAGATAATACTCTACCTGGTCTGAATGTAACCAAGTTACTGAAACCGCTCCCCACCTCGCAGTGGTTGTGGCATAGATGCCTGACACAGTGACATTAGGTCACTAGGAAAAACAGGAACAGACCCCAGGAGTCCTGACTCCCAGTCCCCAACTTTAAGCACTAGACAATTCTAAACCCTGTCAGGGACTATTCAGGTTTACAGTTTCCCCCCTCCCCCATACACTTGGGAGTGAAGGCCTGTATTTCTCCCCTTCGGTTTTCAAACAGATGATACAGAATGCAGCAGCTAGTTCCTTGGAAGGCAGCCAGAGAACCTAGACCAAGCCAAGTCCCTTCTCTGCAGACGTGAGGTATCAGCTGGGCTCTAAGGCAGCCCACGTGGTTCTGGTTTCCTGTCTCTGGGTAGAGAAGGTTTTTGCTCCCTTTCTGCAGTATGAGGCAACCTGGGGAAGCTTTGCATGCAGGTTCTCCCCAGTAATACGTCCTGCTGGGCACAGTGGCAGAGAGAAGCTTCTTGACCTCAGCCCCCACTTTACCTTTAGACTCTGTTTTGTGCCACCTGGGATGTAGAGTCCCAGGGGAAGACAGTATAGATAGGGGATAAGGAGCGGAGATAGCACCAGGGCAGAGAGCCTGCTCCATGGCACCAGAGCCCTCATTAGTGACGGAAATCTTGAACCTAGCCCATGTGCCCCAATAGATGCAGAGACTAAACAGGCCAAAAAGGCCAGATTCCTCTCTCATGGCTTGTATTATTCCCAAGGACCTTAAAGCCCCGAGTATAAGTATAGCTGCCTTCCATTTACAGATGGGAAGACTTGGCAAAGGCCACAGGGTGGACTCCATAGTAAAACCTGAAATGAAACCCAGGAATCTGGACTCCCAGACCCATTTCCCAATCACTGATTGTGTGGCCTCCCTCAGCTTGTTTCCACTGCTGTTCATATCAAACAATTCCTGGTCTTTTCCTGGGGCAGATAGAGGCATCAGCAAGTATCGAAGCAGGTGTGGATCCTCATTAAAAAGTTAATTAAGTGCAAATTAAATTGGGACTTGTGATTCTTAGCTAGTTGCCAGGGTAGCTTTGGGGTCAGGGCAAAGCATAGGCTCCCCCATGCTCTGAGCTATGATCCCAATCTCTCTCCTCCTCAGACCTCAACTCAAGAGTCAAACATTTGGAACTAGCCTTGTGAGCTGAAATGTTCCCACTGACATAAGACCAAGATGCAACACAGAGTTTGGACAACCATAATTCTGCTATGGGAGCAGGGAAGGGCCATGGTCATATCCAGCTGACCCTCATGTTGGGACGGATGAAAAACAAGACTTTGAGCTGAAAGCTGAGTTTAACGAGTCAGATACTATAGCCAGCCTGATGCGTGTGTGAGGAGGCAAAGGCCTGTTGCCCGTAAAGCGATGGAAGGGTAGAAGAAACAATGAGAGCAACAGGCACCTCCAGGTCATTCTCCAGGTGTGCTTATTAGCTTAATTCTTCTTCCACTTTATACAAGAAGAAAATACGAGTCACTGAGTGCCCTGACAACATTCACAAATACAACTAACAATAGCAACAAGAGACTCAGCCATCCAACTGGGCCCCAGCCAACAATGGCCTTAGGTTGCAAACCTAAGCAGCAAGAAGTGGACATTCCCTGGACAGGGGAGGGCTGATATTACCCCGTCACCTCTTCCTGCTGCTTCCAAGCAACCAATCATCACTGCAGCCCTACCCAATTTGAGCCTCAGCCCACCTTCATCCATGCCCCATTCACAGCCAGATACCACATAAGGCAACTTACTGTTCCAGCTGGTTTTGGTGAGATGGATACAGAGCGCAGCATAAACACTGCCGTGTCACGACAACACCTTCTAGCACCTGCAAACACATGAGAGAGGCAAGTATTCTCCCCTTTGACAGATGGGGAAACTGGTGCACAAAGAGGGCTCATAGCAAGGCAGTGACAGTCCGCAGGAGAACCCAGAAGTCCCAGAGTAGATTTGTTCAAATTTGGTTGAGGCTTTGTGAAATTAATCTAAAAATTGTGCTATTACAATTTGAGATTAAAATTTCTAATAAACTGAATAATAAATGCTGGGATTTTAAAAGCCACTGCTCACAGGGATTTTTCTTTTAATTTTACAAAACTGGCTAAACAAAATATTGAAACTTAAGGTCCTGACCCTACAAACATTTAAGTAGGAACTACTCTCAGAAAGAGTCCCAGTGACTCTCATGGGTAAGCGTTAGCAGCAATCAAGAGTTAAAATTTTATTTTTATTAGAGATCTCTCTTAGTGGCATAAAATTTTTGTTACTTCAAAACAAAATAGCTCCAGCGTTATCAAAGTTTAGATTTTCAATACATAAAAGTCACAATAATTTTGTTACTTACACATATGCCCAAATTTTCAAAAATAGGTTTCTAACTCCGTATTTAGGTACCTACGGTACCTTGAGATTTTCAAAAGCACCTTAAGTGACATAGGACCACAGTTCCCATTTATGTCAGCATGCAAACGCTGATGGAGGAGCATAGTCTGGTCAAAGCACTGCAACTTTACTGACTTGTGGAAGTTCAATACATCAGAAAGTGTTATCTGTAAATATAGCACAAGCTATTTGCTTATCTGTTTTGCATTTGAGTTTGTGTTGTTCTCACAGCAAGGATGCTAATGAAAGGCCTGGACTTATCTTTTTCAGCATAGAAAAGCATTTTAAATGTGAAACTTATTAGTAGAAAAAAAATTGCTGTGTAAAAATTGAAACTCTACTAACAATTAAGAAACTAATTGAAGAAATAAGTACAAAACATCCACTTCAGCAACATAAGACTATAAAATGGGAAGTCACTGCTGGCATCATGCAAATAAAAGATGTTGACTTTTTTTATTTGTTTGTTTTAAAAGCATGATATTTGTCAACCTGGAGAAGTCTCAACTCCCAGTCTCTGGGGCAGTTGCTGACACTGTAGCACACAGATACAGCCATTTGAAACCACATGGGCTGCATGTTCTGAGGCCTGGGGTACACACGCCAACAGCCATTTCATGCCCAACCACCCCCATGCTGTTCCATCCCACCAAGGCTTCCATTCTGAAAGAAGTCTGGTGGCTCACAATCCTAGCAGCTCTCTTCACACATTCAGTGGTGCTCTTCTCTGTAAACCCAACAGTAGCCAACTCAGACGGCACATTTTGTTCTGTAAGTAACTGACCATGAGAGAGTCATTTAAAACCCTCCAAGGCCTTTTCTACAACAGGGTTCAGAATATGGCTATGTACACAGTGGAGGTCATCAGTCTGTGATTTTTGGTCTGGTGCAGAGGGAGGATTTCTGCATGAAGACCAGGATATAGACTAACCAATCCTTTTCCTGGCCAAAAACCAACTCCTGTGCACCATGCTCAAGGGAATCCTGCAACCAGCAGAGCCACTGTGAACACAGCTCTTCCCAAGAGAGCAGATAGGGTCCGTCTCTGAGTTTGGGCTTGAATGGAGGTCATTTAGACTGTGCTTCCAGCCACTGCCAGGAGCCAACATGGCATGCAAAAAACCACCACACAAAAAACCCAACCCTGACTGTATGTACATGCATGCAGAAACTTCCCATTGCCCACACGTGCACATACACACAATCCCCTCATAAACACACCTCCAGTACTGTGCTTTATAGCAAAGCACCTACATTGCTGAAACAGTGGCTGCTTCCCTCATTTTTCAGACCCAAACTTTTCCACTTCCCCGTTGTCTAGCCTGGTTTTCAATTACTGGACATCAGCCCTGTCACTCTGATGTGGCGATAACCCAGTTCAGACTCAATACTCCTTCACCAAGTGGCACTGGGAGATATTGAGCCTTGGCTCAAACCTGGGTATGACCCGAGAATCACTTGGGCAATAGAGGCCTTAGTTCTGGAAGTGCAGACATCAACAGGGGCTACAGGTTCTCAGACGCTCCTAGAATCAGGCCGCAGACCATGCTAGTTCTGATGTCAAATGGTACACTGCAGAATCACAAATGTGCCACATCCCAGGAGCATTTGGGATCCCATGCTGCTCCCATCCCGCACAGCTGGGGGTGGGTGGGGGAGCCTCCAGGCTTTAGCCCAATAAAATCCAGATTCCACCCATAAAATCTGTTAGAGAACGTAGAGGGCTGTTGCTCACTTCCCAGGCTGGGAGGGGAGGTGGCCCATCACTCGCTGCCCTGGGGAGGTGTGCCCTCCAGCCCCTGTACAGCAGAAAGCAGGGAGGAATGGGGCACAATTCTGGTGCCTGCTCCCCACTACTCAACTTGCTTTGGAGGCTGCCAGGCTTGCTGAGGCTGCCACATCAAATAGCCATCCAGAGCCACGCTCCTGACACAAATAACAAACAAGCCCTCAGAGCGGGACCAACCCAAGCCTTCATCCACCCAGGGCAATGCACTGCCCACATCTGACACTCATTCACTCTGACTGGCAACAGCTGATGCCTACAGATCATGCAGAAACCCCTCCCAACCCAGAGAAGAGGCTGTGCATCTCCCCAGGCAGCTGCATTTTTATATATTCCACCTACCATCCCCGCCTCACAGATCCCTATGAGCCATGAGAAAGGAACCAGCGACACCACTACACACAAGGTAGGAGCTGCATATCAGGCCGCTACACAGCGAGGGTAGGAGCCTGATCACAAGGCATGGACATATTGGCAACCCCCTGCCCAGACACTCTGGCCATGCTAAATCCTAGTGCAAAGGGCCCCTCACAGAGGAGTGGGTAAGTTCACAAGCTCTGCCTCCTTAACAGGAGACTTTCAACTCCAGGCTGCCACCTCCAATCCAGCCCAGCACAACAGCAATGGGACCAGCTGGCAACTGTTTAATGGTTACCTATAAGCAAACTGGTGGCTTCCAGAAGAAGATAGTGACCATGCCACAACTGATCCCTTGCTGGCAGTCTCAACAGAGGTCCCAGGGAGTCTGCATTCCCCTTTCACGCTAGTCGAGACCACTTCAGAACAAGGAAACACCCATTCACAGGACAACACAGGGCAGCCTGCTCTGCCCATGTTCTGAGAAGAGAGAGGATGCCAGTCTCCTGGGATAATATTCTGGCCACCTGGGGAGCAAATTCAATCTGTGAACAGACCAGGCTCCTAGACTTCCTTGCGTCAGAAGGGCCATGCTGCTCCTAACCCCTTTTTCCTCATGGAGATTATTGCCCAGGCACTATGTCACTAATGCCCCCATTCTGGGGAGGGATCATCTAATTGACTCTGCAGGATGGGGCCCTGACCCCAGGTGGGGCCTCTGGGTGCTGCGACAGTAGAAATAATAAAACTCTGGTTTTTATATTTCATTTAAACACATAATTAGCAAAGATTAAATGACTAATACCGTATTTTCCGACGTATAGGGCGACGGGGCGTATAAGACGACCCCCTAATTTTACAGTTAAAATATAGGTTTTGGCCTATATTCGCCCTATAAGACGACCCCCCTTCCGAGGGGGGGAGCCCAGAGCCTTTTAAATCCCAGCCGCCCGCTGTTTATACCCGGCGTATAAGACAACCCCCGATTTTGGGGGGTTGTTTTTTAATATAGAAAGTCGTCTTATACGCCGGAATATACGGTAACTATTCTGGCAGCCAGTAGCAGAGTTCCCCAATGTCTGTGTGAGGAGCATTTGGACAAGTCCACGCAACAATGCAAAATTATCCACCCATATGTGGCCCCCAATTTCTAGCACCTGAGACTTTCCTCCCCTACCCTACCCTCCCACTGAGTCAGCAGTATGCCAGATGGGGGCGAACTTTCCCTGTTCCTCCCCAGCCCTTCCAGCTCTGCTAAGCACACAGCAACAGATGACAGGTGGTTTGTGGGCTGCAGGGGGGAAGGGGAGCTGTTGGGCCTGTCTCCACAGAACTATTTCCCACTAGGAAGCCAGATGCTCAGGTACAGAGGGGCTCAGTACTTCATGGAAACCAGGCTGGTGGCCTGGTCCCACGCCACTGTCATTCACTCTCCTGCCTCCCCAGGGCCTGTCACTGCTTGGTGGGTTCCTCCTATTCCCACTGCCCAGGTCTCTGAAATCTCCACCATGCTCCCCACCCCGATGGTCCTTTACAGGTCTTACCCCATATTGTATACAGCTCTGAAAGGGTGCAGCCATGACAGTTTCACTCTACCATGCACCAATCACTAGCATCCCCACTCCAATGCACATTGGTTGAGGGGGACAGCGGGTTACGGCAATAAGTGCTATACAAAATCCTTCCGGTCTTCCTTTCCAAGCCTCCCATCCCCCACTCAACTGGGACCCCCTCATAAAAATAAGAAGAGACAGACGTTACTGGCATTTCCTTTCTCTAAAAAGGCTGTAAAATTTTCCGAGCGCAGCCAGAGCCAGAGTGAAGTTTGTCAGGAGCTCAGCTCATTAGGCGGCTGCTCCGGGAGCCCCGCGGGAGGTGCAGGCTGCATAATTCAAAACAGCTTGGACCCTGGAAAAGAAAATAGAAACCAGGCCCCAAGAATGGGGGGAGGTTCTCAGCTCCAAGTGTAACCCACCCTGCTCTGGGAACACCCTCCTCCGTGGGGCTCTGGAGGAGCCTTGGCCCCATCAGAAGTGCAGTGGCCAGCCCAAGAGGACCTGGCACCGGGCAGAGGAAATTCCAAGCCTGTTGCTTCTGGCAGCCAAGCTGGGCCCTGGCTTAGTCCTCGGCAGCCTGGAAACCGGCTACTCAGCAATTTTCTTGCCATCCAGAGGGCTCATTCTAAACCACAGCTTCACCTCCCTCGAAAACATCACAGCCTGATAGGCAGAGAGTTCTGGAGGCAAAACTTATTTTTTGAACAACCACCAGCACCAAGGCCCCCAAGCTGTCCTTGGTGACAGTGCTGGAGTTTGGAGCTGCTGCCCCATTTATGTCCAAGGGACAGGGAGGGCAGAAGAAACTTGCTCAGCCCAGCCCTGCCCTGTTTCTCTCCCCAGTTCCTTTCTCTCCTTGCCAGGGAGAAGTTCAAATATGACCATGCAGACACTGGACACAGACAGCTTTCAGCTCAGTCTAACCACCCATGCTTGAGCCTAAGCTGTGGCCAGACTAGCTCCACTCACGTCTCGTGTGACCCAATCCCAACTGGGGACCATGCAGGATTGTCTCCTACCAAGGGAAGGAATGAATGCAGCTACACTATAGAGCATTACATTGCTTCATCCAGCTCACGTCAGAAAGTCACCTGGAGTTTCATCCCCTGGCTCCTAGTCATTCTCCCTTGGAGCACCCCAAGCGATTCCTCCTCATCCCAGCCATTTATGCTCTCAGAAGACTCAGACATTTGGGTCTCCCAAAGCCTCAAACTATGCATATTTAGGGCCCTGCCTAGCCCAAGTTCAAAACCCCAAGCCCACTAATGACAAGAGCCTCACATTATATCATTCCTAAGGAGTCTAGAACACTTTAGTACCCAACTGCATGAGGCAGAGATCACCTTACCCACTGTTGAAATGCAGCCATCTCTGGCATGAAGCATGACAGCTGTTTACCACTGCATAAAAACACCACACAATCATTTAGGACAGAAAGAGAAGGAGACCATTGTATCGACTGAGCAAGTTAAACCAGTATTTGCTTTTAAAGAAGACTGGAATGCTCAGTTGAGTCTTTATCTGTATGATGTGCTGATTGACACAGGCCTGGCAGGATAGTTATCACTCTTGGATACAAGTGAGGTGGGGGAGTCCACCACATGGGCATCTACCTTAGCCAGGACAGGCCACATACATCTTGACTGCAGGCAGATGCAGCCTCCATCGGCTTCAGTGGAGTTACACCCCTTACAAAAGGACTGAATTTGGCTCTAGGGGTTGAAGCTTGACAGATCAGGCAAATTCTTAGAGGAAACAACATGTCCCTAGCAGGCTGGGGTGAGTTATGTTGGCAAGCCTAGTGTGGGAGAAACTTGCCCTGCCTCTGCTCAGGCTGCTCCTGCTCTGCAGATAGGGAAGACACCAATCTCTAAGACTGTCAGTTTGGAGCCTTTCCACCAGTGTTACGTTCATATGAGAAAGAACCAAAAATGTGATGACTGGACCTGTGGGTGAAATCAGCAGGAACTCAACGCAGATACGAGGATGGCACTCAGTTGACAAGCTTGCCAACATTCAGATCCACAAACAACATGCTCTGGGGCAAAGTCCAGCCACTCAGCTTCCTCCCCCAAACAAGGATGCCGCCTTACCTGGAGACAGGGACTGGCATTTTGCTGGAGCATGCCCAGCCCTCTCTACAGCAGGAGAATACAGTGCCACAAAACGCCCTCTTGTATCTTTGGCTCCATGGACAATACATGTAACATGAAGAACTCACACAGGCACAGCAAGGTCCAAATCACTGTCTACTAACTATACAACTTGCAGGTCCTAGCCACACACACACACTGCTGCCCTGATAGGGTGCTAAACACAGAGAGCACCATGAGAAGGCTCACAAACGATTTCAAGACATACTACCCAATTCCTACACACAGCACGCCACTTATCAAGCAAAGCCATCTGCTGGGACGCTTTGAACAAACCTAGGTATTTGGATCCCAGAATCCACGGTCATTACGGCTAACTGAACGGAACATCTGGTAACATATAGGAAGCTACAATGTACTCTCACAAATGAAAGCAAAACCTGGCATTTCCTTTGCTTACATTTTAAGGAGCATAAAGGCTGTAAACATTCAATATTTTGTGCAGCATCTTTATACAAACTATGTCTTCAAGACACTTTCCAGCTAATTCCTCTCCCTCTGTTTCATTATTTAAAGAGGCAGAGGAAAGTAAGAGGAGAGGTTTTCAGCTGAGCTATAAGAGAGCAACTGTGCATGGGCTGTTTCAGACAGCAGGAGATACAGAGAAGGCTCTTGCAACTAGTACTAGCAAGGGACAGAGAGATGGGAGTAACAAGGCTAAAAACAAAATCAACCCAACAAGCATCTTTGAGAGCTGGGAGACAGCAGAAAGGCCCGTATGTTCTGTTGGGCTCTGCTTGCTCCTCAGCAGCCAAGTGCTGTGACCTCCCACAACTCATCAGGCCCAGGGAAGACCAGTAGGCAGAGGCAGAACAAGGAGCACTCTGTGGTTTCACTTGGTATTTCAGGCCATCTCTCACACAGGAGGAGTTTGGCTCCACTTTCCAAGTCTCGCCCTCTCTCTGGCACAGGACGCCAACCTGGCTCCTGGCCCAGGATTCGGCTCCACTGAAGCTTCTCTTCAACCAGGGAAACACCCCGTCCCCAGGCACAGAATGCAGCCAATTCCTGGAGCTGCTTATTACCTTAGGGAACATCAGCCACAGCCACAAAGCTGAAACCCCAGAGCAGGCTCCTCGCCCCCTGACTTTCACTGATGTGTACTGGGGCTCAAGGCACCTTGATGTCATGGTTAGAGCAGGTGATTAGGAGGCCCCAGCTCTATTTCTGCTCTGGGAGGAAGTGGGATCTAGCAATAAGAGCCAGAGAGCCCGAACTCCTGGGTTCTATCCCCCGTTCTGGGAGGCTATGGGAGTTAGTGGGAGGAGCTTGGGTTGAGCTGAGGCCCTTGTGTTCTGATCTCTGCTCTGTCACCGACTCTGTGAGCCTGAAGAATCTCTCTCTACTCTCAGTACTTCTGATTTTCCCACCTGGAAGACTGAGGGAGCACTGCTGCTCCCTTCCCAGGAGAGCTGGGAGGATTCAGGTTTGTGAAGCACTTGGAGCTCCACAACTGAGAGGTGCTTCCAAAGAGCCGAGTGTTGTTAGTGTTCAACATGAAGACAAGCAGGTCCCAGCACTGCCTTCTGGAACCTCATATACTGAGGAACAGACTCACTTCTCCCAGCCCTGATAGATTCAGCATGGAGCAGATTCTATGGGCCAGACAGAGGCCTAAGCTTCTCAGAGAATGCAGAAGGAAAGAAGCCAGATAGCCAGGGCTGAGAAGTCTATTCCCAGGGAAGTGAGGGGTGGGGGGCTTGGAGGAAGGGAATGAGCCACAGGAGGGACTAACAGTTGCTAACAGACAGAGCCCCATCCCTACCACAGAGATCCTGCTCAGACTTTTATAGCTACAGCCAATACCACTGCTTCCTGGGCATGCCTACCACGTCTCATTGCTCACAAGTACCAGTGCTGCAGGATGCATGGGCCAGTCTCACTGTGTGCCAGCCCCCAAACCATCACACCCCACAGGTCCTCCCCCTCTGCTCCCATTCAACAGCAGCAGAGCCAGAGGAGCTGGAACCACAGCCTGGCCTGCCCTCCCACTCTGCCAGGAAGGGCAGAGGGAAGCAGCCTCCCCAAGAGAGCAGCCTTCCCCTCCAGCAGCAGGCCTGATACAGAGGGAGGCAGTTCCTGGCTCAGTTTCCCCAATTTACAGCACCCTGGATGGTTCCATTGGATTTGGGGGATGAGGGGGGGTAATCAGGGCTCAGAGAGGAGCCGTTCGATTAACCACATCCAGACCCTGTCAGCTGAGGAGGAAAAGCCCTCCCCTGCCTCCTCCAGAAGGAACCGACAGCTGAGTATATGAAGGAGGCACCCCATCCCCCACCACTCTCAGTCTGAGCAGCCTCAAGAGACTTTCACACCTCCAGTGACCAGCTCCTTGCTGTGAAAAGAATGGGATGTCACTTCCTCTCTGCCCTACCCAGGAGTCTCCAGTCTCTCCTCTGCTTTGCTTTCTTGTAATTGACACTAGCACTGAAGAACCCCCCGGCCATGGCTGTGGCCCCTTCCCAAAGGAGTCTCCAGTGCTGGCCTCTCCCAGCATGGCGTGCTGTAGGGAGCTGGGCAGGAGTATACTGGCTGTGGGAGCATTCATAACTCCTCCAGTCCCAAGGGTGTTTCACAGCCCACCTAATAACCCAGGCAGCAGCACGTACGTGGCAGGTCTCAACAATGACCTACTCCCACCCCTACAAAGGAGGGAGCTGGATGCCAAGCAGAGGGGGAGCAGGGAGCCTTGCTTGGACCTGGTGGGGAGATGGAATCTCACTGTCCTGATCTCTGGGAATCGGCACAGGCCTTGGTTAGTCATGACAAAGCCTGGCCGGTATTGCACAAGCCCCCTTCTCCTCCTGCACTGGAGAACAGAATGCCTGCTGCACTCACAAACACAACCCTGCTTCCCAAGGAAGTTGGATACGTGCATGGTTCCTGGCAACCCGCACCTTGATTACATGGCTCTCCCTTAAATCAAAAGCAGGTGCCAGTGACATTAACTGCTTCCTCTATGCCAACTCCTGACAGGGAATAGCCCTGCAGCAGGTACAGGCTCCACAAGGAGGTGACCCCAGATAGAGGTAATTCAGTACCCAAACCCACAATTGGTAACTGGGTCTGACAGAGGACAGGAAAGAAATGGATATCCACAGGAGCTGCCTGGTGCCAAGCAAGTGTCCTCGAGATTGTCCTGTGGAAACACACCATCTGGGAGAGAGTCTCCAATAAGGCCCATCTGACTTGGCCAGCTCTGGTTCACAGGGGAAGGCTGGGCAAGGACAATAGAGATCAGCACAGAGACTGACAGACCCTGCCCTCCTCGAGCATTTCTCAGACAGGAACCCAAGGCATTTTACATGCACAACTCCCTAGGAGGTATTTACAGATGGGAAACTGAGACACCAATAGCAGGAATGACTTGTCCAAGGGTCACACCAGGAGTCATAGATGGATTCAATTCTTGGTTCTAAGAATCCTGATTTCCAGTCTTCCCGGCTTCCCCCCTCCTTATCCCCCCCAGCCCACACCAATATATCTTGTGGTTACTATCAGAAATGGAGAAGGAAAAGCAGCAGCCAAACTCCTAGGTCCTTCACTCCGAGATGTGTGCGTTTCCCTGGGCAGTCTGAACCAGTGACTTCTGGGGTCATTTTTATGCAGGATTCACAAGTTCAACCTATGGAGAAGTGAGACACAAACAGCTCAGGGAACTTGCACTGGCCAGTCAGCACCTTCCATAGGAGAGAAATAAATCAGGTTGCAGATGGCTGAAAACTGGAAGGGACCAAGGCACAAAGTCTATGCCAGAAAAGAGTGTGCTTGCCAATATAGCTTACCCCACTCTCCCAAACAAACTAAGCTATATCTGCAAAAGCATTTCCCCCCTATAACTGCATCTACACTAGAGCTTTGTCTGGTATAAAAATGTCATTAACCCCCGCCCCCCCCCCCACACACACACACACTCCTAACAGAGATTACTATCCCAGCAACAGCTTTAATTACAGACTTCTCCTGAGTCTCTACCCCTGCAAGGGCAGGGTCCAGTACCCTGCGGAGAGGATACAGTGGCTGATATAACTCTGGGTCTTTGCCAGAACACCACCACCGCCACCATGTGGAAAACCACAGCTGTAGGACAACCTCCAGGGTCCTGTTCAGTTGAGACTGGGGGCTGTGGGTATTTCTGGGCAGACATCCAAGGTGACCAGCATGGCCATCTTATGCCATCAAGGCTCTGTGATCTTAGAATTATCTGAACAAAGGAGCGGGAGAATGAATGAGGAAAGCCTCACATGGTCCCCACAGCATGTGGGATGGGTAGAAAATGAGCCCCAACTTTGTGCCAAACTGGAAAATGTTTTTACAGAAGAGCAGCAGTGACAGTGAAGGGTCTGGAAACAGTAAGTCAGCAGCAAAGAGACAAAGAGAGCTCCACTATTTGCATCCAAAGAAGTGGGTATTCACCCACAAAAGCTCATGCTGCAAAACGTCTGTTAGTCTATAAGGTGCCACAGGACTCTTTGCTGCTTCTACAGAACCAGACTAACACGGCTCCCCTCTGATACAAAGAGAGCTATGTCTGTCTGACCTGGCCACCGGATGACTGGGAGTGGAATGCAATTGCTGTCCACAAGGCTGTGATTCTTGGATAGGTCCAAGAGCACAAGCAAAGGAGGGGAAGATTCTTCCAGAAGACTCATTCCATGGAGGAATCATTTCTCTAAGGGACTAGGTGTCCATTACTGAAGACATTCACAGCTGAAATGGACAGACATCAGGGGAATGGACAGCCGGGATTCAGTCTGCCTTGCCCACCAGGGATGGGCCCCAACCAGTCTTCCCCACCTGTAGGAGTTCGTTTTTACTTCTAGATCCCCACAAGGACAGACACTGAGAGAGCAAACAAGCAGACAGCAGCACAGGGATGGGTAAAGCCTCACTCACCAGAGCAGATGAGCCCAATGCCATCAGCTAAGGCAGCAAAGGGAAACATGTCATGGTGTTGGCCATAAGTAAGAGACCAGGCACAAGCAATGCTGATGAGACTGGCAGTGACTTGGACTTTGCAACTGTTGTACCTGACAGGGGAAGATGCATCAGGCCTGGGTTGGGTGGAGGTAGGTTAAACCCAGACAAAATAACTGCAGAAAAATCCTTTGGCCTCCAGGCTGCATGGGCCAGGAATGCAGCTGAGGTACCTTGGTGAGGTAAAGGAGAGCCTTCTGTCTAGGTAAGAAGCAGCTGTGATAAAAGGGGAATACCCCCTCAAGCCTCTTCACTCTGCAAGGGTGAGAACACAGGGGATGCTGGCAGGAAGAGAAGGCAAAGATCCCTTCCCAGAATACCAAACTTTGAGAAGCTTGTGCAAACTGGGCTGAATTGTCCACAAAAGAGACAGACAGAGCTGACAAAGTCTTTGAGGTCCCAAACAAGTAGAAGTCCAGTGCGTGGCCTCAGGCCCAGTCAAGAATTACTCCAGATTTACACCAGTGGAACCAAAGCAGAGTTTAGTCTCAATGCATTTTGGCAGTCAGACAACACTGCCTAGCGATTAGAGCACAGGACTGCAAGCCACTAACTCCCATAGGTGCTGGTACTAGGGGTGCTGCCACACCCCCTGGCTTGAAGCGGCTTCCATCATATACGGGGTTTATATTTTGGTTCAATGGCTCTCAGCACCTCCACTATACAAATTGTTCCAGCGCCTCCAGTAATGCCTGAGTTTTAATCTCAGCTCTGAACTGCCTTGTGAGATCTTGGATAAGTCACTTCAAATACTAGGCCTTACTTTCCTCCCCATCTGTAAAATGGGGCAATAGGACCCATCTTACAGGAGATGAATTAATAGGTAGAAAGTTTTAAAGTAATATTTTGTGCAATGTGCATGGGGTCAGACTAGATGATCATGATGGTCCCTTCTGGGCTTAAAGTCTACCAGTATATATTATTATTAGCCTCCTGCAGCAGGGTTTTAAAAAAAAAAAAACAGCCTTAAAACCAAGATTTTTAAGTATATTTTTAATACTCTTCCTATAAACCCTTGCCCAAAAAAACATTAAGTTCTGGTTTTGGATTTAGAGAGAACTGAAACATGATTAAGGCACAAAACCTGTGAAAAAACAAGATAGATTTCTCCTCAGTTCACTGTGCAATATAGCTAGAGAGGGAGGAAAGGGCATCACAGGATATTTATGTCCAGCAGAAATGGTAGATTAGATGTAAAAAAAGATAGCTATAGTATTAAGGGTTTGGATGCTCAGTTTTGACACAGACTCACCACATGACCTTGGGCAAATCACTGTGCCTCAGTTTCCTTCTCCCTCACTCTGTAAAAGTAGGGAGAACAATGCACAATCTCCTTTGCAAAGAACTTTGCGACTGATGGCATGTCATCATTTCCTGCTTGGCATGATGCAGCATTTGGAAAGGGTGGCAAGAAATCAGGGCTGTATTCACAGGAGACTAGAGTCCACAGGTCGAGAGTAAGCAGCTAAAACCTTCGTATTCCATTCTGCAAAGACAGCAACGCAGTCCTAAGCGTGCAGTTGTTTGTGCCTTCAGTGTTGGCAATGCTCTGCCTTACATGCCCAGGACGCAGGTGTATGACACCACAGCGGAACACCATGTCATGTAGCACTGCCCCAAGGCATACAGACGCTGCATACTACACCACAACAGCATGCCCTGTCATGTAGCATTACTTACATGTACAGAAATGCAGCCCTCTCATGTTTCTACCCCAGCAAGTGGCTGCTAGCACAAAGCAGCGCTGGGGCAACTTCACCACCTCCTCAACACAAAACAGTGAAGGGCAGATTCATGTGAATGCGGGGTGGGGAGGGGAGGGGAAGGTTAATGCAGAAGAAAAAAGGAGTTTTGCTCTTTGCAAACTGAACAGGCATCCTTCCTTCCCATATGAGAAAGGTGAGCAGCCCCTGGTATGATATTCCGGGGAATAGGGAGAGCTTTTCCCTGTTGTCTATTTCACTGTTAAGAGACCGGCCAAAATTGGAACCATTTATCCAGACTCTACCTGAACTTTGATAGTTCCAGATAAAATAGTTGAGTTCCAAGCCACCCCAGGGTTTGGACCCAACTGGTGACGAGTTGTGAAACTCAGATCTGTCCCAGACAGAGCAGGCCAGACCTGGAGCATATGGGGAAAGCTGGGTGCACGGCAGGTAAGCCTATCACACTTGTAGCAGAGCCATCAATGAGTACTCTGACCCTGCTCTTGGAACTGCTGCCAATGACAGTGCCCTCACACAGGAGAAGCACTGCAGCCTATGAGTTTCCAAACACAAAAACTAAGCACCAAGGGCCAAAGAGAATAGAGATGAGGCTCATCACATGCCCAGAGAGAGGGAGGTGCAGATAGGGCCTCTCTCCCACACATCCCCAACTCAGAAAACTCTCCATGCAGTGAGGAGTGAATAGAAATATTTAGCAGGCTGGATACCCTGCATCATTGCTCCAGAGCTGTAGGCAAGTGCCGTCTGCACATTGCAAACTGAGCAGAAGGGACAGAAATGAGATATTGGAAAACCACCCAATACATCCAGGCTCTTCTGAGGCCAGTGCCCTTTCCACAAGAAGTTCTTATCACCTCTGTCTAGGAACCTCTCAATGCTGCCACCTTCACCCCCTAAAAACAAAACAGCCCCATGGGAGTTGTAGTCCAATGTCTGATTACTCCTCTGTAAAGCCTGCTGCAGGCACTAATCTATTACTTTGCCATGCTGCATTTGCTGACTGGCCTGTGTTCAGTCTCTGTGCACAGCAGTCTGCAGACCACCATGATTTCTGAGCACATGAAAAAAATTAAGAGAAAAGCAAAGACTTCTGCTTGAGTAGCCAGACAAACAAGAGAAAGGAAAAGACTACAGAGACCAGAAGCCTTTGGGGCCACACAGCCAACCTTCAGTTGCCAAAGGGCCTGCCTGCTCTCTTCACACTGGCTGTACTTTGATTCAATTCAGTGACTTCTACCCAGTCACTGGATGCCTCTGCTGTCCATCACCCCCTGCCTATTGCCAGCTAGGCTGACTGAAAATGACAGCCATAATCAAAGATCTGGGCTTTGAGGTGATGTTCAAAAGAAACTGTCAATTTCTCACAAAAATAACACACAGACATAGAATTGTACTCCAAGTCAGCAGCCCAAGCTGAGCTCCCAGAACAGCCCTGCACACCAACAGGCAGTAAGGGAGGGCACTTCCTCACAAACAAGAACAAAAAAGCAAGACGACCTTTAATTTTAAATTCAAAACAATTAAACATTTGCAACTACAGGTCTTCATTTGCTACCAGGAATCCTAAGTACAAGACACACCACATTCCTCACAAATCTAAGAGGAAGGCAAAAGTGGAGTTCCCTACAAGGACCCTTGCAGTCTCCAGGGGAAAATACAGATTAGGACTCTGACCAATCTTTTAAGAAAAACACCTAGGAAGTCTGCAGCATGCTGGAAAAAATACTCCCTCTGCCCAGCCCCAGACCATACAAAATGGACCTGCCTGTAGGACAGTCCTCTCATTTCAAAACACTCGGGCATTGAAAGAAAGTGGTTGGGAGACTACTTACCTTTCTCTTGCTCCAGGTCTCAAGAAAGGCCAGAGGTATTTCCCATAGTGATCCTGTGCTTTTTTCCTTTGGGTTTTTCAGCAGCTGTCTGCTCGGTGAAGCTTGTTAGAGGGGAGCTGAGGCTCTGGAAGCTGCTGGGGGACAGCCATGCAGTCAGGGCTCATGATCTTCTTCACCAACAGCCTTCCAGCCAGCTGCAGGGGGCTCTGGGGAGTGGATCATGCTCTTTCCACACGCACTGGAGTCTCACTTACATGCACAGCACACACACACATTTCAAACACTCTGCCTCTCGCACACACTTTCACTCCTTCAGTTGTTTCACTTTCACTTGAGGAGAATTCAGACTCAGTTTCTGGTGGGGGAGGTTGTTGGTTGGCTGATTTTTAGCAGCAACTTCCCTCTTGCCCCCCTGAAGTTACAGGAACCTTCTCCACAATTTTTTTCCCCCACTCTTGATCCTTATTATTGTTTAACTGTCTGTTAGATCCCTCCAGCTAAGAATCTCTGTGTTTTTGAGAGGATGCTGTTATAAAGTGGGCAAAGCTCTGTGTATGGAGTGCTCCTTTCTCTCTCTCTTTCTCTTCCTGAGTCTGAATAATCATTTGGAGAAACAGGATCATTCACTTTGCCTTCATACAAGAAGCCAAGCAGTGCCCTGTCAAAATAAAAGCCCCAGTTTGCCTCTTCCACTGATTAACTGCTTCCTAATCTAGGTCTCCTCCTCTGGCCTCCCAGTGGCCTGTCTGAGAGGAACACCTTGCAAAAAGAGATGATGGGAAACAATTAACCCCCATTGCTAAATCCCTCACCTGCATTTTTGGCCCAGGGAAATAATGGCAGGAGAGACAAAGTTTTTGAAGGACATTGATGAGGAGCATTAAAAATAAATTATAAACAAAAAAATAAGGAAACTCCAAAAGAGCAAATCTTATAATGTTACACATTCAGGACTGGTGCTCTTGTTTGCACCTAGGAGTGAAAGAAGAGGGATGAGTTTTTTTCAGACATAAGGAAAGCTGCCCAAGCTAATGGCAGAGGACAGACAGCCCCCATGTAGGCAGGCTTAGCAAATTGGCTAAATGTCTGCACCTGAGTCTCTGGCTTGGTTGGCACAGTAATTAAAAACAGCCCCCAGAGAGCCCTAGCCCCTACCAGCTCCTCCACTTGCTTGGGAATTAATTAAACTCTGACAATGAAGAGGGAGGTTCCTTGTTGCTGTTGTGGATCTGACTCACTCATTGATCTACTAATGATCAGAGCATATGAAAACTCTCCACAGGATTCTACTAAAGGGTAGGATCCCTACTTTGATTAAGAGACCAATCCTGTCACTGACTTTAGTGGAGACTGGGGGTACTCAGCACCTCTTAGGATCAGGCCCTAAATCCTTTATTTGCTTTTGAACTGTTGGCTGTGAAAGTTTAAGTCTTTCCTTTTCTGAGTGTTTTATTACAGTGGGGTCACCAAAATCCCTATTCAGGTCCATTGCCTCATCAGTGCAGAATTGTTCCCTCCTGGTATGACTTCTAGCAGGTTGTGGCCTATTCCAGTTTAAAGCAATGATTAGTTCTTTACACATGGCTATCACCAAATGCCAGCACTTTTCTCAGCTAGGGAGAAATGTACTTTACTTTGATTTTTCAGCAAAGAAGGTTCTAAAAGGACTGTACCTACTGGGTCATCCACTGCTCTGGCTCTATGATGCTTTTGGCCTGAGACACTCTGCTGCTTCATGGAAAGGTACGGTGTTGCTTCACTAGGGGGGCTGTAACTACACAAACAAGAGTTAAATTTCCATGCAGAAGCAGCAAAACAGAAATGTTCAGCCTAAAGCCACTTATTTTAGAATGAGGAAAATGCCAAGAACAAAAGTAAAGTTTCCAGGAGAGAGTGCAGCATGTGTTATCTCCACAACAGGTGCAGCACCTCAGAAGAGAATGGCAGCTGTCTTTGCATTCTGGGAGAGGTAACAGAAATGTAAAGGTACAGTACACACAAAACAAAGACCTCACAGTTTCAAGCTCTATACACCAAGTCATGCTATGCTAATACTCATGAGCTAGGCTTTGCCAGACATCCAAGCAGACTCAGGGTGAGCTGAGTGCTGTACAGTTAATAAGAGGGCTGGGTCATCTGTCTGACCAACCAGCTCCAAAATGGGAACTTAGTAAACTCTGTGTGTATGGGGGGGGGGGGGGGGAGTGGCAAATTACTGGCCAGAACTAATGGGATTATTGAGTACTTTACCTAAAACTAGCAGGTATGTCAGAAGCTGCTGTTGTGAGCACCCACATCTCCACAGGTCTTTCTCCCTTCAGTATGCAGGAAGATCAGAGAACATCCTAAGAACAGCAAAGAGTCCTGTGGCACCTTTATAGACTAACAGACGTATTGGAGCATAAGCTTTCGTGGGTGAATACCCACTTCGTCAGATGCATCCGACAAAGTGGATATTCACCCACAAAAGCTCATGCTCCAATACGTCTGTTAGTCTATAAGGTGCCACAGGACTCTTTGCTGCTTTTACAGATCCAGACTAACACGGCTACCCCTCTGATACCTGACTGCCTTGAGACCCTACTCTTCATGTATGGAGCAGCATCTCCCCACTCTTGTACCTAGAACTGGGGCTGCACAGCTATCCTCTTCCACTGAAATCACCTTGGTTTCCTGTCCCCTACAGAAACCATTATAAAATCCCCCTCCTCATTGGCAGGTCCCTCCATGGGGTTGACCCCCCTCTTCCACTCATCTAATAAGATCTAGGGGAGTGACAGGGTGGGTGAGACGGACCAATTTCTGTTGGTGACAGAGACAAGCTTTCAAGGCACACAGAAGTTGGCCCAATGAAAGATACTACCTCACCCACCATGTCTCTTTAATATCCTGGGACCAACATGGCTACAACTAAACTGTATACAGGATCTAGTGGAGGTATTTTAGAGTCCCTCTCACCCCAAGATCTAAATAGTCCTTCCTTGCTCATTTTCCTGATAAGTTCAGGAACAACCCTGCAGGGCTGTCAAGCTGGGGACAGTTTGAACAAGGAAGAGTTAAAAAAAGTATAAAAGTGAGATTTTCAAACATCGAATTGAAACTTGCAGCACCCCGGCACAAAAGGAGTCTCTCTGCAGGTTTGAACCTGGGAGAGGAGACAGTCAGGCTAGGAGCTAAAGGAGGGAAGGAATGGAGGGGGCAAGAGGCTTAGATACAGTGAAAATAACATTTATTTCAAATCCACAATTTGCTTTGGCTGGGTGGCAGGAATAGAGACTTCCAAGCAGTGGATGGCATGCACCTCAGGAAATGTATTCCAAGTGGGAGTCTGCTGTTGGTAAAGGCATGACAGATACAGCTGAGAAAGGACACAGCTGGCCGCCTGAGCTCTTTGCATGCCCCCACTCTGCCTCCTGCAAGCAGAAGGGAGCTGTACAACACACACACATTAGGCTATTAAACCAGTCCACCCACTTTTGGCTGATGCCAGCAGCATCCTAACCAGGATGTGTCACCCTCCTGTCTGCAGCACACTAACTGTTCAGGGGTGGGTTGGGGAGAGTGGAGACAGCTGGAGGCAAGGACCACTTGGCATTGCAAAGCTAAAGGGGATCTTAAAGCATTGCACAGCTAAAGGGGATCCAGGGACAAACAGTCAATCTCAGCTGATGGGAAGCAGCAGCCCTAACTGGAAATGAAAATACACCTTTCTTCCCTCCTGCTCCATGTGCAGACACGAGTGGCCACAGCCAGAGAGAGAGACACCCTATATTATATTATTAACCCTCCCATGGCCAGCAGGGAGGAATGTCACAGCAAGAAAGCAAATGTGGCCTCTGGCAAGCAAAGATCCAGGAGTCAGGTCTAGCCCTGCAACTGTCATGTCAAGGTCTATGATCTTTCAGATCTCACAAGCTAAGCAGGTATGGTCTAGGTAAAAAAAATATTGGCTAGACCTCAAAGGAATACCCAAGAGCTGCAGGGAGCAGTGCTGGTATCTTAGGTAGATAGGGAGCAGGATCCCTCCCTCATCCTCCACCTGAGAGCAGGCAAGGTGGGCAGCTTTAGAAGGGGAGACAGCACTCCCTCTGAGATCCCCAGTAGGAAGTAGCAATGAATGGTGGCTCAAGCACACTCAAAAGTCTCAGAAACCGGAAAGCAAATAAAATTACCCTCAATCTTTTCATTTTCAGATCTTAAATCCTGTGATTTTTTTATTTTATTTTTATGTATTTATTTATTTTTTGGCTGCGTGACATGATTTCTGGAGGCTTGGGGCTGCCCATACTAAGGACAGTGAGTGGCATGACTGTTTTCTGACCTGGCAGGGGTTGAGAGGCTTGGGGATTTCATGTGTGCAAAGCACTCTGAGCTACAGGCTCTCTCTATCCCCCAGACTGTACTGGGACAGAACTGGGACTCTGCTAACTTGAGTCACAGGAACTGCAGCTGAGGGTTTGTGCACCACTGCCCCCTTGTGGAGTGTGCCTAAACTGCTGATCCACAACAGCTTTCTCTGCTTGGCTGAAGAGGTGCCAGGCAGGCAGTTGGAATGTCGTTGCCTCTCCTCCAGGAAACATCTTTCCCTGCCTGAAGTGTGCATCAGTCACACAGATAACCTCAAGTCCTACATGTCACAGGTTAACGAATCTGCTAAGGAAAGAGTGGAAATAAGGGCAACGTTGCCTTCCCAGTAGTATTTGCACATAGGTGTTGGAACTAGGGGTGCTGCCATGCCCCGTGGTTTGAAGTGGTTTCCATTATATACAGGGCTTACCGTTTGGTTCAATGACTCTCAGCACCCCCACTATACAAACAGATTGTTCCAGTCCCCCTGGCTTTGCACCCAGCTTGAGATCTGAGGATGGAACAGCTGCGTCTACCAGTAATGATGCTTTTCCTCTTTTTTAGCACTTGCCATGTGAAAAATCTCAGGGCATCCCATGAAGTAGCTGCCAGTATTAAGCTTACTTTTCAGCTTGGGAAACTGAGGCACAGAGAGGGAAAGTGAGTTACAGAGCTGGGAAAAGAACCCATGAGTCCTGGCTCCCCAGTCTCATCACTAGACCCCACTCTCTTCCTACAGCTGTGGTGGTGTTTTTTATTTGGACTATAAAATAAACTAAGACAAAGAGAATCCGTGTGAATGTGTGTGGACAGGAAGGTGACATCGTTAACATTCATACTGTACTCTAACAAGTGAACAAACCATAGCCTGTGCTCCCCAGACAGGAGCAGGAAATGATGTCATTCATTTGACAAATCATATTTATTGAGGCCACGTTGTTCCTTTGGTTGTTTGCATTTTGGGTACAGGGCAAGCTGGGGTGGCATGAATAAACACAATATGCATGAAATTCTGCACAATTTACCAAAGCAAACGTCAGATATTGCAGCCAAGAGACACCCAAGGGAAGAGAGAGATACTCACTGTTCCCAAAACCCAAAGAGAAGGGATCAGAATTCTCTTTTCAAGGTATTTTCCCCAAAGCACTGAGTGGTTTTGCCCCTGAGGAGACCAGCAAACAGATTGGAGTAGAGAAAGGGGACAATCTGGCCACAGTGCCAGAATAATACAGACATCTCTATTCATCCCTGTATAACAGCAACACTGGCCCTTCCTTGGAGGAGGATCTCAGCTTGCTTCATGCAGCCACACATGGACCCTCCTTCTTACAGGCAGGGAAACAAAGGCACAGATAGGTGAAGCCAAAGCTCCCAAAATGAATGCATGGCAGGGTCCAGGTCTTTTCACCCCTCACCCTCTGCTCTCACCCCTAGACCACACTGGCTCTCACTATTGTCTCAGAACACCAGGCAAGTCTCCAGCATCCCCAGCGTTTGTCTGTGAAATTCCTAGAAGATGTGGGAGCCTCACAAAGGTCCCTGCTCTGAATGGGCCACACCCTGGAACAGCACAACATGTTTCGGATGCTTCTCTGAAGTATATCTGAGCACCTGCCCTGGGGTCCTGCATGTGGGTCAGACCCAAATGTTTTCAAAGCTTGAGGAGTAGGCATTCTCACTCGGCCTCCAGCAGGTTGCCTAGCCCTACTCTCACATCATGGGCCCAGGTGACCCATAACTGGTGAGATAATGCAATTCTGGGCACCTTCTGGCTCTAAACTGCCCTAGCACATGGGATTCTGGTCTGCACTCCCCGTCTGCATGGGGTTGGGACTTTCATGGCTTCACCCTTCCTTCTCTCCCCATAGCAATGTAAAGTCACTAATATATCTAATGCCCCATGAGTGCAGCCAACCACAGCACACAGAGGGTTAATAAAAGCACCCGACTGCTGCCATTTGGCATGGTGGCACCCAACACTCTGTGGCAGGGATATAGATGCTGGCAGCGCCTTTCTCCAGCTGTGTCCAATCCAGATGGAACATACCAAGCCCCCTGTTCGCCAGGCCCTCCAGCCACCTTTCCCTTGTCCTCTTTTTCTTTCTCCTTGGCCTCCTGAGCTCCCTAGATTACAGCACCTCACATCTCTCCCAGGCTGTGTGCATGAAAGCGATAGAGTGAGACTGGGAAAGGTCAGCGGGAGGACCAGGCGCTGCCAGCTCAGCGCTGAGCCTCTGTCGTTAATTAACATCTGCTGGGCAAGCCATCCTCCCTGCACTTGACTCTTACTCCCATCTCCCCTTCCCCTCCTCTGTCATTACGCCCACACCAGGAGAGACAGGAAGGAGAGGCGATGGGGGAAGCAGAGTCCCTGGAGCTCCTCACAGCCTCCTTATGCCAAAAACAACATCCCAGCAGCTGATTCCAGGAGCTGCCTGGTACATCAGCATGTTAATGAGTCCGAGGCTGAGCAGCCCAGACTGGCTGCTACCTGCTTCTGCCACACACAGAGCTTTCCTGAATTCGGGCCATTTGGGTTTTTTCCTCTTGTAATTTTTGTTCAGTAAATTCAGCATTAGCAAAAGATGCTGTCTTGACAGCTCCATAGATCGAAGCCCTCTCTCCATCGCCAGCGCACACAATGTTAGGGCAGGACAGGCTCCTCCACGCTGCCCCATTGCCCTCAATGGACCCATCCAGGCAATTGGAGATTTCAGGCTCCATGGCCCAGCCAACCCTCGGCTGGCAGGAACAGGACAGTTACATTGTATATACCCATGCTCTAGAAACCCACCACACCAGAGATCTACCAAACCCATCCTCGACAGGCCAATGACCAGCAATCAGCAAGTAACAACTGTCACTCACTACTGCCTGGGGGTGGATTGGAACCAGCAAACCAGAAGCTCCCTTCCTCATCTCCTGAGTTTGAAATTACATTTCACCATAGGTTTCTGTACCACCCACTGTTTGGCTCCACTGTTATTTCTCTTGCAGAGAAGGGGCCCCATTACAGCATGTGTGCTGGGATGGGAAGCAGGATAAAGGAAGAGGAGGCAAGCGCTCTGCTGGATGAGTCAATGCTGGGGTGTCCCTGCCCCAGTGCTCCAAACAGCAATTCCTTTCCTCGTTATTGGGAAGGGGGGGAATATTGCCTTCTCCACTGCTCAGGGAGGCTGTGATACAAACTGGCCCAACTCACTGCAGAAAGCTGGGAAGGAAAATAACTTCGATTCAATACTCATCTCCCCATCCCATAAATAAAAGACCCTGTTTGGAGCTACGACCTCAAAGGATCAGAGAGTGATTATCTCTTACTGTCCTGGCCTGACCCTAATCCTAACCTATCAGCCTGTGTAGCTGTTGCTTCCTATCATTTTCTGTTGACTGACAGGTGGTAAGCAAATGCCCTAAAGAAACTTCATGAGCTAGTCTGCAATGGAGACAGGCAGAAGGGACAGGCTGGATTCTGTTGCAGATGTATTGGCACGGGGTTGAATTTAGCAACAAAATGGTTAATTGTTTTAGCAGGAACTAAGCTGCACTCACTGTGAGATGCCATCTTCCTGTTGGCTAATTGTACCCGAGAATAGTTTAAAAAAGTGATGCATTATTGCAACTCATGTTCTAGCCCACACCTTTTAATGTGTTTACTGAGTTAGTCCAGAGACACAGGTGTGATACACAGCTCATTGAGAACAGAGGGCTAACTTCCATCCCACCTATCCCACCTCTGCAGCTGCCTGGGCAGCATGTGCTCATTGGTCGGATGGAACTGAAGAGGGCCATGATGAGGATCTCCTCTTCGCTTTTATAGCATCTTTCATGGTAGGACCTCAGCCTGCTCCAAAATCACAAACCTTAACTCATTAACCATCACAGCCCCATCGGCACAGGATAATTGCTCCACTGCACTGAGGGGAAACTGAGGCACAGAGCAGTGTCCTGGCAAAGACCACCCAGTGACTTAATGTAAGAGCTAGGAATGGAGCTTGGGAATTCCATGCTCTTGCTCAACATTTGCCTCCCAAAGCTGGGCATAAATCTCAGGAGTCCTGACTCCCAGCCTCCTGCTCTAATTGCCAAGCCTGGGTTCTTGAGAGTTTCATGTATACTGCAGTTCTAAAGGCACAGGTCTGGTCCTGGTTTGGGATGGCAGAGAGGAGAGCCCCATTCAGCTTAGCAGTCACAGTGCAGCTACTGCACCACTTTCCTGCAGAGATCTAGAGCTGACAAAATTCCAGAAGCATTACTGGGTTGCCATGATTCTGGGTGCTTGTGTAGCCTCAGTATCCCTGCAATGCCAGATGTACTCTGCATACCTGTGAAGTCCCAGTGCTGTCACAATCCTACCTGCACTGTCCCAGCACTGTCATTCCCGTGCCCACTGTATGCCTGCACAGTCCCAGAGTTGTTGCAATCTTACATGCCTACTGCATCTCAGAGGATGCCCTAAACCCAGATCCATCCTGATGTATGCAAAGCCCTGGCACTGCTGTGAACCTGGACATCCCCTGGCCAGGGAGATCAGCACAGCTCCTACTGGACTGGCCAAGGGAAGGTTCCTTGGCAAATCTGAGGCCAAGGCCCTTGCTATGTGCTTTGACTGTGGTAACATGCAGGACTCATGCAGCAATTTAGGCCTGTCCTGGAGCAGCCAAATTCTGGAAGGAGAGAATTAGTTTGGAAATCAGGCTATAAGCTGCCTCTCGCTCTGATCCTGCTGTCAAAGACGGGTTGGGCAAGTGGTGAAAGGTTCCTATTCCGTTGGTCCCAGGGCTGGTGTGTTTGTTGCACTGAGACCCACACAGACCTCTGCTTTGCTGCCAATAGATGTGGTGTCTGGCTGGCAGCCCAAGACATGGGCAAACACAAACCAGCCATCTGGCATCTTGGGATCCCTGTGCTCCAAGTCAGGAGAGAGCTGGTGTAGCTCTGGAGCCAGCTGAGGGTGGAAGCTGTCTCTCATCACAGAGACAAGGTGGGTGAGCTAACATCTTTTATTGGACTAGCTTCTGTTGGTAAAAGAGACACGCTTCCGAGTCACACAGAACTTCAGGGCTGCCCAGATCTTAAGAAGAACTTGATGTAGCTCGAAAGTTTGTCTCTTTCACCAACAGAAGTTGGTCCAATAACAGATATTGCCTCTTGCAGCTTGTCTCTCTAATATCCGGGGTCAAACACAGCTACAACATCTCCCACCCTAGGCAGACAGCAAATGCACCATTGGGAGCCAGAGACTAAAAGCCCAGCCTGAGGAGTAAGACCTGGATCCTAGTGCAGCAAGGGAGGCTGCTGGGGCAGCCACCAGCAGAACTAACCTCCTAGTCTGCTGTCAGCACAGACAGCCACACAGTGCAATGAGGATGGCGGGGACCTAAGGGTTAAACCATTTAGCAAGGCCACCAGTGTGATAAATGTAGCAATCAGCAGAGACAACCCTCCCACCGCCACCTAGGGCTAGGTCTGTCTGGGGAAAGATGGCAGTGAAAGGGGTGGGTTGGGAGGACTCTTATCCTGATACGGCTCCTTCCTTCCTTCCAAGTGAGGGTTTGGAAAAACTGAGCAGGCAGGGCTGGCTCTGAAATCGCAGCGCCTCAGTGACACAAAGCCAGCCAGATCTCCCCTCTGAAATAAAGGAGAGTTAGGGGCTGGTGTGGGCCAGGGACAGGCAGACATGCACCCTGCTAGCTTCAGTGGATGCTACAGGCCATAGGGCAAGGGATGTGCACATTTGGGGGTTGGGACGAGACAGACAGATCTTGGTGTGGGGGGAGAAAGATATCATTCCACCCCCCAGGAGTGAGATTTTCCTATGACATTCCTGGTTGGTTGCGCATGCGTGAACAGGCCCTGCACAGGCTGCAGGGGATTTCAGGTTAGTACACACACATAGGTGGTTGGCTCTGCTGCTGGCTGGCTGCTATTGCATTCCTGAGCTCCCCCTCCCGCACAAGCACCTGGCTCTGCTCCTGCAGGCATTCTGCACCTCTGAAGCTCCTCTGACAACAAACCTGTTAGGGAAAGTACCCCAAAACACACACAGGGTGTGTAGGTAAATGCACACCCTGAACATGTAACTAAACAAACAGGGTGTACTAGACACAAACAATACATGGACATTCTACATACATACACATGTACTACTGCACACATAAAGCATAATACACACAGGGCATGGCTGAAGACGTGCATCCTGTGTACTCAGACATACACGACACACAGTGTTGCGCCTTTTGTCTGAGGATCACAAAGTGCTTTAGTAAGAATAATTAACTCTGGAGAGGTTGGTTGGTTTCATTATCCCCACTGTACTGATGGGGACATCAACAGTCAAGTGATGGAACTTGCCCAAGGTCACAGAGCTGGTAACTGCACCGAGAAGGCCTGACTCCAAATCCCCTTCCTCCATAACACACACTCACAGTCCCTGTTCTTCACCATTAGTGGAGTTCTGAGGCTGGGACATTGCAGGCAATTGACTTTCTACTCTCAGTCTCTCAGGCATTGCTAGGCCACCCATGACTGATGGTCTAAGCTCTGACTGTTGCTTGTGCCCAGGCCCAATGGACTTATCTGGCCCAGGTTCCAAGGTAGTCATTTACTCAACTATATACAATATCTTAATAATGTGGCCACCGTCACCAGCTGCGAGAAGGTCCTGGCCCTGCATGTGACTAGTTCTGTGCGCCAGGCAGGGACTCTAAGACAAAGCAAGGAATACAGAACTTCCCTGAAGCTAAAGAGGGTCCCAAACGGGCCCTGCTGCCCAGATGGTGCCAGCTCCCCTGCATGCTCTGAGGAAGGCTTGTCTGACTCGTGATTAGAGCAGGGGACTGGACATCAGGAATTCTGGGCTCTATTCCCAGTTCTGCCACTGTGGCTTTAGGTCAGTCCCTCTCCCTTTCTGTGCCTTAGCTTCCCCATCTGTACACTGGGAATAACGAGACTTTCTTGCCTCAGGAGGGCACTGAGCAGCCAAATTCATTACCATCAGAGAAGCGCTTGGAGACATTTAGAGCTAGCAAAGGGCCATGCTTCCTCTCTGTAGTTCTCATCCCTGCCCCATGCACTCAGCTTTCACCTTTTCTTTGGCCCTTGCACTGTTCAAACTCAGCATCTCTGCATCTGTGAAGCCTTTACAGAAAGCCCGAGAAGATTGCTCCCTCACATACTTCTGTTCTACCCTCTCTCTGCAGAGATGCACTGGGTCACTAGTAGGTTGGTGTGTTTCAGCCCCGGGGTTCTCTGTCCATGGTGGGCAGAAGCAGCTGATCTCTCTCCTGCACCTCTTTGTCAAGTTGGAACAAACAATTTGGAGAACTGCCCCCTGCGAGAACTCTTATTGACCTTGGATCTACACATGATGGCCTTGCAGGATTGCCCAGTACTGAACTCTTTGAACCTCTTAGGTTTGCAGAGCTGGCCTTGAAGCCTCCAAAGTTCTGGCTCACCCAGGGAATTTCTGGTATTTCCTGCTTCTACTCAGACTAGGGCTGCCCCAAAACAGCTCCTCAAACAGGAGTTTTAACCTTTGGCTTCTAGGCCCAGCCCACAAAAATCAGGTAGCATCTATGAGTTGGTGGAACTTTCCCAACCTTGCAACAGATTCCCTTGAGGCAAGTGGGAAGCAAAAGGGGGCTTGTTCCTATGCCTTTGGCCAAAGTGTCCTCCATGTCATGCAGGGTGCTGCCTGCCTGGCCTTCTGCCAAAGGTATTTGAGGCCATTGGCTTTAGTAGGAGTTACAGCTCTGAGGCTGGATTTGTCCCCGGAGTAGAAGATGGAAGGATTGTTAAATGAGGTCAAGTGGGAAGAATGGAGAGTGTGGGCTTTCGCAGTTTGGAGCCTTCCCAGCTTGACTTCTCCACAGGAGCTGGGACTTCACAGGCTGCCATCTGGCTGCTATAGGATAATCACCTGGATTCCCCTGAGGAGACTAGTGTTTGATGTGAACAAGGTGTGGCACAAGAGAGCTGTAAGGTTGTACAGGAGAAAAAGGGGTGCCACCTGGTGGTCTAGAATGGATTAGCAGCAATGTCACCTGTCGAGGCCACTGGTCACATCTCTAGTCCCCTGGCTGCAGTAAAGGCAAGGGTCAGAGATAGGATGGCAGGGCGAATGATTTGTAGTACAAATTGTGCCATGGTGGTCAGTGCAGGGGTCACACAATGCTGTATACCCCACTCTGCCAGAAGAGCTCCTCCGGACATTCCCATATTGCAGGCTGAGGGAATGGGATGCTCCAGTGAGTTTCCAGGTCAGAGAACTGGGAGGGGGAGATGCTGGAATCAGCTTGTCAAGGAGGTTAATCCTGCCACAAAGCCACTCCTAATCCTGTTATAGACAGGCCTGGATCCCCATTACTGAAAACTATGAGCAGGCCCTAGCTAAATCACATCACCCTGCACCAGCCTACAGACATACAGACTAACACCTGCAGCCAAGCTGGAGGGGCTGTCCATTCATTCCCCATTCCCAAGATGGGCGCCATCTCTCCATCCATGTCAAGTTTTCATCAGAGCCCCTTAATGAATTGTTTTAATTAGCCAAGGAGGCAAAGGAAAGCAATGTAAGGCACTTTCCCCTACCATGTACCTCCCTAAGGACTGAGCATTTTTGCCCTTCTGCCAGTTCCTGGCAGCCTGGGAAAGGGGGCACCAGGCCTGGGAATTAAGGACTTTGATTTCTGTCCTATTTTGTTTTGAGAACTTCTGTAGCTAAAATATGCAAATTAGAGTCATCCTCAGGGACACGTATGGATCCAGGTCTGACCTCAGTGGCCCAGCCTCATCTCTGCAAGGAGACAAACTTTGGGGTGCACAGAGACTTCTCTGGATCCAAATTCTCTGGCACAGTCCTGTTTCCAGTGTAAACACTCGCTCAGGTGCTACCCTAAGGTTGGAGGCAATTACTAGGTGGGATGGGGCTGCTCTGCTCCCCGGATGGGGATGATATCTCTGCTCCCAAGGTTACCTTGGCAAGGCACACACTGGGCATTGCTCTCTTTGGTGAGTGGAGAGAGCAAGCTCTCTCTGTTGCTGTCATTTCCTTCCAACTACCAGAATCCTGCATCCTGGTTATTTTACTGTCTAATATCCATGAAGCCCTGGAGACAGATGCCCTTCTGCTTCTGCAGAGCAGGGATAGAATGGTTTCCCCCATCAATGTGCCTCAGCCCTGCCTGGGATGCAGAACTTAGGAGTGAGATGGGAGTACTGGCACCATAGCCATTTCAGTTCTTGGTCTCTCCCCTGACCAGGTGGATGTTAATATCAATGGCTTTTTTGATGTGGGCATTGGTTTCCTGAGAACTGAAATAAGACACACCAAAGTAATCTCATCCAGGGTGCCACTGCACAGCCATCAGATGGGTCTCTGGCAGGCTGATCTGGATTCAGACTGGCAGCTGTGAAGGGAGAGGGTCCTTGAGTCATTACCAGTCAGAGGAAGAGACAGAGGACTCAGACTCCAGGTAGCAGAAAGGTGAGTGACTCAAAGGACAGTCATATTTGGTAAAGGATCCATCATCCCATCTGCAGAGAAAAAGGCTTCCCCCCACAGCAGGCCCTGGTCCATCACCAAAGCTCATGCAGCAAACTGGGAGGCATCCCTGTCCCTGGTACAGACAGCCTGGGGGCTTGAAGTCCATCCCTATGAAAGCAAAATGCAATGTGTGTTTATCCCCCGTTGGAGCTGCCACAAGGCCTGTTGGCAGCATCTCTGGAAAGTGGTGGCTCATGCGGGATGGAAAGAATCTACTGAGGCATCCAAGAATGGAATGTTTCACTTAACGGGGCAAAGACAGCACTGGTAGCACAGGACTGGGGGGTCCAAGAGATGAGGCAGCCATTTCAGAGTGGGATGTAAGGGTCAGGAGAGGCAGATATAGCTCCCGTCTTCCCCAGTGTGCAGCAGAAGGGGGCAGGGATGGTCTTCCCAACTGGGGTGGGGCAGCAGGGGAACCCAGGGGCAGAGATGACTCCCAGGAAATAAAAACTAACAGCCTTTGGAAACTAGAGCGTGGGACCAGGAGAGGAGGCCCCAAGCTGCTCTGCAAAGTCCTGCCCACACAGGTCTGGGTGGGATTCACCTCCCAGTGACACTTTGATTCAAGGGCCGACTGAAGCCATGGGACACAGGGCACATGGAGCTGGGGAGCTAGTTCAGCTCCCCAGTGCTACTTTGTGCAGTTCAGATCCCTACATGCAGTTCATCCCTACGTATTCAGATGAGTCAACTGGCCCCTCCCTGATGCTGACAGGTATCAGCATTGCAAAGTGACACAAAGTGAGCAGAGTCCAATACAGGAGGAGTGTGGAGGGTTGGGGGTCACTGATACACATACACTTCACTGCCCTGATACCCCTCTGCAGAACCCCAGTTCCAGGACATACCCGGGGGGAATGAGGTGTAGTCCCCTGCAGTGAGCTCTTCCCAGATGTCAAGCCTGGGAAAGACCCTCTAGTTGCTGCATCAGCCTGTTGTACCAAACCAGCCCCATCCTTCCGCTGCTGGTCAACCCTGGCCTCATCAAGGAGCAGGAGGTTTATTGCTGTACCTTACCTCCTCCTTGCTGAGTCACACAGCTCCTTCCCTGACATATCCATCAATAACACAGGAGCACTTTCTTTTTGCAGAGGTGGATTAATAGGATGTAAACAGAGAAACAATAGCAGAGCTAGAGAAAGGAAAGAACCCGAGATATAATAATCCCCATCCCTACCACACACACCCTTCCATCCCAGGTAGAATGATGGAGATGCAGCTACCTTTGAGGCAAAGCATGGCAGCCAGGGCACAGCACACTGCTCAACAGGAACTGATGCTCTAGCCAGGGGTAACAAGAGAAATCTTGGCTCTCTGGGAAAATGCCTCATCTGAACATTAATGTCCAGGCAGTGAAGAGATGAGCTGAATCTCAGAGAGCCTCACTCCATTTTTCTACATCAGGAGGCTGAGGACTGTGCTGAGTTTGACCCCTCAGTTCTAGAAAGTGCAAATGCTTTAAAGCTGGTGCTTAGACCATTAAACCATCCCCTCTGGCACAGACATCCTGAGACAGGAAAATATAAGGCATTGCCCTTCTCCAGCATCTACAGTACAGTGATCTCAAAGTACTTCAGAACTCCCAACTAGGTGGGTATTATCCCCACTTTACAAGTGGGGCACTGAAGAGGAGTGACTTCCCCAAGGCTATGCAGCAAGTCAGGGCAGAGCTGGGAATTGAACTCAGAAGTCTTGACTCCCTGTCCCATGCTCCTATTAAATATTTATATTCCGGTAGCATCCAAAGGCTCCAGTCGGGATTGTGGAAACCATGGTACAGGGGATGGCAAAAACACAGAGAAACTAATTAACCTGGTAAGGAATTGGACCCAGCTGGGCAGTTACACAGATGGTGGATGGCTAGTTTAAAGCAGAGGGAAAGCAAATAAGGGGACAAGGAACAGGGTCAGATAGTCACTTGGTTGGCCATGCCTTCTGGCTGGTTCTGCAGGCTTCACAGCAGATTGGTGTCCTGAAGAAGACAAGGCAGTGGCAGTGGGAATTTTCCTAGGCCATGAGGGCAGTATGGAGGTGTCTGAGGGAGAAGCTGCCTGATGGGCAATGAAAGCTGGGAACTCTGGCAGAGCGAACACAGGGGTTGACATTGCTATCAGTACCTAAGCCACAAGGTGGGGCGGGGCTACATTATGAAGGTCCTCAAGGGTAAAGACAAGAAGCTTTTATTTGATATGTAGAGAAAGTGGGAGCTAGCAGAGGGACTCAAGGGGCTGATGTGGTCTATGCAGACGAGCTGAGAAGATGATCTGGCAGCACCATTATGAATAGAAGTGAGGGGAGTAAGAGTGCAGGAGTCAGGGCGGGATAGAGAGAGGGTGCCATAGTCTTACCTCGAGGCCCCCTTCTCCTCCCCCATAAATGAGACATAAAGAGGTAAGGGAAGGAGTAGCCCCGTTCACGCAGCAGAGGAACAAACTCCCTCTCTGCTCAGGCCCATCTACCCCTCCCCATCCCCGATTTCTCTCTGGCAACTTGAGAAATATAAATTACATCAAGTTAATGTTTGTTAATCCCAAAACCCCAACATCTCTCCTTCACGTGGGCCGAGGGAAGCAGACAGTGACAGTGCAGGGCCCTGGAGCTGCCTGTCCTACCCTCACTCTCATAACACCAGCAGCCAGGGCACCAGCCTGACATTGGCAGGGTCAGGGCTGAGAAAGCCACAGCCAGGGCGGGGTGGGTCATGGTACATGCTGCAGAGGCCTGGCCCCAACTCTCTAGTTGCAGTTCAGAGTGGGAATCATCATGAGGCCAGGACATGACTTGGGGCAAAGAGGCAGCTCTTAGGACACTGACCACCCAGAACCCCATTTCTCACCTGAAGGCTGCAGAATGATGCAGGAAAATTCCTGCCTAGGAGTCCCAGCCTCTGCCCCATGCACCTGTGGGACTCATCACCGTCTTGCACTTTCTCCTGACAATGGTACTTGAACTACAGCTGGCCACTCAATGGGGACATCATCCATTTGCCTTGCTCCCAGGGCCAGAGGACCCCATGGCATCCCTGATTCCCCCCAGTTCCCCAGAGCCTCCACATGTGGCCAAGAGCTCCCTCTCCCTGCAGCAAACACACAGCCACAGCCCATCTCTAAGCCTTGAAATTAAGTTAAGAAAAGAAAAGGGTTTCTCTGGGAAGCCAATGAAACGCAAATGAGAACATAGTTCCCATGGTAACAGCAGGATCCAGAGGAAGAAAAGGGGAATGTAAATCGGATTATCAAGGGGACAAATGGGGAGGGATGAGCCACCTGCACCCAGCAGCCACACCAGCCCACTTGCACAATGGCCCACCTGTGCTGCAAACAAGTGGAATCCCACCACGGAGCTGCCCCCTGCCCATCCTTGGTGCCTGCAGACAAAGCTCAGAGTACTTTACACACATCAGTTCATTTAGCCCTACATCTCCCACTGAGGCAAATAGTACAGTACCCACTGTACACAGGGGAAACTGAGGCACAGGGATGGGACTTGTCCAAGGTCACACAGGGAGTCTTTGGCAGAGCCAGGAAAAGTACTCTGGGAGTCCTGACTTCCAGTCTGATACTTAAGATATAGAACTATCCTTCCTCTCTTTGACTGGAATGATTTCTATTTAATTGGGGCAACACATAATCCTTGCTGCCTGGCATTACTAATTATAATCCAGGACTCTCACTCTGCAGACCAAATGCAGTCCAGTGTAAGCAAGCAGAGCTCCCCTCAGAGCCTATAGGAGATGGCCACATTTACACAATAGATGAATTTGGGAACCCCAGTTATTAGGAAAAGACAGGTATTAGTAATGGGGGGATTCGCTTAAGAGAAATATAAAGAGTAGTTGGGTTTGTGATGACAGTTTCATGCGCAGGGCCAATTAGAAAGGCAGAACTGCAGGGTCTCAATTCATGGATGAGATTATGGTGTTTGGAGGAGAGTTTTAGGTTTATTAGAAACTGGGGAACCTTTTGGGAAAGGAGGATCCTATACAGGAAGGATGGGCTCCACCTAAACCGAAATGGAGCCAGATTGCTGGCATGTAAAATGAAAAAGGCCATAAGGGAGTTTTTAAACTGAGGGCTGGGGGAAAGCCGAAGGTGTGCAGGAGCACTTGGTTGGGACACAGACATCCTTTAGGGGAGGACTTATTAAAGGGGATACTCTATATCCTAGTAAAGAGGAGAGGACAGAAGTTGATAAAGTACAGGCAGGAATTCAAGAGAAAAAGTCAAAGGAAAAAGAGTCCCATTCAATTACATCATATGAAGGCAGACAACTAAATACTGACAAACGTTATGAGTGCTTGTATACAAATGCAAGAAGTCTAAAGGGTGAACTTGAGTGCCTGGCATTAAATAAGCATATTGATATAATAGGCATCACAAAAACTTGATGGAATGATGATAATTAATGGGACACTATAATACCAGGGTACAAAATATACGGGAATGACAGAACAGGTCGTGCTGGTGGAGTGGCACTATATGTGAAAGCATTGAGTCAAATATAGTAAAAACTTTAAATGAAGCAAACTGTATCATAGAATCTGTATGGATAGAAATTTCATGCTTGAATAATAAGAGTATAGCAGTAAGAATTTACTACTGACCACGCAATCAGGATGGTGATGGTGAAATGTTCAGGGAGATTAGAGAGGCTACAAAAACAGATAATAATGAAAAATGTTAACTATCCCCATATTGATTGGGTACATGTCACCTCAGGATAGGATGTTTCATAGATCAGAGTCCTAGCACCCAGAAGAGGAGAGGCGAGTCTTGATTTAGCCTGAGGCGGAGCACAGGATATGGACCAAGAGGTGAATACAGCCGAACCACTCAGTAATAGTGACCATGATATAATTAAATTGAACATCCTTGTAGGGGGGAAATACCAAAGAAGCCCAGTAGTGTTTAACTTCAAAAGGGGAACTACACAAAAATGAAGAAGCTAGTTAAACGGAAATTAAAAGGAACAGTCACAAAAGTAAAATGCCTGCAAGCTGCATGGAAACTTTTTAAAAAACACCATAATAGAGGCTCAAACTAGATACATATCCCAAATAAAAAAAACAATAAAAGGATAATAGAAACACCTTTATGGCTAAACAGCAGAGTAAATAAAAGCAGTTAGAGACAAAAAGACATCCTTTAAAAACTGGAAGTCAAATCCTATTGAGAAAAATGGAAAGGAACATAACCTTTGGCAAATGTAGTACAAAAGAATAAGTAGGCAGGCCAAAAATGAATTTGAAGAGAAACAAGCAAAAGACACAAAAACTAACAGCAAAAATACTTTAAGTACATCAGAAGCAGAAAGCCTGCCAAACAATCAGTGGGACCACTGGGCAACTGAGGTGCTAAAGGAGCATTCAAGAAAGATAAGGCTGTTGCAGAGAAGCTAAATTAATTCTTTGCACAGTCTTCACTGCAGAGAATGTGAGGGAGAGTCCCACACCTGAGCCATTCTTCTTAGGTGACAAATCTGAGGAACTGTCCCAGATTGAGGTGTCAACAGAGGAAGATGTGGAACGAATTGATAAATTAAACAGTAATAACTCACCAGGACAAGATGGTATTCACCCAAAAGTTCTGAAATAACTCAAATATGAAATTGCAGAACTAACAACAGTGGTATGCAAACTACTGCTTTTATCAGCTTCTGTATCAGATGATTGGAGAATAGCTAATCTGAGGTGGATTTTTTTTAAAAGGTTCCAGAGATGATCTTGGCAATTACAGGCCGGTAAACCTAACTTCAGTACCAGGTAAACTGGGTGAACTATAATAAACAACAGAATTACTGGACACCTAGATGAACACAATATATTGGGAAAGAATCTAGATGGCTTTTGTAAAGAGAAATCATGCCTCACCAATCTATTAGAAACCTTTGAGGGTCTCAACAAACACATGGACAAGGGAGATCCAGTCAATACAGTGTACTTGGACTTTCAGAAAGCCTTTGACTAGGTCCCTCACCAAAGGCTCTTAAGCAAAGTGATCAGACTTGGGATAAGAGGGAAAGTCCTTTCATGGATCAGTAATAGGTTAAAAGACAGGAAACAAAGCATATGAATAAACTGTCCATTTTCACAATGGAGAGAGGTAAATAGCGGGTTCCCCAGAGATGTGTACTGGGACCTGTGCTGTTCAGCACATTCATAAATAATCTATAAAAAGGAGTAAACGGTAAGGTGGCAAAGTTTGCAGATGGTACAAATGACTCAAGATAGTTAAGTCCAAAGCTGACTGCAAAGAGTTACAATTACAAAGGGATCTCACAAAACTGGGTGACTAGGCAACAAAATGGCAGATGAAATTTAATGTTGATAAATGCAAAGTAATGTACATTGGAAAACATTATCCCAGCTATATACACAAAATTATGGGGTCTAAATTGGCTGTTACCATTCAAGAAAGAGATCTTAGAGTCGTGGCTAGTTCTCTGAAAACACCTGCTCAATGTGCAGCGGCAGTCAAAAAAAATCTAACAGAATGCTAGAAAGGGATAGATCAGACTAAGAAAGGGATAGATCAGTGGTTCTCAACCCACAGGCTGCTTGTGGCCCATAAAGCACAGAGCAGCAGCCCATGTGACATCTTCAGGGCATACAAGTAGTATATATATTGTGCATATGCGGCCCACAGTGATTAATAGGTTGAGAACCACTAGGATACATAATTAGATAAGATAAAATGTCATAATCCCACAGTATAAATCCATGGTACACCCACACCTTGAATGCTACATGCAGTTCTGGTCATGCCATTGGGGGGAAAAAAACAGAAATGGAAAAAGTACAGAAAAAGGTAACAAAAATAATAATGGTTATGGAATAGTTTCCATATGAGGAGAGATTAAAAAAGATTGGAACTATTCAGCATTGGAAAAGAGACGATGGGGGGGATATGATAGAGGCCTATAAAATCATGAATGGGATGGAGAAAGTGAAGAAGGAAGTGCTATTTACCCCTTCATATCACACAAGAGCCAGGGGTCACCTGATGAAATTATTAGGCAGGAGGTTTAAAATTAAAAAAAGAAGTACTTCTTCACACAAAGAACTCGTTGCCAGGGATATTGTGAAGGCCAAAAGTATAACTGGGTGGGTTCAAAAAAGAATTAGCTAAGTTCATGGAGGATAGGTCCATCGATGGCAATTAGCCTTTTGTCAGGGACACAACTCCATGCTCTGGGTGTCCCTTAGCCTCTGACTGCCAGAAGCTGGGCCTGAATGACAAACAGTCGATAAATTGCTCTGCTCTATGTACTTCCTCTGAAGCATCTATTGAGCTAGAAGGACCATTCATCTGACCCAGTATGGCCATTCTTGTGGCCCAGTGCTTCTGAGTGCAGCGGGATGCACGATCCAGGGCACAGGTGTGAAGAGATGGATTCCTAGCGCCAGTGCAGCCAGAGCTGCACCTCAGCAGGATTCTCAAAATTGGGAGACACCCTCCAGCCTAAGCGAGTCCTGCATAATCTGTTCCGTTTCCCAGATCTCATTCTCCCTTTCCCTGTTCAGACTGCCTGGTGCACTCTGGATTTTCCGTTGATGCTCCCTGACCTCAAAAGGGTTAAGTCTCTCAACCATCTCCTGAGGCTTTCGCTGCTTTTTTTCCTGCTCTTTCTATTTTATTTCCTCAAAGACATAGAGATCAGCTGCCTGAATCTGGTTTGACCTCACAGCAGAGCCTGCAGCCGCCCTCACTGCAGCAGACGCTGTGCCTGTGTCTGTGTGCAGAGGGGGTGGTATGCACATGAGGGCAGGGGGAGGGGAGGAACATGTAGATTTGCTTTGCTGGAGCCCATTCGGAAATAGTCATGAATATTTCATGACAGGGAGATTGATTGTTCAGTGAGACCAAGCAGACATGGATCTGAGTGTGTAAGGAACACACAGGGACTGGGGTTTCCCACTCTCGCCACAGCAGACCTCAAACCAGTCTCCTTGGGCCTATATAAAGAGCCCTGAAAACACCAAATGCAGGGGCCCTATATAAGGTGAACAGAGCTACACCCATTTGCTCCAAGCTCCTGCACTAGGAGGATTCACAGGTGCCTAGAGTCACTTCTGACAAAATCTACCAGTATTTTACCCTGCAACTTGTGAACTGTCACAGAAAAAAAAGGGTTCAGTACAGTCCCATACAGCTGATAGCCACCTGCCAGCAAATTTAATTGGCCCCAAGATAGGACATGAAAACAGAAACAATTATCACTCTCAACTTCCAGTCCTCTGATTCCATTACAAAAGAGGGGACAGGAGGTGTGTCCAATGTGGCCATAGCAGTGCCAGCTAATTAATTTTCCTTTACAGGCTGAGTCAGGGCGGGATAGGGACCTTTGTCAGAATTCAAAGTAATTTAGGATTAGGTGCTCCAGGTTCAGTGCTAAACCAGGGGACAAATAAGGGCTACGTCAGGCTAGATAGCACCCAAATCACACCAGATTAGGTGGAAATCCATGAAAACCAAACTAGAACTGGACAATAGGTCCCTGATGGTACTGGATCTGACGTAGGCCCAAACTGTGCAGGCAGGCTAAGATCCAAGGATTCAACTCAATCTCTCAAATTCAAAAGGGGAGTTGGATTTGAGTTCTGCTCCTTGTTTATTTTTAATACACTTTCCCCATCCAGGAGTCCCCAAAAAGCTGGCAAGGGCAGCATGGGGGCCACTGGTATCCATCCAGGGAGCTGGGGAGAATAAACAGCAGCACAATGAGAATGCGGGAGGACACTGGTGTGGGCAGAGCAATGGACACAAGGGCTGAATTTGGTCCCAAGTCTCTTTGTCTTCAAAATGTGAAGGATTCAACAGCAACTTGCCACGTGCATGAGAGGCATGTGGGCGTGCATGCATGGGTAGATGTGAGTGTGCAGCACATTGGTATTTCCTAATGTGGAGGTCTGTCCATCTAGCAGTATTTCACAGATGAGCTGGAACAGCCCGTTATCATGGAGCAAGCAGCAGAGGTGATCCTGCCCCTCCTCTCTACAAATAACAGATTTGGAAAGGCATCTGATCTGCATGTCAAACAGAGACCTAGCAGAGACAGGGCTGAGGGGTGGGGGAGGGGGGGAGGCAGTACAAATCAGCGGGGCCCAGCGGTCCGGAAGGGGGCCCGGCTTCCCCGGTCCTGTTTAGCCGGTCCGCCCTTGCTGGGGGGCCCGAAAAATTTTTTTCACTGGGGCCCAAGCCCGCTCTTGGCAGCCCTGAGCAGAGAAAGGGGTGGAGGCTAGGCAGGCATCCCATAGCTCCAGCCTTTGGGGTCATTGCTTTGGTATATGTGAGGTGCTCAGAGGAATCATCTCTCCCTCCTGTAGTTGAGAGCCAGGTCTACAAGTGAGGATACAAAAGTGCAGAGAGATGGGGACAAAATAGAGGCCTGCATGGACTCCTCCTGAGGGTCGAAACAACAGACTGGACTTCTACATAGATTGCTTCTGTCACCGTGCACGGGCTGAAATTGTGGAAAAGCAACATCACTTGCCCCATAACCTAAGCCGTGCTGAACACAATGCCATCAACAGCCTCAAGAACAACTCTGACATAATCAAACAGGCTGACAAAGGAGGTGCTGTCGTCATCATGAATAGGTCGGAATAAGAACAAGAGGCTGCTAGGCAGCTCTCTAACTCCACATTCTACAAGCCATTACCCTCTGATCCCACTGATGATTACCAAAAGAAACTACACCATCTGCTCAAAAAACTCCCTGAGAAAGCACAGATCTGTACAGACACATGCCTAGAACCCTGACCAGGTGTATTCTATTTGCTACCCAAGATCCATAAACCTGGAAATCCTGGACACCCCATCATCTCAAGCATTGGCACTTTAACAGCAGGATTGTCTGGCTATGTGGACTCTCTCCTCAGGCCCTATGCTACCAGCACTCCCAGCTATCTTCGAGACACCACTGACTTCCTGAGGAAACTACAATCCATCAGTGATCTTCCAGAAAACACCATCCTGGCCACTATGGATGTGGAAGCCCTCTACACTAACATTCCACACAAAGATGGACTACAAGCCATCAGGAACAGTATCCCCGATAATATCACAGCTAACCTGGTGGCTGAACTTTGTGACTTTGTCCTCACCCACAACTATTTCACTTTTGGGGACAATATATATCTTCAAGTCAGTGGCACTGCTATGGGTACCCGCATGGCTCCTCAGTATGCCAACATCTTTATGGCTGACTTAGAACAACGCTTCCTTAGCTCTCGTTCCCTAACGCCCCTACTCTACTTGCGCTACATTGATGACATCTTCATCATCTGGACTCATGGAAAAGAAGCCCTCGAGGAATTCCACCGTGATTTTAACAATTTCCATCCCACCATCAACCTCAGCCTAGACCAATCCACACAAGCGGTCCATTTCCTAGACACTACTGTACTAATAAGCGATGGTCACATAAATACTACCCTATACCAGAAACCCACTGACCGCTATACTTACTTACATGCCTCCAGCTTCCATCCCGGACACACCACACGATCCATTGTCTACAGCCAAGCTCTAAGATACAACCGTATTTGCTCCAATCCCTCAGACAGAGATAAACACCTACAAGATCTCTATCAAGCATTCTTAAAACTACAATACCCACCTGCTGAAGTGAAAAAACAGATTGACAGAGCCAGAAGAGTACCCAGAAATCACCTACTACAGGACAGGCCTAAAAAAGAAAATAACAGAACGCCACTAGCCATCACCTACAGCCCCCAACTAAAATCTCTCCAGCGCATCATCAAAGATCTACAACCTATCCTTAAAGATGATCCCTCACTCTCACAGATCTTGGGAGACAGGCCAGTCCTCGCTTACAGACAGCCTCCCAACCTGAAGCAAATACTCACCAGCAACCGCACACCATACAACATAAACACTAACTATCCTTGCAACAAAGCCCGATGCCAGCTCTGTCAACATATCCATTCCAGTGACACCATCATAGGACCTAATCACATCAGACACACCATCAGGGGCTTGTACACCTGCACATCTACCAACATGATATATGCCATCATGTGCCAGCAATGCCCCTCTGCCATGTACATTGGCCAAACCGGACAGTCTCTACGCAAAAGAATAAATGGACACAAATCTGACATCAGGAATCATAACATTCAAAAACCAGTGGGAGAACACTTCAAAAGGTGGCAATTTTGCAACAAAAAACGTCAAAAACAGACTCCAAAGAGAAACTGCTGAACTCGAATTAATATGCAAATTAGATACAATTAACTCTGGCCTAAACAAAGACTGGGAATGGTTGGGTCATTACACTAATTGAATCTATTTCCCTATGTTAAGTTCTCCTCACACCTTCTATTGGCCATCTTAATTATCACTTCAAAAAGTTTTTTTTCCTCCTGCTGATAAGAGCTCATCTCAATTGATTAGACTCTGCCTGTTGGTATGCATACTTCCACCTTTTCATGTTCTCTGTATGTATAAATATCTCCTGTCTGTGTGTTCCATTCTATGCATCCGAAGAAGTGAGCTGTAGCTCACGAAAGCTCATGCTACAATAAATTTGTTAGTCTTTAAGGTGCCACAAGTACTCCTGTTCTTTTTGCGGATACAGACTAACACGGCTGCTACTCTGAAACCTGTTATTTTATGCTCACCCAGAAGAGAGCACTGTGGTGTGATAGGAGGGCAGAGAAAAAAACCCTTATGAGCAGTATGCTTCATGGCAGGATGCAATCTGGCTGGAGCAAAGGCACCTTGCACTGTCTTAAATCAGTACTGCTAATGTGCACTATCAACAGCTGTTGTACTCCCCCTCAAAGACAGCTGCATTTCAGCAGCAGATGAGTTGGCCCCTGTGCTGTCTATAAAATGTGCCCAGTTAATAAGGTGCTTTGAGTTCCATGTGAGTGAAAGGCACTATACAAATGTAAAATCACTCTACAATTCAGAGGAGCACATAAATCTCTTTTTGGCAGTTGCCATGTTTGTTGCTCATGCAGCATTACAGCTGGTGTCAGCACTTGGGAAAGGATCACACTGAGAGACTACAGCAGAGCTGGAACAATCTCCCTATGGCCTGCCTAAGCTGGACATACATGGGGAATGACAAAGACCCACTGCAGCGGGAGCGGAAGAATTCAGCAGCGCACCATTGACTCAAAAGGGCAATATGCTTCCCTGCCCTGGGGGCTGGTTCAAACCCCAGGAAATCTAGCCCTTCAGCAATAGCGTTGATAGGAAGAATAATCAGGACTTCAACAAAGGGAACCCACAGAGGACCAGGATCCTAAATGTGAATTGAGGTACAGCTACTATACATTTCTTAGATGTTGAGAAGAAGGTATATACTGCTGCCGATACTTTTTCCCCCATATGCATCTTTTCCAGATGAGGAGGGATCATTAAGTATTGACAGTATCTGTTACAACTGGCTCTAGGAACCAAGTATTCTTGACAGTAAAGAGAGAGAAACACACAATGCTTGCCCTTCGCTACCCCAGCCATCCAGCTCTCAGTGCCATTAGAAAAAAAACCACATGGGTTTGGAGAAGTAACCCAGACAGTATACAGAAGGTCCGATGATGGCTGTGATTGAAGTCCACTCCTGTAAGAAAGATGTAACGTGATGATGAACACAAAAGGGTTCAGAGTGCCAAGCAGGGGATGGCTCAGCTTGAATCTACAGCTCAGCAGGACATAAAGTGCCCCAAAGGCTTATTTCTGTTCTCCCCACTGGAAGGAGAAGCTCTTAGTTTTAGCTTCTGTGGGGGATGAAGGCTCATCATGGTTTTTCAAGCCCCTCTCCAGCAAATTCTTTCACTTCCATCCAACTTTGCAGCTGGAAGATCCTTATGTTAATGTCCTGTATGCTTATATCACAAGTCTAGGGCTAGTCCTGAGATGTTTGCCTCTGGCTTCAATGGCAGCGAGACTGGGCTCTTAGCAAACATTCTGAGTCTGCTTTTTTAGAGATTCCATTTCCAGAGCAGGATGGATTCCCCACAATGATCCCCAGCAGACACTACTGAGATCACTGCACATTGCAGACACAAGGGAGGAGGAGAAGATGTTCCTCCAAGGCTACTAGAGTTTTTCTTCTTTGGAATAAGAATGCAGAGGCCAGTGCAAACTACTCACTCGACTCTCTTTAATTAGTGACCATCTGCTTTCATGCAGCACTGTCAAACCAAGAGAGAAAGAGAGAATTTGGCAATGTTCCATTGACTGCTGCTCTCCTAACATTGGTTCCTTACAGAAAGACTTTTTTAAGCACTAACATGCTAAAAACAAAAACAGAGAGACAATGTGGTCTGTTGGATGCAGTTCTGGGTTTACAATGGCGCCAGTGGCGCCAGGCCCATGCTCAGAAGGGGCCCTGGCCTGCTCTGCTTACACTGTGCCCCAAGACTCTGCCAACCTGCTGGCTCCCCCACAACACCATCACTTACTCCTCTTGGCCTGCCTGCTGGCCAGCTGAGGGCTCCTCTCTGCCCCCTGGCTGGACCCCAGTGCACCTCCAGTCTCTGCTTCCCACCACCTGAGGGGCTTCATCTGTCTCCCTGGAGCTGAGCCTCCTGGGACTGGTGCAGAAGCCTGGCCAGTCTCAGTAGTCGGGGGGGGGGGGGGGGAGAGATTCACGGTGGGGTGGGAGAGGGCTTGGCTGGGCCCCTCCAGGCAAGTGAGTCCTGAGGAAGGCCTGCTGGGACAGGCCCAGGCCTGGCTGATTGCGCCACTCCCAATAGGCCGAAGCGATTCCCTATCCTGGGACCAGTCCTGGCTACGCTGCTGGCTCAGCCCAGCCCAGCAGACACAGTCACCTCCCAGCAAGGCCAGAAAGTGCAGCCAGGAGGCAGGGAGTGGGTCTCTGTGTGTTAGGGCACTAGGGGAGTGAGGGCTCTGTGGGGGATGCTGGGTAGTTGTGGTGGGGCTGTGGGCAGTGGTGGTGTTGTGCAGAGTGCTGTTGTGCAGGGCGCTGTGCATTTGGGGGAGGGTCTCGGGGAGGGTGCTGACCACAGGGAGTCTGGAGGGGGAGTTGGGCAGGGCAGCTGTGTGGTGTGGCATAGGTCCACCCCCGATAGGAAGGGGCATGCTGGCAGCACAGGGCCGGGCAGGACATTGTGCGTCTGGCAAAAAATAGTGCCCTCGCACTGGGCTGGTGGAGCAGGGCCGCCCCTGCCATACCATGTCCCTGGCCAGCCCCTTGCTCCAGGGACTGATCTCCCCACGCCATGCTCCATTACTCCCATGGGGGCTCCCACATATATTTGGCACCAGGCCCACAAAAAGTTAATCCAGCCCTGGTTGGAGGCATCATGGCACAGGCGCCAGGAACTCCTGGGTTCTAGTCCCAGATCTGAGACCCCCTGGGTAAGTCACTTCCCTTTGGGAAATGGGGATGATGACACTCACCAGCCTCATGAAGTGTTGGGAGATCTGGTTAATATTTCAACAGTGTTTTGTCTGCTGAGGGTAACCTGTCCCGTCATTTCTATAGCTAAAGGAGGAGTGAATGTGTGTAGTCAGACATGTTCTCAGCTAAGCACTGCTCCCCACAGCCATGCCATCAGGGGCTGGGAAGCTGTCAGATTTCACAAGCTAAGCAGTTTGGGCTTTAGTTAGTAATTGGATGGGGGTTCATATAGGTGCTATAAAAAGTAATGCTGGCAATTCGATTGCTAACAAGTCTGCCACTGAATCCGTAGTGTACAAGGTACTCTGAAGGCCCATCTTTCAGATAAGACTATAACCAAAGTACTGGACAACTACAACTCCCATGACATTTTTTGCAAGAGTCAGGCTGTTAGCCCTAGTGTCTTGGCCAAAGTTCAACTTGAGTAACTACATTCTGCCTCCCTAAATTCCCCCTGCAGTTTGTGTGTGTAAGCAGTTGCAGTGCGCCACCTCAGAGGTAGCTGTATTTAAGGGGTAAGTGAAAACAACTCTGTAAGTGAAGCTTGTTGAGCTCTTTGGGACCCTTGGATGAAAAGAACTATAATAAGCATGCTCAGGTTTTGCACATTTCTGCAATAATGTCTGTCACACAAGTGCTCCCCGCCTATAAGGTGTAGAAGCTTTGTTAACACAAGGGAAATAGTACCAACAGTTCCTCTACAGGTTAACTCTGGTCCAACATCAACAGCCATGGCAACATGGGGAGCCCTGTCGTTGCTCTGCATGAGGGCTTCCCGCACTCAGAAATCCAGAGCAGCAATGGGGAGATTTTTGTACAGCCTCCCTAGTGTGGAAGGGCTGGCTAGTGATCCTGTCCAGCTCTCCTGACCTGAGGAATGCCGGCATCAGGCACATTCTGCCATCCTCATCCCCACTCCTTTCTGTCAGGGACTCAACCTCGCTAGCAGTAAAACTCAATGACAGGAGCTGGAGCTGCAGCACCTCTGTCTGAAAGCTGTGCAGCCTCATTAGCATTCAACACACAGCACAAGCAGCCTTCTAAATTACCCACTTCCCGACTCAGGGCCCTCATGTACCAGTCACATGTACACGGGCACACAGGAACACACAACCCATGGGGCAGTCTGCCCTACTTTACCCACTCTTCCAGTGTACACTCCCACAGGGCAGCCTCTCCTCCCTTGCATATTCACCTCCTCCAATTCTCCTTCACGCACACCCCCATAGGGCTGCCCCCACTCCCTCACTGCCCCCTTTTTTCTGTGCACCCCCCGCAAGCAGCCCCTTCTCCCTTGCACATTCACTTCACCTCATTTTCCTGAACACGAGTGTGTGATCATTGCTAATTCCAGTCAGCTGTACCAATGCAGCTGAGCCACTGTAAAATCCCTCGTATAGCTGCTCTATGCCGACGGGAGAGAGATCTCCCATTGACATAATAAAGTCACCTCCACGAGCCACGGAAGCTATGTCAGTGGGAAGAGCTCTCTCACTAACAGAGTGCTGTCCACATCGGTGCTTCTCTTGGTATCACTTATGTCACTAGGGAGGGTGGGGTGTTTTTTCACACCCCTTGAGGACATAAATTATACCAACAAAAGTGGTCGTGTAGACGAGCCCTAAGTGTTAAATTCCTTATTAAAGGTAGCTGCAGCCACTGGGGGCCTGAACCTGATTAAGCAATTTCACGCATTTCCAAAAGAGGGAGATTAGCAGGATTTCAGGTGCCCTGATCAGCAATGAGCTATGGTAGCAGCTCCCTGCCCATTAACTGTCTTCTGAGGACTGCAGCTAGCCAAGATCTCCTCTGCATGGATACAATGAGTTGAAAAGAGTTTAAAAGTTTTACCCAATTTTTTTTAAAGTGTAAGAAGCTACCAGCCTAAAGCTGCGGAGAATTAAACCCTCTACTCACAGGACAGCAAATGCACTGGCAGCGTTGGGGCTCAGGGCAAGAAGGTAGCTCATTCTCCAGGGCTCATTCAGCCCTTGCCCCTGTGCTGAGTCTGGAGCAAGGGAGTTAATTGTGCTGCAGGTTTGTGAGACAAGGACATTGGACAGGAACAGCTTCCTGTTGTTATTGATCTGGCTGAGTTAGACCAAAGGCCTGGAGAAGAAAAGCTGAGCACCACATTCCTAGTCCCTTCTCCCAACCTCAGTCAGAAGAGCAGAACCTTCCATTACATTAAACATTCTTCCCTCAGACTCCAGGAACTTCTTCACTCCTGTTCCCTCCTCTGCTGAGGGCTCACTCCATGCCCTCCTCCCTTCCAGTTATTCTTCCTTATTTATTAGCATTACACAAAGTGCCTAATTACCAATGCCACTGAGATTCCAGCCAGAAATCCAACTACCCCCTTATCCTCAGCTCTTAATTAAGACGTAGGCTTTAATTACATTTACTGTTTTCATGACAAAATATTTCTCTCTCTCTCTCCGTCTGCCCCCTCCACACAATCATTATAGAGCTCTAATAACAACCTCCCCACCCTGAGGGCAAGGGGGGGAGAGTATCTGTTCTATCTTCCCAAGCAGCTGCTTCCCACCTAGTCCCCAATCACTCATTCCTCAGAGAGCTCCAAGGCCTGGAATCATGCCAGGGAAAGGGGAGGGAAAACACAGGTAACAGGTTGGCACAGCATATTGCTTGGGTTTGATAGAGCCTGCAGGCCATAGTCATGACAGAAGTCTGGGTTCAGGGATGGGCAAAGGTGCAGTGAATGACAGCGAATATGGTGGGATTCCCCTCTATTCAGTGGAAGGATTATGGGGACTCCCAGAAAGTTTCCCACTATACCATGTTGCTCTCCTAAGGAAGACGTCCCATCCACAGGCACCTACATCCTGAGATGCTGCACCCACCACCACCCAAAAACTCTGTGGTAACACTGAGCTGGTCATGGTCTCCATGCAACAATGCTAGCAGCTGGGAGGCTCCCTTGCAGACCTTGAGGTCCCCAAGGATCCAGCCACCAAGCAGCAGCCCAAGAAGTACTCTTCTCTCAGGAGAAGTAGCAGCAATTCCTAGTATCTTGCCAACCAGGAGAGCAGGAAAGGAGTTCTCTGAAAAGTGCCATCTTCTTGCACAGACATTATGCACAGGCAGGTGGGCTGAGCAGCAGGGACAAAGAAGAAGCTGAGCAGAAACACTTGCTACCAGGCATGTTCCGCATTCATTACAGATTGTAATGGAGTATATTGTTATGGGCTGCTTGCTGACATCACTGATAGCTGAAGATTCTGGTCAAACCCTTCATTGCCTCCCCTACCCCGTCCCCTGTGACTGTTTTGATTCTGTGCTGCTCTATCATCTTTGTTCTTGTGCTAATGAGCATGAGGTTCCCATTTCCTCTAGGCTAGTGTTTATTACGGACATTGAAAAACACTCCATATACAGACAAAAGCTGCTAGAGGAGTTTGATTGGCAGGCGGGGGGGGAAGAAGTAGGGGGATAAAAAAACCATCTGGAGAGTTCAGATTGGTAAGGACTGTTTCTGCACATGCACATACATGACTGCTGCCAGTGTGGCAGGTCCCCTTGTTCCCATGGCTCTGAAAGGTAACATTCTTCACACTGATGTCACTCTGGCTGACAGTCAGTGTGACTGGAAGAAGTGATGTAATTTACACAAGCACTTGGTGCAGCAGGACTTTCAGGAAGGCCATCAATCAAGGTGGTGGAACCCATCAGTCCAGGGGTTGGTCAGCCTGGCAGCAACACCATCCTGACACTGGCTCAGAGCATGGCAATGGGAAGCAAATGCAGGCTGGCAATACTGAGGACTAAAATTAGTTTTGTAAAACCTCAATCTGGCTCTAGATTTGCACACACCAGAACACAGACAGGTTCCATCCAGGTCCTGTTTTATTTTAATGACCAAAGTCTGTGGGTCAGAAGTTCAGTTGGGCTGGTTCACAGTGGCTCAATAAAATGTTTTTCCTGTAGTGTTTTGTTCCAGCTTTGCTCCATCCATCTCTAGAAGCAAACAGGATGAGGATGCCTGAAGACTGCAGAATTAACAATAGTCTACCTGGCAAAGATGACATCATGGGGACTTTGTTTCCATGTCAGTGTCTGTGCCCCAGTGTCAAGCAGACCACAACACAGACAGCAAGAAGGCATGTAATGGAGCAGCTCACCTAGAGAAGTTGTGAAATCCTCATCCTTGGAGGTTTGTAAAAACAGGTTTGACAAATATATGTCAAGCATGGTCTAGGTTTACTTAATGTGTCAACACAGGGGGATGGACTAGATGACTTCCTGAGGTCTCTTTCAGCCCTACATTTCTATGAAAGCCGCTACATGAGAAATGTGGCACAGAGTCCACAACATACAAATGTCTACACACATCTAAGCACAGCACAGACAACTCAACTAGACAGATACTGAGGGCTCCTAACAGGGCTCCCAGCAGGGGTAAAGAGCATGCTGTGAGCTGAGGGTGTATCTGCAGCTCGCCTAAGCCTGTCCAGTTTCTCATGCTGAGATTATGCATGATAACCAAGCAATCACACCTGATCAGGGGCCTATCAATACACACTGTGAAAGGCAGACACTGTACCTTTAAATGTTGTCAATGGATCTTCCATGTTAGAAGAGTTAATCCCCCCACTCCCCACCAAACCCCTCTCAGCTACAGTGATGGGATAATTAGATGCGAGGGCTCAGCTCAGATGATGCTCCAGTTGCTTAGCAACTAATGGTTTCCATGGAAATGGCAAAGCACAGCCTTCAGAGCAGTAAGTGAGCAGTGCAGCAGGGCTGGGAGAGATGCCTTAAACTCTCGCACTGATCCGCTCCTCCAGAAACACTCAGAGGCCTTGAGGTATTAGGGAGAATGGGAAGGGAGTGCCTTAAAGACACAATATCCCTGTTTCAAGTTGTAGTAAAAAAGAATATCTTCTGTCATTGTTTCCAGTGTTGTTGCAGCCATGTTGGTCCTAGGACATTAGAAAGACAAGGATGGGGGGCAATGTAATATCTTTTATTTGACCAACTTCTGTTAGTAAAAGACAAGCTTTCGAGCTACACAGAGCTCTTCTTCAGGTCTGTGTAGCTCAAGAGTTTGTCTTTTTCATCAACAAAAGTTGGTCCAAAAAAAAAAATTACCTCACCCACCTTGTCTCTTTTGTAAAAAAAAAAAAAAAAAAGTGATTTTTCAAGTGATGCTTTAAATGACACATTCCACACAGTCTCAGTGACTCCCCATTGAGTGACACCACTCATCTTGGAGCAGGAGCTGTGCATCTGTGCGATCCCGTCTACCTCACCCGAAGGCTGTGAATCCTGACATTAGTGCCCTGATGTGTGGATCCTACTGTACTCGAAGACTCAGAGTGTGAATTACAGCTCCAGTGCTTGGATACGGGGCCTGAGACGTGAATCCCGAACTAATACATTTATGTGAGGAATGAAGTTCAGACCTGTAATATATATATATATACTTGGTACTTTAATAGGACCAATGTCATAAAGCTCAGAACAATTACAAGCCAAATCAGTTGAGAGGAAGAATTAAATCAGAAAAAATGTGAATGACGATCATGAATCACTTAAAAATATCTTACTAGATGCCCCAAAAGCCGCAATCAAGGAAGAAGGCCATACTGGTTAAAAAACTGACCTGATTTAGGGGAAAGTGAAGGAAGCTATGAAAAATAATATAAATAACAAATGGAAGAAAGGGTAAGTTAATAGGAATGGATATAAATCAGAAGTTAGGATTATAGAAAATTGCTAAGGGGAGCAAAGGGACGCCCGGAGGAATCTATGGCCAACAGAGTTAAAGACAATCAGTATTTTAAAAGATATTAGGAGCAAAAAGAATCCTGACAATGGTTTTGGTCCATTACTAGATAGACATGGTAGAATTATCAACAATAATAATGCAGAAAAGGCAGAACTATTCAATATTTTTTTCTGTTCTGTATTAGGCAAAAAAACAGCTATAATTTCATCATATGGTGATAACACTTTTTCCATTTTACTAGTATCTCTGGAGGATGTTCAACAGAAGCTACTAAAATCAGACATTTTAAAATCAGCAGGTCCAGTTAACTTGAATCTAAGAGGAGGAGCTCACTGGACCATTAATGTTGATTTTCAGTAAATCTTAGAGCACTGGGAAAGTTCCAGAAGACCGGAAGAAAACTATTGTTGTGCCAGTTTTTAAAAAGGGTAAACAGGATGACCTGGGTAATTATAGGCTTGTCAGCCTGACATCGATCCTGGGCAAGATAATGGAGCGGCTGATATGGGACTCAATTAATAAAGAATTAAAGGAGGGTAATCTAATTAATGCAAATCAACATGAGATTTTGGAAAATAGATCCTGTCAAACTAACTTGATATCTTTTTTGATGATATTACAAGTTTGGTTGATAAAGGTAACACTGTTAGCGTAATATCCTTAAGACTTCTGTAAGGTGTTTGACTTGGTGTCACACAACATTGTGATAAAAAATCTTGAATGATATAAAATTAACATAGCACACATTAACTGGATTACTAAACAGACAGGTCTCAAAATGTAATTGTAAACAGGGAATAGCCATCAAGCGGATGTGTTTCCAGTGGGGTCCTGTAGGGATCAGTTCTTGGCCCTACACTATTTAACATTTTTATCAGTGACCTGAAAGAAAACATAAAATAATCACTAATAAAGTTTGCAGATGACACAACAATTGGGGGAGTGGTAAATTGAGAGGACATATAATTGATTCATAGCAATCTGGATCACTTGGTAGACTGAGCCCAATCAAACAATATGCATTTTGATACAGCTAAATGTAAATGTATAGGAAAAAAACTAAGAACAAAGAATATAGGCCATATTTACAGGATGGGGGACTCTAGCCTGGGAAGCAGTGACTCTGAAAAACACTTGGAGGTTGTGGTGGATTATCAGCTGAACATGAGCTACTAGTGTGATGCTGTGACCATAAGAACATAAGAACATAAGAATGGCCGTACCGGGTCAGACCAAAGGTCCTTCTAGCCCAGTATCTGTCTACCGACAGTGGCCAATGCCAGGTGCCCCAGAGGGAGTGAACCTAACAGCTTCTACTATAGTAGATTTACTAGAATGGATTCATCCCACAGAGATTAGAATCCATCCCACCCGACGCCCTGGTTAGGGAGGGGAGTGTACAGTCCCTCTCTATATGTCCCTCTCCAGAGAATTGTTTGAGTCACAGTCTCACATCTTCATTCACATGATTTGGTCTTGGTACAGGACAGGTGCCCACATCACAAAAGCCACCAGCACAACTGGCACTAGTTGGCCCCCTTCTCTGGCAGCCTCAGCAGTGAGCACAAAGGCTGAACGGCCAGAAGCAGTGATGTCATTTAAACAAGTACTGGGCTTGGTGTGCATGCAGTTGGATTGTCCCTCTTCCCCAAAGAGGGGTCCTGTCTTGCCAGGCTGTCTGGGAAAACTTGCCCTGCTGTTGCTCAGGGGGTATCAGAGAACCACAGGGAGCATCAACCAGCACTAAGTTTAGTGTAATTCTTCTGTGACAAAAACAGGCACACTTACGCCATGTGGGAGGTACTGTCATTTTAAATACTCACCAGCACTGGCTGCCTGTCCCCCCAGCCATTCACATTGGCTAATCATATTTAATTATTGGTTACTATAGTGCAGTGCTCCACACATCTGAGGCCTAATTGGGCGAGTGTGAGACACTGCTGCAAACGGCCCAGCTCTTCTCCCGAATATTTACATACTGTACGTAACCAGATCGAGCTGGCTGGGCTCCCTTTGGCTCCCAATAGGCAACCGGCAGTGCCCTCTGGTGGGCAGGCAACGCCAGTCGCGAAGTCATTCCCCTCCCGGATCCCAGCCGCGCCACTGAAAGGAAAGTCTGCGTTTCTCACCTAGGCAGAGGACTGCGCCCTTCTCTTTGCAGATCTCACCTGGCAAGTTTGTATTCGAAAGGAAATGCAGCAGCAGGCACTATCTTTGGGGTCATGAAGGGCATTAGCACAACTGTGGGGGCATAACTCTGAGTGGGATAGCTGTGGGTCAGGACTGAGGGGCATTGGCAACAGGGACTCAGAGCAGGAGGGGATATGCTTTTCCAGTGTGTCCTAGCTAGGCCAGGGTAAGGTGCACTCTCAGTTTCCCCACCACCTGCTTTGCTTGTGGTATTCTGTTATTTCCTTAGTAAAATACAATTTTCTTCCTCAGTGACACACACACAAAAACCCAAAACATTAGTGGCAGCAAAGGTGAGGAGGGAGGCTTGCTGCAGCATCCAGAGATGACATGTGGCTCAAAGATTATCAGAATTATTGGAACAAGGACATTTAAAAACAATAGCACAACTTCCCCATCATGGGAACAGAATTTAATTCCTTTTTTACTACTTTAATTCTGCATGTGCCAGGCACAGCTAGAGATAGTGCAGGTGCATCTTGCTTCCTTGTATTGCACTCAATCCTGCTCTATTTCCATGTGGACTGAACTTCCCTTCTAATCCTGCACTCCACTTATCCTCAGGCTGCTAATGACCCTCAGTCCCAACCTGCAGACCCAATGCTAGTTCAGTTATGGGCTCCCCTTGCAGCTCTGCCAAAGTCCCATAGTCCTGCTCATCAGTCCACTTGCTATTCCCCTTATAAGAGGAGAGATAAAATGTTAAGATATTTGCCATCTCTGCTGTTTGAAGCCTCTGCCCAAATATCAGCTGTCACTGAGTTAATTTCCCTGTGATTAAGGTCCTTTCCCTGGCTTCCTCAAACCACCGTCCTATAGTCAGTCAGCCTCTCTCATCAGAGACCAGGACTCTGGAAAGCTATCAGAGCACATTTCTTTCTTCTTTTTTTTTATAAAGATTGCAGAACATTTCAAACTCTTTCTCCTATTGCTATCAAACATGGAAATCAAAGGGAAACGCCATACTTTGTTCAGTGGGGTAGCAGCACAAAAGGTGAGCAGCAAACCCAGAACCACCAAATACTCTTGCCAACTTGACTTTGAAGTAGTTTTGAAAATCTTGGAGGAGGGGCAGAGATCTGAGATCAGCTCTTCTGCTGCAAGTTCACAGAGTTTAAGGATAGAGGGGGTGCAAATTTGTTCATTCCCCCACCTGAGAAATAAAGTTTCTGTACACGAGATACCTCGAAGTCAGGACACAAAGATGAGGAAAACTAATTATTCTGGGAGTTTGTGCAGCTATTGTGCAATGAACTGGCTACTGCTTGGCTCTCTATCACACATACAATGTGTGTGTGTGTTTCACTCACCCTCCCACCCATCCCCTTACACAATGTCTGGCTATAGAGTAGACTTAACCTATGTCAGCAAAACTTACGTCACTCAGGGGTGTGAATATTCCACCACCCGAGTGACGTAAGTTTCACAGACATAAACGCTTGTGTGCAAAGCGCTGTCAGTGGGAGAGCTTCTCCCGCCAACATAGCTTATGCCGCTCGTGGAGGTGGTTTTCTTATGCCAACGGGAGAGCTCTCTCCCATTGGCATAGAATGTCTTCACCAGATGTGCTGCAGTGATGCACCTATATCAGTACAGCTGCGCTTCTGCAGAGCTGTTCATATAGGCATGGACTTGCACACACAGGCCCTACCTATGCTGCAACAATAACTCCTGTCAAGGGACCTACTTAAACAGGGCTATCCTCATGTTCCACTGAAAGCATGGTTTCAATTTCCATTAGAAACAGGACCTTAAGCATTATGGTCTGGAGTTAGGTCTCAGGCATTCTATTCCCAGAGCTGCTGCCAGCCTTACTCTAAGGCAGTGGTTCACAACGTGGTACCCATGGGCACCATGGCGCCCGCCGGGGCATCCATCTGCGCCCGCGTATTGGCTAGCGGACGACCATCTGCCAAAATGCTGCCAAAGAGCAGCGTCATCAAGAGGCATTGCCGCGAAAATGCTGATGATTTTCGGTGGCATTTCGATGGCGACGCCTCTTGATGACACTGCTTCTCGGAGGCATTTCAGTGGCGACGCCTCTTGATGTTGCCGCTTCTCGGCAGCATTTCGGCGGATGCTTGTCCGCCGGCCACGGTCCTCGGTGCCTCGTCGTCCGGCACCCGCCAGACGAAAAAGGTTGGGGACCACTGCTCTAAGGCAAAGTCATTAACCACCACTTTACAAATGGAGAAGGTCAATGAATTTGACATTATCCAGGTTTTCATTGTGTTCTCAAGTCATGGTAAAGCCCTAGATAGTTACAATGATTAGAACCTACCTGCACTGCAAATGTAGCTCTGTGTCAGCCACGCCCAGGCACAGACAGGTTTAACCAGGTGCCCAACACAGCTGCAGCTGTGGTGCTGACGGGGCCACAGCATGTCTTAGATTTCTTGGTTTCCTCTCTCCCTCATTGTCTCTTTCTTTCTCAGTTTGCCTCTACTCCTCTGAACATTCCCTCTGTTTAATCAGGAAGAGAGAGCCATTTCTGAGTAACCTAACCACCAGGGCTGTCAAACAGATCATGGATCCTGCCTTCAGGACACAAATCCTCGGAGCTAGCTCTGCATTTGAGCCACAGCCTCAGCCACCTGCTGCAGCACAGAGTGTCTCAGGGAGTGCCAATGAGAGCAGGAGGTAGAGTTGCCAACACTGTAATTCAAAGATAAGGAACTGTTTTCTTAGCACCGCCGCTCCGCCCCTCCTCCCAATATTATCATCATCATCAATAGTAATAGTAATAAAAATAAGCAGTACTCACTTACATTCACCAGGAGTATCTCTGGCTGCTTTTTACAGCACTCAGGAACTCTGGATCTTGTACAGAGATGAAAAAATAAGGGACATCCCGTGTAATAAGGGGCTGTTGGCAACCAGGAGATGACCCTGCAACCAGGCCAGTCAGCTGTGGTACAACATGCACAATGTGGACAAGACAACTCCCTTCTTTGCCAAGGAAGTAGACTGCTTTTGGGGGGGGCTCTAACACAAGCAATAACCAAAGCAGGCCCGGTAGGAATCCACAGGCCCAGGAGCACCACTGTCAGAGTGCTTCTCTGCAGACCACAGTAGTCTTTGAGGCTGACCACATTACAGTGACAAGAGTCAAGAGAGCCAGTGATAACCACATCCCAACATGTAATGTAGGCAGGACCTTAACTGGGTCTGTCCAAGACTGGTTACTGAACACAGCTAGGTCGTCCCGTACAAAACAGAACCAGGTCTGGAGAGGAGCATAACTCAACCAAAATTCAGTTGTAATGCAGCACAGACAGCAGTTCTGCCTCATTCAAACCACAAAAAGCCACAGCCAGAATGAGGCTCTTAGCTTTGTGTGCATGACTGCGGCACCCTCTAGGTAAGGGCCCTACTGTTAGTGCCAGCAAAGGAATATCCTGTTTAGCTTATGTGGCAGAGGCCTATGTTTTGGGAGTTGGTCTCTAGTCCTGACAGGGTACATGTGTGATTTATTGAGTGGGTCTCCTTCCTGCAGCATGCAGATTTGTTTTTCCTGCCCTTCCCTCCACAGCATGTCACGTCCTTTGTTTGAAATTATGAGGCAGCGCAATCAGCATGGAGACTGGAGTCCTGGATACATGGGGAGGAGGTGTTTGAGGAGTGTATAATGAGGGGCCTCCTGTCCTCCCCTAATGTCTCCAAACATCTGAGGCCACGTCTACACTGGCAAGTTTGTGCGCAGTAAAGCAGCTTTGAGCCCTGTAAGTCCTGAGGCGTACACACTGCCGAGCCACTTAGTGCTCAGAAACTGCACAGATGCAGCGCTCTAAAACCCACCCCGATGAGAGATGTAGAGCTTTCTGCGCCGGGGCTACAGCACTGCGGTGCCAGTGTAGACACCGGGGTGATTACAGCGCTGCGACTGGCCTCTAGGAAGTGTCCCACAATGCCTGTTCTCACCTCTCTGGCTACTGCCTTGCCATCTCAGTCGATCACATAGAAGTAATGCTTGGAATCTACACTTCGTTGTTGAATTTTTTGCATCCCAGAAGTTTTACTTTGTCTAGCGCACCATAAGATGAGGAGAGGGGGGAGGGATGGGTCACAGAGTCTAAAACGTCCAGAAGGACTTCAAACCTGAGGCTGCCTTTGAGAGAAGGATTAGCTGCTAGGCTATGCCCCCTCAAGAGGCACCCACTGCCCAACTGAGATTGTGAGTTCTCTAGGGAAGGGACTGTGTCTGGATCTGTGTTTGGACGAATTTGCAGTAACAAATGCTACGATTTAACAATATCCTCTGCTGCTATGTCAAGTCTTCTCTGTCTCATAGAACCAGGAGTGGCGAGAGCAGGAGTTCAGCTAGTTTTGAGCTGTCCCTCTGGGATTGAGGGGAATCATGCCCAGAGGAGTCCTTGGACCAAACTCAGCCCTGGGACCTGCACCCACCTACTCCAGGGATGGACTTGACCCCTTAGTCTCTATGTCAGAAAAATCCAGCCCCCTTTCAGATGAACAACAGGGATCTCAGAGAGAGGAGGAGAGAAAATAAGGGGATTAAGTGTTTTCCTTGGTGCTCTAAGATATGAGACAAGTTCCTTTGCACCCTGAATCTTGGTGTTCAACTCTCAGCAGGATTCATTTTACAGTCATGAGTCACCTGCCACATGGAGAAAGCACAGTGCCTCCCTCCCATTCTCCCACTACCAGCTGAACTGCAGTGCAGGCAGAATTCCATCTCATCTCCTCCCTGCAACCTGGCAAAATCCAGCATCCGTGACATACCTTGGATCAACAATTGCTGCTGCCCATCTCCCTCTTCTCCTCCTCCATGCAAACACTGCCTCTGCCTGCAAGCACCTGGAAGCGTTTGCAAATAATAATCATAGAATCATAGAATTCAAGATCAGAAGGGACCATTATGATCATCTAGTCTGACCTCCTGCAAGATGCAGGCCACATAAGCCGATCCACCCACTCCTTAAGCAAGCGACCCCTGCCCCATGCTTCGGAGGAAGGCGAAAAACCTCCAGGGCCACTGCCAATCTACCCTGGAGGAAAATTCCTTCCCAACCCCAAATATGGCGGTCAGCTGAACCCCGAGCATGCGGGCAAGACTCTCCAGCCATACCCTCTGGAAAAAGGCTAACAATATCCTATCATTGACCCATTGTACTAATTACCAGTGTGGCACTTAATTGACCTATTGACTAAGCCCGTTATCCTATCATACTATCTCCTCCATAAACTTATCTAGCTTAATCTTAAAGTCATGGAGGTCCTTCGCCCCCACTGTTTCCCTCGGTAGGCTGTTCCAGAATTGCACTCCTCTGATGGTTAGAAACCTTTGTCTAATTTCAAGCCTAAATTTCCTGACTGACAATTTATATCCGTTTGTCCTCGTGTCCACATTAGCACTGAGCTGAAATAATTCCTCTCCTTCCCTGGTATTTATCCCTCTGATATATTTAAAGAGTGCAATCATATCTCCTCTTATCCTTCTTTTGGTTAAGGAAAACAAACCGAGCTCCTCAAGTCTCCTTTCATACGACAGGCTTTCCATTCCTTGGATCATTCTAGTGGCCCTTCTTTGTACCCGTTCCAGTTTGAATTCATCCTTCTTAAACATGGGAGACCAAAACTGCACACAATACTCCAAATGAGGTCTTACCAACGCCTTATATAATGGGACTAGCACCTCCTTATCCCTACTAGAAATACCTCGCCTAATGCATCCCAAGACCGCATTAGCTTTTTTAACGGCCACATCACATTGCCTACTCATAGTCATCCTACGATCAACCAGGACTCCTAGGTCCTTCTCCTCCTCCGTTACTTCCAACTGGTGCGTCCCAGCTTATAACTAAAGTTCTTGTTAGTCATCCCTAAATGCATAACCTTACACTTCTCACTATTGAATTTCATCCTGTTACTAATACTCCAGTTTACAAGGTCATCCAAATCTCCCTGGAGGATATCCCGATCCTTTTCCGAATTTGCAATACCTCCCAACTTGGTGTCATCCACAAACTTTATCAGCCCACTCCTACTCTTGGTTCCCAGGTCAGCGATAAATAGATTGAATAAAATCGGACCCAAAACCGAACCTTGAGGAACTCCACTGGTAACCCCCCTCCAACCCAACAGTTCCCCCTTCAATACGACCCTCTGCAGTCTCCCCTTTAACCAGCTCCTTATCCACCTCTGGATTTTCATTTCGATCCCCATCTTTTCCAATTTAACCAGTAATTCCTCATGCAGTACCGTATCAAACGCCTTACTGAAATCAAGATATATTAGATCCACCGCATTTCCCTTGTCTAAAAAATCTGTTACTTTCTCAAAGAAGGAGATCAGGTTGGTTTGGCACGATCTACCTTTCGTAAATCCATGCTGAAATTTGTCCCAGTTGCCATCGGTCTCAAGGTCCGTAACCACTCTCTCCTTTAAAAATTTTTCCATGACTTTGCATACTACAGATGTTAAACTAACAGGCCTGTAGTTACCCAGGTCACTTTTTTTCCCCTTCTTGAATATAGGAACTATATTAGCTAATCTCCAGTCAAACGGTACAACCCCTGAGTTTAGAGATTTATTAAAAATAATCGCTAACGGGCTTGCAATTTCACTCGCCAATTCCCTTAATATTCTAGGATGTAGATTATCCGGGCCCCCCAATTTACTTCTGTTTAGCTGTTCAAGTTTGGCTTCTACCTCAGATACCGTAATGTCTACCCCCATATCTTCATTCCCATCAGTCCCTCTATCACTATTCCTTAGCCCTTCATTAGCCTCATTAAAGACCGAGGCAAAATATTCGTTTAGATATTGTGCCATTCCAAGATTATCCCTAATCTCCACTCCGTTTAAAGTTTTAAGCGGTCCCACTTCTTCCTTCTTGGTTTTCTTCCTATTTATATGGCTAAAAAACCTTTTGCTATTGGTTTTAATCCCCTTCGCTAGGTCCATCTCCACCCGGCTCTTTGCCTTTCTCACTGCTTCCCTACACCCTCTGACCTCAATAAGGTAGGTTTCTTTGCTGATCCCTCCCATTTTCCACTCCTTGTACGCTTTCTATTTTTTCTTAATCACCCCTCTGAGACGCTTGCTCATCCAGCTCGGTCTAAAACTGCTACCTACGAGCCATTTTCCCTTTCTCGGGATACATGCCTCTGACAACTCCTGCAACTTCAACTTCAAATAATAATAATAATAATTGGAGATATACCAATCTCCTAGAACTGGAAGGGACCTTGAAAGGTCATTGAGTCCAACCCCCTGCCTCCACTAGCAGGACCAAGTACTGATTTTTACCCCAGATCCCTAAGTGGCCCCCTCAAGGATTGAACTCACAACCCTGGGTTTAGCAGATGAATGCTCAAACCACTGAGCTATCCCTCCCCCTGCAGTTGCCCAGAAATTAGAGAGTTTCACTGTCAAATCTAGGGATCCCTTCCCAGCTGTACTGAAAGCCCATATCCCTGCTGCCTGCAAGGAGCAAAAGTGGGGGAAGTGTACTTGCTGGGGTAGACGCCCCACTCCTCTGAGCTGTAGCCTGATAAAGCCTCTCTGGATTCCCAGAGTGTGGGTTACATGGGTTACTCAATGTCAGGGCAGGTATGGTGAGGGAAGGGCATCTGGTCAGAGTTTTCAGCAGGGCTGCTCCCATTGGTTGTCTCCTGAGCAGGTAAAACCCACCTGGCTGTGAAGATTCCAGCCATTCTGATACCAGGCAGCCTTTAGATCATCACTGTCACCTCTGTATGCTCTCATCTTCACTCACGGTGCAACTGCTGACCTTTCTGACTGTCTGTATGTTCTTCAGGAGGACCAATGCAGCAGGTTCTCTCTTCCTTCCTGTTTTCTCTGAAATATGATGTCCATAGCCTTTGTTGCTGCTGCTTGGTTCCTTGAAGTTTCTGACACTGGAACTACAGGGTAGCCAGAAGGAAACACATGGCTGCAGGGAGGAAGGATAAACTTCTGGTTTACACTGGGAATCAGGACTAACATGGTCACGGACTAACTGTGTGACCTTGGCCAAGTCCCAGCCCCTCTGGTGCCTCAATGTCCTCATGTGTACATGACAGTTGAGGATCCTGACCTGGCTGGGAAAACTATAATGGGCTGGGAGATAGGGTGAGCAGATGTCCTGATTTTACAGGGACAGTCCCGATTTTTGAGTCTTTTTCTTATATAGGCTCCTATTACCCCCCACCCTCGTCCCAATTTTTCACATTTGCTGTTTGGTCACCCTACTGGGAGATCATAGAGTAGGGAAATGCTGCTCAGGGCAAGGAATGATTATTATTAAGCTAAACAGGCAGTGCTTGAGTTCTGGAACCAGGTCCTTGTGAATGTGAGTCCGGATGGGTATCCCAAGGGGTTCTCCTTGGTCATAGGGGTAAGGGCAAATCATTGGAAGGCCCCAGAAGGAGCACAAAAATCACAGACACAATGGACAGAACCTCTGAAATTCTCCAAGGGAACTTGAAACCCACTGGCCCCTATGATCAAGGAGGGGAAATTATTACAACTGTTTTTAACATGTTACAGGTGTTGAGAAGGTAACATAACAAGAACAATTCCCTGTGGTGGCTCTGAAATTTCAGCTCTGTACTATAATGCAAACAGAGCAGGCAACTGGAGCTAGGACTACTGGATTCTGTTCCCATTTCTGCTACAGTCTCATGGTGTTGACTCTGGACAGGTCAAGTACTCCTCTCAGTGCCTTGCTTTTCCCATTTATACAATGGAGATCCTGCCGACACCCAGCAGTGCTGGGAGGGAGCACCCTCAATTAGCATCTTTAAAGTGCCTGAAGTACGTCTGAGAAGAGGCCTCCTCTTACAGGAACAAAGTACTCCCATTCTTACAGCAGAGAGAAGGTACATTTACCTACTCTTGCAGTTTCAGCCCTAAAGCTTCCCTCCCTCCCCCTTCCTATTTATGGCCACCTGATACTCATCACCACTGATCTACACACCTGCAGATGGTTGGCCTCACATCAGTTCTGCAGCTATTAACCCTTTATATTCCAGTCGCAATCAATGCAACTGCTGGAGGTCCCTTGTGTGTCATGGAGATTTGGGGCTACTCTATGCTGATGGGAGAGAGCTCTCCTGTCAACATAATAAAACCACCTCCACAAGTGGCAGTAGCTATGTCAGCAGGAGAAGCTCTCCCACCTGAAAGAGCCCAAGCAGCAGCTTGCACGGCCTAGTAGCCAGGCCAAACACCCTTGGTTACCCTCTCCCTATAGCTATGGTCACCACTCTCTCACCAGGGACAACACTGGCAAATTATTTGAGGGAACATACCTCAGAGATGGGCTAGATCCAAACCCCAAGCTGCAGAGAAAATGCGATCCAAGCTGAGCTTTACAGCTCTTGCAACTGGATGTGCTCTGAACATGACCAGGCCTCTGGCACTTTGGAAGAGGCCCCCGACTATAAGGAGAGGAGAGATGGTTTGTCTTGGGTGGGCATGGGGAATTGATAGGGGCCAAGCATGGGAGCCTGGCTGGGGGTGGGAAGGCAGCAGGGGGCCAACAGGCAGGTCTACTGGTGGGAGCTGAAGGTTCTTATCCATCCAGTTTCATCTGCAGTGCTTTCAGATTTCAACATCTCCAGCTTCTCTAGTGTGCTCTTTCCAGCATTTGCGGAGAACTGTGCCAGTTCACTGGGGCACCCACCAGCATCCATATCACACATCTCAATGGAATTCATGTCCCAAACTCCCCAGCATAGCCAGCCATAGGGTCACACACAGGGACTGCAGATTTTGGCTATAGTTTTAGCAGCCAGGATTAGTGGTTAAAGTAAGGAGTCAGGATTTCTGGGTTCTTGCCTAGCACTGACAGGGGAAAGAGTCTAGCGATTAAAGCAGTGTGGGCTGGGAATCAGGGCTCCTTTGTTCTGTTTCCACCCCTACCACTGAGTCACTGCATAACCTTAGTAATTTTAATTACAGGGGGAAAAATCTTGAGTTCAAACCCCTTCAGATTTCATAGAGCCAGATTCAGATTCCCAGGTTGGAACCTACTCCCATGGTTCTGGTTTGGGGTAAGGGTGTCCAGATGTCCTGATTTTATAGGGACAGTCCCGATTTTTGGGTCTTTTTCTTATACAGGCTCCTATTACCCCCCATCCCCATCCCAATTTTTCACATTTGCTGTCCGGTCACCTATTCGGGGTTGGATCCAAACTGGGTGGTGCCTATTTGCTGGTTTTGATGGGGATGAACTCATGAGACTTCTGCCCAAGATGGTGAAAATTTCATAAGAACTGCTGATACCACCTACTGAATTTTTAGATGCACTTTCAGTGGAGCCATGGGGGTTTTCAATGGTGGTCTCCCAGCCAAGTACTGCTCAACTGCATCCCTGCTTAGCATATGAGATCTCACAGCCCAAGCAGGCCTGACTGCAGGATATCCCAAAGCAAGGTGAGAGAATGAAGGGTAGCCAAAGGCAGAAGAGGTGGCTCTGTGATGGGAGTGTCATTACTCTGAGCCCAGAGGCTGCAGATTTGAATCCCACAGCACTTGCAGCAGGCCTGGCTCCAGTGTGATCTTGTGGCTTTTCTGCTGTCTGACATAGGATTTCCATTTCTGGGCAACCCCTGGATCCTTCTCCCTATTAGGGGAAAGACCTTCTCAAAGGGCTGCTGAGGAGCTTTGACATGGGTGGGGAACCAGGTCCTACACAGATACTCACTGAGCAGCTTTGGTGAGCTCCAGTGGACCAGGAAGCCAGGCCACTCTGAATCTGTGCAAAATTCTGCACACCAGCTTTATAAGGGTTTGGCCTCCTCCCAAGATCACACAGAAATCCCTGGATTCTAAACACTCCTTCCCTCCCCACACCAGATTTCAGCCACTTCACTGTGCGCCCATGCTGTGGCAGGCATGACCAGGTCAAACTAATGGACAGCAATGGAGGGTTCACATTGACAAGACTGGGTGCTTATCAGGTCACAAACCTGGTTCTCACTGGCTCCGTGGCTCTTAGGAAAAAATCCAGGAAGCCACCTGGAGTGGTGTTTGCAGGTGGTCTCTCAACTGCATTTTCTTCTTCTGCAGCATTTCTTACTCCATCCCCAAAAAGGACCCTTCTAGATCCACACGCAACACTGTCACCATGGTCACTCTGGAGTATAAGTGATGCCACTTTGTCTATCACACTAAAGACCCCTGCCTTTATCTGGATGAGTTACTAAGAAAAGGACGGACAGACAGTTGCCTTGCATCAAAGGGAAGAACGTGGTAATTGATTCCAGCACGTCCAGAGCAAAGCCATAGGCCTTCTCTGACTCAGATACAAGAGTCTTCATTTGTATGTGTATATCCATGAGCCATGGCACAGTCTCAGACTCCATTGCTCCATTGCCTATTCCACAGTGTCACGCTCTCCAGGGCTAGAGCTCCAGTAGAAGAGGTGGGCCACTGTTCCGGGTCCATACTGAATAAGGGGGATAGTGGTGGGGAAAGGTCTGCTCTATTTCCCCTTGACTTATGGGTGTCGGATGTTTTCTCCTCAGGAATGGCTTACAAGAACACAGCTGTGGACATCTCGTTCAATGGGGTCATGGTAGTGATCACTGCTCTGCTCTCCGCAGGCTTCATTGCTGTGCTGGCAATCACAGGGCGCAAGTGAAGCCGGATGGTGACCAGAAACTCAGAGACAGTTGCTTCTCCTGTGGAGACAGTACCACACTGTCAATGACATGCAAATGAACACACAAGACTGGGCCCGTTTGGGTTTTTTTGGCTTCTTTCTGATGGAAGGAAAAGGTCTGGACAGTTTCCCACACATAGATTTTTCTTCTTCCTTTTACATTAGAAACTCAGGTCTTGACTGCCCTGTTTGTCCTGGAGGACTCTGTGAATGACTGCAGATCAAGATGGACTGTGATACCTTGTCTACACCTTGTCATGGTATAACTATTCAGTTATGGATTTTAACTAAAATAGTTATACTGGTACAAGCCCCCAGATGGATGAAGTTTTACGAGTATAAAGGTACCTTATGCTGGTATAACTTATTCCCCCTTCCATATAAGAATAACCTGTAATGGTATAAGCACTTATACTAGTATCAATGTGTCCCAGCTGGACCCCAGCTGATGAAACTTGAAAGAAGCCTTGTATAATTTTAACTATGCTGATATATTTAAAGCAACACACCCTTTTTGTGTAGACAAGGCCTTAACCAGTCACATGTCAAAGGATTTCAATTTGGGGGGAAGGGATTCAATTCAGACTCATTCAAATTCCAGTTTTTGTTTTTCTTAACACCTGTTTAGACTCAGACACTTGGGAGAAACAGTGCCTTTGTTAAAGTTTCAGCTCCTAAACCCCTTCGGTGAAAGGCGGAGATAGCTGTCAGGGCACACCTCTGACTCTTCCAAAGAGATCTCCAGCAAAAACATGGACTAACCAGCTTGACATTCCTGAGATTCCTAACAATGAAACCAAGCAGAATTAAAAATGAAAACCCTACAAACTTTCAAGTCTACTTTATGAATCTTAAAGAATCAAAACCAAGGGCACAAATCCACTTTTTTCCCCCTCCCTCCTTGCAGGTCACTTTAATATGGTAACCTCCATTTAATTAATGGCTTTGCTCCTCCTGAACTTTTCCCAGGCCCTGTCTGAGACGCCAGTTTAATTTGCTTCCTGTTATATTTTGCTACCAAAGTTACAAGAGTAATCTGTCCATGCACTTCCAGGCATGAAATTCTAACCAGTTAAGATGTAAAAGAAATTCCCTCTCCCCAGACATCATTGGATACCACTGCATGATAACTAGCTTCTTCGTTGTCAGACACATTAAGGGGAATTCTTTCCTCTGAAGCTATTGTCACTGGCCAGGACTCCAGGCCAGATAGGTTTGATCTGGTGTGCCGGCTGGAGGCAGTTTAATCATAGAATTCAAGATCAGAAGGGACCATTATGATCATCTAGTCTGACCTCCTGCAAGATGCAGGCCACAGCATCATCCACCCACCATTAGCAAAACCCTGCCCCATGCATGGAGGGAGGCAAAAAAAACCTCCCAGGGCCAGCCCCAATCTTGGAGGAAAATTCTTCTTCCCCCAAAAATATGCGGCAGCTGAAACCCGAGCAGCATGGGCAGAGACTCAGCCAAAACCCTCTGGGAAAAAAGTTATCATACCAGGCACATAATTGACCTATTGACTAAGCCCGTTATATCCTATCATACCATCCTCCATAAACTTATCTAGCTTAAATCTTAAAGTCGTGGAGTCCTTCGCCACTGTTTTTTCCTCGGGACTGTTCCAGTATTGCACTCCCCTGATGGTGTCTGAATTTCTGACTGAGAGTTTATATATCCGTTCCGTCCTCGTCGTCACATTAGAGCTGATAATAATTCTTTCTTCTCCTCCCTGGTATTTATGATATGATATATTTATTTAGTGTAATCATCTCTCATCCTTCTTTTCTTTTAAGGAAAAAAAAAAAAGCTCCTCAAGTCTCCTTTTTCATACGAAAGGCCTTCCATTCTCGGATCATTCTAGTGGCCCTTCTTTGTACCTGTTCTAGTTTGAATTCATCCTTCTTAAACATGGGAGACCAAAACTGCACAACACTCCAAATGTATGTCTCACCAGCGCCCTATATATAACTCCTAGGACCCTCACCTCCCTATACTAATACCTCGCCTAATGCAACCCAAGACCGCATTAGCTTTTTTTTTAAACACCACATACTGCTGCTCATAGTCATCATCTTCATCAACCCAGGACTCTAGGTCCTTCTCCTCCTCCGTTACTTCCAACTGGTGCGTCCCCAGCTAACTACTAAAGTTCTTGTTAGACATCCATCCCTAATAACCTTACTTCTCACTACTTGAATTTCATCCTGTTACTATACTCCCAGTTTACAAGGTCATCAAATCTCCCTGGAGAATATCTGTCATCCAAACTTTATCAGCCCACTCTACTCCTCTCTCGGTTCCCAGGTCAATAAATAGATTGAATAAAAAAAAACGAAAAAAAAGAGAGCCTTGAGGAACTCCACTGGTAACTCCAGGACCCCCTTCCTTTCATACTAACTCCTCTGTCCTCTCCTTTAACCAGCTCCTATCCCACCTCTGGATTTTCACGATCTCTCCATCTTCCCATTTTAACCAGTAATTTTCATGCGGGTACCGTATCAAACGCCTTACTGAAATCCAGATATATGAGATCCGTGATTTTTCTTGTCTAAAAAATCTGTTACTCTCTCAAAGAAGGAGATCAAGTTGGTTTGGCACGATCTACCTTCGTAAATCCATGCTGTAATCTATCCCAGTTGCGGCCTCATGCTCCCGGAACCATTCTCTCTTTAAGATTTTTTCCATGACTTTGCATACTACAGATGTTAGACTAGAATATAGGAACTAATTCCCAGTTATAAATGTTATTCATCCTCTGCAACTCCCAAAGTTAACCCTTGTGGTGCCTGGAGCCACAGGATGTATGGGATTTCCCTTGTATCATTCACTCCCTGAAGAACATGTGTTCTGTCCTCATCTTATTGAGCATAACAATGAAATGCAGATGCCATGGGCTGTATCTACTTTCTCCGCACCTTCCCCTCATGTTCAAGATCTCCTCTACTTTATTCCTAGCAGATTAAGGGAGTCCTCTCCCTGCCAGATGCCAGTGTAGCTGCAGTGAACTGACTTGGATTCTGGTGTGCACTTGGTCTCAGAACTCAGAGTCCATTTAGTTTCCAAGAACATAGACTGTCATGTACAGTCAGGGGGGTAAAACACTCACAAGGAGATTGGTGGTGATGGATGCCTCACCCACTTCTTGCATTTCCCATTCTACAAGGATTCTTGCCACGGTCTCACATTGAGTGTGATAAGGGGGGTAGGTGGTTGTGCTAGAAGCTAAAGCTCCTGTTGGTTCAGGATCCAGGATGGAGTGGATCTTCTGAGTTTACTTCTGGTGGGTTTGGAGCTGCCTGTTTCCTCCAGTGCCTTCAAGGCTTGTTATTAATTTACATGTCCCGGTTTATGTTGGTGCCTTTTGTCTGTATGATGCTCAGATGTAGTGATGGGCTACCATATAGGAAGCTAAATTGTAATCTTACATCTCCTGCTCTTATAATGGGATCCTGGAGGAGCCAAGAGGCCTTTCACTGCTCCTTTTTGTGCATGTGAGTGGACTTTGTTTGTAGATTGGGTTTTTGGGGGCTTTTTCTCTTTTCCATCATTTTCTCTGTTTAAATGCTCTCCCATGGGCATCAATAGATCATTTTTGTATAACCCAAAGACTTCATCCTCTGCAAGGGGCTTCTCTTTCCTTTATCCTGCAAGGTTGACAATATAATGTCAATAAAATGTGAGTTTCTCCTTAAAAGAACTCCTCAGTTGGTCTGCTTTGGTTTCTGCCTCATGCTGCAGCATTTTGTTTCAAAAGGTTCAAATGCTCCCCAGTGGGGAACGTGTTGCCTCGACAGACATCACAGAGGTGTCTGACCTATGGACCCTGCTTTAAATGGTATATACCTGTAAAACATATCCCAAACCTCCATCACAAAGGAAAGCCTAACATGAATGGAGTATCTGTTCTTCTTCACAAAAGTTTGGTCGGAGACTTGCTTTCAATCTGAGATTGTCCCAATACCAGGGCACAATTTTTTTTTTAATTGCCCAAAATAATCAATTTAGTTCCATCACTTAGCTGCAGGCTGGCCGTGAGCCTCCCTCCAAACTGTAGCTGTAACTAAGGGCATATCTTGACTTGCAATGTTAAAGCGCTGCCACGGCTTTAACGTGGCTTGGGTAGTCGTGGCACAGCTATAAAAAAAATCACCTCTACAAGGGGAATAGCTCCCAGTGCTGGTGCACTGTGTACACTGGCACTGTACAGCGCTGAAACTTGCAGTGCTTGGGGTCTGTGTGTGTTTTTTTCACACCCAAGTGAGAAAGTTACAATTGTTTACAACACCGTCAACATGTGTAGTGTGCCTGGAAACTAACTGCATGCTGGACTTTCCCCTGTTGGGTCTTCATCTGTGAGATAAATCTCCCCCTTCCTGATCATAGAGGCCACTGGGTGTGAGTGTGTGAGGAGGATTAAGTTAAACCATGATAAACATCTGAATTGCATAGTTTACACCACAGATTGGGTGAGGAGCCAGGTGTATGTGATACAATTACAAGCAACAAAAGGAGTAAATTAAGCGACAAGTGTATTCTTCACTTTTCAGTGGCAGTTTGGAAAAGATACACAATACACACACATCCACATCTTCTTTAGCAGGCACTTTTGTGCTAATGTTGTTACTTTCTGGGACTTGCTTGATAATTTAGTTATGCTGATCCCTCCTAGCAAATAACATTTCAACATTTCAACATTTCCAATGTTTCCACCAGAACCAGTTCCTACCTCTGTCCACTGGCCTTTGCTGGCACACAGCACCATCGCATCACATGACCAGGTAGGGAGATTTTAAAAAAATATTATCCAAACTCCATGTCAAAGAGACACTAGAAAGGGTCCCCATGTGCCCAATGAGAGTCTGTGTAATTCTGCACTAGTGAAGCTAGATTGTAATTTTACATCTCCTGCTTTTGTAGTGCTGCCCTGGAGGACCAAGAGCAACCCTACAACAGCAAACAGGATGCAGAGCCCAGGAGCAACCCTACAATAACAGGGTACAAAGACTCCCCTCACTCTGTAGTGACCCCATTCGGTGATGATAGGATCTGACAGAAATTAGTGTGTTAGGCACAGATTCTCAAAAGTTCCAGAATTTCAGTTAGAGTTTGGTACCTAAATACTTTTGAGGATCCAAACCTTAACTCTCGTGCAGAGCTTTGAAGATGTAGAGGTATGTATAAATATCAAGCATTATTATTCCTCACTCACCCTCCTCAATTCAGTGCTGGTGCTGCCCATTGGGGGCCCCTAAGCAGGAATATTTTTGCCCCTGCCCACACAACACATACTAATAATTAATAGGGGGGCCCCCTTGAACTGCTTGGCACCCTAAGCAATTGCTTGGTCTGTTTATGCCTTGCTCTGCTCATCTAGAAAGACATTTGTAGCAAAGTGAGGCCAAGAGGAGAATCTTTCACACATTGATGTGTACCACAGCTCTTGCCTAGCTCAGGCATGGAGCAGAGCAGCAAAGTGAACCTGACAAGAGCCTGCTCAGTTTCATTCCCCAGCTGTGCTCCATCTGCTGGTGGGCTGGCAGCAAAATGAGGTTACAAGGAAGTATGTTCAGTTTATCTTGGAGGTGTGGAGAGAAGGGTGAGAGGGAAGCTGAGCAGCAAGTTGTTGGCAGGGAAGGAGCTGGATTAAGAATAAGAGACTGGGAGGGAAATGGAAAGGAGAAGAAATTGGGACTGAAGAGGAGAAAAAGAGAGTGAAAAAGAACAAGAGGTGGGAGAAGAAGAGAAGAAATTAAACTGTCCAAAAATGAGGAGAGGCAGAGCTTTTCTGTGTCTACTGAGCTAACTAACCTCAAAGTCCCTATATGTCCTCCAAAAAGTATTTGAGTTTCTCAGACCATAAAGGCCACAAACCTATGGATGATCCTATATTACAAACAGTTGCAAATCTATTCCTTTACACCTATTTTTCTAGAAATGTTAGGATAAAGCTCTGCTCACCTGAGCACTTATCAAGAATTTAGATTAAATGGACAGACAAAAAAAAAGCCCTTCGGGTGATATCTCTTTTATTTTCAAGTAGATTGCTTGCTTCATTGATACTAATCATCCAGTCCCTAGAAAGGTCTTTAATGGGTATTTAAAAGTGTGAAACAGAGGTCTTTAATTCACCTGGTCAAATCTCTCTCATGCTCTCTCTCTCTCTTTCTCCTTTTTTTTTTTTTTTTTTAAATATATATATATAAAGTGAGATCAAATCACATGGACCAGAACTGGAGAGTTAAAAGTTAGCAGGTTAACTCTCTGTGTCCTTCCTCCAACATTCTGGGTATACAGCAGTATTTTGCAGATTATAAGAAAATGTATTTGAATTTTCAAAACAAAACCTTTTGGGAAAACCTGCATTTAAAAAGTGGCCTTGAGGACTGGGATATGGAGGAGAAGCTCAAGCTAACCACCACCACTGATCAGTTTCCTCACGGTAAGGAGTTCTGAGAGGCTTGGGTTCTGGATGGTTTGGTTATGTGTATGTCCTTGGCTGTGAAACTTCCAGGTGAAAAGAAGACTCTCTGATGGCTGGAGATAGAAATCGGATCTAGCCTGGAAATTCATTAAAAAACATATCTTGTCTTGCTATCAAAGACTTTAAATGCTGCTAAATTAGAACTTTCTCTTCTATGAATGTCAAAATGTATGCAAATTTAGGAGACTCTGGAGATTAAACTGTAAATAACTGACAGGTACTCTGATATTGGGGGGATCCTAAAGAGAGCTGGCAAGACTGGCTCAATGAAATAAAAATCTCCAGAGAGCACTCCAGAAAACATATTGGCATGTGATAGAACTAGCAGCACTGACTGGGCTACAGCAGATTCCAGTGCTGGATACATGTGATTGTTCATGATTCTAGTTCAACATTGTGAAACTATCACAGAAAATGTTTTGATAAAAGATATAGTATAAACAGGAATAATTTGGGGGGAAGTTCAATGGCCTGAATTATGCAGGAGGTGAGACTAGATAATTACAGTGCCCCCTCTGGCCTTTGACTCTATGAATGGGGAAAAAAAACAGAACATTTCTATTATGTCCTGTCTAGTTCATGTTCAGCTCTACCGTTGTCGCTATGATTTGCTGCTTTAGACAGTCTAATTCTAAATCTCTCCAGTGGTGGGCCACTTTCAAAGAATTCTTATGATATTTTAGTACATGGATTGTAGGGCTTTGGACTATACTAGGGAAATGCTGGGACTGCCATCTCCTTAACAACCTTATAGTCACAATCTTAGGCTCTAGGCCTGGAATCTGACCCTTAGGCCCACACAGGTCCCCATTCTGCAGGGGTCCAACTGCAGGATGAGGGTTTTGACGTGTGTAGCCCACTGGTTCTCAACCAGGGGTACCCCTGGGAATATGCAGAGATCTTCCAGGGCGTACATCAACTCATTTAGCTATTTCCCTAGTTTTACAACAGGCTATAGGGTTGCCAACTTTCTAATCACACAAAACTGAACACCCTTGCCCCACCCATTCTCCTAGGCCCTACCTCGTTCTCCCCATTCTCCCTCTGCTCTGTCACTCGCTATCTCCCACCCTCACTCACTCATTTTCACTGGGCTGGAGAGGGTCCCTTTTTTACCAGGTGTTTTGGTTTAAGCACTAGTGAAGTCAGTACAAACTAAAATTTCATACAGACAATGACTTGTTTATACTGCTCTATATACTATACGCTGAAATTAAGTACAATGTGTATATGCCAAATGATTTACAGTTATGTAGTAAAAATGAGAAAGTAAGCAATTGTTCAGCAATAGTGTACTGTGACACTTTTGTATTCTCATGTCTCATTTTGTAAGCAAGTCACTTTTAAGTGAGGTGAAAGCTGGAGGGGTACGCAAGACAAATCAAACTTCTGAAAGGGGTACAGTAGCCTGGAAAGGTTGAGAGCAACTTGTGTAGCCCAAACTGGGTGACCCATCATGATGCAGAAAAAAGGCCTTTTTCCCAACCTAAATTAGACTGAGGATGTGTCTCAAAGCCCTGATGCTCAGAGGAGAAAGGGGGTGGAGAAGAGGAGGGAGATGGGTGTAAGTGCTGTCAATTCACCATATTGTCTCTGAACTTCCATTTCCCACCAGCTGCAGATGAAAAACTGAACCATCACATGCTGAAGTGGCAGTGTGAGCGACAGGTGCGCAGGAATTCACTCCACAAGGAACTGTCTGAGACACTCCCATCCACACAGCCTCGTGGTGAGCCATGTGCAGGGTATTGCCCTGGGGGAAAGGGATAGTGCCATAAGCAGATGCATAGGTAAAGGGGCATTCGTTCTTCCTGTTACAGAGAGATGGACCAGTGACAGAGAGCACATCTGGGTCTGATCTTCTCCAAGGGTCAGAGGTGCTTAGGTCAGCTCTGAGGGGAGTATTATGTACTCCTTTCTCCACTGGATGCTGCCAGACCAGTAGCTCAGGGTGATTCTTGGGTAGTGGGAGTGCAGGCAACTCCGGTGCTGCTGGCAGGGGAAGGGATGTTAAAACTCGCAGGGTGAGCAAGGGACAAGACCTGGTGGTGTGAGGGGCCACAGGACAGGAGGGAAAAACCAATCAATTTTGTTGTGAGATAAATGCTGGGGAGGGGGGGGAGAGACGTGGACAGCATGGAGCCTTAGGGCTAGGAGATTCCTGAGATTTTGGATCTACATCCTAATTAGCCTTAGCCCAGCCTTGTTCCCAGGAGGCAAGAGTCCTGTCTGTTGCAGAGGCCCTCAGATGGTGCCCCTAGAGTGATTTGGCTTCTTCTCTCTCAGCAGAATTTAATGTGCAGCCCCATCTGTGGATGTGGGTGAACCCCAATCTGGTTTGCCCCATTGCCGGCTGTCCCAGTGTGGACATGCCAGGACCCAGTAGCCCAGCATTCTCAGTAGCTGCTACTGCACCAGGGTTTTCTTCTCCAAGCCCTTCCTTGAATTACTCCAACCTTGACTGTTCTGAGGAGGATCTGCTGTCATCATCCAGTGAGGCAGAGAAGGTATGTGGCAGAGGGGAAGCTGTGTGGACAGTGCTGGGCATTACATGCTTTGAGTCGCTTGGTCTCTGTGATTGATGCATCCCAAGATAGCACTAAACTTGCTCATGCCCTGTTTTATGAGCAGCAGAAGTGAATGCATAGATTCAGCCCAAATTATGGCTGGCAGAAGGTACAAGATGCTGGACTGGAAACTGGAGTCCTTCCTATCCACAGAACCGGGATAGCACAGGTAGCAGTATGTACCTCAGGCCTGACATGAGGGGAGGAGCTCATTTACCATCACCATGACCCTTCTGCTGAAACAGATAGAAATGGGTCAGCTAGCACTCATTTGTGATGGGGACACATCACCACTGGGAACTAGACTGAGGCCCAAACTCATTACACACAAGCCGCTGATGTGCATCTTCCCAGACGCATCATATCTACTCACGGTTGACTCCATGCAGGCCTAACCCAGCTCTTCTACCCCTCTTCTCCCTAGTTCACAGAGGATGAAGATGCCTCATCGGTGGACATCTCACTCCCTCAGAAAATGGAGACTCCAAAATCTAAGGCTATTCTGGCACTCCGGAAACCAAAGGTCCCCAGATGTCAGAGCAAAAAGCTCAAGTACATCCTGCAGGCGAGCACCAAAATCAAAGGGGGATGGCCCCGCCCCCCCCTTAATTACTGCATCCTCATCACCCTGGCCCTGCGTAACAATGCAGAAGGCAGCCTGACTGTGCAGCAGATCTACCAATTCACACGGTACCCACAGCCCTCCAACTCCCCCATGCTGGGATAGGGGGAGTTTTAAGGGGCATGGGTACAAAACTGTCCTAGCTTTTGCTAGGGGAGGGAACTGGAGGTCAGGACTCCTGGGTTCTATTATCAGCTGTACTACTGACTCACCATGAGACACTAGGCAAGTCACTCCACTTCTGTTCCCATTAGAGATTACATGGATTTTTTATTTAAATGCCCAAGTTCAGGAGTATTCAGACTTGGAGTTTTAGTTCTGGCCTGTTGCCTCTTAACATTACTTTGTTCAACTGGTCCAGCCAAGCCTAAGGGTACAGGGGCTTGGGAGGAATCTCTCTTCTTACATCCATGTATGTTGCACAAATGATCAGGTGCACTCTGGTTGTGACAAGAAACATTGACCTCATGACTAGAGTGGCCAGTGTAGCCAATCCTGTGCTCGGGGCTTGCACTGCTTGTGAACCCAGATGTGCTCTTCTTCTCCTCTCTCTGCAGGCAGCACTTTCCCTTTTTCCAGACAGCCCCAGATGGCTGGAAAAACTCCATTCGTCACAATCTGTGCTTCAGTAGCAGCTTTGAAAAAACCTCCCACTTTGTGTGCAACGAGGGCAATCGCAAGTCACGCCTGTGGAAGCTGACACCAGAAGGGTGCAGAAAGTTCCAGGAAGAGGTACGGGCTCTATCTGAGGAGGCCCTTGACTTAGTGAGCCAGAGCTTGAACAAACCAGGTACATACCAAGAAACAGTAGCCCCTGCTGAGGCTTTGGAGCTAGGATGAGTGGTGCTGGAAAGCAGGGTCTCCCAAGACTTGTTTTGAGGTTACACTAGCAACAGAGCTGTAGAGGTAATAAGGGTGTGGACAGACCAGAGGAAGGAGAAAATACAGGGGGCTAGACTGGATGGCTGAAGAAGATAGGTCTTCTAGGGTGGAGCCCTTGCAAGTAAGGGTGGCGCTCTGCCTCATTTAGTGGTAACATAGGCCAGAGGAGAAAAGTGGGGGAGAGGTTCCCCCCCATCTTTTGAATGATAGAAATGCTCCTGGTCACTCCTCTCTGAAAATTATTCCTCCTCCCCCCTGCCTTGAAACTTCATGCACGGAAAAATTAGTAACCTCACATCTCTTATTTCCAGCACTGAGTGAGTTACTTCACAAGTTGCTGAGGGTGTTACTGGTTGCTGAGGATGACTGGGTGGGTTGCACTTTGGAGTCCAGGTCTGCAATTGCCTAGGTCGGTGAAAGGGACCATTCCCATGCTTTAGAACAAGAGACCCAGACAGCCTTAAGTGGTGCTGTCCTTATAGCTCTGGCCAGCCAATTTTAACAAGGATGCATGAGATCTGCACATGGGTGTGGGGGGACAAGCTTAGGAGCCTGGAGGCACATTAAAAAACAACGTAAGAATGGACCTTTGGTGTGACCCAGTATGGCCATCAAGCCCAGTATCCTGTCTTCTGACAGTGGCCAATGGCAGGTGCCTCCAAGGGAATTGAGACATGTTATCATCAAGTGATCCATGCCCTGTTCCCTAATCCCAGCTTTTGGCAAACAGAGGCTAGGGCCACCATTCCTGCCCATCCTGGCTCATAGCCATTGATAAACCTATCTTCCATGAATCTATCTAGCTCCTTTTTGAAGATAAGTACTTGAGAGAAATTCAACTATAAGCAGGGTTATTCTCCTGGCTGCGTAAGAAATTTATCCTCCAGCTGATACCGAATAACACACTTGGCCAATTAAAATCAGAATGGAAGTATTAAGTTTTTGGGACAAGCTCACATTGGTGGCTGAGTGATCCTGAGAGCAGGACACTGATAGCAATGGTGGTGGAATGCTGATTAACCCTTTGAGGCCGCAGAGCCAGTACCCAGAGCCTGGATCATGGCCCAGGCTCAGCCATCAAACTACCTTTCTTTTTCTCTCTCGTTGCAGAACAGATGCAATCTTTGTTCAGTCTCTGATCCCTGCTGCCTCTGAAATAAGGACCACATGGCTCCCAAGCAGGCTTATGTCCTCCCCTTCTACTACAGTCAGCTTCTAAGCAATTGCAGAAGGGAGCCCTAGAAGTGAATGGAAACTCTAGGGAATCAGACCACTAATCAGAGGGAGCTGGATCAGACCTGTCTCCCCGCTCAAGGGCTTGCTCGGGGCAGGCTTTGTCTCATATACTTCAAGAGGGAATTTCAGCTGGAGAGTATAGGGTAGTAGGAAAATCTGGTCCTTTTTATTTCTAACTTTCCCCCTTTCAGCAGTTTGAGTGGCTATCCCATCCATGATCCATTGGCTGACGATGGTCAGAGTTGGTTTTGTTTGAGGGAAGATTGCAGGAAGCTTTAGCATAATCTTGGGAATCTGAGGGCCTTTACTCTAACAGCAATTTCTCAGCTGCTTCTGTGCAAAATGTTCCCTTTCCTCTGTACAAGACGACAGGGAAAAGTCAATTGAATTTTTGTACTTTTTCAATTCCTTATTCTCATTCTGCACTTAATGTTGTGTAAAGTATGCTGAAGGTAAAAAGCACTAAGGGCTGCTGAACTACATTTAAAAAAAAATGAAAATGAAGCAGACAGTAAGATCTAGAGCAGAGTTTAGACATTCCATTGCAGCCATTTAAAGATCCCAAAGACATTGTCATTTTATTTTACTGAAGTTCCAGCTAACTAGCCCCCTTAAAAAAAAACACAAAAAACTACAACAAACAAAACTGCTCTTCAATGCCAGCGGTCGGAGACACAAAGATAATACTAAATGGAGTGGGAGGGGATAAGGTGAAAACTGGGTTGTTTTTCTCCTGCCTCTTGAAGATAGAGGCAGAATTCTGTTATTTAAACAGAGAAACAGATCTTGTCTCACATAGGGAACCAATGATGTGACATGAGCAAAAAAGCTCTAGCAAGTGAGGGGAAAGGGAGTTTGTCCCGTGTTTAGCTATCTAATTCCAAAGCCTAATGAATGCTGGGGAGAAATTATGTCTTTGCTAAAGTCTCTCCCCTGCTCGACAAGGTGATAGCTCTAACACAGATCGCCTGACACACACACACACACACTTTCAGCAGGGACCAGACATTCCATTCCTGGTATTTCTAAAGTTTTTGTTTTAAAAAGACTTCATTATAAAGCAGTACAAATTTTATTTTTAACTAAACACCTCTGGCAGCTGTGATTCTTTACACTGTCTTATTTAACATGAAAACTGCTGCTTCCTCTAACCAGGGCAGAATGGATCATAAAACCCCAGCTCTCTGCCATATATCTAGTCTACATAGTGGCACTGCCTATAAACAGCTGGTGCTAAATGCCTGCCCGAAGAAAGGCAGAAAGCAAACAATACAGGAAGAAGACTGGGTTAGTTTGATCTCTGCTGGTAGTAACACAGCAGGAACTATTTTTTAATCAGACAGCAGCCACTTAAACTAGAGAAAACATCACTTATTTGAAGATTTCATTTATAACATTTTAATAAATGGTTCAGAGTCCAACAGGTGCCTAGGTTGTTTACCTGTAATACCTACTAATAGGCTAACATCAGATGCTACCCCTATTTGTAACCTGCTAAAATTTGTAGTCAGTGAGTTGTAAAGTGTGATTTAATTAGATTAGAGAGGTTTAAGGTATCAGAAATAAGGCCTCCCATGTAACTAAGACACTTGCACTTCCTAGTGCCCCACAAGTGAAATCCTTTCCAACAGAAGCACTTCCACGGTAGACTTAATCCCCTCCATGTATAATCTGACAATTTCTGTTCTCCCACTGCCACCACTCATCTTTTAGGAGTCCAGTGAACACTTAACTGCTATTTACTAGAGAGGATCATGCTTTCAGTCCCCAGTGAGCACATGACAGTAAAGGTGAACTGTTTTTAGTCTAGGATAGGTCCCTCTTATTCCCTGCTGTAAGGTCTTGCAAGCAAAATGTTTACTGGTACAGCTGAAACTGGATGTTATGTAACAACAAGTAACTGTTTCAACAGTCAGGCAGACCTCACAAACTAGAGAGAGGAGCATGAGCAATTCACACTCATGCCATAAGGGAGAGTGCTCACACGGTCATGCTTGTCAGCAGGAAACTGATTTTCAGTTGACTGAGCCATGAGAATGAGCTTGACCAATGCTCTAGAACAGGAGGACCTTGAAAGCCTATTCAAAGTAAAGTTTTGCCTCTTAAATCTGCCCAAGAGTTGTGGGCACACTGAGCAAGCAGTCACTACAGGAGGGGTGGTTTCTACTCCACTCAGATGCATGCAAGAAGAACAGCAGAAGTCAGAGGGGAGGGTATGTGGAGAAGCTCTTCCCTTCTTTTAGCACCCTTCTCACAAAAATGCTTGCTTAGCAGAAAGTGGCTAATATTACTTTGAGTGCCAGCAGGTAGAGGTTGATCCTCTTTCCAATGGGGGGGTGGGGGGAAGAAACACTTACAAATTTACTATTAAAATAAACCAATATGCCATCTATTCCTATATCCTGCCTCCAGCATGGCCAAGGAAGGCAAATTCCCCTATTCTGATCATGTAGCTGGTAGTTCTACAATGCTGGGGTGGGGGTTACAGACTACTTCATGTCCTTGGCAAAGACCATATTTGCTGATGCTAGAGGTTTGATTTGTTTAGCTAGTCATGTTACTGCACGCCTAGACTGGATCTAGTGACTAACAACCTCACAAGCAACTACCCTTCAAGAGGTAGAGCCAAAGTCCTGTGCTTAGCCAACAGGTCCAAATATCTGGACACTTGGGTTCTATTTCTAGCTCTGCCAGAGACTTCTTGTATGATGTCAGACAAGTCACTTTTACTCCAGCTTACAGATAAGGCACAGAGGTGACACTTCTTATGCCAGAGGTGAAAGACTTGACATTTGTAACAAAAGCACTTTGAGTTTGGTTGGATGGAACCAGAGAGGGATACAAGAATAAAGGCTGCAGAAAGGAATGCTTAAAGAATTAGAAATACAGCATTGAAAGGAAAGGGAAGTTTTAATAGATGCCTGGCAAGTTCATACATGATGCAGACTTAAGCTTTATTTTAAAGTGATGTTTTAAAAAAAAGTTTTATTTGATTCCTACTGTAGGCTCAGGCCTGTAGTGCCAGCCAGTACAGTGGCAGCTTCCCTCCCTAAGAGAGAACAGGTAGAAGGACTACCTGGGGCTTGTTTACATCAGTTTTGGCACCAATTTAACTAGATCACCTTGGGGGGAAAAAACAAAAACAAAAAACCGCCACAGGTTAGATCAGTTCAACACACTAGTGTTTTACTACTGCTAAGTCAAAACAAATAGATTTTTAGATGTGTACACATTAGGGTGTCAAATCCTTTTAACTATGTTGGCACAGATTTAACAAAACCAAAACTATTCAGACCTGCCCTGAAATACAGTCTGGAACAGGTGTCCAGCACCGCCAACACCCATTGAAGTCAGTAGGAGCCCACTATTTCTGTGGAAAAGGGGGGCAGGGTGTGGGGGAGGGGGAAGAAGGGGGGTGCAGAGGGGAAGGTAAGTCAGGCCATAGAGGCCTGATGTGTTTAAGATCTAATATGACTGCACTCAAGTGGCAGTTGACTTGTTTGCCATATGAGAGTGAGAAGAAAGTTGGGTGGCTTTCTACGCAAAGCCCATCTTCACTAGCCTCTTGCTGGCAAAGGCCATTTTGAAGTCAGCATCGTTTAGCGAAAAGAAGAGATGAAGGGCAGGTGTCAAGTCATCCAGGTCACAAGGGCTGTAGGAGTCATAGATCATACCAATCTCAGCACTGCAAAAGTAAGAGGAAGAGTGAGTAGTTTTGTGGTGAAGACTGAACCCAAGATGGACAGGTTTTATTGTCCATCATAGCCAGTATGGAAGTATCAAGAATATAAAGACACCAAGCTGGCTAGCTTCCCTGTAAGATGGGGCACCTGAGAGGTACAACTCTAGCATCTGCACTTGTTAGCAAGTGGGAAGTTTTAATGGGATATGGGGGTGGGGGCGCAAGAGGAGACGAGGCCACTGTAGACAAGGCAAGTTTCCAATGCAGCCTTTGGCCAAGAATCTAATGGCTGTACCCTGGCTGCAACTTGAAGGATAAGATAACAAAAATGAATACTCCGATCGTAAGTTGCTGATACTGTGTTCTGACTGGCAGGAGCTCACCAACCATAGACTCCTGCAGTTGATCAGTGATGTCATCCCACAGCTACAGTATGGGGAGAGATATTGGCTGCTTGTGTCCCTTGAACTAACAGAGTTCCTCACGTGTCCTGTCCCTTCCCTTCCCTCAGTTTCTACATGATCACTTAAAATTTGAGATTCCTCACTAATGAAATGGTGGAGGTCAAAAACATGCACACCTTCCCAGCTTGGGATAAAGTATCAGAATCTGAGTCTACCAGTCATTTGCCCTTTCCCTTCTGAAAGCTGCATGAAGTGCAGAGACCTCCCTGATTTCTTGCCCACACTTCAGCATCCATCCAACTCTGGGCCCCATGAGGTCAGTAAGTGCCTTTCAAATAATCATGAGACAGATGTAACCCACACCCGTTTCAGGAGATAAGATTGCTACAGGGATCAGGAAGGAATTTCCTCTCTAGTCCCCATCCCCTCCAAAAAAAGTACTGCACTGCTGATCAGCTTTGTTAAAGCAGGGGGCTGTCAGAGTCAAACTAAACCCAAAGGATGAATTCACTATAGCAAGTCCTAAGTCTATGAGATAGGAGACCAGCAAGCTAGGAGCTTTGTACAGTTCTTGGCATACTCCTTCAATTCCCAGGTAGAGGGCTGGCTGGGCATTTGATCACGAGGTCTAGTGCTCGAGTTCCATTTGCACCTTTATCTATTGATACATCTGCATCACAGAAGAGACCACCTATCTTCTGTTCTCAGCACTCTGACAAGTTTCAGAAATAGTTACAAGTGGAAGAGACCTCCTCCTCACTTAACACCTACAGTGACACAAATCAGTCAAGACAGAGCCTGTCACAACACTGGAATAAAAGACTGAACTTTAAGAGCAAGAGATTCTTAATGCAGGAGCTTGATCTCCTATTGTTCACGCCCTCTCAACTGTACAGCTGTGCTACCACTAGCGCCTCTGATGCTGCTGCTAGTGAGATCAGGAGCCAGCAGCCTCCAAAATAACAGTAAGCAACATGGGCTTAATGTGCACTGAATTTCTATCTAAACATACCTTTGCTTCGCTGGAGCACAGTAGTACCTCTTCCTTGGGACAGAGTTGCTTGTAGGCAATTAAGACGGGCTTTTGATAGGAGTCCACAAGTGCTGCAGCTTCCAGGGACATGTTTTTTCCTGGTGTGTGTGCGCAAACCTGCATAGTGTCAGCTACTGGGGGCACTGTCTTTCCTGAAGCATGTTTTCTATTAGAAGCCTTGGATGCAGCAGCTACTGGGGGTACAGGTTTTACGGGAGTAGAAACCTTTGGTGCAACAGCTGCCAATAATATAGGGAACACTGGTTTTCTGGGAACATTCTTGAATGTGGAAGCCTGCAGGCTCACAGCATCAGAAGCAGCCAATGGGGGTATGGAAACAGAGGCTACAGGAGAAGTCTGCAGAGTAGTGATGAGAGCCACTGCCTTTACTGAACTATATTTTCTAGTGGCGACCTTGGGTGCAGCAGTTACTAGAGGCACTGAAACACATTGTCCAGAGGAAGTCTGTAGGGCAGCAGCTACTGGGGGCCTTGGTTTTACTGAAGTGAGTTTTGTAACAGCTGCCTTGGGTGCAGGAGCTACCAAATGCACTGGTTTTCCTGGGACTCCCTTATTGAGGTACCCTGTTATGGGGCAAACCAGGTTGGGGTTCACCCACATCCACAAGTGTGGCTGCACATCAGATTCTGTGGAAACAAAGGTGATAGATCACTTCAGCAAAGTTGTGCTTTTGTTGAAGTTAGTTGCATGGGGTTCCCCCCTCCTCCCCTTTGTAAGCTGCTTAGCTCCTTTGGACAGCTCATTAGGCAACAGCATATCCAACTTCAAAACTATCGTCCTATCACAAACTAGAGGAGACTCCCTATGAGCTACAGTACTGGGACTTTACTCAATAGGGTGCAGCCACCAGAAGGCAACTGTCACACACTTAATCAAATCTGACATTCCATGCACGAGGGAGCATGGTGTACATATGCACTAGCTCCGTGATACTCAAATTTCAGTGGTTCAGGAGCCACATTAGCAACCAACATAACCGAAAAGAGTCACAGTCATGTGAAGTCATTGATTATTAAAAATAGTAAAGAATCACAGCAAAATGACTATTCTATAACTGGTTAACAACACAGGAAAAGCATCCTGATTGATTTAATTATTAAATCAGTGTTTTAATATGTGCTGCAAAGAACTCCAGGAGACATATTAAAGAGACACTTGCAGCTCCCAAGCCTCAGCCTGAGTATCATGGCACTAGCTAGTGCATGACTCCACAGTATCCTTCTACCCTGCCCACCCTCGTTAACTTAGCCAACCCAGCCACATAAGCCATGCTGTGTAGGAAACCCTGTCCATATTCCTACTCTACACAACCCATAGTCATCACTTGCCATCTTGCTCCTTAGGTAGAGGGGGCTGGACTGCTTCTCCTGTGACAGAGTTGCTCCAACGATGCTTGTATGGCTCATGTAGAAAGTATTTGCTGAGATTTTTTTCCATACCTGGTCCACAGGCAAAGACAAAAACAAAAAACAAACCACCTAAAAATCAGGAACATATCACACCCATCAATCAAACTTGCTTCAGCAGAGCTAGTGAGGCTAAGGCATCAGGCAGGTGCACCACCTGGAGTCATCCTACCAATGATGACAGAGAATTCTAGGTTGCCACTAGTTACACAGTGCTCATCTGTTATTGCTACTGTAATATGCTTCTTGGGGATTATTATACTTTGCAGACACCCTGCTGTACCTCAGAGCCACAGACAGGTCAACGCTTGCAAGCAACATATCAACATTAAGTATCAGAGCTCAAGGAGTACCTACTAGTCACTGAAGGGAACTAAGCTCCAACACACTCCTAAAAACGCTTCAACTCAAAGCAACTCACTTGCATCTGAAGAAGTGGGTATTCACCCACGAAAGCTCATGCTGCAGAATGTCTGTTAGTCTATAAGGTGCCACAGGATTCTTTGTTGCTTTTACAGATCCAGACTAACACGGCTACCCCTCTGATACTCAACTCAAAGAAAGGTTTGTTGGTATTCAGCCAAGTTTTATCTTTCCTTAATTTCATATTATTTCTCCTACCTTCTTCCTTGAAGCATCCTGAAGAAATTCCTTCTCTCCGTAGTCTTTACATCTCTTTGGATACTTGAACATAATTGTCACTTCCTCAATTTAGTTAGTTTTAGAAGACCCCAGCTCCCATGCAGCTACAAATAAAGTATCCTGAAAGATGACGTTCCCTACAGCACTTGGAAAGTATACCTACAAAGACCCACTCTCCATAGATAGGGAGCTCTGAACAGGGGCGGCTCTACCTTTTTGGCCGCCCCAAGCAGTCATGCGCGGGAGGCGCCCCGGAGCCGCGGGAGCAGCGGACCTCCCGCGGGCATGACTGCAGAGGGACCGCTGGTCCCGCGTGACTCGGCTGGACCTCCCGCGGCTGCGGATGGTTCGCGGGTCCGGGGGCTCCGCTTGAGCTGCCGCAGTCATGCCTGCAGGAGGTCCAGCCGCCGCGGGACAAGCGACCCCTCCGCAGTCATGCCTGCGGCAGGTCCAGTAGTCCTGGGGCTCCGGTGGACCTCCCGCAGGCATGACTGCGGCAGGTCCGTCGGCCCAGCCTGCCGCTCCCCCCCGGCTGCAGGGGACGGGCCGCTCCTCGGCTCGCGGCCCCAGCCTTTTGCCGCCCCCTAGATTTTGCCGCCCTAGGCACCAGCTTGTTTTTAGAGCCACCCCTGGCTCTGAACACAGCAATATCAGACAAGGAATACACATTTTCACTCCATTTCCATGTAGTTTACAAGCTATTTGTTATTCCTCACTACACCCCATTCAGTGATGTAGGGAAGCTCATGCGCGCACACTCACATACACGCTCTAGGGTGTGCTACGAAGCTTAGATACTGAAAAGCCTTTTACCTCACAAGACAAAGTCAAATTAAGATAGGCCATCAAATTAGCAGATATTTTTTCAGGCGGTGCATGTGGGCAAAATGGAAAAGAAGCTTACGAAAAATGCTTACACCAGACTTTTTTGGGCAACAGCTCCACTATTAGTAGCAATGGTGGAAACACCTGTTTAGATACATGCTAGAGTAAAATGTTTAAAACCTAAAAAACAAACCACCCATACCCCCACCCAAAAAAACCCCACACCAGTGTCTTGTCTAATCCTGCTGCAAGGAGGCCAACACAATACATGGTGGTAAAGTGCCAGCAGCTGCTTATGCCATATGTATGCTAATGCTCCCACCAAAGGAGCTAGATCCACAGCAGTACGGCTGGTAGAGATTCCCAGAGTCTAGTGAAGTTAAGCTGTGTTCTAAAGGTCATTGTTACAGTGATAGATAACTGACTAGACTTTAGCTGTGGGTGTCAGCTTTAAGGAGAGCAGATGCTACTCCATAGTTAAGGCTGCAGTAGAGTTTCTGTTCAGATAAGACTAATTCTAGAGAGGATTTTGTAGCTTACTGCTTATATTGTTTTAATAATGAAAACTCTGTACAAACATTAGATATCTTTCATATGGGTTGTAAGAATGAAGTATCATCTCTGCTTCACAGTGGGGAAACGGAGGCACAGGACAGTGAAGTGATTTGCCCAAGGTGATACAGAAAATCACTGTTGAGAAAGGACTTGGAAGTACCAGCTCTTGTGGTAATAATATTTAGTCCTGAGGTTTCTCCTCAGTCTCCAGGAACTTCACTTAGCTAATGGATTTAGATAATTGTTGTCCTTTAAGTATTTTGTTTTCTTATCCATCCAAGTTCAAGGAATTAAATTTGTTGCTACCTGGAAGTATGTAACAACACATTTCCTCTACAGGCTTTAGTTACCTATATATCTCTGTACAAATGGGATAATAAAGATAGGGTAACCAGTTTCCTTATTGATTGTCCGACACAAATTACATAGGAAGGTTCATAGTTATTTAGATATTAATATGAAGACAGTCATGAGACAACATAAGAGATTTTACAAAATATAAAATGAAAACAAAATGTTTGGTCTACGCTATAGTATCTAATAAACTCCCTTAAAATACAATTAACATTAAATTAATTCAAATAACTTTATTTCCAGCAACTTTTTTAAAATAAACTTTCATGGATTACTCCAGCCAAGTAAAGAAAACCAACCACACCTGTCATCCCCAATAATTCACAGATGCCCAGCATCTCATATGACAGGTTCTAATGAGGAAGTCTAGAACTACTCGACTCATGTAACAGCTACATTTACTGGCTTGCATAGTCACTGAAGTAACAATAACTAGTTATCTTATTCTTTGAGAACAAGTGTCATAAGTAGTTAGTTAAGGGTTAAGGTCTACCTGTAAAGGGTTAACACAGACCTGGTGAAACACCTGACCAAAGGACCAATCAGGGAAGAGAATTTGAAAATCCCAGAGAGCGGGAACTTGGGTCTCTGTGTTCTTTGTTCTGGGTTCTTAGCCGTCTGGACCTACACCAGACCAGACGCTTAACCAAGTCTGCTCATCTTTCTGAACTAATTTCTTCTATTCAAGCTAGTGAGTATTAGAAGTACTGGGTAATTTCATATAAGAATCCTGTGTCTGAAATTCTGTGTGTTTGCATTGATTATTTGTAATTTTGCCTGTATTGTTTGTACTGAGGAAAAGGGAGAAATTTCTCCAGGGATTAATAAGATTAGACCCTATGAATGTCTATCTTGGATTCATAGAGATTGTGTATTTTTTCTCTTCTTTCTTTTATTCTTTTAATAAACTCTTTTAAGTTCAGGACTTGGTTAAGTTCCTTACCTGTGGATTCAGGGGAAGGAAGCTAGGCGCCACTCGGTGGAGACAAGGGTTGTCTCCAAGCAGAGAGAGAGCAGGAGAGGGAGGGGGGAAGTGGGCTGCTTCCCTGTGTGTAGAGATTCAAGGGATTTGAATCTGGGTTCCCCAGGGGAAGCTTGGGGGACAGGCCGTGCGTCAGACACGTTAACCTGACTGGTGGCAGCGAGAAGGAATCCTACCCTAAGGGTTAGGGTGGGGGGAGAATACCTGCGGGTCCCCTCTTTGAACCCACAAGCTCAAATATCTAATAAACTCCCTTAAAATACAATTAACATTAAATTAATTCAAATAACTTTATTTCCAGCAACTTTTTTAAAATAAACTTTCATGGATTACTCCAGCCAAGTAAAGAAAACCAACCACACCTGTCATCCCCAATAATTCACAGATGCCCAGCATCTCATATGACAGGTTCTAATGAGGAAGTCTAGAACTACTCGACTCATGTAACAGCTACATTTACTGGCTTGCATAGTCACTGAAGTAATAATAACTAGTTATCTTATTCTTTGAGTACAAGAAACATCATATAGAAAAATGCAAGAGATCATATTTACATAAATGAGATGCTGAGCATTTGTTTCCTACCTTCAGCAACTTGATCAGTGGTAGTAGCCAGTTCAAGTTCCTGAGCCATATCCCAATTCTCAAGGCCACTTTTTAAATGAAGGTTTTCCCAGCCCTTCTTGTTTCTGAAGTTCAAATACATTTTTCATCAAGGGGACAAATAAAATCAACAGCTTTTCAACAGTCAAGAACACATGACTGTAGGCAAAGGGAGGACTATTATCCTGAATTCTCTCCTTCTATCATCATCATTTTGATCCTTTTTATATAGGAAAGTAGCTAGAAAGGCAGTGATTGACTCACCTCTCATTGGCACCTTTAAATACCAATTAACGGGCTTGTTAAAGTTTTATTCTCTGACAACCACAGGTCGACCTAACCCCAGGTACAGAGGCTAGCTACTGCCTCTTGGAGAAGTGGATTACACTAGGCGCGCCAGCGCTGGGAGAAAACTCTCCCAGCGGATTACACTGGGGCTTTTTGCAGCGCTGCAGAGGTGTGTTTTCACACCCTGCTGCAGCAGCCAAGCCCTAGTGACAGAATAACCCCTTCTGTTGATCTAGAAAGCACCTATGCCATAGCAGCACAACTGCAGCCCCATAGCTGTGCTGCTGTAGCAGCTGTAGCGTAGACATACTCCATTTCTACATGACAGGTTAAGCCGGCATAGCTACATTGGTCAGGGGTGTGAAGAGATGTGATTAGAGCTGGGTACAATCTTTTGGCCAATACTTTTTTCATCAAAGAATGCAGATTCAGGAAGATCAAAACATTAGCCAAAATCAACACAAATATGCAAAATTGTTTTGGTAAAAATAATATTTCCTCCCCCAGAAATGTCAAAATAGATCATTTTGACATTTTCACAATGAAATATTGGTTTTTTGTACTAAATTCACAAGGGGACTTGGACACCTAACTCCAACATTTAGGCGACATTCACAAAACTATTAAAGTGGCCCCCATACACATTAGCCCAGTGATCAGGGCATTCACTAGTGATGCAGAAATCTCTATCTGAATCCCTGTGCTGGAGCAGACACTTGAACCCAGGTCTCCTCACTCTCAGGGAAAGGGAGGTGACCTAGTCCCCAAGAGCTATTCTAAGGCAGAGGTTCTCCCAATCTCCCTTCCTGAAACCACGCCACCTGATATAAATAATTAATTGTTCACTGATGTCACTGTCACTTCATCTCTGTGCCTCAGAGTTGAGAGGCCTGGGTTTTGGGGACTTTTTCTTATCTAGGTGCCTATTCATCCCGTCCCGGTTTTTCACAGTTGCTATCTGGTCACCCTACCTCTGACCAGAGGCCCCCTGAATCGGTGAAGGGGAACCCGTGGGATTTCCCTCACACGCTCCCACCGTGGCACCCAGCCCAGGGGCTGGCCGAATGCTCCAAGCCTCAGCGCCGCCCCCTGAGGCGGGAAGGTTGGAGCCCGGCTGGGCCTCGGGCCTCCCTGAGGGGCGTGAGGGAACCGCGGCCCGAGGCGCTGAGGCGAGCGCGCCTGCAGTTGGCGGGCGGCCGCTAGGGCGCGCTGCTCCCTCCTCTGCGACCGCTACACACAGAGTCGTCGGTCGAGGCAGGCGCCTTAAGATGGCGGCGGTCGCTAGGCTGGGCTCCTAGCGCCGCGATGGGGCTGTTTTACTGCCCCCTTTGCCGCCTCACCGCCTTCACGGGTCGGCGTCACCTCTACAGCGGCAGCCACCAGCAGCGGCTGCGGGAGGCGCTCGGCCGGCTGCAGGCCAAGGTGAGAGCCGGGAGCCCCCGCTTGGGGGCTGCCTACGGGGTTACAAGGGAGCTCGGGGTGTGGGGGCGAGCTGGAGGAGGCGGGGAGCCAGGACGCCAGGGTTCTGTCCCCGCCTCCGACACCAGCTCACTGCTTGGCTGGGATGAGTCCCGCCTCCCCATCAGGAAATACGAGGCCTTGAGTTTGCCTAAATGCGAAATAATAGAGGTGCTTGGCCTTCTCACAGCTCATCTTTGGTGGTAACTGAGTCAGCATTTCCCAGAGCATGGGGCTGTGGGTCTCGGGGGAGACGCGCCACAGGGGTGTGACCAGGCACTGCCATTCTCCCTTAGCCCCCCCTTTCCGAGTTGTTGTTTTTCTAAAGTAAGTTTCTAACTTTTCTGATTGTGAAAAGATCCAAAATGTGAAGCGAGTGTAAATGCTGCACGGATGTCCCATGGAGTTTTGCCATCCAAACCACTAGCTCTGAGGTGTGCCCAGCCCTCCTCATTTCAGTGGCTACTAATGCCAGTGCCAGTCAATGGCTAAGGGTATGCCACTGGCAAGTGAACAACAAAACTTTTGTCTTTGAGGTGTTTAAAAAAAAACCCCTCAAAGGACAAAAGTTTTGCCGACAAGCGCCGGGTGTGAACAGCACTTTGTCAGCAGGAGCACTCTTCTGTCGATAAAGCTAACTCCGCTTGTTGGGGGTAGAAGTTTTTTGTTGGCAAGCCAACGAACAGCGGCTACACTATGAACCTTTTAGCAGCACGGCTGTAGCAACACCTCCAGGTAACTAAAAGCTGTGTAGTGTAGACGTAGCATTAGTCTTCACTGGGGGGGAAAAGTGTGTTTTTATGCTGAGAGCTATGTTGATGTAAAAGCCTACTGGAGTCATCAGTAGTTTTTATCTGGATGTAGCTAGTTGATGTAAATACAACATGGAAGATAAAAGGTTGACATTGATGTAAAAACTACTTGGGCCGTGTCACCACTTGTTTACATAGAGACAGCTAATGTGAGATACCTGTCTCTGTGTAAACAACATCTTTTTCTACAGTGAAGACAAAGCTTAAACATCAATGTCAACTATTTTACTACTCACGAAAGCAGGTGGGAAAGGAGAGGATAATTAATATTACAAAAATCTGCATTGGTGTTTACTAAAGTTTATGTGGGAAGGGGAGATGAGAGTTCAGAAGACTAGCTGGGTGGAGGAGCATGAGCCAAAGATGTATACAATAAGAGGCATAGCCCTTTTTAAGCACATGATGGGATTGTAGGGGCCATGATTAGTTTCATTTTTGTGAAGCGGCCCAGCTTTCAAAAATTTGGTAAACAGGAGCTAATTTACCTCTCTTCCCTCCTTCATTCAGGTGCAGTTGGCTCGGAAGATGATTAAAAATGCAGTGGTTGTGAAGTATGAGGTAGGGGAGCATGATCAACTCTTCTGGTGTCTCTGCTGCAAGCAGGAGGTGAAAAGGCACCTGAGCCATGGGAGCCTGACAGTGCTGCATGGGGGACTTCTGCAGCACATGGCCAGGTAGGGTGCCCACAGCCCTATCTGCATCCTGGGGGGATGTTATGTTGTTTAATAATACTTTGTATGTGCACAGCCCCTCAACTCTGAGGCACAGAGATGAAGTGACATGCTTCAAAATCATATAGTGAATCAGTGGCAGAGCTGAGAATAAAACGAAGGAGTTAATAACTAGATCCCTGCTGTAACCAATTAGATATGCTTGAGTAGGATAAGAAGTTAACATAATTCCAGCTCTACTGAAGTTTCTGACAGCCCTTAGTTTTTATTCCTCTCTTGCCACTGACTTGCTATAAGATTTTGGGCAAGTCACTTCCCTTCTGTTTACCTCCATGATCCTACGTGGAGGTTATAAGAACTAATGGTAAAGTATATGATGCAAGTTGCTTAATGTGTGCAGCTTTCTTAATTTGTCCACTCCAGAAGCAAATAACTAAAGAAAACACACCCAAGATGGTCTTCCGTGTATATCTCTAAAATGTGCACAACCTTATTTACTTACAGAATCTACATTAAGTGCCTCCTGGGGGGTGCACATGATGACAATTCAGATACGGAAGTGTTGATCTTTAAGATCAACATTTTGATAATATTTTAATGGTAGGTCTGTATAATATTGTACTTCTAAAAAAAAAAAAAAAGGTGCAAGGTCTGTATAACTGTGGTGAATAACACTTTGCTGTTCCATAAATCTTTCCTTATTAAAGTGTGGTTGCTCAGAGACAGCTTTCATTAGCTTTTGTGTGGACTAATTTGTGAGATATAGGAAGAAGAAATGGTCACACTCTACAGCTACGGTGATGATCATGATACAACTATCAAGGGAGACAGATGTGCTGTGTGTGTCTTTCAAGGCTTCTGTGACTTAGCCAAAATTCTACATCAGAGAAGGGCATGAACCAAACACCAGATTTTAGTGGTGTGTGATGCCCAAACACACCTTTGAATATGGACTTTGTTACTGACTTTTCTAAACAGGCTAAACCCTAAAATTGGGGTTGCACAAAATACAAAATTTTTATTCTGTACTTTGCTTTTTCATGTTGCTTTAATGAGCAATGAAAACCAATACCTGTAGTGCTACAGCATATGTTACCTGCTTCCAATATCCTTTTATCTTGGTATCCTTATCTCTCTAGTTTTTGTCACATAGCCATGGGCAACCCAAAAAGTTGCTCTATCAGTATAAGTTAATAAATCCGTTTGAGATAAGCTATTAAGGAGACATGTGCCAGTGATTAATCATGTGCTCTCTACTTAGTTTAGATTGGGAGTTCAGGCTTTAAGTGATTTTAATCAAACTTGATTTTATTCTTTTTTCTTTTTTTAAAGCCTGGAGCATAAAAAAGAAGCTAACAAGTTCTGGTGGGAGAACAAAGCAGACGCCAAAATAAAGCAGCAGTTTCTGATTTCCCCTGAGGACTATGAACGGTATGTAGGCACTTTGTCTGTTTCTTTGCTTAGGGGTATAGAACTTGCTACATTAGATCCAACTATTGATTCAAAATTCTTTGGAACACAGATGTTTTACTGTGTGTATTTGTGGTGGTGTACAAATAAATAATTAGCCCAGACTCCTGCTTTGAGCAGCAACCAATATCTGATACCATCATCCCCTGCATCTGGCTAGTTACACTGTGCTAGGGATGATTTTCTGACTTCCCCAAGTGATCACCTCACTTTGTTGAGCATAAGATTAGCTCACCCTCTAGTAGCATAATTATAAAAAAGCTGAGTCATAAGATTATCCAGTCCTGTATTTATTCCAGTCATATGTACATTGCAAAATTTTAGCATTCATCATGGCTTATGTTCCATGGGCTTTACAACCAGTAACTCATTAAATCCTTGCAGGGTCCCTGCAAATCTAAGCCTTTTATCCCTCTCTTACAAATAGGGAAACTAAGGCACAGAGAATCAGCATCAGAGGTTGAGGTAGAAATTCAGGTGGTCCCAATTCCCAGCAGTTCAGCTGTCAGACTAAATCATGCCACAAAAGTGACTGATCTCTCAAATATTCTTTTAGGTTCAAATCATCGCTTGTCAAAGCTCTGGATGCTTATGAAGAAAAAGAGGATGAGGTCATTAAAGAGGTGAACAGAGATGCCCTAGGTGTGCTGTGCCTGACTTACCTGTTTGCTTTGCCTTTTGTCCTTATCCTATTTCTTGCTTTGTTTGTTTCCAGATGGCATCCCATATCCGAGAAGTGGAGCAGAGCAGACAGGAAATGGTACATGCTGTCTTAGAGGTTTGTTTTCCCAGGATGCACCTGAGCAGTATCCAGCAAATGATTGATTGTTTCCACAAGCCCTCTGAGTTCTTATAGATGGCTATTTTCTGAATTGATTCTTATTTTGAAACTACATACAATTTACTTCTAATAACTTGTTCTCTCTCCTGCCAGTGGGGAGGTTCTGATGTGACAATTGATAGGACTGCTGCACTGTGATTGCAAATCTCTGGCTTAATTCAGGTGTGGTTATCAGTCTCACAAATAGTGCAGTGCTTATGTTTGAATGATCACTGTGACAGAAATCTTCTTATCCTTGCTAGTTCTTCTAGGATAGGGTTGGATGTGGGTGACAGAGAAGGAATCTGGAATAAAATGTACTATTATACCTGCACTGTGGAAAACTACAAAGAGTCTGGTGGCACCTTAAAGACTAACAGATTTATTTGGGCATAAGCTTTCGTGGGTAAAAAAACCTCACTTCTTCAGATGCATTTTTGCCCACGAAAGCTTATAAGAACATAAGAAAGGCCGTACCAGGTCAGACCAAAAGTCCATCTAGCCCAGTATCTGTCTACCGACAGTGGCCAATGCCAGGTGCCCCTGAGGGAGTGAACCTAACAGGCAATGATCAAGTGATCTCTCTCCTGCCATCCATCTCCATCCTCTGACGAACAGAGGCTAGGGACACCATTCTTACCCATCCTGGCTAATAGCCATTTATGGACTTAGCCACCATGAATTTATCCAGTCCCCTTTTAAACATTGTTATAGTCCTAGCCTTCACAACCTCTGCAGGTAAGGAGTTCCACAAGTTGACTGTGCGCTGCCTTAGTCTTTAAGGTTCCACCAGACTCCTTGTGTTTTTTGTGGATACAGACTAACACGGCTACCCCATGATGCTTGTGGAAAACTAGACACTTAAATACCCTTGTTTATAAGATACTAGTATGTATATTACCTTCATGCATTGCATTCTCTAAAGAAGCACCTGGAACCAGATATATCCTCTTGCTGGGAGTTCAGTCTTGCACTTACAGGGGATGGAATCTGTTAGGCCTTTAGACTATACTCAAACAAAACAGGTAAAGTTATTGGCCCTTTTATATTTTTAAAAAGTGCAAAATTTGTCTGACTCCATAGAAAGGGCATTGTGGTGTTGTAGATTCACTCAATGACTCTAGTTCAAATTGCTTTTACAAATTAAAAAGATTGCACTTTATAATTGTGGATGCTGAAAGCACCCTGGGCTCCTCAAATAAGTCTGGCTCCATCCTCATCAGTAATAAATACTCTGCAATTTGAACCTAGCTTACAATCCTTTTGGTGATTCACAAGCCATTGAAAGACAGCTCACTCTCCGTATTTGTTTCCTCTTGCTTGCACTGCAGAGCCAGGGCAAAAAAAACAACTTTAGTATCTACACTGAAAATTCCCATTTTCCTTGCCTCCAGAATATAAACATGAATGTATGATTGCAATATGAGGTGTCTCATAAAACAGGAAGGGCCTTACTGTTGAATACCAGAAAAAATGTTTATTTTTCCTGAATCAAACTCAGCCTCAAACAGGGACAGAACTTTGCGATGAGTCATCTGCCTTCAGTACACCTGGAGGGCATAAAAGGTAAGAAATTTGCCTTTTATATCATTGTGTGTGTGTCCCCTCTGCTTAGGAGTTTTGAATTTGGTGAAGTGCTGAATAGCAATTATCTAGAGAGTTACTAACACTGTTTCCCTGGCCAGTATAGCTAGGGCATTAATGACTGTTGCTATCACTGTACTAGCTGTTACTTACATGTACCATTTCTCTGAGTTAACACAGTTCTCAAGAGCAGCAACAGGCACCTTCAGCCATCTGCAAACCCCCAGTGGTCAAATTCATTTTTCCTTCAGTACCATAGAACAAACAATTCATGTTACCCTTTCTGAAAAGGTGGATAATGTCCTGCCTCCAAAAGGGTGTTTTAAGGACTGAACATTGCAAAGAGCTAGACTGACAGAGTACTTTATAAATGCTAATTATTGTTAGCTGCTGCTGCTGAATTGCCTCTCCTCCTCCCCATTCAAAATCTCCAAACTTGAACACGTGAATTGAAGTATTTATGCCTCACCTGTGTCCCAGAACTTTTATTTAACAATTCCATGGTGTAGGTTGAAGGACATTCGCTCTTTTGCTGTTGTCTGGATACCAAATGCCTTACCTGACAAGCTATTTTGGCTCCTGTGTTCTAGTGACATCACCATCACCACAGAAGAGCAGCTTGGTCCAAGTGCCATTCAGATAACACCTGATTTAGATTGGATGGAAGGAAACCATGCTCTGACTTTTATTGGCCACCAGGTAAGGTTGGGTAGGAGCTTACAGAGTCACTTTCCGTTTTTCATGGGTACTGGTATTTCAAATCATAGCTAATGGAATTCATACTTTTAGCATTTGGTAAGAATCAGATTTATGGTTTGTAGGCTTCCCCAATGGCATAACTACTGAGAAAGCAACCCAATGGATTTCAGTGACTGGGTGGGTGAAAAACTCTCAGCTCTGAAACATGGGACTTTTGTTTCACTAACTGAATGTTTCCTAAAAGAAAGCACTGAAAATGAAAGATCCCTAGTACAGGCTAATCTGTTAGATGGGGATAGAGAAAAAGACCCTTACCCTCTTTGTTTATCTTTATTGCAAGGTTTCATTGGGGAAGGGAATTTCAAATGGAATTCATACTCCCATGAGCTGCTATTTTCAGTTACACCTCTACCTCAATATAACGCTGTCCTTGGGAGCCAAAAAATCTTACCGCATTGTAGGTGAAACTGTTATATCGAACTTGCTTTGATCCACCGGAGTGCACAGCCCCACCGCACTGCTTTACGGTGTTATATTGAGGTAGAGGTGTATCAGGGTCCCCTTGTCTATTTGTCCATACTTGAAGATCCGTGCAATCCAATAGTTTATTAACTGTTACTATTTTTTGTGTATCTGCTGTGGTAGTACAAAGTTACAATAAAAGTTGCTTTTTTTAATCATCCAGTTCTAATTGGGATTTTCTTAATGTTTTGAAAACAGGAATCAGAAAGGAAGGGAAATGTTCACACAGGTACATGTTTAATTGTTGCCAGGGTTTCACATTTACAACCTTATCAAACATTTCTGGGCTGAACCCAGCAGAAGACTGCAAAGTAATTTTAAAACATAAAATTGTGGCAGGAGTGAGAATTGTTATCTATTGTACTATTTCAGACTGCTTTTAGGTATTAGAATTGAGTGGAGCAAAATCAGGCTTATAATGGAAACTCCTTTGAAACTAACTGTATGGTTGCAAAGTGTGAACTGTAATGGCTCTTAACTGTGAAAATTAAGATGTGTAGTCCTTTATTTTCTCCACAAAGGATAGTACTTCCAGGAGAAGCCATTTCACCACTGATTTGTTAGGGAAAGTATAAAGAAATTTTGTATATTTCAGTAGTCCAGCACATTCCCTATTACCTCCTAGGTGCCAAACCTCCCTGGCTGATGCAGGATGAAGAGGAGTTTGGAAGTAAACAGCAGATTGGACCTTCATATGAGGACTTTCTCAAAGAAAGTGAGTAGCTTTGGATTACTTCTTGAATATATTGAGGTGAGGTCTAGTTTTTAAATTCTGGTTTTATTTAAAAAGCAAATCACAATACATAGAATGAAGTGTCTACTACAAAGTCAGTGTGACAAGTTTGTGTATAAAACTTCAGTGGTGCAGGGTAGATGAGGTACATTAAACTCTGCATAGAGGCTAGGTAATGGTGATTTTATGATGATTCTGGAGATGAATTCCAGTTAAGAATCAGACTCTGGTGAGAGAGAGGAAAAAAAACCCTACCTGTTCCGAGAGACCAGTATTCTCCCAACCATATTTCTATAACTTTTCCTAAAATGTTTGATAGAACCTCTTCACTCTCTCTGAACTAATGATTCTTAGAGGAGAAGCAGAAGCTGAAAAAGCTTCCAGCAGATCGTGTTGGTGCCAACTTTGATCACACCTCTCAGACAAGTGATGGCTGGCTTCCCTCCTTTGGACGGGTCTGGAATCATGGCAGGAGGTGGCAATCTAGGTAAGCATCTTCCTATGATGGGCTGAAATTCAAAAGGTGGGGTTCCTTGTATGTATACAGTGCTGGCAATTTGTAGGAAGGGGATTTCTCAAATGATCATTGACCTGGTAGTAGTGTATATGAAATAGATGTCTTGCTGCAATTTGTGAAATTCTATTGCTGAAATATCTCTTCACCACCTTTAAACAAAGCCATGTCTCTGCTGCAGCAACACTGAGTTCAGCACTTCAGCTAAAACTTTGCCTTATATTGTGTGACTGCTGCTCTCAAAAGAGGCTGCACTTGGTATAAATTGACAGTTGTAGGTGTAGTAGGGTATTACAGGCTGAAGCTTACTGAAAAGTACTGATTTAGATTGGTGAACAACACTACTGAATTACAGGGAGTGCTGTTTGCCACAGCTAGCAGAACCATCCTTATGAAAGTTAAACTGTTATAACTAATGTCTCACTTAAAAGTGCATATAGGTGAGCATCTATGATAAGTGCTGTTCTGTAGTGCTGATTATAGTATGTTTCCTAGCATGCTGCATTCACCTAGCTTTTTCATTTTTTTAAAGACATCAGTTCAAAGCTGAATCCAGCAAAGAAAGAGACAATCAAAGGAAGACCCGAAAGAGACCAAAATCTGAGCTTCAATGAAAGATACACGCCAGGTATTTAATATACAAAGTGTGTAACTTGACACCATGTCAGTGCTGTTACATTTACCACAATGTATAATACTACTGTATAGAAAAAACAAACTAATTTTGCTTATCTACCTTTATTAAAACTATTAAGTGGGACTTCAGTGTGCTGTTCTATAGTGTAGATGAAAAAAAGTGTCCAAGGCTGCTTTTGCCAGATCTATCAGCACCATACCATTAAGAAGCATATGAGGATATTTTACACTCCATCTCACCCCCTTAAGAAGCAGCAAACAAATTAATTCAACAATTTTATTGTATACATTTGTCTAAGATTGCAGAGGTGACTGGAAAAACCTGCAAAGCAAAAAGCAGTGAATTAGTCAATCAGTTGTGTGGAACTCATCTAATAAAATCCGTCCTACTGCAACACTTGTAATGTGAAAGAAAAGTCCTCCACTCCTGATACTTTTTATGAAGAAAAGAGTTTGGATAGTTGGTTGCTATTGGCCAGATAGCAAATTCCAGAGAGGCCTTAAGGCAACCGTGGGACTAAGAAAAGCATGGAGTGAGTCTGACAAATGATTGACCCCATCTTCTCAAATATCCATTACTATAACAGCACAACCTCTAATTTATTAGAATTTCCTTCTTCCACTTATGTGCAGGCAATAATTCACTATTAGTGCTGTCAGCACTATGGCTGTTTGTTTTTACTGTTTAGAAGTAGATTCCTAATATCAGGGACTCCACAAGGCACTGGAGGAGTCCACATTAGGATTTTGGCTAGCAGTTCTATTAACCATGTGTACATCAGAGGGGAAGGGATACCTGCAACTCTAGAATTTCAATATCACCTCACTTTTTTAAGCATCCTCCCCACCAGCAGGTGCATCTCCACCCTTTGTGTTTCTGGTGTAAATCACTTGGGCTCGGTGCTTGGACACAAGTTTGATCAAACCTACAAAGGAAGCAGAAAACATTTAGGAAAACAAATGTGCAGAACCTTTAACAAGCAGTGTTAACACAACCATGGGAGACACACATTTCCAAAGGTTGAGAGCTTGACAGCATTTCAATAACAGAAGTAGATTGAAATAAGTGTTCCACTGTGCCTTCTACCCTAGGAACACTGAAATAAATTCCTATTGAGGCCCCTGGCAACCAGAGTCAGAAGTCCTGTCTAGAACACAGTAGTCCCAACACTAAATGTTCTGCAGAATAGCAGGACTTCAGCATGATCCAGGAACAGTTACCATTGCAAAACTGAGCCAAGTTTTCAGTTGTTAGCAAGGTGCCCTCTAATTTTTTCCATTCACATGCACCAAATTCTTAAGGTGAGGCCAGTAGACACAAACCTAGAGAAAATATATATTTTTAAAAAGTATCATAAGCTCTGGGAAGCAGCTCCAAGGCAGAGGGCAGGAGGGGCACCTGAAGTGCGCAGCACTTTATAGCAGAGTGGGCAGCCGCTGCAGCTTAGAGGGAACTTAGGTTGACAGCACACCTGGCTACATAGTCTTCTCCTGCCACTGTTTTCCACACTAGATATGATCTTACTGTTCACAGATACTATGAATATCAAGCAGCCATAATTTTTTGCATTATATTTAAAAATATTATGAACATAAGTAACTTCTGTAGGAACAGATTACATCAATTCTGATGTGGTCTTATAGAAAAAGATTAAAATGCCCAGTAAAATATCTATTAGACTGATAAAAGAAAGGAGACTTAAGATTTAAAAAAACCTAAAATGCTCATTATTGAACTCTCTTGTACACAAGCTACCTGCAAATAGATTTGTATCAAATCAAATAACCAACAAATAAGGGAGATAAAAGAATACATTTGGTTTGAGGTCCCCCAATCCACAGTTCAGTGTTTTTACCTTTGCTGAGCAGTTCTTGGAGGGCAGCCCTTGCTAAAGATCCTCGAATCTTCAACCTTTCAGAGACTACAGCTGGTGTGATGAGCTTGTAGTTGGGCACTTCTTTGCACAGTTTATCATAAGTAGCCTTATCAAACAAAACAAGGTTGTTCAGCTTGTCTCTTACTTTCCCCTTGGACCACTTCTACATGAAGAAAAAGAAAGGGAACATCACCATCAAAGAAGCAACACAAATATCCTCTCAATGAAAGCTCTGCCATGATTAGCCTTTCCTCCATGACCACCTATGCAAGCTTGTTGCTCAGATGAGCAACAATTATAGAGACACCCCTATTCGCTGTTATCAGCGCCACGCTCCAACATGCACAACAGGGCCTTTTCTACACTACCACAAAATGAAAATTCCAGAGCAGACAGCAGTCAGGCATTTTTACCACTATTATTCAATCATACTGTGTTAAGCCACTTGAGGGCCTATTCAGTACTATCAATGCTGCACCAGTAAGTCATCCACAAAAGTGGCAAAGTGTAACTTGAAAGTAACATTTGCTTCTTTGTGATGTATAAAGCAGGACTAAACTTTCCCACCCAACCAGCTCAATTTTCACATTTGAAATTCAGGCATTAGCTACCTTATAACAGTATGGGACATCCCAAAATTAGTAGGATTATGATGTTATACTTACCAAGGAAGTGAAACCGTCTTCAGTGTTGAAGAGTCTTATAAATCACCTTTATACTAATGGGGGTAGCGGACTGCAATTTGCCCCCTTGCAACTCAAAAGTATAAAGGGTTGAAGAGATACTCCTAATTTCAATAATCACATGATATTCCCTCTTAAATAATTATATCAAGTTAAACTCTAAGGGACTATAAGGTTTACAATAACCTGCTAACATTTTTAATCTACTTATTTTTACATGGTGTCTAAGACATACAGTTGGCAATTAGCAATTTATATAATTTATTTTAAAGCACTTCAAACATTAAAAAAAACAGTTAAGAGCTCTATGACACAGAGAAACCTGTTTGAAAGCCTCCCTCCCAGTCACCAAGGAGTTAGTCTGTAGTCACAACTACTGTTAAATATCGAATGGAGAAACACTCCTATATAATTCTTAAATACAATTAACCAGTATGATTAAAGTAGAGATTTAATTATAGAACAATACACTATCTCACTGTGTGACCTTACACACACCCTAGGGCTCGGCTACCCAAGAAAACCAACCACACAGCTACTGCTCTCTGCCCTCCAAGGGAGAGGACACAGGCTCATCTTACAGAGGGCACGCAGAAAATAAATAGTGACACAAGTGCTCTGCTGAGTATCCAGACCCTACTGCTGAGCCCAGAGGACCCAGGCACCGCAGTGCAGACTCCTACCTTTTTTTTGGCTTTACCCCCAGATTTGTTCACTGGGTCCTTATCTTTCTTCGCGGACTTCCCCGCATCCTTCTTCTTTTTATCGTCCTTGGGGGGCTGGAGAAAGAAGAGATCGTGGGGGGGGGGGAGGAGAAGAGAGATGAAGGCAGGCTCCAGCCCTGGGAAAATCCGCCCCCACCCGATACCGCCAGGCGCAGGCCCGTCGAGTGCACGGAAAGAAGCTTCCACGGCGGACACCCCGCGCCCCCAGCTTCCACGCGGCCCTAACATGAGCCTTCCCCACCCGGGCGCCTGCCAACGCGGGAGAGTCCAGGGTTAGGCCTCCTCGAGGGAACCGGCCCCCGCGTGCTCCGGCTCTCTCGCAGAGACCCCTGGCCTAGGCCAAGCCGAAGCGCTAGGCCCCGGGGCCGGCTCACCATGGCGGCGGTGCTGGCGGCGAGAGCAGCTGCTGCCGCTGCTGCTACTTCAAGATGTCGGATGAGAAAGGAAAAAGCCTGCTCAGGGAGTCTGGGAAACCCCGTGCTTTCACTGCACTTCCGGAGCATGTGGCAACACCGCGTCCGGGTCAACCGGAAAGAAATACAATTCCCATAATACAACGCTCCAAAATCGGAAATACGTCTCTCTCCCACAATGCACTGCGCTGGCGCGTAGTGCCGCTCGTAGAACTACCTCGCCTAAAGTGCTCTGAGGCGACATGGCCATTTTCAGCGTGTACGTTGTGAACAAGGCCGGAGGCCTCATCTACCAGCTGGATCACTACGCGCCGCGCTCCGAGACCGAGAAAACCTTCAGCTTCCCCTTGGACCTGGTGCTTAAACTGCACGACGAGCGCGTGGTGGTGGCGTTCGGGCAGCGGGACAGCATCCGGGGTGGGTGTCCGACCGGGGATCCTGCGAGGCCTCTGGCACTGATAGCGCCCGCCGGGGGGGTTGGTACAGCCGGCTGGGGGGGGGAGCGGCCGTTAGGGGGCTGGTACCGCCCGCTTGGCGGCACTGGAGGGATTGGGGTGCCGGTACCGGCTGCTGGAGGGGGAGGATGGTGCCTACTAGGGGGTTAGGGGTGCTGGTACCGGCCACTGGGGAGGTTCGGGGGCTGTGCTCACTGGAGAGCTGTTGTGGGGGCTTGTGCTTTTGGGAGGTACTGGGGCACATTGGCTACCATGGCACTGATGTAGTAATGCCCACCATTGGGAAGTAGTGGGTGGGAAGTAGTGTCGTGACACTATTTACACTTTAACAGTGGCTGTGCTAAACCATAAATACTCGAACAGTGATTCCAACTAGAGACAGGTCTAGAGAGGCTAGTGATAAGGTCTGCTATTGGCGTTCCTAGTTCCAATATTCATGTGAAACAAATAAGCCTCAGCTCTGATTTTTCCCTTTGCTTCTTTCAGTTGGACATGCTGTGCTTTCCATCAATGGCATTGATGTGAATGGGAAATACACTGCTGACGGGAAGGAGGTGCTGGAGTACCTTGGCAACCCTACCAACTACCCTGTGTCCATCCGTTTTGGCCGGCCTCGCCTCTCCTCCAATGAGAAGCTCATGCTGGCCTCCATGTTCCACTCGTGAGTTTGCACTGGGAAGTCTAGCTCTCTGTGCCCTGGCTACCATGGCACTGATGTAGTAATGCCCACCATTTGTGAGGCACTGGCCAAACCCAGAGGAAGACACATTCCTTGCCCCGAAGAAGGTACACTTCCCAAAGATAAATTGAGAGTGGAGAAGGGATCCAGTATACACTATCCTATCTCTAGTAACTTGAAGAGGAATCTTTTGTGTTAGACTTAAATAATTTCCCTTTGTTTATGAAGGTTGTTTGCAATTGGGTCCCAGTTGTCTCCTGAGCTGGGGAGTTCCGGTATTGAGATGTTAGAAACAGACACATTTAAACTACACTGTTTTCAGACCCTAACAGGTAAGACTTACTGCTCATGTTATCCCTGTTAGTTCAGTCATGAGGCTGTTTCTCCCTCACTCTGAAAAGACAGTACAAGCTGCTTTATTTACCCTTGTGGGATTCTGTGCATGTGCAGAATTAATGACACCTGCAGATTTCTTTGCTTCCCTGCAGAAAAATGACTTCCTGACAGGGAAGCTGCAAGAGCAGTCACGCACCACTCCCTAGCTGTGCAGGTACATTGTTTCAGGCAGCTGGCAGAGAGGTAAATCACCGCAGGGCTGGGGACACTCCAGCCAGTGGCTCCTACCCTGAGCCGGGATCAGCTGCTAATCCTGGCTGGGCTGGAGGCAGGAGAAGACAGGACTTCCTCTTCCCCTGCAAGGAGTGGCTGGGGCTTCATCAGACCCACCCCCAGCTGCAGGAAGCTCAGCATCCTTCCCTGCTTCCTGCCCCCATAACTCCTCTTCTGAGGGGAGAAGGATTACTGTACAGGGAGCTGCTCCCCCATCCACCCAACCCCTCTGCATCTGGACCTCCCATATCTAGATACCCCTGCCAAGCCTCACCCCATACACCCAGAACCCCCCTAGCTCTCCATACCCAAACCCCACCCCCTTGAACTTCAACCCCTGCGTCTGGAGCCCCCTGCACCCAGACCACCCCCCACTGAGCTCCCTGCACTCAGACCCCTACCTTGATGAGCCCCACCCTAAGCCTCCACATCGACCCCCATGCCAGTGACCCCCAATTAGCTGCAGCCAGACCCCCTTGCTCAGGCCCCGCTCCCACAGCACTCTGACCCTCCTGCTCGGTCCCATGCACCCAGAGCCCTCTACTGAGCCCCCACCCACATTCACCTGGAAGCCCCTGCAGAGTCCCATTGCCCCTGCCTCTGGAAACTCTTCCCCAAGAGCCTCTGTGCATCCAGATCCCCCGCTGAGCTGCCTGCACCCAGATTGTCCCACACAGAATCCTCTCACCCCATACTTGGATCCTGGCTGGTTGAGCCTGCCTGCCCGACACTTGGTGTACCTGGCTCAGAGAGCCAGGCCCAGGCCTTGTGCTGTGTCAGGGTTGGGTGCAGCCTCAACACTGAGCCTGTGTCCCTGGGGGGGGAGGCTGCAGCGTGCTCCCCACTGCCATGCTGGAGCCTCTGCATTTATTTATTGGAAAAACTTGCAGAATTTCAAAATATTGTGTGCAGAATGCCCTCAGAGTATTTATTAGACTTGTATATTGCTGCAAAAGTAGTGCTTTTGTGCTTGATCTTTATTCATATGGTATTTCTCTGAATTAGATTTAGTTCCTCTGGATAGAGGCCCATCAGCTGTTTGTATATACTTCTGATGCTGTCTAACTGGATACTGAAATAATTGTCTTTTGCCCCTTTCCTAGTGCCTTTTGTCCTAAAATGGCAAAGTACCTCCCAAATATGAATTAACCCCCAACTGCTTACTCACCACCCAGGAATTATCCTCTTTACAGCAAGGGAAATTAGCTTGTCTTGTCTATGCCTCAGTTGGCCAACATGTCTTTAAAGTCTGGATTCTAGTTGAGAAATTGCAAATAAAACCTAGCCTGTGCTTGAAGTGCAAGATTCCCCTAGAGGTGCTCAAGTGTATAGGCATGGTAGCAATGTTACAAAATATGCTGTGCTCTAGAAGTAAAATCACCCCCTGAATGGTAGCTTGCTAAAATACACTACTCAGTCATTAATCTTTCTCTATATAACTTAAACAAACCAAGGCACGTTTTAAGTATTCTTCAAATGGTGTCAGCTGCTCTCCTGTCCCTCCTGTAAATGAGGCCTCTTCAATTATATTTGGGAATATATTTCATAGTAGTATTACCTTTGCAGCTTGCGTGTAGTCTATGCTAATGCTTCTTTCGTTATGGCTCCAGGGATCAAATTTGTGGTGCTTGCTGATCCACGGCAAGCTGGAATAGAGTCCCTTCTGCGCAAGATCTATGAGATTTATTCTGACTTTGCTCTGAAAAATCCTTTCTACTCACTGGAGATGCCAATCAGGTAGGGAGTAGGCAGATGTGTAGAACAAGGTACGTAGCACTTGCTCAGCTCTCCACTTTGAGAGCACTGTACAACCATTAATATGACCCCCTTGTGGAAGAAAAGACATATTTATTTTAGAGTGGGGAAGCAGACAGGTGATTTTACTGTCTGAGGTTACTTGGACAGTGACAGAATTGGAAGCAGATCATGTCTTCCCTGAGTCCATTCACTAAAAATAAACCTAAGCTTGCTGGGTTCTCTTTTGACCGGGGCTGCTGACTGGAGTTCTGCTAGCATACCTGACTACGTTGTGCCGTAAACAAAAACTAGTGTCTGCGTCAATCAAAAATCTAACTTTTTGCATGATTAAACTAAATTCCATAAGGAGGTTCAGCGCTGCCACGTTCTTGAAGGTCTTCTAAGGACACCAGTCTGATTCCTGTCCTCTACAAAAAGCTGGAGGAAACCTCTGGAGTTGTTCCATTTGAGCAATGTGACTTGCTCTCTCGGCAGGGCCCCTATTGCACTTTTAACCCTTATTAAAGCGGCAATTAAGCTTTGTTTTTTAAACTGTTTTGGCATGTCAAATCGGAAAGCTGAACTCAAGCTGCTTTGTTAATCAGTCTTTTGATTCAAAAAGTTGCCCTTAGCAAAGTATGGAAGAGAAGCTGGTATAGGAATGGGGCTGTCTTCGAGCTAACGGTTCGATTAAAAACACCAGTATGTTTTAGGTTGTAGATGGAGATTTTTGTCACCCAATTCTGATGCCTGTATTTCTGTGACTATTTCAGGTGTGAGCTGTTTGATCAGAACTTAAAACTTGCTTTGGAGGTAGCAGAAAAAGCTGGACCATTTGGACCAGGATCATAGGACTTTTCCGGTGTCAGTACTGAGCCTCTCCTCACTAGACAGCCTTTCCAGGATTCTGTCTCTGGCTACAGCAGCCAGAGAGGAGGTCATAAGGTCCCAAACTGCTTTTGTCATCTTCAGAAATGCTGCTTTATTCTATGGGTGTGGAATCTACCTTTGCCTAACACTGAATGTTATTACAGCTAAGAACGGGCATACATGGCTGAAGCTGTGATTGCAGCTCTAATGCTCTTACTGTAACACAGAGGAAGGTAAGACACAACATGGTGGTAAAACCTCAGTTATACTCCCCTTGTATGTATGTATATATATATTAGTTTTTCTCTGCAGCTTTAATTTATGGCTCAGACAAATGGTTACTTTGAATGTACAAGTAAAACATTCCCTTAAAGTGTGGATAGATTAATTCTTGGACTGGATGCATTCACTCCTGCTAGAGCTAGTATGAATTAGTGCAAACATGCAGCCTGGTTATTGTCACTTTGGTGTTCTGTTTTACCATCTGAAACCATTCTAGCTTGAGATGCGCTTTCCTGTGCCCAGAACCCCAGTGGAAGGCAATACTTCAGCTTACCTCTGTGTAAACAAGTATCAGAGGGGTAGCCATGTTAGTCTGGATCTGTAAAAGCAACAAAGAATCCTGTGGCACCTTATAGACTAACAGACGTTTTGCAGCATGAGCTTTCGTGGGTGAATACCCACTTCTTTGGATGCAAGGCGTGGAACCGTAGAAGTGGGTATTCACCCACGAAAGCTCAGGCTGCAAAACGTCTGTTAGTCTATAAGGTGCCACAGGATTATGGATTTCAACCAGGGGAGGTGGCTGAAATTAATAAGGAATAAAGTAAAAAAAAGTTCCTTTGTGTCTGCACAGCTGTTCTGAGGAATAACAGCAGGAAGGGCACCATAAAATGACTGCTTCTGACTAAGGCTGCTCAGTGTAGAAAGAGGAATGTCCTGCATCCAGCACTGGCCTCTGGGCAAGAGCTCCCCCTTTTTTCTTGATCCCTTTGCCCAAGAAATCTCATGCTCCCACTGCAGTGCTCCATTTTTATTTCCCCGTTGGTAAACAGTATTTCTTAATACTCATGCTTAAGTATCAAATGTAGTTTACTTTTGCACAATATTTAGCCATTTTGTTAGGATTGACAGAACCAATCTTATGTCAAGGTAGCTTTACAGTGGTGGCTGCTGCGCTTCTTGCTTATCTACAGGCATTCTAAATAACTAAAAGCCTGCAGAGAGAACACACAAAAATCCCGATAAGAAAAGTCTGGTAACATATGACATATTTACTACCAAGGAGCAATGGGCCTGCCAACAAGCATTCATAATAGTAAGCAGCCCCTATGTTGTAGTTTAACCTAAAAATGCTGTACCTGGTTCAGCGAACTGGAGCCATTAGAAATTTAAACTTTCACCTGACAATATCCTGGATTGTCACTTATACAAATTTACAAACTAATGATAAAAATCTTTTAAAGACTTTTCTAGATAATGCAGAAAGAGAGGAGCTGTACAAAGTGTGTATGTGTCTAATGCTGTTACTGCATACACGCTTGAACCAATTTCCTTGGTACCCCAGGAAGTATTATTCTGTTTGGTGGTAACCATCTGTTTTGCAGTTCACTAATACTCCGAGGTTAGCCACGGTGACTTTTTTAACAAGAAAAAGTAACTGTTGTACAGTACTTCCATCTCTTGAATGGAGTTCCAAGGACTTTACTCATTTGCCATTACTGAAAAGGGAGCCATTTTGCTGCAATGGCAGGGATCTGCAGAAATATGTGGACCAGTAACTGTTCAGTCTCTGACAATAGCTGGGGAAGCAGTGTTTTGCTTTAGTAATAGGCTAGCCGTCTCTGCTTCTGGGGAGGGGGAGACAGCAGGTAGCTCATGGCAGAGTAAGCTGGGTCATAGCTGCACCTACAGCAGCAAGTGGAGGTAAATGAAAATAGGTTCAGTGGTGGCTAACGCTAATATTTCTGTAAGCAATGAGGGTGAATTGAGTGTAACACTACATCTGAGGCCAGCAGCAAGAAGGCTAGGCAGGTACCATATACCAGTTTTCTGCAGTACTTCTAGCTTAGCAATCAAGACTACCGGTACTTTAAGTAAGAGGTCAAGTGAGGTCATGAGATGTAAACTATAATTGAACAACCACAAATTGTGTAGGCATTAAAACATAAGCCAATGAAGATTTTGTGCCTTTCTAAACAGGAAAATGACTAAAATTAAATGAAGTTTTGATAAATATTCTGCTCTAGGTTGCATTGGTAGGAAACTCAGTACCAGGCCAGTGAGTAGTCATTTGCCATCCCTAGATGGCATCTGGAGCATCCTTAGTACCTTTGCAGCTCATCTTTAGTCAATCTTCTTGGGTACCCGACCCATCTTGGTGCGGATGTTCCGTAACAAGAAAAAGGCTATGGTGCTGATGACACACGTTATTTCAGCTACCCAGAAGGCTGTGGCCCAACTGTAGTGCTTGGCTATAGTACTGAAAGGCAATCCAGCCAGGAAACCACCAACTGCAAGGATAATGGGGAGAAGAGAACAGAGTTAGAGTCCTAATAGGAGCAGAACCTTACAGTTTCACTTACTGACAGTGTTCTTTATGCTGGTCCCTGCAGTTATAAAAATGCTTCAAACCAGATAGCTTGAGATATTTTAAACAAAGGACAAAGCACTAATAACAAACAGTAGAGAGCAATTCTGTCCTGCCTGGGGAAACAGAGCTAGTCACTCAATAGCCCAGACTCTTTTCTTGGGGTCACTCCTTCAGGGTTCCTCAGTGAATGGGCTACAGCCACACTTTCCTCCACACTGGAGGTTTTTACTGCCAGAAAACTCAGGGGAGCAAGTTATTCCTATTCAGCTATCACAGAAGATACAAGTTTTGTGGTTGCAATTATCTTTATTTACAAATGTTTATTATGAAAGCAAGCAATGAGTTGCAACCTGTCACGGCGCAAGCAGCTGATATACATATGAGCCCTTACCTGCTACAAACTTTCTGCTCTGGCAAAGCTTTTCAAAATTTGTACATATGGAAAATGAAGTCTCTCAAGAGGGACAGACAATTAAACAGTGCAGTGTTTTCACTTGTGACCAGAAATATGTCTGATCCAAAAATACAGAGTTAAACACCACTGCACTTTGGGGAAGTCTGGATCCAAACTTCAACTGGACCATCTCTCTCATTGTGACCCAGATGTTATAGGGACTCAGGCCTGCTCCAGATCTCAGAATGTTGGTGGCAACTCCTGGACTACTGACTTTAAAAAAAAAAAAAAAAAACTAGAAAGATCTTAAAGAGAATATTAATGTATATGGACTGTTTCCCTAACAAGTTAACCCTCCGCACACTGGACTGGTAAAGGCCCAGGTTACAATGGTAAGGACTTTTAACAAGAAGTCTTTAAAGGTGATGTATGATGACCAGGGTCCCAGAAGGTCCAACACAAAAGATGCACTTCGCATTTGTCCATCTTATCCATCCCTAAATCCAACCCATTAAGAATATGGATATCTGCAGTCTCTAAAGGTTTTGTACAGACTGCAGTCTTCAATGGGGCCCACAGAGCCCTTCTTGGTGGGCAGCAGAAACAAAACATTTTGAGAATCAAGCATGAGATTAGGGAAGTTGCTCAGGGACAGTCTTAAATCTTCAGAGACCCACTTAATTTGTTGAATAAACAGACTCACTTGCACAGCCATTTGCTTCCAATTCGCTCAGCTGCGCTGCTTGAGACACAACCTATCATTAAGTAGCAATTAATCTTATCAAGAATATCAGAGCCAATTTGAAATCTCATCTTGCCAGACTAAGATCATCAGGAACTGGGGCTTCTTGCTGCTACAGAATAAAGGTTCTGAGGTTTGTTTGAGGTTTTTGTGTGAGGGAGAGGGAGTATCACTCACCATTGGCCAGTAGTGCAACAATAGCATGTGAGGTGCCACACAGGTTGGAAGGTGCGCTCTCATTTGCTATCACTCCAAACAATGCAATTGGTCCATAAGAAGAAAACCCAAAGATGGCTCCTAGAATCAGTATCCACAGCTATCAACACAAGCAAAAAGAAATCTGAATGGGATCCCTAAATTTGACTGCTATTGGTTAGCCATTGGCTAAATGTATAAAGCCCTGTCTACAATACATTTCAAACTGAACATTTGTTCTGGCTGATGCTGCTTCCCTGGCCAGTGGATATAAAGTCTAATCATGTGAAACAGTCTGCTCTGCCACACGTTTGTAAGATGGTTTATAACTGACTGCATCCCTGACTGCATTGGCTAGCACATTATCAGCTTCCGAGCAAGAACTTTGTTTTTATCTTTGGTTCTGAATAATCACCTGAACTGTCACATAGCCAGGTCTCAATATGAAACACCCTAAATAGGAAGATGTGGTTGCTGTGTTTTGTCAAAGTTCTATTCAATGAGCTTTAAGTTACAGTGAAATGACAAAGGTGTTTACTGCATAGTAGTCTTTTAAAAAATCATTCTGAAGAGTGTTGGTTAAAGGGCATTATAGTTGCAGAGACATGTTGGTAAAGGCATTTATACCTGTTTTGAGGCATCCCCATTATTTTGTCAGCTGAAAATCCTGCAATGTTATATTAAAAGGTAGTCTGCCTGAACATGGACTCTAAGATTGGAATTTACACCAACAAAAATTAGCATTGAAAAGTACATAAGCAATAGCACCAATCTGAGGCCCATAAAGGGTTTATAATTCTTTGCCCATCTTAAAACTTTCCATCTGAGGATCACAAAATGCTGTATAACTATTAATGAATTAAGCCTCAACATCCCTATTGGGCATAAAGTGTTATCTCCATCTTACTGTTTGGGAAACTGAGGCAAAGAGGAGGATGGGAAGTGATTTGCCAAAAGTCAAAGGAAGTCAATGGCAGAGGCAGGAATAGAACACAGGTCTGGAATCCCAAGTCCTATGCTTTAGCCATAAGACTTCTATTAATAGTTGTGCAGACTGATTATCTCATCTAAAGAGTAAACATCCCCAGAATCTATCGGTGTTTTAGTACTGGTTTTATTAGATTGTCAGTTTAGTAATATGAAATTATGAAGCTTCTTTCAGAAAACTTACAGCACTCTTCATAATGCCCTGGTTATAAATCGTGTTGAACTAACCAACCTTTCAGAGTAGGAAAGAGTCAGTAAAAGCAGAAACAGGCAGAAGGGGAGAGAGAAAGACAAGGCAGAAACCTCTTGTTCTGTTAAGCCTGTGAGGACAGCGAGAGGATGCAAGGCTACAATCCAGAGGTCGTTTTCCTGAGAGAGAAGTGAGGAAACATTAAAAAGGATAGAAGTGAAATTCCATTTGTTTGGCAACCACCAGGGAAAGAGAAACAGAACATACAAATATCAGGGGTTGGTGCAGAGAACTGTCAAACTTGCTACTAACAAAATCCTCACCACTAAAAGGGATACCATCAGCTTTAACACTTTAACTACCTGAACACATGGAGTTCCCACACTGCCCTGCATAGTTAGAGTTCAAACTTACCACCTTCTTGGAGTTTGATTTCATTGGAAGTTGAACCACCACAACATAAACCTCAAATAAACTTTCTTCCTGTCATGACTGTTCCTATAGCTTCCCTGCAGAGACAGCTCTGTCTCAGAGCCCAATTCCCTTTCTCCTGGCAGCTGATTCCACCTCCCTTATATGCTATTGGAGCTAACACGCAGCAGCACTTGCCACAAGCAATCAGCAGTACTTACTCACAGTTTTTTGCAGGATTCTAATTCCTGCCAACAGGGTGGCTCAGCAGAAGAGCCTTTATCCCTGCCACCTTGTTACACTATTACACACAACACATCAAATAACTTAACTGAAAGAGAGCAGAGGAGACATTTTCTCTATTTCAGTTTGTTTACTTTGTACATTTAACAGCACTATGTATAGTCAATTTGACTCTGCAGTGGAAACAGTCTCTCCTCATCTGTGGGTGTTTCACACAGCAGAAGGGAGAGGGGAAAAAAACTAATTGTGAAAATAAAATCACCCAAATTAGCTAAGGACTCTGGGGCAAGCCTAGGACCCTGGAGCTATTTTTAGTTGAGTTAGTGAAACTGACTACATTTCAGGCTGTCAATGCTTCTTTACATTTCTCAGCTGCAGATAAAACCCATAACTTCCAGACCAGACATGGTGGTTCTGAAACAGGGCTCCAGAAAGCTATACTACTATCCATTTTATAAATCTGTCAAAGAGGATGCCCTGGAATTTTATACAGTCATTTACAAAAAAAATTATGAAGTCGGGGAAGAGCTACAGGTTTCAACAGAGTCCCAGAAATCATTATTAGTGTTTGAGCATGCTTTGCTAAGAGCTAGACTGAACTCTTTCAGATGGGTTTGGGTCTCCCTTTATTTGATCAGCACTGAGCATGCTGTCAGTACTCAAATAAAAAAATAATGTGGCATCAAACTTGTACCATTTTTATGGAGAACTTCCAATGCCATAACACAGGAATCTGCTCCTGTAACCTATGCTAGTCAGTGCCTGAGTGCAAGAACATTCACCACCATCTAAATCAATGGTTCTCAAACTTTTGTACTGCTGACCCCTTTCACACAGCAAGCCTCTGAGTGTGACCCCTCTTATACATTAAAAAACACTAACACCATTATAAATGCTGGAGGTAAAGCGGGGTTTAGGGTGGAGGCTGACAGCTCGTGACCCCTCATGTAATAACCTCAACTCCCCGAGGGGTCCTGACCCCCAGTTTGAGCACCCCTGATCTTAATGAAACTGATCAATTCTTCTGTCACACCACATGGTGCATGAGAATAAACTGCTTGTGTATGGGTTACCTTAGGAGAGTCACTTGTGATTGTGACCCGGAAAAGGTACATCGAAGCAGACATTCCCGCCATCATGGAAAGCAGGAGCACATGCCGAGGATTTCCATAACTTGACAGACCCACCTGTAATACATATTGGAACAGAGCGAGAGAATGCACACAGAAAATGTGAGTTACTAATGCCAACTGATTCACAGAAGTTAGGTCCAAAAGGGAGTGATGAGCGGCATAACATCACATCACCCAGTAATTTCTGCTTCAATCTCATGACTTCTGTTTGAGATACAGTATATCTATAAATTAAGACTGATGTCTTTCCAAAAGACTCCAAATGACGTGGAATCCACTGTGTCCCAAGGTCAGTTGAACCAGTGGTTAATTATCCTCTCTGACCTTACTTTTAGTTGATTTGTCTGGCTTCAGCTCCCAACCACTCTATTTCATTATGCTTTTTTCTGCTAGATTAAAGAGGCTTCTTCTTTCAGAAATCTCCCCAACGTAGGTAACAGTATTTGTAGTGTAGACCATGATCAAGCCACCTCTTAACATTCTTTTGGATGCACTAAATAGATTGAGCTTCTTCAATCTCTCACTAAGGCATATGTTCCAGATCTCTGATAATTCTTGTAGCTCTTTTCTGAATCCTTTCCAATTTTTCAACATCCTTTTTGCAATGTGGACACCAGAACTGGACAAAGTAATCCAGTAATGGTCACACTAATGCCACATTCAGAAATAGCACATCCAGTGCTTTCCCCTCATCCAGAGCCGGTTATCTCGTCTGAAACTGTCTGTGACCCCACAGCAGCCCTGTGTGCCCTTGTGGGCAGGGTGTTGTGATGAACTCTACTCCTGGGGGATTCTACCGCATAGAATTTTGTCTTTTCCCGCATAAAATAAATTTTACCTAAGTAGTGCTGCAGTTCTGCCTTTTGCCCACCAGAGGCCGTTGTGGGACTAGAACGCAGCAGGATTTTCTGGCGCCACAGCGGCCTCTGGTGGATAAAAGGAGGAATTGCCGCACTTTGGCAAAATGTTTTTTAGGCGGGAAAATTAAAAATTATGCGAGACGGATGAATTTAATTCCCGCGCAGGCATAAAATGGTAACGTTACAAAATGTTATAATCTAATCTGGTTTGAGTGACCTATATAAATCTCCTCAAAGCTTCTTCCTTAGGGACACCAGAGGCGTGATTTAATTATAGGGCTGTGATAAACTTGTAACAAAACCGGGCAAAATTCACCTGGTTTTCAATTTAATTAAAAAACTCAATCCAGACCTGCAAGTCTTTGACTACCCTAGCCGAGTTTTAAATCAGGTGAACTACTATTCTGGGTGGAAACTGCTTGTTCTAACAATTTCAGGTGAGGTTTCACTTTGTGTTTTGGGGTTTGTTTGAATGAGAATCTGAGAGCAAAAGTGAAGAGGTGCATACCCACAAGAAGTGAACTGGAGAAGTGGGGTTGCACAAAACTCTGAGAATGAAACCAATGAGCTCTAGATTAGTGTATATTGGTCTCTATATTATCATGTCAATTAATGTGTTTCTCATAGGTAGCTTTATATCTTTGCAGAAGTGTCTACTAATCACACGAGACCAAGATGACGTTGGAAAGTCTCAGCTAGTGATTTTCACAGTATAGACCCATTTTTGTGCTGCTCTGCTTTAAAGTAATGTTTATTATTTCCATTATCTAGAAAGGGGCCCCAGCAGGAGTTTTGCCATAACACAATCTATGTTATGCCTCCCCTACTCCAACTGAATGCTAGACGGTGCCACTACTGACAGCAGTAAATCCCACATTACCTTCACTAGTACAGGACTCCAGCATAGCAGTCCTAGGCCTCTGACCACACCCATCAGGCCAAGTTTCCATATGCTTGTTGACTCGTTGATTTGGAAATTATCAAACATGTTAATGGACTGGACCTATAGCTCTACCCAAACTCTTTGTATAGGGCAGACCCTGGTTTGTATTTTGCAAAACCACAGCAGATCAGATACAGTTTCAGACAAACATCAGAAGTTTCGGGGAGGCAAGGAACAGAAAATGATTTTGAGAGTGACCACCTCTGGTATGGTGTGTGCCCATACTCCCTATCTCCACTGCTGGGCACAGAGCATGCAGACTGGGACTTTCAAAGAAGCCTAGATGAGATAGGCACTTAACTTCCATCAGTCTGTTGGAAAATCCCAGCTGTTTGAAAAGTTTTTGTATCTTCTGAAGTGTTTAGAAAGAAAAAATAAACTAATTTTAAAGTGTCAGTGACTCTGCATCAGCATCCCTTGGCAACCCAGGAAGGTTGCATTTTATATCCTAAGCGTGACAACCTCTCACCTTTGCAGTTCTCTCACCCCTGGGACTTCCAAGTTCAGAGTTACCAGACATTCCAGCTATTGCACTGAGATCTACCAGCTTTGCTACTGAGAATAATGGAGTGGACAAGGTTCCAAGCTACTTACCCGTGCTACTGCTCTGTCAGAAAGGTACCCAGCAGCAATGCTTCCTACCAGGCCCCCAATCTCCAAGGCACTCATGTAAGAACTGCCTAGAGCATAGGATAGGGGAGTGGTTAGACAATCAGGTCCATGGAGGAAACACCAAAACAATTTCTTATTAATGGTTTATGTTTGTGCACAGGGAGCAGTTCAGTATAAAGGCGGTATCAGGGAGAATGGAGTAACTAGCCCTAAAATGCTTACTTTTGCCTTGTCTCTCAGTTTCCCCAGTTCTTCTCAGAGCATCTGATATTGTTTGTTGTTTTTAGTTGAGTAGTGTTTGAATTAAGAGCTGGTAGGTAGTGCCGCACCAACAGCCCAGGAGACTGAAATTCTCTATCCACAGAGCAGGTGCAAACCAGGCAGGTTATTACATGTTGGGGAGGGGTCATGAGCTGTCAGCCTCCACCCCAAACTCTGCTTTACCTCCAGTATTTATAATGGTGTTAAATATATTAAAAAGTGTTTTCAATGTATAAAGGGGGTTGCACTCAGAGGCTTGCTGTGTGAAAGGGGTCACCAGTACAAAAGTCTGAGAACCCCTGATCTAAGAGGACCCGTTGGGGTGAGGTAAGAAGACTGTTCAATCGCCATGACTTAGTCAGTCCCTGGAATCTCTACAAAGGAGCCAATTTGTGCCCTTTGTGCTGGGGATTAATTGGTCTTGGACACTTGGTCATTAGAAACTGGTCAGACACACAAACTGATTTCATATATGCCACCAAATAGCCGATGAGCACTATTCGTTAACTACACACCTGGGCTGAATTTGAACTTGTGACCTAATGAGGAAGTGCATGCATTTCTTGACCATTCCCCTGTTTCATTTAGTAACCCTAATAATCTGGACTGGTATTTTCAAAGGCACTCAGATGCCATTAAAATGGGAATTGGACACTTGCTCCTTAAGGCACCTTTGAAAATCAGAGCCTTAAGCTTTAAAACGAGTCTGTTGTGGCTTACCCACAAGAGCAGACTGTCCTCTTTCCTGAATCAGGAAGAGCTGACCCCAATCCGTACAGCATGTCTTCACTCCAAAGACAACCAGGTAGCCAGTCGAGAGTACCCACAGATATGGCGAGAGTAGCAGCTCCGCCAGGGTGCTGTCATCTCTGGATGAGCCTGAAAGGAGAATTAGTAGAAACAGCATTACATCGCTTGGACATAGCAATAGGACACAATCAACCCAGCAGTGGGGTAGGATGATCTGTGAGCAGATTCTGCGTGCAGTGGGAGCAGCCTTGTAACAGTAAGGCTTTTCTAAGTGTAGAAATAGTTCATAATAACTAGAGGTGATCGGCCTTGCTACCACCCATTTGCTATGTACAAAGAAACCTGTCCATGGTATTTATTCCACTTAATTAAAAAGCTCACATCAATAAGCTCCATTTTACTCTCCATAACTCTGCTCTCTTGTGGTTCCCAGTGAACACTTCCAACAGAGAATGTTGGAGAACATATTGTCTGCTCTTCCAGATTTTGTTTCTAGTCCTCTTCACTAGTCAGTGAAAGAAGCTGTGTACATCCCACAAAGGACATTGCATTTAAGCTAGCTGCTCAGTTCTTACATGAACCTGCCAGTTATGCATGCTAACACTCATATCCCCAAAATACATTGTGGTAGGAATTATGTTCCCACGACAATTATCAAATGCCAATTCCAGCAGCAAAAGGTTTACAGGGTGATACAGAAGTCAGTACTTTAAATACGTTTTTGTAGGCTTTTAAATCCAGTGACAGTCCCTGTGTTGCAACAGCCCTCCCGCCCTTTTGCTCTCAAGAGAAGGATCAATTCATTGGACATGATGCAACATTTATTAACTAGATGTCCTAGTTCAGGACACCAAATGTTGAGCAGAGTCCGCTCAAACCAGAGGTCAACAAAACAGGAGGCAGAATTCTCTGTTTATTGGAGATGTGGGGACATGCCAAAGGCAGCACTTCTCTCTGCTGCTCAGTAAGGAACAAATAATAATGCTTTGCACTACAGCCCTGCGTGGGATTAGCGTAGAGTGCTGCAGCGGGATTGGGATCCTGCAGGTCCCACAGGGCCTGCTGCCATAATAGCAGGAGTGGCTGGGAGCAAGATTAAAAATAGTCCCGCAAAAGGCTCTACTTTGCCCCTCTCTGGCATGGAGGATCTCAGACCATGACATATATAATTTAAGACCCCAGGGGAAACAGAAGAATATTATCATAGAGACATTTTATAGATGGGGAGACTATGGCACATAGAGCTGAAGTGACTTGTTGAGAGTCCCATAGAGTCAGTGGCAAAGCTGGGAATAGATGTGAAAGTGGGTTAGGATCTTTTCCTGCCCTACAAAACTCCATTAGAAGACAGTCCTTCGCACAATCCAGGGCACCAATACTTTCACACTGCGAGACACACATGACACACAGAAGGTATTCCCTAACCAGGATACCTCAAGTGTTCTCACAGTATACGACTGTGAGCAGGCCTGGAGTTAAATGCTGATGAGCACTAAGTTCACAAAATGGGAAGGGCTTGTTCCAGCACCAAGGAGCTGGAGGGACATGCAGACTATTACATTTTGGTACAACGTCTCATCTCCTCTTGCTCCTCCTGCTGCCTGCACTCCTTAATTGTAAGATGAGGAGTCTAATGCTCACCTTTTTTCCCTTTCATGGTTCCTGGTTCAATCTTTGGTAGCCCAACGTCTGAGGGCTCATTTTTAATCAGGACAAGACAAACAAAGGAGGCACCCACGCAGATGAAGCCAGAGACGGACAGAGTTGTGCGCCAGTCGTAGCGCAGAGCCATCAGAGCAGCAACAATGGGACCCAAGCCACCAGCCAGATTCATGCTGGTGGAGAGAATTGCCCACCACGTCCCAAACTGGGAAGGCTCAAACCACTGTGCAACAGGGAAAGAAAGAGAGTGTGAGCAAAGTGCCATGGAATGGGAATTACACTCAGATCCTAAAACCTGCAGTTAAGTCTCTTGGTGGACAATTCAGATCCTAGCAGACAGAGGTTTATAAAACTAGATTGAAAAATATTTTACTCTTCCATCCCCTTCCATCCAAGAAACTCAGAGCTTTTTGCAAACATTAATGATGTATGCCTGACAGACCCCTACCTTGTGAAGTAGGTCAGTATTATTCCCATTTACAGATGAGGAAATGGAGGTACAGGAAGTTCTCTAACTCATTTGATGATGCTGTCATCCTGAAAAGGTTTGCCTGCTTTGTACCAGATGAGGGGATAAACCAAGGTTTCGGCTTGTAACTTTAGGGCCCTGATCCTTAACTGCAGTGGATGCTGAGGGAGCGCCGCACAAATTGGGCCCTTGCTGACAGAATGAATGCTGTGACTCAATCCTGCTTCTAATGGAGTCAATGGTACAACTTCCATTAATGCCGAAGGGAGTAGGATCAGGCCCCATGTAATTCAAATACTTCGTTGACAATCTTCTGGAAATGTTATTTGATATTTTATCTTCATTTTCAGTGAGCTTCCCCCACTGTGTATAAACAGCCCTATGTGAAAGGCATCTTCCTCCCAGCTCCATTCATTGACCAGAGTATAGATCAGAAGAAGCATAAAGACTTTATGGAGAGAATCCTCATATCCAGGTGATTAGTTGTTCAGTCCTCCATCTCTCACGTGCACCTGTCCTCATTTTTACATATCCCATTGCCAGGATTAGGTCTTGCACAGAGACAGAAACAGGACTGCTGGTTTAGAGGGAGGTTCCTACCAATGTTCGTATGGAAGGAAGGGCGTGACCTTCTCCATGGCAGCGCCTTCTTTGGCCCTGCCTACAGGGAACCATAGGTACCAGCCCCTAGTTTCATAATGTCAAGCTTTATTTCTTCACACTGCTAAATTATCTATTTGTGGCTTTTGTAGCTGTCTAAACAAACACACAATTCAGCAGAGGCCCTGCTCACACAGTGTTCCGTATGTCACTTGATATTCTGTGTAGGCAGACTGGATTTTCTCTCTCTTAGGGGCAGAAGGGATACATATCATTCTCCCAAAATATCCTGAAATGCAACATGATCTGGCTTGTGATTTATAATTAATGTGCCCACTGCCAGTTCAAACCAAACTTTACTTATCATTCATTCTTTCAGCAGTGGACAACTACTAGAGCGAAGAGGCTATGGTGCCTCTGTCTTCACAATTCAGGGGCTGGAATCCAGCAACTGGGGTTTCTTATGATTACAAATTCTGCTGCTAGGGAGATTTAACAAATTAACCAAAATCAACAACCAAATCTTCATGCTTAAAACAAATGAATGGAATAAATAACTCTCCAACGTGAGTATTCTTGGCTTAACTAAGCAGCTGGAGGCATATGAGACTCTTATTCCAAGAAGGGCAGGGGATAGAGCAGCTGGGAGTTCACCCACAGACAGCATGCCTGGAGCCCTACCTATACTGCACTTCCTGCGAGAAGAAGTTGGAACAGCTGTGAATTCACCTATGGTCCCAGCACAAGGACCCCTGCAGTGTTCTCCATACAGTACTGGAAGAAGTTAGGACAAGTGCTGCTATGAACTTCACACCGAGCAATCATTCCTGTATCATCCTCTATTCAGTGTCCCCTGGTCAACACTTAATTTGTAATGAGAGAGATGCCAGGGTTCAAGCAATATTTTACTTTCATAACTGACGCAGCAAGCTCAGAAGTGTTGAGCCAAGCCTGGCCCTGGCAGAAAGTAAGCACTACTCCTGGTGTTTAAATTGCGTACTGCAACCCTGCCAAAAAAAAGGGGGATTTTCAAAGTATACTTACTTTGCGCAGTACCTTCCCACATGGTGGCCACCCCAGTCCTTGTGCCAGCCCATTCAGGAACCACAGCCCTGAAAAGACTGTAACAGTAGAGCTCCAAGAAAAGACAACATTGACTACGCCCACCAGTAGAAGGCCAGATGAGAAGAGCCAGCGGGCACTCATTTGATCAGAGAGGACTCCACTGATAAATTTACTGATAGCATAGGCTGCAGACTGGCTGCTAGTGATGAGACCTGCAATAAATTAGAAACCAAAGGCATACTTTAGTAACACATTTTATAATAAGATGGTTAACTCAGCCATGTTCCTACTGGAGCACATTCAAGGAGTTGTCATTCAGGCACAAATCAGTTCCACTAGCTATTAGAATGACAACAGCCTTCTATTTGGTTGGTTTCCAGAAAAGTATTTCTGTAAGCAGGATATAGACTTTAATATTATTAGTACCTGAAGTGAGATATAAATAAAAACTATGGAAAGCAGTATTTTTTTTTTCTTTTCAAAGCACATAGAGATTTCTTTAACTCCACCATAGTTGTGGAGACTGTAAGTTTATAGTTTCACCAAACTACAGATCCAACCATCCCATGCTGTTTGTAAACCATAAAGCATTGAGCACAAAGAATGATATATACAAGAGGAGACATTAGTGCTACCAATAGGCATCTCCAAATAAAGTGTTTCCCAATCTCTTTAGGCAACTGTGCCAGTTTACTGGACTAAGGACTTGTCTACATGGGGAAAAAGTCCGAAACAACTAGTGTGGAATAGCTATTCTACACTGGTTCCCCTTGTGACACTTTTATTCCGCACCAAGGGTTAATCCATGTAGGATCGTGTGTTTATTAATTGAACTCCCATATAGATCCACCTGCACTGCTAACATTTTGTCTCAAATATTCACCTTAGGTCAATGCATTCTGATAATCAGCATAACAGATCGTCAATTTAATCTTACTTTCCACACCCAGCACTGACACATGAAGGACACAATAAAGTGCCAAGCTATTGAAATGATTTAAGGTTTTTTAGGCATTAAAGGCTTATAGTGGTTCACCAAGACTAGAGGAAACAACTGATTTTTTCAAACAAGACCATGTTTGGGATGTTTTACCTAGCAAATCTCTCTTAATCTACTTGAGCCCCAAACCAAATGCCATCCCTGATCATATTTCAACAAGGGCTCTACATTTGTTTCATTAAGCTGTAACTGGGGTTACAGTGTTTTTTTCACTACTCATTTTTGGAGGAGTCCATTCAGCTTAATGAATCAAAGAGAGATTGCTTTCAATTGTATGTGTTGCTTGGTTCTGAGACTGTTTTGACATAACAAAAGCTTCCAAAATGTGAGATCAAGTCTACAATATCAGAGAATAGACAAAATTACTTCATAGGCCTCTTCCATTTTCTATTTCTTCAACTGTTGCTGATTAAGAAGTGACTTTTTGAAGTGAACATTCTGAACAATTAAAGGAGACACTTTCATGTCAATTAGGGCCAAAACACCCTACTAAAAAAATTCAAACTCAACAGAAGTCTCCCTTTGGATCTGTAAAAATTCCTACAAAAACAAGGTGTTTATGTGTTTGTTCTTTAAACAAACACTGTAGCATTTTTTTAGTGCCTCAGATTTACAAAGGGAAATTAACTACACACAAAGTGAAATTAAATTATTTTGAATGACCAAGCTGAGTAAAAATGCAACAAATGAAACAGCTCCAATGGCAACAACAGTTAATTTTAAGTAATGTAAGTGGTATAACCAAGGAAGAAAATCTTTTTAAAAGATACATGGATTTTTAAATGGGCAGTGTCCTTTTTAGATATTATAACTCAGGCACACAATGCATTTACTACCACTTCAGATTTTTTGACTACAAAATATAGACCAAACTCAACTTGCCTTACTCACCTGAACAGTCTTACTGAAGTCAGTAGCACTATAGGCACTTGCATGAATAAAGATATACAGATTTGGCCTAGATGTTAAAGATGGAGTTTTTAGGGCAAAATTAATCAAAATTCTACAGTAGGTGATTTCTCACTTCACTTCTTCAGATGGATAGAACATATATTTAATGTATAGATTCTGGTAACACAAAATAACCAGATCTATACCAAGAGAAAACATGCACAAACTCTATCACAAAGAAAGTTCTTACCCAAGTCATCTTTGTCCAATTCTATTTCCTCCATGATTGAGGGCATTACAAATGAAAATGTTTTTCTATTGAAATAGTACAGTGTGTAGCCAACAAACATGGCAGTAAATATCACTGTTCGGTAGTAACTGTAACCCTTATCCACCATGGTAAATTCAGAGTAATATCTCCAAAAAAGAAAAATCCTGTTGATAGGAGGATTTGTCCTGCTTTTTAAAAATTCAGCTCACAGCTGTAGTGAATAGTTGTAATAAAAGATTTTAAAAAATAGCAACTGCTTGTAAATAAAAGTTGGAACAAAAGAGCAGTTTTGAACGAGGAAAACAGCAGCTATCAGGGTGTCTGAACAGGAGGCTGGACTCTCATCAGAATTCACATCCTGGGGTATTTTGCAGAGCTACAGCTTTGTTGATGTTCTCTTTTCTTCTCCGTTGTGTTTACAGCTGCTTTCTGGAGAATGATTAACTTAGGGAACTCGTCATTCAGGACAAAACCATCAGCCTGCAGAAAAAGAAAAAAGTAAAGTTAGCTTGTGATAAGCCACACTATACGCAAAGTGGAAAGATTAGAGGAGCCTTGCTCAGTAACTCTCCTCTGACCTCTGAACTCAAACAGGACAAACTGAAATCAATCAATCCCTTTCCCAGAAACAATCTTAAACTAGATTCACTACAAGGAACAGACAGGGTAGATTAAAGCCCTGCAACTTCAACAGGCAATCTGCATTTAGTTTCTGATTTCCTTTTCAGTGACTCCACAGGTATTATATAGCTGTGACCTTCTCTGCTCTTTTAGCTGGTTCAATATTACAGAGCTAGCCTCTCCCCACTCTAATGAATATGTAGACAGAAGACGAAATTTAATCCAATCTGAAGGATGCTAATGTAATAAGCATTTCCAGAAACAAATTAAATGCATCTTCCAAGATAGTTTTGTAATTCTCTTAGTTAATGTTATTTTCTGTGGATAAAACACAGATAATCACCCACCTAAGACTGTGTCACAGTCTTAGTCACATTTTCAAAATCTGCAAGTGATTGCATGGATCTAATTAAATCCCCTTTCCTGGAATCTTCCACAGATATATTTACAGGCTAGATAAAGTGATGCAACTATAGCTGAGCAACATATTCTTGTATCTGGAATAGTAAAGAAAAAACTTTGGGGGAAGGGAGTGCAAAAGAGAGACAGATGCAACAGGACAGAAGACTTGTTGCCCTGTTCTTTGCTTTTTGTCTTGAACCATTTATCCCAGGTGTAAAACCACTGAAGTCAACAGAATTACACTAAGATTACATTTTGAATAAGGACTCATTAATAGAGACAGAAGGATAATTGGGGCACTAATTGCCTATGACTACATAATGAGGCCTGAGAAATAATGAATGCAGAAATTCAGAGAGCAAAGGGATGTGCAAAACAATGAAAAGTAGTCAAGCATGGAGTTCTGATGCAAGTCTTCAGCCCATAAGCAATTGCACAATTTTTGAACAAGGAAAGTGCATTCAAGCTCATTTTGCATTTTGGAGTGCAATCAATACTTCAAAAGAAACCAAAAAGAAAAGATGCCCTGACACTATGGGGATAATACATGAGCAGCACCATGGAAAGAAAATCTTATGAACTATGAAAAATAATTTTTAACATTCATATGCAGTTACTCATCTTCAAAGTACTTTATAAACATAATGCTGAGAATATAAATTCCTTGCAAATGGGGCAATATCTCAATTTATATACTGTACAGCACAGCGTACCAAGTCGGAACCAAACATATAGTAAAATAACAACAACAAAACATAAAACAAACACACACACAGACACACACACCACTTTTAATCAGGTTTTTTAAACTTCTCCTTTGAGTTATATTCAAAAGTTGGCATTGTCTCTGACTGTTGAACTCCTTCGACTGACATCTCTTGGCGGAGGTGTTCTTAACTGAAAGTGGAGGTGAGAAAAATGGGCTTCCTAGAAGAAAAAGTCTGATTTCATACCAAGAACATAAGGCCTGGCCAGCCAGTTTGTAAAAGCTGTGCCAACTGTATAAGTTCTGTGGGTCTTCATCTTCAAGGAGTACATCAGTACAGTGCTAGAGCATCACCGGCAGCAACGTGCAACCACATTGCTTGACAGCTGTGGAAAATGGGCAAAGGCTACCACATTCTAGGTGCATACAGCTAAAACCCAGTAAAAGGTGGTTCAAGATACTGAAGGAGGATGTGACAAAGGTCTGTGTCAGATTGGAAGATGCACTTGATGGAAACTCTTGGAGACAAAGAATAAGTGCCACTCACCCCAACTAATGGGATATGGTGAAAGTGCAGAAGATAGGCTTTGAATCAGTTTTTTAAAAATTGTTCTCCTTTGAATTAGATTAAAAAGTTGGTCTTGTCTGAAGACTGGCACTTCCACAGATAAGCTCCCAGCAAGCATGGAAAGTCTGTAGGGAGCAGCAGTCCCCTCTTCAAACATGAGGAATGAGGAACATTTTGACTGTATAGTTTAAAAACACTTCTCACATATTTTCCCCGTTAGGGTTTACTTGATTTTAAACGTAAACTAGAAACCTGATTCTAAATGTAAGAACCCAGCAAGGGAAGACTCCCTCAAATTTTCAGCCAGTTTTACAAACATCTGGCTCTTCTGATGGGCTTCGCTGTGTTTTTCAATTAGACAATTAAAACTTCATTTCATTCCATCTGTCACAGCTTGACAGCCCTGCCTGCTTCAAAATCAGCCCACACAGAAAAGAAAAGCCACTCAATTCTCTCTAGCTATGCATTTCCCACATACCTATCATTGTGGTTTCTAGGCATTATTAAGTATGTAACAGCCATCAGCAAAAAGTATGTAGGACTATATGGTGCATGTGATATGGTTTGATTCACCAAGACTGAGCAGTATGCAATGCTACCACACTGATGAAATGGTTCATTTTCCATTGTAACAGTGAACACTATCAGCCCATGTTACTATTTGTATTAAAATAGCACCTAGAGGCCTAACTGTGACCAGGGCCTCATCATGCTAGGCACTTCAGTAAGAAACAGTGTCTATACCCTAAAAAGTCTAAAAGCTAACCTCTTCTTCTTTCATGTCCACTATCCCGCCTCCAGCAGCAGCCAAACCTGATATTTCTGAAGAAGTTGAGCAGCCCCACAACACAGCCATACAAACGGGGATGAGGATTGGGGGAGGTTCCTTCCAGACCCCTCTTGTGAACAGATGTTGTCTTTAAGAAGGGGACTCGTATAATGGTTCATTAACTCACCCAATCCCTTTAACAATCCATCCACAGTATTTAAAACATTACGACATCCTGTTTAACTAAGACTGGGATGCAAAAAAATTATGCTGCCCAAGTCTGATATCATTACATATACTGCACCAGAAAGTGTACCAGGCACTTTACAAAGACACAAGTTCCTGACACCAGGAATTTACTCTAACAGAGACATTATTCTTATCCATGGTAACATATTAATTTCCCTACCTGAGCATGGAAAGTGTGAAGTTCAGAGCAAACACTGAGTTAGCTTTGAGCCCAAAGAACTAGATGAATGGTGGCACCAGGGCAGCTTGCACTGCTGTAACTGGAGCTGCATCAATACAGATAAGGGTCTGGGGTTGGGAGGGGGCAAGAACTAAATATAAAAGTCTCTTCAGCTGCTCATCCTTGAGGTGAAAGCTCACCCAGGAAATGGATATCAAGCAAAATGCCAGAAAGCAAAACACTCCTGCTGAACTCCGGAGGAGGGCAACATGGGGCAGACTGCAGGCTTTAAGTGGGGAAAGGGACTTGTGTGTGGGTGAGGTTACATGCCAGCCTCAGGAAGGAAGTCTGTGTATGCCTGTGGGGTTATATGCCTGAGAATTGGTCGGGGTGTGTGTCACATGGGTAGGTGGGGGGGGGGGTATGATGGCTGGGGGCCTGTGGAGCGGTTATGTAGTTGAGCGGTCCATGAGGAACGGGGTTCCGTGGCTGGGGGAGGGAGGGCTCGGTGTATGTCTGCGGGGTCTGGCTGGAGGGGTTCCGTGGCGGGGGCTCTCTTGGGGAGGAGGGCTCGGTGTATGTCCGCGGGATCTGGCTGGAGGGGGTTCCGTGGCGGGGGCTCTCTTGGGGGGAGGGAGGGCTCGGTGTATGTCCGCGGGGGTCTGGCTGGAGGGGGGTTCCGTGGCGGGGGCTCTCTTGGGGAGGGAGGGCTCGGTGTATGTCTGCGGGGTCTGGCTGGAGGGGGTTCCGTGGCGGGGGCTCTCTTGGGGAGGGAGGGCTCAGTGTATGTCCGCGGGGGTCTGGCTGGAGGGGTTCCGTGGCGGGGGCTCTCTTGGGGAGGAGGAGGCTCGGTGTATGTCCGCGGGGTCTGGCTGGAGGGGGTTCCGTGGCGGGGGCTCTCTTGGGGGAGGGAGGGCCTGGTGGAGGAGGGCCCATGGGGACAGGGAGGCGATGAGCCTGAGGGGGGCTCGGTGTATGTCCGCGGGGGTCCGGCTGGAGGGGTTCCGTGGCGGGGGCTCTCTTGGGGGAGGGAGGGCTCGGTGTATGTCCGCGGGGATCTGGCTGGAGGGGGGTTCCGTGACGGGGGCTCTCTTGGGGAGGAGGGCTCGGTGTATGTCCGCGGGGGTCCGGCTGGAGGGGGTTCCGTGACGGGGGCTCTCTTGGTGGAGGGGGCCCATGGGGACAGGGAGGCGATGAGCCTTTGGGGAGGGGGCTCGGTGTATGTCCGCGGAGGTCTGGCTGGAGGGGGTTCCGTGACGGGGGCTCTCTTGGGGGGAGGGAGGGCTCGGTGGAGGGGTTCCCTGGGGGACAGGGAGGCGATGAGCCTGAGGGGGGGGCAGTCAGTGTGTGTGTCTGGGGGAGGCCACCAGCCACGTGGCCTATCTCGCGGGGAGGATACAGGAGTGGCGATCGGAGCGCGGCACCCCAGCGGGGCGAGGCTGCCTGGGTGAAACCCCCGGAGTGAGAAGCCCGAGGAAGAGCTGGGGGTCTGACTACCCCCCCCGTACCTCTTCGACCGGCCGCTTCCGCCCGGAAGTCCCGCCTCCTCCCTCTACACACACGCCGCTCGCCTATTGGTCAGCAACCGTGCACGTCACCAGCTCTGCCAATCATAACCGACGATAGGGCTCCTCGGGATCTACCGGGGACGCCGCACCTCCCCCGTCGTGGGCGGGTATTGAGGGAGAATTGTGCCGCAGTCTACGTCACAGCAGCGCGCGGCTCCTTCAGGCTCGCGGCAAGTAGCCGGGGCGGCGGTACCCGGAGCGCGCGCCGCCTGGCAGAGCCCAGCCGCAGGGACGGCGCCTGCCCGGCCCCCGCCCCGCGCCGGTGGAAGCTGAGGTAGGGCCAGGCCCGTCCCGTCCCGGCCCGGCCGCTCTTCAGGTCTGTGTGCGAAAGACCTTCCGGCCCCGCAGCGCCGGGCTGAGCGCGGCCCTCGCCCCCTCCTTACAGCAGGTAGGAAGCGGCTCTGTCCGGAGTCAGGCACCGTGCCGCGAGCGCTGGCCCTGTCCAAACCTGTCCTCTCAAGCAGCTGCTTTGCACCCCTGACACGGGGCTGGGCCTGCTGCTGCCCTCATCCCTGACCAGACAGCAAGTGTGAAAATCGGGGCGGGGGGCGTGGGGGGTAATAGGAGCCTATATAAGAGAGACTCAAAAGCGGGACATCTGGTCCCCCTGTCTGTCAGACAGCACAAGTATGGGTAATGTACAGTACATCTTCCTACTCCAGGAGAGAAGCAAGCTCTGAGAATGCAAAACTTCCTAAACAAGGGGACCTCCATTATCAGTTGCCAGTGGCATAGTTTTGTGTTTGTACAGCAGGTGGTATAGAATATCAGGGGTGGAAGGGACCTCAGGAGGTATCTTTAGTCCAACCCCCTGCTCAAAGCAGGACCAATCCAATCCCCAATAAAATCACATTGACAGCAGCACAGCAGGCATCACGGATAATCACATGAGAGGTTATTGCCCATATCATCATGTCATCAACTTCACCACCATGGATCATCCTCTGGTCATCTGGCAGCAGCAGTCTCACTCTGACTGGACTGGTGGTGGCCCTGCCTTTATTATTCTAGCATGTGGGTGTTGTATGCAGTATATATGAGGTATTTTTTCCAGTCCTTCCTCCTTCCCTCTCAGAAATGTGCTGCTCTGCTGACCTGATGGACCCAGCTCTCTTAAGCACAAGTGTTCACTGCACATTACACTACACCGTACGCGTGTGTGTGCTACAGGAGAGGGAGGAGGGGGGGAGTTGTTGTACATGGCTGCATCTAAGAAACAGAATTGAGGATGAGTCAGTGACCCTCACATGTCTGTCATAGCTCGTGTGAGGGCAGAATGGATTGTTCCTCTGTGGCACTTAATTTGTCACAGAGCACCTGCTCAACTCTACCTGGCCCTGCAAATGTTCCTAGTCCTTTCCAGCCCAGGTTACCACAACTCAGCCAAGTCTGAATTCTAAAGCCTCCAAGCACAAATCCATCATTAGGAGCAGTGTGCAGGAGAACGTTCCCATTGCACACTGCTGCTCTATTCTCACAACCCTGCTCCTCCACAGGACGAATGCTATTGCTATTGGTACCACAGTAGCCTCAGTACCCATTTTTCATGGATAAATAGGGGACTACTCTTCTCAGTGCCTTGTAACACAGGAACAAGTGGACATTCCCTGGAATTGAAAGATGAGACATTCCAAGTCAATAAAAGGTACTTACTTTTTCCCCTCCACACAACACGTGATTAGACTGTGGAACTCACTGCCACAGGAAATCATTGGGGCCAAGAATTTAACAAGATTTAAAAAAGGGACTGGATATTTATATGGCTATCAAAAATATCCAGAGTTACCATAATTAATAATAAACATTTGGGAAGGGACACTGAACCTCCTGCTTCTGGGATTAAGCCTGTCTGTTAGTGATCACAATGAGCCTTAATGTAGGTGCAGATTATCCCACATCAGTTACTTCAGAGTTCTCATACCCTCCCCTGCAGCAGCTGTTGCTGTCAGGTACAGGAGACTAGGTTACAAGCATCTGAGGTGTGAGCCAGTCTGGCACTTGGCACTCCCTGGACCTATGCCTCCCTTGCTCCCTGACACAGATGCTGTGGCTTCCAGGACCCAATCCTCCCGCCCTTTGCCAGTACCTGACTGGAAAGTGATCTCACTGAACATCATCCAGGTGTAAGCAAAGTAATACTGGCACTTGATGGCGCTGGCCATGCAATAAAGCAAGGGCACAGTGATGAACTGCACACTGGGGTTGACATCATCCAGCACCAGCATCGAGAAGATGGTGTTGGGCTCCCACTCATTGGCATCGGAGCGGAAATAGCACTGAATTTCCTTGAATATCTTCACCCCCTTGGCAAACATGTTGCAGTGCACCTGCATGGCAGCAACAGAGTCCCAGGTGAGCTTGACACCAGCACAGGCTGGCAGCACCTGCAGCCCAGGGCAACTCAATAGGAATCGGAGACGCTGAGATAGTCACACAGGGAACACTGTGCTCATCACGCCCTTGGTGGCACCCTCACCTAGAAGCCTAGGTTGTCAAGGGGTCCCAGGAGAAGGGGTTGGGGGACATTTCCTTAGCATTTCATCATAGGAAACTTGCCACTGTCTGAGGTCACAAATGGAGTGAGTCTTTGGTCTCATTCCAGTCACTAGCTGACAGCTCATAGAAACATAGTGATTACAGACAGAAGTGGCCCATTAGTCACCCACAGGCAGGGATAGTAAGTCAGGCAGCAGAGCAGGGGCTAGTGGCTAGGGCTGAGGAGGCATGGTGCAGCTGAGTGAGCAGTGTAGCTTTGCATCACTCATGTTCGCTATTCTTGACAAAGCCCCCCTTCCCAATGCAGGGCAGACTGTGTCCTAGACCCTAAGGCCTTGCATTAGCATTTTGAGAGGCACATGACAAAGTCAGAGCCCTAGTCCCTTTCTAAAACATGCCTTCTTCACCCAGGCACACGTTCTGAGACAAGGCCACAATAAGCCCTCACTGATGTTACCAAGAAAGGTGCCCCTGAAGCCACAGACCTTCATGGTGGTGAAGTTTCTGATCTGATCAAATTCAAACATGATTTAAATGTAGCCCCCAGTGGTGCTCTCATTGCGCCACCCCACGTAGTCATAGCCAGGCCACATGTGGTACTCATGGGTTTGTGTGAAGTCATCCAGGCCAGAAACACTGTCCGTCAGCTGGCCCAGTCCCTCAGTCATGCTGTAGCATAATGTATTCCTGGTCCACAGCTAGAGCTTAGAGCTGTTACCACCAAAAAAAACCCCAACAGCTGCAGGATTAACAAACCTAACACTCAAAGATTCTAATTTGAAAATAGGATGAGGAAAAGTATGGAATACCTGGGGGGTGAGGGTAGGGATAGGCACCCAGTGACTATAAATTTTACACTGCTGCAACAGGAATTAATCTTTGTACCAAGGCCTACATACACCAGTATTGATAGAGCAGCAAAGAATCCTGTGGCACCTTATAGACTAACAGACGTTTTGGAGCATGAGCTTTTGTGGGTGAATACCCACTTTGTCGGATGAAGTGGGTATTCACCCATGAAAGCTTATGCTCCAAAACGTTTTAGTCTACAAGGTGCCACAGGACTCTTTGCTGCTTTTACAGATCCAGACTAACATGGCTACCCCTCTCATACTGTATTGATATAGTCCCCATCACAGTAGTAGCCCAGTACTTGACCCAGATTAATTTATCCTTAACACCATGTGGGGTAAGGAAGCATTATCCCCATTTAACAGATGGTAAACTGAAGCACACAGTAAATAACATGCTTAAGCTCACACTGAAATTTTATGGCAAAGCTGGACATTAAACAGGACCAAGCACCAGTTCTGAGCCCTAACCCCAAAACAGTGTAAAAGCAAAACTTGGTGCAGAAATCAGAGCAGCCACAAAAGTTTCAGTGAAGCACTTGTTTAACTCTTCACATCACCACCTGGTGCAGTTTTAATCTAGAAGAGGCTATGAGCCTTTGAATCAAGTTACACTGGGGCATTGGGTGGGGGGGAAGATGGTCAAGCTTTGTTTATATGCAAAGTAGCACTAGTTTAAATTGAAGATATGATTTTTAAACTCATTCAACTGGTGCAAAACCCTATGTGAACACCCTTAAATGGACAGAACAGGTTTAAATCTAATTCTTATCCCGTTTTATTTTAATTCAAAGACTAATTAGATTTCTAACCAAGTGTTCACAGAGGATTTTGCACTTAACTAAATTAGTTTTTAAACCAATTTAAAATTAAACTGGAACAAATTTGAATATATAGAGAAGACCTGTTACAGGTATCCTAGCCTTTAACACCGTCATGGTGACAGTCACCACACTCCTATAACCCAAAAGCAATATAGTTTAAATGGACTATAATTGCACCCATGAAATTCTAATATGCCCCTCATCCAAGTATCCAAGAGCCCTAGCTCGTATGCTCTCATTTGTAAAGCAGGAGTCACCCAACCTTAACAGGACTTTCAGCTACACTTGGTCAAATAAAATTCTGTATGTGGTCCTAATTAATTCAACTGAAATTGCAGAAAAAATGTAGGGAGATCAGTCACCCATGCTAGGATTTGACCTGAGGTCAGAATTAAATTTTAACTCTCAAAAAGTGTTATGGGACCTTTGGCGGCCACAGATGGTGAAACCCAGTCATGTCTTGGCCAAAAGGTTGGAACTCTGGCAGTATGGCACACCATGCTGGAGCTTAGACGTTCAGTACCAAATCAAAGGCAGTGCCGAGATTTCCAACAGACAGCAATTGGCAATATGGATTAAAATGGTATACCCAGAGTTCATACTGTTTTCAACTTGAGATGTAAAAAGATGATTGTAGAAAAGCAAGTCTTTTATTGAAACCATTTCTTAACAATGGAGCAAGTACATTTCAACTGGATTAGTTTGCCCCTTCCCTCCCATGTAAAAAAAAAAAAAAGTTAATAAAACTGACCAAAACTTCAGTACAAACAAGTACCTGAAATGCTAATAGAAAGGAAAATTAGGACTTTAGGGCTGAGTGTCCACCAATGTGGCAAAGAAAAATAAAAGAATTCCACACATACACAACGCTGCAAATCTTTGAACAGACGGGGGTATGGTGTAGCAGTACTTGATATGAACCCAAAATATCATCTGGGTTGGGCTTGGTTCTGTTTTAGGTAGTTCACACCAGTGAAGGTGAAAAAGGAGAGACAATCTTCACTGCCATAAGAGGAATCAGGGCTAAGGCCAGCCACCCCACCTTTGAGGAGGGGAACACCTTAAAAAAAGTTTCCAGGAATGTTGAATATTTAAAACTTTGCATGTGATTCAGGCTGGTTTTTCAAGAGTCACAGTAGAATGCACATTCTGGTCAACACTGAGATTTGCAAAACTAAATGCCTCGTTGTTTGTGTTTAATCTTTTCAATTCTGCACATCTAACAATTTCAATCAATAAACCACACAATTTAACAAAGACAAGACCAAGCATGCAAAAAAATTGCTGCCCTAATCATGTCTACAGTGTGTGCAATTCTAGTGGAGGAGGAAGAGGGTGATGAGATAAATCTCTAATTAAAAATGTTTTTTTCTAAACTGTCTTTTCTCCCATCCAAACAAGCTTTCTGGTCTTGCAGCCTATACATGTGTCACTCCACAGGAGATTTAACTTCATAAGAACTGCAGCATTGAGCATGTGAATCCATCAGTTTTTACTTCACTTGATGTTTCTGTTTTTAACTGTTCTTAGAAAGTCAGGGTTAGAAGATGGGCAAACAAGCTGTACCACAGAAGGTCACATTCTTCTCAGGCAAACATGTATCTGAGGGAAGAACATGACCTTTTTTGGCCCATACTGTCATCTGTTCACCCAAAAGGCACATTTCCATCAGATTAGTCTTCCATACTGTAACTACCCTGCTGTTATCCCCCATCACTGAGTGTACACTGCTGCGGGCACAGCAGCATGAATCCTGCAGCTCAAGTCTGATCATAACTGACTTGTAAAATGTGCTGCAAATCCCACTACAACTCCACTCCCTACCTGCCAAAAGGTGAATTTAACCTATTCTTGGGCCATCATGCTCAACGGCAGAAGCAGAAAGCTCAGCTACTGTCTTTACAAACAAGAGGCATTTTTGACAATCACCACACAAATGTAAACAGTTAAGAAATAACAGGGAAATGCAACGTCAAGGGTAAAATAATATTACATTGTAATGGGCATCCAGAGCAGTTATTGGTTTATTCATCCCTGTTATGAAGGGCTGACTCCAGGCACAGGGTGAAAGACTGTCAGAAGACATTTGCAGACAACACTAATATACATGGACTTCCAGCAATTCAGAATAGTATCCACAAAACTTCCCTACCACCACCATTGAGGGCCAACATTAATGAGACCAGAAGCCTGCTACCAAGGATCAGACTGCAGAGGTCATTATATATGCAGCTTGATGGGATGAGATTCCATCCAAAGGAAGATTTGATGTCTTTTGATGCAAGGACCACAGAAGGGCCACAAACATCCATAACCACACCCTAGCTACACTTATTTCAACTGCAGCATGATTGCTCTTCGAAAGGAAAACTTCGGTATTCAAGTGCTATTAACCAACGTAGATAATTAAGTTTAACTTCCCACTGCAGCAGTCTCCTGTCTGCAGTGACATTCTCAGGGAGCCAGTGCAGTTTGACTCAATGTTATGAGATGGAACTGAATGCAGCATGTTACTGGGAGTCAAGGGAGTACATGATCAGAGATAGAAGGGATAGGCTAAAAGGCTGTCTAGTGGTGTCTGAACTCCACAGATCTCTGTTATGGAGAAGTTTCTGGCTCGCTCTTTGGTGCGCCAAGAAGTTGGAGGAGTTTTGTTTCCACACACTAGCTTGCTGTGTAGATGCTATGAAAGATGGTATTGGTGATGGCACAGACACCTCTCCTGGATAGAAGAGCAGTATGACACAGTTTAAGATAGGAGGATAGGAAAATTGCAGTCCCTCTAAGAAAAGAGAAGTGGGTCCTAGCTTTTGAGAGGAGCCTGGGTTGATTACGGAGAAGGAGGAATTTGGTTACAGTAGAGGAAAATAAGTCTTCAGAACACAGCAAAACCAAATTTAATTGTGCAAATGGGATTACTTATAAGAACAGAGTTCATCCTGGGAGTGGCCCTGGGCAGGGAGCATTGGAAGGTCCAGTTATCTGTACTTCGTGCTGTCTAGATGCATGAGAAGACTCAGGAGGAAGCCTGTTCACGCTGATTTGCAACACCAGTAATAGGGTGCAAAACCCTTGAGACAAATGTGTTTCCTCTGCTTATCTGCTCTTGAGTGAGAGATTGCACCATAAGAGAGGAAAAGCTACGCTAAAAATCCACAAATCTGAATGGTTAGTGGAAGTTCTGTTTGGGCTTGGAAAAGCTGAGAAAGGCGCCCTGACTGATTCACTGATAGCACTGTGATCTTCAAAAACATATAGCTGCTGCTGGGCAGTGTTGGGAGGGACTAGAGCTCTGAACTGTAATGTAAAAAAGTCAGAGAAAGTTTAAGGAATTCCTTAAGCCAATTTCCAAAACAGACAAAAGCATTTTAAAGAGAATGTCAGGAAGAGTATTTTTTTATTTTGGTTGAATAGGTCAATGGAGACCAATGCAAGATGCACATTCACAAGGGCTTGCATATGAAGTAGGTCAGGATCTCACTGATGTGTTTTAGCAGCATGAATGTTTCCAAAAAGATATGAGACCATCACTGAAGACAAGAGGTTTCACAACAAAGCCAGTCTGATTTCACAAGACACTGGGGGAGAAGGCTAACAAGAATAGATTTTCCAGTTTTCATCATTCTGTGCCTCCTCATCTAAAACCTATTCCCATTTGCTGTTCTGGTTGCAGTCAGAGATTCACCATCAAATACTCTTTCATATCTTTAGTGTTCCAAATAGCAATTTGTGGTCCTTTTATTTTATATTTAAACTTTGAACTAAATCCCAACATCTTCCTTTAGGTCCCTATTCCCTGATGCTAAATTCTGCCTGACACAGAACTAAGGGCAAAGAGATGGCTTTCGCAGCACTAGTCTAATGAAAAACGAACAGAAATCCTCATCCTAAGGCATGGTGTCCTTCCCCACCAAATTCTATTTCACTTCCCCATGCATCAAAATGAGAATATACTTCCTGTTGGCCACAGCATCCTATTTCCCTAATTCAGTACCTCTTGCAAAGAGCTCCGTGACATGTTTCTGGGATACTTTAACACCTTCATCCTCACCAGATGAGGCACGGCCCAGAGCGTTCCTGCCAAATTTCCTAAATCTTACAGGCTTTTTTCACTGTTTAAATTTACAAAAACAAAAGCCACTTCTGGTGACTTCAATTGGACTATACTGGAACTCAGAGTCTTCAGTGAGCACATGGTCATCTTTAAACACATGAAAAGACAGACAAAAAACAAAACTCACTCACTAAAATTAACAGTGAAATTCCCAGGAGAAAAAAAAAAAAATGTACATCTCTATTGCATTTTGTCAGCCTGTTTGTCATGTTCCATTTAACATGAAACTAAATGGGTCCATTATAAAAAAACCTGTTAAATAAATAGATGTGATGCTAGAAGAAATTTCAAGGGATGTTATAACTCATCATTCGTCCTGCTCTCGTCTCTAGCTTCTGGCTTCTTCTCACTCTCAGGTTCTATGTAATAAACAGAAACAAAAAAGTGAAATTATGATTATAAAGTGACAGGCATGCTGTACAATGTGTTTTTTGGATGCTACTATAATATAAACATTAAAATACTTCAACACACTCAGAACAGGGGATTGTAGAGTTGTGGAGGTATGCTTGGGCAGTAGTATTAGATTGTAGCTACTACAAGTGGCATGATTAGACACCAAGGCCTGATTCTTAAAACACTGATGCACATAAGTGGCTTTACTCATATGTGTAAGTGTTTGCAGAATCAGGCCCTTGATTAGCCCAAAAATTCTATTTGATAGGTGGTGACACTGGTGAGGACAGGAACAAAAATAGCAAGTTGCAGACATACCAAGGTGAGGTAGAGATTCTTCCATGCTGTGTGGGTTAAAAAGGAGATCTTAAGGAGGGGGTAAACCAGCATGGCCACATATCTTGCCACATGGATATTATTTAGAGTCACACTGTCAGGTTGAAAGTTGCTTTTGGAAAATACATTTCCTTTCCATGTTACAGACAATCCGTTGATCATTCAAGCTGAACAATTACTAAGAGTTTAATTTACTTGTTACACTCTACACTATTTGCGTCAAGTATACATTTAATTCAGTTTGGATAATGAAAATGTATTTCCTTGTTTATGGTCACTTGCAGGTTTTCACACACTAGCACGGGATTGCAGTGTTTGACTTCCAAATGCTGCAGGGAACAATTGCTTTAAAAGTCCCCTGGAACTTTCCATTGGAACTCAAAAACTGTCAAGAGAACATTTCAATGGGTCAGGTTGTAGGAGTTTGGTTTTGATCGTTCCAGGGATACACTACCGCTATAATAGTCCCCTAGTTAGGTACAATAGTGTCCCTCAGCCTGACTGCACAGGAACATAGAATTATAGACTATCAGGGTTGGAATGGACCTCAGGTGGTATCTAGTCCAACCTTCTGCTCAAAGCAGGACCAATTCCTAACTAAATCATCCCAGCCAGGGCTTTGCCAAGCCTGACCTTAAAAGCCTATAAGAAAGGAGAATCCACCACTTCCCTAGGTAACAAATTCCAGTGCTTCACCACCCTCCTAGTGAAAAAGTTTTTCCTAATATCCAGCCTACCCCCGCACCCCCTTGAAACTTGAGACCATTACTCCTTGTTCTGTCATCTGGTACCACTGAGAACAGTCTAGATCCATCCTCTTTGGAACCCCCTTTCAGGTAGTTGAAAGCAGCTATCAAATCTCCCCTCATTCTTCTCTTCTGCAGACTAAACAATCCCAGTTCCCTCAGCCTCTCCTCATAAGTCATGTGCTCCAGCCCCCTAATAATTTTTGATGCCCCCCGCTGGACTTGCTCCAATTTTTCCACATCCTTCTTGTAGTGTGGGGCCCAAAACTGGACACAGTACTCCAGATGAGGCCTCACCAATGTCAAATAGAGGGGAATGATCACATCTCTTGATCTGCTGGCATACTCCTACTTCCAGCTTCTCGTCCACTGTAACCCCTAGGTCCTTTTCTGCAGAACTGCTTCCTAGCCATTTGGTCCCTAGTTGGTAACTACATGGGATTCTTCCATCCTAAGTGCAGGACTCTGCACTTGTCTTAGTTGAACCTCATCATCAGGTTTCTTTTGGCCCAATCCTCTAAGTTGTCTAGGTCCCTCTGTATCCCATCCCTACCCTCCAGCGTATCAACCACTCCTCCCAGTTTAGTGTCATCTGCAGACTTGCTAAGGGTGCAGTCCACGCCATCCTCCAGATCGTTAATGAAGATATTGAACAAAATTGGCCCCAGGACTGACCCTTAGGGCACTCTGCTTGAAACTGGCTGCCAACTAGACATGGAGCCATTGATCACGACCCGTTGAGCCTGACAATCTAGCCAGCTTTCTATCCACCTTACAGTCCATTCATCCAGCCCATAATTCTTTAACTTGCTGGCAAGAATACTGTGGGAAACCATATCAAAAGGTTTGCTAAAGTCAAGGAATAACACATCTACTGCTTTCACCTCATCCACAGACCCAGTTATCTCCTCATAGAAGGCAATTAGGTTAGTCAGGCATGACTTGCCCTTGGTGAATCCATGCTGACTGTTCCTGATCACTTTCCTCTCCTCTAAGTGCTTTAGAATTGATTCCTGCTCCATGAGTTTTCCAGGGACTGAGGTGAGGCTGACTGGCCTGTAGCTCCCCGGATCCTCCTCCTTCCCTTTTTTTAAAGATGGGAACTACAGTGAAACCCCGCTATAACGCGATGTTTGCGGTCCAAAAATTTAGATTGTGTTAAATGCAGGGTCGCGGTATAGCGGGGTGTGTCAGTGGTCCCCAATGCAGTGCATTGATGTACGCCGCCTAGTGCCCAGCAGGGTAGAGGAGCCACGGCTCCCCGCCTGCCAGGGACAGAGAACTCCGGGGCTGTGGATGCCGGTTCTGTGTCCCCGGCAGGCGGGGAGCCGCGGCTCTTCTTGAAGCCAGAGAGAAGCTGCGGCCCCGCGCCTGCTGGGGACAGAGAGCACCAGCGCCCGCAGTCCCGGAGTTCTCTGTCCCCGGCAGGTGCGGGGCTGCAGCTTCTCTCCCCTGCCCTGGTGTTGGGGATCATTGGTACAGTACTGTACTGTATTATACCTTAAAGAGGAGCCAACCTGTGATCGCGTTATATGCGATTTCGCGTTATGGCGGGGCGCGTTATTGCGAGGTTTGACTGTACATTAGCCTTTTTCCAGTCATCTGGGACCTCCCCCCGATCACCACGAGTTTTCAAAAATAATGGCCAATGGCTCTGCAATCACATCCGCCAACTTCTTTAGCCCCCTCGAATGCAGCGCATCCGGCCCCATGGACTTGTGCTTGTCCAGTTTTTCTAAATAGTTCCAAACCACTTCTTTCTCCACAGAGGGCTAGTCACCTCCTCCCCATACTGTGCTGTCTAGTGCAGCAGTCTGAGAGCTGACCTTGTTCATGAAGACAGAGGCAAAGAAAGTATTGAGTACATTCGCTTTTTGCACATCCTGTGTCACTAGATTGCCTCCCTCATTCAGTAAGGGGCCCACACTTTCCTTGACTTCCTTCTTGTTGCTAACATACCTGAAGAAACCCTTCTTGTTACTCTTAACATCTCTTGCTAGCTGCAACTCCAAGTGTGATTTGGCCTTCCTGATTTCACTCCTGCATGCTTGAGCAATATTTTTATACTCCTCTCTGGTCATTTGTCCAATCTTCCACTTCTTGTAAGCTTCTTTTTTGCGTTTAAGATCAGCAAGGATTTCACTGTTAAGCCAAGCTGGTCTGACATATTTACTATTCTTTCTACACATCAGGATGTTTTTTTCCCTCCGCAACCTCAATAGGGATTCTTTAAATACATAATTGCCACATCAAATCAAACCAATGTCCCATTTCCAACAGTGGCTGGAACACGCCAAAAGTTCTAAAGCAGATGTAACCATGTCTTCATAATAGCCCTAAGACGACAGTTCGGGGCTTTAAATCAGTTAGTGACCCCTTCAGATGAGTCTATATTGCAAGTGAACAGGGTTACCACCAGTTCCCCTTCCTCAGTTCTAGCGTTAGTGTTAAAGGGGCCACAGCTACCATTCCATCCCAAACGTTTTTCTGTAGCTGGCCCTCTCAGTTGTAAAGTTTGATTCACTGACACTTTCTCAGCAGCCAGAGGCTCCTTCTCACCCCGTGGTTCATTGGCAGGGAAACAGAAATGGAGAGAGATTTTCAAACAGTGGGCTACAGACATCCATGGTCACTGAGTTCTATTTTCTTACACAAATGAATCCCTACCTGTGTCCGGTCCAGACTGATCACCTAGTGTTGCTTCCTCGACTATGGGAGGTTCCCTGACTGGACTGACATCTTCAGGTTGATCTGTATTATGGGGGAGAGATGTGCAACAAGTGGTCAAACAAGTATGTCAAGCCCAACACCTCCCCTAGCTCTGGTATAGAAGATCAAATGTACAGATCAAACACTGGACAGGAAAAAAAAGTTTGCCAATGTGGATTGTAAGTGAACCAATTGCAGCCCATCACTAGAAGATTACTCATTTCTCATAACTGATCCTGGGAAAGCCAATGCGATGGTCAGTAAGGGTAGTCAATAGGAGCACTTTGAGAAAACACAGAAGTACCCCAGCAAAGCAGAGGAAGCATCAGGCAGCAAGCCGTAAGGGAAGAGTTCAGCAGGGATGAAGAGCAGCGAGAGGCAACTCTGGAGCAGTCAAAATAGTGCATGGGGGTGGGGGGTGCTGTTCTGAGCTTGCCAACAGCCACTGGAAGAAGATAAGGCCCAGGCTGAGGCCTGAGAGTTGTGCAGGAAAGCCATCCCACGGGCTGGAGCCTGACTAAGATATCCTGCTAAAGGAACCAGGGCTAGCATAGAGGAGCTTTGTCCACAGACAGAGTGGTTTGATCTTTATAAAGGGACTGGGCACTCAAGACCTCACCTACCTTGAGAGATGGGACAGCTGTAAATCCTAGCATTCCTAATGATGTAACCTAGGAAATCTCTGAAATCAGCTGGCTACCACTCAGGTAGCAGAGACAATCAGCAGGTATCCAGAGCAAGGTGTCACCTCTTAGAAGGCTGTGCCGCTTAGTGGGGAGCAGAGACCAAACTGATGCTGAAGGTGGTCTCTTCTCCAGTCTCTATTTAAGCCACAGAGGCAGACCCTTTCCCTCCCATGAGCTTTATAAAACCTGGACACCTGGTCAAACAAATGTCAATGGAAGAAGATACAGAAGTAGCACTTGGAGCACGCTATATTGCACGAAGCTTTCTCCAGTAATTCCCTTATTAGGAGGATCAGCAGCTTTTCCACTTTTATCAAAGATTTCTCTCATTACAATCTCCTTTTCCTCAGTGCAGACAGCTTTGAGAGAACATTACACCTGGTGGTTCTATAATATCAGATGCTCACATGAGCACTTGCCTGTCCTGAGTGTGCCTCACCTTCTCCTTTCTCCTCCTTGGGAGGGATAACCTTCTCGCTGTCAGGGGGAGCTGTGGCATTCTTGCCTGAATCAGTTTTTGTGGTGTTCTTTTCCTTCTTGGGTCTGGGTTTTGCAAACTTAGCCTTGTTCAGTAGATACTGCACCTCCCTGTCCAGGGCTGCTATCTTCAGCTCTATGTCCTTGGACAGCAGGGTGGGCTTCTCAGTGGGAGGAAGTTTATTCTGTTCTGCCAGTGTCTCGTTTTTCCAAGTCTGCAAGGAAAGCCCAGGGTCAATCTCTCCCCATGAATATGCTGCTATTTCCTGGTTAGATGAGTTACTGCTTTTAAAAACACACAATCCCAGACACAGCACCTGGGCACTCTAATTGCCTGTGGTCAACAAGGCTTCCACCCCAACATCCTCCAGCCTCTTAGTTCTATAAGGCCAGAGAACAAGAGTGCCATTGGCTGCTCTTAAAACCGTGCAAATACTTATTACCGGGAAGGCACTAGCCTCCCATATTGCACATGAACCAGCTGTATCTCCAGTCGCTACATTTTTCCAAAGCAATATGCAATCAAGTTTGGTAGCAGGGAGTATTAAAACAGAGAAAGGTTTTCCCTAATGTGAGGAGAGGCTGTACATCCTCTGCTCCCTATTCCCAAGTGAAAGTCAACCCATTAGCCGTGGCATGGATCACATTATCCAACAACACATCCTGAATGGGCTCCCCAGCCCCTTCACTTACCACAGTTTCATTGATTGCTTTCTCTAGGGTACTCAGCTCCACCTCTGTGAATATCTGATCAGCCTCTGGAATCATTCGTGCTCCCCTGAAAGACAAATAATTATTTTTGCTCCAATAGTTGTTCAGGGTTAACATTTGCATCAATGGTATTTGAAATTTCTATGAGTCATTACACAAACTGACTCATGTTTTTGGACCTTACTGCTTTTCACATATACATGAACTTCTGTCCAAGGAAAGTGAACAGTAGAAGACCCAGGTATTTCAGGTGATTGGGGGTTTTGTATTCCATTCCCAATCACATTTAGCGGTGACCAAAATTTACCATGGGATTGGCCCACGAGTGGGTTTGCTAGGATGGTTGTATGGGGGTGGAAAGACAGTCTTGACCCTTCTGAGAATGGGTGCACTTTGCAGTATGCATGGGATATCATACAGTATGGGCTTTGAGCGTTTCTATTAACACACTCCCTAAAATTCTTCTCAGGCTCTAGAAGAAGCCACATACCAGCCTTGTTCCCTCTATGGGTTTAGCAGCTAGCAGGCCAGATTTCATTTTAAGTAGTGGATGAAACACATGCAGCACTTTTTTGCACCACCCACAACTTCAGATCTTCTCAGGGTCTCGCTCTTACTTGAGGAAGAGGTTGGAGTGATTGAGGAGATTTTCGAGGGCATTCAGGCGGTCTGGCCATTTCCTTCTTTCTTCCACACGGAAGAAAAGGCTCCTGCAGAGTTTCTTCAGTTCAGACAGCTTCTCTTTCAGTTCCTGCAAGTGTAAGAAAACAGACAGGAACAGAATTAATCAGACATCTAAAACTGCTCCAAACCTTTAATCCCAGAAGTATTGTGAATCCCAGAAGCTTGAGCTGCAGGAGTTTTGCCTGCTGTACCCATCAGATGCACAAGTCCTGTACACTAACAGGAGCTGCAGCACTAGACACTGTGTATGGAGAATGGGAAGTTAACTGCTTTATGTGCTCCAAGAGGTTGAAGCAACAGGGATGGGAAGAGCTAGTTCTTGTGCAATTCAGTGCTGGGCAAATTAACAGAAGAGTTTCCAAGTCCCAGAGCACATCAAAGCTCACCTTTCCTGACTTGGGGACATCAAAGAAACCAAGGAAGCCTAGGTCTATTTGCCACCTACTGGCAATTCAGTGCAAATTGACACCCTACTTCCATGCAGCAGTACCTTGGTCGTGGCTCTATAGCCCTCCTCCTCCATCCAACTGGAAGCTTCACTCAGTTTTCTTGAGATTTCCTCTCTCTGCTCATCCGTTGAGACAAACTGATATTCCTCCTGGTAAAGCTTGTCCTGAGAAGAGTAAAGGTCGCTTCAGCTTAATTGCTGACTAATGAGAAGGCACACACAGCAAAGGAATCTCTCTCAACCCCCTGACAAAATGCAGCTGCAACCAACTGTAGGATTCCAGGGCTGCTCCGTGCTAATGAGTGCAAGTTCAACCCCCGAATTTGTCCTCCTGCTCCTTCAATCAGCTGAGAGTGGGATGGGAAAGCTGACAAGTCCTCACATGTAGAATAAGAGCTTTCCTCCTGCCCTCGCTAATTGGAGTTTCTTTCCAGATAGAGCGTGGTGATGCTGAGACAGGCAGAGGAAGGGACAGCATATACAAAGCTTTTATGCAGGCAGAGATTTGATTTAGTATGCTGCCTAAGCCCTAATCTGGTCCCATTTGTCTTGAAGCCTCCCAAAGCCATGTGGGACAGGGAACACTCAAAATGATGACAGATGAACTCCTCAAAGCAACCGCTCCCCACCTTGAAACAGATACAACCCTCTGCATCCAGCTCAGCCCTGACAGTATACAACTTCTCCCACCTGCTTTTCATAAGCTTTCAACCCTTTTCATCGCTCTTACCTGGGTCTCAAAGATGAATGCCTCCAGGCTATTGGCTGACTTTTCCCTCTCCTGCTTCTCTAAGTCTCTGACTGTCAGATCCTGGAGTCTAAAGTGCAAGGAGGCCAGAAATAAGCAAAAATATCAGCACCTGTTAGAGGGGGTGATGTTCTCTTTGCAGACAGGGATCTCTGTAGGCAGCAGTACCTGTCACTCAGACACCATTAACTAACCCATCAGCACCCAGGCCAGGCCAGTTACAGGATACACTTAGATGTCTTAGGGTCAAATGCAAAAGGTGGGAAGTCAGGAGAGATCTCTCTCAGTTTCAATGTTCAGATTCACAGTGCTCAGGATGTTTCTCCTTGGAGTACTGACTGGCTAAAACTTTCTCCTTAACCCCCTTTAAAACAAAGGCCTCCCCTAAAAATCCATCCGCACTATTGTTACCTGCACACATTAGGGCAACCCACCTTTCCTGACACACATCCCCAATTTTCATTGGCTACACACTGAAACACATCAATGAAAACTATGGCAAGAGAGATAACAGTTATAGTACTGCTCTGAACACTGTTCATTCTCCTCCCACCCAAGAGCTGCGTTAGACTCATTGGGCACTGATAGCATGGCTTGGCTACTGTGATCACCAATGGGGGTGAGGGGACCATGTAAACACTGTCGTCACTAGCATGGTTACAAATACAACAGGGACAGATCTTTAAGTAATGTCTCATGCAGCCGGGGTGCCACTCCACAGGAGCTCACAAGACTAGAGTCGAAGATGGGAAAGATTAAAATTATTGGCTACAGCGATGTTAACAGGCCAGGCTGAGCTTCCCCGACCTCACTGGGCATAGAGAGACTATCTGGGATTCCCAGCCGCTCACTGAAGATCTAACCTTCCATCCAACACACACAGAGCCAGCGCTGTCTCCACTTCCAGCTCTTGTCATTTTCTAGTCTGAGAACTGACCCTTTTCTTGTGCACATTTATCCCAGTTCCTCCCTTTGCCATTCAGAGTTTCTGGCCTTGCCACCTTTTGGGACATTTACCCCTAGTTTGTTTGAAAGGGCTGCTGAAAGAAGAATGGTGACAAGAGAAGGGTCAATACAGGGAGTGGGAAAAGGTGGTGTCATCTCTGCACATGACCTGAACTCAATAAGACATGCATGCACCTTAGAATCTGTTGCTCACTCTGGTCCCTGTGCCCCAGCCCAGTCTACTCCCATAGCCTACTCCCTTCACTTCAGCATGCCCCCCTCAAACTTACTTCTTCACTGAGCTCTTCAACTCCTCCTCCAGCAGGTCAAGAACATCACGGACATCCAACTCCACACTAATCTCATCCACGAGTTTCTGCTTCTTGGGGACTTTGGGTTTCTTCTCTTCCATTTTGGTGGCTGTGCTGTCACCAGGACTTTTGGACATTTCTTCCTCTTTCCCGGATTCTTCCTTTTCTTTGGGATCCTGTGTCAGAAAAGCAACTCCAGGATAAATAAAAAGATCAATTTGCAGTACCATCTCACTTGCAACAAATATTTTGAAGAGAGGCACACAAGAACCTGATAAGGTGGATTTGAGCTCCCAGGGTTAAGTAAATAAGCTAGTGTTCTACATCTGTAAAAATAATTTGCAGGTCTGCAGTGCCTTAATGCTTCACAGGCCGAGAGACCTTGTTTCCGCTATGAAAAAGGTGTATTCTTAACTCTAGTTAGTTAAATAGTGCTAAAACCCTAGTGAAGACAAGGCGTCTCCTTTTTCTTTAGCTCTACCTGCTTGCTTGTGTGAGAATTACAAACTGTCCTATCTTCTCTAGGATTTTACCTCTTGGTAGTAAATTGGAATAATAATAATTTAAAAAAAAAATCAACATACCTTTTTTCCCCACTGTTAAGGCAAGGCCTTAGTGCTTCCCAGACACGGAAGCCAAGGAACAAAAATTAACCGAATGCCCAAGATTACATGGGGATTTCAGAACAGAACCCAGGAGTCTCAGCTCCCAGTCCCGTACTGCAAACAGCAGGGCCCATTTCTATTCAGAACAGTGCATGACTGCCTCTCATGGACTTCCGCACACAACAGCTTTGCATTTACCAGCTCAGAATGGCACTGTAGGTACAACACAGCAGGATGAGGAACAAATATAAAGCGTCCTTGGAAGGAGAGAGTGGATTGATATTAATCTGAAGGGCAACGGGAAGCAATGCTGAACACATCCTCCTGAGGATGAGGCAATGTCAAGGGAAAGGGTTCTCTGCAGGGAAAACTACAACAACTCAACTGAACTTTGGCGCAAGGAGTCTCCCAACACTCGGCTTCAGACCCTGAGTGAAGGTCACTCCCCACTTCTACCCCTAAGGAGCAGGGAGTGTATTTCAGTGGCCTGTCAGTTAGGGGTTTATTTTCAGAGATCGTGAGCAGGAACAAAGCTGTGGTACTCAGCCTGCACACATGGGGTAGAATCTCTCACTCCCTCCTCCATTATTTCCAGTCAGATTCCAGTCCCGAGGTACAATAGCACAGTGTCACCATTTTAGGGAGTCTTCCTTTGCAGAGTCAGCTGCTCACCTGAGACGCTGATTTTTCTCCTTCCTCCTTTTCCTCCTGTCTCTCTGCTTTTGGAGGGACAGTTTCTGTTTTATCCTGCATTGGAGATGGCTGCTGCTTCTCTTCCCCCTGCTCCTCGCTCACTGTTCCTTCTCCCTCCTTCTGGTCCTGTTTCTCCCCGTGTTCTTTTCCTGCTTCTGCCTGGCTCTCCTCTTCCTCCTGGGCAGCAGGGAGGAAAATGCCACAGTTTTTACATGGAAATACCATGCAGATGTGTCACACAGAGAGGGCAGGCTCATACTGGACGCTTGGTGTTCAACGTGGCACAGAGGCTACATGAAGACTTTAGGAAAGTCACAAAATCACCTTGGAACCACCACTCTTTTCTATGCCTGGGAAAGCAAACTGAGACTCCTATTGGCAACAACACAGGAGCAGCCAGGCCCAAGTGGTCTGTGTAGCAGGAGAACCTGCCAGAGCCTACAATGATGAGATGCAGGAGATTGTAGCCTATACAGCGCTACCCAGAGAGGATCCAGAAAGGAGATTGGAATGACAAAGAGGCTTCATCAGGGAACCAGCCTTGGCAGCATTTGCCAAAGGGGAGATTGCCACCAGAAGGGCTGTATGTTTATTTTTAACATCATGTTAGACTTTGAGACAGATACAAACTTCTACATTGTATAGTTTTTAATCTTGATGTCCTGCCTGTCACTCTGATTTGGTTCATGTTTAACTACTGCCTCCTCTATTTTGCAGACAGGACTGAACCCAGTCCGGGTCCCACCTCCCCATCAAAGCCAGCACCTCACCTGAACAGTCTCTGTCAGGTTCTCTCCCATTTCCAGTGTTGGACCTCCTCCTCCAAACAGGCTAGAGATTGTGTTGCCAAGTTCTGCAGGAGAGAGAAAAAAACAAACAAAACTCAGAATGTGTCTTTGAAGCAGTCCGGAGAACAGTGTGGGAGGAGGAAGAGCAGCAACAGCAGGAGGGAGTGACATGCATCAGTCAGGGGTTTGGTAACGCATCAGTGCAAAATACATGTTCTTGACTTTAAAATCATGAATTCTGTCTAAGTGCCTCTCCAAGGTTCAACAGTAATCCAGGGGCAGCCTGGGATCCTGACAATATTTGCTGTAACAACTCTTGCACTACCATTGCTAGCTCCTTCCCTTCCTGCACATCCCCCTGTATACAAAGTACTGGGCCCTCATCTCTGCAAAAGCATAGCCTGGAATCTGCCTCTCCAAATGGTGATTGAGTTTTCCACTGTTCACTGCCCTAGCAGACCTCCACCCATATGCACTCTCACCTCTCCTTCCTACACACTAGCGGTAAGTCTCTGCACTTGCCCTGAAAGCAGGACAATGGAAGGCTTCCAGTCAGTGGCATCATGGGCCAACCAATGAGGAGGGAGAGTGCTGAAGAACCAGATGCACAAGACTTCCACTGCTGCCCTCAAGACAAAGGAAAGGGATTTGTTTCCTTCTAAATACACCCCTTCACTGAGGGAGGTGAAAATGCAGCTCCCTGGTATTACTCATGCATGTAGTGCATACCTGGTTACCATGCTGATGGGCACCTTAGGAGCGTGCATGACACTTTCAGGGAGACTTGTCCCCTCAACTAGCAGCACATGCTCAGGGCCATTAGTTATTTTGGATCTGCTAAGATTAATAGGCAGGTACTTGTGACCCTAAGGTTTCCTAAGTGCCAAAAGAATTCACTATTCTTTGACAAATCCCATCAGGCTTGTCAAACTCACTACACCTAGCATACTGCTTTTGTAGTATTTATCTATAAAGAATGTCATGTAAGATCTCAAATGAAAGCCAGAATCTTACTGGTCATTTACATAATGTAATTGCAAAACATATGCACTGAAGCTATGTAAGGAGTTATATGTATATATGCTGGAAAATATAAATTTTAAAGTCTGAATCAAAGTAAGTTTGACAGACAGGTTTTTGCAAGACAAAAAGGAGTATATGCACCTGTCTGTCTCAGTTCAAATGTACATTAAACACTGTGAGCCAACACAATGGAAGGTCTGTTGGCATATGAAATTAACATGAGATATGAAGTCAGCACACCAGGGAATAAGCCCCAGGGGTAATTCTGACTCAGGGGACAAACAATGGATTTTTGGTGTGATATAAGGAAAAGGATACCATTATCCTTCAGCGAGGAAGCAAAAACAGTGCTTTTTGCATTAATGATAGAGGAATCTCAGCCGGGTTGGCTGGAGACATTGAGAAATTGCTTCAGGTGAGGAACTACTTCAGACAAGTTAAACAGCTTGTTAAAGTTAAGTTTAGGCTCTACCAAGAGTGTTATACTTTTTGTTTTACATGTAAACATTTCTGTTTCCATTATTATTCTATTTCTTCAATCTCAGCTTTCAACAACTTATGATTGTTTTCATTATAAATATATCTCTGTGCTATGATGTTACAAAGGACCTGATCCTGAGTTGTAACACTCAAGCTGTGTTTATTCTGTTCCCTCGGAGATAGCAAACTGGATAATTTCTGTGAGCGGCCAATGGTTAATGGCTGGGCACCACAGGGAATGCTCTGAGGACTCGGTGGGTGCCTATAGCTAACCTACACAGAGGATGAGGTCTGCGGAGACCTGGCAGGCAGTGCTTGTGTTGCCAGAGGCTGTTGGTTTCAGGAAGCTGAGTTACAACAGGCATAGGTAAGAGCGCTTCACACTAAGGGCAAGTAATTGTGAAGTGCCTCACAACCCTGGGTACCTGTGGGGAGTGTCAGAGTACTTCACTTAATTGGTCACTTGTCCCCAGCCACAGGACCTGTCTCTTTCAGAGAAATGTGTTGCAGTTAACTAGGAGTTATTATGAATTCAAAGGAACAGCTGGTCTGAATTCAAAATATGAACAGTACAGTGTATTTACTCGTTAACGTTGACTCCTCCTCTGGCTTGTCCTCCACTACAGTTTCAAACACAGATTCCACCTGGAAGCAGAGACAATGAGATAATATATTTTAAAATAGTTCTCTTAGCAGCACCTGTAGGGATAGGGTAGGGAAACTGTGCGAGGAAGGGAAGGGAACATAGATGGCACTAGCTGGCTGGCACTTACCCGGTCAAGGCTAAGCACTCCACTCTCATCCATATTGAAGTGAGCTTTGATGCCTTTGGACTCATAATCCGAGTGCTTCCTGAAACTATCCCCGACTCCTCTCAGCTTCACAGTGGTGAGATTCAAGGACCCAAAGGCTCTGGGGGGAACCAAGGCAACACTGAGAGAATGAACAGATACCAACCGAAGAAGCCTAAGCAGCAAAGTGGGAAGCCATCCCTCTTCCCCCACTTTACTTCAGCATTGTCCCCAATCTACTCCAGTGTTCTGGGGTTCTATTCCCAGCTCTGACCCACTGAGGCCAATCACTTCTGAGCTTCAGCCAAATTTCAGACACTGAGCAGGCTGCCGTTTCTGGTGTCATTCATATTGGTTGACACACTTAGTGTCAGTTACATGCACGAATGGGGACTCCCACCCTATCTGCCATATTGCAACCGTTCCAATGCCACTCACTGGCGAAGTGTCTGAACAGGCAACAAAGCTGGGTACTTCTTCACACCAATGCCCTATGGTAATCATTTGTTTCTGATGGGAAGGTCCCAGACTCAACAAGTGAGCCCAAGAACCAGGGCAGGGATAGCCAGAGAGGGAGCCTGTGCACATACAAAAGAAGTTAGTGCTGGCAAAAAGGTGTCAGAACAACTGTCTTGGAGACTAGAATCATCTGTCCACAGAACGAGCAGCCCTGAGGCAGTGGCCGTGAGAGTTTTCCCCATACTGTCCTCGCACAATGGGCCTGACCAGGAGGTATTAGCTCTAGGATGAGAGGGGATTTAAGTTTCCACAGTACCAACAGCAACACAGGTCCTCTAACCCTTGGCCCTTCTGGTGAAAATGCCAGCTAGGGGCCAGTTAAAATGGAGAGGAGACTTCTCAATACTGCAATATTGGGTAACTACACATAACTTGGCTTTCTCAATTATATAAGGATTGCCACAAAGATTCTGAAATTGTGCATCATCGGCCATCCATCTGCACGCGAGCTTCTCCAGCTAAGCACCTATCAGCTTGGGGGAAAGTCTGCAAATGCCTGTCCCTACTCACTGCAGGTCATCCTGGCTCAGGAAAGCCAAGTCTCCGTAGTTGACATAGAATTCAAAGTCATCCGTGTAGCGGTTGAAGGTGATGACCTTGCGCTGTGGATATGGTGCCATGCGCTGAAACAAAATTCGCTTGTTGTGCTTCAAGCTCTTGGATTTATCCTCCTCCTCAACTTCACGGGTGAACTCCACCTGAATCATGTGGGTAAGGGCAGAGAATCAGCCACTAACAGGAACATTTTGCCCTACATTGCATCTTTGATCACAGGATTCCAAAGCATTTGGTAGACAATCCTTACCCACCTTATGGGGACTGTAAGCATTACCCCATGTTACCAGATAAAGAAGTGAGAGACTTGCCCAAAGCGCACAGGGTGTATACTTTAGTGTCTTTCCTTCCAGTGGCTCCATGTACGATTCCAGACTGAGCACCATTTCCCCTTCAGCACTAAAACCTGTAGATTTCCCTTATGCCATTCCAGCACCACAAGGTCCCACTGCTTATTTATAATCACTTCTCCCAATGCCACCCCACATTGTACCTTCCTCCCCTAAAAGAGGCAACAGGGGAAGCTCACCTGGATGGGGAATATAGCTGCATCCCGAACAATGAAGGGCTTGACTTTAAAGGCTTTGCTCAGAGCAGCTGCCTGGTAGACTGCACCCATAGCAGCAGCCTCGTCTGCGTTGATGTTCTTCCCCAGTTCATCTCTGCAAAGCAAGGTGGAGGGAGTTGCAAGCTTCTCTGTCACTAGTAAACACAAGGTTGTTGAGAAAAGGCATGTGGCAGAGGCCTCATATACTTACTTGCCCACGGCTTTCAGCAAAACCTCCTGCACTTTGGGGACTCGGGTGGCACCTCCCACTAGAATCACCTGATCGATTTCATCCTAGGAGTTCACAGACAATCAGGTTCTGCTTTGAGAATGTATTTTTGGAAAAGCCAAGTTCACTGCTTCAATATCCCTCCACCATCCACTGTTTAGTGCTCGGAAAGCAGTCGCACTACCAACCCCGCTCTCCAACACAAGACTGGGATCCAAAAATCTTAAGTTCTTATTTCAGTAAACTCCCAAAGTAGTTGTGCCTGAATGAGTACTTCAAGATCAGGCCCAACGGACATGAGTGATTTATAGAGCAGCTGTCTCCAGCATCTGGGACACTGCACCTTATTTAACAAAAATCAAACCCAGATCAGGCTCCATGCCAGAGAAGCCAGTCATTGAAACAGTGGTCCAGAGACGAGGAAATAGAAACTACAGCCATGAAAGCTGCTGATCCAAAGAGGCATTGTGCAGCATCCTGAAGACAGTCATCTAGAGGATTCTCAGGAATCTAAGGCACCTGCCCCCTTAGAATCTCTACACACCGAACAAATGAAATGAAATGTCTCTCTGAAGATAGTCACATCCGGACATAAGCACAGTCAGGCATGCGCCCTCTGGAGAGGCATCCAGAGATGAGATTCCTGATCTATGGTGAAAGCTAGGCCAACCTCAGATGCCTCCAAGAGATGTGGGGGAGACACATTCTTAAGTCCTCATACCAAAATTAAGGGCTTTTTTAGTAGTCAGTAAAACCCTGACCCGAATCCTTGGCTTATAGGCAATCACGGAAACCTGTTTGACATGGTATAAGTGCATGCCCTCAACCTTAGGGTGCACCCTTTGTGCCAGGACACAGCATTGCTGGTGACTTCGCCTCTTGCACCTCCTTTGGTGGCCACTTTCTCAACTGGGGGGACCATGCCCAGCCTGTCTCTTCCCTGGACTCCTTCAGAGAGTCTTCTGTGACGCAGCCCCCTGTCCATGTCATGTAACAGTCCAGTCCCCTTCTGGGGTTCAGCTTTAAACAAAATATCCACCCGACTTCAATTTTCTTTTCCCTTGCCTTGCTGGTGACAGGCGTAAACCCCCATTACACATGGCAATGTGGTAACTTCTGCACTGCCGCCCCTGCCCTCAGGAAAACAGGAGCCTGCACTTCTCAGCAGGGTGGGTTACCTTCCCAAACCAGACCCCTCTCAAACAACAGTGGTTGTGATGTGACAGCAGCTCAGCATCAGAGGACCCCACACTTGTCAAAGTATCCCTGGACCTACCAGGTTCATCTCTGCACTGCTCAGCGCCTGTAGCACAGGCCCTGGGACCCGCTGGAATAAGTCGGAGCACAAGTCCTCAAACTCTTGCCTGGAGACCTTGGCCTTGAAGTCCACGTCATCCAGTAGTCCCTCAATCTGGCCAGGAAGTCAGAGAGAAAAAGCCATCAGCTTCACATTACACACCATTCTCCAAGCTAACGTCGTTCCAATTCCCACTGGGTTGGCTTGTGTGTTCCGGCCACTCCACTGGACCTTATGAATGCAGCCTATCCTCTTACATCCCAATGCCTCTCCCGGTGCTGGAGGGACACAAGACATGGTGCCTTGGATGTAACAGCTGTCTAAATCTCATGCTCCTGGTAGCCATTTAGGGACAGACCTCTCCTAATCTCCTGCAAAGGTCTTAACATTTCTCAAACTAGTAACATTATGGACTTGAGTAGCAAAATCCAAGTTCTCACCAGTTTGTTAAGCGAAATCAGTTTAGAAAAGCCATCAGCATTGGTGTCTCTTGGGCAAGGGTGGAGGGAGAGAACATTGTAGCATAAAGATTACGTAACGCAGAGGGACAGAGCTCTCCCAGACTCACTCTTAACTCAAGTCATCCCCATTCCTGAGGAAGGGGGGGGATTTCCTGCAGCACAGGGACATACCTGGGCCACATGGTCAGCATTAGCACTCAGGATAGTTTTCAGGCGGTTGGCCTCCTTTAGCAGCTTGGCCATGGCCCGGAGATTCTGCCGAACATCTTTTGAAGGCTGCTGCTTGTTGAAGAGTTTCACCAGGTAATCCCGGAGCCGGTACTCCATCTCCAGTCCCCCTAGGGTGCGGTCGAATCTGAGCAGAGAATAGAAACCAGAAGCAGACACTCAGCCTGGATGGAGTAAGTCAATAACAGAACGTGGAGTTGCAAGTACTTTCCCCACCCAGAAGAGAATTCCAGAGCTGGCCTAGATCGTACAACTCTTACAAGAGCATGCAAGAATTCTCTCACCTGCAAACCATTTATAACAAGAACAATATGCTGCAAAGAGGGATTGCATACAATCCTGAATGCTGCACAATTCTCTCCTCACCAAATTCCAGTGCATGGCTTTGCTTTATAAACAACAACGTGGCTTTAAACAAACAAGTTTGGCTTTTAATGTCACTGATCAAAAAGCTCAAGCCCCCACAGCTGCATGAGGCTAGTTGTTCCTGATATTTCTCTTTACATCATCACACAGATTTCTAAAGGTGTCTATCCCCCAATAGGTTTTCAACCTGTTTCAGTCAGCCATGGAAAACAGAGCACAAGGCAACAGTACAACAACACACACAGCTAGGAGTGTCTAAATGGATATTGGGTCTGCTTAGAAGAACAAATGCACCATTCAAACTAGATGAATTCACCACCACACCAGCCTTTGAGCAGAGGGGCTTTATAACAGTGCCTAAGGTGATGAGCTCCTGAAAAACTCAACTTTGGGATCTGAGTTAGACAAAACCTATCTCCTTGCAACTAGTTCTTTAAACATTATGGGCGGGAAGACACTGTGGACTTTTATGTGCTGCCCCTAGACACCTTCAACCTCCATAGCACGGTCATCCTTCCTCTCCTACCAAGCCTTGTATTAATTATCTCCTCCCCAAAAGAATGTCCAACTTCCTCAACCCAATGAACCAACTTCTACAATCTCACATATAAGTAGACTATGCTAGAAGTGTTATTAGGTTTACAACTGTAAATCCAGCTAGCAAATGCCAGGCTTAGTTGCCTGTGGAATCTTGTGCATATGCATTATGAGACAGTCTTTAATTACACATACTGTCTATTCCCACAGCCCCAGGACCCCATCCTCATTCAGTACTGTACATGGGTCGGATAAAGAGGCAGAATTAAGATTGCATGGGCAACTATAAATATGGCATTTCCTAACCTTCAAGTGCTTTATTTTAATACTAAATATATTTTAATGTAGTTTTTAAAAAAATATAATTTGCAAGGGGGTTTTGGCAAAAAAGAGACTTGTGTACAAGTGTAACCACCATACCATAGCAATCATATACCTTCAGCAGTGTTTGAATTTTGAACCTTCAGCACTATAGCACACTGTTGCCACTTGAGCTACTGTACTAACTACATTATCTGACAGCAGGAGAAGGTTGTTTTCCCAGATGAGGGATGGGATGCTTATACCATATGAGTCTAGTAGGTGGTTGTGGGGAGCCTAGCTACCTTTATCCCCTCCCCATCAAAAACCCAGGAGGTGAACTCTCCTGCCCCACGTGGTACTCCCAGAGTGAATGATGGGACACATTCTGGATTGGGGAAAGCCCAGCTTTCCCCCTGCCCCCTCCCAGCTACAGATGCCCTGGCAGCATCCAGATGTTCTTACATTACAGCATGTGCTGCTGCTGCTGCGTTAGCAGTGCAGGCCCCAAGGACAAGAAGCAAAAGAAGGGAAAGTCTTGTTTAAAATTACTAACTCAGCTAAAACCTGAATGGAATTTCCTAGAATAAAGGAGACGCATCACTCTAGCCCCAGGCTTTTGTCCATGTCAAATTTCTAAGACCTGCCACAAACAATGGAAGTGTGACAGCTTCTTAAAAAAGAAAGTCATAAGAATCTTTTATAACAGAAAGTGTTCGGTACTCTATACACAAGGATCACTATGAGCTACACCTATAAGTTTGGCAACATGTCCACATTCCAACTATCCTTTGTACAAAGTGAAGTCAACCTAGTTACTTATAGACTCAATCCTCCCACCCAAGGCACCCTGCCCCCACTCCAGCTTGTGTCTGAATACTCATGTTTAAAACTAGCTCCGAAATTCATCCCATTGTGTGTTTAGAAGAGTCAGCAAAGTAAATATTTTCTTTTAAATATGGGACCCAAGAGAAATTCTTACCCGACCCCCCGAATCTGCAGCTGAGGCTGGGTCCCTGAGTCCTTGGTTTTCACTGTCTGATAAGTCACTATCGAACACACGGTGCTTCCTGCTCCCATGTCATAAAACATGATATTCTGTAAAGAAGAAGCCAGAGAAGGCTAAGTAAGGTACCGGGTGTTTTGTCCCTGAATGGGAAGGAGACAAGACCTTGGGGATCTCACAGCTTGGAATGGGACAGGCACTGATCATTCACTAAACCTGCTCCAGTCCACTGAGAGAAAGCAAAGCACAGTTACTCAACATTACACTTGCAGCAATAGCCATGTGGACTGGAAGCCTGTAGTAACGGACCTACTGAATGCGTTCTTATTTCTCCCAAACTTCTGTTTTATAAAGTAGAAAACAGAATGAATGCTTTGCTCGTCAAGAGTTCCTTCAATCTGAGGAACTCCCAAGTATTTTACAAATAGCCTCCCAGTCCCCAGTGAGGTAGGTCAGTATCATTGCCCCATTTTACAAGGGGGGGGGGCACAGGTCAAGAGTGTGGTGAAGCTGACTAGAACCCAGGAGGTCCCAACTCCCAGTTCCCCACTCTCTGAACTGCAAACCGCCTCTTTGCTTTCCATATCTACCAGAAAGCGCATCAGTTAGGAATGTACTTGCTGCTTTATACACATGTGCTCTGCCCAATACTGAGACAGGTCTGTAACAGCAATTAACAGATAGCAATAACCAAGACGAGCACTCAACCAGCATGAGCACATCTTTATGTTCATCACTTTAACTCACTTCAGTTTCCCACTCGCTTAAGTGGAATTCAGTAGCTCCCCCACCTCTGCACCAGCTGCATATACCTGTGCTGTGGCATTGATGTCCTTCCTCCTGAAGACCCCATAGTTCAAAGCCACAGCAGTGTTGTCATTGATCAGCTGCAGGACCTTCAGGTCTGCCATCTGAGCTGCATGCAGGACTGCCCTCCTCTCCGCCTGATTGAAGTATACAGGGACGGTGATCACTGCATCCTTTACGGGTTGTTCTGCAAAGCATGGAAGAGAAGAGGTTTTCCATGGGAGTGGCAAGTACAAAAACTCCTCCATAACAGGGCTATCAACATGCAAGTAACTATGGAGTTTGTGACAGCAAAGTCAATGCTGCAGAGAGAGACTGTAGGCCCATTCAGCCCAGGTGGAACTGAAAGAAGTCATCAATGGAGTTGACCAGGGATGAATTTGTTTCAGCATTTCCACCTCAAACCCACCAGGCTTCACAGCATCTTGGGAGATGGTCACACTCCCAGTATCTGCTGCAAAAGGAACATGTTCAATCTGTTCAGACTTCAGCAATTAATCTAATCTTCCAGAATCCCGAAATCCCAGCCTGTAGATGACTGAATTCGCTCTCTGGGGTAAAACCTTGTTTGAACTTCCTTTAGTACAAATGTCTAATTGTAAGTATGTTAACTGCAGGCCTGTAATACAGCAGCAAGAACAGATCCAGCCAATTCTTCTGCAGTTTCCATTGCTGCTGGCATTTCTGATTAACAATATAGCAATGAGAAGTCTATGGTTTAGTTTCTTTTACTAATATTCCACAAGATAATTTTTTTTTTAATATACAAGTTTAGCACTGATGAAAGGAACCAGAGCAAGTATAAGACGGAGGGCAGCAGGGCAAGTTTGCCACTCTCCTGCCAAATTCATATCACCATGCCCCAAGCCCTAACCAGCTCTAGAGATGAAAGAAGTCTTCAGTCTCTATATTTATTCTCTTTAGAGGGTGCCAATATGAGGGTTACTTAAAAAAAACAACCCAGATTTTTAAAATTTTATTTATTTATTATGGGTACTTGTCCACAAGGAACTGGGCTAAAACATCAAACAGCCATCAGCTAGAAACTCTGGATAATTAGCAGATTAAGCTTGATTTAAACTGATGACTTAAAAGGTTAAATGATTCAACATCCTGTTCCTGATTCCCCAAGACATCACATTTGAGACCTTCGACCCCAGTCCCCTCCAGTTTCCCTGTAAATTCCACATCCTATGAAATTAAACAAAATAAACTGAACAATGTATGGATACTGTAAAAAAGCAACAATCATCCCAACCTGCAAATTCCTCAGCCAGACCACGCGAATAGTTCAGGACCATGCCCAGTATCTCTTCTGGAGAATACTGCATTTCACTGCAACACAAGGCAAGAATATAAAACCCTCCATCAGACAGGCACCGAAAGTTATATTCAACTGTAAAGCCAAAGCTTCTCTAGCAATTCTCACAAGGCACCGGGCAATACAGGATGAATCACCAGCATGACAGCCCCAAAAATCACATAAGCCTCAGGAATTATAAGATCCAGGGGGAAAAAATGGAAAAGTGTCCCGTCCCCGTCCCCCCCGGAGAGTAAAAAAGCGATAGAACTGGCAACAAGGCTCTTGTTGGGGAGGGGGGAATATTCTCCTCTCCAACAAGGACAATATGGCCAAAAGCTCCACATTTAAACACACCAAATGGTAAAAATAAGCCATCAATGAAAAGTCCAGCAGTGACCATGTGGGAAACAGACATAACCTGGGTCCATTAATATGAAGCGGGAACAATATTATTCCAGAAGGTTATAATTCAACATGTTGGGATTGATGAGCTCTGCTCACCAAAGGAAGTAGAGGCACACACTCTCAGGTGACGGGGTGGTGCCACAAAAACCCAGAAATCAATAGATCACAGCTGAGATGGGAGGTGAAGGGAGAGAGAAAAGAAAAGAAAAAAGAAAGAAAAGAAGGAACAAACAGGGATGGGTTACAAGTCATAGGGTCAGAACAAAGGATCCAAGTAGGACACTGTGCAGAGAACCCTGGACAACGTCCCTGCCCCAAGAATTGGGGGATGTCATTCAGAGAACTCTGCAAAGATGCACAAATCGACTTGGGACCGGAAAAAGGCCTTTCAGATGTAGAGAATTCCCCCATCCATCTCCCTCCTCCTAGACTGAGAGTCCTGGAATCCAAAGTGCTTTATTTAGCCAGAGAACAAGCACAGCACAGGCAGTGTCAGGGAAAGCTTCCCTCTTTCCCCCACGCTATCCTCTGCTAAAGTGCTTTACCTTGAACTCGACTGATGCCTCTGGGGCACCAGGGAGCATAACCTGCTCAGACTGGAAAATGGCAAATTGCAGCAGTATTTGGGATGTGGTCCCTGCTGACTGGGAACTACAATGACACCTCTCTCCTCCCAAGCTCACTTCACTGTTTTCACTTCTGACCTGGGTGGAATTTGAACTGACAATCAAGAAGTGATAAGCTCCAAATCCAATAACTGGGCCCTTAAGATGGCCATTCCTTCCCAGGGAGATTTTATACCTCCATCTGTAGCTGTCTGGAGCAGCTTTCCTAGAATGATACATATAACAAGCTTTCCTTGCTTGGCCATGCTACAGAGAAAGCTAAAGCCAGCATTTCTCCTCTCTCTAGTGGTGAGAATCAGCTGCCAACATGCTAGAGGAGACGTTTCTCTGCAAGTTTCATAAGCAACAGCACAGCAGTGAAGGTGTCAGGAGTCAACTGGAGTCAGTCACTCACTGGGACAGTTTGAAGATAACCGTCTGTCTCCTCTCATCCTTTACCAGCTCGTGTTGTGGGAAGCGCCAACGGTACAGTGTCACTTGAGGGTTATCTATGTGTTTACCCAGCAGGTCCTGAAAATACCGGAGTGCTATCTTCGGGTTCTTTATGGACTGCAGAAAGGAAGAGAGCAAGAACAGTCCTGACTCTCAGGTAACTTTCACATAACCCCTCCCAACCAGCCCCGCACTGTACGCGTATATTTGGGAAAGAATATTTGCTATGGGAGCCAAGATTGACAGTCTGGTAAAAAGCAGAGATGAAGCCACATGTAACTAGGGTTTCCATATGAGAAATAATACAAGGTGAGGGGGTAAAATCTCTTAACTTGGGCACTAAGACACCCATCTCCAAGGGACTAGTGTAGAGAATACACATGGAATGTGGGTTTTGTGTACAGGTACATGTATAATATATGCAGCTGGAATTTAGGTGATTTGATATCTTACCATTCCCATGGCGCTATCACCAAAGAGACGCTCATTTTCTTTCAGGGCTACAATCACTGGCGTTTTCCTCTGTGACTCTCTAAGCAAGAACAAAGGATAAAAAATATGACAGATGGACATTCACTGCAAATAACCCCCACTGACGGGGCTGAGAAGGCTTAATGCTGAGAAACTCAGGAAGGATACTCAGATGCCACCAGGAACTGAGGCTACATGCTAGAGATAGCTCATCATTGATTAGTCTGAAGTGTTTCAATAGCAGCATTTCCTTCCAGGGCTGCTGTGCTAACTGATCATTCTCCAAGAATGAGACACAGCACAGTTCAGTGCAATGTCACCTACAATTGCTCTACCTGTCTATTTGAAAGGCATCTATGATTTATCCCTGATTCCATACTGCTGGGAAGCTTGGAAGAAGGTAACCAAAGTGTTAGAATGCCAGAGGCAGCACTTTCCTGAATTTCTAACAAATGGCTCAGGGCTGGAGACCACTCTAAAGTAACCTCAGCGTGCTTTTGATTTCTTGGTACCTCCATTACCTATTGCCATGCCCAGACCCTTCCCACCCCCCAAATACACACATTACTCCTAACTCCAGAATGATGGTAAGAGACAGTTGCGTGACAAGGAAGGGCTGTAATTGAATAGCAATGTCAGAACTTGGAAAAGTTACCCGACACATGCTAGCCTGAGGTAAACAAAATATAAGCTCACCCCCAACAAGTGAGGTTCAGAGGCAGTTCTCTGCAACCTCATTTGGGAAGCCATCTTTCCCATCAGCCTTTGGCTAGCAGATTCATAGATTGCAAGGCTAGAAGGGACTATTGTGATCATCTAGTCTGATTGCCTGTACAATACAGGCCATAGAATGTCCCCTAAATAATTCCAGTTTGAACTAGAACACATCTTATTTAAAAAATAGCCAATCTGATTTCAAAATTGGTAGTGACAGAGAATCCACCATGACCCTTGGTAAATTGTTCCAATGGTTAATTACCATCACTGTTAAAGTATGCCTTATTTCAATCTGAATTTGTCCAGATTCAACTTCCAGCCATTAGATCTTGTTATACCTTTGTCTACCAAATTAAAAAAATCCATTATCAAATATTTGCTCCCCATGTAGGTACTTTTAGACTGTAATGAAATCATCCCTGAACCTTCTCTTTGTTACGCTAAATAGATTGAGCACCTTGCATCTATCACTATGAGACATTTTCTGACCCTTTAGTCATTCTCTTGGCTCTTCTCTGAACCCTCTCCAATGCCAGATACTCGTTAAGTCTCATTTTCTGCCTATGGGAGTGAAGGAGCTAACAGACACTTGACCTTTGGGGAGCAAGAAGGGGATCCACTCATCTTCCTTTTTCAGACTGCTGACTGCTACAAGATGGAGGTTTCTCTGCTATTCTACCCCTCTCCCAGCTTCCGCTTCCCCCCGCCCCTTCCCATCATCCAGGCCAGTGAATAGCTCCAGTGCCAACAGCAGAGTCAAATAGGTGATTCTTTTCTGTTTCACTACTGCTCACAGGTTTCTGAATAGTTACAGTGCAACCAACCGGTTTTAGCATTACTTTGGGCAGTTTGGCAAAGCTGAGAAGCAGTAAAGGCACTGGGATTGCATCTGTAGATGCAGGAAGATGACACTACATCTCTTGAAGCTGGGACACAATTGGAAGGTTTTCTTAATCATAAGGGGTAGAAACTTCTTCTAAATCAATGATTATATCCTGCAAATACTGACAGTGTAGGCTTCTCCATTCCCTTGGGAAAATTTCCTTCTAGTGAACAGCCCTGAAAAAAAATGAATATAGAAGGCCTTTTAGAGAAGGTGCAGAGATAGGAGTTTCCATCATAACCTATCTCCTCACAGGTTTGCTGATAAGGGAACATGCCAGACCAAGAAAAAGAATTATAGTTTACTTGTTTAAAACGATTTCCATGGGCACCCCAGGTTTTACAATTGCTATCTTCATTGACTCACTGCCCAGGTCCACGGACATCACAGCCAGAGCATCTGCAATGCAAAAGGAATAGATGTGAGAAGCTGTACTTTTTCCCCCCATGAGAAACCTCTCAGTTAGCAAGTTCTCCTGGCATACTCTTGGGAAGGGGTGTAAAGAGAGAAAAGAGTGAGGTCATTCTTAATTATTGAATCCACAGGAAGGTGAGGAAATGCCATTCTGAGGTATGAGAAAGACAAGGTAAGGTAATATATTTTATTGGACCAACTTCTGCTGGAGAAAGAGACAAATGTGAGCTACATAGAGCTCTTCTTCAGAAGTTGGTCCAATAAAACAATATGACCTCACCCACCTTGTCTCTTGAATATCCTGGGACCAACATGGATAGAACAACACTTCAAACATTCTGAGGTATGGCCAGTTCCATGCCACCCTGGACTTCATCAGTGCTAAGCTGTTCATTTTCAATACAATTTTAGGACTAACGTGTCAGAATTACCTCCAGGACTGTCAGTTTCATCTCTTGATCTTGCACCTCTATATTTTGTTTGCCATTTAAATTTATCCCCCAGTTCTGAGTAAATTGCAGTTCAATTGTTTATTTTTATATGCTTCTTTCTATTCAAGTAGAAGCCTGAGACAATACTGTCAATTTCATGCTGGTGAAAGGTTATTAGAATGAGAGCCCTGGAGACAGAAATCCTCTAACCCCAAGCTCTCCCCCGGCACCAGCTACTGATGTACCTCCCCAAAACCCAGCAGAGACCTCCTCTAGTGGTGAGGAGGGAGTGATCCTTGATGCAGTCTCCTTGACCCAATCAATGCTTAGCTTCTCTGCTGAGTCTGCAAATAAGGGACGAATCATACTAATTGCTTTTTTGCAATGGACACATTTATTCGCTGAGAACAGGACCAAACCTATCAACTCATTTCACAAAAATCCCCAAACAGTAGCTGGATAGTTATAATTTTCAGGCTGGATTTCAAGTCATGATCTTGGAGGCATATCCCATTGGAAGGTCCAAGAGCAGGTTGTAAAAATCCAAAAAACAAGCGCACATACCGGTTTCAGATGGCAGACAGGCCAGCAGGAGGAAAGTCAGAGACCACAAGGGCACGTGTGTCATCCTGGCCATTGAATCTGTTAATATCTTGCTGAAAATAAGTAGCAAAGATTAATTCCCCAATCTGGCAGTGAAATTCTCAGCATGTGGTGGGATTTTTCTCCTTTATGACAACAACTAATAAATAAAAATCACATATTAAATATTTACAATACAGATAAACCTGAGATATAAAGTTCTGATCTGGCTCTACCCAGAACCCAAATTCAGAGAGTTTGGATCCAGGGTTATGGTTCACATCTATCTCTGATTTACAAATATGGTTCATTCTTAGAATAAAGTTAATTTAAAAAAACTGTCTGGAATATTAAGTTTTGGTTTTACAATAGTTTAACAAAATACTAATTTTCTTGCTCACTAGAGTAGCCAACAATTTTGTGGGTCACAAATAGCAAACTCACTTTAAGTGCCTATGTAGGTTTCTCCAACACACACACACACACACACACTTTATCAAAACCTATCTTAACATCTCCTTCCTTAAATTGCAATTTAAATTGGATATGATAGTCTGCACTTCCTGTAAAAATTTTATGAAGTTTTTGTGAACCATTAGAAAGTTTTGCATTTCAGTAACAGATTAAGTGGTCCTTTATCTGAAGATGAATGAAATTATTTCATCCCCAAAAGTTTCAGAGGGCAATATAAAACATCAGTTGTATCTGACATTGACACCTATGTGAAATGTTTAAAAAATATATAAAAGAAATAGAAACATTTAACTGCACTTTTCTTAAGTGTCTCAATTTAGTAGAAAGGATCTACTGCTTTTAAAAAGGTTAATCTAAAAATATTGCATGAGATTTTATGAGAAACTATCACAATGGACTTAAATCCATGTTAATCACAGCCTTTTAGAATATTTGGAAATGTTGTTGAGGGAACTGCATCTAACTTGGAAATAAATATCCACTGTAATGACAACTGCTCTTTAAAATCCCACTCCACTATCTCTTGTGCTTATGCATCTGACAAAAGGAACTTACTTATGTACTGATATTCCCCACCAGGCCATTCAAGTAACTCCAGTGCAGATTTTCTGGGCAGGCATGGCAATGAACCATGTCACAGCACAGAAAGCAGCCACCACCTTAAAGAAATTTTACTCAACACTTATCATCCCAGCCTGAAGACAGGAGGAACAGGTTAACTCTTCTAGACAGCCCTGAAGTACTAGTACAGATGGTATCTACTTATTTATTTATTGCCTTCACTTCTTCACACACAGCACTGCTTCAAAAAAGCAGTACTAGCCTTGACATTACACATTCGTGGCTTACAGAGCCATTCCTACACCCATCAGCCCTGCAATTAGTACACAAATATTACATGGGGCCAAAGCTGCCGCCCCACTCTATTAAAGCTGGCCTTCCTGGGAGTAGCTTCTGGGATGCGTAAAGGCAAATGCTTTATAGCATTATAGCATTATAAAGGCAAGTCAGTATAGAGCCAACAACGCAAGCTGAAATTTGACAATAAATTTGGTTATATACACCATCTTCCATGCTGATGGATGAGAAACACACCAGGCCCACAGATCAAGAACTCAAGTTCCCTCTTCGCACATGAATACACAAGTTACCGTGCAACATTGAAAAACAACCCGTAACACTCTCCTTTACACACTGGCTTTAAGCAACAGCACAGACTTTTTTTGGGGGGGTGGGGGGGGGAGAATAGCAGATATGACGCATACAGTCCGAGCCCAGCGGGGTAAGGGAATGAGGGGACGTGGGCGATGGGCCTGTGAAAAAGCCCTGCTCCCTCCCAAGGCTCCTTCTCCCGAACGGCGGCTCAGACCCCTGTAGGTCTCCCGCGGGGAGCACCGCGTTCCCGGGGTGCAGGGAGCACCATCGAGCCGCCGGCCCCGCCCACGGCACCAGCCGCTCGCTCCCCACGCGTCCGACACAACGGCCGGGGCTGGGCTCCTGAGAGCCCCGTGCAGCTGGCGGGGGAGGCCGCCCCCAAGCCAGAGGCTCCGCGCCCAGCCCGCCGCTCACCTCCGCCTGCGCCGCACGCACTGCGCGAGCTCCGCCGCCACTTCTCCCATTAGCGGTAGCGGCCCCGGCGTCTCGCGCAACCTCCGGCCCGGACGCGGCGCGAGCTCATTGGAGCGACAAACGGAGCCGGGCCCCGCGAACCAATCCGGGCAGCCGACGCGGCCCATTGGGCCACGTTTAGAAGAGCCGGAAGGAAGCACGTGGGATGCTCTAACGCCATTGGCGCACGTGGGCCAGTGCTGGCGCTCCGCAGGCAACCCTGGAAGAATGGACCTGGCGTCCGGAGGCGGGTGGTGAGCGAGGAGCCGGAGCATGTCCCGAAGGTGGAGAGATGGATGGAAGTTTCATGCCTACCCCGTGTGAAGACTCCTGTTCGCACGCTCCCTCCTTTAATATGTCAATGTAGACCGTAAAGACCCTTGTGTGCTTGCCTAGTGGGGCTCAGGAGGCATAAGCAGGCAAAGAAAACTGTACGCATCCTGCCCGTGAAAGTCTTTTGCACAAGTGTATTTGCTCCAGGGGAAGAGGTCTGTATACCTTCTCCATGGCCTGGCAGTGTGAGTCCCTGGCTTCTATGTAACTATCACACACAGGCATAACAACACATGAATGAAGATTCTTAGGTGGTTAATGAGCCACGGGGAGGTGTGATGTAAATCCTGGTTTCAGGGGTAAAATACTAGCACCAAAAAGCTGCCTTTCTTTCCCCATCTCAAGACCAGAAAGTCATTTGACCCTCAAGTTAGCCATGCAGTAGAAGAGAGAGGCGTTTGCTTCTTAGTAAACCTCCAATAACGAAAGTCAATTTGAAATCCAACATTTGCAAAATGAGAAAGCAAGAAAAAATACATCTAACAGAAATGTTATTGTTTTATAACGTGTTCTGGTCTCATGAACTAACACAATTCTAGAGTTAGAGAACTCAAGTGCTTTTAGGCCGAAACAAATAAAGTGTTGTGTAGTTTGTGTGTGAAATACTTGCTTTTTTGTTACTTGTTACCTTGTCTGCATTATTGTAACCTTAACAAAGTCCATCAAACTAGCTACCTCAGGGATCCATGATTTTAGGCTTGTTAAATGGTTCTCTCTACTGTTTGGGCCTAGGCCCTTCCCTGAGATTGGTTTGAAGTGGTAGGTGCAATAAAATAAAAAAAGCAACGCTGCTACATTGAAGCATGATCCAACCATGAGCCATGCCCTCTATGAACATCTAAAAAGCGCTATTGAATAGTGTTCCTCCTACACTATTTCGGTGTAGGGAATCACTCTGCTGTCAATCAGGGAAAAGGGCCCCCTAGTAAGTACCTTGTGTGAGGCCGTAGAGGGGTGAGAAACGTGCTGCAGACACAGCAGATTGTGCCCCATCACAGGGCCAGCTCCGTGTTCAGGCCTCGATCCCGCAAACTCTTACGCGCACGCTTGACTTTACTCCCGCGAGCAACCCCGCCCACTTCGCCGACCTTGGTAGAGCGGAGGGAGGCGGGGACACGGGAGTTTACAGGAGCGCGCTTGCGCGCTGACCGCCGCCGCGCGCGCGCGAAAACTACAGCTCCCGGCAGCGGCGAGGCGGACAGCGCCTGCGCAGCGTCCCACGTGACGCCCCCCCCCCGCCGCCCCTCACGCGCGCAGGGAGAGGCGGTCCTCGGCGGCCCGGTCACCTGACCCCAGCCCGGTCCGGCTCTGGGCGCCAAGATGGCCGCGTACCTGCAGTGGCGCCGCTTCGTGTTCTTTGACAGGGAGACGGTGAAGGAGCCGGCCGGGCCCGACGGGGGGAAGCCCTTCGCCCTTCCGCCGGGCGTCACCGTCTGCGACTCGGGCAGAGGCAGCCTGGTGTTCGGGGATATCCTTGCCCGGGCTGCTGAGGGGAGAGAAGCGGGGGGTCCCCGCCCCCGCCCCCTTGGATGCTGGCGGGCAGGGAAGGGGTCGGGGCGCCTTTCCCCCTCCTTGGGCGCCAGCGCGACGGGACGAGCTTTAGGAATGGCCAAGCCCGCAGCCGGCAGCGTAGGGACGAGCTCGCTCCCTGTGGCTGGCTGGTGCTGGCCTGTTCCGCTAGCTGTATGTCTGCTTCACCCCCCACGCGTGTCCATCGCACTGGCACCGAGCGCGCCCCCGCCACGCTCAGCCCACGAGTCCAGGGCTAGTCTGAACGCCAGCCGCTTACTGCTGGAGGAGGGTGCTTCCGAGTGGGGCTGAGGCGCATTGATGGTGTGGAGTGGAAGAAACTTGCTCTCCCACCACCTGTGCTTTACCTGTTTGGTGGAAACATGAAATGGGAAGTGTGTGAGTGATATATAATGCAGTCAATTTCCTAATATTTCTCCTTTATAGAAAGAGCATTTTGGGTAGTTAACTGGGCTATGGTAAGCATTCCCTGAAACCACTAGGAGTGGTTTTGCGGACCTAATGTGTGTGTTTGGAATCCATCAGGCTTTAGGAAGTGTAGCCCATTTTCTTTGTTGAAGACACTTGTGAATGCATTCTGCGTGGCTAAGAATTACCGTTGGTAAGAACTAGAAAGAGTACAATGGGCAAAAATATTTAATCTATGTACTAGAAACCAAGTGACCACCTGCATCTTGAAATACACTATGGGTTCGCTACAGTAAGGTTCTGAAAGCCTGCCGGGAGCTGTTTCTCTTTAGGAGTCAAAAGTGTTTAGTACCTCGCAGCATTGGGCCCTAAACTAATAGTAGGATGTCTGTTAGGTGTGCGCAGAGCTGTTGCCTTGTTTTTCAGTTGCCCTTTGGCATATAGAAAATGTCTGCTTCTTCCAACTCCCAGTTACCTGCATGTGTTAAAATGTTCACTAAATATTTTGTTGCCCTGTGATCACCTCAGTGTCTGGAATAATAGCTAGTATAACTATATTTGGCCAGCTGTCAATAACCAAACCCTTCTTAAACTACCCTTATTGTTATGTGTGTGGTTTCATTTTTTTTTTCTCTGAGTACCTTGACTATCATCTACATATGGAAGGTCAGATCTGGTTCTTGCCACGTTCCCTTCAGCTTAGCAGTTTCCAGGCTTACAAGCTGAGGGTGACTCACCTGTACCAGCTGAAGCAGCACAGCATCTTGGCTTCTGTTGGTGAAGATGAAGAAGGCATTAACCCGCTGGTAAGTCAAATGACAAAGAGGACGTGAGTCCATCTTGTGTGCTTTTCTGAGGAAGGGGAATGTACAGTAACTCCTCACTTAAGGTTGTAATTATTTTCCTGAAAAATGCTATTTTAAGTGAAACGATGTTAAGTGAATCCAATTTCCCTGTAAGAATTAATGTAAATGGCGGGGTTAGGTTCCAGGGAATTTTTTTACCAGAAAAAATACCACACACACTATCTATTTATAGTATATATTTATATACTTAAATACACACACAATATATATTTATATACACACACACGTACACAGTATAAATTTTAAACAAATAATTTAATTCTGTACACAGCAATGATGATTGTGAACCTTGGTTGAAGTGGTGGAAGTCAGAGGGTGGAAGGGTGGGATATTTCCCAGGGAATGCCTTATTGCTAAATGATGAACTAGCACTCGGCTGAGCCCTCAAGAGGTAACATTGTTAATGTAGCCTCACACTCTACAAGGCAGCATGAATGAAGGGAAGGGAGATAGCATGGCACAGAGAGAGAGAGACACACAGTGTGTGAGAGAGATATGCACATTGCCCCTTTAAGTACCCTGACCCCACTCTAAGTACATTCCCTTTTTAAGTAGATCCGCAAGTGGAGACAGCAGCTGCTGCTAGCAAGCTCCCTCCATCCTGCGTGTCCCCCCCCTACTCTGTGGAGATGGGGTAAAGGAGTGGGGGGGGGACCACCCGTCTCCCCCCGTCTCCCCCCCCTTCCCCCAGCACAGCAAGCAGGAGGCTCCCTGGAGCAGCTCCAAGGCAGAGGGCAGGAGCAGCACGTGGCAGTTAGGGGAGGGACAGCTGAACTACCCTGCAATTGATAGCTTGCTGGGCGTCTGCTGCACAGGGAACTTAGGAGAGCTGATGCGGGGGCTGCTGGTCCAGCCTGGTTCCAAGCCCCCACCAGCTAGCTCCAACAGGCTGCTCTTTCTGCAAGCAGTGGACAAAGCAGGCGGCTGCTAAACAGCATTATAATGGAGCATTGCTCAACTTTAAATGAGCATGTTCTCTAATTGATCAGCAACGTAACGTTAACCGGCATGACTTTAAGTGAGGAGTTACTGTATTGGGATTAATTTGGGAATGTCTTTGGTGTAAAAATATTTGCTAAATTGTAGGCCTGTGGACTTAAAAGGGACCAGGTTTTGGCCTCAATATACCTTAAGACCATATCTACTCACATTCTGTCTGTGGTGTTTGCAGGTTAAAGTCTGGAACTTAGAGAAACGAGATGGTGGGAATCCTCTTTGCACAAGGATTTTCCCAGCAATACCGGGTAACAAACCTACAGTTGTGTCCTGCCTAACTGTCCATGAGAATCTTAACTTCATGGCTATTGGTAAGTGAAAAGCAAATGCCTCCTGAAGATGCCGAACAAACTCTGAAGTTAATATGATGGAATGAAAATGGGTTGGTCCTACAGAAGGCAGCGTAGAGTGTTCTGACATTTTCACGTCACATGGTTTTCATCCTAAAGAGAATGTACCTGACGCTACTTGAGAACGCCAGTAATTACTTGCTAAAGTTTGGCAAATCTTGATTTTTTTTTTTTTTTACTATAATTTACTTGCAGAGAATTAATGCTTTATTGAGGTTTAAAATTTAGGTACATACTCCCTTTAGCTATATTTCAATTTTTTGATTTAAATTAATTTGATTTAAAAATATTTAAAAAAACAAAAAGGACTCTTGGGTAATTTAGATTTTGTTCAGGCAGAGGAGAATGGGTTTTGTAATATGGTAATACCAGGCAATAAAATATATAGGAAAGATAAAGAGGGTCACGCAGGTTGGGGAGTGGCATTCTATGTTAAAGGAACCATAGTCAAATAAGGTGCCAATCTGAAATGAAACAAACTGCACCATAGACACTCTATGGATAGAAATTGCATGCAGGGCTGGATTTATACCTTACGTGCCCCAAGGCACAGCATCTTCAATGCTGCCACCATCCTCCTCCTTCTCCCTCCCCCCAGCCTACAGCTGACCTTTGTGTTTTTTGTAAAAAATGAAAACAAATATAAATGATAATTTAAATATTTATTGAATACAATAACAAAAAATACATGTAATTAAAACAATCACATAGGTAGCAGGTAGGTGTACTTTCCTGCACATGTTTCTTCCTTGACTTTTGCTTCGCAAATATGCTAATGAAATCCTTGCAATTCATATCTTTTTAAAAGTTCTCCTTCAATAGTTGGAAGGGTCCAGGCTTCTGACCCTCAGGAGCACCAGGCTCAGGGCTTTAGACCCGTTGGGGGTGCTGGGGTTTAGGGCTTCAGACCTGCAGCTCTGTTCCTGGCTTCAGCCCCGGAGGGCGGGGTGCCAGGGCTTGGGGCTTTAGCTACGAGGGGAGCACTGGTTTCAGCCCCAGCGCTCCCATGATAGCTAAAGCCTTGAGCACCGGTGCGCTCCTCCCCCACTGAAACTGGGAGCGGAGCTGTACAAGCGCTGGCTGAAGCCCCGAGTCTCAGCGTTCCCCCCAGATCTAAAGTCCTGAGCCCTGGTGCTCCCAAGGATCAGAAGCCCTGATAGCCCACAGCCCTGACCCCCCTACCTGTGGCTGCAGTTTCAATCCCCCCGTCCCCTTGGTGTCTGAAGTCCATAAGGTCTTGTTCGGAATTGCGGCCATTTCAGAATTATGGACAACCTCCATTCCCAAGGTGTCTGTAACTCTGAGGTTCTACTGTATCATTGGATTGTTTATAAGTTTTAAAATAAGCTTACGCTAACTACTTTTAACCGTGTATGTATTAACTTTTTAGGATCCTAGAACACCGGTGCCCCTAGGCACGTGCCTACTGTGCCTAATTGGAAATCCGGCCCTGATTGCATGCTTGACTAAAAAAAGGATAGCAGTAGGCATAGGCTCTCAACCACTTGACAAAGATGGTGACAGCGATTCTGAAATGGTAATGTTGGTTAGAGAGGCTCCAGAAGCAGAAAGCGCTGTTATAATGACTGGGTAAATGTCACATTGGGGCATGCTGCTGAGATAAAATTTTGTGACAGCATGAGTGACTGCTTCTTGGAGCATCTAGTTCTGGAACCCACAAGGGGCAGATGAGCACGATTTGTTGGGGGAAGAGTTAACACGGCTTTTTGTAAAGGAAAGTCATGCCTCACCAACTTACTCGGATTCTTTGAGGGTGTCAACAAGCACTTGGACAACGGTGATCCCGTGGATATAGTGTACTAGGACTTTCAGGAAGCCTTTGTTGAGGTCCATCACCAAAGGCTCTTATGCAAACTAAATAGTCATGAGATAAGAGAGAAGGTTTTCTCATGGATCAGTAACTTGTTCAAAGACTTGTCCTAAAAATGTGACTTTTGACCAACTGGTTTCCTTCCATTTTACAATGTTGAGTTTTATAGTGCTTATTATGTACATGTGTCGCGCTGTGATTTAAACCAACTGTTACACAAAACTGGTTCCAGTGAGTTAGGCATCTGTTGTAGCAAAGCAAAACAAAACAAAAAGGAGCAGTGGGAGAAAATAAACCATAAAGAAAGCGTGTGTGTAAGAAACAGAGATTAAACTTTCTCAAACAGTAAGGCTTTGCACTGGGCCAGGAGATGGCCGTGAAAAGGTCCTGTAGGCCCTACTTGGGAAGGGAGTTTGATATTTGGGTCCGTGAAGTGAGAAGACCATGGGACCACCCCAGTATGCATATCTGTCTGGGAAACAACAAGGAGGATCCAGCTGACTGCAGCTGCCGTGGACTTAATACTGGTATATGTTTGGAAAGTGCCATAGACATAAACTGTTTAGACCTTTTTCTTCAACAGGTTTTGCAGATGGAAGTGTTGTGCTTACAAAAGGGGACATCACACGAGACCGACACAGTAAGACCCAGATCTTACATGAAGGCAATTACCCGGTCACTGGCCTTGCCTTCCGCCAGTCTGGGAAAATGACCCACCTTTTTGTTGTCACCACGGAGAACATCCAGGTAAGATATTGGCTTGACAAAGCTGTAATGGAGGTCAGACTCTGGCCCACTGATTGTGACAGCTCCTGGTTATTTATCACCAATCTGCGGTTTGATATAATCTCTGAAAAATCATATTTCATTCGCAGTCCTATATGCTGTCAGTGAAGGATTATCCTCATCTGGAGCTGGACACACATGGTTGCGGTTTACGCTGCTCCACGCTCAGCGACCCCTCCCAGGACCTCCAGTTCATTGTGGCAGGAAACGAATGTGTGTATCTGTACCAGCCAGATGAGCGTGGCCCCTGCTTTGCCTTTGAGGGCCAGAAGTTGCTCGTTCACTGGTATCGGGGATACCTCATCATTGTTTCCAAGGACCGGAAGAGCTCTCCAAAGTAAGACTCCGGGAAGCAGATGAGTCCATTTTACATGTATTCACTGTGCAGTTTTTGTTCTTTGCAGCTCTCCTGCTGTTTTGTTGTGCAAGGTTATTGTGACACAGAGCCCCATTGCTCTCAGCTGGCAGAGGGCTCACTGGTCTGTGACAGCAACTCCTAACAGGCCTACTGCTTTCATAGTATTCATTCAGAAAGATGGGGTATTTAAATGGTTGTGCTCATTGTCGTAAATGTCGGTACGGCTGCTATGTAAGGAGTTGTGTATATCCACTGGAAATATGTTCTGATAGTTTGTGTCAAGGTGTCAGTCCCAGCAGAGGTAAAAAACTGATTTCCTGCAAGAACAAAGATATTTATCTGTCTGTCTGACATGTAAATTGAGTATTGTCTCGTTCACAATCCCCAGTCTGAGCTAAATGCAGAGGAAGAATTGAGATTTAACAGGAAGAGAAGAACAGCAGAGGGGTAAGAACCTTATCCGGGGATGCACTTCAGCAGTTTACTAGACTATATCTGGGGACAAGGAAACCACCCTGTGTTCCTTTGACTAGGGAAGTTATCGGGTGGTGCGATTACGTTCATGAAAATAGGATCTCAACCAGGTTTGGTTGAAAACACTGCAAAAAGGCTTTGGGTAAGATAAGCTTATTTGGACAGAAGGTCAGACAGTTCAGATTAGTCTTTAGGAATGGTGTTACGAGTTTGTTTGATAAGTAACCCTTCTGTTTCCATTATCCTTGCTCGCTATCTCATAAATCTTGATCTTTGATGTTGAACTTATGATTGTTTTCACTGTAAGTATAACTCAGTGCTGTAGTGTTGTACGAGATGCTGCTCCTGAGTTGAATCATTCAAGATGGTGTGTACACTGTTGCCTCAGGGATAACGAACCTCTTATTACAGTGAGCTTTCTGTGATTAAGGAGCTGAACACCACAGGGGAATGCTTCGAAGGGGTTTGGGGACAGGCGTGCACCTGTCGTTAACCTGCAAGGCAAAGTAAGGGGTGACATAGCCCAGAGGAGATGGTTTGGGAGCTAACAGGCTGGAAGTGTCAGGGAGCCGACACCCAGTTAAGCAGCAGCAAGTATCTCTCTATCCGGAGGCAGGGTGGGTAACAAGGTGACTTTCAGTCCTGGGCACATGAGAATCATCCCAGGTGTTGACTGACATTATTGTGGCATGTGATTGGTATTAGAGCCCCGGCAAAGGCTGCAATGAATTCAGCTGAATCTACAGAATCCAGTCATTGCTCCTGGGATAGTGCCATGCACCACCATCCAGATCCAGTGGAATCTGTCACCACCCTTTTATAACTCAGATATGATTTCTCCCATCTAATATATGGACTAACATGCGATATACTCACATGGTTGTTCAAAGGTTTGTATCCCGGCTTTAAGTGCGTTAAGGAGACGCTATTTAGAATGTGATTCAGAAATCCAGGGGCATGTGTGTTAATCTCTTCCTCATTCTTCTGGTATCCAGATCAGAGTTTGCTGGGAGCGATACACAGAACTCCGACAAGCAAATCTTGAATGTCTACGACCTGTGTAACAAGTTCATTGCGTACAGCTCGGTCTTCGATGACGTGGTGGATGTCTTAGCAGAGTGGGGGTCTCTCTACGTGCTGACTAGAGATGGGAAGATCCATGCGCTTCAGGAGAAGGATACTCAGACCAAACTTGAGGCAAGCCACCTTCTTAATCTGTGTTTTATGGCTTCAGAATTGTAAAAGCTCCACAGATTAGAGGTTGAGAAGCCAGCACTTTGGCAACTGAGTTATATGTTGGCAGTACGTTGTTGCCTTGTTGCTCCCAGGATATTGGAGAGACAAGGTGGGTGACAGACCAATAGAAGATGTGACTTCCCTGACCTTGTCTGTAAGTGAGATACATAGCAGATGAGCTAACAGCTTCTTTGCACAACCAAGGCATTGCAGACAACTTAGGGCATGGCTACACTTGCAGATTGAGGCTATGGCTACACTTAAACTTCAAAGCGCTAAGTATAGTCAAAGCGCCAGCGCTGGGAGAAAACTCTCCCAGCGCTGTCCGTACTCCACCTCCTTGTGGGGAATAACGGACAGCGCTGGGAGCGCGGCTCCCAGCGCTGGGGCTTTGACTACACTGGCGCTTTGTAGCGCCGCAATTTGCAGTGCTGCAGAGGGTGTGTTTTCACACCCTGCTGCAGCGCTGCAAATTTGTAAGTGTAGCCAAGCCCCTAGTGAGTGGTATGGGGAAGGAGATGAGAATGAAACCCAAGGAGGTGGGGATTGCTGCTAAAAAAAGAAATGCAGAGGGAAGAGAGGAGGAAATACCTGAAGACTGGGTTGAGGGACGGAAACGGAGAAAGGAGGATAAGGCGGGAAGGGAAACAAAGGGTGGAAATAAGGGTGTAGCTGAAGGGGAGCAGATTGCGTGAGGCTGAATGTGACAATAGGGACTGAACAAATAATTACTGAAAGTTGTGTTAACGTAAAAGCTAGATTCTACTACTGATTTCTGTGTTAACTTGCCATTGATCTCCGTGGAAGGTCTGTGCATCGAGGGGAGCGTGTTGTCCTGAATATGTTGTTTGACCTGTGGACTGTAATTAAAAATTAAATTTGGCCCTTGCCAAAGAATAAATTTGACGTCTCCTTCCAGAGATTTAACCTTTCCGGTTTGTGAGGCTTGCGGGGCTGAGGAGAGGCCCATATGTGGTGTAGGGAAAGGATGTATAGGGACAGAGATGGTTATTGTGGTTAAAAGTAAGAGTGGCCTTACTGGGTGAGACCAGTGGTTCATCCGGTGAATTATCCTGTCTTCTGATGGTGGTAGATGCTTCAGAGGGAATGACAGAACAGGGCAATTACTGAGTGATTCATCCCCTGTCATCCAGACCCAACTTCTGACAGTCAGAGGTTTAGGGACACCTAGACTAGGGGGTTGCAGGTATCTCTGACCAATATTCATCAATAGACCTATCCTATCCATAAATTAATCTAATTCCTGTTTGAACCCAACTATAGCTTTGGCCCTCAAAACATCCCCTTGCAGTGAGTTCCACAGGTTAACCATGTGGTGTGTGTGTGTGTGTGTGTGTGTGTGTGAGATAAAATACTTCCTTATGTTTGTCTTAAACCTGCTGCCTATTAAAGGACGCATACTTGTGACCTGATGTGGGGGAGCCTCAAGGAGTCAGGACAAGAGTTGGGAGATGGAAACATGTTAGTCAATATGTTGCTTCTTTGCAGTACACACAATGTGATCTGTCCATTACATATAATATGATCTTATTGATTAAGTCCCCTACATTCTTAGATCTCTGCACTGCAGTTTCCTCTCTCTCATACCCCATAAAGAGTTTATTCTCTTCATCCACCCCACCTTCAAGGCTCTGTCCCTGTCTTCTACCTCTGCTGCCTTCATTTCTGTTTTATGGCAGTGAGAAGCCCAAGTTGCTCTGGTTTGAGGGGAAAATTACAAGTTTGTGGGGTGTCTTGGTTTCTTTTAGGATTCAAGGCAGGGAAATTGCCTGACCTCTGCGTTAAGAAGGAGAGAGAAGCTTTTGCCCTCATATTGCCATCTTCTCTTCACATTCCACAGATGCTGTTCAAAAAGAACCTATTTGAAATGGCTATTAACCTGGCCAAGAGTCACCACTTGGACAGCGATGGCTTATCAGAGATTTTCAGGCAATATGGAGATCATCTGTACAACAAAGGGAACCATGATGGAGCCATTCAGCAGTATATACGGTAGGAAGGGGCCATGAAAAGCCAGGGGAATATAATGAAAATATACAGGGGCTGCTGAGGCCTTGCATTTAGTTCAGTGTTTATCAAACTGGGGTCTCCGCTTGTGTAGGGAAAGCCCCTGGCAGGCCGGGCTGGTTTGTTTACCTGTCCCATCCGCAGGTCTGGCCAATCGCAGCTCCCACTGGCCACAGTTCACCGCTGCAGGCCAATGGGGGCTGCTGGAAGCGGCAGCCAGTAAGTCCATCGGCTTGCACCACTTCCAGCAGCTCCCATTGGCCTGGAGCAGCGAGCCAGTGGGAGCCGCGATTGGCCAGACCTGCGGATGGAACAGGTAAACAAACTGGCCTCGCCAGCTAGGGGCTTTCCCTATGCAAGCGGTGACCCCAGTTTGAGAAACACCCAGGGACTAGCTAAATCAGTAACAGACACAAGTCAAACCTAATGTATTGAGTTGTAGTGGTAAGAAAGGGTCTGTCAATCAGCCTTACAGGGTTCTAAATTAATAGCATCACCTTGGGAAAGGAACGTGAGCATCACTATGTACAGCTCAATGAAGAACTCTGCTTTTTTTACCACAGCTGTGTATCGAGTGACAAGGAGTTAGAATGCATAAGGAACAGGATTGAGATTAAACACAAAATATTATGATGTCATTATATAAACAGTGGTTTGCCTTCATTTTGAATTCTGTGGGCAGTACTGGTTATCCCGTTTCAAAAAGGATATTACAGAATTAGGGGGAGTTTACGAAAGGGTAACAGTAGTTGGGTATGGAAAACTTCTCCTGTTAAGAATGAAAAGATTGGGATTGTTACCTTAGAAAGGAGATAAACAGGAGGTGATGTCATATAAGTATATAAAATAGTGAATGCCCCAGAGAAAGTAGATCAGGACCTTCTGTTCTCTCTATCTCGTAATACGAGAAACAAAAGGACGTTTGGTGAGATTGAAAGGTGACAGATTCAAAACTTGATAGAAGGAAATACTTTTTCAGAAAGTGCACATTTAGACTATGGAATGTATTGTCACAGGATGTCATTGAGGTCAAGAATAGATTGACTTAACACGGTTTCCTTTGACCTAAGTTTGTAGTGTAGACCAGGCCTTAGTGATACAATAGTTAATGCAGACAAAAATTGTTTCAAGTAGCCAATCTAATTTTTTGGGATTAGGATGAGGTCTTCATGTGGGGACAGATTATCCCAAATCTGCCTACTGTGAGGTTTCTTGCACCTTCCTCTGAAGTATTTGGTGCCATTCATTGCCATAGGCAGGATATTGGACTAGATGAATCTCAGATTCAGTGAAATATTAAAAACAAACAAACAAAAAAACTCATACATTTCTTTATACCAGGGTATAAACATCTTTAACAAAACCTACATTTTTGGGCCTAAAAGAACTTGACAAGTGGCCTTTCAAAGTTTCATAAATTGGGGTATTAGTAAGAGACAGCTCTAAGCAAGAACTAGTATCTGTCTTATTTAGAACCAGTATTTCTGTTTCTGGGATTCTTGGAATTTATGTAGTGTTGACATAAATTTTACTGTGGAGTTGTGATCACAACAGTGTAATAGCAGGCTAATAGTGGCTAAGATGTTAAAGTGAGGAGAAGAGCGCAGAGTATAGGGCTCAGGAAACCTTGTTTTTAAACACTTTTTGAGGTGGTCTTAACTCAGTTGTGTGTCAAAACCACACCTTCCCCTTAAAATAAGATGTTAAGTCGTCATGTGTTTCCACCCCAACCTTACTCCAAGGCCTCTGGGGCAGAGTATTAAGTTTGCTCCACATGTGAGGATGGATGGTGGTATGGTCTGACCAGTCATCATTTCTGAAACATAGCTGGGACCCTAATGGGTGGATTCCTGTTGGTGTCCAGAGCTTTATTGCTGTGCTGTCAATTCTTTTATCTCTGGCTTATTGAAAATAGAGACTTCATGTCACTTTTCTCTCAAGGACCATTGGGAAGCTAGAGCCATCTTATGTGATCCGGAAGTTCTTAGATGCTCAGCGTATACACAACCTGACTGCGTACTTGCAGACACTCCACCTACAGTCCCTTGCCAACGCAGACCACACCACTCTGCTGCTAAACTGCTACACCAAACTCAAAGACAGCTCCAAACTGGAGGAGTTCATCAAGGTAATGGGGGAAGGTAAAAGTAGTTATGCAAAACTATCAGGTTAGTACAGTGATTAGAAAAAGGGTAATAACATGGTAGACTGATTCCAGTAGTAGCTTGGCCCACATAAGGACTGCTGGATTAGTCCTTAACATACTCATGCACATATCTCTAAGCTTCCAGCACCACTGCAGCATTCTTTTGATTTGCCATCTTAAGCTTTGAGCATGGAAGATTGTTTTCCTAGTGTGATTAAATCTTAGAAATCTAACTAGAACAATGGCCATCTGCACATGCAATGCTTGTCTTGCATGAGAGGAATTTAACAGACGCTGTTTGGGTCCTCATGCATGGAAGCTGGTCTGTCTCTGCCAATAGCCTAGAGGACTCTTGCTGATAGGCCAGATGTCTGCAAATCCATATCAGGCCTATCTCTCTCCCTCTCCCCCAGTAATCCCCCATCATTTCCTCCTTGCAGACCAGTGAGAGTGAGGTCCACTTTGATGTGGAGACAGCAATCAAGGTACTCCGTCAAGCAGGTTACTTTTCCCATGCTGTGTACCTGGCAGAGAAGCATGCACACCATGAATGGTTCCTCAAAATCCAGCTGGAGGACATCAAGGTGAGAAGATGCCTTTAACCATTTCTGTTTGATCCCTATATGGTATGAAAGCCTCTCTTTGTCAGGAATGCTCCTCCATGCAGCATGGGACTCTAAGCTGCTTAGGGCATAATTGTGCTAGCAGTACGAACAACCGCTAGTATTGTGCACTAGTCAGACTTGCCTCTGAGGCATATAAGTAATTACACAGGGCTTAAATGTGCTCTTGCTTCAGGTGCTGCTACTGGAATAGCTGTTTTGTCCTGGATCAGTGCTAGTTGTCCATCTGGCTGCCACCATCTCACCCCACAGATGGTCGCATTTCATTGGTGGGCAAAGTTATCGTTTGGGATACCTTTTTTGGTTGGTTGGTTTTAAATCAAATACTGCATTGTTTCCCTGCATGTTGGCTATTGTGCAGAGAGGGCTTTGGCTTTTGTATCTGAATTACAGAAGGTGGTACCATGTGACTCTCTCCAGCTCTCCCTTGCAGAATTACCAGGAGGCCTTGCAGTACATTGGCAAGCTGCCCTTTGACCAGGCAGAAAGTAACATGAAGCGGTATGGCAAAATCCTGATGCACCATGTCCCCAATGAGACCACGGAACTGCTGAAGATCCTATGCACGGCCTACCGGCCAACAGGAGACCGTGAAGGCTCTGGGATGCTGGAGGGGAAAAAGGTAAGATTTGGGTAACTGAACCAGTGTGCCCTTGAGAGGTTGAGTGAGGGAGATGTAGCTAATGTGATGATTTCATAGCTGACAAATATGACTAGAAAGTGTTGGAGCAAAGGGATGTTTCTCGTGGAGACATGGGGTCACAGATGCCGTAAGAATCCTAGTGCTTTGTTCCATTGCTATTGAAGACTTAACAGACCGGGGGGGGGAGTCATCCTATGGTATTAGGTAGGTCTGAAGACTCATGCATTGCATTAGAAAAATACTGAAACCTTTGGATCATGGGAGAGGTGGCATCTTTACTACCACTACCTGTATATTGCTTCTTAAGTGAACAAGAAGCTGGAGACCTCGGGTCTGGTCCCAGACTGATCTCTCCTCTCCTCTCCTCTGGGTAAACAGAGGCAGTGGTGAAGTGACCAGCCCAAGGTTGCACAATCAGTGGCAGAGCTGTGACTAGAACAGAGGAGCAGTAGCTCCAAGGCTCTGCTTTAAGCACTAGGCAACTTTCTTCACTAGTTCCTACCCCTCTCTTCCCAGACTTCTGCACTGGAACATATGAGCAGAGCCCAGCCTCCCATCACCACCCTAAGGGGTGATGTGTTGGCAGAGGCTTTGGAGCAGGGAAATTGAATTGCTTGGGCCTTTAGGTCCCATCAGCACCCTCTAGTTCCCCACCACTGCATCCTAGTCAATGGGACACAAGGGTCTGTGTGGCTTCTGTTCCCTATAAATGTTGGGAAGGCCCACCAGCTTCCCCCCTTAGAGATGTCTCACAAGGCCTCTGCTTCTCTGAAGGAATTGGGGAGAATTGGCAGCAGGGCAAGGGAGCACTCTCCTTCAGAGTCCTGGGTCCCTTTCATGTCCTCTGACATCAGCAGAATTGTGAACTGAACTTTGAAAGTGCAAGACAGTGGTGTGGGGGTTGGGTGCTGATTGGGGTGGAAAGGAAAGTGAGACAACAGGCATTGAATAAGCAAAAATAGTGGCTATAAAATGTAACCAGATGGACTAATAATAAAGTGAAACACTTCTGAGTGATAGGAAGGATGGGAGAAGGGCCCACTGGGTCAGTAATAGGGGAACATGTAGGAGATGGGGGAGTGGCTGAGTTGGGGAGAAAGGTTTTATTTAAAAGAACCTAAGATTTGTGATTTTGATGCCCTGTTTGTTTGTCTGACCATCACTGTTTGCCTTGTCTGTTTAGATTGTAAGGTGTTTGGGGCAGAGACTGTATCATCTTATGTGTTTGTACAGCGCTGACCACAATGGTGTCCTAAGCCTCATTGGGACCTTTATCTGTGATAAAATATTTAATAGCAATAGACACCTGGGAAATTCTAAAGGATCATTGTTCTGCACTGAGCAGCTCTAATTCCACCAAGATCACCCGAAAGGGAGTTTCCCTCGATCTAAAAGGCACAAGTTTGAATTTCCAGTGTTTGGATCTGCTGCTTGTTGAAAGAGATTCTACTTAGACTAGGTGGGGAGTGTACCCCCAAGGTGATGCCTGGAAGCCCTTGGACCTGCTGTGCCCCCAAACCGTTCAGCTGGGTTGGCTTCCTACACTGCTTTTGCTGATAACACCCAGCCAGCCCCCTCTGAGCCCTGTTATCACCCAACATCACAGCAGGAGGCGCAACATACCTGAGTGCTTTACCTAAACCAATCATGGACCCACAATGGAGGCACCAACCAATTTCCCAGCTGCCCAGCCTCGCACCCCTACTGGAGTATAAACCTAGAAGTATACTGTCTGCACTTCACAGGGATCTGTACAGTGAAAGCTCTTTAAATTAGTCTGCTTCCCCCTCGATGTGGGGAAGATATGCCCCAAGCCTTTGTTAGCTGAATTGAGATTTTCCCAAACACTTCACTCAAAAACATACTGGTTAAGATAAAACATAAAACAAAACAAGTTTATTAACTACAGAAAGATAGATTTTAAGTGATAATAAGTGATAACAAACAGATCAAGGCAGATTACCTAGCAAATAAACAAAAAAGCAATCTAAGCCTGATATACTGGATAGGATTTGAATCAAACAGTGTCTCACCCAGTTAGACAGTACAAGCAGTTCACCAAGTTTCCATACACAGGCTAGAAATCCCTTTAATCTGGAACCAACACTTCCCCCAGTTGTCTTTATTCCTCAGGTGTTTCCAGGTGTTCTCTTGTGTGTGGAGTGAGGTTCCGTAGTGATGTCCCTTCCCCCTTATATAGTTTTTTCCATGTGGTGGGAACCCCTTTGTTCCAAGCTAAATTCCCAGCTCAATTTGGGAAAAAATTCAAGTACCAAAATGGAGTTCAATATTATATGATCTGATCACCAGCCCTTGCATTCTCCTGATGAGTCACAGAATCATAGACTATCAGGGATGGAAGGGACCCCAGGAGGGATCTAGTCCAACCCTCTGCTCAAAGCAGGACCAATCCCCAACTAAATCATCCCAGCCAGGGCTTCGTCAAGCCTGACCTTAAAAGCCTCCAAGGAAGGAACAGCAAAGAATCCTGTGGCACCTTATAGACTAACAGATGTTTTGCAGCATGAGCTTTCGTGTGTATATACCTTCTTGGATGCAAAGCAGGAAATTTCCAGGGGCAGGTGTGTATATATAAGCCAGCAAGAAGCAGGCTAGAGATAACGAGGTTAGATAAATCAGGGAGGATTCCACCACCTCCCTAGGTAACCCATTCCAGTGCTTCACCACCCTCCTAGTAAAAGAGTTTTTCCTAATATCCAACCTAAACCTCCCCCACTGCAACTTGAGACCATTGCTCCTTGTTCTGTCATCTGGTACCACTGAGAACAGTCTAGATCCATCCTCTTTGGAACCCTCTCTCAGGTAGTTGAAAGCAGCTATCAAATCCCCCCCCCCCCCTTCTCTTCTGCAGACTAAACAATCCCAGTTCTCTCGGACTCTCCTCATAAGTCATGTGCTCCAGCCCCCTAATAATTTTTGTTGTCCTCTGCTGGACTCTTTCCAATTTGTCCACATCCTCCTTGTAGTGTGGGGCCCAAAACTGGACACAAAACTCCAGGTGAGGCCTCACCAGTGTCAAATAGAGAGGAATGATCATGTCCCTTGATCTGCTGGCAATGCCCCTACTTATATGGCTCAAAATGCCATTAGCCTTCTTGGCAACCAGGGCGCATTGTCGACTCGTATCCAGCTTCTCGTCCACTGTAACCCCTTGGTCCTTTTCTGCAGAACTGTTGCCTAGCCATTCGGTCCCTAGTCAATAGCGATGCATGGGATTTCTTTCTTCTTCCGTCCTAAGTGCAGGACTCTGCCCTTGTCCTTGTTGAACCTCATCTGATTTCTTTTGGCCCAATTCTCTAATTTGTCTAGGTCCCTCTGTATCCTATTCCTACCCTCCAGCGTATCTACCACTCCTCCCAGTTTAGTGTCATCTGCAAACTTGCTGAGGGTGCAGTCCACGCCATCCTCCAGATCATTAATGAAGATATTGAACAAACCGGCCCCAGCATTGACCCTTGGGGCACTCCGCTTCAGACCGGCTGCCAACTAGATTTGGAGCCATTAATCACTACCCGTTGAGCCCGACGATCTAACCAGCTTTCTATCAACCTTACAGTCCATTAATTCAGCCCATAATTCTTTAACTTGCTGGCAAGAATACTGTGGGAGGCTGTATCAAAAGTTTTGCTAAAGTCAAGGAATAGCACATCCACTGCTTTCTCCTCATCCACAGAGCCAGTTATCTTGTCATAGAAGGCAATTAGGTTAGTCAGGCATGACTTGCCCTTGGTGAATCCATGTCTGTTCCTGGATTTCACTGTTAAGCCAAATTGGTTGCCTGCCATATTTACTATTCTTTCTACGTCGGGATGGTTTGTTCCTGCAGCCTCAATAAGGATTCTTTCAAATACAGCCAGCTCTCCTGGACTCCTTTCTTCCCTCTCATGTTATTCTCCCAGGGGATCCTGCCCATCAGTTCCCAGAGGAAGTCAGTCTTCTTTTCTGAAGTCCAGGCTCCGTATTCATCTGCTCTCCTTTCTTCCTTGTGTCAGGATCCTGAACTTGACCATCTCATGGTCAGTGCCTCCCAAGTTCCCGTCCACTTTTGCTTCCCCTACTAATTCTCCTCTGTTTGTGAGCAGCAGGTTAAGAAAAGCTCTGCCCCTAGTTGGTTCCTCCAGCACTTGCACCAGGAAATTGTCCCCAACACTTTCCAAAAACTTCCTGATTGTCTGTGCACCTCTGTGTTGCTCTCCCAGCATAGCATAGCAGCCATTATCCATAGGCTGGCTGAAGCATCCACAGGTGTGGACAAGCCTTTTCCATGGCTATTGTCTTTGTTGATGGGCCATTAGCACTGTCTAGCCTCTTCATTGTTGTACCTGAAAGGCTAGCAGTGGGTGCTTCCAGCCTTACATCATACTTTAGTAACTCTCACATAGCAAGATTTCATAACTTCACATATGATGATAGCACATACAATCCAACAAGATATTAATGTTTAGCAGATCAAGACTTGTAAAAGGATAGCTCACACAGCATGCTTTGTACAAATCCATATAATAATTACATCACTATGAGGAAATATGGGGTGCTTTGGGGTGCTGAGTGCCACAGAGAGACGTGCACTTGGGATTGGACAGTGTGTCTGACTTTCTTTCTGGCTTGTGTTAAAGGCTAATTCTGAGGAGTTCATTCCAATCTTTGCAAACAACTCCCGGGAGCTGAAGGCTTTTCTGGAGCACATGACAGAGGTGCAGTCTGACTCTCCGCAGGGCGTCTATGACACACTGCTGGAACTTCGACTCCAGAACTGGGCACATGAACAGGATCTGCAGGTTTGAGCTCCTTTCACCCTGTAGCTAGAGAAGGGGCTTTGGCGGGCCCACCATTTCTATTGGCATCGTTTTTCAATCTCTAAGCCAATGGTCCCCAACCTTTTCCTCTGGCGGGCGCCAGAGGAAGGACGCTGCGGCGGTGGAGCACCTGCCGAAATGCCGCCGAATTTTGGCAATGATGTCGCTTGCCGTCGACAAGTGATGTCATCGAGAGGCGTCTCACTGAAATTCGGGGGTGACGCCTCTCGATGACGTCATCTGTCGATGGAAAGCGGCGTCATCGAGAGGCGTCACCCCCGAAATTTGGGGGCGATGCCTATTGATGACGTTGCTTGCCGTTGACAAGTTGCGTCATTGAGAGGTGTCGCTCCTGAATTTCGGGGGCGACGCCTCTCTATCACTTGCTGGCGACAAGGTCGTCATCGAGAGGTGTCGCCGCTGAAATGCCGCTGAAATTCGGCGGCATTTTGGCGGGTGCTCTCCCGGGGGCCAGGACGCGGGCGCATTAAGATGCTCCTGCGGGCGCCGCGTTGGGGACCCTTGCTCTAAGCTCTACTCATATGGTTTTAATACAGGGTGACCTAAGCATGCTGTGCTGGACAGATGAATGGACAAACCAGCACAGTCCATCTATTACATTTCTATTAGGTTAGGCTGGACTCAGTCCCTAAGGGTCTAATTGATTCTGGGTGCTGAAAAATCATGACCCCTTGGGAGAGTGCCTTGTCTCATTCACCTGCACCCTTTTTGTTCTGAAAACTGACTCCCAGCAATCATCTTGATACTGCTAATCAAGGCCAAGGAGAATTCCTCTTATTTTTTTAATAGGGAAAGGGGAAGAACAGAGCGAACTCCCCCTTCCTCTCCCCCAGGAGAGCTGCAGGGTAGATGTCTGGTCCTTGGGGTGTCCCAAATTGAGATGTCATTAGAGGAGGTTTTGGAACAAATTGATAAACTAAACATTAATAAGTCTCCAGGACCTGATGGTATTCACCCAAGAGTTCTGAAGGAACTCAAATGTGAAATTGCAGGACTACTTACTGTAGTCTGTAACCTATCATTTAAATCAGCTTCTGTACCAAATGACTGGAGGATAGCTAATGTGATGCCAATTTCTAAAAAGGGCTCCAGAGGTGACCCTGGCAACTACAGGCCAGTAAGCCTTACTTCAGTACTGGGCAAATTGGTTGAAACGATCGTAAAGAACAAAATTGTCAGACACATAAATGAACATAATTTGTTGGGAAATAGTCAACATGCCTCACCAATCTGCTAGAATTCTTTGAGGGGGTCAACAAGATTGGGGAGAAAGGAGATACAGTGGATATATATCAGAGGGGTAGCCATGTTAGTCTGGATCTGTAAAAGCAGCAGAGTCCGACAAAGTGGGTATTCACCCACAAAAGCTCATGCTCCAATACGTCTGTTCGTCAATATGGTGCCACAGGACTCTTTGCTCCAGTGGATATAGTGTTTTAGGTTTTCATAAAGCCTTTGACAAGGTCCCTCACCAAAGGCTCTTAAGCAAAATAAGCAGTCATGGGATAAGAGGGAAGGTTCTGTCATGGATTGGTAACTGGTTAAAAAATGGGAAACAAAGGGTAGGAATAAATGGTCAGTTTTCAGCATGGAGAGAAGTAAATAGTGGTGTCCCCCAGGGATCTGTACTGGGCCCAGTCCTATTTAACATATTCATAAACAATCTGGGAAAAGGGGTAAACAGTGAGGTGGCAAAATTTGCAGATGATACAAAACTACTTCAGATATTTAAGTCCCAGACAGACTGTGACGCACTACAAAAGGATCTCACAAAACTGGGTGACTGGGCAACAAAATGGCAGATGAAATTTAATGATAAATGCAAAGTAATGCACATTGGAAAACATAATACTAAATATACAATGATGGTGTCTAAATTAGCTGTTACCACTCAAGAAAAAGATCTTGGAGTCATTGTGGATAGTTCTCTGAAATCATCCACTCAATGTGCAGTGGCAGTCAAAACAGCGAACAGAATGTTGGGAGTCATCAAGAAAGGGATATATAATAAGACAGAAAATGTCATATTGCCTCTATATAAATCCATGGTACGCCCACACCTTGAATACTGCATGCAGATGTGGTTTCCCCATCTCAAAAAAGATGTATTGGAATTGGAAAAGGTTCAGAAAAGGGCAACAAAAATGATTAGGGGTATAGAATAGCTTCCATATGAGGAGAGATTAATAAGACTGGGACTTTTCAGCTTGAAAAAGAGCAACTAAGGGGGGATATGATAGAGGTCTATAATATCATGAGTAATATAGAGAAAGTAAATAAGGAAGTGTTATTTACTCCTTCTCATAATACAAGAACAAGGGGCCACCAAATGAAATTAATAGGTAGCAGGTTTAAAACAAACACAAGAAAGTATTTTTTCACGCAACGCACTGTCAACCTCTGGCACTCCTTGCCAGAGGGTGTTGTGAAGGCCTATACTATAACAGGGTTCAAAAGGGGAGCTAGATAGCTATTGATGGACCTATCTTCCATCAATCTATTAGCCAGGATGAGCAGGAATGGTGTCCCTAGCCTCTGCTTGCCAGAAGCTGGGATTGGGAGACAGGGCATGAATCACTTGATAACCTTTCTGTTCATTCCCTTTGGGGTATCTGCCATTGGCCACTGTCAGAGGACAGGATACTGGGCTTGATGGACCTTTGGTCTGACCCAGTATGGCCGTTCTTATCTTGTTAATTTGCCAAGCTCCTGGAGCTTAACACTCTATTTGGTTTTGTCTCCTTTGCAGATCAAAGAGAAGCTGCACAGCGAAGCCATCACCCTGCTGAAGAGTGGAAGGTTCAGAACAGTTTTCCATAAGGCTTTGGTACTGTGTCAGATGCACAACTTCAAGGATGGTGTCCTCTACCTTTATGAACAGGGCAAACTGTGAGTGCTGCTTCCCTTCCAGGGACTGAGCCTTATTGGTTTAGGCACTGGACCACAAGCCTTTATGTACTGTTGTCAGAGTGGTACCGGTGTGGTGCTCTGCTTTCTCCAATGTTGATATCACTCGGCTGCATGCGTGTGTTCCCTCTGTGTGCTGCCCCAGCTCTTCGAAGATAGCTGACACAGCAGACCCGACAAGAACCCCCAATAACCACAGAGTCTAGTAAGATGCAAAGTCACGTCGACTAGGTTTATTGCGACCTCGGACACAATGGCAGTTCCCCGTAGATTACTTAGTCTACCGGGCATACTACGAGAAAGTGCCTCTTGGCAATGGACCCGGCTCAGTCAGTGGCGGGACTTTCCTCTGCCCCCTAGGCCGGACAAAGACACCGCCCCAGGGATGCATTCTTATACACAGATACAAACAAGTTACACATCACACCTGACGTATTGAGGGGCCACCCCTCTACGCAGCAAGGTTCAACCTCTCTACGTGTTTAGGTGCCGCCTTCTACTTGTACATGTTGGTTCGATCAAAACAACTCTATCCATCATTTTACCCTTTTGCCCCTGTCATTGGGATGGGCCAGCCTGTTCTTTATTATCTGTGTGGAATGTGCAAGTATGTGAATGTTCAGTACCTTTTAGGTACGTATCAGCCCTTTCCTTGCCAGCTTCTGTGAGCAGGGCCTGCCTCTGGCTCACAGCTTAACTTGGCTTTATGTTAGCAAAGTCTTGACCATTATTTTAGTTCAGGCCTCTGATACCAAGGTTTATATCTTAGGGCCTCCTCTTACTACATGTACTACAAGAGGAAGGTAAGGGTGTAAGGGTCCTTTGAAAGCCTCAAAGCAGGGATCTAGGTCAGTTACCAAGCTGAAAAACTAAACTGTGTCTCTGCTGCTGTTTTTTCAGAGGAGTGGTGTACTGTAATGTAGAAGGGTCTAGCTGAACTGGGGCTTTGCAGTAGTGTTGGGGAATTATGTGGCCAGGTGACAGGCTGGGATCCCTGCAGCAGTGAGTAAGGGAGAGGTGGGCTGACATAAGAACATAAGAACATAAGAAAGGCCGTACCGGGTCAGACCAAAGGTCCATCTAGCCCAGTATCTGTCTACCGACAGTGGCCAATGCCAGGGTGCCCTGAGGAGTGAACCTAACAGGCAACTTAGTTTGTTTTTTTTGAAGTTTTTTTTCTTCTGCTTCTGCTTTATCTTAAATCTTCTTGAGTTTAGTATATCATCTCAAACTTTGCCACCTCACTGTTTACCCCTTTCTCCAGATCATTTATGAATAAATTAGGACTGACCCTTGGAAACACCACTAGTTACCCCTCTCCATTCTGAGAATTTACCATTAATTCCTACCCTTTGTTCCCTGTCAGCTGACCAACTGACCTGCTCTCTCCCTGGCTCCCCTTTTTTCAGTTTCCAACAGATTATGCATTATCACATGCAAAATGAGCAGTACAGGAAGGTGATTGAGGTGTGCGAGTTGTATGGAGACCAAGAGACCTGTCTCTGGGAACAGGCCCTCAGCTATTTTGCCCGGAAAGAAGAGGACTGCAAGGAATACATCACAGCGGTACTGAAGCATATTGAAAACAAGAACCTCATGCCTCCACTGCTCGGTAATGACAAGACGTACAGCAAGGAAATAGGGCTAGAATGAGCTCTCTCTGGACAGAGAGTTTGGAGGAATGCATTAGTCAATGCAGCTTGAGATGTAGCTAGTCCACTAGCAGCCTGCACCATAGGGAGGGCACATACCAGTGATCCCTGATTGAGGGGAGGGCTTACTAATTCTAATCAAGCTTCACAACCTGCCTGTGACTAAGCAATATCCCCATTCAGTCTCTGTGCCTTGGTTTCCCCTTTGGTGAAGTGATGTGCCCAAGACAGACTGTGAACTGGTGACAAAACTGGAATAGAATCCAGGTCTCTTGACTCCCAGTGTCCGGCTCTAAACACCTCCCCGTCATCTATTTCTGGAATCTCCTAAGCACATTGGTCACTGGAACCCACAGTTTCCCTGTCTAATACCGTCTAAAGTTTAGAGTTTTAGTTAAGAGTTTTGTAATTCAGTAAAACCCTGAGCCCTTCGGTCTTTGGATGGCATTTCAGAAAAGACCAGTCCAGATAAGACCAACACAGCTGTTCCAGCTCTTGGTTCATTTCTGTATTAATGTGCTGGTTATTCTCAGTTGTGCAGACTCTGGCTCATAACTCCACGGCTACGCTGTCTGTGATCAAGGATTATCTTGTCAACAAGCTGCAGAAGCAGAGCCGCCAGATTGAGCAGGATGAGCAGAGGATTCAGAAATATCGTGAAGAGACCACAAGGATCCGCCAGGAGATTGAAGACCTCAAAACCAGGTGCAGGAGACTCTCACTCTCTCCCTGGCTATATAAAAATCTAGTTTGAGCATCCTATAGTGTGCATCCCCAAGGTCTCCTCCTGTTCTATTGCCGGTGGTTGAGTGAGCTTGATATGGGTTTGGAGATCTAGAGGGAAAATCCTGCCTTCAGCAGCTGCTCAGATGCACTGACTCTGGGGTGTCTTACGTTGGGTAGTCCTATATCTTTATTTTCTTAAGAAAAATCATATTCTGTCTCTCTCTCCCCCCACCCCCAAATTGTCTCAGTCCCAAGATCTTCCAGAAAACAAAGTGCAGCATCTGTACAAGTGCCCTGGAGCTGCCTTCAGTCCACTTCCTGTGTGGTCATTCCTTTCACCAGCACTGCTTTGAGAGTTACTCAGAGAGCGATTCAGAATGTCCCACCTGCATGCCAGAGAACCGAAAGGTCACAGATATGATCCGAGCCCAAGAACAGAAGAGAGATCTGCATGATCAGTTTCAGCATCAGGTAGCGGTATCATCATCACTGCCCTTTCCCCTTTATACCTGCTGGGTTTAAATCTCTGCTGTGCAGGGCTGGTAGGTTTGTAGAAATTCTGGTGGTGCCTAGAATACCCAGATCCTGCCCCTTCAACTCCACCCCCCACCTACCTAAGGCTATGGGAGGGAATTTGGGTGGGGGGAGGAGGTCTGGGGTGCAGGCCCTGGGCTGGGAAAGGGGATTAGTTCTGCTTTGAGCAGGGGGGTTGGACTAGATGACCTCCTGAGGTCCCTTCCAACCCTGATATTCTATGATCTATGATTAGGGTGCATGGTCTGGGAGGAAGTTTGGGTGCAGAAGGGGTGAGAGGTTGGGCTCTGGGAGGGAGTTTGGGTGGGGGAAGGGTCTGAAGTGTGAGGTGCAGGCTCTGGAATGGAGTTTGGGTGTAGACTCTGGGAGGGAGTGCGGAGGGCTGGGGTGCAGGCTCTGGGAGAGAGTTTGGGGGCAGGAGGGGGTGTGTGGGAAAGGGGTGGGGGTGCAGGCTCTGGGAGGGGGTGGGTGCGGGACTCCTGGGACTTACCTGGGACTCCTAGGCAGGGCAGGGAGCCTCCTCATGCTGCTACCCCCAGGCACTGTCCCCGCAGCTTCCTATTGGCCGGCAGCCACATGAAGCGAGCAGGCAGGAAGCCACTCCTCTCTGCTACGCTGCCAGTGGTGGGGGCCCTGGGCCGTTGTAAATTGCCCGGGGAAGGCATGGAGGGGGGCGCCTGGGGGTGGAAGGCTGGGCCAAGGGAGAGACCCAGCTTCAAACAGTGCTGGAGCTGGGCCCTGGGCCAGGAATATTCCTGGTGCCCAAGCGCCATGGGGGCCCATAGAACTTGCCACCCATGCTGCTGTGAACAGTATGTGTTAATATACAGAGGAGTTCAGGCTCCTGTGCTGTTTGTGAGACTTGGGGTACGTCTTCACTACCCGCCGTATCAGCGGGTAGCAATCGATTTCTCGGGGATCACTATATTGCGTCTCATCTAGACGCGATATAGCGATCCCCGAACGCGCTCATGCCGACTCCGTAACTCCACCAAAACGAACGGCGGTAGCGGAGTCGACATGGGGAGATGCGGACGTCGATCCCGCGCTGTGAGGACGGTAAGTAATTCGATATCAGATACTTCGACTTCAGCTACGTTATTCACGTAGCTGAAGTTGTGTATCTTATATCGATTTTTCCCCCATAGTGTAGACCTGCCCTTACTGAGAACAGGAAAGGATGAAGCGACTTTGCAAACAGGCCCTTATTGAACCTGAATTGTGGAGCATTGGTAGCTGAATGACTTGTCTCTGAGGTGCCTTCCATACCAAAGGATTCTTTTGTGCTTTACAAATGGCGGTATCTAGAAGTAATTTCCCTTCAGTTGTCACTGAAAGGCATCCACCTGTAGGATGGAACATGACAGCTGTGCAATAGCATACAATAACACTGCACAACAGTTTGACATGAAACTATAGTGAAATTGAAGTAGGTAGAAAATAGTTGGTCAAGTTGGCCAAGGCAGGTTTAAGACCGTACAGATAGTCTCTCCTATCAGACCTTTTCTAAGCAAGGATTTAAAATGTTAGAATTTGTAGCTAATCTATTCAAACAAACACATCTGAAAAATCAAATGTAGACAAGGCAATATGTACTTTAACATATGCTAAGTTGGTGGTGTTCAAAAGCATAGGGATCAATTTGATTTGATGGCACATGATTTAAATGGAGATGAACTGAATATTTAGGTGAACATGCGGATAATCGGGAAGGCTGAATATCCTAGCTGCAGAAAATCTTTCTTGAGGTGTGTGTTAGTATAAGAGCTTATGTAACGCAAATGCTGCAAAATGAAGTGACCAAATATGGTTGAGATTGCAGCAGATGGAGCATGAGTGCCTTTGGAGCAGGATCCCACCCTCTCTTAATGAAGCTTCTTTTTGTCTTTGACAGCTCAAGTGCTCTAATGATGGCTTTTCTGTTGTTGCTGATTACTTTGGTCGTGGGGTTTTCAACAAGCTCACTCTCATCACGGATCTGCCCCCAGGCAAATCAGCCACAACTATTGAGGCTGGCCTGCAGAGGGAACTCCTCATACACACAAAACGCAGCACCTAAAGCCATGCCTTCCCTGGGACGCCTCCCTTGTGGATCTTGTACTATACTTATCTTAAAGACTCTGTAAATTAGTTGCTTCTTGATGTCTTTCAACCCCTCCAATGAACTGGCATGGAACTTGACTGGAGAGGACATGCGCTCAAGTGGCTATAAAACTACCGTGTTGTTGGGATATATATGATGCAAAGAACGGTGCACTTTCTGGGAGGGTTTGAGTACAGGTCATGGTGCATAGCACCCCTCTGACAGCCTCACAGTGCCTTAAGCCCTGGGCACACCAACCTGTCTGCAACTCTACAGGGCAATCTCTGGTGTCACATTTGCACAGCACAAAGCCTTTTGCAGCAGGTTTCCGCTGGGCAGTAACTGATTGTCCTGTGGGCTGGGTTAGCCAGTGTTGCAGCTAATTACCACTACACTAGCTTGGCAGAACAGAAGGCTATGAAAAATATGTGGGTTTCTTGCCCAATGATCGAGTGCTGTGTGGTGTGCTTGTCTTGTGTTTTTTGTTGATTTGTTTTTTAATTTGTTTGTAGACCAGAGATAAAGTCCGGTGATCACTGATGGAAAATCAGAGTTTGGGGCCAGATGGTCTTTTAGGGGTGTAATTGCTTCATTTGGTTGCTCTGAGATTATTTTATGTAATGAAGAATGACCTAATAGGCATGTAGATAGAAATTCAACTAAAATGTGAGTTCAGAATTTCTCCTGGCAGCTGCTCGACCCATGTTTCACCTGTATTAAAAATGACCTCACACAAATTCAGTTGTGCTGTAACTGTCTTTTAATTTAAAGGTTAGAATTGCTTACTATAAGACATTTCTTGTGTACATACTTTGAATTTATGCATGTTTTGTAGCTCAAAGAAATGAGAACATAGGCTTTTTCTGAATGTGAACTGACTGTGTGATGATTTAGGGATATAATCTGCCCTGGAGGGGCCCCTGGAGTCACAAGTTGTGTATCTGAAAAGAGAAGAAAATACACTTCTTCATAACAAGTTAAATGTAGGGTTTTCTCCTATAGAAATGCAAAAAATGTTTTTCACAGTGCATATTAATCTTATCTATATATAAAATAACTTCCAGTCCCTCACTCTGCAACAAAGACAAATCCTAGGTCCACTAACTGCACATAAGCAATTGTCAGAAAATCCCCTCTATTTCTATAGCACGGCGTTGCTGAGCTATTGATTATATTGATCACTTAAGAATTCCCTTATCCCTGTGAGGTTTGACAGGTTCTTTTCCCAAGATCAGGCCCAGTATTATTAAAATTACTGCTGAGTTGGGAACCTCAATGCATGGAACTTCAATGGTGGGTGCTGAGCACCCATTGGAAGCCCCCCGTCAGCTCACCCCCAGCGCCTCCCCCCCGCTGGCAGGCTCTGTGGATCAGCAACCCCCCATCCCTCTGTGCATAAATTTAGGGCCTTACTTACTTTTATTTAAACCCCTGCTTTTTACATAACACAACAGATAACATGGAACTGCCTTCTGTTCAACTAGCATATGGGCCTTTGGGCTGTTCTTTATGCAAATGCCCTGGTTTTCTAAGAGCCCTGGTATTTAGGAAGCTCAGCTGGGCTTTTTGTGTTTTTGTGCAACTGAGCACACTGGGCCAAATTCATCTCTGATGTAATTGCAGTGAGACCACTGTGGTTTCAGCAGGGATGACTTTGACTTTCTGTGCTTAATATTTTTCTCTATGTGGAAATCACTGTTCTAGCAACATAACACTATTTCCTGCTGCTGTTTTGTGTGTGTTTACATACAGCTACTAGTGACTTTTCTTTCCTATACTTCCAGAGTGTAGCTAGTGCTGCAGGGCTATTCTGAGGGCGCCTGTCTCCCAACTCACCTCCAGCTGTGTGAGGTCCACCACCCATTGTTCCATTAGCAGCAGCAGCCCTAGCTTTAATATGTAAATGCAGACTGTAAAGTCCCTTGTGTGCTTGCCTAGTGGCAGCATATGAAGTCCTTTGCATGTGCTCCAGGGGAAGAGGTCTATATACTTCGCCGTAGCCCGGCAGTGTGAGGCCCTGGCCTCTATGTAACTATCACACACAGGCATAACAACACATGAATGAAGATTCTTACGTATTTAATGGGCCATGGGGAGGTGTGATGTAATTCCTGGTTTCATAGGTAAAACACTAGCAACAAAAAACTGCCTTTCTTTCCCCCCACTCAAGACCAGGAAGTCATCGGGCCTTCAAGTTTGCCATGTGGTAGAAGAGAGAGGCTTTTGCTTCTTAGTAAACCTCCAATAAAGAAACAGTTACTTTGAAATCCAACATTTGCAAAATGAGAAAGCAAGAAAAAAAATACAATTATCACAACTGTTATTGTTTTATGTGTTCTAGTCTCATAAATTAACATGATTCTAGAATGGGAGAACTCAAGTGGTTTTAGGTTAAAACAAAAATGTGTATTTTTGTATGTGAAATACTTGCTTGTTGTTAGCAGGGCTGCATTATTGTAATCTTAATAGGGTCCATTAAACTAGCTACCCCAGGGATCCATGATTTTAGGCTTTTTAAATAGTTCTCTCTACTGTTTGGGCCTAGGCCCTTCCCTGAGATTGGTTTGGAGTGGTATGTGCAATAACATTAAAAAAAGCGATGCTGCGGTATTGAAGCATTATCCAGCTGTGAGCCATGCCCTCTATGACCATCTAATAAGTGTTATTGAATAGTGTTTCTTCTGGGATGACCAGGTATCCCTGCAGCACTGCTGACTGGGAGCCACCAGCGGTAAGCCTGAGCCCCTCAAAATCCCTTATCTCCACCCCAGAGCCTGCACCCCACTACCATAAACCACTCTGCCACCCCTCCCAGCCTGGAGCCCCTCATCCCTGGCCTTGCACCAGACCCCTCCTGCACCCCAACCTCTTGCCCCCAGGCCAGAGCCCCTCCTGCACCCTGCACCGCTCATTTCTGGCCCCAGGCCGGAGCTCACGGCCCCAGTTAGAGCCCTGAGCCCTCCCTTCCCCCTCCCACACACCTGCCCAGTGCAGGGGGGGGGGGAACGTAGTGAGAGGGGGGCAGGGCCTCTTGCGCGCATGCTTCACTTTCCTCCCGCCGCTGCGCGCGCGAAAACTACAGCTCCCGGCAGCGGCGAGGCGGACAGCGCCTGCGCAGCGTCCCACGTGACGCCCCGCCGCCGCCGCCCCTCACGCGCGCAGGGAGAGGGGGTCCTCGGCGGCCCGGTCACCTGACCCCGGCTCGGCTCTGGGCGTCAAGATGGCCGCGTACCTGCAGTGGCGCCGCTTCGTGTTCTTTGACAGGGAGACGGTGAAGGAGCCGGCCGGGCCCGACGCGGGGAAGCCCTTCGCCCTTCCGCCGGGCGTCACCGTCTGCGACTCGGGCAGAGGCAGCCTGGTGTTCGGGGATATCCTTGCCCGGGCTGCTGAGGGGAGAGAAGCGGGGGGTCCCCGCCCCCGCCCCCTTGGATGCTGGCGGGCAGGGAAGGGGTCGGGGCGCCTTTCCCCCTCCTTGGGCGCCAGCGCGACGGGACGAGCTTTAGGAATGGCCAAGCCCGCAGCCGGCAGCGTAGGGATGAGCTCGCTCCCTGTGGCTGGCTGGTGCTGGCCTGTTCCGCTAGCTGTATGTCTGCTTCACCCCCCACGCGTGTCCATCGCACGGGCACCGAGCGCGCCCCCGCCACGCGCAGCCCACGAGTCCAGGGCTAGTCTGAACGCCAGCCGCTTACTGCTGGAGGAGGGTGCTTCCGAGTGGGGCTGAGGCGCATTGATGGTGCGGAGTGGAAGAAACTTGCTCTCCCACCACCTGTGCTTTACCTGTTTGGTGGAAACATGAAATGGGAAGTGTGTGAGTGATATATAATGCAGTCAATTTCCTAATATTTCTCCTTTATAGAAAGAGCATTTTGGGTAGTTAACTGGGCTATGGTAAGCATTCCCTGAAACCACTAGGAGTGGTTTTGCGGACCTAATGTGTGTGTTTGGAATCCATCAGGCTTTAGGAAGTGTAGCCCATTTTCTTTGTTGAAGACACTTGTGAATGCATTCTGCGTGGCTAAGAATTACCGTTGGTAAGAACTAGAAAGAGTACAATGGGCAAAAATATTTAATCTATGTACTAGAAACCAAGTGACCACCTGCATCTTGAAATACACTATGGGTTCGCTACAGTAAGGTTCTGAAAGCCTGCCGGGAGCTGTTTCTCTTTAGGAGTCAAAAGTGTTTAGTACCTCGCAGCATTGGGCCCTAAACTAATAGTAGGATGTCTGTTAGGTGTGCGCAGAGCTGTTGCCTTGTTTTTCAGTTGCCCTTTGGCATATAGAAAATGTCTGCTTCTTCCAAATCCCACTTACCTGCATGTTAAAATGTTCACTAAATATTTTGTTGCCCTGTGATCACCTCAGTTTCTGAAACAATAACTAGTATGAGTATATTTGGCCAGCTGCCACTAATAAGGGTAGCTTAAGAAGGGTTTGGTTGTGATATGTGTGGCTTCATTTTTTTTCTCTGAGTACCTTGACTATCATCTACATATGGAAGGTCAGATCTGGTTCTTGTCACACTCCCTTCAGCTTAGCAGTTTCCAGGCTTACAAGCTGAGGGTGACTCACCTGTACCAGCTGAAGCAGCACAGCATCTTGGCTTCTGTTGGTGAAGACGAAGAAGGCATTAACCCGCTGGTAAGTCAAATGACAAAGAGGACGTGAGTCCATCTTGTGTGTTTTTCTGAGGGAGAACCATGTATTGGGATTAGTTTGGGAAAGTCTTGGGGGTGGGGGAAATAATGTACTAATTTTTAGCCCTATGGACTTAAAAGGTACCAGGTTTTGGCCCCAATATACCTTAAAACCATATCTACTCACATTCTGTCTGTGTTGTTTGCAGGTTAAAGTCTGGAACTTAGAGAAACGAGATGGTGGGAATCCTCTTTGCACAAGGATTTTCCCAGCAATACCGGGTAACAAACCTACAGTTGTCACCTGCCTAACTGTCCATGAGAATCTTAACTTCATGGCTATTGGTAAGTGAAAAGCAAATGCCTCCTGAAGATGCCGAACAAACTCTGAAGTTAATATGATGGAATGAAAATGGGTTGGTCCTACAGAAGGCAGCGTAGAGTGTTCTGACATTTTCACGTCACATGGTTTTCATTCTAAAGAGAATGTACCTGACGCTACTTGAGAACGCCAATAATTACTTGCTAAAGTTTGGCAAATCTTGATTTTTACCATAATTTACTTGCAAAAAATTAATGCTTTATTGAGGTTTAAAGTTTAGGTACATACTCTCTTTAGCTGTATTGCAAATTTTTATTTAAATTAACGGGGTTTAAAAATGATTTAAAAAAAAGAAAAGGACACTTGGGTAATTTAGATTTTGTTCAGGTGGAGGAGAATGAGTTTTGCAATATGGCAATACCAGGCTATAAAATATCTAGGAAAGATAAAGAAGGTCACACTGGTTGGGGAGTGGCATTCTATGTTAAAGGAGCCATAGTCAAATAAGGTGCCAATCTGAAATGAAATAAACTGCACCATAGACACACTATGGATAGAAATTGCATGCAGGGCCGGATTTATACCTTATGCACCCCTAGACACAGCTTCTTCAGCACCTCCCCCCACCACTTACAGCTGACAATCACATAGGTAGCAAGTAGGTGCTACTTTACTGCACAGATTTCTTCCTTGACTTCTGCTTCGCAAACACGCTGATGAGATCCTCAAAATCCATATATTTTTAAAAGTTCTCCTTCAATAGCTGTAATGTAATAATTGGAGATATACCAATCTCCTAGAACTGGAAGGGACCTTGAAAGGTCATCAAGTCCAGCCCCCTGCCTTCACTAGCAGGACCAAGTACTGATTTTTGCCCCAGATCCCTATGTGGCCCCCTCAAGGATTGAACTCACAACCCTGGGTTAGATCCCTCCCCAAAGGACCCCAAAGTTAAAGGGGTCCAGGCTTCTGACTCTCGGGATCACCAGGGTCAGGGCTTTAGACTCAGAGGGAGTGCTGGGGCTCGGAACTTCAGCCTTGCGGCTCTGTTCCCAGTGTCAGCCCCGGAAGGCAGGGTGCTAGGGCTTGAGGCTTTAGCTACGAGGGGAGTGCTAGTTTCAGCCCCAGCGCTCCCACCATAGCTAGAGCCCCGGCGCGCCCCTCCCCTGCTGAAACTGGGAGCGGAGCTATATGAGCTCTGGCGCCCCCGCCTCCCAGGCAGAAGCTGGGAATGGAGCTGTGGGGGTGAAGTCCCGAGCTCCAGCACTCCCCACAGATCTAAAGTCCTGAGCCCTGGTAATTCTGAGGGTCAGAAGCCTTGATACCCCCCAGAGCCCTGACCCCCCACCCCACCTGTGGCAGCGGTCCCAATCCCCCCGTCCCCTCGGTGTCTGAAGTCCGTAAGGTCTTGTCTGAAGTTGTGGCCATTTCAGAGTTATGGACAACCTCCATTCCCGAGGTGTCTGTGACTCTGAGGTTCTACTGTATCATTGGGTTGTTTATAAGTTTTTTAAGATAAGTTTACGCTAATCACTTTGAACCATGTATGTTTGAACTTTTAACCCACATTTAGGTGACCCTAGAACGCCGGTGCCCCTAGGCACGTGCCTACTGTGCCTAATTGGAAATCCGGCCCTGATTGCATGCTTGACTAAAAAAAGTATAGCAGTAGGCATAGGCTCTCAACCACTTGACAAAGATGGTGACAGCGATTCTGAAATGGTAATGTTGGTTAGAGAGGCTCCAGAAGCAGAAAGCACTGTTATAATGACTGGGTAAATGTCACATTGGGGCATGCTGCTGAGATAAAATTTTGTGACAGCATGAGTGACTGCTTCTTGGAGCATCTAGTTCTGGAACCCACAAGGGGCAGATGAGCACGATTTGTTGGGGGAAGAGTTAACACGGCTTTTTGTAAAGGAAAGTCATGCCTCACCAACTTGGATTCTTTGAGGGTGTCAACAAGCACTTGGACAACGGTGATCCCGTGGATATAGTGTACTAGGACTTTCAGGAAGCCTTTGTTGAGGTCCATCACCAAAGGCTCTTATGCAAACTAAATAGTCATGAGATAAGAGAGAAGGTTTTCTCATGGATCAGTAACTTGTTCAAAGACTTGTCCTAAAAATGTGACTTTTGACCAACTGGTTTCCTTCCATTTTACAATGTTGAGTTTTATAGTGCTTATTATGTACATGTGTCGCGCTGTGATTTAAACCAACTGTTACACAAAACTGGTTCCAGTCAGCTAGGCATCTGCTGTAGCGTAACAAAAGAAAAAGGAGCAGTGGGAGAAAATAAACCATAAAGAGAGCGTGTGTGTAAGAAACAGAGATTAAACTTTCTCAAACAGTAAGGCTTTTCACTGGGCCAGGAGATGGCCGTGAAAAGGTCTTAGTAGGCCCTGCTCAAGAAGGAAGTTTGATACATGGGTCTGTGAAATGAGAAGACCATGGGACCACCCCAGTATGCATATCTGTCTGGGAAACAACAAGGAGGATCCAGCTGACTACAGCTGCCGTGGACTTAATACTAGTATATGTTTGGAAAGTGCCATAGACATAAACGGTTTAGTCCTTTTTCTTCGACAGGTTTTGCAGATGGAAGTGTTGTGCTTATAAAGGGGGACATCACACGAGACCGACACAGTAAGACCCAGATCTTACATGAAGGCAATTACCCGGTCACTGGCCTTGCCTTCCGCCAGTCTGGGAAAATGACCCACCTTTTTGTTGTCACCACGGAGAACATCCAGGTAAGATATTGGCTTGACAAAGCTGTAATGGAGGTCAGACTCTGGCCCACTGATTGTGACAGCTCCTGGTTATTTATCACCAATCTGCGGTTCGATATAATCTCTGAAAAATCATATTTCATTCGCAGTCCTATATGCTGTCAGTGAAGGATTATCCTCGTCTGGAGCTGGACACACATGGTTGCGGTTTACGCTGCTCCACGCTCAGCGACCCCTCCCAGGACCTCCAGTTCATTGTGGCAGGAAACGAATGTGTGTATCTGTACCAGCCAGATGAGCGTGGCCCCTGCTTTGCCTTTGAGGGCCAGAAGTTGCTCGTTCACTGGTATCGGGGATACCTCATCATTGTTTCCAAGGACCGGAAGAGCTCTCCAAAGTAAGACTCCGGGAAGCAGATGAGTCCATTTTACATGTATTCACTGTGCAGTTTTTGTTCTTTGCAGCTCTCCTGCTGTTTTGTTGTGCAAGGCTATTGTGACACAGAGCCCCATTGCTCTCAGCTGGCAGAGGGCTCACTGGTCTGTGACAGCAACTCCTAACAGGCCTACTGCTTTCATAGTATTCATTCAGAAAGATGGGGTATTTAAATGGTTGTGCTCATTGTCGTAAATGTTGGTACGACTGCTATGTAAGGAGTTGTGTACATCCACTGAAAATATGTTCTGATCTTTGATGAACTTATGCTTGCTTTCATTGTAAGTATAACTCAGTGCTGTAGTATTGTACGAGATGCTGCTCCTGAGTTGAATCATTCAAGATGGTGTGTACACTGTTGCCTCAGGGATAACGAACCTCTTATTACTGTGAGCGTTCTGTGATTAAGGAGCTGAACACCACAGGGGAATGCTTCGAAGGGGTTTGGGGACTGGCGTGCACCTGTCGTTCACCTGCAAGGCAAAGTAAGGGGTGACATAGCCCAGAGGAGATGGTTTGGGAGCTAACAGGCTGGAAGTGTCAGGGAGCCGACACCCAGTTAAGCAGCAGCAAGTATCTCTCTATCCGGAGGCAGGGTGGGTAACAAGGTGATTCTCAGTCCTGGGCACCCTGAGATTCATCCCAGTGTTGACTGACATTACTGTGGCATGTGATTAGTATTAGAGCCCCGGCAAAGGCTGCTATGAATTCAGCTGAATCTACAGAATCCAGTCATTGCTCCTGGGATAGTGCCATGCACCACCATCCAGATCCAGTGGGATCTGTCACCACCCTTTTATAACTCAGATATGATTTCTCCCATCTAGTATATGGACTAACATGCAATATACTCACATGGTTGTTCAAAGGTTTGTATCCCAGCTCTAAATGTGTTAAGGAGACGCTATTTAGAATGTGATTCAGAAATCCAGGGGCACATGTGTTAATCTCTTCCTCTTTCTTCTGGTATCCAGATCAGAGTTTGCTGGGAGCGACCCACAGAACTCTGACAAGCAAATGTTGAATGTCTACGACCTGTGTAACAAGTTCATTGCGTACAGCTCGGTCTTCGATGACGTGGTGGATGTCTTAGCAGAGTGGGGGTCTCTCTACGTGCTGACTAGAGATGGGAAGATCCATGTGCTTCAGGAGAAGGATACTCAGACCAAACTTGAGGCAAGCCACCTTCTTAATCTGTGTTTTATGGCTTCAGAATTGTAAAAGCTCCACAGAGTAGAGGTCGAGAAGCCAGCACTTTGGACAACTGAGTTATATATTAGCAGTATATATAACTGGAGGGGAGGGATAGCTCAGTGGTTTGAGCATTGGCCTGCTAAACCCAGGGTTGTGAGTTCAATCCTTGAGGAGGCCACGGATCTGGGGAAAAAATTGGTCCTGCTAGTGAAGGCAGGGGACTGGACTTGATGACCTTTCAAGGTCCCTTTCAGTTCTAGGGGATTGGTATTGATTGGTAAGTATCGTTGTTGCCTTGCTGCAAGGTGGGTGAGGGACCAGTAGAAGATATGACTTCACTGACATTGTCTGTAAGTGAGTTATATAGCAGATGAGCTAACAGCTTTTCTGCACAGCCAAGGCATTGCAGACAATTTAGTATCTTATGCAGACCTGTATAGGGCTTTGGACAGCATTGAGTGGAAGGAACAACTAGCCTTGTTGACGTTTACCTGGTGAGGTGCGTAGCAGGTGAAATATATCACTGAGTAGATCAGAAGGGTCAAAAACCTTGTTCCCTGTGTTTGGATTTATTTTCAGATGTGGCAGATTCTAATATTTTATTTAAAAAAAAATAAATTCTAGTTCTTGTGGCTGTGAAGGAAACTTCTCAAATATGAACCAAAAAGAATGCGTCAGTTTATAGTCTTCCTGAATCTGCAGACAGTCACAATAGCTTTGAGAGATATGAATTCTTCCGTTAATCTCATGGTGTATTAATTTTTAAGCCTTATTATGACACTTGAATGTAAGCATTAATTATGTAATTGATGACCAGTTAGTGAGTGGTATGGGGAAGGAGATGAGAATGAAACACAAGGAGGTGGGAATTGCTGCTAAAAAAGAAATGCAGAGGGAAGAGAGGAGGAAATACCTGAAGACCAGGTTGAGGGACGGAAACGGAGAAAGGAGGATAAGGCGGGAAAGGAAACAAAGGGCGGAAATAATGGTGTAGCTGAAGGGGGAGCAGATTTCCCTGTTGTGTGAGACTGAATGTGACAATAAGGGACTGAACAAATAATTACTGACAGTTGTGTTATGTAAAAGCCAGATTCTACTACTGATTTCTGTGGTAACCTGCCATTGTTCTCCGTGGAAGGTCTGTGCATCGAGGGGAGCGTGTTGTCCTGAATATGTTGTTTGACCTGTGGACTGTAATTAAAAATTATATTTGGCCCTTGCCAAAGAATAAATTTGACGTCTCCTTCCAGAGATTTAACCTTTCCGATTTGTGAGGCTTGCGGGGCTGAGGAGAGGCCCATATGTGGTGTAGGGAAAGGAGGTATAGGGACAGAGATGATTATTGTGGTTAAACGTAAGAGTGGCCATACTGGGTGAGACCAGTGGTTCATCAGGTGCATTATCTTGTCTTCTGACATTGGCCAGTGGTGGGTGCTTCAGAGGGAATGACAGAATAGGGCAATTACTGAGCGATCCAGTCCCAGCTTCTGGCAGTCAGAGGTTTAGGGACACCCAGTGTTGCGTTCCTGACCATCTTGGCTAATAGCCATTGATGGACCTCTCCTCCATGAACTTAGCTCATTCCTATTTAAAACCATTTGTTGTTTTGGCCTTGACTACATCCCCTGACAACGACTTCCACTGGTAAACTATGCATTTTTTGAAGAAGTACTTAATAGGGACACTATTAAGGGCTCAAAAACAAGCTATTCTGCTGGGTAGGAAAGATAGAAAATGTGGCAAAAGACCAGCTTGGCTTAACCACGAGATCTTGCATGATCTAAAGAATAAAAAGGAGTCATAAAAAATGGAAACTAGGTCAGATTACAAAGGATGAATATAGGCAAACAACACAGGAATGCAGGGGCAAGATTAGAAAGGCAAAGGCACAAAATGAGCTTGAAGTAGCTATGGGAATAAAGGGAAACAAGACGACTTTTTATCAATACATTAGAAGCAAGAGGAAGACCAAGGACAGGGTAGGCCCACTGCTCAGTGAGGAGGGAGAAACAGTAACAGGAAACTTGGAAATGGCAGAGATGCTCAATGACTTCTTTGTTTTGGTCTTCACTGAGAAGTTTGAGGTAATGCCTAACATAGTGAATGCTTATGGGAAGGGGGTAGGTTTAGAAGATAAAATAAAAAAAGAACAAGTTAAAAATCACTTAGAAAAGTTAGATGCCTGCAAGTCACCGGGGCCTGATGAAATGCCTCCTAGAATACGCAAGGAGCTAATAGAGGAGGTGTCTGAGCCTCTAGCTATTATCTTTGGAAAATCATGGGAGACGGGAGAGATTCCAGAAGACTGGAAAAGGGCAAATCTAGTGCCCATCTATAAAAAGGGAAATAAAAACAACCCAGGAAACTACAGAGCAGTTAGTGTAACTTCTGTGCCAGGGAAGATAATGGCGCAAGTAATTAAGGAAATTATCTTAATAATGTTATCCCTTTGTAAATGTTCAATGTCAGCTTTGGATTTAACTATCTTGAGTAACTTTATATCATCAGCAAACTTTGACACCTCACTGTTCATGACCTTATGAATATGTGGAACAGCATAGGCCCTAATACAGATCCTTGGTGTAACTCACTATTTACCTTTTTCTGCTGTGAAAATGAACCATTTATTCCTAACTTTTGTTTCCTGTTCTTTCATCAGTTACTGATCCATGAGAGGACCTTCCCTCTTATCCCATGACTGCTTACATTGCTTAAAAGCCTTGGTGAGGAATGTTGTCAAAGGTTTTCTCAAAGTCCAAGTACACTGTATCCACTCAATCACCCTTGTCCAGAATATTTGTTGACCCCTACAAAGAATTCTAATAGATTGATCAGTGTTAACTCTTCTAACAAATTGTGTTCATCTGTGTATCGGATAATCATTTTGTTTACTATAGTTTCACCCAATTTACCTGGTATTGAAGGTAGGCTTACCTGCCTGTAATTGCCAGGATCACCTCTAGGGATGTAAATACCATTTAAAAAATTTACCATTTAAACTATTAAAATTATATCGCTTCATCGGTTAACCGTTAACCAATGAAAGGGAGAGGGGCTGGGGTCACTGGGGCTGACCGGCTGGGGCTCCTCCAGGGTGGCTGCCACTTACCGGTTAACCATTTAACCTTTTACATCCCTAATCACCTCTACAGCCTTTTTTTAAAAATTGGCATTATATTAGCTATCTTCCAGTCATCTGGTACAGAGGCTGATTTAAGCAATAGGTTACTTACTACACTTAGTGGTTCTGAAATTTCATATTTGAATTCCTTTAGAACTCTTGGGTGAATACCATCTGGCCCTGGCAATTTATTACTGTTTAATTTATCATTTTGCTCCAAACCCTCGTCCACTGACACCACAATCTGGGCTAGTTCCTCAGATTTGTATGGTTCGTGTGGGAATTTTCCTCAGGCCCTCTGCAGTGAAGAGGGATGCAAAGAATTCATTGATCTTCTCCTCAATGGCCTTGTCTTCTTTGAGTGTTCCTTTAGCATCTTATTCGTTCAGGGGCCTCAGCAGGCTTCCTGCTTCTGATATACTTAAAAAAACTGGCTGTTAGTTTTGCATGTCTTGCTAGTTGCTAATTAGGTCTGTCAAATTATACTTTTATATTGGACTTGCCAGAGTTTGTTCTTTTCTGTTTTCCTCAGTAGGATTTGACTTCCAGGTTTTGAAGGATGCCTTTTTGTCTCTGCATCTTTCACTCTGTTTAGCCATGGTGGCATTTTTTTGCTCCTGTTACTGGTTTATTTTTTCCTTTGGGATATACATTTAGTTTGAACCTCTATTATGGTGGTTTTTAAGAAGTTTCCATGCACTCGCAGGCATTTCACTCTTGTGATTATTCCTTTTAACTGCCATTTAACTAGCTTCCTCATTTCTGTGTAGTTCCCCTTTTTGAAGTTAAATGCTACTATGGTGGGCTTCTTTTGTATTTCCTCCCCACAAGGATGTTAAATTTATTTACACTGTGGTCACTATTACTGGGTGGTTCAGCTATATTCCCCTCTTGGACCAGAACCTGTGCTCCGCTCAGGACTAAACCAAGGATTACCTCTTTACCTTGTGGGTGCCAGGACTAGTTGCCTCAAGAAGCAGTCACTAATAGTGTCTAGAAACGTTATTTCAGCATCCCTTCTGGGGTGACATGAACCCAATCAATATGGGGATATTTGAAATCCCTCATTATTATTGAGTTTTCTACTTTTATAGTCTCTCTCATCTCCCTGAGCATTTCACAATTACCGTCGTCAACATTTTGGTCAGGTGGTCGGTAGTACATTCCTACTGCTATATTCTTATTATTCAAACATGGAATTTCTATCCATAGAGATTCTGTGGTACAATTTGGTTCATTTAAGGTTTTTACTATATTTGATTCTGTGCTTTCTTTTACATATAGTGCCATTCCCCCACCAGCACAACCTACTCTGTCATTCCCATATATTTTGTTTCCTGGTGTTACAATGACCCACTGATTTGTCATCATTCCACCAAGTTTCTGTGATGCCTGTTACATCAGTATTCTCGTTTAACATCAGGCACTCAAGTTCACCCATCTTAGCATTTTGGCTTCTTGCATTCGTATGCAAGCACCTATAAAATTTGTCAGTATTTAGTTGTCTGCCTTCATGTGATGTGATCAAATGGGAATAGAAAAATATTGACTGTTTCTCTTTGGGTGTATAACCATACACCTGCTAAAATAAACACTGTTCATGGTACTTGGGAGCAGACTAAGCCAACTATGAAAACTAAAGATTGTACATATTTTAATAATTGTAATCTGTAAACACATGGCTGTATTCAGAATCCTAGATTAAGGTAGCAATAAGTCCCAAATTATTGATGTTGAAACCAAATTAGTTAATACACTGAAGGCACAGTTTTGTGTAAAGGTTGAGTATTTTTATTAACCCTGCTGTTAGTCAAAGATTTCAACACAAGTGGTTTTCCACTGGGCTGAGACCGCGTCTGAGCTTAGAGATAAGAATGAGTTTTTAACCCTGCCCATTAGTACATGAGGCCTTTATAATACCAGTCCAATTAAAAAAATCAAATGCACTTTACAAGGAGCTATTTTATAGAAAGGGAAACTAAGGAAGAGTAGCTGAATTACTGCTCAAAGTTGCAAGGTGAATCAGTGGTTGAGTTCTGCATAAAGCCCAGGTCTCTTGGCTCACTGCCCTTTGTTAATCCACATAGCTTGTGATAGTTTCAAAGAAATTGTGCTCTGTTGCCTTGAGGCTGGGTGATAGAGCTGGAATCTCTGCTTTGTACGAAGCCACATGTTGTGTCCCTCTCCCACAAAATAATATCTTGGTGAAAATGATCATTGTTCACTTATGAAAATACCCACCTTGTGACTGTTCTGTTGGGTAATGCATTAGATGCTATACACAGATCTGGGGGTATAGCAGGCAGCAAAGGGCTTGGGCTGGTGTCATTGAGGGAGAGACGGTCTCCTTCCTTGTGATTCAGCACAATTTTTTTTTCCATACCGAAGCTGGACAGCTCTGCTGAGGTAGCTCCTACAGCTGAATTTCCTTCTCTGCAGAACTGGTAACCTCCATTCCTAAATGCTGGTCACACCCATCCCTGCTTTCTGAAGGCCTTTCCCTCCCAATCTCCTAGTGCAGCACATACTGTAGCATGCCTGTCACCTCTTATCTGTGTGTCCATGCTACACCAGAAAGGTCTGGTCACAAATGGAACAGCCCTTCTCTCTAGCACATGGTCTGGCGCACACTGTGCTAGGCAGCAGAGGCAATAACTTCCCTCCTCTCCTCTTTCCCAGTTCAAGGAGCGTCTTCTTCTCTTTCACATAACAGGCATTGGGGTTGGAAAAGTCCATAGCGATGGAGAACAAGACACTGAGGAACACTCAGGTAAAGGAACGGACTTTGCATTCTTCAGGGCTTAGATTGTTCCTGGTAATTATATATCTCATAATAAAATAATGTGTATATATCAGCTCTGCAAATCTGTCGGGATAATTTAATAGGCCAGGCTTAAAATCTACTCCCCCATCCTTTACAGTTTTAAGGGGGTGGGAGAAAACAAAAATCGAACAATATTACTTTATCTTTTTTAGAAAACAATTACAAGTAAAATGTTCCTAAGGTTGTGGTCTCTGCACTGTTTGTCTTTAGTTAAGATATAGTGCTTAAATCAAAAGGAGAGGATGAAGGTAAAGGGATTATACCACTTCCCCTCTAATTCTGCCATTTACTGAATAGATCAGTCCTAGCTGGGTATTTAATTAAGATAAAAGTTTGATCATTTTTTAAAGACGTACATAAATATGCAGATGTTAGTTAACGCTTACACAGCATTTTGAAAGTGAAAAGTTCTATATAAGGACTAAGTGTTTTTCTTAATGACTTTTTGTGACTAGCTGAACATTTAACAACTTAATAATACAGCACATATGATTTCCAACCCTGCAAACGCTTACTACAAAAGTCAATAGGACTGTTCACAGTAGCGTGTGCTATGTCTGGTAGTGTTCACAGAATTGAGCTCTTGGGCCCAATACTGCAAGACAGCGAGTGCCTTCTGGGAGGTGCTGCACATTTCCCAACAGGAGTTTACAGTCTTTGCAAACCTACTCTTGTGTTAGTTTAAATATTTGATGTTTTGCTCAGTTTAGGAAGATGTGGTTGCCACTTGGGGAACACGTTTAGCTACGGTGGAATGAGCTCTGAGTTGGCAGAGAGCACTGTAAAGAAAACCTCCACAATTATGGATTTGGAGGATTTGCTTTAATTTTTAAAATACATGAAACATATTGTTCATAGGATGAAAATGGCCTGAAAAACAGAGTTATCCGAGTGGGCACCAGGAGGAGTCAGGTGAGTTTCTGCTTATTAAATTAGCCTGTGTTCTGGTATCACCATATTGCTGAGTCTCTATTCAACGGGGACAGTTGTGACTTGAGACCCTGTAGCTGCATCTCCTAAAAGTAGAAAATCTGGGTGTCTAATTTCAACTTTAAAAATATGATGTACAGCAGTTACCCTCTGTAAATAAGTGTGTATCTCTAATATTTATAAATAAAGCCAAATGAAGTACGGCACCTATCAGGTTTCCTGTTCAATAGAGAAGTGTTGTCTAGTGGGCAGAGTGAAAGACTAGGAATCAGTATTCCCTTGTTCTGTTCCCATCTCTACGACTGACTCACTGTGTGACTTATGGCAAGTCTCTTAGGGCCAATCTTCAAAAGTGGCCTCTAATTTTGGGTGTCCAAGCTTATGTACGTACCTAGCACGCTTTCAGAGGTGCTGAGTTCTCAACTCAAGTCACTAGAAGGTGCGGATGCAAATTGGGATCCAGATGTTTCAAGTTTGAGCACCCAAAGTAGTGGACACTCTTGAAAATTTTGTTCTTTATTTATCTGTGCTGCTATTTTCTCATCTGTAAAATGGGGACAATTTGTGGATACTTCACAGAAGGTCTAGGGCATGAGGCTTCATTCTTTCATATTAGTAAAGCACCTTATGATCCTTGGATTAAGCACAAAGTATTATTAGATGGAAATAAATTTACTTATATTTGTTTATGCAGATGAACTGTCTTTCTCAAACCAAAAAGCCCAAGTCCTCCCCAGAAAGTGACCCTAGACTGGAGTAATGATATCTTTGCCAAAGAGTGACCTCTGTGAATTAGAAATAATGTTATCAGAGTTGCACTATAATAGGCGTCCTTGTTGGCAGTCCCCGTAGGAAGGCCCAAGATTCAATGGGCCATGAGACTTGAGCTCTCCTGCAGGGGATCCCTCCATGTTGGGCCTGAGGCATGTTGTTACAGCTATGTGGGAGACGCTTGCCTTGTTGCCACCTGGACTGTATCCATTCTGAATAAACAGAACTTGAGTCCCAATGGCTGTCAGTTGGCACATTCCATCGGCACCAAGCTAATGGAGTAGCTCAAGAAACAGGGGGGTGTTTACACTCCTCTTTCAGTAGAATCCCTTTGTGTCTTCATTTTGCTATATCCAACACCAAATATCTTATATGGAGGCAAAACTTAGGCTGCGTTGACACTCACAAAGCCTGGGAGGAAAGATATAAGAAATACATTGGGTCTTTCTTGCTATCTAGCTGCAGCTGGGAGGAGCAAGTTTGCAAAGAGAGATAAATGTGCCTTGGGCCTTTGTTTTGAGATAATCTTGCCTACTCTGGAAGTCAGGCGCAAGCATGGCTCTGTACTTTGTGGGAGGCTAGAAGATGATACAGATGGGCATTGAAGGGTGGGACGTTGCTGTTCTCCACTGTGTGTGATCTGCTAATCTATTAAGAATTATTATCAACACTTTGCACTTATAGCACCTGTGCCTTTCACCTAGCATCTCATAGTAGCTTACAAAAGGGAAGTTTGTTGGACTCATTTTACACATGTGGAAACCCGTGACTTGGCCACGGCCACTCAGAGCATCAGTAGCAGAGAAAGATTAGAAACTAGGCTTCCTGGTTCATCTTCAGCTGTGACTACTAGACTACATTGCCCCTCACAGGGTCAGGATCTATGGAGGGATCCTCTGCCTTCTGCTTGAGTAGGATAGTGGTGGTGGACTATTTGATGTGATCCTTCCCCTTCCAGAGTGTAAATTAAATGTGTCCCATCTACAGGTACCTGGGCCTTTGCAGCCTCCAAACCCTGCGGCTTGCTCTGTCTGTTGTATTGAGCTGCTGCCGTTTTCCTTCTGCACAACTTTCTGACATACCTCTGCTCATATAGAACACAATTCCTGCAGACAAATCTTAATCCTGGCTCCTTGCAGGATCGCACAGCAATGGTAAAGTTTAGCATTCATAAAAAGCACAGAGCAGATATGGTGCATTTTAGCTCATCACTCATTGAGGTGGGAATCGCCAGACTATTTAGTCTGCCTTTGTTATAACAATGGGTGCCCCTTACTGCAAGACCTATTCTCTAGAACTGTGCACAATGCTTAGTCTGACGCACTTTAAAAATTACAAAAGCACATCATTGTGTTTCTCTAGTTCAGGGGTTCTCAAACGGGGGGTCATGAGGTTATTACATGGGGGGGGTCGCGAGCTGTCAACCTCCACCCCAAACCCTGCTTTACCTCCAGCATTTATAATGGTGTTAAATACATCTCTACCTCGATATAACGCTGTCCTTGGGAGCCAAAATATCTTACCGTGTTATAGGTGAAACCATGTTATACTGAACTTGCTTTGATCCACCAGTGTGTGCAGCCCCGCCCCCCCCCCCCCCGAGCACTGCTTTACCGCGTTATATCCAAATTCATGTTATATCGGGTGGCGTTATATCGAGGTAGCGGTGTATATTAAAAAGTGTTTTTCATTTATAAAGGGGGTCTCACTCAGAGGTTTGCTATGTGAAAGGGGTCACTAGTATAAACAAAAAAAGTTTGAGAGCCACTGCTCTAGTTCCGTTCACCCAGTGATGGCACTTCACGGATAGTAAGCCACAGCCCTTCCAGTTAGGTAGGCTCCACTTTAAACATCTCCACTTTAAACATAATGTCGCCGAGGCACAAAGAGCTGAAATGGCTCGCCACAGAACATAGCAAGTCAGTGGCAGAGCTGAAAATAGAATCCAGGAATTCTGACTTCCAGTCCCCTGTTTGAACCACTACTTCTAACTGAAGAAATTTGGTCTGTCTTTACAGTGCTCTAATTCTGACCCTACCACTGACTCACTGTCTGACCATGGGGCAGGTCATTCCAATTTTGTTTCTGTTTCTCCATCTGTAAAGCAGGGATGGTAATACTTTCTTCTGTTGGGTGTTGTGATCATTATGCAGGGGTAGAGTTTGTGTAGCACTGTGCTAAGACTTCTATTTATTTGCATTAATGCTTGTGTTTTGGACGCTTTGGTGGGTGCATTTGACTATGTCTAAGAATAGAAAAGCTTGTACTGAACACATGCCATCTCACATGCGACTTAGCCTTCTGTTTTTAAACTGCAGCTGGCCCGGATTCAGACAGACAGTGTGGTGGAAATGCTCCGCAAGCGATACCTCAACCTTCATTTTGAGATTGGTGGGTGTTCAAATGCTGCTCAGAGGCAGGGAGCAGTTGGAGTGGGATGGTTTGATGTGTAATATCTGTTATGCAAGAAGCCCTGGGCCCAAGGAAGAGAGATTGTGGCGTTTGCGTAAGTGGAGAATCCGAATCAGTTCCATTCTGTTAGTATCACGTGACTGGGCAAGAGATGCTAATGTCTGCAGAGCAAGGAGAGGATGGATTCCATGTATGGCTGAGCATTGATTTCCCAAGTTTCTATGCAGATTATGGTACTGTCATTCCGTAGAGTAACCATGTAATAGTCTGGCTCCAAGCTAGATGCACCATATATTCATGTTCAAGTGCAAAGTAAAAAATTATATAAACCAGACAGGGAGCAGTCAGGATCCCAAAGCTGCATTGATTGGATGGCTGCTGAGTACTTGCCTAGTAGCAGGAGTGAGGCCAGAGATGGTGCTCAAAGCAGAGTGTCTTGTTAGTGTGATGAGGCTCCTGCTTAAAACTACTGTCCTCAGACACGCACACTCCTGGCCTTCCCTTTTCTTACTCTGCGCTCTTGGGAATAAGGCAGCACACTTCCAGAAGACCTAATCTTTACTCCTGCTTAGTACAGAGTACTGCTAGAATACTCCTGCTACATGGAGCTTGCATTCACACCTGCACTAGAATGCAGCAGGCATGTACCCCTTTGCTGCATACCGCACAGAGACTTAGAGTCTGGGCCTATCTGATCTCTCTGTATTGCTACTCTTAAAAATCTCTCTCTTTGAACAGTTGCCATGTCAACAACTGGAGACAAGATCCTGGACACTGCTCTTTCCAAGGTAAATGACCTCTTCCTCCTTTGAATTGAGTGAGGCTATGTGACTATGTTGGTAATATGCTTCATGTTCCTCCCTCCCTATTTAGATTGGAGAGAAGAGCCTCTTTACCAAGGAGCTGGAAAATGCACTGGAAAGAAATGAGTAAGAGCTCTGAACCTTTCTCTTGCTTACTGCAAGCGATGGAATGGCCCGGGCAGTGCTGCAGATTCTGTCTGCATCTGAAATCGACAAACATTCACAGTCTAGTGGCTTGTTTATAATTCAAACTTCTTTTAGAACATTTTAGAGCAGGGGTAGGCAACCTATGGCATGGATGCCGAAGGCGGCACACAAGCTGACTTTCCGTAGCACTCACACTGTCTGGGTCCTGGCCACCGGTCCAGGGGACTCTGCATTTTAATTAAATTTTAAATGAAGCTTCTTTAACATTTTAAAAACCTTATTTACTTTACATACAACAATAGTTTAGTTATATATTATAGACTTATAGAATGAGACCTTCTAAAAACGTTAACGTATTACTGGCATGCAAAACCTTAAATTAGAGTGAATAAACGAAGACTTGGCACACCACTTCTGAAAGGTTGACGACCCCTGTTTTAGAGAATGAGAGGCTTGTGAAATGTGCTATCCATAGTCTGTCTCCTTCCCCTGGCTGTTTTAGTTGGGCTTACATGGCCGAAGGAAAAATGTGTCATGTCAATCAGTAATGTTTGTGTTGGTTGAACCGATGCCCTACAACCTGTGGTATTTTTAGAGCAACAGTATTATTTGTTACATACACATCACTGGGTGGCCACATACAGTTTGAATTCAGACATTTCAGTAGATGCCTCAGATTCACAGCTAGCATTAAACAGTCTCCAAAGCCTTCTGCCTGTTAATTGTACTCACTACCAACAGTGCAGGAGAACTGGAAGCATTAGGGTTAAGCCTCTTTTGAGGTAACTTATTTCTGTGGGAAACCTGGGTTCAGATGTCAGTTGTGACTGAGGGAGATTGCTGTTTTTTACTTCGTGTTCCAGCTAGGGTATGGGATGCACATGGATCGAGAGACTTGTCTCAATTTGGATTAAAATTAGAGATTCCCCTTTGGGTCCTTGTCATCTAAGGTCCTGATCTAACTCCCACTGAAGTCAGTGGAAAGACTCCCAGTGAGTTCAGGCTCTCAGGATTCAAGCCCTTTTTTGATGGCTGTGTCAGTGGTATGAAGTGATGCAGGCAGCTTGAGCTCTGGGCTGCTGCCAACTGAAAAGTAGTTATTTAAATCTGACTGGATATCGGATCCACTGAGCTCTGTGTACTGCAAGGTTGATGGGTGTCTGTGCAATGTGCATATGGGTCTTCAGCACCCAGACCAGGCTCTTCAAATCACTTTGCAAATATTTATGATGTAGCACCCCTGGGAGATATACATCATTATGTTACAGATGGAAAAACTGAGGCACAGAGAGATGAAGTGACCTGTCTAAAATTGCACAGTGAATTAGTAGAACTGAGAATAGAACCCAGAATTCCTGATTTCCAGCCCCCCTTTCTACACTAAAGTCCAGTGTGGAATTTTTATTTCTCAGATCTGCAGGCATCTTGCAGGTGCCCCATGGTCTCCTTCACCCACACCATGCTCTGACTTTTCTCTCCTCTGACTTGTAGAGTTGACCTGGTTGTTCACTCCTTGAAGGACCTGCCAACTTCGCTCCCGCCTGGCTTCACCATTGGGGCCATCTGCAAGTAAGTGTGCATTGAGAGGCCTGACTTCCTGCAGGGTTTTAAAATCCCCAAGGGACCATTTCTTTACTGTTGGCATCCTGTGTGATGAGTTTGGTCAGTCTCAATCTGTTTCCCTTTGTGTAGGTAACTGTACTGCACAACTTGCCACTGTGCTTGTCATCTTGTTGCCTGTCTCAGGGGGGAGAGAGAGAGCCCAAATACCATGGGCTGTGAAGACTGAACCCCTACTCTCTCTTTCTTAAAGAGGGGTTGGGTGGGCTCCAAGTCAGGATTAAGCATGTTAACTGAGGGTGGTGCCTGTGGGAAGCTTGCCCTTCCGCTGCCTGTGCTGTGCCTGCTCTGTAGATGAGTAGAGAACTGACTGTCTAGAATTGTCAAACCAGCACCTTCACCAGCTCTAGATTAATTAGAAAGAAAAAGGAAGAGGAAAAGAAAGTGCTCCCTGTATTGGACTAAGGATAAGGAAGTTAGAGGCACCTCCACTAAGGACCATGAGCAGAACTGTTTCCATTTAACCACATCCTACGGAATGATGTCTTGTCTACACTGTATTTCTTTGTAGAAGGGAAAACCCCCATGATGCTGTTGTTTTTCATCCAAAGAACTATGGGAAGACCCTCAACAGCCTTCCTGAAAAGAGGTGAGTGGATGGGAGAGTTGTTATTGAACAAATTGGGTGGTGAAATGGGATAGGCTTAGACTTCTCAATACCAAAACTGCCTGCTCTTCACTATTCTTTGTGAACTCCCTGTGTTAATCCAGTTAACATCCAGACTTGCATCTGTCCCTTGCCCTTTGCACAGATTAAGAGGTGTTTTCAGTGTTGTGTTGTTGTCGTCTTTTTTTTTTCATTTAAGTTAAAATGAACCATTTGTAGGAATTAGCAGTAAAGGAATAAAAACTTAATAAGAATCCCAGGAACCATAATTATCACTATGGGAAAGAATTTCTGCTGTTGAATAAAGGAGCAAGAGCTGACCTCTCATCTCTCCAGTCATGCTTGAGATCTGACATTTTCTAAATGCTCCACAACCCCCAGAATGAATTCTTAACACTTAATATCTTCAAAGCACTCTGCACACTAAAAACCTCCTCCCTCTCTTGACTGACATAGAGGACATTCAGCTTTGTTGGATCTCCAATGAGGTCAAGGGACTTAAAGCAGGGTGAACTTGGCCCAGTGTTTTTGTGACCCACACCACGGCCAACTCCGTCTCCTCGGTCTATTGGCTTTTCCTGTTGCATTCACCTACACCACTCTGATGGTAACACAACTCAGTGGGAGCAGACTTTTCTGTCCATGCTTCTTGACTCAGACTAAAGACTAGTCTACACTAGAATCACTACAGCAGTGCAGGTCTACTAATGTAGCTGCGCCGCTGTAGCGCTGCTAGTGCAGACAGTCCGCGCCAACAGGAGAGAGCTCTCCCGGCAGCATAATTACTCCACCTTCCCAAGCAGCAGTAGCTATGTCAGTAGGAGAGTGTCTCCCACTGACATAGCGCCGTCCACATCACATTGCTTAGTGGGGTGGCTTTTTCACACCCCGAGTGACTTACGTTATACCAATACAAGCCCTGAGATGGGGGGCAAGTTCCAGAAATGACTGACTTTTCAGTCCCTCTCCTTAGAGGTTACAAGGTTCCTTTCTCTTTGGGGATGTCTGTGTTGAAATTACTCAGATGACAGTAATCTTAATTAAAACACAGAAAATAGAAATAAAACAAAAGAAATTGTTTGCTTCACAGATGTAGATTTACACAGGCTAAACTAGAGATGACTTGTCATCTTTTTTATGGGATAAAAAGAAAAGTGAGTAGCATACATCCCTTGAAAGTAGTCCTCTGTATGGTTAGACTGGCAGCCCCCCTTGCTGTCCAGAGACACACGGTGCTGTCCAGAGAGCTCTCCCGCTGCATTCTCCAGGACCTGTTTATCAGACCTCACCTTGCACACCCAGACATGTGTTCCATGACCCAGGACTGCTATCCCTGCTTTCCAAACCAGTTTACTGCAGTTATCAAAACAGAAAATAGGGCTTGGGGATTGCTACATTCTGTAGATGGTGGCCCACTGAGGAGTCGGAGATCCTTAACAAGGATTAATGTCTGCTTTGTAAAGGCCTAACAACCTAACCACAGTGACTGCTTAACAGACTAGGTAGTCTGGTTATATCTAGATTTAGTCAGACCTCATGTTAAATCTCTCCATTTTTCCTTCTGCCAATATGAATGATGGATAGATCCCCGAATGTTCTCTGACTAGTTTAAAAAGGTAGTGTGTGTTTCCCTGGAAGCTCCTAACCTGTCCCCAGCTAAAGGTGAGTGAATGAATCTAATTCTGTTACATTGGGTTTTTTTTGTTTCCTCTGAAGTGTGATTGGAACCAGTTCACTTCGGCGAGCAGCTCAGCTCAAAAGGCGGTTCCCTCATCTGGAATTCAGGGATATTGTATCCTTTCCTGGCAGTGTGTGGGAGTGGTATCTCAGTAAATAACAGTTGGCTTTTCTCTAGCACTTTGGTGCTATGATTAGAACCCAGACTTCCTGACTTCCAGTCCTGTGCTCAAACTAACTTCATGCTGTCTTCCTAAACTACTATGAGAGAGTAGTTTACTCTCCCTGGCCCATTCAATCCCTGTATTTTCTACTGAGAAAGGGCCCAATATTAGTCTAGCTTCTCAGAGGCAGATACACTTCACAGGAGGAACTGGCATAAGACACACAACTCATTCCAATTCAGTCACTAATGGCTTGGGTGGGATTCAGACCAGCAGTGAAAGGCTCTGTTGTCCCAGTCTCTGTCCCTTTAACTTATTGTTTAATTCTGCACAATTATTATTTGTCAGCTGCTGACATGTTCAGTGCTCCATGAGACATGTCCACAGTCCCAAAGAGCCAGTGTCCAAATGATTACTTCACAACTCACAGCAAAATTCCATCTGCCACCATCTGAACAAGTTTTCCAGGATAGTTCCTCAACTCAATTATGCAAGTGACTGGAGACATCTGGGGCCCCACAAGGGCTGTTGGCATGTTCTGGTGAATGGTACTGTTTTCAGGCTGTTCTTAGAAGTCCACTCTCCTTTGGCTCCTGCCTTCCTCGTCCCATTTTGTTACATCATGGTGTAGTGTCAGTGCCTGGTGATGCTTTTGCCCCAAGCTGCAAAACCTTAGGAGAGCACAAATATGCATCAGTCTTGGGAAAATCCATCTTACAGCAAATGTGCTTGAAAAGCAACTTAGTGTGGCTTCTCTCTGAACTTAAGGAGTCCATTGCTTGCCCCCCAACACAGACACACCTTCAAACTCCCCCTAATCTGTTGGTGGCTTCTTCAGGTCTGGAGGAAATCTTGGTGGCTTCCTTCTCGACAAGTGATCAGTACTTATGCAGTATACTGTGTATCAGTACTTCTGCAGTGTACTGCAGCAGTCTTGCTCCAGGAGCAGATGGCAGGCCTGCTTTCCCCAGCCCCACCTCTTTTGAGCGCTCATTCTTACTAAAGTTCCCCCTTTCCTTTCATTCTGTGAGGGAATCTTCCCCTTTCCCCTCTTCCGTAGTGCTTTGCTGCATGTTTGGAACACTGTGTGATACTGCTCAGACAGTAGGTGGCCCCGTGCGTAACATACATTATTTAAGCTAACCCAGCCATACCTGGCAGTGTATTTAAAGGATCTTTTTGGAAGACACATCTGTGGTGTCTCTCTCAGGGCAGGTCTACACTGTAGCAGGGATCCACGCTCTGAGATTGATCCACCGGCGGTCGATTTAGTGGGTCTAGTAAAGACCTGCCAGATCGACTGCGGATCGCTCTCTAGTCGATCCCTGTACTCTACCCCCCCCCCCCCATGAGAAGAGTGAGGTAAGTAGATGGGAGATTTTCTCCTGTCGACCACCCGCAGTAACTCAGCCTAAGGTATGTCAACTCTAGCTACGGTTTTGACGTAGCTGGAGTTGTGTAGCGTAGGTCGATTTACTGCGGTAGTGTAGAGAGCCTCAGAGAAGGAAGCTCTGTAGTTGATTGTGTTTGATCCAGAAGCCTGACCTGTTTGTATATGACACTGCATGCCCCATCCCCTGTGGGGAGTAACTGCTGCTGCTGAGGGACAAGAGATAAGGGAGGAAAGGCCCAAGCAGAGAGGAAGGGAGCAGGCTGATTAGCTACAGGAGTGACAGCCTTTGGTGATTGCAGCAGTAGCAGCCTCTAGTGGCTGAGTTAAGATCTGCAAGCAAAGTGTCCCAGTTTGGAGATTGTGCTTCTCACTTAACCCTTTATGTAGAGAGGAAATTTAAACACCCGCTTGAAAAAGCTGGATGAAAAGGAGGACTTCAGTGCCATAATTCTGGCTGCTGCTGGACTGAGAAGGATGGGCTGGGAGAATCGTATTGGTCAGGTGAGGAGAAGCACTGTGGGAAATTCCATTCACTTCCACAGACCCTTAACCCATTCCCTTTTCAGAAACCTTAGCTTCCCCGTCATGGATGAGCATAACATCTGCTCTGAATCCATATATACATTATCTTGAGATTAGGCTGCATTGGAGTGAGGGTTCCACTCACTGCATTTCCCTTCCAAAGATGCATTCAGTACAACTCTTTCCATGTGTCAATAATGTTTGTTCATCTGAAAACTTCAGAGCCCTTTATAGTGCCCAAATCCTTCACGAACAGGCACTTTAGAAACATCTGATAATTTTGATAAAACATTACAATCTCCAATGAAATAAGTACCATTATACCCATTTTATGGATGGGAAAATTGAGGTGCACAGCTGGGGCATGACCATCCCCAGAGTTGGGAATAGAACCCAGGAATTGTTACCTCCCAGTTTCTTGCTATAACCATTGTACTGCACTTCCTTTATGGAAATAATTTCAGTCTCATCATGAATTGCTGCTCTTTGGAGCATTTTAAATTTTTTTTTTTACATAATCTTGGATTTAGCACTGCAACATGTTAACTAATCTTTGCTTTTTCTCTAGATCCTAAACCCTGAAGATTGCCTTTATGCTGTTGGGCAGGTATGCTACGAAAAGCCAGCTGAGTAGCCAGTTGCTATGTTACAACCTAACATTTCAACTGTTTTTTTCAACTCTGCACCTTTTCTGGCTGCTGTTCAGTAGGCATGCTGCATTTGGGAAGTGTACTGCAGTTGTTAATTAAAGGCTAGCATGTCATCACTGTTACAAGTGATCATTCTACTCCTGAGACCTGGCCTTTCAAGAGCATGCTAATGAAAGTAGGAGTCAGCATCTATATAGAACAAGCTGATGAGAATCAGTCTGAAGCTGTGATCCTGCAGCTCACTTGTTTAGTAATGTGAAACTTTTTCTTTCTGCTTTCATCTTGTCACTGTGTGTTATAGCAGTGGGATTTGCGTGTGTGTAGCGGGTAGAGCACTACATTGGAATGCCTCTAAGCCATGCAGGTTTAGTGGTTTGGGACTAAGACTGCAGACTAGAGATGCATGAAGACTGAGGACAGTTTTTCTCTCTTCCTTCAGGGTGCTTTAGCAGTAGAGGTCCGAGCTAGAGATGAAGAGATACTGGATATGGTATCTGCCTTGCATGATGGGGAAACGGTGCTATGCTGCATTGCTGAGAGAGCCTTTATGAGACACTTGGTAGGTTTGGGGTACCATCACTTTTCTGTCCACTTCCTTCCTGGGTGAAGTAGTAAATGCTTACATAGTATTGATAAACACCATGGTATCAGAAACCTGCTAGATTTCGTTACCGCAACTGCTAAATACAGACTACATTCAAGTGTCTGTTAACTGATTGTGTGTACAGAGATTCTTCTGTACATGGCTGACTCTGTGTTCTACAGGCTTTTCAAAGGGTCCTGACGTGGTGGATCACATAGGAACCTTGACATCAACTTTTACCTGTTTGCTGTGCTTTTTGTTTCAGGAGGGTGGATGTAGCGTTCCTGTAGCAGTCAGTACCATGCTGAAAGACTCTCAGGTGAGCAGAACTTTAAATGTATTTTATTTGGCTTCATCACTGAGCATTTTTCCAACATGCACTTTTCCCCTGCCACCTGAAAATAGTTCCAGCAAGCATAGTTGGCAGCTGAGGATAGCCTTGCTATCTCCATGCTGAATCCACCAGAACAACATTGTGTAGGGCAGGGTCAAAGAACCAAGGCCAACACAAGGGTAGCAATAAAACAGCTAAGGAAGAAAAAAAATCCCTGTCAGGGAATAGATGATGGAACTTTGTGGACAAGGCTTAGCAATCTTCAAATTTATCCTCTCAATAATTATGACTGGTGATTCTCATCCCTTTTGTAGGTAAGTCTTTTTCTGGGGCTAGAAAGCCTATTCGTTTGATAAATAATAGATAAAACTTCCCCAAGATTAAATATAAACACTATCCTACAGAAAGGAAGCCTGACTTAAATAGAGGGCGCTGTCATGCAGGAAAAAAGTTACTCACCTTCTCATAACTGTTGTTCTTCGAGATGTGTTGTTCATGTCCATTCCAATCAGGTGTGTGCATGCACACGGGCATGGTAGCTGGAAGATTTTCCCCTAGCAGCAACCGTAGGGTCAGCCTGGGCACCCCTTGGAGTCACGCTTTCATGGCGCCCAATATGGAGCCCTACTGAATCGCCACCCCCTCAGTTCCTTCTTGCCGGCTACTCCGACAGAGGAGGAGGAGTAGTGTGGGTATTGGAACGGACATGAAGAACAACAGTTACGAGAAGGTGAGTAACTATTTTTTCTTCGAGTGCTTGTTCATGTCGATTCCAGTCAGGTGACTCTCAAGCTCAGGAGGCAGGGTCAAAGTCGTCAATTGATTGGAGCACTATTCATCCGAAGGCTGCGTCGTCTCTGGCCTGCTGAGTAATCGCATAGTTCGTGGGGAAAGTGTGGATAGAGGACCACGTCGCTGCTCTGCAGATTTCCTGAGTGGAGACCTGCACCAGGAACACTATTGACTAAGCCTGTGCCCTGGTGGAATGTGCAGTGATTGGGGGTGAGGGAACCCGTCAGGTTGTAGCACTCACGAATACAGGATGCTATCCATGACTAAATGTGTTGTGACGACACAGGCAACCCTTTCATTCTATCCGCTAGAGCCACAAATAACTGAACTGATTTTCTGGACGGCTTTGTTCTCTCGATGTAAAAGGCTAGTGCCTTGCAGGCATCCAGAGAGTGGAGTCTCTGGTCCCTGCCGCTGAAATGCGGCTTACGGTAGAATAAAGGGAGACAGATGTCCTGGTTGATGTGAAACTGTGACACAGTCTTCGGGAGGAAAGCAGGATGAGGTCTGAGCTGCACCTTGTCCTTATAGAACACTGTATAAGGGGGCGCTGAGGTTAGGGTCCTGAGTTCAGACACCTTCTTGGCTGAGGTTAACGCCACCAGGAACGCCACCTTGTAAGAGCGAGAGAAGGGAGCACGTTGCCAAGGGTTCAAAGGGTGGTCCCATTAGCCTAGAAAGGACCAGGTTGAGGTCCCAGGCAGGGTCAGGCTGTCAGATGTGAGGATATAGCCTGTCAAGCCTTTTTAAAAACCGGCTGACCGTAGGGTTAGCAAACAGAGAGCGGTGGTCCTCGCCTGGGTGAAAGGCTGAGATGTACCCTTAATTGACGACAACAAAAGCGCTTGCTGCTTCAGATGGAGGAGGTAGTCCAGAATAAATGGCACGGGGGCCAGCATTGGGGACAAATGGCGTTGTGCCGACCATCCTGAAAATCTCTTCCACTTGGCAAGGTATGTGGCTCAGAGGGTTTTCTATTGCCAAGGAGGACTTGTCTAACCTGGTCTGAACAGGAAAGCTCCATTGGGTTCAACCGCAGAGCTTCCACACCATGAGGTGAAGCAAGTTGAGGCTGGGATGTTGAAGTTGGCCATGATCTTTCGTCAGAAGGTCCGCGAAGAGCGGCAGGGTGATTGGGGCTTCCACGGACATGGCTAGGGGAGATGTGTACCAGCGCTGACGGGGCCAGGCTGGTGCTATCAATATAACCTGAGCTCGTTCCCTCCAGATCTTGAGGAGCACCTTGTGAACGGGCGGTATGGGTGGAAAGGCGTATAGGAGACAACCTCCCCAGTGGAGGAGGAGCGTGTCCGCTCTGGAGCCCGGGCTGTGGTTCTGGAAGGAGCAGAACTGCTGGCACTTCCTGTTGTCATGTGGCAAATAGGTCTATCTGGGGAAAGCCCCACCTCTGGAAGATTGAAATCGCGATGTCTGGGTGAAAGGACCACTCGTGGCCATGAAAGGACCTGCTGAGGTGGTCCGCCAGCTCGTTCTGTACCCTGGGGAGATACAGTGCTTGCAGGTGTATTGAGTGTTCTACACAAGTCCCACAGCATGAGGGCTTCCTGGCACAGGGGAGAAGAGCATGCACCCTCCCCATGTGTTGATATAGAACATTGCGGTGGTGTTGTCCGTCATGATTGATACACGTTGTCCCTATAAGTATGCCTGGGAGGCCTGCCATGCCAGGCGCCCCACTCTCAGCTCTGACATTGATGTAGCATGCCAGATCCGTCTGAGACTAAAGACCTTGAGTCCTGCGGTTTCCTAGATGTGCTCCCCAGCCCATGTCTGATGCATCCGTCACTAGTGACAGAGACGGCTGTGGAGTGACAAAGGGGACCCCTGAGCATATCTCCTGAGGGTCGAGCCACCACAGGAGAGAGTGGAGAACCGGGCGAGGCAGGATCACGATCCTGTCCAAGCTGTCCCGGGCTGGGCGATACACTGACGCCAGCCACGTCTGAAGAGTCAAAGCCTGAGTCTGGCGTGCTGCACCACAGAGGTACAAGTTGGTATGTGACCCAGAAGCTTCAGGCAGTTTCTTGCTGTGGTTGTTGAAACCTTTCTGAGCCCTCAAATGGTATTGGTCAGGGCCTAAAACCTCGCTTGCGGCAGGTATGCCCTGCCCTGGCTCGAGTCCAATACAGCACCTATAAACTCTGTCCTCTGGATGGGGGACAGAGTAAACTTTGCTTTGTTTAAAAGGAGACCCAGATTGACGAAGGTGACTCTGATAAACTTGACCTGAACCTCCATTTGGGTCTTAGAGCAGCCCTTCATCAGCCAGTAGTCAAGGTAAAGAAACAGCTGAAACTGATGCCTAAGTATAAACGCAGCAATGACTACCATGCACTTGGTGAAAACCCAAGGTGCTGCTGCCAGGCAGAACGGGAGGACTGTAAATTGGTAGTGGGTGGTGGTCACCATGAACCTGAGGTACTTCCTATGGGGCTGAGTGATTGTGAGGGAATGCTGGAAGCCAGAGACACCATACGGAACTTGATTTTCTTTGTAAACTTGTGGAGTTCCCACAGGTCCAGGATGGGCCTGAGGCGGCAGCCTTTGACTTTCGGTATTAGGAAATATCAGGATTAAATGCCCTCATCCCTGTGCTCCTAAGGAACCTCCTCCACTGCCCCTAAAGATAGGAGCAACTTCACCTCCTGGATAAGGAGTTGCTCGTGAGAAGGGTCCCTGAAGAGGGACAGGGAAGGGAGCGGGGGGGGTGGAAGGGCAGGAGGGCACAGAATTGGATGGAGTAGCCCCTCTCTACTGTACAGAGCACCCATCAGTCCAAGGTAATAAGGGGCCATGCACCGTAGAAAGGGGATAGACGAGACGAGAAGGTAAGGTGTTGTACACCTCTCCTTGACTGTGCCTACAAAAAGCAGGCTTCAGGTGTCCCGAGCTCTGGCCAGAAGGTTGATGCGACCTTCTGCTGCTGCTTCTGTTCTGCCTTCTGGAGCCAACATGGTGGTTCTCCTGACTAAACCTCTGAGTGGGCTGCAGCCAGAAGTGTCTCCACTGAGTGAAAGGCGTGTAGAGGCCCAGGTACCTGAAGGTGGGTCTGGAGTCCTTCAGGCTGTTCAGCCTTTTGTCTGTCTTTTCTTTAAGACAGACTCTCACCCTCAAAAGGCAGGTCCTGTATGGTCTGTTGGACCTCAAAGGGGAGACCTGGAGCCATGAGCCCCTTCTCATGGCTACACTCATGGCCATGACTCTAGTGGCAGCATCTGCCCCATCATATGCTGCTTGCAGGGATGCCCTGGAGATCAATCTCCCCTCCTTGACCAAAGCTGAGAATTCAGCTCGGGAGCCCGAGGGAAGTAACTCTAAATTTAGCTCTCACCGAGCAAGTATTGTAGGCATACCTGCTGACGATGGCCTGTTGGTTGCAAATCCAGAGTTGCAGACCTCTGTGGCGTAAACCTTCTAGCCGAATAGGTCGTTTTTTTTCATCCCCATTCTTGGGGGGGGAAAGGCCTGGAAACCCCGCCTCTCTCGCTGGTTAGTAGCATCCACCACCAGAGAATCAGGTTGTGGGTGAGTGTATAGATGTTCGTAGCCCTTGGAGGGCACGAAGTACCACTGTTCATTGCACTTGGTGCCACTGATGGCTGTCTCTGGAGCTAGGCAATCCTCCTCTTGTTCTGCACTGGCGATTGGGACTGGTGCCGAAGGCAGGAGTGTCCCCGAGACACTCCATGGTGGTACCTAGAGTCCTTGGCTGTGTCTGTCTTTGGCGCCTGGTCTCTTGAGGGCGCGCTCCACGCCAAAGATGACGTGCTGGTAGTGGGATCCTCGGCACTGGGGGTCCAACTGTGGTTGAAGAGCTGCCTCCATCAGGAGGATTTTAAGCCACTGCACTCTTTCAGGGTTCTTGGTTGGAATTCCCGACAGATTTTACAGTGGTCTTTTTGGTGACCCTCACCCAGACACTGTAAACAGGAGGCGTGGGAGTCACTTTTTGGCATGTGCTTTGCGCAGTCTTTGCAGATCTTGAAGCCTGGGGATCACAGCATACCCCAGAGGCAACCCCCATAAATTAAACTTACAACTAACTCTACTAAACTACACTACGCTATCTGAATAAACAAGGTGAGTACAACAGGAATCGAACTGCTAGGTCACTTGCCGGAGCAAGAGTAAGGGAAGTTACAGCTATCGTCACTGGAGGTAAGGAGGAACTGAGGCGGTGGCGGATCGGCAGGGCTCTATATTGGGCACCAGGAGGGTGCAACTCCAAGGGGCTCCCAGGCCAACCCTACGGTTGCTGGTAGGGAAAAATCTTCTGGATACTGTGCACGTACGCGTGCACACACCTGATTGGAATTAGTATGAACAAGCTCTTGAAGAAGAAACCATGGTTTCAAACAAATGGCACTTGTCTCCTACCTCTTGTGCAAGGAGGGTTGTGGAGGCAACATGCTTGCAAGCTTCCCATGACAGAACAGCAACCCTTTTCAGTCCATTAAGGAATGGTAACAAATAGGTTACATCCATGCTTGTGCCTTGTACCTTTCCTAACACACATGGATTGCTCTCCCATGATGATCAATAATGTGACATGACTAGCCCCTTTAATCATAGGATCTTGGTAAGCTTCAAAATACACCTGTAGGCCTAGACTGAGCCAGAAAGGAAGCAGTTTTTCCAACAGCACATGGGAGTCAATGGCAGAATGGTTTCCCCAAATCTTACTAGTTTCCTCCTCAGACCAGAAAAAGGGGATGCTTGGGTTGGTCATCATTGATGCCACATACCTTTATTGTGTTTTGCCCAGTTGTATTTGACAGGAGCTGTCTACAGCTTGGATGGATCAGATACCCTGAAGGACACTATGCAGACTGGTGTTAACTACCCACAGCAGGTAAATAGATACATGCCTCTTAATTTCAGTTGGTTTTAACCTTCAAACTTAAAGTCAAATGAAAGAAACAAAACCAGACCTTTTTACCTTTTTTCTTTCAGTCCGGTCCTTAACATCTTTAGTTATCTTTACAATATTCTCTGATAACCCTTATAAAAATGTATATGGCATCCTACTGTTTAACCCCCAGGTTTCCCTGCTGTTTTACATTCAGTATCTTTTTTTATTTTTAGAATGAAGAGGGACCCAATGATGATACACAGTATGTTGGCATCACAGCCAAGAAAATTCCTCGTCATGCTCAGGAGGCCGCAGAGAACCTGGGTGTTGAACTAGCCAGCTTACTGCTGAGCAAGGGTGCTAAGCGTATCCTCAATGTTGCAAGGCAGCTCAATGATGCCAGATAGACTCCTCATTCCCACCCACCAGCAGCTCTTGCAGTTGGCATGATTCCTGCATGGTCAGAAGTTTGACAGAAAAAAAACATGGACTTTGCTGCTGCAATGTTATTCTCCCTTAGGTGGAGTCTCTTACTTTACACTCACATCCCATTTTCCTTGTGGATCTAAAAACAAAACTTAAAATATTAAACTCTGTAATTTGAGTAGTTATGCTTATTCAGAGGATACAATCCTATTTGCAGTTTCTCCTCTGAGCTATCTTTTTGGGTGGTTTGTTTCAGCAACTTGTTTACCCCAAAACTATAAGCAAGCTCTTTTGAATACAGTAACAAGAATAACTCCATACAAGAAATAATGCTAAAATGGTAAGGGATATAAAGGTGCCCTTTTTGGCTTGTCTACGCTTACCAAGGATCAACATGTGGTAATTGATGCATTGGTGGTCAATTTAGTGGGTCTAGTTAAGACCCACTAAATCGACTGCATATTGCTCAATTCCTGTACTCCACCTGATGGAGAAACACAAAGGGATTGGACAGGAGACATAGCATAGTATGGACCTCCCCGGTAAGTAGATCTAAGCATGTTAACATCTGCTGTTGTTTATGTAGCTGAAGTTGTGTAACTTAGATCGATCTCCCTCCATAGTGTAGACAAGGCCTGAATTAAGTCTAGCCTACACATACCTCCTTTGGGCTTAATTCTGAGCCCTTCAATAACTGGCAGTTGATTAATATGTGCCAAATAAGGGCCTTAGTGACCTATGTTGTGTTTATATTTAAACAGAAGAACCAACATTTCTGCAGGCAAGGAATCTTATGGAGGATGCAAGGACAAATGTTTATTCACTGCCATATAAATCAATACTAATTGTACTTATTTAAAAAAACCATTAGTGTATTCATTGCCAGACTGAATTAACCATAACCGAGCACAGATATCTAAGTGCAACATAGCATGAACTTTTCTTATAAATATCTATGACTTTTGAAACTAGGTTTGAAATAAGATATGTTCCCTTACACCAGCATGGGCAAACTTTTTAGCTTGAGGGCCACATACGAGTATGAAAATTGTATGGGTGGGGGTGTAAGGGCTCTGGTTGGGGGTGCAGACAGAAATGAGTTAAGGGTGGAGGGAGGGGTTGGGGTGGAAGGTGCTCTGGGCTGGGACTGGGGGTTGCAGGGTGGGAGGGGGATCAGATTGGGGCAGGAGGTTGGCTCAGAAGTGCAGGCTTCAGGCAGCACTTATGTCAAGCAGCTCCCTGAAGAAGTGGCATGTCCCCACTCCAGCTCCAATATAGAGGTGCAGTCTGGGGGCTCCACAGGCACCACCCCTTGGCCATGGTTCCCAGCCAATGGGAGCTGCAGGGGTAGGGCAGAGCCCCCTTTGCTCCTGACCCTGCTTGCCAGTTGGAGCACCAGAGCAGGGCAAACCCCAGCCTCTGCTCCCTAGCAGGAGCTGGAGGCCTGAATTAAAATAGCTGGCAGGCCAGATGCAGCCTGTAGTTTACCTACCCTTGCCTTACACCAGGGGTAGGCAAACTGCATCCCAGGGGCCACATACAGCCCTCCAGTCATTTTAACCTGGCCCTCAAGCTCCTGCAAGGGAGCAGGATTGAGGGTGTGCCCTGCTCTGTGCGCGCCATGGCTCCCAGAAGCAGTGGCATGTCCCCACTCTGGCTCCTATGCATAGGGGCAGCCAGGGGGCTCTGCATGCTGCCCCCACCTTAAGTGCCACCCTTGCAGCTCCCATTGCCCAGGAACCACCTCCTGTACCCCAACCCATTCAGTCCTAACCCAGAGCACTTTCCTGCACCCCTAACCCCTCATCCAGAGCCTGCATCTGGAGCTGTCCCCATACCCCTTATTTCTGGTCTCACCCACCCCCTCATACCCCAATTTCATGAGCATTCATGGCCAGCCCTAGAGTTTCCATACTCAGATATGGCCCTTGGGCCAAAAAGTTTGCCCACTCCTTACAAGCTAATCCTTCCAAGCTCCATAGCCCATTCATTTTACATTAGGAGAATATGCATTTGAATTAGTGATTCATCCCCTTCGTCTTTCAGGCCAATACTCGTGTCTCTTTAAAGCATAAAATGCAAAGATGGTGTTTTGTAAAGGAAACAATGGGTTGTTTCAATGTCTATATGACACCCATTGACAATACTTTACTTAGGAAGGGAATTGTCTCCATGCCCATTTAAATCCTTGTTCTTCTTTAGGCATATACATAAACTATTTCTGGCCCTTGAACTAACAGTGCAAGGAATATAATGCTACAGAAATAGCAGGTCACCACATATTTTATTACCCAAAACTCTTTCTGGGATGTACAGGAAGTTACAAAGGCTACCACAGCAGATTTAGCAGTGTCCAAGAGAAAGGACACAGCTGAAAGAAAAATGGTTGCTGTTTTGTTAACTAAAAGTTTACTCTAACCCTAGAATTTTCTCTGGTTTGATCCTGTAGTGGTTCTACTGAGCTTCTAGCTGCAGATACTGTCTGTTGAAACAGGTCAAACAAAGTATGGCTTCACTGCAGAATCAAACTAGCAAATACTTGTAACATTTTAGACAAAAATTTACAGCACTTTATAGAGTCACTACTGCTGAGATAAGTGAAAGCTGCCTTCTACTCAAGAGGGTGAGGGCTTGTTAGTTTACCATGTTTTGGATTGTTGTGCTTAATCTGATGCAAGAGATGCCCTCAGCCTTAAAGTTAAAAGAAAAACAAGATATGTAAATATACATCTTTCACAGCAGTGCCATTTTGAAACAGGTAATTAAACAGCAAGCATGGGCTCCTTTAAAACAAACAAAATTTCTGGAAAAGTATAGTGAGGCAGCTCTATAGCTGCATTCTGATATGTCTCTGTTCAGTCCTCTGTCGGTACCATTTGAACAGTTACCATAAGATCCAGGAGCAGTTTTTTAAAGCTTCCCCAGCAAACCTCAGGGGGCGACTCTTGAAGCCACTTGTCCCCCGTACGAGTCTGTTACGGGTCAGTTTGCATTGCTAATGTTGAAGCATCTCAGATAGGCAAGAGTCAAGTGGGTGTCAGCGGAGGACCAGGAGATTGCAGAGCAAAAGAGACCGCGCAGCAGCTTCCTCTGCCACTAGGACTTTGCAAACAGCAGCTTCACGCGCAGGGAACAATAGGGCTCGGGAGCAGCTGAGTTCATTATCAAGGCACGTGCGCAGCGTGGGGCTCGGCTCCCCTCGCTTCGTACAACGGACGGGCGGGCGGGAGGCCCCCCGGCAGCTTCCCCACCGGGCAGCGGCTGCACCTCTATTCCCCCCCCCCCTTTGCGGAAAGCTCGACTCCCTCAACCCAGCTTAAGGCGCCGGGGGCCTCGCGCTCTCCCCGCCCACGAGCCCGCTACGGATCCGCAGCTCCTGGGCGGGGGAGGGGGGTCTCCGCCGGCGGCGCGTGGCCGGCCCTAGTACTCCTGCGATTGCTGGCTGCTGCCCTTCTTGCCGCTCTTGGCCGGCCCGGCTCCGCCGGCGCCCGCCTTCTTGGGCAGCAGCACGGCCTGGATGTTGGGCAGGACCCCGCCCTGCGCGATGGTGACGCCGCCCAGCAGCTTGTTGAGCTCTTCGTCGTTGCGCACCGCGAGCTGCAGGTGCCGCGGGATAATGCGCGTCTTCTTGTTGTCCCGCGCCGCGTTCCCCGCCAGCTCCAGGATCTCCGCCGTCAGGTACTCGAGCACGGCGGCCAGGTACACGGGCGCGCCCGCGCCAACGCGCTCCGCGTAGTGGCCGCGCCGCAGCAGCCGGTGCACGCGCCCCACCGGGAACTGCAGCCCGGCGCGGGACGAGCGAGACTTAGCCTTAGCGCGGGCCTTGCCGCCGCCCTTACCGCGGCCGGACATGGTGCCGGGAAGCGGGAGCGACACACGCGGCTCGGCCACCCGCTCCGAGAGCCCGAAACTGGGGCTCTAGCCGCCGAGCGAACACCGCTGTCTGAGCGCGAACCGGCCACTATTCATTTATATAGTCCCCGGCGGAAACCTCGACCCCGCCCCTGGACGGTGACGCTGCGCTCTGCCATTGGTTGGCCGCCAGACGATTGTCTCTCCGGGATTGGTTAGCCTCACGGTCTGGCAAAGTTTAATGCAGTATTGGCTGCTAAAATAAGCCAATCGGAAGGCAGGGCGCCAAATTCAAAGAGGCGCAGAGGCCAAGGCGCCACTAACGGAACGGAGGAGCCTCGTTCTCGCTGCTTTCCCAGCTCCCTGTCTCTAGGCTGGGTGGCAGCGGCCTTAGGCCTTCGCTGCTGAAGGGGCCGGTTCGGAGCCCCGCCTTCCTCAGGGCGGACACCCCTGGCTGTGGCCACTGCTTCTCGCTAAAGTCAGGGCTTGGGCACCAGAGCCAGCAGGGACCGAGAGGCTCAAACACCCGCTGGTAAATCCATAGCCCCGGGGCATTGCCTGGAGCTGGGGGTGCACCTGCCCCGTGAGCAAAGTGATGGCAAGGGACAGCCAATAATTATGTAAATCAGCATGCTGGGGGAACGTGCCATATCCCAGTAATAATCATTTGAATGAGAAAACAAAAATATATTAGGGGCAAGGGATGGCAGGGGGGCCTGGGTCCTCTTCCTCCCCTGGCCTCTTTCCCAGCCCCGTGGACAAGAGATTCAAGTCATTTGTGTATTTTCCTTGTGCAGATTATTCGAAGTAGTGCTAATGTCTACTGGTCCGTGATGCTCATGGAACATTAACACCAGTATCGGACAAATTACCTCTGTTCCCAACCAAAGCATAGGAAAAAAAATTCAGCAGAGAGAGGCCACTGTAAGAGTCTTTACTCACATCTGAAAAGGGGTCTTGTGATTCACAGAGACAAAGCAGGATCACTGCAGCCATTTGGAGGGGAACCAAAGAAAGTAAAAGGTGGATCAAGAGGTGCTGGCATTTCCCTCACCCCTGGCAGCTCAGTCAAACATCATAGAACAAGCGTACTAGCTGGTACCGGATCAAAAATGCAGTGGTGCTGCCCACTACCTACAGAGGGAAAAACAAAGAAGAGAATTGGAATCCAGCTGTGCTAAATGCTTCACAGAGGTATGAAGACAAAGTCCCTGTATCAAACAGCTTATTGGTACTTCTGCATATGACCAACCTCTGTAAGTAACATGAGTTAATTTAAAATATTTCCACATCTTTACTTACATGGGAGGTGGGGTGGAAATGAGAAGACTGGGCAAGATTATTCTCTCTGAGGAGCATAGAATCATAGAAGATTAGGGTTGGAAGAGACCTCAGGAGGTCATCTAGTCCAACCCCCTGCTCAAAGCAGGACCAACCCCAACTAAATCATCCCAGCCAGGGCTTTGTCAAGCCAGGCCTTAAAAACCTCTAAGGAGGGAGATTCCACCACCTCCCTTGCAGTATGGTTCTTTAGAGCAGAGCAGAGCTACCCTGGGGAGGTGAGAATCAACCCAGGCAATAGCAAGCTAGTTGGTGTGATAGAAGGGAAGGAATACAGGGGTAGAATCAAATGTTCCCAATGCCTGAGAAGTTTAGTGTGGATCCACGTCCACTGCGGAGTAGGTCCTCCTCCCTGAGGGAGCATTTGCCTGACCTGGATGAGCAGCAGCAGGACAGTGAGGGTTTGCTCTGGAGCTGGTCCAATAAGCTTTATAACAAAGTTAATGAGTGTCATGTTATTGCACTCTGTGTATTCTTCATCTTCATCCAATTCCTGTCTCACATCCACTATATGTAAGGTCTCTGATACCTGGGGAAGAGAAGTGTGTTAAGCACCATTTAATTAGATGCATTAGTTGTTTACTACTTAGAGCCTAGTATGGTGCAGGCAGATGTACTGAAAGCTTCTTCCACAAAACCCTGCCAACAATGCCTTCTGTTGTTCACTTCTATGTTCTGATCCAAAACTCAGTGAAATCAATGGAAAGACAGATCAGGCCCCTGGCAGTCACTGCTAGTCATGCTTCATTTTGCAAGGTTTTAGTAATGTGGACAAATGTCCACTAAAGATTGGGATGAGACTATACAGAACTTGTTTCCTTTTACTCTGGACTTGACCCCAGGTGCCCAGAGTGTATGGTTGCTATTGGAAGGCAAATTTTACTTGTCTTTCTCAGGTTACCTTTAGAATATACTTTCCCAGTGCTGAAAGACTTTTGGTTCTGAATTTAGAATAACTCATCTCCAGCTTCCCTGTACCAGGATTGAACCTGAAAAGAACATTGAAATATTAGTCCAATTGCAGTAAAGAGGCAGCTTAATCTCTCTATAAAAGAGACAGGGTTGTTTAAAAAGTGGATGGTGGAATCAGCTGGAGTAATCCTATGCACGTAATAGGCCCAATAATGTTAGGAGTCTCAGGTGTGTAGCCACTCAAATAAGGCAGGGGCAGGAGAATTTGGGGGGGGGGGTAAGAGGGGGCATTAGTTGGTTGCAGAATGTTGTGGCAATTTAAAGACAAAGTAGAAAAGACATTCTCTCTCTCTCTCTCTCTCCTATATTGCAAGAACTGTCAAAATTTTCTGATAACAGCACCTCAGGGATGGTATAAACACTTTAATCTCACCTGTGTTGTTAGGAACAATGTTACAGCTCTGGTCTTTACAAAGCTATAACATTTGTTAACATGGTTATAACTCAGACTACAAATCATTACCCAAGCATATTAGGGACCGGTGCATGGTAACTAGATCCTCCAGCATGGTTGATTTTACATCACGGACATAAACTTGGTTTGCGTTAAGTCATGCTAGTAATAAAATGCCACATCAGGACTCCGCAGTTTCTACCTTCTGGGAACCAGTAGGAAGGACATTGTCTCCCACCAAACAGCAATAGTAATTTTCTGCTGGGCTGAATTTACAGGGCAGCAGCTCCTCTCTTTACACCCTGCTGTTTGCAACAGGAAAGGTTAGAGTTTTTTGTTAAGTTTAAATGTTGTGGAAAACACTGGGAACCATAAAATCATGGCATCCACAATCTTTCTAGGTCCACAGTTTTCTCCTGCCCTTGGGCAAGAAGAGGGCAGTTGTTGCCAAGTGAAATTCCCCACACAGTCCTGGTAAAGTCTTTGTCTCTAGCTGATGATTAAGGTCTACATTTCACTTCTCATTCCCTCCTCCAGCCACAACAGATGAGGCATGTATTTTATCCTTTAGGGAAATCTGCAGACACCCTCACCCCCATTTCAGACCCAAAACAAAGCCAGATTCAAAGGCATCTCCTTGTTCCAAATACATTGCCTCTCACAGTCACTTACAACTTGTTACCTGGGCAGCCGATGACGAGGACAAGGAATGATGTGGAAGAGCTGAGGCAAAGAGTAAAGGAAGTTGAGGACTTGTGGGATGAAGAAGAGCAGCATTGTCTTGCTGAAGTGCCCAAGGATCCCCACCACAGCAAACGTCATACCAGCAAAATAGCAGAAGGTGTCACCTACAAACACACTGGATGGATACCTGCAACCCACAGATAGAAAGAATGGGGATGGGGCACAGTATTAGTGTTGAAGATCAAGTGTAGGAAAGTATGGCATTCGCAATCTTACTGCAAGATTTTAAATCTAGTTTCTGAGCTATTTGTTGGAGAGAATAGGGGATGGGAGGACAGATTGTCTTGTGATCAAACCACAGAACCTGGAGTCAGAAGTCCCTGTTATTGTGCAGTTTTCTGGTGCAGTCAAAGGCTTCCAATGGATCAATGCACCAGAATCTATGTGCTCCAGCCAGAATATAGAATACTTTGATCAGCTGTCCATTGTTCTATTTCTGAGAGCTTGTGAATGTTTCATTCCTTGTCTCCTCTCTAAGTATAAGGCGGAGGAGGGAGCCTTATGATACTATGAACACTTGTTTATTCCATGCAGTCTCTTACCAGTTGTGGTAAAGCAGCCCCAGAGTAGTAAAGAAAAAAGGAATCATGAAGTAGAGAGAAAAAATGTGATCATCTCTATAGTCTCCTGTAGAAAAGAGAGAACAAATTACTGACAACTCAACATCAGCCACAGTGGGCCAGAAGTATGTTCTGGAGTCAGAGTGCGGATCTGTCCATCTTAGGTTTGTATACAGTGTCCGTCAAGAAGGTATCCGGAGAGTCCTCAAGAGAGTTACACTAATACACTGGACCAGATACAAATGGTTGTCATGGCCCCACTTGGTACATAAGCATTATCCTCATCAGAAGATCTGCTCATCTTTCTAGACATCAAACATTTCCAAGTACAGGCACCTAGCTCCCTTGGATCTTTGCACTGATTCAGAGCCCCCAAAAAGACACATTTTCCTTACCATTTAATTCAACAACATTGAATGTGATGATGGAAGCAGCTATCACCAGAGACTGTCCTGCCTCAAGCCCATTAATTCCAGCAAGAATGTTGATGGCGTTGGTGCAAAACACTGCTAGCATGCCCATGTACACATAGTACAGGATACCTGCAGATCAGACAAAGAGAAGGGCCTTCACATCCAAGTTTTAAAGGGGGTCTAGATTCAATTTTGTAATATGTACCACTTTGCCTTAATGAATGATCACAGTACATTTCACAATAGTCTAATAATAAACATCTCTTGCTCACAGGAAGTTGGTATTATACACACACACAGAGATATGGAAACAGAGGCAAAGACAGATGATGGTGCAAAGGTCACAAAAACAAGTCAGTGACAACACTGAGAACAGAATCGAGGCCTTCAGATCCTAGTTCTGCGCTTTGGTCAATTTGCCATCCACATTCAAGCACCAACAGCATTTGGCACTCATGAACTTACAGCATCATCCTGTAAAAATGTTGAGTGCTTCTCTGGGCAAAGCTGAGAAAATGATAAATAGCCTTATGAAGTTATTAGTTCAGCAATCAACCCAGTTCTCTGGTACCACAATCTATGTTCCAAATAATGGATCTGCATTGGGAGGAAACACAACTGTGCACAAATTGCCACCTGCCATCCTCAGGAACTGTGGCTTTAGGTCACCTTTTTACCCTTGTGACTTGTGTTAAGCTGATGATCATCTTGTGCTCCATCACTCACCCAGGTCCAAGTGCATCCCCAATAACAGCCGGAAGGGCTTGGGCACCACAATCGTTGTGTTCCCAAAGTTAGTGAAGTAGACCATAAGCAGAGGAAGGGAGGCCATGGTAGGAAGTAGCAGCTTGTGTCGCCAGCGCAGGTTCAGAACATCATCTGCAAAGCCCAGGAAGATCATGCAGCAGATGGCAAGAAGGGAGCCAATGAACTCCACAAACTGCAAGACAGAGAGATGACAGGACCATGGTTATTAGATACATAGCCACCAGTCCTCCTTTTCACATGCCAAGGAAATCACATTTGGCTTTGAGATATGATACATTTGAAGACCCCCCAACAAAATATGACTGTATTTCACTCCAAGTCTTAGCTACATGCAAGCTATCCTCACTGAGACTTGCAGGTCCTAATCCCAAGGTGGAGAGCAATACAGGCTTTAAAAAGCATCATGGAGGGAGACACTTACCTCATGGTGTGGAAATGCCTTGCACTGCTCCTCTACAAAACAGCTCAAAAAGGGCACAGGAATAAAGCAGAAAAGGATGATCAAGAACACAGCCCCACTGATCACACCTTGGGATTCAGGACTGAAACACAGAAAGGGGGGTGGGGAGGTTTAAAAAGAAAATCACTTTATACCCAAGTATTGAGAACTTTGCAGCTAGTCCTGCATTCTCACTGCTTCTCCACTGGAATGTCATAATACAGGGAATATCCAGCTGTAATGGTGCAATGTTTTGAGCCCAATACTCCTGATATCCAACAGCAACAAAGCTATTAAACCTCACAACAAATTTTTAGCCTCTTAAAATTCATTGTATTGTAGCCCAGAATGAAGATAAGCCCATACCCAATAAGACAGCTTTCAGGTACTGACCTAGCAGTTTCCCTTTACTGTACATCTGCATTTACTAAATCTTTCCTATTGATTAGAATATAAATTCTCTTTGTAAATGCCAGTGCCCGTGCTGCTGCTTAGCTAAGCAGCTTGTCAGTGACTGTAAAATAAATAATATTATAAACAGAGATTGGGTTGAACCAGAATTTCAGATCCTAACTCTCACAAAATATGAGGAAAGTCAGAGGTCCAGAGCAAGAGAATCCATAGGTAGCATCTTCACTGAAGCACTACAGCAGTGCAGCAGCAGCTGTGCCACTGTAGTGGTTTATGAGTATACAAGCCCAGTGTGGTGCCTGGATTGGTTTATGTTTACGGAACAATTAAAGGGAAGATAGAAGTGATTAATCAAGACAGGAACATAAGACAATCACACTGGCTACAGTTGCTAGATTTGAGAAGTATCCTTTACAAAGCAGGACCTACTTCTGACAGTTCTGAATGTTGTTACCAGAAAACAGAGGGACCCAAATACCACTTAATAAATAATATGCATACAGTAGTTTGGATTGCTCTGGCACCTTCCAGCAAATAATTTCAAGGTACTTAATTGTTTAAAACTGAATTAGTTAAGTCTCACAACAACCCAAATATCATCCTAATTAAATGAAAAGAGAGACAGAAGCAGAGATATGTGTAAGATCATACATCAAAATCAATTCCCTTTTCCATGCTTTAATCAGTAGATTATGCTTTCTCTTTATTGTAGTCATTTTAAAATGTCAAGCAATTTGTAACTACCATAATTATTACCACACAATAAAACTTAACGAATCAGTAGCTGTTACTCACATGGGCTGTTTAGAAGTTTTGTTCAAGTCTATCCCGAAGAGCTTGGCAGCAATGAAATGATCCTTGAAGGCTGGGATCAGCATCAGGGTAGCCACGAACCCCAGGAGAGCACCACAAAAATTAATCAGCAAGGGGATCACAGGTAAGCCCCACATATCCGAGACACCCTCGAGGAACAAGAGGATTTTGTGGGGGGGGAAGCAGCAGCAAAACTGATCACAAGAGTCACTCAGTTGCTAAAGTCAAGGTACTCACTCTGTGTACATGTGTTTATATACTGGTTACAGTAGGTGTGTCTAGATAGACGTTCCACTGTTTGAATGTGGGTGTACAGCTCCAGGATCAGCTGCATTCAAGTCTGATTCTGAATTTGACTACTGATCCGCATAGCTTTACAAAAATGTAAAATTGCCTCCCCTGCTTCAGGAGTGCGGCGCTTCCCAGAGGAGGGCGTGGGTGAATCCTCTCCTTCAGGTTGGGCTAATCCAAGCTCTTTGCTTTCTGGTAAAATATACAAATAATAAAGCACAAAATAAAATCACATCAAAATACTGAGCTTCTTCCCTTACCCGGTTGGCTTTAAAAAAAACAACAAACCCGGAAGCGTTTTTTCTCTCAAGGTCTTCACTTCCCTGAAGATGTTTCCAGTCGGACTCTATATAACATGGCACCAACCTCTGCCCTTTCCCTACGGGCTCTCGCAGAGAGCCGGCCGAGTACCTGGCCGCCATCTTTGATAATGGCAAGGGAGACTAAACGCCACTTTAGGATTCTAACTAGCTGCGCCCGAACTGTCTCAGCCGTCATAGACGTTCAGGGGCTGGGACTGGATCTGCTCAATCTGGTGCAAGGAGTAAATACGAATGTCCCCACTTGGCTCTGGGAATTAGTTCATCAGTGCCTCTCCAGAGGCAGCTGAGTTGAGGTTTACAGTGAGAACAGCTGCACGAGGTAAGTGCCAAATTTGGGGGTTAATGTATATTAATTGCAGTCTAATGGCTGCCCGGACTCCCATTACCCACATCAAAGATGGCAATCTGAAGCCTCATAGGGTGCCAGGTTGGCCATGCTCCTGCTTTTAACTACGCGTCATCTTCTTTTGATTGGACCCAGTCTAGGTGCACCGAGCCCAATGGAAATTCAAAGTGTCAGTGACGTGCTGAGGAACTACAGAGGAGGGTTCTGGTCCGTTAGTGCAGTATTACAGGGGTTGATCCTCAGTCCCATTTTTATGAGCCGTCCCTAGTTTTCTCCAAAGTGGTTTGTGTTTAAGAGACTTTCATGATCACTCTGTGGGAGTCAACGAAGTGACTCTTTGCCGCACTGTAGCATTATGATGATTCGCTTCCTCTTATTGCAACAGTCAGGGTAATCCTGTAGTGCTGCAGGGTAACTAGTATAATTATTATTGCTACTGTAGAAATATTTAATTATGGTACTTTTTTTTTGCAAGAGATCAGCAATGTATTTGTGTTTAATTATTGTCATGCTGCCAGTCAATATTACCTATTGTCTGCCTAAGTGGAGGGCTTTGCCTAGACACACCTGCTTCTCTGCAAGATGCATCTGTTTTCTTAGTCCTTTCCTGAGAAGAGAGATGGTGATTGATAGGGGAAATATGTCAAATGAGGGTTGGATGATAAAGTTATTTAGGATTAGGAACTTTGGGGGTGTTATCTTTAAGACCCATTAGTATATTCCTTTTTCCTCTCTAATTTATTCTGTAGTGGAGTGTGTTTTATATAAACTACACTATGCTTTTAAATCCATAAATATGCTGACAACTAAAGATGGTATTTTCAACTATACTAAGAGTTAAAGCTTCCGCCTTTGAAAATCCTAGTAAAAATATTGCATATTGTACTTATTTTCAGTTCTCTGCTAATTCTTTCAACTCCTGGTTATGAGTTGCCACCTTTGAGTTCATTCCATCACAATAAGCCATTCCCTTAAGAGACCGTGATGCATCACAATTACATCAGCACTGTGTGATGACTTTGTATTAAAACTTCAAGATACCCTGACAGTGCATCATGCATTAAGTTCCAGAAATGACTTCAGGACCAAGAAATTCCTGCAACTGGGACATGGGATTGTCTTGGTACTATTAAACTCCCTATTACAGGGAAATGGAGCAGGATCACTACATGCTTTGTGATGAAGTATTTCCTTCATTGGTTTAAAATTTACCTACTATTCTTGTCATTGAATGACCCTTTTTCTCTTATTATAGGACAGTGTATAAAAAGTATAGCATCTTCTTTATTTGTACAGTACCTAGCACAGTGGGGCCTGGTTCATGACTAGGCCTGCCAGGTGCTATGATAAACAACAAAACAACCACTGTGACCATATTCCCTGATTTTGTTTGTGATTCTAGCAATTGTCAGAATCACTGAACTCTGCTGCAGCAGGTGCAAGGCAATATTCAGCGTAGTAAATGTTCTGTGTAGTAAATAGCATTTCACATCCACAGTAAATGACTATACAAAATGCAAGGCTTAAGAATCACACTCTAAAGGACGGTTGTATAGAAGACACTATATAAATATCAAATCTTATTTCTCTCACTAGCACAGTACCACTACCTGTATGAATTTGAGCAGTTCCCCATCTCCGCCCTTCAGTTTCACCACCTGTATAACACAGGGATAATCAACTGTGACTACCAGCAATCCAAGATGCCAATATACGAAGCTCCCAGAGGGAGGGGACTGTCTACTTGCCTATCTGCTCCCACTTGTACCAACCCCAGATTATTCGAACACATCAGTTGAGACAGTGACACCCAGCCGCCCTTCTCTGCCTCTCCCGTGCTGGAGGGACTGCAAGATCCTGTCAGGGACGAGGCTTCTTTCTCATTTGGCCTCAGGTGAATGAGTGGCTGGGTTGCAGTTTCGCAGCAACAAAAACAAACCCTGCTGAGGGGGCGGCAGGCACCTGCTGGTATTGCAGCAGCAGAGGCCGGGATCCGTGCTCTCCGTGAGGTCGTTGAGCGAGCGCAGACAATTCTCATTTCCTCTGGAGGAGGCGGCCAGCCCAGCAGGAGGCGGGGCGCCCCCGATCCCGTGTCCGGATTAGCTCTGCGCACGCAGCCCCGGTTGGCTTTTCCCCGGCACAAGCTCGGTTCCGCCCAGGAGAACCAGCCCCGGGGAGAGGGCAGATCCGGGGAGCATATGGAGCCGCGCAACGTCGGCTCGGCCAGTGTGGAACGCGGAGCGGATACAATGTAGCGAGCGGAGGAGCTGGGGAGAGACCGGGAGCCACGACCACCCCGTATCACAAGGGAGACCGGGAGCGTCCTTCCGCCCTTTTCCCGGGAAATCAGTGATTATCCCTGGAGTAGCGACTGAGATTTGGGCAGGCCCCGGACCTTGAGATGCTCCCGTACAACTGCCGGAGCTCGGGGTGAGGCCCTGGGCAGCTCCCCTCCCCCAATCATGTCCCCCGGACCCCCGTGAAACCCTTACCGGCCTCCCCGGAGTTGCTGAGCAGAGAACACCATGGAGCTGGAGCTGGGCTGGGCGGCTCTGGTGCTCCTCTTCGCCGCCTCCCTGCTCACCGTCTCGGCCTGGCTGTTGCAGTATTCCCGGGGCGTGTGGAGCGGCCGGGGAAAGCCGGAGTCCGCGGGAGGAGCTCTAAGGGAAGCAGGCATCTGGAAGTCCTTACTGAGGCTGCGGGTGGCCCGGGACGGAGCTCCCGAGGAGGCGGTAGCGGGGGCCAGAGGGCTCCTTGCCTCGCTCTTTGCCTTCAGATCCTTCCGGGAGAACTGGCAGCGAGCTTGGGTGCGAGCTCTCAACGAGCAGGCCTGCAGGCACGGGGTAAGTGGGTGCTGGGCTGGAGCCGGGCATAGGGCAGTAACTCCAACTGGATTAGGGGGTCGGGTGTTTGGGCACCTCACAGAAATGCCACTTGAATAGCTGCTAATAGTTAACCCCATTCTCTTCCTCCCCCAGCTTTGGTGAAATTGCCCCCCAAAGAACAAAATCGGGGTTGCCTATACCAGGGCCGCCCAGAGGATTCAGGGGGGTCTGGGGCAAAGCAATTTTGGGGGCCCCTTCCATTAAAAAAAAGTTGCAATACTATAGAATACAATATTTTTGTGGGGGGGGGGCTGTGGGAACTGGGGCAAATTGCCCCATTTTCCCCTTCCCCTCGCCCCCGGGGCAGCCATGGCCTATACAGTGGCAAGTGGAATGAAAGGGGTGGGGGCTTTCATCGCTTCTCAGATTAACCTTAAAGTCCTCTGGCGAACAGAAATTGCCGTGCATTTCCCTGACTCCTGCCCAAATAGTCTTCGACTGGACAAAGGGGGTGGACCCTTCTGTAGCTGGAGTAAACTGGGACATGGGGAGCTGGGGTCTTGGCTTGTCCTTAATCATGCAGTGTTACTAATGAAAATTTAAATGCACTGAAACCAGAAATGGAAAGTAAAGTTCTCACAGTCACGGTAATGGAAGTTAGAGGTGGAAAAATCTTTCAGATCATCCCCACATTGTGCCAGGTCTCTTCCTTGCGGGACATCTGACCACTGGCGTATATGAAGTTTTTTGTGCTATCGTATGTAATCTGATAAATATAGTGGGATGTGTCAGACTAAAATAATATACAATAGTCACTTTCCTACTAATGCCCATAATTACTAAAATTGAGCATACTTTAAAAATGAGAATTTTTACCCTTAACATTTCTGTTTTTATGTTCTACCTTTTGCTCATCTGGAACAATGATAATAGACTGGATAATTTCATTTTCTGACTTTCATGCACTAGCCCAGGGGTAAGCAACCTATGGTACGGGTGCCAAAGGCGGCATCCGAGCTGATTTTCAGTGGCACTCACACTGCCTGGGTCCTGGCCACTGATCAGGGGGCTCTGCATTTTAATTTAATTTTAAATGAAGCTTCTTAAACATTTTAAAAACCTTATTTACTTTACATACATCAATAGTTTAGTTTTATATTATAGACTTAGAGAAAGAGACCTTCTAAAAATATTAAAATGTATTACTGGCACACGAAACCTTAAATCAGAGTGAATAAACGAAGACTTGGCACACCACTTCTGAAAGGTTGCCGACCCCTGCACTAGCCTAATACTACAATGCTGTGGTTGTAAGTACTGCATGCATTTAAGAATACTTAAATATAAACTATTTTTGTTCTAAAAAGCCAAGATTTCTATGTAACAGTAAGTTTTGTAAAACTACTTTTCTAGCCCCCAACTCTAGGTAATATAAAATTATCTGACATTGCCACTAGAAGGCTTCCACAGTAATCTTAACTTCTGAATTTCCTGGCCAATGTTCACTTCAATCTCTAATCCTTAATGTTGCATAATACTAAAACAGAATATTCCTAATTGATTTCTCATGGAAACAAATGTAGCATCCCACAGTACCTGCAAGGTGATGACTTGCATCCTGCACCCAAAGAGAGTACAGATATAGTGGGTCCAGTATTTGAGGTTGCCTGCTGTGGTGGAAAGGTTCGTGGCCTTTCTGGAGTGTTGAGGTTGCTATAGGCTTCTAAAAGGCTGAGACAAAATTCCTTGAAGGCTAGTTTAAAGTAATGTTCACGCCAAAAAAGGAGGTTGATGAATTTATTATCTTTGTCACATCCAGGACTTGGCTGCCTCAATGAGAGGAGAAGATGGATATACAATTTGTGTGTGTTTTGGGGGAGGGAAGGAATGTTTTATACAAGGGGAAAGCCCCATGATGTTGCTGATTGCATTTGAAATGATAATGCACAACTATGCTGTGTGGAAGTGTAGCCTGATCAGTGGAGGTTTGAGGCCTATTTGAGGCCTAAACTCGCATGTTTCCATACTTATCTTCCATAGCATAAAGCAAGTAACTTTCCCCTGTAATTCTGCTATTAATTCACTTGCTTCAATGTAGGTCTCAGGTGATTAAAATGCTGATATACACAAAACAGAAGGGGAGGCGGCAAGTTAGTCAGTAACATTGAATGGAGCAAATCCTGCACAGCCGAGGAAGAAACACTTGTCTTGTAATCTCTTAGGTACATATAAAATTACAGTATTACGTACACAAATTACATACACAAATTCAGTGTTCAGAAAGACAGTCTCCTGATAGGATAATGAAGCTGACTGTAGACTTTGTATATGTTTTAGCTTCTTATTTATGTATACAGTATATCAGGGCTACACAAATGTGGCATCTTTTTTTCATGGAGGAAATGTTACAGGAAGTGATTAAAATGACTTCATTGTCCAGACAGTACCGGTTAGCCAACTAGGGCTGCCAAACTCCGTACTGACTGCCTTCCACAGGTTATGTAGCTGAAGTAGGGTTTAACCTGGACAAGAAGCAGAATGCAATAAATAAGAAAGCAATGTTATGAAATAAGGAATATGATGAAAGTTCAGACCACATAAGTCTCTCTTAACCTAACCACACAAGATGTTGTCAAAGTTGCTATCCAAATTCAGGGTTTGTGAAGTCTAACTTTCACAAATGCTAAGTTGAATAGAAACACTTTGAAAAAAAACATCAGGAAACACACTTTCAATGGAGTTTGTTTTTTTAATCTAAACATTGCACTTTTTAGTGCAGTGATGCACAACCACTGGCAAGGAAAACTCACTAGCTACTACTACTCTTGCTTGCCTTTTCCAAGCTGAAAGAAACACAGAACCTAAACAAGCAGCATGACTAAAAATTCTTTGTTTTAATAATCTCAAGTGTTACTAGGTAAGGAATGTTAAAAATAATATATTTAACCCAGCAGTGCCCCAGAAGAGATGGTAAAAAAACATTTTATAAAGGTTAACAGACTTAAAGCCATGTGTTCCTGCCCATTAACTGCCCTACTGGGGATTTGGACTCTGCATCACAAAGGATGCAAGTACCTGGTGTGGATACCCATTCTGTTGCTGTGTCGCGGGTTCCTGATGTGATTGCACGGCCTGTCATATGATGCTATATCCAAAGAATGACAGAGAAGATAAAATCTGCTGGGAGAATTGTAGGTTTCGCTGTTTTCAGCACTGGTTTTTATCTTGTAAGATACCTGAAGAAATGTAACTAAAAGTGCCTGGCCTCCTCCCTTTAGGTTTAGGAGTCTTCCCAGCCCTTCCTTTTGGGCTGGGGATTGTCTGTCAAGCAGCACCCTCCTTGGTGCAGAGGCCCAGGGCTCCTCTTGTGGCTTTCAACCAGCTTCTCCTCCAGCAGGACTGCTTCTCCAATTAGTCCCCAGGCTCTGAGGGGTCAGCAGGGAGGCAGCCTTCTCCTGCTAATGTGTGTGTCCGTTTTAAGGGAAGAGGCAGACTATATACAGCTCTCTTTCCCAGACTAACTCTACAAGACTCCTGCTCGTGGGCCCTTAGAAGAATAGCAGCACATGTTTTCCCCAAACACAGACTATTTCTCAAGACCACTTCCTCTCTCCCCATATCTGCCTTTGTGACTTTCCTAGATCCTTGGGTAACTCACCTTAAAGGGACCACACCATGGGACAGGAGTGGGATGCCTCTAGACCCTACTACCTTTAAAGGGATGGACTATCCCTGTCAAAGAGGTGTTTTGATGTGAGGGGGGATTAGCTAAACAGAGATAAAGGGTGGAAGAGGGGACACCAAAAGCCTCCATGGTGCAAAAGGGTTAAAGCTTCAGCTTTTCACCTCGGGACACTTTGGTTCAAAATTAGGTTTCAAGCAAAAATTACTTTTTCACTTCTTGTCTTAAACACTTGTTCATGTTTTAGATTGGCCATTTGCATCACAGCTATGGCTCTTGGTTGGATGAACTCAGAGCTGGAATTGCAGGGCAGCTCCCAGTTAAGACAGAGATGTGTCAGCAGACTAGTGTGTCGGGAGCCCATGACTGAAAGAGCAGGGGAACTCTGGGTCAGGCTGGAGGAACAGTGGCAGAATTTTGCCTGAGATCCCAGGACTATTGTAGCAGATGGTCTGCAGATTGGAACTCGGGGAGCATTTGGCCCATGCTCAGGTGCTTTTATAATTGGTGAGATTCTGCTGAGTGTGAAGGTCACATCATGATTAGATAGCTACAGCTGGAATCTTTTTTTTTTTTTTTTTCTTCTGAAGCTGCAGGAAAAGCTGCAGTTTGGCTCTTGTACTCTCTCCAGTTTTTCATTCCCCTTATAGGGGAGACATGTCCAGCCTCATGCTGACCTCTGCTAAGGAGCAGCATCTGAACCTGCCTCCCAGCAGGTGAGCTCCCATGACACTGTAATGCCCAGTGTTTTATCTGCTGTGCTGTGAAATAGAAGCACAGGTCTAGGCATCTTGCTTTCTGCCTGTCCTCTTCTCAACCCTAGTCATCTCTGTAGGCCCAGAGGGGGATCACTGCAAAAGCACAGAGCAGCTCACCTCTCTCACCCTGAGACTGGCTGTGGATGGAAATCAAAGTATGGCATCTTTCTGAGTGGCAAAAACAAATGCAAGGACAGGTATGCTCAGGTTTCTCCTGAGAGGACAGAAATTAAGGTCCGGACTCCCTCTTCTGCAGCAAGCTGGGGGTGCCATAGCTTGAGGCACTGAAATAGAGGGGAAGCAGAACTTGAAGGTGGTGGCTGCCATATTTACTCAATGCGGTGAGATGTCAGACATCCCGAGGGTATACTTCAAAATGGAAATACAGGTGTAGCAGCTGTGCTTGTGTGACAGCATGCTTCCCAGAAGCAGGTTGCCTACTACCACCTGGAGGCAAAAGCTCTGGGAGTGGTGCCCATTTTGTTATCTCAGTACTGGACCCCACCACCACTTGTCTTCTCCTCCATATTTCGCAGAGTTCTCCCTTGTGGTTGGAGTGTCATCTACATTAAATGAACTGGGTTCATGAACTTAAAGCTTTATCAGAGCCTTCTCCCGCACCCTCACTTTTCCAAATCTGGAGATAGGCAACTAAACTAGAATTGATGCGGGGGGGCGGAGGTAGGCTCAAACCCAGCTTGAAATAATTTGGCCCCAAAACCAAATTGTTAAAGCAAATTGGCATCAGCCTCAACCCCCCACATGATCTGACATTGCCATCTCTGTCATTGCGGTCCCTCTGTCTTTGACACAGATTTCTTTCTTGTGATTTGTGTATTCAGGGGGCTCATTTCTCTCTGCCTTCTGCCACTTGGAACTTATCTGTCTTATTGCTTTGACCGAAACCCTCCTAGTATGAATGCAGCTCCTATCTGTTTCTTGTTTCTCTCTTTCCCTAAAAAATCTTTGCTGCTGCCCTTAGAGAGTTTATGGGGTAACAAGCAAAGACCTGAGCAGATGCTCTTGTTGATGCTATTTCTTGAAAGCCACTTTGCCATGTGAGATGTTTTGGGATTCTGAAGTGTCTCTGGCCCCAAGGAGAACTATGTGGGGTAACTTTGTAGCTGAGACTGGGTTGCCAGACTCTGTTCTGAAATACTGGTTTTGGGGATGCAACAGCCATGGATGCTTGGGTTCAGATATCAGGGGTTGCTATAACTTCCATCCCTGCTGAGATCTGTGTTTAATGGATACTGCCTGCATGATACCTTTATGGTCCTTTTATAACACCCTAGGGCTGACTGCATAAGGAGCTGTTCATAAACAAAGCTTTTGTATGCTCTCCAGAGGGAGTTCCTCTCCCTATGCTGTGTGCGTGACGGGGTAGTGATTCCTGTCTGAGCCTACAGTGGTGAACTTGTACCCTTCAGCATGATGCTGGCATAGCTACAGATATTATTTGTCATGGAATCCTCCAGCCCTCGTTTAAATCTACTAGGGCCCCCTCAGGCTTGGAATTTCACAAGCCAGCTCCATGCCATGCAAGGAAGGCTTTCCTCTTACTCATTCTGAATGTGTCTACTCTCACTGTCACCCACTTGTCGTCTTGTGTGGATGCTGCTCTGCACTCTCACTGCTCTCACATGACTGCCATGTGACAGTTCTGGAGGCCTCATGTTGGAATTGCTAACATTCCTTGAAATGGCTTTTAGATAGATTAACCTTGTTTGGGGACTAACGAGATTCTCTTACCCCAGAGTTCAATCCAAATCACGTTTGAAGAGAGTCCTCAGCTTCCACCAGCAGTGAATATAAGTCACGTGACCTGCACAGACCAGGCAGACCACAGTATGGTAAGACACTGCCATTCTGCATTTTGCTGTGCTCTGTATCTTTTCACTGAGTGCTAGTGTATATTCTACAAGGATTATCTTGGCCTTTAAGACTGGGACAATGGATGGGGGAATGGGGCTGCAGGCCAGGGTTGAGATGTCAGAGTTATGAGGAGGGGGCCATTCAATGCTGGAATAGCTGTAGGGGCAAGCTCCAGTCTGGGATGGTAGTGGGGGTGCAGGTCAGGAGTTGACAGAGCTGGCTGAGAAAATTGCATCTTCCACTATTCTTGGCTCTGATCATGATGTTGAGAGTCCAACAGCACTGGCCTTACAATTCAAAACAGAGGAGACCTTGTAAAACTGAGGAGATTCAGTAAGAGTACATCGAAGACTTAAGCAGCAAATAATTGAGGTAACTATGGTCACACCATGAGCACCCCTTGACACTCCTCTCCAGTCATGAGTATTTGCATTCCCCTGACTTCTGTCACCACGTATGACAAGGTTGGGCCTCACCACCCAGTGCCTCTTGCTGGTTATCTCTGGGAATTAGCTCAGTCCAGTGGAGCACCCTTTCCTGGTGGTGTCCCACCTGTTGTCCGCCCTTGGTTGGCATCTGAGCCTGCGTCACTCAGTGGCCAACCACAACCTCCAAAGTCTAGCCCCTTGTCTCAAGGGCCAGTTGCAGTTTGTTTCAGCCACCCTACTGCATGGCCAGGTGCAGTACAAGGGGGGACCCAGGCCCGCCCACTACTCTGAGTCCCAACCCAGGGACCCTTTACTGGCAACCTCCCTGCCCTCCTTCTCTCCCCTTGTCCAACTGCCTGGGCCACTTCCCCTCTGGCCCCTCGCACCCTCTAGGCCCTTTCTATCAGGGCCCACAGTCTGGCAGATATTGGGCCGGAGCCCTACTATGCTCCCCCTGAGCCTGCCCAGCACTGCTCTGTCCGAGGTGCTGGTCTCCTGCTCTGGAGACAGACCTTCCCCCATGAAGGTCTGGGAAAGACTGCCTGCTGCTCTCCTGGGCAGCCCTTATATAGGGCCAAGCTGAGCCCTGATTGGATGTCTCCAATCTGGGCCCCAATTGGCTCCCAATAAGCCCTTCTCTAATTGGCTGCTGGTCTGCGCAGGCATTTCCCATTCAACCCAATTCTCTCAGGGAGGTTGCTGCAGACTCTCTTCTCTCTTCTGTCTAGGTGTTGCACTGCCATCTGTCAGCTGATGCTGTGAAGTTCCCAGTCTCTGTCACTCAGCAGTCTCCAGCTGCTGTTGCCATGGATACCTATCATGTCACCTTAGCTCTGCTGCAGGCCCAGGTAATAATGCTAAGTTGATGGATTAAAGACTTCCTCTTTCCCTGTCCCTTAACCATTCTTCCAGTCTGCAGGAGGAGGGGAAGGGCTGGCATGAGAGTCATGTTAACAATCCTCCTGTCAAAACTTTGGGGTTAGCAGAATTTCCCTGAGCTGTGTGTTGAGGGAGCTGCAGTCTGAGACTCATGCTATAAAACTTGCTATAGACCCTGTCTATGTAGGCATAACAAAATCCAGTGACCAGATTTCTGAGGCATGGTAATGGCCTATTTGTGTTTTTGTAACATGCTGTTTTTTGCCAGGCTGGACAGGAAGCATGGAGTCCACATAGTCAGGCTCTACTGCAAAATGTGAAAGAGCTCTGTGACCCATCTGTGTTATAAACAAAGGATTTTCTTGTCTGCCTGAAAAGAAATCCATAACTGAGAAACTGTGTTTAGCTCTGTTGATCCAGGGTTCCTTACCTCACTCATAAGACGTTTTCTCCTTTTTGATTTTCATTTATTGGGTATCTCCAAAATTTTCCCGGAGAACAGCCCTTTTAATCCCAAGTAAATTTAAAAGAAAAATAACTCCCAATAGCTTCCTCCTGAGTTGTTGTTTGATCCTTCTTGAGAGACTCCGAGGTCTGGACTCCTTCTGAAGAAAGCATTGTTGGAAATGCATTTTCACTGAGACTGGTTGCTCAGTGGGATTGGGGAATGGAGCAATGGAGCCTTCTGCAGTGAAGTTACAGGTTCAAATCCAGCCCAGGTTCTATTTGCCCATTTGGTGGCCCAGTTGGTTCTCAGTCCAGTTCCTCCTAAAAAGTTATCATTAGTGTAAATGTCCATGCTCAGAACTGGCAGTGGTTGGTTGATTGGTCTCAGTGAAGGTCCTTTATTAATAGCCAATTTGTTCTTCGTTGGGTGTCACCTGCCAGGTTTTCTGCTCAATCTGTGAAATAATGAGACATGTTGTTATAGTCTTGTTCTCCTCTCACCACTCTCTGTGCTTCACATAGAGGTGAGAAATCAGGATGGCTATTACAAATCTTTCTTTGGGACTGTGAGGTTTTCTGGAATGGTTCTTACCTCTCTGAACTCTGGATATCATGCTGGCATACCATAAGTAAACAGAGGGCTTGCAAAGTATTTGTCACGGATTGGTTTGTGATGGTCCTCTTTGCCCTTTCACCATACTAGGTTACATGGGGCCCTGTTGGTGATTTAATCCCAAATCAATGAACAGGGCATCTAATAACAAGTTGATTCTTAATGGTCCTCTTTTGGCCTGAGCCAGGTGGAGATCCGTTTGGAGGAGCTGCAGAATGAGGGCCTGCTGGTGTCATGGACATTCAAGAACAGACCAGACTTGAACCTTTCAGTTGTTCCGAAACTTCAGCCCCGTGAAGTGAGCAAACTGGAGGAGCGAAGAAGTGGGGGTGGGGCAAAGAACAGGCATGGTGGGCTGAACCAGTACTGGACTGTTATTTGGGAAAGGCGAGGAGCTGTCAGCCTTTCTTCTCTATAGCCTTGTCTGTATTAGTATCTTTTGAATGATTGATTAAAGGGTGAGGGGTGGGATCTTCTACTCTTGAATTAGCGTTGGTGCAGCACCACCAGTGGCTGAGACAGTGGAAGCACTAATGTAGACAAGGTGCTAGCAGCTACAGCTGTTTTAGCTGCTCTCTCTGAGCAGGGTGAGATGCTTTGCTGCCAGTGATTGAGCTGCTACAGTAGGAGAGTTCCTGAAAAAAGTTAGTGCAGGCACAACCCACAATATTAACCGCTTAATGAAGTGGACTCTGGCACACTTGTGCCCCCTACAGCATTTCCTGTTTAGTCCCTCCAATTCCATAAGTCTTAATTGTGTGTGGGGTGTGTGTGTGTGTGTGTGTATATTGAGAATCTGGCTTCCCCTGGCTGCTTCTTTCTGACTCATTGTAGCAATGCAACTGCTGTCTCCAAAGGGCAGCAGGTTGTCACCCATCTGTCTCACACACTTGTGATGGTGTGGGAAGCTTTAATGACTGTTGTCATGATTTGGAGTGAATGCAGCTCTTAGGGAAATTGCAGGCACTTGGCCTTAACCCATTTGCTTTGAAACAGTGTGAGAGCGTGGATGTATGTGTATGTACACTGTGTATATAAGCTGTACTATGTACATAAGCTGTGAGTGACACACCTGGTTTACCCCTTTTTAGGAACCCTAGAGGGAATGCAAAATAGACAAATGGAATGGGCTGAGTATGACTCTGTGGGAGGTGGACTGGGGCCACTTTAATGGCTTTGATGAGAAATCAGGACAGCAAATTATCTTCTATGGAGGAAACTATTCCAGTAACTTGTTTGTGGTTTTTTGGGGGGGTCTTTTTCATTTTGGTTTGCTGGGAAGAAGAATGATGGGAAAGTGGATCTGTCCACCATAAAGGACCTGATTGAGGATTCAATTGTCAGCACCCAGCCTGCCATGATGGTGAATCTGAAGGCATGCACTGCTGGTAGTAATGTGGTAAGGCTCTCCTCGTTTTCAGCCTGATTAGCCTGTGGAAGTCACTGCAATAAGACTACCAAGGTTGAGAGCATGGCAAGAATCAAAAAGCGTTAAATGCGTTTGGGGAGGGTAATCTTCTCCATTATACTACTGGGATTAAAGCTACATGGCTGTTAACTAATTTTTCAGGACATAAAATGGCTATTAACTGCCAGGAATTAGGAAGAAACTTCCTCTATGGGTTAAATCCATAACTGTCTATTATATCCTTTTTCTGCCTTCTTCTGGAATAGTGGATGCTGGCCACTTTGAGATGGGAAACCAGACTAGATAAGAACATTGGTCTGATGTCTGGTAATCCTTTTTTCCTTCCCCATGTGCCTTGAAAGCAGTGGGAATTGAGGAGGATCACTAGCAGGCCCACAGATATCTATAAGAGCAGGTGTGGGCAAACTACGGCCCGTAGGCAGCATCTGGCCTGCCAGTCATTTTAATCGGGCCCATGAGCTCCTGCTGGGGAGCAGGGTCGGGGGCTTGCCCTGCTCTGGAGCTCCAGTGGTGGAGCAGGGTCGGGAGGTGCTCTGCAAGGGTCCTGGAAGCAGCAGCATGTCCCCCCTCTGGCTCCTATGCGGAGACGCAGCCAGGGGGCTCTGCTCCACATGCTACCCCAGCTCCATGCACCACCCCTGCAGCTCCCAGTGGCCGGGAACCACAGCCAATGGGAGCTCTGGGAGCGGTGCCTGTGGATGGGGCAGCGCGCAGAAGGGTCACCTGGCTGTGCCTCCATGTAGGAGCCAGAGTGGGGGCATGCTGCTGCTTCCAGGAGCCACTTGAGGTAAGCACTGCCCCGGAGCCTGCACCCCTGAGCCATCCCCTCCGTGCCCCAACCCTGATCTGCCCTCCCACCATCCAAACCCCTTGATCCCAGCCCGGAGCACCTTCCTATACCCCAACCACTCATCCCCAGCCTCGCCCCAGAGCCTGCACCCACAGCTGGAGCCCTTACCCCCACTCTCTGTGCCCCAACCCCCTGTCCAAGCCCTGATCCCCCTCCTGCCCTCTGAACCCCTTAGTTCCTGCCCGGAGCACCCTCCTACACCCCAAACCCCTCCTCCTCAGCCCCGTCCCAGAGCCTGTGCCCGCAGCCAGAACCCTCACCGCAGCCCAGAGCCCCCTCCCATATCCTGAACTCCTAATTTCTGGCCCTACTCTGGAGCCCGCACTCCCAGCCGTAGCCTGCACCCCCTCCCATGCCCCAACCCCAATTTCGTAAGCATTCATGGCCTGCCATACAATTTCCATACCCAGATATGGCCCTTGGGCCAAAAAGTTTGCCCACCCCTGTATTACAGTGTTAAAGGAGGAAATGGAATCTGGGCTGAAGAGTAGGGACTGGATGTGCAGGTGAGTGCAGAAGAGACAACACAGAAACAGTAATGAACAAGCTAATAGGACATCTGACTTTTTTCACCCGTCCTCCATAGGCAGTGCAGATTTGTTCCCTATAGTCCGTTCCTCCGTTTGCTTTACAATGTCTTAAGCAATGGTGCTCCCATAGTCACTTCCCTGCGCAGACTCCTCCACAGGTTAATAGGCTGTGGGACCAGCTCAGGTTCATGAGTGGCTTCTCTCCTGTATACATGCCGGATACCATGAGTTGCCACAGGGCAATCAGGGATGCATATCATAACCGTCAGCACTGCATTTTGTTGATTGAGGTTATTCAGCCTCCTCCATCTCACTGGGCTATGTCCTCTCTTTTAATGTTCCCGTCTGGCCTGTCGTGGCCCCTTACTCCAATCTGTTGGTTGAGGAAAGGGATTAGTGGGGGTGTTTCAGTTGGGCATGGTTGATCTGTCTACCTCCCATTTTGTTCCTCAGATGTCCTGCGAAAAACTGTCCCGAGAGTCCTCATCTAATGTAGTGGCCCCTACGGTGTCCAAGTTGCTTCTCCGGCATATGCAGGTGCTCAACTTGAGCTGTGAAGAGGAAGGAGGTAAGAAGGGAGAAACCAGTCGGCCTTCAGGGAAGGGGGTGTAAGTGTGTTTGACTTCAGAGGATGAAAAGACACTTTGCTCTGATGGTCTTCAGGATTTGGGCTGGAGGGATGCCAGCATGCTGAGCAATATCCTAATAATTCACTCTGTAGAATTCCGATCCTCTCATCCTCATTTCCATTTCCTCTGATCCGTTCTCTCTATCCCAGGAGGTGGGAAGCTATGCTGTGTAGCCGAGCTAGACAGTCCTTTGCAGCAGAAATGGACAAAGCCAGCGAGAGCATGCATCTCCAGCGCTGCAGCAGCGGTGGAGTGGAATGAGGAGCTCATGCTGTAAGGCACTGGTGTTTGCTTTTTCAGCTAAGGGAGAGTTGCAGCCAGTGTGCTAGGTCTCTGGGGTTCATTAGGGATGGGTATGTTTCAGATGCCAACTATCCTAGAGGCAAATTCCTTTGTATTGGCAGAAGTTAGTGTTCATATCCCTGCTCTTCCCATCCTGAGTACCCATGCTGTTTTCCTAGTGCACCTCAATCCAGATAATAATTTCACTTCTGATTGTAGCACTGCTGCTCCACCTCCCCTTGTGTTCTTAGCAGCAGTGCAAGTGCACCTCACATTTGGAGCAGGAGCTCTCTTCTGTCATCACTCTCACACAAAAAAGTGCGCTAAATTCTGGGCCTTCTGAAGAGGTGGAGGTGGGTGAGGAATAGGGTCAGTCAGAGGAAAAGAGTTCTTGGGTGGAAGTCTTTTGACATATGCCGAGCACCAATCCTTCTGTTTCTATCTTCACAGGGAGCTGGGGCCACGAAGCAAAGAGTTGAAGCTGAGAGTACTGGGGAACAGCAGTGGTGGGGAGAGTGAGTATGATCAGCCATAAACAGGATCCAGTAAGGCTCAAAATCACAGGATTCAAGAGTCATTCCTGGTGTTACAACAGCCCCTGAGATTTTTACAAGTGAAAGGATCATGAAATCGTCTCCTTGGAAAAAGGCTGGTCAGTTCATAAGACCCACATATTGAAAACAGAGTGTCTTAGTGCAATGCCACGATGTTTGGGTTGCAAATTCTGCAGGGAATGTTCACATACCAACCCAAACTGGACTTTTGACTTCATGAAAAACACTTACTATAGTTTTCAGGTTTGACATCTTCAGACCTGGATTTTGGGCCAGATGCTTTCCTTTTTGCCCTTCAGATGCCCAGACACCACCAAGCCATTGCATGCCCTAGCTGAAAGGGGAAGGAGGTATGCTACTCGATGCCAGATGAGCATTACAGAGGGCAGCTGGATTTCAGATCAGTTGCACTAAGCTATGCACTAGTCGCAGGACCTGAGTTTGAAGGAACTTGCAAAACTCCACCTTATTTTCACAGAACGAGCAGACTGTCAATTGGTTTGTGGCATAGTACAAGCATAAAGCCCCATTGAGCCCTCCTGTGATTAAGGAGCTACTGCAACTCTGAGCTGCCTCGTGGGGGCATGGAGTTAGGTCCCCAAAGGCAAAAGGGGCTTTTGGGGGTTTCTGGCCTGAGTTTGTTCTCCCTCTCATAGATGTGCTTCTGGGACATACTGCTGTTTCACTTGACTCCTGCACCAAACAGCCATCTGGGAGGCTGGTCTATTCCCTGAGTCCAGGAGCTGGGCAGCTGCTGACACCTGCGGCTACCCTTACACTGGAGGTAAACATATGACCTATGAAGAGCTGGGAAGTGTTGTCTAGATGACAGGCCACTCCACAGGGAACTGGAATTCAGGATCTGGGAATGATACAGTGGCAGCAAATGAAGCTTCTAGAGTGAAGAATGGTATTGCCTTCCCCTTTACTCTCTAGCTTCCCTACAGCTGACTGAAGGAGTGGTGGTAATGGATGGTGGATGGCTGGCCTTCCTGGTTCGAGGACAGTGTGATATAACAAAGGGCATATGTCTTTCTGGCCTGCTGGAGCTGCTTATGCAGCTATCACTTCCCTGATAGTGATGTTAGTTAGGACATTCAGTGCACAGCAATCGGATCCAGGCTCACTCTCTGATTTCGACACTGTAGGCTTAGCAGATAAAAGACGAGGCTTGGAAGCTGCGTGTGTACCTGGGGATGAGGGAAAAGATGCGGTGGGTGGGTGGGAAAGGGATAGTGGGCTGTGCCTCTCAGTTAGTAACCCAAGAGCAGTCTAAAGCTCTGGGGTCACAAATTGCTGCTCTGTGCAAGCTCACATGCTGACTCCTCTTACCATGTGAGCGGAAGTCAGGCCTTTACAGCCTTTCTCGCCTGGGATGTCACCAGAGATAGACTCTCCGTGACTTATTTGCTTCCTGTTCTCTTTTAAGCTGCTCTACCACGAGTCTCCTTTGTCCCCGAATCCCCAGTATGCCACATCACTGCGCACCAGCATCACTCCCACCAAAAAAATTGAAATGGACCGTACCATCATGCCTGATGGCACCATTGTGACCACTGTCACCACCGTCCAGTCCAGGCCCAAGGTGGACTGTAAGCTGGGTAAGGACTGATTAGGACTTCATACAGGGGCAGATGTCTAAGACTTTGCCGGTGGTTGCTTTATCAACATGAAGTTAACTTTTATCTTGCCAGGCTAGCTCTGTGGTAAGTAGCTAAATTTTTGTTGCAGTCAGATCCAGCAATCCCTGCAATCTGCTCCTTTTGCAGCTGGAAAGAAGGGTTGCTGTTGGCATCACAAGTGGAGATGGTGGTGGTAACGCTGCTATTTCACTTCCTACAAGCTACTTAAGAATGTAAGAACGGCCATACTGGTCAGACCAAAGGTCCATCTAGCCCAGTATCCTGTCTTCTGACAGCGGCCAATGTCAGGTGCCCCGCAGGGAATGAACAGTACAAGGAATCATCAAGTGATCCATCCCCTGTCACCTATTCCCAGCTTCTGGCAAACAGAGGCTAGGGACACGTGGGGCATCTCACTGTACCCTTGGAGGACGCTGTTGGCACTTTGCTAACACTGGGGAGGCAAATGTAAAATAAGCCTCTTCAACCACACATGATAAAGGCTGTCTGGAGATGTGGGTTTTAATCCCTTCTCCGTTTTTGGCTTTTGGTATGACTTCAGTCAAATCACTTCCCCCTCTCTGCTTCAATTTCCTTGTCAGTAAAATGGAGAGAATACTGAATGCATGTGTTTTGGGAGGTTAATTTGTCAGCACAGAGTGCTACATATTATTATTTTACAGACCCAAATCCCCTTCCACCCTGCTGTGGGATGGTAAGAATCCCTTTTCTTGGCACATTTCTTGGGTGGGGTTCCAGGTGGAGTGAAGAGATCATCTGCAGTTCGCTCCCCTGGTGTCACTGTTTAAAAATAGTTCCTGGGATGAGGTGGGGAAGCAGGGTATGCCAGGTCCAGTGTTTGGGCTGCTACATTTGCCCCATCTCTGGTGAAGATCACCCATCTCAATGTGTGTTTTGGTAAACAAGTCCTGCTGGATGTAAGGGGTCCCGTGGAGTCCCTCAAAGAGTTCACCTCCTTGTGTCTGTATGGGGAAATGGTGAGTTCATTTCATCCTCCTCAAAAGGCAGGTGACCTCAGCTGTGGCCTGAATCCTCCTCTTCTTAACTTTGTGCCTCTTTCCTTTTTGAGTCTAGATTCACCTTCGAGGTCCCCATCCAAAGTGGAAGTGACAGAGAAGATGACGACAAGGCTTTCAGAGAGCAGTTGTCCCAGCAGTGCCTCAGCCAGCAACAGCTGTAAGTGCACAAGAAACCGAGATCTTAATCTGCAGCAAAGGAGCTCTCTCCTCCTTCACAGTGAAAAGCTGGGGATTGAGTGGATGAGACTCATCAGCAGTGGCCAAATGCAGCTCATCCTCGTGGTCCCACTGCAGGAGGAGCCTCTTGGATTAGAATGTTCCATATGGTTCTACATTCCAGACTTTGAATTCTTCATGATCATTGAAGCAAATTTCCTGAGTTTCTCTAAGGGGAAGAGTAGATTAGTTAAAAACCCAACCCTCTACTCCTTGTTGTCAATTGTTGGCTGCATGTGTACATGCTGTCCCAGCTCTGCGCAGAGAGCTGACACAGCAGATCTCAACTGAACTGCCAAAAAAGAGACAGACCCTGTTCTGTAGGAAAGACGTTCAGCCAGGTTTATTGTTGACGAAGCACAGTCCTAGTATCCCATAGACTCTACAGGACCACTAATGCATGTATTCCCGTTACAATGGACTAGCTCAGTGAGTGGCAGGACTTGCCATTCTCCCTCCTCAGCCAGACAAGGACCCCCTGTCATGGTCTCACCCTCACTTGAAACTGGGGGGTTTCAAGTTGAGGACCAGCATGTATCCCCCCACCCTAAAATCCTAGGGTAGGTCTCCTTTTTGCTGCCACCACCCGGTCAATTTACATGGGCCGGGACACCCCTGTTTTCCCCCTCCTCTTTCCAAAGACGTTCCCTGGGGAAACACAGATCAACTCACAGAGGGAGAAACCTCCCCGTCTCCTCCCTCCCCTCTCTGCCCGGAGATAAGCTTGTCTCACCACCGAGAGAGAGTTTCTTAGCCCCCTCCCCCTGTATCCACAGTAGAAGGGATTTAATCAAATCTTTATAGAAAGAATTTATTAAAAGAAAAACAAGAAAATACACAATCTCTATGAATCCAAGCTGGACATTCATAGGGTATAACCTTACTAATTTCTGGAGAGAATCTTCTCTCCTTCTCAGTACAAACAATACAGGCAGAATTAAGAATAATCAATAACAAACACACAGAATTGCAAACATAGGATTATCAGATGAGGACACAAAGTACCTTTCTAATACTCACTATCTTGACTAGTAGAAATTAGTTCAGAAAGATGGAAACTTGCAGAAGACTTGATTAAAACATCTGGACCCTTGTAACTCCAAACAGCTAAGAACAACACACACAAGAACAGAGAGAAAAAGTTCCCTCCTAGGAATTTTAAATTCTCTTCCCTGATTGGTCCTCAGGTCAGGTGTTCACCAGGTACTATGTGTTAACCCTTTACAGGTGGAAACTTAACCCTTAACTAACTATTTATGACACGCCCCCCCCCAAATCGCCAACACCATGTCATAGGTCTCACCCCCACTTAAAGCTGTTGGGTTCCAATGTGGGGATCTGCATGAATCCTTCTTCTAAACTAAAATCCTAGTTTAGGTCTGGTTCTCGCTGCCACCAGTCAGGTTAAAGTGTCTGACACACTGCCTGTCCCCCAAGCTTCCCCTGGGGAACCCAGATTCAAACTCCTTGAATCTCACCAGAGAGAGAGAAACAGCCAGTTCCCCTCCCCCCCCTTCCCTCTCTCCAGCCTGCTCCGGAGAGAGAGAGACCTTGATTCAAACTCCTTGAATCTACACACAGGGAAGCAGCCCACTTCCCCCCTCCCTCTCTCCTAGCCACTTTGGAAAGAGACACACCAATTCAACTTTGTGAATCACCCTCAGGAGGAACTCACTCTTCCCCTCCCCTTGAATCTCCACAAGAGAAGGAATTAACCAAGTTTTAAAAAGAAAAGATTTTATTAAAGAAAGGGGAAAAAAAAGTACACTTTCTCTGTATTACCAGGATGCAAAAATACAGGGTCTAAACTTATCAATCTCTGGAGAGAATCCCCCCTTTCTTTCTCAGTGAAAGCAAAGTAACAGCAAACAGGAATAAAGAATTTCCTTTAGCAAACACACAATTGCAAATATAGAAAGCAACTCAAAAGACTAATCTGCCTTTCTAATTAATACTCACTATTAAATAGTAGGAACTACTCCAGGAGAACTTGGAGACATGACTGACCTCTCCTAGATCCAAAGAGAGCTTTGAGCAAACAAGGAACACAGACAAAGGCTTCCCTCCACAGAGATTTGAAAATAATCTTGTCCCTCATTGGTCCTCTGGTCAGGTGTCCACAGGTACTGCTTGTTAACCCTTTACAGGTAGAAACTTAACCCTTAACTAACTATTTATGACACCCCCTCTTTAAACACCGATACAAACAAGTTACCTATTACCCTTCTGACTTGGTTAGTTACCACCCATTACCTTGTACACGTTGGTTAGATCAAAGCATCTCTGTCCATCGCTGCTGTTGTCCTGACCTTATCTTTAAGAGAGCCAGTGTGTCCCTGTACCATCTTCGGGGAATGTGTTTACACCATATCGTGGTATTGGGGTGTTCTGGCACTAACCTTCTGGAATATGTTTACATGAATACTTAGTGCCAAAAAGTGCTTGTGGTTTTTGCAGTACCAGCCCTATTTCTGCCAGGTTCTGTGAACTTGCAAATAGGCATGTTTTGTAACCAGGCCTGACTTCTGCTTGACTCTTGCAAACTTTGTTTTCTTTGAGTGATTGCTCATGTCAATTAAAAGTAAGTGTGTGTGCACCACGTGCACAATCGTCGGAAGGTTTTTTCCCCCTAGCACTACCCGTTGGGTCGGCTGTGGAGCCCCCTGGAGTGGCACCCTTATGGCGGTGAATATAGGTCCCTGCCAACCCACCGCCTCTTCAGTTCCTTCTTACTGCCAGTATCAGGGGGTAGCTGTGCTAGTCTATCCACAAAAACAACAACCGCGGTCAACTCCGGTACTCCACCACTGCAAATGGCAGTGGTGGAGTCGACGGGGGAGCCGCGGAGTTCGACCCCGCCGCATCTGGACGGGTGAGTAGTTCGAATTAGGGTACTTCGAATTCAGCTACGCTATTCCCGTAGCTGAATTTGCGTACCCTAATTCGAGCCCCCTTTTTAGTGTGGACCAGGCCTAACAGATTTATTTGGGCATAAGCTTTCGTGGGTAAAAAATCTCACTTCTTCAGATGCACCAGTGACAGTCGTTGGAGCTGCTTTGTTCTCTTGCCTCGAGCAAACTCTTCTCCTAGCGAACGGTTGTTCTTGTATCCTATATAGTTAGTTAGTTCATAGATAAGTTTCTGTTGGGGGTTACCCCCCATCCCCTATTTTTCTACTCCCCTCTGAGGACTGGGGCATGCCTTGGTCTCGAGGCTTCAAATCCTGCAGGTCTTGCCAGAAATCTATGCCCAGGAAGATCCTCACGACTCCTGCCTAAAGTGCTTGGGGGAAGTCCACCAGACCTACAAGTGCAAGATTTTTAGGAGCTTCCCCCCCGTTAGACTCCCTGGGACAGGAGAGCCAAATCGGGGAGTTGGACCTCATAGAGATGGCAACCCAGCACTCCCCGGCGCCGGCAGAGCTGGCCATCCTCACCTCAGCACTGATCACCGGCACTGTCCCACATGCCACTGCCGTGGAGCCCGAGATCAGACTCTGAGCCAGAGTCATATGTCTTCAGATGCAGCCAGCACCGGTCTCGTCGCTCCAGGCATAACGAGACCTAGCAACTTTTGATGATGCCCTGGCTACCACGGTGACAGGCCCACCCACTCAGTGACCCCATGGTTGTATCATCAAGCCCAGGGACCAAGCTCTAGGTCCCTTTTGGTCACCTCAGATAGATGGGGACCTCCATCTGCCTCTATGGTGAGGGAACCTCCAAGGGATTCCAAGACCAGCGCCTGAGCCGGCACCAAACTCGGCACAAAGTTTGCGTCCAGCATCGCATCTGCCACTGCACAGGAAGTACCTGCACGAGAGGATCTCCATGAATTGGAAGGTCAGGAGGACCTCATGCCGATGAGGGCTGCTTCATCCTCCTCCCCGGAAAAGGCGGTAGCGGGCTTGTCTGTCTCCTTACTGGTTTTGGCCAATAGAGCTCATCAGGAGCTGCTCAGAAGAATAGCCCAAAATCTTGACCTGCAAGCAGAGGAGGTGTCAGAAGAAATGAACCCTATGATGGACATTCTGATGCCAGAAGGTCCTTCCAGGATGGCCTTGCCATTGATCAAGATCATCCACAATACTACCAAGACCCTCTGGCACACTGCTGTTTCCATTTATCCCACGGCTAAAAGGGTGGAGAGGAAGTACTTTGTACCCTCTAAGGGGTACGAATACCTTTTCACCCACCCTCAGCTGGGCACATGGGTCATGGATGCAGCCAGCGCCAAGGAAAGGCAGGGTCACCAGGGCCCCACTCCAAAGTCTATCTAAAGAGGCAAAGAAGCTGGATCTCTTCAGCCGTAAGGTCTATTCCACCGGGGGGCTCCAGCTTCAAATCACTAATTGGCAGGCGGTTCTTAGCTGCTATAGTTTTATCTCTTGGAACTCCCGGTTCAATGAGGAGTTCAGGGTGCGGGAAGGGGCTCCAGGTGAAGGAGTGGGATGAGGGCTCTGGCTGGGGGTGCAGTCTCTGGGGTGGCCTGCGGATGAGGATTTGGGGTGCTCCAGGCTGGGACCGAGGGGTTCGGAGGACAGGAGAGAGATCAGGGCTGGGCCAGGGGGTTGGGGTGCAGGAAGGGGTGCAGGTTCCAGCTGGGAGTGCAGGGTTTGGGGTGCATGAGGGTGCTCTGAGCTGGGATCAAAGGATTTGGAGGGCAGGAGGGGGATCAGGGCTGGGGTAGAGTGTTGGAGCGCAGAGAGAGGCTATGGGGTGCAGGCTTCAAATGGTGCTTACTTTAAGTGGCTCCCAGAAGCAGTGGCCATGTCCCCATTCCAGCTCCTAAGCGGAGCCTTGGGTAGGGGGCTCTGCGCACTGCCCTGTCCATAGGCACCACCCCTGCAGCTCCAATTGGCCGCAGTTCCCGGACAATGGGAGTTGTGCGGGCAGCGGCAGCATGCAGAGTGGAGCCCCCTGGCTGCCCCTACATGTAGGAGCTGAAGTGGGGCCATGCTGCCACTTCTGGGAGCCACATGGAGCACACACACCCCCGCCGATCCTGCTCCCCAGCTGGAGCACCACAGCACCGGAGCAGGGCAAGCCCCAGACTCCACTCCCCAGCGGGAGCTTGAGGACCAGCTTAAAACGGCTGGCGTGCCGGATCCGGCCTGTGGGACATAGTTTGCCCACCCCTTTCTAGAGTGACCTTAAAGTCCTTGGGGTTTCATGAGCTGGCCCCGCAAAGGAAGCATTTTAAGCCTCAGCCCCTGCCTTGCTTCTAGCCGTCTTGGCCGAGGCAAGACTATAACAGGAGGTGGGGTAGGAGTAATAGGAAAAGGCCTCTCCTCCTTTACCCAGGGCCAAGGCTCGGTGAGACAGTCGCCGGCTCCTAAGAACGTTCTCAAAGAACGTGTCTATTTCAAGACCCACTTGCTTCCCCTCTGTCGGAGTGTCGAGCAAGAAGAACTGAAGAGGCGGCAGGTTGGCAGGGACCTGTATTCACCACCATAATTGCGCCACTCCAGGGTGTTCCACAGCTGACCTGGCAGGTACTGCTAGGGGAAAAACCTTCTGACAATCATGCATGTGGCACGCGCACACCTACTTAGAATGAACATGAGCAACACATCTCGAAGAACAACAGTAGTTACGAAAGGTAGGTAATCATTTTTTCATCTCAGCAGGGCCTGTCTTTAGTTTAGGCTTTAGACCTTGCACCAAGCCCCTCATACCAGCCCTCATGTCTCAGGCTCTGTTTCTAATGCATTCTCTAATTTCCTTCCACACCTCCAGACACCCTGTCATCCATCTTGCATGTCTGTAAGACGTCTCATCCCAAAGTGCTTCACAGGTTGTATACATGTGGATTGCTTCTCACCTCTGAGATAGAACACATCGGTTGTTTAACAGTGTACAACAAATCTTCAGGACAGTTTAGGACAGGAAGTGAAGCAGAATCTCACATCCATTTGAAACTGCATGGTGGATTTAAGGAGGCAAAGTGGAATTACCAGAGTCAGTAATTTGTGTCAGAGCACAAGCAACCAAACTCCTAATAATTTACAAAAAGTTCTAGGGGAACTTTGATGCCCATGAGTGGCTGGGACTCTGAATTTTAAGTCTTTCAGTTCAGCTGTCAACTCTTCCAAGACTTCCTTCTCCAGCATCATGCAGGTCATTCAGGAAAGGCTGTGGTAACTCTCTTCTTCTTGGGCCCGTTTTTCCCCCACTCCTTCCTCTCTCTCTCTCTCTCTCTCTCTCTCTTCTCTCCTTCTTCTTCCCCTCTTCGCCCCCCCCCCCCCCCGGGTACGCTTGGTCCACTGGTAATGCATCTCAGTCTGGAGGTGACTTATCTCCGCTCAGGAGTGCTGCAATCATATCCGGGGGTTGTTTCCTCTTTTGTGTTCAGGGGACAGTCACATGTCCAATGGCTTGGATCCTGTGGCCGAGACAGCAATCAGGCAGTTGACTGAAACGAATAACAAATCTGCCAAGAAGACCCCTACAAAACGCAGCACACTTATCATCTCGGGAGTTTCCAAGGTAACTAGTGATCTCGGAACTCTCCCCCAAAGTTGTGTACTGAGGGTTGTTAATAGGGGTATGGGTGTCACGATGGTTGGCTCTGCAGGGGACCTTATATACAAAGGAATCTATTTGTGCTGAATAATGACCGGCAGTCATGTAGCATCACCCCACAAAGGATCTCAAAGCACATTGCCATCACTGAAATGCAACTGTCTTTGGGGGTTCAGTGGGTCACAGCAGTAGGATAGAAAGTTAGTGAAGATGATGCAGCGTCCAGTTGAAATTTCACGGGGGATTTAGAGAAGGGGAATGGGATTTCGCCAGATGTCCCTGGCTGGAGGACAGAGGAGGAGAATCATGCTGTGCTATGAAATCCACGCACTTCAAATATCTCTTGCCAAATATTGGCAACTATACAAACATACACTCTCCTAGCACTACACTGACTGGGGGCATTGGCTCCTCTGAGGAAACAGAACTTGAAGGCTTCAGAATCAAAACATGGGGTTTCACAGCACTTAAGAACATGTGCAAAGCCCATCCGTCCTGAGCCTCAGAGTCCCACTTGATGTTCCTCTCATGGGGCAGTTTAATGTTTTGAAATATAACTCTGTAGTTTCTCCTCTCCTTCCAGGCCCCAGAAACTCATTTTTTCTCTAGATGGGAGAATTAGTAAGAATGGCTTGAGCTCTTTATTTTTAAAGAGGGGAGGAGATACCTTCGTCTCCATTGGGCTAATTTGTGAACTTTAACTCTCAACTTCTGTCTGTTTGACCTTTGCATCCCCTTCAGGTACCAATTGCCCAAGATGAAATGGCACTTTCTCTTGGTTATGCGGCATCTATGGAGGCCACCATGCATGGATACTCCATAATGGCAGGCATGTGCGACCATCCGCAGAGCTCCACTGAGCCATCCCAGCTGCTGGAAGCATCGTTCTCAGGACAGAGAGCTAGTCAGGAGCTGGATGAGACAACACGATCAGACATCTCTGAGAGACCCTCGGTGGAGGATGTGGAATCTGAAACTGGCTCCACAGGAGCCCTCGAGACCAGGAGCTTAAAGGATCACAAAGGTGAGGCTGAGTGAGCAGTGTTCAACACAGCAGGGCCAGGGGGATGACATGACAGTCTCTCACTTTGGTAGTGCAACATTCTCCCTCTAGCATCCGACGTGTGGGTCACGTTAACTTCACTCGTGTTCTGTGTTTGTGCTTTCATAATGAGGGGCAGGAGGGAAATGTTTTGAATGAGTAGTTATGGCTACTTCCATTAGGGTTTGGGTGGGGTGTTTGGTTGTTTTTTTTTGTTTTGTTTTTTAAGGCAGTCACTTCTTGTGAGCAAATCAAGGTGAACTGTGTACTGTAATTCATGCTGCTCGCTAGGAGATCTTGCTAATTACTCAGCTGAGTAAGTGAGCAAATAAACAAGCAGGATACATTACAAAATACCAGAAGAGTATAGTGTAATTTTTAAGACTAGCTCGCTAGTAAGTATTCTACAGGTATAGCTCATAAGTTACAATGGCTGTATCATGGGAGACCTTGCTATAGTGTCTGTTCGAACTTTGATGAGAATTGGAGCTGGTGTTAGGTGTGTGTGTGTGTGTGTGAATTATGTGATGGAGGTTCTGCTGTAGTCAAGGTAAAAGAACCAAACACTTCTGCCTAGGCTAAATATTGATTGGCCGTCTGCATATGAGGCAGTAAAATTGTGCTGGAGCCCCAGTGTAGACATAAGAAAATGGTCCTGAACACATCCCTAACTTCCCCAGACCCATTGTCATGGGTGTAAGACTCATGAGTTGAAATTCAGCAAAATATGAACCATGGAAAAGTGTTTTATTAGGAGAGAATCTTGCCCACCTTGATGAGCCTGAGAGAGAGAGGTGCAGGATTGCATTGTGGTCACTAGCAAAGAGCTAGCTCCAGTGATCACCAGTAAGGAAATGGAGACAGAAGGGTGAAAAAGGTCAGGAAGAAATGGCACACTAAATCATTGAGCTGATCTCTCGCCCACTCCCTCTTGCTCAGAGGTAGGCTAGTGCAGTGGTTCTCAACCAGAGGTCCAGGGCCCTCTGGGAACTGGGGGGCAACGAGAAGGTTTCAGAGGGTCTGCCAAGCAGGGCCTATGTTAGACTTGCTAGAGTCCAGGGCAGAAAGCCGAAGCCCGAGGCCCTGAGCCCTGCCGCCTGGGGCTGAAGCTGAAGCCTGAGCAACTTAGCTTTGCGGGAGCCCCCTGTGGCGTGTGGCCCCTGGCAATTGCCCTGCTTGCTACCCCCTAATGCCAGTCCTGGCTTTTATATGCAAAAAAATAGTAGTTGTGTCACAGGTGGGCCATGGAGTTTTTATAGCATGTTGCGGGGGGCCTCAGGAAGAAAAAGGTTGAGAACCCGTGGGCTAGTGTATCCCCAGAGCTCAGACTGGTACTCTCCCAAGCTGCAGGCACAAAGCAAGTTCTACCCACTTCAGATGCTGCTCAAAGCCTATTGTGTGGATGGTGAATATACAGTACAATCACATGTACTCTGCTCGTCATCTTGGGCCTGATTCTCCTTTTAAATTAGGTTTGAATACAACCTTGGGACTGGATTAAGGCATAAGCACAGTAGACACATCCCGAGGGCCTGTGGTCTACCATGAGATTTTGATGCATTTCATTTTTAATGTAAGTTGTTTCTAGCCCTTGCGGTTTTTAAGAAAAACTTGAAAATGTGAACTGTGTGTAAGTGGTGCAGTGATACCTGCCCAAGTCAGACTATCTCCAGCAGAGAGAGGAGCTGCAGCAGCCTCTAGAGCCGTGGTTTTCAAACTCTTGTATTGGTGACCCCTTTCACACAGCAAGCCTCTGAGTGTGACACCCGCCCCCCCCCCTTATAAATTTAAAAACACATTTTTTTAAATAATTAACACTATTATAAATGCTGGAAGCAAAACAGGGTTTGGGGTGGAGGCTGACAGCTTACGATCCCCCACATAATAACCTCATGACCCCCTGAAGGATCACAACTTGTGTTCCCTCTAGGCTGTGCGGCTGGGTGGCCGTCCAGGAGTGATTCAAATGCTGTGCACTTGATTAGCCCCTCCCTCAACTGCTTTGCCGCCACATTGCTCCTGCAGCTGCTCCTGGGACCCTCCTGCTGGCTGTGCAGAGTGGGGGATGAAGGGGGTGCTGATGTCCCCTGCCCCCATACCCTGTCCCCACAGAGAAGGGGAGAGGGGACAGCCTGGTTGAGGACATGGAACAGGAGAGAGCTGTTGGGTCTGAGGTCTGAACCAGCCTTCCCAGTAAATAAGTACCTTAAAGAGACCGTGCACAGTCTCTGAGAGTTCCCCAGCAGCTGGCACACACTGTCTGTCTCTCTCTCCCCTCTCACTCCTCTGCCCATGTACCCCAACTCTGCGGGAGGGGAGACAGGGCTCAAGACAGCAGGAGAGCTTTCAGTGAGTGCCTTTAAAGAGACCGTGCACAGCATCTCTCAGAGACTTCCCCAGCAGCCAGCGTGCGCACACTGTCTCTCACACACTCTTTCACACTCACCTCCAAACACATACTTATGATGATGTTGTTACTTCTTGATACTTCCTGCAATGCACACACATTCTCTGTAATTTTCTTCTTTCAAAGCGTGGTGTTTTATGAAATGCAGAGACCAGTCAAAAAACATACTTTTTATTTCTCTTACACTTAAACTTAATTCTTTGAGTATTGAGTTCTAAAATGCCTAACCTGTCCAGGCTGGAGTGATAATCCCTATGATAACTTTTTAAAAATATATATTATATCTAGGTTTTTTGTTTCTACTAGTGTGCACATAACAATTTATTCCACACATGGATAGAAAAAATTAGAGGGAACATTGGTCACGACCCCCAGTTTGAGAACCCCTGCTCAAGAGCCAAGGAAGAATCCACCTAGCCCCCCAAATCCATCATTGGAGCAGAGCTGGCCACTAGGGTTGGGGGCTGGCTGATGGAAAGACTTGGATGCCCTACTGGTCTCTCTCAGACTCGATCCCTTTTGGGACCAGAGCTTCGTTCTTACTTTCTCTGGACTTTAGGCTTCTCGAGTCATATTATGGAGTAGAGTGATCAGACAGCAAGTGTGAAAAATTGGGACACTCTTTTTCAGGGGTGGGGGGTTATATTGTCACATATATAAGACAAAGCCCCTAATATCAGGACAGTTATGATGTTATCGGGATGTTTGGCCACCCTAGGTAGGGGGAGTAATGATCCTTCTCCCAAATGCCACCAAAATACATGTCACTCAGAATAGCTTGTGTGCAGATCTTGGTAACATGATCCTCCCTCTCATTCCTTACATGCTTTGTGATAGTAGCAAAATAGCTAATGCTTTCAATATTTAAATATCAAAAGTATTATCTGAGTTCGCCACCCTTTTGACAATAGTAGGGCAGTTCACATTTCTCTGAGCTATTGTCTGAGACTCTCTGTGTAGATAGACATTGCTTCATCAGTCAGACGTTTTCAAGTTCCTCTCTGCAACACTGAAAGTCTTTGCTAGCAACTTAGCCCAGGTCTACACCAGGAAATTAGATCAGTATAACTAGGTCATTTAGGAATGTGAAAAATCCACACCCTTGGGCTTGTCTACACACTACTGGCTGGATCTACGGGCAGCGATTGATCCAGCACGGGTTGATTTTATCACATCAAGTATAAACGCGATAAATCGACCGCCAATCACTGTAGCGTCGACTCTGGTACTCCACCTCAACGAGAAGCGCAGGGGGAAGACACCGCAGTAAGTAGATCTAAGTACGTTGACTTGCTGCTGAAGTTGCGTGACTTAGCTCGATCTCCCACCCCCTAGTGTAGACCGGCCCCTTGAGTGAAACAGCAGTACCAGTCCAATCCCTGGCAAAGACAGCACTCAGCTGATAGGACAAATTCTCCTGTTGACATAGCTACCACCTCTTGGAGGTCAAGTACCTACACTGACAGGAGAAACTCTTTTTTGTAGACATAGGTAGCGTATTCACTGAAGTGCTGCAGTGTTTGAAGTGTAGACCTGCTGTTACTTTAAAAAAAAAAAAAAAATCCTGAGTATTGTTAGTTGTTGGCTGCATGTGTGCGTTCTCAGTGTGTGCTGTCCCAGCTCTGCGCAGGTCGCTAACACAGCAGACCTCGATCAAACTGCCCAAAAAGACCATGGACTCTGTTCCGTAGCAGAGGCGCCTGGCCAGGTTTATTGCTGATGAAGCACGATCCTAATATCCCATAGATTCTACAGTACCACTAAAGCATGTTTGCCCGTTACAGTGGACCAGCTCAGTGAGTGGCGGGACTTGCCATTTCCCCCTCAGCCAGATAGACACCCCTTCTGAAACCCTTTTTCTACACTGATACAAACAAGTTATGTATTGCCCTTCTGACATGGTTAGTTACCACCCTTTACCTTGTACATGTCAGTTAGATCAAAGCATCTCTGTCCATCACTGCTGTCATCCTGACCTTATCTTTAAGAGAGACAGTGTGTCCCTATACCATCTTCGGGGAATGTGTTTACACCATATGTTGGTATTGGGGTGTTCTGGCACTAACTTTCTGGAATGTGTTTACGTGAATACTTAGTGCCACTGAGTGCTTGTGTTTTTCTGCAGTACCAGCCCTATTTTTGCCAGGTTCTGTGAACTTGGAAATAGGCATGTTTTGTAACAGGGCCTGACTTCTGCTCATAGCTTGAATCTTGCAAATTTTGCTTTATTTCACCAGGGCCTGACTTTGGTTCAGGCCTTAGGCCTTACACCAGGCCCTTTATACCAGGCCTCATGTCTCAGGCTCTCCTTTCTATTACACTGAGATTGTGCAAAACAAGAAGGCAGTCTTTAAAAAGTGTTGGATCGCTGACCCTCCCCAATTCAAACCTAGGCCATCTGTCTCATCTCAGGTATGGAGAAGGGGTATTGCACAAATTACCACAAGACCCAGCTGAAAGGAAAGACTTCTGGGGAGAGCTCAAGGATAGTAAGAAATAAGTGACTAGCACCTAGCTAAGTTGTGACTCTCTTCTGCTGGGCTATGGATGTCTCATCCTTTCTCCAGAGAGGAGACTTTGTAGTCTAGTGTTTAGAGCAGAGGACTAACTTCAGAGGGCCTGGTTCTAGTCACAGCTCAGGCACTGACTGTCTGCATGTCCCTTTTCTGCTGTACTTCATAAACCTGTAAAATGGAATTGATGGTCCTTCACAGGGAGGTGTCTGTAAAGCACAAAATGATTTTGTTGAAAGCTCCCAAGGCAGAGCATCGTTATGTCTGTCTTCCTCTTCAGTTTGTCTTTTTCTCCAGTCAGCTTTCTCCGGAGCGGCACCAAGCTCATCTTCCGGAGGAAGAATAAGCAGAAGGAAGCAGGCCTGAGCCAGTCGCATGATGACCTGTCCAATGCCAGCACCAGCTCTGCCACCAGGAAGAAATCCAGCAGCTTCTCCCGGCGCCTCATCAAGCGCTTCTCCTTTAAGTCTAAATCAAAACCCAAGGCCAACGGCAGCACAACATCAATGGGCGAGAACTAAGGGTGGGATGAGCCAGTCCGAAAGATTGCATTGAAGCCCCCTTTGTCTCTGTGTCTTTCCCACCCCAGGTATCTGCGAACTACAATCCAATTCCTTCCTTCCTTCCTTCCTTCCTCAGCTGAGGCGGACACTGCCCCTCCCCTGGTGCTTTATATTGGTTGAGGAGGTAAGGGAGTTATGAACCCAAAGTTTAGGTTGATTAACCACCCTGTTTCTGCCTCTTCTGGATATCATGACCCATTTGCTCTTGCATAAGACCTGACAGCTTGCTAAGCAGTCATTCTGACTGCTCCCGGCACTGGTGGAATGACTCCGTGTCCTCCTGATTGCCTTGCACCTTTGACTTCTCCAGATGACCTTCTAGAAGGGGGACAGGGCCTCTGAGGTGTCTGCTCCAGGGTTAAGACTTAACCCTTTAGTTCCTGAAATCTTTAACTGTATGGCAAAAGAGACCCTTGAATAATTTTTTTGGGGAAAAGGGGTTATTCTATGGAAAATCAAGGCTCCTCCTCTGTACGTCTGCATGGTGCAGAGTTCATGGCCTGACTGAGGAGTAACACCTGTTTGCTGCAGCCTGCCAGCTGGGGTAAATTTTCAGGGGAAAGAGTAACTCCATAAACCAGTTATGCTATTTGAACCGTGCCCCCCGTTTTGTAGAGAATTTTGGGAATTTTTCTTTTAAATGAAAAGACGTACCAGAAGAAGGGAACACGAGATGACTCTGCAAGACAACTGGGTCCTTGCAAAAGTCCTCTTATTATCACTACTGCAGCAGCTGCTAGCCAGACATAAGGCTCCCCACTATTGCCAGGGTGTTTATAGAAAGATGAACTGATCCCTAGATGTAGCTCCCCGAAATGTGGTGTCCACCACATCTAGCTGTCTGGACCAGCAGCTAGTCTTTGTACATATGGCCTCCTTTCCTTACAGAGGTGGTTGGGGCCACTGGAGAAGCAGATGTTCTTCGGTCTTGTAGAATGCAAGCACAGCTGTTGTGGTCCATGGGTGCTCTACTCTGAAGACCAACAGGACGCTTGGAAAATGAGGGGTAGATTTGCACTAGAGGAGTGTTTGCTATGTAACTTGAAGTTTGTTTTAGTGCCCCATGTGCCCCATTCTTTAGTGGAAAGAATGAAGGTGAAGTCCTCCACAGAATAGATTTAACTTGTTAAAATGGACCTTTCCCTAGTGACTCCTGATGGCACTGACTCTTTCTCCTGCAAATCTGATTCTAACTATGTATCTTTCTTTCAAGTAATATATGAATGTCCTCGATTTGTCTTGTGTTGGCAGAGAAAATGAAGGCCTCTGCATTTCTTAGCATCAACTTCATTGCATGAAAGAGAATCAAGTAGACAGCTAGGCAGACTCTTTGCCCTGAATGTGGCAAGGGGTTAGAAGTTGCTGAATTTACTTGTATTGTGAAGTTCCCTTCAGGCCCACTTTGAGTCAAACCAAGAACATTTTGGAAGGAACCAGTGTCCTATGAGAGTATCATGTGGGGATAAATGGTTTGAAAAGGAGCATCTGCTCTTCAGCAGGATGTAGAAGTGTGGAGAAGAAATCATCCTAAAAGATGAGGTCACCTGGGACTGGTCTTATTTTCCTCCTCCCCAAGTTACTAGGGTGGCTACTAGGATGGGAAATCATTTCTGCCTAGAAAGGGGATGTTGTGGAGTGCGTTTTTGTTTTGTTTTTGTTTTAAAGGCAGCTTGTATGTAGAAAAAATTATTCCTGGGTGATTGCAGGAGGACAATTATTAGGTTTTGCAAAAATTACAGAGGAAGTCCTGTCTATAGGAAAATCCTTGAACAGTGATCGTGAGGCACATCAAAAGACTAGAAGGGGGTTAGCAGTGTGTAACTGTGACAAGTTCAGGGCCAGGAACTATTCATGTTCCTGGGCTCAGGGAAGCACTAAGTTCTGGGTAGGATCCAGAGTGCACAGCTATGATTTGAAAGCTAACAAGTGGGGCACCTAAGTTAGAGGCGCTCTTTAGCGTTGTCCCACTCACCCCAGCTAGACTGGGCTGTGCACAGTATAAAACTGGTCCAGCTGGCCAGTAGCCTCCTCTTTTCCCAGCTTTTGGTCCTGAACAGTCTGTTCAGTCTCAACATCCTTTCTATTTTTCTCCCTTTTCCTTCTTTACTGAGAAACCATCATGCTTATGCCACTCCTTCCCACACGTTATCGGCCTACAGCACCTGCTGTCTGTCACTGAAACATGAGCTCCTTGATGGAGACTGTGCCAAGATCTCAGTTGGGGCATGTTGGCAGTTTTAGATGACTCCTAGAAAGATGTACCACCCACCTTTCTGTCACAGCTCACCTTCCTCTGTGGTCTCAAAGCTGTAGCCTTTTCTGACTGGAAATCCTCCACCTTTCTCATTCTTGGTTTTGTTTGTTTTTCTTTCTCAACTTTCGGGAGGTAGTTTGAGACTAAAAGTGGTTAATGTTCTGAAGTCAGACAACATCAAGATTTCTCCAACAGCCACCTGTGAAACCCTGCAGTGGACACTGTAGCAGCTTCCCTGGAAGGCTGAAGATAGTGAAATACACATATTTGAGGTTAGACTGAACGTAATCTGATCTGAACATGACTTTGAATAACAGAAACAAGCAACTTCTGAGCTGGAACTTAACTGTTTCATAAGTTTTGATTTGAGCTTTAATTCTTCTTAAACAACAAATAGAATGGGCTGGCTCTGCTGGAGAGGAGCTGGCTGTGGAAATGCCAGTGCAGCTCATTGTATACTTCTTGAAATGTAAGAATCCAGACACTTCAGTACACCCAGATAGCCCTTTGCAGATGGCTGCAGGGCATGGTGGATGTCTCCTTAGCAGGGTTAAACTAGGAGTCATGCCTTTACTGTCTTATGAGCTTTTATTTAAAGTGTCTGATAATTGGGTGATTGTTTTCTTAGAGCAGGGTTGCTCAGTTGTATGGTCTTGGTTAAATGACACATTCTTCTCCTGTTCTGCATCTTCACGTTTGTACTCAGTAATTTTTCCTATGTAGCTGCTACCATGCACAAACAGTAGATTGTGGGACTTTGGCCCTGCCTTTTGTGTACTTCTGGGTACTTGATACATAAGGAATGGTGATGCTTCAGCCTCACAGTTAGGTGGGATTAGATCAAGTGACTGATCTACCTTTGGCATACTTCCAGGTGAAAGAGCCCATGTACATCTTTAGCATCCAAACACTTGGAGAATTTGATGTGTCTAAGGAGCAAGTCGTATGGGATTTTATTTTCAAAATTGATCCTTGAGTCTTAAAAGATCTAACTTTTTCTTTCTCTACTTGTATTTATTGCTTTGAAATGTTTGCTGTGTAAACTACATTTCACAGAGGCTGCAGTACCCTCAAAGGGTTATTTATTCCCTCAGCCACTTGACTGCTCATCTTGGCGCTATCACAGTAATTTGTGGTATAACCGCCAGGATCTACATGGATGAAAATGGCAGATTTTTCTGCACTCTTTAGATTAAAGCTGCAGAGCATCTCCTTAAAGGGTCACTGGGGTCAAACACTTAAATGTAATAAAAACTGGTTGTTTATCAAATATCAGTGTTTTGCTGTGTATGGGAGGAAAACTGAATGTAAAGTTTTAGGGTTTGCTTGCTTTTTTTTGGGGGGGGGGGGGGAGAATTGCATTCTTTTGACACATCTGCTGTGCATATAGTGCAACATTCTGCTGGCTGTTTGAGAACCAAAAAGTGAAAGTGATTCTGAACAAATGAAACAGTGTCATTGCCTAGGCTGACGCTAATGCAAAAATTACACAATGTAAATGAATGTTAATCTCTAATGTGATGGTAATAACACACAGCTAAAGAAATGCATTTTAAAAATAGTTTTTAATTTGAATGTCCTTTTCTAATTAGCCATCAAAGCTGTTCTTTAAGCCTGTAGATGAAAAATTCAAGTCCATTTTCTGTCCTTAGTCTACAGGCAATCTCATCTCATGTCAATAGAAACTGCATGCGTAGATAAGGGATGCTGTGCAGCTTTAAATGTTAAGAGACACACATACAGGCTTAAGTGCAAAAGGCAGTGTTATGGAGATCTCTCTTTCAAAGGATGTTTCAAAAAGCTTCTTGTTAATGGAACCTAATTGTGTGTGTGTTGGGGAGCGGGGTTCTTTGTAAACAGCATTGTTTGGCTATCTTTTTACAGGCTATGATATGAACGGATTGAAAAGGAGAGGTATGATCAGTAGGTCTGCTTACTAGCCTTTACAGACTTTGTGGTGAACCACATTGGCAATCCTCCCCATTCCCATAGGCATTTTTTGTAATGTGGTATATTTAAAAAATAAAATAAAAATGAAAACTGCTTCTCACAAACATCTGTTGAATACACTTAAGAATTTCATGGTCAGATGAGTTGAGGCCAGGCAGAGAATGGGACACATAACTGGAATGAAGTTGGGGATATTGAAAAGTTTTATACAGACCTCTGCAAATTGTTAACTCTTTACTCAACTAAGTTAATTACTACTTTTCAAATTAGAATATGCATGTACGTATATACAGGGTGTGTATGTATACGGAAGTTTCCTTCTGTTTCCTCTGAGTTAACCTTACTTAGGGACTTGTTTCCTGTGAAAACATCTTTCTTTGGGTTAGATTTCAAATCTATAGAGCTGGGGGCTTGTTGGCAACTAGCAAGCCAGTCTGATCCCAGATGAGACAGCAGCTGTGACTTAGATCTTACTTGTTCCTTTCAGCTGTCTTTTTCTTCCCTTCCTGTACATAATTAATATACAGTGAAGGTGTCAGATCCTTGGTAGCAGAGATTCAGTGAAACCTTGTAAAATAAAAAGCTGGTGTGTACCCTGTGATACTGTAGCTCCTTTACATGAGTGCCCCTCAACTCAGGACTTCTTTCACAGGTATCTGCTTGCTTTGCTCACTTGTACAGGTTCTGGAGCAAACACCCACCCTGAGTCTGAGCTCGTGCCCCATACTTATGCTCTTTTTTGTACTTTGATGCCTTCTTTGTGGGTGGATTATTTTAACCCCAGATTTCAATACAAAGAAAAATAGGAACTGTTCAGCTATTTAAGAGATTAGAGTACAATGATTTATTTAAAGATGAAATGGATGAAATTCTGCACCTTTGTAAATGTTTAAGAAGAGTTCCATTGCTGTGTAATGGCCTGAACTTGTTAACTTATTAAACTAAATGGAAGTTTATAAACAGTATCTTGTGTCCTCACTTCACATGTCTTGGAGTTCGTTGAAAGGGTTTGAATAGCCAGAAATTCCTGGATTTTTTTGTTGGTTGGTTTTTTTTTTTTTTTTTTTACAACTGTTACACTTAACAGCTTATGGAATTTGAAATATAGTGTAGTGGTGGAATAATAGTTAATGAGAGATGAAGCCATCAGCAGTTGCTGTGTGACTAGACTAGTACTATCAGTCCATCTCTTCTGCAATATACTGTTTTTCAGAGAGAAGCAATGGGTGGAGGGAATGCACCCATACAAGTTTGTGGTGTGGGTGATGTAATACTCCAGCAGCATTAGTGACCTTGGTTAAATAGTTAGCTCTGTTCCTTCCTGACTTTCTCTGGTGTATACCTTGTGCTCCTGGCTCTTCCTTTCCACCTGCCTCTGCAACAGCTTTGGTGTACATTTTAATCTGTTAAGTGATGCAACTCATTGGACCTCCCTTTGTGGAAACTTAGTTCTTCTTCGAGTGCTGTCCCTGTGGGTGCTCCACTCTAGGTGACGGTGCGTCCTGGCGCCGTTTATCGGAGATTTTTGGTAGCAGTGCCTGGTTGGGATGCAGACTCTCAGTTGGTATCTCCCGTCTCGTTGGAATCTTCCTGAGTGCATGCGCCCCACACCCTCCTCAGTTCCTCCTCGGCCGAAGACGGAGCTCGGGGCAGTGCTGCCTTTTCTTCCCTGGTCTCTACAGGAAACAGTAACAAAGAACATAGAAATAGTTATTAGTTACATCCCAGTTGTTTCCCTTCCTTTAGTATAGTTACATAGTTAGTTACTTAGTTTAAAAAAAAAATCCTTCAGGCTTGTCTCCCCGTGAGACACTCTCCTCAGCCATCTCTAATTCATAATGCCAGGAGCTTCAGGATTCAGAAGGTGTATTTCCTGTCAGGAATCCATGCCACGGACAGATGGGCACTCATACTGTGTGAAGTGCCTTGGGGACACCCACGTCCCTGTGAAGTGCCTCCATTGCACGAGCCTCGTCAAGAGCTCGTCACGACAGGGATCTGTGGCTCAAAATGCTGTTGACAGAAAAATCCTTACAGCCGCTTTCAGAGACGGGAAAGGTTAAATCCGCTCCCACACACTCCCCAGCCAGGTCGGAACCGGTGGGCAGCGTTGCTTCACCCTCCCTGGAGCGGAGGCAAGAAGCAGAGCAGTCTCACAGGAGAGACTTTAACAAGGGTAGGGGGACTTCAATGAGATCCCTACTCTCTGTACTGACAGCACCAAAGGCAGGTGCCTCAGCTTTTTCTAATGCCTCAGCCACGGCTCTGACAGAGCGCAGAGGCAGGGACCCGACTTCCTGTGTCAGGAAGGTCCTTGTGGCTCCAGTCCCCTCGGCACTGCAAACGGCCGCGGTGCTGGCAGCGCGCGCCTCCTGGGCACCGCACACGGCCGCGGTGCCGGCAGCGCAGTCCTTCCCTGCAGGGAGAAGAACGTTGGCACCAAGCCTATTTCTCCCCCCCCCCCCCCAGTAGCAGACCCCCTGCAGGGCACCTCCAAGCAGTCTGCAGCACTACTGTCACTTTCACTTTCTCCTGCTAATGAGCTAGAGCAAAGAGCAGGCTCAGCTCAGCCCAGGGAGCTGGAGCAACAGTTTCTCACTTAATGTGAGCTTTCAGTGCCACCTGAGCCTCACTCTCCGCTCCTAGATACACAGGGCTCATTTTTTGAACTGCCGCTCTCTCCAACTGAACTGGTTTTCACTGACGGTGAACTTGATTTACAGCAGCAAGCGGAGTTCTCCACTCCTACTTCTCCTCCACAGGCACCTCTGCCACCTCAGGTCACGGTTCAAGGCCACCAGCCTCAGTTTTCCCCATTTTGCCCCCCCATGGGCGACACCTGGGTTCTCCTACCCTATGCCTTGGCCTCAGTGGTACCCTTGGCAACATCCTCCAATCAATCATCCTCCTTCTGTGCCTCAGTCTCCTCCTCTGTCCACTTCTAAGGTGCCTGAGCCCCCTCCCGAGTATGCAAGTTACGCACCATATCCTGACTCACCGACTCCTAACTCTCCATTAGCCCTGGACGGAGCCCTCCGCCTCCACGGGCCGTGGAAAACTGTAAACAATTTCAAGCACTTTTCTGGAGGGTGGCACTCAATCAAGATATCCCCTTTTAAGAGGTTCAGGAGATGCAACACAGACTCCTCAGAATCCTTCAACAGTCTGCACCCTCAAAAATCACGCTCCCTATAAACGAAGCACTCCTGGAGCCAGCTGACACTCTCTGGCAAACCCCAGCGTCTTTAGTACCAACTTGCAAAACGGCTGAACGTAAATACTATGTCCCTGCTAAAGACGCTGACTTCCTATTTCTCATCCACCACCGAACTCCCTTGTCATGGATGCAGTTGCACAGAGGACGAAACAGTCACAATATCGACCCACCCCACAAGACAAGGACCTTAGATGCCTTGACGTCTTGGGCCGGAAGGTTTATACGTCCTCCACGCTACAATTCAGAATTGCAAACTATTCTGCTCCCCTCGCTAGTTACGATTTTGATATTTACAATAAACTTTTGAATTTGCCTCCTACATTCCATAGGATAGGAGAGCAGACTTCAAATTAATCCTGACTGAGGGCCAACTGATTTCCAGTATGGCCCTACAGGCATCTCTAGACACGGCAGACACAGCAGCCCGTACAACTGCAACTGCTGTGGTTATGCGCAGATCCTCATGGCTCTCTGCATCTGGCATCCCCAAAGAACTGCAGACCAAAGTGGAGGATCTCCCTTTTGATAAGGACAAACTTTCTCCTACCCTCCTACCCTTCCCCATCCCTCCTCAGGGACTCTTCTCACGACCACTTACTTCGCACAGAAGTGGCACATCTTCTACAACTAGGTGCAGTGGAACCTGTGCCAACGCAAAATCAAGGGACAGGTTTCTACTCCCATTACTTTCTAACTCAGAAAAAGACCGGAGGATGGAGGCCTATACTAGATATACACCGACTGAAAAAATTCGTGAGGATACAAAGCTTCAAGATGGTCACACTGGGCACAATAATACCTACACTGGATCAAGGGGATTGGTTCATAGCTCTCGACCTACAGGATGCTTACTTTCATATATCAATCCATCCAGCTCAGACTCTTCCTACGATTCACAATGGGTCACGACCATTTTCAATACAGCATCGAGAGGTTTGGTTTTTTTCCAAGACTCTAGCCGTGGTCATGGCTCACCTCCGCAAACACAGGGGAACAGCGTGACCCCATCTGGATGATTGCCTCATCAAGGGCAACTCCTGTGGCGAGACACTTCAAGCTACCCATTTCGCCATCTCCCTCTTTCACAGCCTAGGCCTCCAAATAAACACCCCAAAATCCACCCTGACACCTAAACAACAGATCGAGTTCATCGGAGCTCATCTCGACTCAATCCAGAGCAGGGCCTTGCTCCCATATCACAGATTCCACGCTATCACGCAGCTCAAACGCACACTCTCTATTCATCCCAGGGCTTGACAAAGCCCTGGCTGGGATGATTTAGTTGGGTTTGGTCCTGCTTTGAGCAGGGGGTTGGACTAGATACCTCCTGAGGTCCCTTCCAACCCTGAGATTCTATGATTCTATGACACAGGCAAAACTCTGCCTACAGCTCCTTGGTCACAGGACAGCCACCACCTTCGTGGTTCACCACACCAGGCTACACATGAGATGTCTCCAGGGCTGGCTCAATTCCAATTTCAAACCCACCAGACACACCTTAGGGATGCTGCTAACTCCTCCTCCCAACATTGGTAAACAAGTCCAGAAAACCTTTGCACAGGGGTTTCCTTCCAGCAATGTTCCCCAACGCTCATGCTCACCATGGACGCTTCCCTGATTGGTTGGGGAGCGCATCTAGAGGAACACAGGGCACAAGGCCGGTGGCCCGCATCAGAGACACACCTACACATAAATCTCTTAGAGCTCAGAGCAGTGAGGCGAGCATGCCTTCACTTTCTTCCCCGCATAAAGAACAAATACCTGTGAGTCTTAAAAGACAAGATAGCATGCATGTACTACATATACAGACAAGGGGGAGCCTGATCACATTCCCTTTGCATGGAAGCCATTCAACTATGGAATTGGTGCATACGACATTGAATACAAATCATTGCTTCCTACCTACCAGGCTGTCACAATACTACTGCCGACGCACTCAGCAGGCACTTCTTGACACAACGCGAATGGGAACTGCACCCCGCAGTACTCCAACAGCTCTTCTCCCTCTGGGACACCCCGTCAATAGATCTCTTTGCCACAACCCAGAATCTAAAATGTTCCATTTTGCTCCAGAGTGGGACTCGGGACTGCATCCCTAGGAGATGCATTCCTCATCCCATGGAGCAACTCCCTCCTGTAGGCCTTCCACCAATCCCTCTGTTACTCAGGGTTCTTCGGAAGATTGCGGACGACAAGGCCCGGCTCATCCTTATTGCCCCGGCTTGGCCAAGACAGATGTGGTATCCCTACCTACTCTGCATGTCCTCCCATCACCCACGGGCTCTCCCCAACAGGCCAGAACACGTTTCCCAGGACGACGGACGGGTTCTTCACCCCCAGCTCCAAAAGCTCCACCTCACAGCCTGGTTCCTTCATGGTTCCAAACCCATGAACTAGCCTGTTCCGAGCAAGTCCAATATGTCCTCCTACACAGTAGGAAAGACTCCACTCGTAAAACCTACCTGCAGAAGTGGAAGCGTTTCGCCCTCTGGTGCTCACGTAATCACTTAGCACCCAATAACATGATCCTCCCTAACATTCTAGACTTCCTCCTGAAACTAAAACAGGACAGATTTTCACTCAGCTCCATCAAAGTGCACCTGGCGGTGCTTACCACCTTCCATGACCTATTAGACGGTTATTAATTCTTTACCCACCCCACCATAAAATGCTTTCTCACGGGCCTGCAAAATCTCTACCCTGAAATTTACCCAACAGCAACTGCATGGAATCTTAATCTCATTCTTCATGCTCTCATTAAACCTCCATTTGAGGCCTTGGCTACCTCTCATCTCCATATGTCCATGAAGGTGCATTTCTTAGTTGCCATAACATCAGCAGGGACAGTTGGTGAAATTAGCACCCTGATGGCCTACCCTCCCTACACAATCTTGTCCAAAGACAAAGTCACTTTGAGACCACATCCTAAATTTCTTCCTAACGTGGTATCGACCTTCCACCTCAACCAACCTATATACTTACCTACTTTCTATCCCAAACCTCACAAGACTCCGCAAGAGGCAACCCTGCATACTCTCAATGTCAGGTGAGCAATTGCCTTTTATTTAGACAGGACTAAACCATTTCGTAAGTCCCCATGACTCTTTGTTTCCATTACCGAAAGATCGAAAGGTACGGCTATCTCTAAATAATGTCTATCCAAGTGGATCTCTGACTGCATCAGATCCTGTTACCATGCACAAAATCTTGAACCGCCCGAAGGCATTAGAACTCATTCCACTCGAGCCAGGTTGACATCCGTTGCCTTCCTACACAATGTTGCCATTCCTGACATCTGCAAAGTGGCTATAGGGTCATCTGAACACAAGTTTGCAAAACGCTATGCTCTCATGCAAGACACCATGGCAGACACCATAGTAGACCATACAGTACTATCTACAGTACTCACTGCCACATCTCCAAAGTCCCACCAACCATAGTGGGTACTGCTACACATTCACCTAGAGTGGAGCACCCACAGGGACAGCACTCGAAGAAGAAGAGAAAGTTACTCACCTTGCAGTAACTGAGGTTCTTCGAGATGTGTGTCCCTGTGGGTGCTCCACTCCCCGCCCTCCTCCCCTCTACTTTGGAGTACTAGTATGATTCTCCATGGTAGAGAAGGAACTGAGGAAGGTGTGGGGTGCATGCACTCAGGAAGATTCCAATGAGACGGGAGATACCAACTGAGCGTCTGCATCCCAACCAGGCACTGCTAGTGAAAATCTCCGATCAACGGTGCCGGGACGCACCGTCACCTAGAGTGGAGCATCCACAGGGACACGCATCGCGAAGAACCTCAGTTACTGCACGGTGAGTAACTTTCTCTTCTGCTGGATATAGGATGTAGCCTATGCTGAGGCATGTCTTATTTCAAATCTAGTGTCCTATATCCTGTATCAAGTCTATATAGAATACATTGTGTCATTGATTCCACTAATACTAAGGTAAAGAATCCTACACTTTCAGCATGGTTATGATTATACATAATAATAAACGGTACTCTTAATCTTTGTATGGTTGTTTCCACATATCTGCCCTTTATTGCTTTGAAAAAAATAGGAAACCAGCTTCCTGTGGGGTGAGCAGGCCACGAGCAGTTGTGTGGCCTTATGTAAAAATGTCTTGTATAGTGATAGCTATATAGAAAAAGCCACTTGCATATCATGCAACAACAAATGGGTCCTAGAAAACCTATGAATGATGCTACATATTCTTGGCCTCATCCAGTGGCCCATTATCTTTTAACCAACTACTTGTGTATGAATAGATAGAAAAAAGGTGCAGTATAAAAATTAATGTTATCCCCTGGAACATAGAGGGAGGAAAGAGGAAGGGTGTCTGGGCTGGGAGCATTCATGAACAACTGAAGGGAATGGGGGAGTGTTTAGAGCATCTAAGGTGCTGTCTATGGGGGGAGCAGAAAGAGAATAGTGTAGGGAGTGTTAAGAAGACAGACACACCTGGAGATATTTGCAAGAGGAGGCATGGTGGCAGATTGGAGGGGGTTGCAAATGGAGATGGCTAAGTTGAGTTGAGGATAGCAGTTAGGGAAATGATAAAGGAAAGCCCTCAGTTCCTATTTTGGGGTGTGAGCTCAGGAAGGTTAGTGGTGGAGGAGGGAGCTATCTAGTATAGCAGATGAAGGCATGAGGACACTTGGATGTATATGGGGAGACACTTTGAAAATGTTCAGCAGGGGTAATGAGGGAGACTTGTTTAGGGAGGGCTTGAAGGGGGACCTTTTTTAGGGGGCACATGCAGGGATGAGTACAGGGTGCTGACAGAGACTTGTAAGGGGGAGAAGTTTGCAAATATACTCAATAGGGACTTGCTTTTGGGTGAGCAGACAGGGAGAAGTTTAGAGAGTTTGCATCCCTAACACCAACCACACATATTCTTGTCCCAGTGATTTACTACAATCAGAGATGAGGAGAAGGAAGCACGTAGTTTTGGGGGGAATGCACGTGGGAGACTCTGGATGTGCAGAGGTGTAGTTTCAAGGAATATGAAAGAGCAAATGGTGTATTGTAAAGGGCACATAAAGGGGATGTTTATGTTTGGAGGGCGAATCATGTGGAAAGGTGACTGGAGTAACACACCAGGGCCCTGTTTAGGGGACGGGCGCAAAGAAATTAGTGGTGCATACAGGAAAGGTTAATAGAGTGGGGAGCTGATTAGGATGTCTGACAGGGATGTGGTTAGAGAGGAAATGTGTGGTTGGTTTGGTATGGTTTTCTGAAGAAGAGAGGGAGATTAGAGAATACCATTCTTACGCATGTGAGAGCAGGCAGATTATGTGAAAAATCATTTTATCATTGCTACTGAACCAATTTGGATTGAACCCTGTGCTTCAGTTTCAGCCGGGCTAAGATCTGAATAGAACAGAAACAGGAAACCCCCTTTTTTTTCAGATTTTGAAAGAAATGTACTGACGTGAATAGAACTGACCTGGAGGCTATTTTTTAAAGTTATCATTGCACAATCAACCGTGATCCCTTTTTTAAATATTTTAGAATTAAAGCTAGCTTAAACATTCCATGCTCCTTAAAGAGAGAAAAGTACAATTTATAAGCTGGATGCCAGGGCCAAGTTTTGCTAAAATAAGCATGTGCAGCAGAAACCCACAGAAGTGAGAATGACTTGTCAGGATTAAGCAGCGTACTCAATGACTGTTGGCCTCTATCTCCCATCAGCCTATTGGTCCTTGCAGAGCCCAGCCAGCCAGGACTTTCCCTTTCCGGGGCATTGCCCCTGGCAGGCCGGAAGGGGTCAGCCTGTGCCGCCATCAGGAGAAGGTCAGAGAGGAGCACACGGTGGCGGAACCTGTAATAGGCCGTGGAGGAAGCAGTCTGGGGAAGGAGCAGTAAGCGTTGGGAGATTAAAGACCTGAGATGATGTGTTGAGGGTCCCTGGGCTGGAGCCCAGTGTCGAAGTCTGGTCCAGGTTCCCTTACAAGCAACTGTCATACTAGGGGTGGCCTCTTTGAGGACTGATAATACCCTGGCCATGGGGAAATTTCAGTGCTCTGCAGAGCAGGGGTGGGCAAACTATGGCCTGTGGGATGGATCTGGCCCACGGGATTGCCAACCCTGGGGTGTGGCAGGCCCGTGCCACTCCCCGCAGTGGCCGGCACCACATCCCTGCAGGGGAAGAGGACAGAGGGCTCCGTATGCTGCCCTTGCCTGCAGGCACCTCCCCTCGCAGCTCCCATTGGCCAGGAATGGAGAACCGTGGCCCATAGGAGCTTCAGGGGAGGTGCCTGCAGGTGAGGGCAGCGCATGGAGCCCTCTGTCCACCTCCTCCCCCAGAGGCCACAGGAACATAGTGCTGGCCACTTCTGGGAGTGGCACGAGGCCAGGCCAGCCAGCCAGGGAACCTGCCCTGGCCCCGGTTCACACCGCTGCCACCCCAGAGCTGCTCCACATAAGGGGTGCGGGCTGGCACCAGCCCCCTGATCCTGTCCTGTACCCTGCATCCCAACCCCCTGCCCTGAGGCCCCTGCTGCACCCGTGCTGTACTTCAACCCCCTGCCACTCCCCTCCCGCACTCCTTCCTGCACCCCTGCCCTGATCCCCCTCATGCACTCTGCACCCCCTCCTGCATCCCAATCATCTTCCTTGAGACCTTCTTCCACCCCAACCCCTTGCCCTGAGCCACTTCCTGCACCCCAACCTCCTGCCCCAGCCCTACGTTCAGGGCCCTGCATTCAGTTTCCCCACCTAGATGTGACCCTCAAGCCAAATGTTTGCCCACCCCTGTTCTGGAGTGTTTGCTGTCAACAGTGAGATTGCGCCAGATTGGGCAGGTGCTGGACAAGGTGGGGGTTGTACATTTCTGAAGTATGCTGATAAATAAAATTACCCCGTGACAAACAGCGGTATTGGTGCTTTTCTTAAAGTGTGAAATAGGAATGAGGGCTCACTGCCCCAAGGGGAGGGAGCGGGATGGAGGGACACACATGGTACTGTCCTACCTGTGACACCCAAACACCTGAAGTCCCCAAATCATTGTACCTGCCATCACTCATTAACGGTGCCTCTCTGCATTCCTTACAGCAATCCAAGCTGCAGAGCGGGGACATGCTGGAGATCACAATGTAGCACATGGAGAGCCTGCAACAGAGCAGCACCCTGGATAATGACTCCCTGGCCCCCCGTAGTCTCCCATGGGCCGGGGAGGAGCCATCTCGGGGGAGGGTCTGTCTGCCCCAATGCAACCCAGAGGGAGGGCCCACGCCTCCTCTCAGGCTCAGTAAAATGCACTTTCTTGCCCCCCATGGTCTCATATGGGTCATATAGATAGAATCTGTCTGCCCCAGGGATGGTCCAGGCCATGCTGAGGAGAGTTCATGCTGCCTGGTAGGCTCAAGGTGTCACTCCTCCCCCATCTTCATGAGGACTTTGGGGAGCTTCTTGTTGCTGCAACGGGATCACAGAGCACAAGTGGCTGGTTGAGTATCTTCAGGGCTATGGGGTCTGAGCTCGAGAGGTGTGAACTCAGAGTCATGGCTTCAGACTCAAGAGAAAAGGGGCTGAGACAAGAGATGCCCAGAGATGCACTGTCACCCTACAGCTCCAGTACTGTTGCACCCAAAAGCCTCACTCAGGTCTGGGTTTCATTGTGTTGGGGGCTGCATGGAAAATCAGAGAGAAACAGAGATGTCTGGAGGTGGATAGATGAGTGTCTCTGGGATGGAGAGGTGTGCGTGGCATATGGAGGATGGATGGTGATGGTGCAGGCTGACAGGTTTGTTGTTTTGGCTGGTGGCTGATTGCCACAGCAGCTCCTGCCCCCCATGTGCTGTTTCTGACGCTGCCACATCTCTTGCAGCCAGCACCAAGCAGAGCCTGGCCACAGAGCAGCACTACAGCCATGACTACAGCAGGTGCACTGTTCTTCTGAGCTGCTCAAGGACGAACAAGCATGTGGGCTCCTGGATGCTGAACAAACTGCCCCAGATCTCACCCTATCCTGCTCCCAGAGTAGCCTGCTCACCACAGAGACCAAGACCAGCCCCAAGCTGTCCTGGCAGTCACTGTCCCTAATGTGGAGAGCCTGATGTCTGATGGGGGAAAACATCCCAGCATCTCCTCTGCAGTGTCAGGATGTACTATTACAAACTGCTTCCTATCCCAATTTCCTACCAGTTGCAGTTACTGATATCTACGTAGCAAGTTTTTGCTGTCCTGATGCAATTCACCACCCCCACAATTCACCAGCCCTGGGCTAGGAGTAGTGATTTGTGACAGATGGGGTAGGTCTTGTCACAATGTGCTACTTCTGGGAAATCTCTATTTGAAATTGGGACACTCATGAAATGAGTTTTATAACTGAATACATTTTTCTAAGTTAGAAAACATTTGTGTTATTGAGATCCAAATTTAATATAGAGATTGCATGGGGTAGGAAACTGTGACAGGGCAGATACCATCCATCACAAACTGCTATTTCTGGACCAGGGCTGAGGCAACCAAGAAAATCAGGCAGCATGCAAGTGATATTGTCACAAATAATAGCCTGCCATAAAAAACAAAACAAAACATGAGTATTAAAACCTATAATTTACTATGTTGCAATAAAAACATAGGTGGTGTTATAATAATGAAACTAATGTTTTTGAAAAGTCAATAAAAGGAATTAAACTACATTTACAGGAAATTATGATACAGAATGGTCAAGTCCAGCAATTAGAACAGCAAAAACGACAAACCCTGAGTCCTCACCTGCTAACCCTAATCCCAAACCCTGCCTCCTGCTCCCCAGTACTCCAACCGAACTCCTCCCCCTAACCTTTGACCCTGTCCCACACCACAACCCAACCCTAAACCCTGACCCTGCCTTCACCCTAGGCAACCCAACCCTGACCCCTGCACCTGAACCATTCAACTAACCCTGATCCCCGACCATCACCCTATTATATCATAATCCCCACCCTGACCATAACCCTAACCCTTTAACTCTAACCCACCTTTGAACCCAAACTCTTACCCAACATAATCCCTAAAGTTTATCCTAACCCTTGCTTTAAACACAACCCTCTAAGCCTCAACCCTACCTCCCAGAACCCTAACCCCGCCCCCTCCCCAATCCAATTCTCCCTCTCAACCCCTAACCAATCCACACCCTAAACCTAACTCCTGTTTACCCTCACCCTAATCCAACCCCTAGACCCTGACCCTGTAATCCCAACCTTAAACCCCCGTTTACCCACTCCATGGGTGGCACCAGCCTCTTCCCAGTGAGGGGGCTGAGGTAGGCTAGACAGAAAATTGGGGGCCAGCACCCCCCCTTGCAGGGGCGGCTCTAGCTTTTTTGGCGCCCCAAGCACGGCAGGCAGGCTGCCTTCAGTGGCTTGCCCACGGGAGGTCCCCGCTCCTGTGGCTTCGGCGTTCCTGCTGCCTGACTGCCGTCCTCGCAGGGACCGGCAGGGCGCCCCCGCGGCTTCTGCCCCAGGCACGCGCTTGGTGCGCTGGTGCCTGGAGCCGCCGCTGCCCCCTTGCCACAAGGCCCCACCCATCTCTATCACTCTGCTCCCTGCCTCCTGCCCCGCCCCCCGCATTGCCCTCCTCCTGGGCGGGTGGCGGCTGGGCCGGCCAGTGGGGGGGTGACTGATGCGCTGGCTGGTGCCAGGGGAGGGGCAGCTGGGCTGCTCCCATCTCCTCCTGCTGCGGCTCTTGGCCCTGGGGCTGCGGCTGCCCCTCAGCTTCCTGCCGCCCTTCAACTCCTTGCAGCCCCCCAAGAGCCGCCCGGGCAGGGGAACCTGGCTCTGGCAGAGCCCTCAGGGAGCATCGGCCCCGGGCGGCAGGCCCAGGAGCCTGGGGCAGAGTGGGTCTGTTTGGGTCGCTGTGGGGCACCGTGAACCCGCCGCCTGAGTGACACCTGGTGGTCAGTCGAGGTAATGCACAGAGCGTGTTTCCATTGGCACAGCAGTGACACCTGGTGGCCCATATGTTTATTGCACGGAAGGTGTTTCTCTTGGAGCAGCAGTGACACCTGGTGGCCAGTCGAGGTAATGCACAGAGCATGTTTCCATTGGCACACCAGTGACACCTGGTGGCCCATATGGTTATTTCACGGAAGGTGTTTCTCTTGGAGCAGCAGTGACACCTGGTGGCCAATCGAGGTAATGCACAGAGCATGTTTCCATTGGCACACCAGTGACACCTGGTGGCCCATATGGTTATTGCACAGAAGGTGTTTCTCTTGGAGCAGCAGTGACACCCAGTGGCCAGTCAGGGTAATGCAGAGTATGTCACCCTTGGAGCAGCAGTGACACCCGGTGGCCAGTCGAGGTAAGGCACAGAGCATATTTCCCTTGGCACAGCAGTGACACCTGGTGGCCTATATGGGTATTGCACAGAGCATATTTCCCTTGGCACAGCAGTGACACCTGGTGGCCTATATGGGTATTGCACAGAGCATGTTTCCCTTGGCACAGCAGTGACACCTGGTGGCCTATATGGGTATTGCACAGAAGGTATTTCCCTTGGCGCAGCAGTGACACCTGGTGGCCTGTCCGGGTATTGCGCAGAAGGTGTTTCTCTTGGGGCAGCAGTGACACCTGGTGGCCTGTCCGGGTATTGCGCAGAAGGTGTTTCTCTTGGGGCAGCAGTGACACACGGTGGCCAGTCGAGGTAAGGCACAGAGCATGTTTCCCTTGGCACAGCAGTGACACCTGGTGGCCTATATGGGTATTGCACAGAAGGTATTTCCCATGAGGCAGCAGTGACACCCGGTGGCCAGTCGAGGTAAGGCACAGAGCATGAATCCCTTGGCACAGCAGTGACACCTGGTGGCCTATATGGGTATTGCACAGAAGGTGTTTTCCTTGGTGCAGCAGTGACACCTGGTGGCCTGTCCGGGCATTGCGCAGAAGGTATTTCCCGTGAGGCAGCAGTGACACCCGGTGGCCAGTCGAGGTAAGGCACAGAGCATGAATCCCTTGGCGCAGCAGTGACACCTGGTGGCCTGTCCGGGTATTGCGCAGAAGGTGTTTCTCTTGGGGCAGCAGTGACACCTGGTGGCCTGTCCGGGTATTGCACAGAAGGTATTTCCCTTGGCGCAGCAGTGACACCTGGTGGCCTTTCCGGGTATTGCGCAGAAGGTGTTTCCCGTGAAGCAGCAGTGACACCCGGTGGCCAGTCGAGGTAATGCACAGACTGTATCTCCCATCAAGCAGCAGTGACACCCGATGGCCTGTCGAGGTAAGGCTCAGAGCATGAATCCCTTGGCACAGCAGTGACACCTGGTGGCCTATATGGGCATTGCGCAGAAGGTGTTTTCCTTGGCGCAGCAGTGACACCTGGTGGCCTGTCCGGGTATTGCGCAGAAGGTGTTTCTCTTGGGGCAGCAGTGACACCTGGTGGCCTGTCCGGGTATTGCGCAGAAGGTGTTTCTCTTGGGGCAGCAGTGACACCTGGTGGCCTGTCCGGGTATTGCGCAGAAGGTGTTTCTCTTGGCACAGCAGTGACACCTGGTGGCCAGTCTGGGTATTGCACAGAAGGTGTTTCCCTTGGCGCAGCAGTGACACCTGGTGGCCTGTCCGGGTATTGCGCAGAAGGTGTTTCCCGTGAAGCAGCAGTGACACCTGGTGGCCAGTCAGGGTAAAGCAGAGTATGTCACCCTTGGAGCAACAGTGACACCTGGTGGCCAGTCAGGGTAATGCACCGAGTATGGTTCCCTTAGCATAGCAGTGACACCTGGTGGCCAGTCTGGGTATTGCACAGAAGGTGTTTCCCTTGGCGCAGCAGTGACACCTGGTGGCCTGTCCGGGTATTGCACAGAAGGTGTTTCTCGTGAAACAGCAGTGACACCCAGTGGCCAGTGAGAGTAATGCACAAAGCATGTTAGGGGGTTTCTGAGAGGCACAGATACCAATGTCCAGGCTGTAGGGGGGTCCCTTGGGGCTTACACAGTTCGTGGGGGGCACAGATACCTATGTCTAAGCTTTAGGGTCCCTGGGGCTCTTAGGGGTTTGTGGGAGGCAGAGATAGCTACGTCCAGGCTGTAGGGGTCGCAGGGGGGGCTTAGGGGGTTCGTGGAGGGCACAGGTACCTACATCCAGGCTGTATGGGTCCCTGCAGGGCTTATGGGTTTGTGGGGAGTACATATTCCTACATCCAGGCTGTTGGGGTCCCATTGGGGCTTTCAGGGTTTGTGGGGGACACAGATACCGAGGTCCAGGCTGGAGGTGTCCCGGGGGGGCTTATGTGGTTCGGGGAGGGACACTGATACCTATCTCCAGGCTGTAGTGGTCCCTGGGGGGGGGCTTAGGCGGTTTGTGAGGGGCACAGATACCTACGTCCAGGCTGAAGCGGTTCAGGGAGGGGCTTATGTGGTTCGGGGGGGGGGCTCAGATATCTCTGTCCAGGCTGTAGGGGTCTCGGGTGGGATTAGGGGTTTTGTGGGGGGCTCAGAAACCTACCTCCAGGCTGGAGGGGTCCCTGGGGGTCTTAGGGATTTATGGGGAGCACAGTTACCGACGTCCAGGTTGTAGGGGTCCTGGGGTGGGGCTTAGGGGCTCGTGGGGGCACATATACCTATATACAAACTGTAAGGATCCCTTGGGAGGTCTTAGGGGGTCCGTTCGGAGCACATATTCCTATGTCTAGGTTGTAGAGTCCCGGGGCGCTTAGGGGGTTTGTGGGAGGCACAGACACATGAGTCCAGGCTGGAGGTGTCCTGGGAGGCTTAGGGGATTTGTGGGGGGCAGAGATACTTATGTCAGCCCATAGGGGTCCAGTGGGGAATTAGGGGCTCGTGGGGGGCACATATACCTACGTCCAGGCTGGAGGGATCCCGGGGGTCTTAGGGGGGTTGTGGGGGGCTCAGATACCTGCGCCCTGGCTGTAGGGGTCCTGGGTGTGCTTATGGGGTTTGGGGGTGCACAGATACCTACGTCCAGGCTATAGGGGAATCTGGGGGTCTTAGGGGGGTAGTGCGGGCACAGATACCTACGTCCAGGTTGGAGGGATCCCAGGAGGGATTAGTGAGTTTCTGGGGGGCAGAGATACCTACGTCCAGACTGTAGGGTTCCCTGGGTTTCTTAGGGGGTCGTGGGGGGTACAGATACCTACATCCACCTGTAGGGGACCAGGGGGGCACAGGAGGTTCGTGGGGGGCACAGATACCTACATCCAGGTTGGAGGGATCCCGGGAGGGATTAGTGAGTTTCTGGGGGGCAGAGATACCTACGTCCAGACTGTAGGGTTCCCTGGGTTTCTTAGGTGGTTGTGGGGGGTACAGATACCTACGTCCATCTGTAGGGGTCCAGGGGGGCACAGGAGGTTCGTGGGGGACACAAATACCTACATCCAGACTGGAGGGGTCCCATGGGGGTTCGTGGGGGGCACAGATACCTATGTACCTGGCAGCACCCCCGAGCCTCGTCACCCCCGGATTCCTCCCCTCCGAGTCTCCTCTTACCTTGGGCTCTGGCTGGCTGATTGAATCAGACTGCAGCTCTCAGCCTGCCAGAGCTCAAGGTAAGACGAGACTGGGAGGGGAGACTCTGGGGATGACGAGGCTCGGGGGGGAGAAGAATTGGGGGTGACGAGGTTCGGGGGGCTGCAGGGCAAACCCGGGGGGAAGGTAGCACTGGGGCAAAGGACGCTGGGCTCTGCAGCTGTCTCCCAACAGCAGCCGCCGCCCCCGCTGCAGGGGAATCAGACCTGGCAGCCTGCGGAGCCCAAAGTAAGACGGGGAGGGGAGGAATCAGAGAGTGTCGGGGCTGGGGAGGGGGAAGAAATCGGGGGATGACGTGGCTCGTGGGGGGAGGAATTGGGGGGTGACGAGGCTGGGAGAGGGGGGAGAGGGATGAGATCCCACGGGCATGGGGGGGCAGTGAGGTCCCTGTCTGTATGTTCTAAGTAATAGCAGCTGTTCCCGTAGCAAAACCCTCCCCGCTACGTTCCCTTTCTAGTTTTGCCTCATTTGCTCCAGTCTCTAGTTCTGTTTTAAAGCTGATATTATCGATCCATGTCAATCTCTCTCTCCGCCATTGGTGGTTTTTACAGAGTTCTGCAGACGGCCCCAGTCTCCAGCTGTTCAATCCTTCACCGGGGGGGGTTTAATAGTGGGGGTCCCAGCCAGAGCCCCCAGCCCCCGCTGGGGGGAGGGAAGCAGGGCAGGATGACGCAGGGGCTTGTGGGAGTTGTAGTGCGCCCCGGCCTACAACTCCCATCAGCCCCCGCGGACCCAGCGGGCGGCGCTTTGGGCGCGACAGGCTCCGCTTGCAGGGCGGGGCCTGGAGCGGAAGTGACGACAGCGGTCTGGAGGCCGCCCGTGATAAGCGGGGGACTTGAGTGCGTTGGGCGTGAGGCGCTGCGGCCCCGGGATGTGGGGCCGCCGCAGTGACCCCGCCCCCCATGGGGTGTTTGGGACCAGACCGCCCGCCCCCCTAAGTGCTCCCACGGCCCCCCCGTCTCCCCCCCGGCCCCCCCATCACGCCTTTCCTCCCCCCGTCCAGCCACAGCCCCCTCCATCTCCACCGCTTCCCTCACCCACCCAGTGCCGAGGGGGAGGCTGGGAGGCCCCCCCAGCCGCCCCCCCGCACCCTCCCTTACCCAGCCTTTTTTCCTCCCTCCCACCACAACCTGCACCCCACTCTGTCCCTAGTTCTGTGGGCCCCCCAGTGCCCTTTTCTCCTTTGTCCAACATTCCCCAACCTGCACCCCCATTCCTCCCTCCACCCATGGGGCCCCTCAGCCCTTCTCTCTCCTTCCTGCCCAACACTCACCATAGCACACGGGCAGGCGAGCTAGGGGACGAAACCCGTGGGGAGCAGTGGATTGTAGAGTGGAGCGGTGACTGATAGTGTGGGCTCAGTCTCTGTTCCTCAACTGGGGCGGCTGGGGATGGGATGGGAGAGGGAGGCAGGGAGGAGGTGTCACGGAGTGTGGGGGGAGTCAGGGTCCTGCACCCCCGGCTTTCTGCGATTCACCAGAACTTTCAGCCAGCCAGTAAAGCAGAAGGTTTATTTAGACGACAGGAACACAGTCCAACACAGGTCTTGCAGGCACAGATAACAGGATCCCCCCTGTTAGGTCCATCTTGGGGCCCCGGGAGCCCCACAGCCCCCACTGGGGGATCAGAGCCCTGTCTGTCCTTCCATTCCTTCCCCAGCCAGCTCCAGTCTGCCCAACCCCCTCCAGCCCCTCCTCTCTGCTCAGCCCCTTTCCCGGGCCAGGAGGTCACCTGACCCCTTTGTCTCCAACACCTTCAGCCGGCACCTTTGCAGAGGAGGGCCCAGGCCATCAGTTGCTAGGAGACAGAGTGTCAGGCATTCAGGTGCCCTGGCCTTTTGCTTTGCTAGACACTTAAGAACCGCATAGGGGACACTGAGGCACCAACACAGCATTCCCAGACCCCAGTAAGAACAGTCCCACTTGGTTACACTTCTCCCCGCTTCGAGACTGAACTGAGCGGGGTCACTTCAGCCAGTGACCTGGGTAAGTTCGAACCCACCTACATTCCCATGGATGCCCCAGGATCCCCCCAGTTATGGGGGAAGAGTTAACCCAGGCCATTCTAGTTTCCTGCCCCCCTTTAGGTCGGGGGGGCTCAAGGGCACTCGCAGTTTGCAAGTGGGAAGGCTTATGCCACCCGTGCCCTTTCCCCACCCCAATAACCCTGGGGTTCAAGCTGGGCTGGGGGTCTTCTCCCCGCGTTCCAGGCTGAGGGGCTGTGATTCGGGCTCTCTTGGTTCAGAGCCCCCCTTTTGACCCTGGCCCCCATCTGGAAAGGCTCCTCTGTGCTGGGCAAGGGTCCTACAGCCATTTTCCCCTTGTCCCCGGCCTTCCCCACCCTCTGGCAGGGGTCACAGGAGTGGCAGTGCTGCCGGACATGGGTAAAGACCCCAGGCCAGTAAAAGCTCCGTAGCAGCCTCTGCTGGGTACACCAGGTTCCCTGGTGCCCTGAGAGGGGGATGTGATGGGCCCGGCACAGCAGCTGGTGGTGATACTTCTGGGGAACCACCAGCTGCCTCCTGATCCCCCCCCCCGACTCCATTTTCCCTGGGGGAGCCCATTCTCGGTACAGGAACCCCTTCTCCCACAGGAACCTTTTCCGGCCACCTCCCGCCATGGTCTGTACCCCACTGAGGTCGGCCAGGTCCCTTATCTTCCGCAAGGAGGGATCTTTCTGCACCTCGGCCTGGAACTCGGCAGCTGGGACAGGGATGGGGACCTGCTCTCTCTCACCGGCTGGGTCTGTGGCTGCAGCCTCTCTGAGCCGTGTCCCTGGGCATTCCCTCCCCACCAGGTTAGGGTCCTGCGCCTCGGGCAGAGTACCTTCCCCGTTGTCCGGGTGCAGTGCCCTGCGCCAACTCTGACAGCGGGTCACGACCAGGGCACCTGTGGCGTTGCTTGGCCAGTCCTCGAGGTCCCCCCCCATTAACACCTCCGTGGGCATATGTGGGTGTACCCCCACATCCTTAGGGCCCTCCTTGTCCCCCCACTTCAGGTGTACCCTTGCCACGGGCACCTTGAATGGGGTCCCGCTCACACCGCTCAGGGTCAGGTAGGTGTTGGGCACCATCCGATCTGGGGACACCACCCCGGGCCGGGCCAGGCCAGCGTCACCTCTGCGCCTGTGTCCCAGTACCGGGTGACCTCCCTCTCATCTACCTCCAGGGGAACAAGGTACTGGTTCCAGAGGGGCAGCCCCGTGCCCACCCTGTAAACCAAAAACCCGGAGTCTGGAGCATCAAGCCCCGCAGAGGAGCAGACCTGGGGCCCTCCTTCCTCCTTCCTCCTTCCCAGGTGGAACGCGGCCAGCCCCCCTTTCCTGGGAATGTTGCCCCTCATCACTCAGCATTCACTCAGGCCAGGGCTTTATAAAGCTGCGCACAAGTGACCAGGGAGCTTTGTGAACAGGGGCTGCTAACACGGAGTTTCGCCAAGAGAGTTCTCCAGGTGAAGGAGGAGCTAATACAGCATCTGTGGGGTAAGTGACTGTCTGTAGTGTGTGTTTGTTTGTGTTTGGGGGTTACTTGCTGTTTGCTGAGCTTGTGTTTGTCAGTCTGTTTGTTTGTTTGTATGAGGGACTGTGTGCTCTGGCAGGGAGTTGGAGGCAGGTTTGAAAGCTCAAAGCCTCTGGTAATGGTCTGAGCCTTAATCAGTGGGCGGGGCATTCACTCAGGCCAGGGCTTTATAAAGCCGTGCACAAGTGACCAGGAGTTCTCCAGGTGAAGGAGGAGCTAATACAGCATCTGTGGGGTAAGTGACTGTCTCTAGAGTGTGTTTGTTTGTGTTTGGGGGTTACTTGCTGTTTGCTGAGCTTGTGTTTGTCACTCTGTTTGTTTTGTTTGAGGGACCGTGTGTTCTGGCTGGGAGTTGGAGGCAGGTTTGAAAGCTCAAAGCCTCTGGTAATTGGCTGAGCCTTAATCAGTGGGCGGGGCATTCACTCAGGCCAGGGCTTTATAAAGCTGTACAGAAGTGACCAGGGAGCTTTGCGAACAGGGAGTTTCGCACGGGAGTTCTCCAGGTGAAGGAGGAGCTAATAGAGTAAGTGACTGTCTGTAGTGTGTGTTTGTTTGTGTTTGGGGGTTATTTGTTGTGTGCTGAGGTTTGGTTTGTCAGTCTGTTTGTTTGGTTGTTTGAGGGACCGTGTGCTCTGGCTGGGAGTTGGAGGCAGGTTTGAAAGCTCAAAGCCTCTGGTAATTGGCTGAGCCTTAATCAGTGGGCGGGGCATTCACTCAGGCCAGGGCTTTATAAAGCCGTGCACAAGTGACCAGGGAGCTTTGCGAACAGGGAGTTTCGCACGGGAGTTCTCCAGGTGAAGGAGGAGCTAATACAGCATCTGTGGGGTAAGTGATTGTCTGTAGTGTGTGTTTGTTTGTGTTTGGGGGTTACTTGCTGTTTGCTGAGCTTGTGTTTGTCACTCTGTTTGTATGAGGGACTGTGTGCTCTGGCTGGGAGTTGGAGGCAGGTTTGAAAGCTCGAAGCCTCTGGTAATTGGCTGGGCCTTAAGCAGTGGGCGGGGCATTCACTCAGGCCAGGGCTTTATAAAGCTGCGTACACGTGACCAGGGAGTTTTGCGAACATTTAGTTTCGCAAGGGAGTTCTCCAGGTGAAGGAGGAACTAATACAGCATCTGTGGGGTAAGTGACTGTAGTGTGTGTTTGTTTGTGTTTGGGGGTTACTTGCTGTGTGCTGAGCTTGTGTTTGTCAGTCTGTTTGTTTGTTTGAGGGACCGTGTGCTCTGGCTGGGAGTTGGAGGCAGGTTTGAAAGCTCAAAGCCTCTGGTAATTGGCTGAGCCTTAATCAGTGGACGGGGCATTCACATGACCAGGGGCTGCTAACAGGGAGTTTCCCAAGGGAGTTTTCCAGGTGAAGGAGGAGCTAATACAGCATTTGTGGGGTAAATGACTGTCTGTAGTGTGTGTTTGTGTTTGGGGGTTACTTGCTGTGTGCTGAGCTTGTGTTTGTCAGTCTGTTTGGTTGTTTGAGGGACCGTGTGCTCTGGCTGGGAGTTGGAGGCAGGTTTGAAAGCTCAAAGCCTCTGGTAATTGGCTGAGCCTTAATCAGTGGGCGGGGCATTCACATGACCAGGGGCTGCTAACAGGGAGTTTCCCAAGGGAGTTTTCCAGGTGAAGGAGGAGCTAATACAGCATTTGTGGGGTAAATGACTGTCTGTAGTGTGTGTTTGTGTTTGGGGGTTACTTGCTGTGTGCTGAGCTTGTGTTTGTCACTCTGTTTGTATGAGGGACTGTGTGCTCTGGCTGGGAGTTGAAGGCAGGTTTGAAAGCTCAAAGCCTCTGGTAATTGGCTGAGCCTTAATCAGTGGGCGAGGCTTTCACTCAGGCCAGGGCTTTATAAAGCTGCGCAGAAGCAACCAGCAAGTTTCACAAGGGAGTTTAGAAGGGGAGTGGGAAGGGAGTGGGAGTCTCTCTCCAGTCATAAGCCCTTTCCCGTGGCCCTCCCCTAAAACCTGTAAACGGAACCACATTCCAAATCTCTTTTCTGTAAACCACCCTTCCACTAACTAGGAGACAATGCAGGCAGAAGCCCAGCAGCAGAGTGGGGGTTATCCAGTTTATTGCACTGAGTGTTGCATGTATGATTACCTGCCCTGTGCATGGGTGGCGTATGTGTGCAGTCGGTGCAAGGAGCTCCTGGCCCTCAGAGACCATGTATGGACTTTTGGGGCCAGGGTGGTGGAACTGGAGGAGCTAAGAGAGGCAGAGAGGTATGTTGATGAGGCTTTCCGGGACACTGTAGAATTGTCCCACCTCGGCTCAGACAGCTCCTGTGCTGTTGAGGAGGAAGAACGGCCCAGGGAAGTAGAGCAGTCGATGGGAGCAGAGGGAAACCTTTCCGTAGTTGGGACCCTCCTTCCAGATGGTGCTGGGGTTGCCTCTCGCACTGAGGTTGCCTCTCCGGGGGAGGGAACTCTAGTTTCTAGGAAAAGGCAGGTGTTAGTAATGGGAGATTCGATTATTAGAAATGTAGATAGCTGGGTCTATGATGACCGGGAGAACCGTATGGTGACTTGCCTGCCTGGCTTTCTGCAATTCACCAGGACTTTCAGCCAGCCAGTAAAGCAGAAGGTTTATTTAGACGACAGCAACACAGTCCAACACAGGTCTTGCAGGCACAGATAACAGGATCCCCCCTGTTAGGTCCATCTTGGGGCCCCGGGAGCCCCACAGCCCCCACTGGGGGATCAGAGCCCTGTCTGTCCTTCCCTTCCTTCCCCAGCCAGCTCCAGTCTGCCCAACCCCCTCCAGCCCCTCCTCTCTGCTCAGCCCCTTTCCCGGGCCAGGAGGTCACCTGACCCCTTTGTCTCCAACACCTTCAGCCGGCACCTTTGCAGAGGAGGGCCCAGGCCATCAGTTGCTAGGAGACAGAGTGTCAGGCATTCAGGTGCCCTGGCCTTTTGCTTTGCTAGACACTTAAGAACCGCATAGAAGACACTGAGGCACCAAGACAGCATTCCCAGACCCCAGTAAGAACAGTCCCACTTCATCACAGGAGGGTGTTAATAGAGCTCTGTGTAGTGATAGTTCCTGCTTGTCTTTATTAGTTTGCAGAGGAATTGTCCAGGAGCTGGAGCCGGAGGAGAAACTGGAAGAAGTGAACCTGAGCAGCCTGGACATCCTTGTAAGCAGAGATGAAGAGTCCTCAGCTTTCTGCCTTCTCCATGACTGGCTGTGAGTGAACAATTATAGTCTCTATCCCTCATCCGTACCACTCAAGTTTTCTTCAGAGGCTGTGAGCCTCCTTGTTGGCCATGGGGCTCTGTGGGATTACGACCAAGGGAAGGGACAACAGTCTCCTCTGCTCAGTGACTGTCTTGGATGCAGGTGCAACAGGCTGCTTAACATATGAAGGTAAGAATGGCCAGACTGGGTCAGATCAAAGGTCCATGTAGCCTAGTATGCTGTCTACCGACAGTGGTTAATGTCAGGTGCCCCAGAAGGAATGAACAGAAGGGAACAGCAGCCAGCAAACAGAGCTGTAAACAGGGGAGTTTCACTGGGAGTTCTGTTGGAAGAGCAGGTTTTTGTATTTAGTGGAGTTTGTATGTGTGGAGGCTGGTAGGGGCAAGGTGCTGGGGGAGAAGCTGAGCCCTGCTTAGGGGGTGGGGCTTATCTGATTAGGGGTCCTATAAAGGTAGCCAGCCAGTCAGGCAGCAGCAAACACAGCTGCAGTGGCACAGCAGTCAGCAAACAGTGCTGCAAATAGGGGAGTTTCACTGGGAGTTCTGTTGGAGGAGCAGGTTTTTGTATTTTGTGGAGTTTGTATGTGTGCAGGCTGGTAGGAGCAGGGTGCTGGGGGAGAAGCTGAGCCCTGCTTAGGGGGCGGGGTTTATCCGTGTAGGGGTCTGTAGTGAGTGGGTGTGGCTCCCCTCCTGCCCAGCAGAGGGAGTGCCCTTGCAGACACCCAAGTGGGCGGAGCCACCACCACCTGTCCCCGCCCCCTGGAAGTCAAGGGGCGGGACAGGAAGTAGAAAAGCAGGCTGCCAGAGCTCAGTCAGGGCCGGCGGCTGAAGGGAGCAGAGGTGCCACCAAGAGCTCGTGACTGGGATCCCTCCAGGGCCTGAGGCAGCTGTCCTGACTGGCCGGAGCCTTCCTGGCCCTGCTGCTACCCGGAGGAGCTGCCTGAGCACACCTGGCCCGACTTCCCTGAGGAGCTGCTGGAGCTGCCACCAAGCCCTGGCCGAGAGGAGCCTATGCTGATTGACTGGCCTGGACCCGGTGCAAGTGACGAGGTAGGCCCTGAGGGGGAAAGTGGAAGTAGCCCTGGGGTAGCCGACCCCTGTCAGGCTGCAGACACGGAGGTACCGATGTCAGTGTGTTGCGGTCAGGACCCCACTGACCAGCAGCGGCGATGGTCACTACTAGTGTCCTGGGCTGGGACACAGTTGAGTGGGTGGGCCTGTGTCCCCCCTGCCACCTCACTCGTGGGTGGCAGTTTTCCCCCTCACCCAATGCTCTGGTCTAAGGACCTGGGCCTATATAATGACTGTTTCCTGCTGGGCCCATATAATGACTGTTTCCTGCTGGGCCCCTGCACCACAGGGCCTGGGCCCCCTTATTGTGCTGTTTGCTGCTGGGCCCCTGCACCAAAGGGCCTGAGCTCATTGTACTGTTTGCTGCTGCACAGCCCATTGTAACAGCGGATGCGGAAAGAGTGGGTGTAGCTCCCCTCCTGCCTCAGGAGGGTCGAGCCCTGGCCCAACCGATTACAGGGTCCTATAAAGGTAGCCAGCCAGCCAGGCAGTAGCATAGACAGCTGCAGCTGCACAGCAACCAGCAAACAGAGCTGTAAACGGGAGTTTCACTGGGAGTTTTCAGGGGAGACTTAGACCTAGGCAGAAGAACTGACAGGCTAGTGAAGGGAGGGGTTGGTGGTCTGCCATTTTTGGGGTCGGGAAGGAATTTTCTTCCAGGGCAGATTGGCAGAGGCCCTGGAGGTTTTTCGCCTTCCTCTGCAGCATGGGGCACGGGTCACTTGCTGGAGGATTCTCTACAGCTTGAGGTCTTCAAACTGCGATTTGGGGACTTCAATAATTCAGACAGAGGCTAGGGGTTTGTTTATAGAAGTGGATGGGTGTGTTGTGCAGGAGGTCAGACTAGATGATCATAATGGTCCCTTCTGACCTTAAAGTCTATGAGTCTATGAACAGGGAATTACCAAGTGATCCATCCACTGTCACCCATTCCCAGCTCCTGGCAAACAGAGGCCAGGGACACGATCCCTGCTCATCCTGACTCATAGCCGTTGATGGACTCATCCTCCATGAATTGACAGTAACTCTCCACTTAACATCCTCTCGCTTAACATTGTTTCAATCTTACGTCCCTGCTCAATTACAGAACATGCTGTATTTAAAGTTGTGCAATGCTTTGCTATAATGGCGTTTGGCTGCCTGCTTTGTCCACAGTCGGCAGCCCCCCATCAGCTCTCCTATGCCCCCCCAGCACTTCCCGCCTGCCAGCAGACCCCACGGATCAGTGTCTTCCCCCGTGGCCTCCTGCCTGTGGCAATCAGCTGGCTTGTGGCGTCCGGGGACGGGGAGTGAAGACTCGTTGTGCAGGCTCCCCCTCCCTCCCCTGCTTCCAAATGCCGCAGGCCAGCTGATTGCTGCAGGCAGGAGTGAGGAGCTGGTGTGTGAAGTAAAGGGGAAGGAGCGGGGAGGAAGAGACAGGTTAAGGGTGGGGGTTTGGGGAAAGAGGCGGCAGAGGGTTGAGGCCCCCGACCCTGGTGCTTGCAGAGAGGGGAAGCTGCCGCTGCTCCTGTGCAATGTGCTTCTCCTAGCCTACAGCACCTTCAGCCTCCTTGCCTGCCTCATCTCCAGTGCCAGTGGGCTGTGCCCGTGTGGGGTAAGGCGGGGGCACCCCCCAACTATAGTACTGTATGGCAAAAAATAATTCCCTGCAGCGTAACCCCCCATTTACATTCATTCTTATGGGGAAATTGGACTCGCTTAACATCGTTTCACTTAAAGTCGCATTTTTCAGGAACATAACGAGAACGTTAAGTGAGGAGTTACTGTACCTAGTTCTTGAACCCCATTATAGTCTTGGCTTTCACAGCATTCTCTGGCCAGGAGCTCCAAAGGCTGAGTGTGCGTTGCGTGCTTTTTAATTGTATCTATAAAGGTGTAATGGGAGAAGAAGAACCTACACAAGACTGCAGAGTCCGATGATAACTTCTGTTTTTCCCTCTTGTGTTGTGCTTAGTACCACGGAGAAAGAAGTGAAGGGTAAGAGCCCACCCCAATTGTGAGATGGAAGGTGCCCAAGAGCTGTGAGACAGTGAGGGTAGTGGATTCCAGGCTATACAGATGCCATGAAGCTGGGAGTGGAGAAGATGTCACCATCAGTGAGATAAACAGAGTCCTCACCAAACCAGACACTTAACAGCCCACCTGCCTCCAGGCCAGGACTTGTCATTAGCTGGGGCTGGGTTTGTAAGAAAAGGTTCCTAACTAGTGGTTACGAGGGAGACAAGGTCCCCCATTTTCAGAGGCTGGTCATTTTTCTGTCCACAAGCAGTGTGTCCTCTGCTGCAGAAGGTTGGATCCAGGGGGATGATTCCAGCTCGTGAGTTTCTTGACTCCCTCCCATGTTGTTCTCTCTCTCTCTCTCTCCTCTGTGTTGACCAACACATGCTCTCTGTCCTTGCCTCTTCTTGTGCTGTCTCCCTTAGTAGGACACGGGTAGGTGTGGATCCCCACAGGCTAGGTCTCAGGAGCCAGGAAGAAGTAGGAGGGGATGAAAATCATGTGGGGTTGTGGGTGCGAGAGTGGAGGCAGGTATTGTAAAATATCTAGCACGGTAGCATGTTGGACAGTGATGGCTCTTCCATAGGTGGTTTGCTGCTCTTGCAGAGGCCTGCTCAAGGCCCATGGAGCCGCCCCAGACAGAGGAGCAGCAGCTGGAGGAACCAGACCTGCACAATCTACATGTTTTTCACTTGGCAGTGGAGCTAAGGAGTGCTGTCATGATATTCGAGGAGCAGGTGTGTGCTTTTTGTGAAATCTCTCTCTATCCAGCATCTGCTGTGATAGACCCAGGCCAGTTGGGAACAGCAGAGTTATAGAAGGGAGATAAACCTGCCTCTGGATAAGTAGTTTTCTGTTCCCTGAGTGACCAGAGCAGGGGCTGCTCCAGGCTAATGAGAACACCTGACTCCAATTAACCTGCTAAGAGTCAGGTGAGGCTGTTAAGCATGTGACTCTAATTAAGCAGTCGGTGTTTGGAATCCCTCATCTGTAGTGGCTTCAGTTTTGTTCAGAGGCTGTGAATTTCCTCATTGAACACGGTGCTCTGTGGGATTCAGATGAGGGAGAGGTACAAGTCTCCTGTGCAAAGTTAGTATTTTGCATGTAGGTGCAGTGGGCTGCTTTTTAGTTGCAGTGCTAAAGCTGTAATTGGAGGAGGGTTGAGGATGGAGCCCTGGGGTGCGGTAGATGCGAGAAGAAAAAACTATGCATGTTGCTGACTGAGGTGGTAACTGATTTGTTTTCCCCCCTTGTGCTGGGTTTAGTACCAAGGGAAAAGAAGTGGAGGGTCCAAGTCTGCTCCCCTCGTGCGATGGAAAGCAAGTAAGAGCGGGGAGACAGCGAACATTACTGATGCCAGGCAAGAGCTGTCCAGCTTGGAGCCGAGCAGCCGTCACCGTCAGTGAGAGAAGTGTCTTGGGAAGTGAGCAGAGCCCTCACCTAACACTTGGCTTCAAGTACAGATGCCCAGTTAGCTACGGCTCGGTGTGTAACAAAATGTTCCTGACGAGCTGTGGATATGTGGGAGACAAGGTCCCCATTTTCAGCATCAGCTCATTTCTCTGTTCACAAGCGGTGTGTCCTCTGCAGAAAAGCTTGGATCCAGGAGGATGATTCCAGGTTAGCAGTTGCTTGCCTTCCTCCTGTGTTAATCTCTCTCTCTTTTCTCTGTGTGTTGGCCAACACACTCTCTCTAAATCTGTCCTTGCCTCATTTTGCTTCATGGCACATGGGCAGGTGTGCTCCCCACAGGCTTGGGTCTTGGGAGTAATGAAGAAGTAGGAGGGGACAAAAATTATGTGGGGTAGAAGGGATGAGAGTGGATTGGAGACTGTCGGTTTTGAGTCGGTCTGTGTTCATCATGTGCGGCTGATGTAAATGGAATGGGAGAGGGAGCGAGAGATGAGGGCAAGATTTCACACACCTTCACAACTGTGTAATGCTGGATCATGCATGGCTTTTGCAGCCGCGCTGGTACAGGAATTGTCCAGGAACCCTACCCGGAGGAGAGACTCTCAGAAGTGAACCTGATCAGCCTGAACATCCTTCTAAGCAGACATGAACAGTCCTGAGCCTTCTGCCTCCTGCATAAATGGCTGTGAGTAAGCGGTGAGTGCTTGGAATTCCTCATCTGTACGCGCTGTACTTTTATTCACAGGCTGTGTGCTTCCTCGTTGGGTACAAGGCTCTGTGGGATTAAGGCTAGGAAGTGGCCAGAGTCTCCTGAGAAAGTGACTATTTTGGGTGCTGTTACAATGGGTATCTTCGACTTGCAGTTGTAAAGCAGTAATGGGAGATGGGTTGAGAGTGAATCTCTGGGATACGGGAGATGGGAAATGAAGAGACTACACGACAGTGCAGATGGAGATGCTATTTTTTTTTTCCCTCCTCTGCTGGATTTGGTACCAAAGAAAAAGAAGTCATGTGCCAGTCTACTGCCCTCATGTGATGGAAAGCGAGCGAGAGCGATGAGACCGTGAGCATGGTTGATGCCACGCAAAAACCGTCCATCTGGCAGCAGAAGAGCCGTCACTGTCAGTGAGATAAGTGTCTGTCTGTTTTGGTGAGGGCTCTGCTCATGGCCCACGTTGATGCTGGTAGGGATGCCCTGTTAGCTAGGGCTGGGTTTGTAAGACAAGGTTCCTGACTAGCTGTGGTTGTAAGAGACAAGGTTCCCAATTTCAGGGGCTAATGATTCCTCGGGTCATGAGCAGTGTGTCCTACGCAGCAGAAAGTAGCATCTAGAGGATGACTCGAGTTACTTGCCTTCCTCCCATGTTTCTGTCTTCTCTATTGTGTTGGCCAACACTCTTGCTCTTTCATTCTCCGTTCCTTGCCTTTCCTGGTGCTGTCTCCCTATGTAGGACGCGGGAAAAGGGTACTAGGTGTGCATCCACACAGTCTGTCTTTGGGACCCATGAAGAATTAGGAGGGTATGAAAATCATGCATATTAGTGGGTGCCACAGTGGAGCAGAGTCTGTGGGTGTTGACTTGGTCTTTAATCATCGCCTGGGGCTGATGTAGACCAAATGAGAGAGGGAGGCAGAGATTAGGGCAAGATTTCACATACCTTCAGAGCTTTGTGGAATGCTGACTCATCCTTGGCTTTTGCAACTGCACTGGCAGAGGAATTGTCCAGGAGCGCTGTCTGGAGGAGAGACTCTCAAAAGTGGACCTGAACATCCTTCTAAGCAGACATGAACAGTCCTCAGCTTTCTGCCTCCTGCATAACTGGCTGTGAGTAAGCGGTCGGTGCCAGTGGAATACCTCATCTATACTTGGTGTAGTATTCTTCACAGGCCGTGTATCTCCTTGTTGAGTGCGGGGCTCTGTGGTATTGAGGCTGGGGAGGGGCCAGAGTCTGCTACGCAGAGTGACTGTCGGGTGCTGTTGCAAGGGCTGCTTTTTGGTTGTAATGCTAAAGGTGTAATGGGAAGAGTGTTGAGGGCGGAGCTCCCCCGTGTGGGAGAGGTGAAAAGAGCCAATGTGACATTTGCCTACTGAGATGGTAACTTGCTTGTTTTTCTCCTTGTGTGGGGTTTAGTACCAAGGGAAAAGAAGTCACGTATCAGTCTACTGTCCTCATGCAAAGGAAAGCGAGACCGCGATCATTGTCGAAATCAGGCATTAGCTGTACATCTGGGAGCGGAGCAGTCACCGCTGTCAGTGAGATAAATGTCTGGTTTGGTGAGGGATCTGCTCATGGCCCACCTGGCTCCAGGTAGGGATGCCCCATTAGCTGGGGCTGGGTTTGTAAGAAAAGATTCCTGACTAGCTGCTGTTATGAGGGAGACAAGGTCCCCATTTTCAGGGGCTGGTTATTGGTTTGTTCACAAGCAGTGTGTCCTCTGCAGCAGAAGGTTGGATCCAGGGGGATGAATCCAGCTGGTGAGTTTCTTGCCTTGCTCTTTCTCTGTCTCTTCTCTAGTGTGTTGGCCAACACTCTTTCTCTCTCTGTCTCTGTCCTTGCCTCTCCTTGTGCTGTCTCCCCTCATAGCACACGGGCAGGTGTGCTACATGTGATTCCCCACAGGCTAGGTCTCGGGAGCTATGAACAAGTAAGAGGGGATGAAAATCATGCAGGGTAGTGGGCACTAGAGTGGAGTGTAGACTGTCGATGTTGACTTGGTTACTGTTCATCAAGTGGGGCTGATGTAGATGGGACGGGAGAGGGAGGCGGGCATGAGGGCAAGATTAAATGCACTAATAGAGCTCTGTGTAGTGATGGTACTTACTTGACTTTATTAGTTTGCAGAGGAATCATCCAGGAGCCCTCGCTATATGAGAATATGCAGAAGTGGCCGTGAGCAGTCTGGACATCCTTTTAAGGAGACATGAATATTCCTCATCTTTCTGCCTTTTGCATAACTGCCTGTGAGTAAGAGGTGACCACTTTCAATTCCTCACCTCTACTCGCTGTAGTTTTCTTCACAGGCCGTGTGCTTCCTCGTTTGTTATGAGACTCTGGGATTAAGGCTGGGGAAGGGACAAGAATCTCCTGAACAAAGTGACTATTTTGGGACTAAGTGTACTTAGATTTCCAGAAAGCCTTTGATAAGGTCCTTCACCAAAGGCTCTTGTGTAAATAAAGTTATCATTGGAAAAGAGTGAAGATCCTTTCATGGATTGAGAACTGCTTAAAAGACAGGGAACAAAGGGTAGGAATTAATGGTAAATTGAGAATGGGGAGGGGTAACTAGTTGTGTTCCCCAAGGGTCAGTGCTAGGACCGATCCTATTCAATTTATTCATAAATAATCTGGAGAAAGGTGAGGTGGCAAAGATTGCAGATGATACTAAACTGCTCAAGATAGTTCATGGGAACCTTTTGAAGTTCTTAACAGTGTTCATTGGGTTTAACTAAGTGATTGGGCAACAAAATGGCAAATGAAATTTCATGTGGATAAATGTGAAGTAATATACATTGGAAAAAACAACCCCAACTATGCATACAATGTGATGGGGGCTAATGTAGCTACAACTAATCAGGAAAGAGATCTTAGGGTCATCGTGGATAGTTTTCCGAAGATGTCCACGCAGTGTGCAGCGGCAGTCAAAAAAGCAAACAGGATGTTGGGAATCATTAAAAGAGGAATAGAGAATAAGGCAGAGAATATCTTACTGTCCTTATATAAATCCATTGTACTCCCACATCTTGAATACTGGGTACAGATGTGGTCTCATCTCAAAAAAGATATACTGGCATTAGAAAAGCTTCAGAGAAGGGCAACTAAAATGATTAGGGGTTCAGAATGGATCCCATATGAGGAGAGATTAAAGAGGCTAGGACTTTGCAGCTTGGAAAAGAGGAGATTAAGGGGGCATATGATAGAGGTGTATATAAAATCACGAGAGGTGTGGAAAAAGTGAATAAGGAAAAATATATTTACTTCCTGTAATAAGAACTAGGGGCCACCAAATGAAATTAATGGGCAGCAGGTTTAAAATAAAAGGAAGTTCTTCACGCAGCACACAGTCAACCTGTGGAACTCCTTGCCTGAGGAGGTTGTGAAGGCCAGGACTATAACAGGGTTTAAAAGAGAACTGGATAAATTCGTAGAGGTTAGGTCCATTAATGGCTATTAGCCAGGATGGGTAAGGAATGGTGTCCCTAGCCTCTGTTTGTCAGAGGGTGGAGATGGATTGCAGGAGAGAGATCACTTGATCATTACCCGTTGGGTTAATTCCCTCTGGAGCACCTGGCAATGGCCAGGATACTGGGCTGGATGGATCGTTGGTCTGAGCCAGTTAAGAATGGCCAATGTTTTTATGGGTGCCTTTACAATGGGTGCCTTCCAGTTGCGATTGTAAAGTAGTAAAGGGAGATGGGTTGAGGGCGGAGGGCTGGGATACGGGAGATGTGAAATGAAGAGACTACGTGACATAGCAGTTGGAGATGCTAATTTTTTTTTGTTTCCCTCCCTCTGCTGAGATTAGTAGAAGGGGGGCGGCCAGCGCTTCAGCGGGGCGCTTACCTTGCAGCCCCGACTGCCGCGCTGCCTGCCGGGAGGGCTCCGCTCCACTGCGGTCAGCGGGGAGGGAAGGACGTGGGCTGCCCTGCTGAGCTTGCTGCAGGGCGCTCCCCCTCCTTCGCGCCGCTGCCCCTACAGGATGGCTGGAACAGCAAACAATGACGACAACAAAAAGCAGCTGTGCTGTCCTAGGTTTGGGTGGAAGCAGCCCTGTAGAATATGCTGCCCCAAGCATGAGCTTGCTCAGCTGGTGCTTGGAGCCGGCTCTGTTTACAGGCCCTGTGCTTCATCGTTGAGTACCGGGCACTGTGGTATTAAGGCTGGGGAAGGGACAAGAGTCTCCTAAGCAAAGTAACTTCTAGTTGCAGGTGTAAAGTAGTAATGGAGGATGGGTTGAAGGCACAGCTGTGGGATACGGGAGATAGGAAATTAAGAGACTACATGACATGGCTGACGGAGATGGTAACTTGTTCGTTTTTTCCCCTTCTGCTGGCTTTAGTACCAAGGAAAAAGTCACACGTCAGAGTCTACTGCCCTCATGCGATGGAAAGTGAGTGAGAGCAGCGAACCTGTGAGCATTGTTCATACCAGGCAAGAGCCGTCCATCTGGGAGTTGAGCAGAGGCCACTGTCACTGAGATAAGTGTCTGCTTTGGTGATTGCTCTGCTCACGGCTCAGCTCCTGGTAGGGACGCCCCATTAGCAAGGTCTGGGTTTGTAAGAAAAGGTTCCTAACTAGTGGTTATGAAGGAGACAAGGTCCCCATTTTCAGGGGCTGGTCATTTCTCTGGCCAGGAGGGGTGTGTCCTCTGCAGCAGAAGGTTGGATCCAGGGGGATGACTCCAGCTCGTGAGTTTCTTGACTCCCTCCTATGTGTGTTTTGTCTCTCTGTCTCTCTGTCCTTGCTGCTGCTTGTGCTGTCTCCCGTCATAGGACACGGATAGAAGTGCTAGGTGTGCATCCCCACAGGCTAGATCTCGGAGCTATGAACAAACAGGAGAAGATGAAAATCATGCGGGGCAGTGGGCGCTAGAGTGGAGCGGTGTCTGTGGATGTTGACTCAGTCTCTGATCATCGAGTCGAGCAGATGTAGATGTGATGGGAGAGGGAGGCAGGGATGAGGGCAAGTTTAAATGCACCAGTAGTGCTGTATGTAGTGATGGTACTTACATGACTTTATTAGTTTGCAGAGGAATCATCCAGGAGCCCTCGCCAGATAAGAATATGCAGAAGTGGACGTGAGCAGCCTGGACATCCTTCTAAGGAGACCTCAACAGTCCGCAGGTTTCTGCCTTCTGCCTAACTGGCTGTGAGTAAGCGGTGAGTGCTTGAAATTCCTCATCTGTACTCACTGTAATTTTCTTCATAGGCCGTTTCCTTCCTTGTTTGGTATGGGGCACTGTGGGATTAAGGCTGGGGAAGAGACCAAAGTCATACTTGCCAACTTTCACTGGGTAGATAAGAACCCTGAATTCACAATATTCCAAAAATCAAGCTAATCCTATTTCAAATAAGGCCAAAACAAGCCAATTCCTAAGAACCCCAACACTCAATGACTAGATCTCTCCTGGCGTGCAGTCTGGGACTGTGGTGGGTCCGCTGTGCACCCCTGACTCTCTCTCCCCCCTTTGTCCCTGCTTGCCGGAAGCAGCAAGCTACAAAGAGCATTAAGCTACAGGCCAAAACCAAGCCCGATTTCTACGTTTTCCCCGTTGAGATTTGGGGTGTGTGTGTGTGTGGCCAGAGTCTGCTGTGCAAAGTGACTATTTTGGGTGTCATTGCAAGGGGTGCTTTCTACTTGCAGTCCTACCGGTGTAATGGGAATAGGGTTGAGGGCGGAGCCCCACTGTGTGCGGGAGGGGAAAATAAGAGCCTACCCAAAGTTGCTGACTAAAAGGGTTACTGATTTATTTTTCCCCTTTGTGCTGGGTTTAGTAGCAAAAGAAAAGAAGTCACAGGCCAGAGTCTACTGCCCTCATGCGATGGAAAGCGAGCGAGAGTGATGGGACTGTGAGAATTATTGATGCCTTGAAAAAGCTGTCCAACGGGGAATGGAACAGTCATCACTGTCAATGAGAAGTGTCTGTTTTGGTGATTTGTCTGCTCACGGCCCACCTTGCTCCTGAAAGGGATGCCCCGTTTGCTGAGGCTGTTTGTAAGAAAAGGTTCCTGACTAGCTGTGGTTTTGAGAGAGAAGATCACCATTTTTAGGGGCTGCTCAGTTTTCTGGCCAGGAGCAGTGTGTCGTACGCAGCAGAAGGTTGCATCTAGGAGAATGAGTCCACGTGGTGAATTGCTTGTGTGTCTCTTTCTCTCTCTCTCTCTCTCTCTCTCTCTTCTCTAGTGTTGGCCAACACTCTTTCTCAATCTGTCCTTGCCTTTCCTTGTGCTGTCTCCCTTCTTAGGATATTGGCAGACGAGCTAGGTGTGCACCCCCACAGGTTGTGTCTTGGGAACCATAAAGAAGTAGGAGGGGACGAAAATCATGCAGGGCAGTCAGTGCGAGACTGGAGCGGTGACTGTTGGTGTTGTGGGGCTAAGACAGATCGAAAGCGACACAGGGAAGAGGGCCTTAAGTGGGCTCTACGTAGTGCAGGAGTTCTGAGACTGGGGTTTAGGTCCTGTCAGGGGGCTGCAAGGTGGTTGTTTGGGGGGTTGTGAAATGTGTCATCCTCCATCCTAAACATCACTTGGCTTCCAGCATTTATAATGGTGTTGAATATACAAAAAGTGTTTAATTTATAAGGGGAGGGTCACACTCGGAAGCTTTCTATGTAAAAGGGATCATCAGTACAAAAGGTTGAGAACCACTGGTGTAGTGATAGTTCTTGCTTGCTTTCATTAGTTTGCAGAGGAATTGTCCAGGAGTCTCAGCTGGAGAAGAAGCTGGCAGAAGTGGACCTGAACTGCCTGGACATCCTTCTAAGGAGACATGAACAGTCCTCAGCTTTCTGCCTTCTGAACAACTGCCTGTGAGTAAGCGGTCAGTGCTTTCAATTCCTTATCTGTACTTGCTGTAGTTTTCTTCACAGGCCATGTGCTTCCTCGTTGGGTACGAGGCTCTTTGGGATTAAGGCTGGGGAAGGGACAAGAGTCTCTTGAGCAAAGTGACTATTTTGGGTGCAGTTAAAATGGATCCCTTCTAGTTGAAGTTGTAAAGTAGTAATGGGAGATGGGTTGAGGGCAGAGCTGTGGGATACAGGAGATGTGAAATGAAGAGACTACGTGACATTGCAGACGGAGATGGTAATTTTTTTTTCTTCCCTTTACTTCTTCCTTGGAACTAAACCCAGCAGTCACACATCAGTCTGCTGCCCTCATGCAATGGCAAGTGAGTGAGAGCAGCGAGCCTGTGAGCATTGTTCATGCCAGGCAACAGCTGTCAATGTGGGGGTCAAGCAGACGCCACTGTCAGTGAGATAAGTGTCTGTTTTGCTGAAGTTTCTGCTCACGGCCCATATCAGTTTCTTGCCTTTCTCAGTGTTTCTCTCTCTCTCTTACTCTCTTCTCTAGTGTGTTGGCCAACACTCTGTCTCTGTCTCTGTCCTTGCCTCGCCTTGTGCTGTCTCCCTTCATAGGACACAGGCAGGAGTGCTAGGTGTGCATCCCCACAGGCTAGGTCTCAGGAGCTATAAAGAAGTAGGAGGGGATGAAAATCATGCAGCGTAGTGAGCGGTACAGTGGAGCGGTGACTGTCAGTGTTGACTTAGTCTCTGTTCATTGAGTTGGGCTGATGTAGATGAGATGGGAGAGGGAGGCAGGGATGAGGGCATTCATAGAGTTCTGTGTAGTGACAGTTGTTGCTTGGCTTTATTAGTTTGCAGAGGAATCGTCCAGGAGCCCCAATCGGATGAGAATGTCAGAAATGGACCTGAGCAGCCTGGACATCCTTCTAAGGAGACATGAACAGTCCTCAGGTTTCTGCCTTCTGCATAACTGGCTGTGAGTAAGGGCTCAGTGCTTGGAACTCAGTCATCTGTACTCACTGTAGTATTCTTCATTGACAGTGTGGTTGCTTGTTGGGTACAGGGCTCTGTGGGATTAAGGGTGAGGAGGGGCCAGAGTCTGCTGTGCAGAGTGACTCTGTTGGGTGTTGTAAGAGGTGCTTTGTACTTTCAGTCTTAAAGGTGTAATGGGTAGAGGGCGGAACCCTGCCGTGCGTGAGAGGGGAGAAGAGCCTACGAGACATTTCTGACAGACGGTAGCTTACTTGTTTTATCGCCTGATTTTAGTATCAAGGAAAAAGATGTCACATGTCAAAGTCTACTGCCCTTATGAGTGAGAGTGATGAGACTGCGAGCGTTGTTGGTGCCAGGCAGGAGCCGTCCATCTGGGAACAGAACAGCTGCTACTATCACTGAGATAAGTATCTGTTTTGCTGAGGGTTCTGCTCATGGCCCACCTGGCTACAGGTAGAGACACCCTGTTAGGTGGGGCTGGGTTTGTAAGAAAAGGTTCCTGACTAGCTGTGGTTTTGAGGGAGACACGGTTCCCATTTTCAGGGGCTGATGATTTCTCTGGCCAGGATCGGTGTGTCCTCGGCAGGAGAAGGTTGGATCCATGAGGATGACTCCAGGTGGTGAGTGGCTTGCCTTCCTCCTCTGTTTCTCTCTGTCTTCTCTACTCTACTCTACTGTGTTGGCCAACACTCTCTCTCTCTCCCTCTCTTTGCTGTCTCCCTTCATAGGGCACGGGCAGGAGTGCTATGTGTGCATCCCCTCAGGCTAGGTCTCGGGAGCTATGAACAAGTAGGAGGGGACGAAAATCATGCATCGTAGTGGGCGCTAGAGTGGAGGGGTGACTGTGGATGTTGACTGTCTCTCCAAGTGGGCCTGATGTAGATAGGATGGGAGAGGGAGGCAGGGATGAGGGCAAGATTACTTGCACCAATTGAATTTTGTGTAGTGATGGCTCTTGCTTCGCTCATTTCCTGCGCTTGCAGAGGAATTGTCCAGGAGCAGCAGCTGAAGGAGAAAGTGGCAGACAAGGACCTGAGGAGCCTGGACATCCTTCTAAGCAGACATGAATGGTCCTCAGATTTCTGCCTCCCGCACAACTGGCTGTGAGTAAGCGGTCAGTGCTTGGAATCCCTCATCTGTACTGGCTCTGGTCTTGTTCAGAGGCTCTGAATTTCCTCATTGGACACGGTGCTCTGTGGGATTCAGACGAGGCAAAGGCACAAGTTTCCTGTGCAGAGTGAGTATTTCAGGTGTTGTTTCAAGGGATGCTTTTTGATTGTAATGCTAAAGGTGCGATGGGAGGAGGGTTCAGGGCAGATCACCACTGTGTGGGAGAGGTAGAAAGAAGAGCCTCCCCAACATTGCCAACAGAGATGGTAACTTGTTTTTTTTTTTTTTTTTCCCCTTCTGCTGGATTTAGTACCAAGGGAAAAGAGAGCTCGCATCAGAGTCTACTGCCCTCATGCGATGGAAATCAAGCGAGAGCAATGGGACCATGAGAATTATTGCTGCCATGAACAAGCCGTGCAACTGGGAGAACAGACGCGACTCTCAATGAGATGTGTCTGTCTTGGTGATTGCTCTGTTTTTTGAGTAGCTGTGCTTATGAGGGAGACAGGATACCTATTTTCAGGGGTTGCTCAGTTCTCTGGCCAGTAGTGCTGTGTCCTCTGCAGCAGAAGGTTATATCCAGGAGGATGACTGCAGGTGGAGAGTTGCTTGCCTTCTTCCTGTGTGTGTGTGTGTGTGTGTGTGTGTGTGTGTGTGTGTCTCTCTCTCTCTCTCTCTCTCTCTCTGTTCCCTACTATATTGGCCAACACACACCCGTTCTCTATCCTTGCACTATCTGCCTTTGTAGGACATGGGCAGGCGTGCTAGGTGTGCATCCCCACAGGTTAGGTCTTGGGAGCCCTGGAGTAGTAGGAGGGGACGAAAGTCATGTGGGGCTGTGGATGCTAAAGTGGAGCAATGACAGTTGGTGGTAACTTGGTCTCTGTTCATCGAGTGGGGCCGATGTAGATGGGATGGAAGAGGGAGGAAGGGATGAGTGCAAGATACCAAGCACCCGTAGTACTGTGTGTAGTGATAGTTCTTGTTTGGCTTCATTAGTTTGCAGAGGAATTGTCTAGGAGACTTAGCTGGATGAGACTATATCAGAAGTGGATCTGAGCAGCTTGGGCATCCTTCTAAAGAGACGTGAATAATCCTCATGTTTCTGACTGGGTAAGAGACTCTGGTATTAAGGCTGGGGAAGGGACAAGAATCTCCTGAAAAAAGAGACTATTTTGCGTGATGTTACAATGGGTTCCTTCTAGTTGCAGTTCTATAGTAGTAATGGGAGACGGGTTGCGAGCGGAGCCGTGGGATATGGGAGAAGTGAAATGAAAAGACAACAACACATTGCAGACGGTGATGCTAATTTTTTGGGTTTTTCCCCTTTGTGCTGGGTTTAGTACCAAGGGAAAAGAAGTCAAGAGTCAGTCTACTTCCGGGACATGGTGGAAAGTAAGTGAGAGCTGTGAGACTGCGATCATTGTTGATCCCAGACAAGCACCATCCATCTGGGAGCTGAGTAGAAGCCACTGTCAGTGACATAAGTGTCTGGTTTGGGGAGGGCTCTGCTCACACCCTGCTTGAGTTCAAGCTGGGTAGCCCGGTAATGTAGGGCTGGGTGTGTAGGAAAAGGTTCCCCACTAGCTGTGGGTTACGAGGGAGAAAAGGTCCTATTTTCAGAGGTGGCTCACTTCTCTGGTCAGGAACAGTTTCTCCACCGCAGCAGAAGGTTGTATCGAGGAGGATGACTCCAGGTGATGAGTTGCTTGACTTCCTTCCATGTTTCTCTCTCGCTCTCTACTCTAGTGTGTTGGCCAACACACTCTCTCTCCTCGCCTCCCTTCTTGTGCCGTCTCCCTTTATAGACCACTGGCACGTGTGTTTGGCATGTCTCGTGAGCCATGGAGTAGTAGGAGGGGATGAAAATCATGGAGGGCTGTCGGTGCTAGTGCAGCGGTGACTGTCAGTGTTAACTTGGTCTCATCGTGGGGGGCCGATGAAGGTAGGATGGAAGAGGGAGGCAGGGATGAGGGCAAGAGCTCTGTGTAATGACAGCTCATGCTTGGCTTTTTTAGCTGTTCTAACAGAGGAATTGTTGTTCTGGAGCCGTAGCCGGAGGAGAGACTGCATCTGAGCAGCTTGGACATCGTTCTAAGCAGACATGAACAGTCCTCACTTTCTGCCTTCTGCATAACTACACTTCATGACTTTTAGCGTCACATCTGAAGCCTAAGGTAAATGCAGGGTAGAAGCTGAGTACAGGCAGCTGCTTCCCTTTAGGTGGGTTGGGTTTCTCATAAAAGTTTTCCTCCTTGTTCTGGGTGTGGGAGGAGAATTTCACTATTGTGGGAGTAGCTGTGGGATTATGATGAGGAGAAGAGACAATAGTCTCCTTTAGTGTGACTCAATTGCAGGAGTCCCAATGCGGTGCCTGTGGGTGCCATGATGCCGGCCGAGACAGCTATGTGCACCTGCCTACTAATTGCCAAACAAGCAGCGGCCGAAATACCACCCGGAACCAGCATCATCAAGAAGCTTTGCTGCCGAAATGTTGCTGATTTTCGGCGGCTGCGCCTCTCAATGACCCTGGTTCTCGGCAGTGATGACGCTGGTTCTCGGCGGCTGCTTGTTTAGTGACCACGCTCCTCGGTGGCTAGTTGTCTGGTGCCCGCCACACTAAAAGGTTGGGGACCCCTGCTCTATTGGGTGCAGGTGCAATAGACTGACCAAGCACTGCCATTCTTACGTTCAAAAGTTATGCAGACCAAGGGTCCATCTACCCCAGTATCCTGTCTTCTGACTGGCTAACGCCAGGTGCTTCAGAGGGAATGAACAGAACAGGGAATCGAGAAGTGATCCATCCTGTGTTGCTCATTCCCAGCTTCTGGCAAACAGAGGTTAAGGGCACCATCCCTGCCCATCCTCACCAATAGCCATTGATGCATGTGTCCTCCATGAATTTACCTAGTTGTTTTTTGAACCCTGTTATAGTCTTGGCTTTCACAGCATTCTCTGGCAAGGAGCTCCACATGTCGAGTGTGCGTTGTGTGCTTTTTAATTGTATCTATACAGGTGTAATGGGAGATGAGAGAAGAAGAACCTACACAACACAGCAGATTCCGATGATAACTTTTGTTTTTCCCTCTTGTGTTGTGCTTAGTACCACAGAGAGAGAGAGAGAGAGAGAGAGAGAGAGGTCCCCGTTGTGAGATGGAAAGCACACAAGAGTCGTGAGACAGCGAGCGTTTGTTGATGCCAGGCTATGGCGATGCCGTTGAGGTGGGAGTGGAGCAGCCATCACCACCAGTGAGATAAGTGTCTAGTTCACTGAAGACTCTGGTAATGGCCCACCTGCCTCCAGGGTTGGACTGGTCGTTAGCTGTGGCTCAGTTTGTAGGAAGATTCCTGACTAGCTGTTACGAGGGAGACAAGGTCCGCGTTGTCAGGGGCTGGTCATTTCTCTGTCCACAAGCACTGTGTCCTACGCAGCAGAGAGTTGGACCGGGGGGGTGACTCCAGCTAGTGAGTTTCTTGACTTCCTCCCACGTTTTTCTGTCTCTCTCCTCTAATGTGTTGGCCAACACACACTCTGTCTGTCACTCTCTCTGTCCTTGCCTTTTCCTTGTGCTGTCTCCTTTCTTAGGACATGGGCAGGTGTGGTAGGTGTGCATCCCCACAGGCTTGGTCTCGGGAGCTATGAACAAGTAGGAAGGGACCGAAATCTTGCAGGGTAGTGGGCACTAGAGTGCAACGGTGACTGTGGGTGTTGATTGAGTCTCTGCTGTAGTGGAGCTGAAGCAGATGTGATGGGAGAGGGAGGCAGGGATGTGGGCAAGATTTCGGGCACCAATTGAATTTTGTGTAGTGATGGCTTTTGCTTGGGTTACTTGCTGCATTTGCAGAGGAATCATCCAGGAGCAGCAGCCAGAGGAGAAATCGGCAGACATGGACCTGAGCAGCCTGGACATCCTTCTAAGCAGAGATTAACAGGCCTCAACTTTCTACCTTCCACATAACTGGGTGTGAGTAAGCGGACAGTGCTTGGAATCCCTCCTCTGTTGTCACTCCAGTTTTGGTCTTCATTGGGTATGTGGCTCTGTGGGATTCAGATTAGGGAAAGACACAAGTCTCCTGTTCAGAGTGGCTGTTTTGGGTGTAGTTGCAACAGGCTTCTTTCTAGTTGTGGTCCTGAAGGTGTAACGGAAGAAGGGTTATGGGTGGAGGTCTGGGGTGTGGCAAATGGGAGAAGAACCTATGTAACGTTGCTGACTGAGATGCTAACCTGTTTGTTCCCCCCCTTTGTGCTGGGTTAGTACCAATAGAAAAGAAGTGGAGGGTCAGCGTCCGCTCACCAAATGCAATGGAAAGCGAGTGAGAGCGATGAGATAGCAAGCATTACTGATGCCAGGTAAGAGCCGTCCAGCTGGGAGTGGTGCGGCCACCACTATCAATGAGCTAAGAGTGTGTTATAGTGATTGATCTGCTCACTGCCAACTTGGCTCCAGGAACTGCTCTGTGCATTACCCTGCGTGGCCACACGGTGTCACTGTTCCTCTGAGAGAAATGCTCTCTGCATTACCCTTCGTGGCCACATGGTGTCCCTGTTGCTCTGTGAGAAATGCTCTCTGCATTACCTTTTGTGGCCACATGGTGTCACTGTAGCGCCATGAGAAATCCCATCTGCATTACCCTGTGTGGCCAAACAGTGTCACTTTTGCTCCGTTAGAAATGCTCTGCGCATTACCCTGCGTGGCCACACGGTGTCACTGTGGCTCCATGCAGGAACTGCTCTGTGCATTATCTGGTGTGGCCACACGGTGTCACTGTTGCTTCGTGAGAAATGCTCTGTGCATTACCCTTTGTGGCCACACGGTGTCACTGCAGCTGTCACTGGGGCTTAGGAGGTTCTGGGGCCCCCCCAGCCCTATCTCCAGGCTACAGGGGTCCTGGGGGGCTTAGGGGGTTCTGGGGGCCCCTCAGCCGTCTCTCCAGGCTGTAGGAGTCCCGGGGGGGCTTAGGGGGTTCTGGGGGCCCCCCAGCACTCTCTCCAGGCTGTAGGGGTCCAGGGGGGCTTATGGGGTTCCGGGGGGCTCAGACTTCTGTCCAGGCTGTTGGGGTCCCCGGGCGGCTTAGGGGGTTCTGGGAGTGCCCCAGCCCTTTCTCCAGGCTGTATGGGTCCCGGTGGGGCTTAGGGGGTTCTGGGAGTGCCCCCAGCCCTTTCTCCAGGCTGTATGGGTCCCGGTGGGGCTTAGGGGTTTCGAGGGGACCCCCAGCCCTCTCTCCAGGCTGTAGGGGTTCTGGGGGGGGCTTAGGGGGATTGTGGGGAGCTCAGATACCTACGTCCAGGCTGTTGGGGTCCCGGGTGGGATTAGGGGATTTCTAGGGGGCACTGATACCCATTTCCAGGCTGTAAGGGTCCCCGGGTATAGAGGGGTCCTGGAAGGGATTAGGGAGTTTCTGGGGAGGAGAGATACGTACTTCAAGGCTCTAAGGGTCCCTGGGGGGCTTATGGGTTTCTGGGGGGCACAGATACCTATGTCCAGGCTGGAGGGGTCCCTGGGGGTTTAGGGGGTTTGTGGGAGGCACAGATACCTATGTACAGTCATGAGCTGGAGCCGGTTCACTGGAACTGGTTGCTAAATTTGAAGCCGATTTAGAACCTGTTAGGGTTACCATACAGTGAGCAGCTGGGGTTGCTGCTGGGAGACAGGACCCCTCGCTCTGTGCAGCTAGAGCAGGGGTCGGCAACCTTTACTATCAAAAGAGCCATTTTGCCCCCTCTTCCACTAAAGAAAAATAGTCTGGAGCCGCAAAACATAACACTGCTTATAAACTTTCAAAAGTTGTAATCTTTTTTTAATTTTACCTGTAACAACAGAATACAACAAACAGAAGTGCAATGTGCATGTGTAGGCCTACTTTGAAATAAATTAAACACTGAACAATGCAGGCCTTTTTGAGTCCTTCCCGTATTTCTGTAAAATTAAAATAAAATGTAGCCCACTTTAATATAAAAAAAATATAGTTGCAGCTTAGCAGTTTTAAAAAAGTAAACATAAAATTAGGAACGTTTTTTGACAAGTCCATTTCAGTGTGCTCTCATCCTCTTCGGGTTTCATTCCATTTGTGCTCTTTAGCGAGAGTGGCCTTCTGACGGGCGACTTCTTCGAGATCCGCTGTCAGGCTTTTGAACTTGGACACCCATAAGTCTTTATCCGCTATGTCGGCCAGTTCAATTTCAAGATCGGGCTGACTTATCCCTGTGAATGCGGATATGTTCAGCAGGGATGGGTCGATGTCCAGCGGTGTGACAGGGAAGGACAGAGTGTTTTTTTCCTTTCTGAACTTGCTGAATCTTTCTCCAAATGCAGCTTGCATTGCCATAATTGCACGGTGTAAATAATCACAATTTATGTGCTTGTTCTCTTCTTTGAACTCTCTCAGGGATGGGAAGTGAGAGAGCGTACCTCTCTGTACATCTCTGGCAAACACTGTCATCTTGCGCTCAGACGCCAGAACATGCTCCAGCAACTGCAGGGCCGTGCTTCCCTTTCCCTGGAGATTTTTATTCAGCGTGTTTAAGTGACTTGTCATATCCACCATGAAATAAAACTTTTCCAGCCAATTGAGGTCTCCCAGTTCGGGATAGCTGAGGCCTTTGCTTTCCAAGAAGGTTTTCACATGTTCCAGACAAGCAGCGAAGCGTTTCAGCACGTCTCCCCTTGACAGCCACCGAACTCTGTTGTGCAGCAGGAGATCCAAATATGCGCTCTTGACTTCATCTAACCATGAACAAAACTGTCGGTGGTTTAACCCGTTTGCAATTATTTTGTTCACTATCTTAATAACGAGGTTCATCACTTGCACACATTCAGGGGGGAATGTTTGAGCGCACAGTGCTTCTTGGTGCAAGATGCAGTGAAACATCATCAGCTCTTGATCCAGCGACTTTTGAAGTAAATTCACAAAGCCCTTCTGTGCTCCTCTCATACTGGGTGCACCATCAGTAGACACTGACATCAGGTGAGTGGTGTTTATTCCTTTTGGCTTTTAGACAACTCAAAACAGCCTCACAAATGTCCTGTCCCCGCGTTTGGCCCTTTAGCGGTATGAGTTCAATCAGTTCTTCCCATCAGAGTTCACATCTGCATAACAGTGCTGTCTGCTCAATATCGTTTACATCACTTGACTCATCACAGGCAATTGAATATGCTTGAGCTGAATTGATGTCATCAATTTGCTTACTGGTGATGTTTGTTGCCATTTTAATGGTCCTGTCCTTGACGGTCTTTGCAGAGAGAGGCATTTCTTTAATTTCTGAAAAAATTCCTGTTTTTGAATTCGGAGAATAGATGCTCTGATATTTTTATGAACGATTCTTTCATGTATTCTCCGTCTGTGAACGGCTTCCCCCTCCTTACGATCTCATGAGCTGCCACAAAACTAGCAGCTGTAGTTGAGTTTGGAGAGTTGATCCACTTCTTGAAAGTATGTTTGCTCTGCTCAACTTTCCGTAGTAGTTCCAAAATCGCTCTCTTTTGCCCATCTTTAGTTGGGTACTTTTCAGAAAATGCTGAGTGCTTGTTTTGAAAATGTCTTTCAACGTTACATTTTTTGTTGTTTGCTAATATCTCGCCACATATCAAGCACACAGGTAAGCCAGCGTCGTTGGCAGTGAAGGCAAAGGAATCTGTCCATGCAGAATTAAACTCTCTATTTTCTTCTGAGATTTTTCTTTTTTGGGATGTATTCATGGTTAGCTTACATGAAGTCGCACACTCAAGAAGCTGCCTGCAGGTAAAGGCGAGGGCTATAGATGTGGATGTGATGCATATTTTAATTGACAAATTATAAAACTTTTTAAAAATTTGATGTTAAAGTATCACCTCGAACTCCAAGATAACTGCAACAAAATAAAATATATAAATAAAAATTAAATTAATAAATAACCATTATTCTTTTTTTCTTTTTTTTCTTTTGTCAAGGCCGAAAGGAGCCACAACAAGGAGGCTGAAGAGCCGCATGCGGCTCCGGAGCCGCGGGTTGCAGACCCCTGAGCTAGAGCCTCCTTTTGCTGAGCGCTACCTTCCCCCGGTTTGCCTGGCAGCCCCCCCGAGCCTCTTCACCCCCGGATTCCTCCTCTCCGAGTCTCCTCTTACCTTGGGCGCTGGCTGGCTGATTGAATCAGACTGCAGCTCTCAGCCTGCCGGAGCTGATTCAATCAGCCTGCGGGAGCTCAAGGTAAGACGAGACTGGGAGGGGAGACTCTGGGGGCATAGGCGGCGAGTTCTATGGGCCCGTGGAGCCCAGGCCCCACCAATAATCCCGAGGGTGGGCCCAGCTCCACCAGTGTTTGGGCCCCAGGCCCTGTGCTCCGGGGGTCCCCGCGCCAGCAATGCGGGCGCTCTTACCTCAGCAGCAGCTCTCCCCAGCCCCGGAGAGGCTCCAGGGCTGACTTGGCTCACAGCCCATTGGCCGGGAACCCCAGCCAATGGGAGCTGCCGGGGGCAGTGCCGGAGCTGCCTGGCCGCGCCTCCACAGCAGGGAGGGGGAGGGAGCCACAGGCAGCGGCTCTCAGCGCTGGGCAGAGCGAGCAGCAGGGTCTGTCGCTGTCAGACAGACACAGCCGGTGAGCTCTGGGGGCAGCCAGACACACAGACACAGCTTGGGGAGGGGGGGCTGTGGGACAGACACACACAAGGACACAGCTGGGGGTTGTGGGCAGGGCCAGCTCTAGGTTTTTTTGCTGTCCCCCTTCCCAGCCCTGGGCTCCCCCCGTACCCTCCTGCTGCCCCAGTCCTGGGCTCTCCCCCCCACCCACACACATCTCCTGTCACCCCAGTGCTGGGCTTCCCCCTTTCCTCCCCACCAGTGCCCTCCCTCCACCCTGCTGCTGCCCCAGCCCTGGGCTCCCCACTACCAGTGCCCACCCCACCTCCTTCCGCCCCAGCCCTGGGTCACTGGTAACTCGCTCCCAGGGTGGGTCGTTCAGCCGGAATTTTGGATGTGCACAAAACACAGACAGGATTGGTTCCCATATGGTTACAGAGCTGCAGTAAAGTGGAACAATTTTCAGCTTGTGTGATTGGAGGATATCTGGATGCATATTATAAGACTGTCCTCCATAAATGAGGAAAAGTTGAGGAGCCTTTATTATTCTTTTGTTCCACTTTCTTTCTATGGGGAATTTGCCAATGCAATCTCACTGTCTTCCTTTCAAACAAACAAAAAGGCAATGGCTGTTGAAAGTAGCAATTCCAGTGCTAATAAGCATTTCTTGCTCAATTTTATCCTACTTTTTCTACAGCAAGTTACAGTGGATCAGTATATTTGATTTGGGAGAAATGAAGTAAAAGCTGCCCAAACGGAGCTTGAGCACTCCTGAATTTTGAGGTGTTCAAATCTGGAAGGCAGGTGCTGGGGGTGGAAGAGGGCTGTGGGCTCCATGGGGGAGCATGGCAGCAACTGTCTGGAGCTGCATGGAGCCAGACATGCTGGTCTGAGTGGCATAGTAAGCGGTTTGGGGTTGGAGAAGGGGTAGGAGGTTCCGGGGGGCAGTCAAGGGACAAGGAGCAGGGGGGGTTGGATGGAGCAGAGGTTCAGAGGGGCAGTCAGGGGACAGGTAGGAGGTGGGGTCCTGGGGGGAAGTTGGGTGGGGTCTCAGGAGGGGCAAGGGAAGGAGGCTTAGATAGGGGCTGGGGTTTCCAAGGGGCAGTTGTCTCGGGAGGGGTAATCGGGGACAAGGACCAGTGGTGCTTAGATAGGGGTGGGGTCCTGAGGGCAATTGGGGCAGGGGAGGGGGCAATCAGCGGCCAGGGGCTGGGATTCAAAGGGCTCTGGGCTGCTGGCAGCGCGGGAGCCCTGAGTCCTTTAAATCCCAGCCGCGGCCAGGAGTCAGAGGGCTCTGCGCTGCCTCTGACTCCTGGCGGCGGCTGGGATTTAAAGGACTCAGGGCTCCCGCGGCTGCCAGCAGCCCAGAGCCCTTTGAATCCCAGCCCTGGCCGCTGATTGCCCCCTCCCCAGACCCCTGCCCCAATTGCCCCTCAGGACCCCACCCCTATCTAAGCACCACTGGTCCTTGTCCCCAATTACCCCCTCCCGAGACAACTGCCCTGCCCCTATCTAAGCCTCCCTTCCCTTGTCCCCAACAGCCCCTCCTGAGACTCCACCCAACTTCCCCAGGACCCCACCTCCTACCTGTCCCCTGATAAGCCCCCTGGACTTCCATGCCTATCCAATTGCTGCCTGTCCCCTGACTGCCCCTCTGTCCCATCCAACCCCCCCTGCTCCTTGTCCCTTGACTGCCCCCCGTAACTCCCTACCCCTTCTCCAACCCCCAAACTGCTTACTGTGCCACTCAGACCAGCGTGTCTGGCTCCATGTAGCTCCAGACAGTTGCTGCCATGCTCCCCCATGGAGCCCACAGCCCTCTCCCACCCCTAGCACCTGCCTTCCAGATTTGAACACCTCAAAATTCAAGCTCCGTTTGGGCAGCTTTTACTTCATTTCTCCCAAATCAGTTTCCCCTGCAAGGTGCCAACTGAAGGTGTTGGAAAACAGAGATCGGGTGGCCTCCTAATGCCTGGAAAAGAGACAAAGGCCAGAGGAGGGAGTGTCAGTGCCTGTGCGGACTTCTGGGAAGTGCATGGTGTGGAAGGGGATGCTGTGATGCTTTGTAACAACTCCATACAAAGCCAGTCAGGACTCTGTGGGAGCCTCCTCTCTCGGAGCATACTGTCTCCAGGGCACGAAGCTTACACCTTCCTGGGTCTGACCTGAGAGCTTTCAGCATGCCCTTCCACATCATGCACTTTTCACAGCGAGTCTGCCCCGGCGGGTCCTGGGGCAACCAGAGGTCCCTGCACCCCAACTCCGCAGTCAGATGTGACTCTCAGCCAGACAGTAAAACAGAAGGTTTGCAGGTAAATATGCCCAATGGTCTGGGATGAGATCTGAGTTACTACAGAGAATTCTTTCTTGGGTGCTGGCTAGTGAGTCTTGCCCACATGCTCAGGGTTTAACCGATCACCATATTTGGGGTCGGGAAGGAATTTTCTTCCAGGGCAGATTGGCAGAGGTCCTGGAGGTTTGTTGCCTTCCTCTGCAGCGTGGGGCATTGATCACTTGCTGGAGGATTCTCTGCACCTTGAGGTCTTTAAACCACGATTTGAGGACTTCAATAACTAATACATAGGTTAGAGGTTTGTTACAGGAGTGGGTGGGTGAGATTCTGTGGGCTGTATTGTGCAGGAGGTCAGACTAGATGATCATAATGGTCCCTTCTGACCTTAAAGTCTATGAGATGACGGGAACACAGTTAAAACAGAGCTTGTTGGTACAGAAAACAGAACCCCTCTGTCAGGTCTATCTTAGGGGGTAGGGAGCCCAGAACCAAGTTCTGGGTCTCTCCCCATTTCCCCAGCCAGCTCCAAACTGACACTCCCTCCTCTGGCCTCTGTGTCTCTTCCGGACAAGGAGGCTAACTGATCTCTTTGTCCCCAACACCTTCAGTTGGCATCTTGCAGGGGAAACTGAGGCATCCACACAGTATTCAGAGAAAATATTAACATTCCCACTTCATCACAACAAGTGCAACAAAATATAATACTGTATATTGAAGTAGGCAAGTGCTGCTTCTGACTTTCCACTTTTAATTGACCCTTGTAATCTTGTGGCACTGACGTGTTATAGCTTCATTTTATATCGGCTTACAGGGCAGGAGCGAGGGGGCCCCACCAAAAATTATACAAACCTGCCGCCTATGTCTGGGGGTGACGAGGCTCGGGGGGGGGGGAGTGGAATTGGGGGGTGATGGGGTTGGGGGGCTGCAGGGCAAACCGGGGGAAGGTAGTTCTGGGGCAAAGGACGCTGGGCTCTGCAGCCGCCTCCCAGCAGCAGCCGCCGCCGCCGCTGCAGGGGAATCACACTGCAGCTGGCAGCCTGCGGAGCCCAAGGTAAGACGGGGAGGGGAGGAATCAGAGAGTGTCAGGGCTGGGGGGGGGGGAAAGGAATCGGGGGATGACGTGGCTCGTGGGAGGAGGAATTGGGGGGTGATGAGGTTGGGGGGGGCAGTGAGTTGCTTATCTGTATGTTCTAAGTAATAGTAGCTGTTCCCAGTGATAAGCTGCCAAAATCATAAGAACTGGTTCCCTCCTCACCCCAGGAGGGATCATGGGCCCCCCCACCCCGCGGACTCCTGCCCCATCCAACCCCCCGCGTTCCTTGACACCTCCTCCCCACGCCAGGGACCCCTGCCCCATCCAACCACCCCTTCACTCTGTCCCCTGACAACCCCTGGAACCCTTGCCCCTGACTGCCCCCCCGCCACCCCATCCAACCCCTGATCCTTTCTAACTGCCCCACCAGGACCTTTACCCCTATTCAATCCCCCTGTTCCCTGCCCTCTGCCCCCCCCCCCCCCCCCCTGAACTCCCCTGCCTTCTCTCCAACAACCTCTCCCTGCCCCCTTAATGCACTCCCTGGACGTGGCTCGCGGCACTACAGCCTGGCCGTGGCTGGAGCCAGGAGCCCGGGGATGCGGGCCGGGGCAGGAGTCATGCGGCCGGAGCCCAGAGCTGGAGGATGTGGCGGGAGCTGGACAGCTGGAGCCAGATAGCTGGCCTGCTGGAGTAGGGTGGCTGGGAAGGGCCGGGGGACGCGGGGCTGGGGCCAGAGCCAGGCGGCGGGGGATCTGGGGCTGGGGAGAGATGCAGCCGGAGATGCGGGGCCGGGGAGAGATGCAGCCGGAGCCGGGCAGTCGGAGACGCGGGGCCGGGGAGGGATGCAGCTGGGCCGGGCGGTGGGAGATGCGGGGCCGGGGAGGGACGCGGCCGGGGCGCACAGCCTTCCTCCTTCCCTCTACCCCTACCTCAGCTCCATCTTCCTGTTCCTGAGCGGGAAGCCTGCATGCTTCTCAGCCCTCCCAGGCTTCCCACCCGAGCAGCTGATTCACAGGAAGCGGGCGGGGGGGAGGAGAAGCAGGGAGGAGCATTCATGGGAGGAGGTGGAGACAGAGCTGAGGTAAGGTCGGGCTGCAGCAGGGAGCGAAAGTTAAATTTAAATGCCCTTTTCGAACGGTTGTCCCACGCAGGACAACCGGTTCTAAAAGGGCTTCTAAATTTAACAACCAGTTGCAGCTCACCACTGGCTGTTCCCCTAGCAAAACCCTCCCCGCTACGTTCCCTTTCTAGTTTTGCCTCATTTGCTCCAGTCTCTAGTTCTGCTTTTAAAGCGGATATTATCGATCCATGTCAATCTCTCTCTCCGCCATCGGTGGTTTTTACACAGTTCTGCACCCCGCCCCAGTCTGCAGCTGTTCAATCCTTCACCGGGGGATTTAATAGTGGGGGTCCCAGCCAGAGCCCCCAGCCCCGGCTGGGGACAGGGGCGCAGGTCGGGATGACGCAGGGGCTTGTGGGACTTGTAGTGCGCCCAGGCCTACAATTCCCATCAGCCCCCGCGGACCCAGCGGCCGGCGCTTTGGGCGTGACAGATTCCGCTTGCAGGGCGGGGCCTGGAGCGGAAGTGACGTTAGCGGTCTGGAGGCCGCCCGTGATAAGTGTGGGACTTGGGTGCGTTGGGTGGGAGGCGCTGCGGCTCTGGGACGTGGGGTCCCCATAGCGATCCCATCCCCTCCTGGCTGGGTGTTTGGGACCAGCCCCCCAAGTGCTCCCACAGCCTCCTCCGGCCACAGCCCACCCCCAGCCACAGCTCCCCCCGCCAGCACCTCCCCCCGGCACCCCCAGCGCGTCTTTCCTTCCCCCCCATGGGCTCCCACAGCGCCCCCCGCCTAGCCACAGCCCCCTTCCCACCTCCCCCTCGGCACCCCAGCCCGCCCCAACCTGCTTCCCCAACCTGCTTCCCCGGTCCCCAACCCACTCACCCATCCCGCCCCCTAGGCCTGCAGCCTTCTCCAGTCTGAACGCCCGTTCCTCTAGCCGAAACCAACCCGCCCCCGTCTATCCCCCCCATCCGTTGGGCTCCTCAGTCCTTTCTTCTCCCTCCAACACCTCCTAGGCCACCCCAACCTGCACCCCATCCCTACTTTCCCCCATACATGCCTTCTCCTATTGCCCCCTTCCGCCCCCCCTCCCTCCCTCCCTCCCCAACACCCCCCAGCCTGCAACAACTTTCCCCAACCTACACGTCTGTATCCCCCAGTTCATTCCTCCATTCAAGGGACTCCTCAGACCCCATCTCTCTCCAACATCCTCCCAGCTCACCACAACCTGTGCCTCCATCCATGCCCCCACCTGTAGGGACCGCTCGGCGCCCCTTCCTCCCCCACACCCCCCCAGGTCATTTCCCCATCCATTCGGCCCCTCAGTCCCCTTTTTTCCTTCCTCCCAGTGTAATCTGCACCCCACTCTGTCCCTAGATCTGTGGGCCCCCCAGTGCCAACATTCCCCAACCTGCACCCCCATTCCTCCCTCCACCCATGGGGCCCCTCAGCCCTTCTCTCTCCTTCCTGCCCAACACTCACCATTCATAGCACACAGGCAGGCGAGCTAGGGGACGGAATCTGTGGGGAGCAGTGGATTGTAGAGTGGAGCAGTGACTGATAGTGTGGGCTCAGTCTCTGTTCCTCGACTGGGGGGGCTGGGGATGGGATGGGAGAGGGAGGCAGGGATGAGGGTGTTAATAGAGCTCTGTGTAGTGATAGTTCCTGCTTGTCTTTATTAGTTTGCAGAGGAATTGTCCAGGAGCTGGAGCCGGAGGAGAAACTGGAAGAAGTGAACCTGAGCAGCCTGGACATCCTTGTAAGCAGAGATGAAGAGTCCTCAGCTTTCTGCCTTCTCCATGACTGGCTGTGAGTGAACAATTATGGCCTCTATCCCTCATCCGTACCACTCAAGTTTTCTTCAGAGGCCGTGAGCCTCCTTGTTGGCCATGGGGCTCTGTGGGATTACGACCAAGGGAAGGGACAGCAGTTTTCTCTGCTCAGTGACTGTCTTGGATGCAGGTGTAACAGGGTGCTTAACATATGAACGTAAGAATGGCCAGACTGGGTCAGATCAAAGGTCCATGTAGCCTAGTATGCTGTCTACCGACAGTGGTTAATGTCAGGTGCCCCAGGCGGAATGAACAGAACAGGGAATTACCAAGTGATCCATCCACTGTCACCCATTCCCAGCTCCTGGCAAACAGAGGCCAGGGACACGATCCCTGCTCATCGTGACTCATAGCCGTTGATGGACTCATCCTCCATGAATTGACAGTAACTCTCCACTTAACATCCTCTCGCTTAACATTGTTTCAATTTTACGTCCCTGGTGAATTACAGAACATGCTGTATTTAAAGTTGTGCAATGCTTCGCTATAACAGCGTTTGGCTGCCTGCTTTGTCCACAGTCGGCAGCCCCCCATCAGCTCTCCTATGCCCCCCCAGCACTTCACGCCCACCAGCAGATCCCGCGGATCAGTGCCTTCCCCTACCGCCTCCTGCCTGTGGCAATCAGCTGGCTTGTGGCGTCCGGGGACGGGGAGTGAAGACTCATTGTGCAGGCTCCCCCTCCCTCCCCTGCTTCCAAACACCGCAAGCCAGCTGATGGCTGCGGGCAGGAGCGAGGACCCGGTGTATGAAGTAAAGGGGAAGGAGGGGGAAGAAGAGGCAGGTTAAGGGTGGGGGTTTGGGGGAAGAGGCGGCAGAGGGTTGAGGCCCCCGACCCTGGTGCTTGCAGGGAGGGGAAGCTGCTGCTGCTCCTGTGCAACGTGCTTCTGCTAGCCTACAGCACCTTCAGCCTCCTTGCCCATCTCATTGTCGCCAGTGCCAGTGGGCTGTGCCCGTGTGGGGTAAGGCGGGGGCACCCCCCAACTACAGTACTGTACTGTATGGCAAAAAATAATTCCCTGCAGCGTAACCCCCATTTACATTCATGCTTATGGGGAAATTGGACTCGCTTAACATCGTTTCACTTGGTCACATTTTTCAAGAACATAACGAGAACGTTAAGTGAGTTACTGTACCTAGTTCTTATTTGAACCCCATTATCGTCTTGGCTTTCACAGCATTCTCTGGCCAGGAGTTCCAAAGGCTGAGTGTGCGTTGCGTGCTTTTTAATTGCATCTATAAAGGTGTAATGGGAGATGGGAGAAGAAGAACCTACACAACACTGCAGATTCCGATGATAAGTTCTGTTTTTCCCTCTTGTGTTGTGCTTAGTACCACGGAGAAAGAAGTGAAGGGTAAGAGCCCACCCCTGTTGTGACATGGAAGGCGCCCAAGAGCCGTGAGACAGTGAGTGTTGTTGATTCCAGGCTATGCAGATGCCATGAAGCTGGGAGTGGAGCAGATGTCACCATCAGTGAGATAAGTGTCTAGTTTGGTGAGGACTCTGGTAATGACCCACCTGCCTCCAGGCCAGGACTTGTCGTTAGCTGGGGCTGAGTTTGTACGAAAAGGTTCCTGAATAGCTGTAGTTATGAGGGAGACAAGGTCCCCATTTTCAGGGACTGGTCATTTCTCTGTCCACAAGCAGTGTGTTCTCTGCAGCAGAAGGTTGGATCCAGGGGGATGACTCCAGCTGGTGAGTTTCTTGACTTCCTCCCATGTTTTTCTCTCTCTCTCTCTCTCCTCTAATGTGTTGGCCAACACATTGTCTGTCTGTCTGTCTCTCTCTGTCCTTGCCTCTCCTTGTCCTGTCTCCTTTCGTAGGATATGGGCAGCTGTGGTAGCTTTGCGTCCCCACAGGCTAGGTCTTGGGAGCGATTTACAAGTAGGAGGGGACCAAAATCACACAGGGTGGTAGGCACTAGAGTGCAGCGGTGACTGTGGGTGTTGACTGAGTCTCTGCTCTAGTGGGGCTGATGTGGATGGCATGGGACGGGGAGGTAGGGATGAGGGCAAGATTTCATGCACCATTTGAATTTTGTGTAGTGATGGCTTTTTCTTGGGTTACTTACTGCGTTTGCAGAGGAATCATCCAGGAGCAGCAGCCGGAGGAGAAATTGGCAGAAGTGGACCTGAGCAGCCTGGAAATCCTCTTAAGTGGAGATCAACAGTCCTCCGCTTTCTGCCTCCCACATAACTGCCTGTGAGTAAGAGGTCAGGGCTTGGAATTCCTCATCTGTACTCACTGCAATTTTCTTCACACTCAGTTTGCTTCCTCATTGTCTATGGGGCTCTGTGTGATTAAGGCTTGAAGGGACCAGAGTCTCTAGATCTCTCCTGGCGTCTGCAGTCTGGGACTGTGGTGGGCCTGCTGTGCACCCCTGACTCTCGCCCCCCTTTGCCTGTGCTTGCTGGAAGCAACAAGCTACGAGAAGCAATAAGTTACAAGCCAAAAATATGCTTTTTCCCACAGGTGTGGTGTGTGTGTGACCAGAGTGTGCTGTGCAGAGTGACTGTTTTAAGGTGTCATTCCAAGGGTTGCTTTCTACTTGTAGTCCTAAAGGTGTGATGAGATGAGGGTTCAGGGCAGAGCCTCACTGTGTGGGAGAGGCGAAAAGTAGAGCCTCCCCAACATTGCCCACTGAGATGGTAACTTACTTGTTTTTTCCCCTCGTGCTGGGTTTAGTACCAAGGGAAAAGAAGTCACGTGTCAGTGTCTACTGCCTTCATGCCATGGAAAGTGAGCGAGAGCGATAGGACCCCAAGAACTACTGATGCCAAGGAAAAGCCATCCTACTGGGAGTGGAACAGCTGCCACTCTCAATGAGATAAGTGTCTGTTTTGGTGATTGCTCTGCTCACGGCCCTGCCTGCTCCTGGTAGGGACGCCACATTAGCTGGGGCTGGGTTTGTAAGAAAATGTTCTTGACTAGCTGTAGTTAGGAAGGGCACAAGGTCCCCATTTTCAGAGGCTGCTCACTTCTCTGGCCAGGAGCGGCGAGTTCTCTGCAGCAGAAGGTTGGATCCAGGAGGATGACTGCAGGTGGTGAGTTGCTTGCCTTCCACCCGTGTTTTTCTCTCTCTCTGTCTGTCCTCTAGTATGTTGGCCAACACACACCCTCTCTCTGTCTGTCTGTCTCTTTCTCTCCCTTTCTCTCTCTGTCCTTACCTTTCCTTGCGCCATTTCCCTTCATAGGACACGGGCAGGGTGCTAGGTGTGCATCCTCACAGGCTAGGTTTTGGGAGCCATGGAGAAGGAAGAGCAGAGAAAAATCATGAGGGGCAGTGGGTGCTGAAGTGGAGGGGTGACTCTGATTTTGAGTCGGGCTCAGGTAGATGAGAAGGGAGAGGAAGGCAGGGATGAGGGCAAGATTTCATGCATGAATAGAACTTTTTGTACTGATGGCTCATGCGTGGGTTTTGCAGGTGCACTTTCAGAGGAAGTGTCCAGGAGCCCCAGCCCGAGGAGAAGCTGGCAGAAGTGGACCTGATCAGCCTGAACATCCTTCTAAGCAGACATGAGCAGTCCTCAGCTTTCTGCCTCTCACATAACACTTCATGACTTGTAGCAGCACGGCTGAAGCTTAAGATAAATGCATGGTAGAGGCTGAGTACAGGCGGCTGCTTCACTTTAGGTGGGTTTGATTTCTTATAAAAGTTTTCCTTCTTGTTCTGGGTGTGGGAGGAGAATTTCCCTATTTTGGGAGTAGTTGTGGGGTTACATCTAGGGGAAGAGACAATAGTCTCTTCTGCATAGTGACTCTCTTGGGTGCAGGTGCAACAGGCTGCTCAACATACAAACATTAGAAGGGCAGTACTTGGTCAGATCAAGGATCCATCTAGCCCAGTGTCCTGTCTTCTGACTGTGGCTAATGCCAGGTGCTTCAGAGGGAAGGAATGGAACAGGGAATCGAGACGTGATCCATCCTGTGTCGCCTATTCCCAATTTCTGGCAAACGGAGGATAATGGCACCATCCCTGCCCATGCTGACCAATAGCCATTGATAGACTGATCCTCCATGAATTTACCTAGTTCTTTTTTGAAACCTGTTATAGCCTTGGCTTTCACAGGGTTCTCTGGCCAGGAATTCCAGAAATTGAATGTGCGTTGCATGCTTTTTAATTGTATCTATAAAGGTGTAATGGGAGAAGAAGAACATATACAATATTGCAGATTCTGATGATAACTTTTGTTTTTCCCATCTGTGTTGTGCTTAGTATCACAGACAATGAAGTCAAGGGTAAGAGCCCACCCGTTGTGAGATGGAAAGTGCACAAGAGCCATGTGACAGTGAGTATTGTTGATGCCAGGCTATGCAGATGCTGTTGAGCTGGGAGCGGAGAAGCTGTCACCATCAGTGAGGTAAGTGTCTGGTTTGGGGAGGACTCTGGTAACAGCCCACCTGCCCCCAGGCTGAGACTTGTCGTTAGCTGGGGCTCGGTTTGTAGGAAAAGATTCCTCAGTAGCTGTGGTTAGGAGGGAGACAAGGTCCCCATTTTCAGGGGCTGCTCATTTCTCTGTCCATAAATGGTGTGTCCTCTCTAGCAGTGAGGGCCGGCTCCAGGCACCAGCTTATGAAGCAGGTGCTTAGGGTGGCAACTCCTGAGTGGGGGGGCACTTTCAGGTATTCAGCGGGAATTCGGCGGAGGGTCCGTCACTCGGAGCGAAGGACCTCCCACTGAATTGCTGCAGATCACAATTGTGGCTTTTTTTTTGGGCTGCTTGTGGCGGCAAAACCCCTGGAGCTGGCCCTGCTAGCAGGAGGTTGAATCCAGGGGGATGACTCCAGCTGGTGAGTTTCTTGCCTTCCTCCTGTGTTTTTTCTCTTCCTCTTCTAATGTGTTGGCCAACACACTCTCCCTGTGTCTCTCTCTGTCCTTGCCTCTCCTTGTGCTTTTTCCCTTCATAGGACACGGGCAGTGATGCTAGCTGTGCATCCCCACAGGCTAGTTCTCCGGAGCCATGAAGAAGTAGGAGGGGATGAAAATCATGCTGGACAGTGGGTGCGAGAGTGGAGCGGTGACTGTCAGTGTTTACTCGGTCTGTATTCATTGAGTGGATTTCACGCAGCAATAGAGCTGTATGTAGTGATGTCTCATGCTTGGCTTTTGCAGCTGCGCTTCTAGAGGAATCATGGAGGAGCAGCAGCCGAAGGAGAAGGTGGCAGACGTGGACCTGAGCAGCTTGGGCCTACTTAAAAAGGCAATGTCCTTAAAGTAGTGTCAGCGCACTTGAAGGGGCAATGTGCCCCCCACCACACACAGGGTGTCTCTCTTTCTCTCTCTGCCATGCTGTCTCCCCTCCCTCCCTCCATTCGTGTTGCCTTGTAGAGTGTAAGGTTACATTAACAACAATGTATTAACCCTTGAGGGCTCAGCTGAGTGCTAGTTCATCATTTACCAGTAAGGCATTCCCTGGGAAATATCCCACCCTCTGACTGCACCACCTCAACCAAGCTTCACAATCATCATTACTGGTTACAGTATTAAATTGTTTAAAAGTTTAAGTTTTAAACAATTTCTTATCTTTACTTGCTCTAGTATTGTTCACAGGCTGTGTGCTTCCTCGTTGGGTACAGGACTCTGTGGTATTAAGGCTGGGGAGTGGCCAGAGTCTGCTGTTCAGAGTGATTGTCGGGTGCTGTTGCAAGGGCTGCATTTTGGCTGAAATGCTAAAGGTGTCATGGGAAGAGTGTTGAGGGTGGAGCGCCGCCATGTGGGAGAGGTGAAAAGAAGAGCTAACACGATGTTGCCTGCTTAGATGGTAAGTTATTTTTTCCCCTTGTGCTGGCTTTACTACCAAGGAAAAGAAATCATGCGTCAGTCTACTCCCTTCATACATTGGAAAGTGAGCAAAAGTGATCGGACCGCAAGAGCTGTTGATGCTACGGAAAAGCCGTCCAACTGGGAGTGGGAACAGCTGCTACTCTCAATGAGTGAGAGCTGCTACTCTGTTTTGGTGATTGCTCTGCTCATGGCCCCCTTGCTCCGTTAGCTGGGGCTGGGTTTGTAAGAAAAGGTTCCTGACTAGTGGTTATGAGGGAGACAAGGTCCCCATTTTCAGGGGCTGCTCAGTTCTCTGGCCAGGAGCAGTGTGTCCTCTGCAGCAGAAGGTTAGATCCAGGAGAATGGCTGGCTGCAGGTGGAGAGTTGCTTGCCTTCCTCCTGTGTTTTTTCTCTCTCTCTCTGTTCTCTAGTATGTTGGCCAACACACACCCTCTCTCTATTCTTGCCTTTCCTTATGCTGTCTCCCTTCTTAGGACATGGGCAGGTGTGCTAGGTGTGCATCCCCACAGGTTAGGTCTTGGAAGCCCTGGAGTAGTAGGAGGGGATGAAAACCATGTTGGGCAGTAGGTGTTAAAGTGGAGTGGTGACTGTTGGTGTTAACTCGGTCTCTGTTCGTCGAGTGGGGCTGATGTAGATGGGATGGAAGAGGGAGGCAGGGATGAGGCCAAGATTTCAAGCACCAATAGAGCTGTGTGTAGTTATGGCTCATGCTTGGCTTTTGCAGCTGCGCTTTCAGAGGAATTGTCCAGGAGCCCCAGCCCAAGGAGAAACTGGCAGAAGTGGATGTGAGCAGCCTGGACATCCTTCTAAGGAGACATGAACAGTCCTCAGCTTTCTGCCTTCTGAACAACTGACTGTGAGTAAGTGGTCAGTGCTGTCCATTCCTTATCTGTACTTGCTGTAGTTTTCTTCACAGGCCATGTGCTTCCTCGTTGGGTACCGGGCACAGTGGTATTAAGGCTGGGGAAGGGACAGGAGTCTCCTGAGCAAAGTGACCATTTTGGATGCAGGTCCTGTCTAGTTGCAGGTGTAAAGTAATAACGGGAGATGGTTTGAGGGCGGAGCTATGGGATACAGGAGATGTGAAATGAAGAGACTACGCGACATTGCAGAGCGAGATGCTATTTTTTTTTTTTCTTTTTCTCCCCTCTGCTGGGTTTAGTACCAAGGAAAAAGAAGTCACACGTCAGAGTCTACTGCCCTTATGCGATGGCAAATGAGTGAGAGCAGCGAGCCTGTGAGCATTGTTCAGGCCAGGCAAGAGCCGTACATCTGGGAGCGGAGGAGATGCTACTGTCACTGAGATAAGTGTCTGTTTTGCTGAGGGTTCTGCTCACGACCTATCTGACTCCAGGTAGAGACACCCTTTTAGCTGGGGCTTGGTTTGTAAGAAAAGGTTCCTGACTAGCTGTGCATACGAGGGAGACAAGGTCCCCGTTTTCAGGGGCTGCTCATTTTTTCCATCCACAAGCAGTGTGTCCTCAGCAAGAGAAGGTTGGATCCAGGGGGATGCCTTGAGATGGCGAGTTCCTTCCCCTCCTCCTGCATTTCTCTCCCTCCCTCTCTCTCTTTCTCTTTTCTGTACTATGTTGGCCAACACACACACTCTTTCTCTCTGTCTGTGTCCTTGCCTCTCCCTGTGCTTTCTCCCTTTATAGGACATGGGTAGGTGTGGATCCCCACAGGCTAGGTCTCTGGAGCCAGGAAGAAGTAGGAGGGGATGAAAATCATGTGGGGTCGTGGGTGCGAGAGTGGAGGCAGGTATTGTAAAATATCTAGCACGGTAACATGTTCGACAGCAATGGCTCTTCCATAGGTGGTTTGCTGTTCTTGCAGAGGCCCGCTCAAGGCCAATGGAGCCGCCCCAGACAGAGGAGAAGCATCTGGAGGAACCAGACCTGCACAGTCCTAGATGTTTCACTTGGCAGTGGAGCTAAGGAGTGCTGTCGTGATATTCGAGGAGCAGGTGTGTGTTTGTGTGAAATATCTCTCTATTCAGTATCTGCTGTGATAAACCCAGGCCAGTTGGGAACAGCAGAGTAGTAGAAGGGAGATAAACCTGCCACTGGATAAGTAGTTTTCTGTTCCCTGAGTGACCAGAGCAGGGGCTGCTCCAGGCTAATGAGAACACCTGACTCCAATTAACCTGCTAAGAGTCAGGTGAGGCTGTTAAGCATGTGACTCTAATTAAGCAGTCGGTGTTTGGAATCCCTCATCTGTTACTCGCTTCAGTTTTGTTCAGAGGCTGTGAATTTCCTCATTGAACACGGTGCTCTGTGGGATTCAGATGAGGGAGAGGTACAAGTCTCCTGTGCAGAGTTAGTATTTTAGATGTAGGTGCAGTGGTCTACTTTTTAGTTGTTGTGCTAAAGCTGGAGGAGGGTTGAGGATGGAGCCCTGGGGCGCAGTAGATGCGAGAAGAAGAAACTATGCATGTTGCTGACTGAGATGGTAACTGATTTGTTTTCCTTGGGTACTAAACCCAGCACAAGGGGGGGAAAAGAAGTGGAGGGTCAGAGTCTGCTCCCCTCGTGCATTGGAAAGCAAGTAAGAGCGGAGAGACAGCGAACATTACTGATGCCAGGCAAGAGCCGTCCAGCTTGGAGCCGAGCAGCCATCACCGTCAGTGAGAGAAGTGTCTTGTTAGGTGAGGGCTCTGCTCACTTCCCACTTGGCTTCAGGTACGGATGCCCAGTTAGCTACGGCTCGGTGTGTAACAAAATGTTCCTGACGAGCTGTGGATATGTGGGAGACAATGTCCCCATTTTCAGCATCAGCTCATTTCTCTGTTCACAAGCGGTGTGTCCTCTGCAGAAAAGCTTGGATCCAGGAGGATGATTCCAGGTGAGCAGTTGCTTGCCTTCCTCCCGTGTTAATCTCTCTCTCTTTTCTCTGTGTGTTGGCCAACACACTCTCTCTAAATCTGTCCTTGCCTCATTTTGCGCTGACTTGCTTCATGGCACATGGGCAGGTGTGCTGGGTGTGCTCCCCACAGGCTTGGGTCTCGGGAGTAATGAAGAAGTAAGAGGGGACAAAAATTGTGGGGTAGAAGGGATGAGAGTGAATTGGAGACTGTCGGTTTTGAGTCGGTCTGTGTTCATCAGGTGGGGCTGATGTAAATGGAATGGGAGAGAGGTGAGGGCAAGATTTCACACACCTTCACAACTGTGTAATGCTGGATCATGCATGGCTTTTGCAGCCGCGCTGGTACAGGAATTGTCCAGGAACCCTACCCGGAGGAGAGACTCTCAGAAGTGAACCTGATCAGCCTGAACATCCTTCTAAGCAGACATGAACAGTCCTCAGCTTTCTGCCTCCTGCATAAATGGCTGTGAGTAAGCGGTGAGTGCTTGGAATTCCTCATCTGTACTCGCTGTACTTTTATTCACAGGCCGTGTGCTTCCTCGTTTGTTACGAGACTCTGGGATTAAGGCCGGGGAAGGGACAAGAATCTCTGAACAAAGTGACTATTTTGGGACAAAGTGTACTTAGATTTCCAGAAAGCCTTTGATAAGGTCCTTCACCAAAGGGTCATATGTAAATAAAGTTATCATTGAAAAATAGTGAAGATCCTTTCATGGATTGAGAACTGCTTAAAAGACAGGGAACAAAGAAGGAATTAATGGTACATTTTCAGAATGGAGAGGGGTAACTAGTTGTGTTCCCAAGGGTCAATGCTAGGACGGATCCTATTCAATTTATTCATAAATAATCTGGAGAAAGGTGAGGTGGCAAAGATTGCAGATGATACTAAACTGCTCAAGATAGTTAAATCCAATGAACACTGTGAAGAACTTCAAAAAGTTCCTATAAACTAAGTGATTGGGCAACAAAATGGCAAATGAAATTTCATGTGGATAAATGTAAAGTAATGCACATTGGAAAAAATAACCCCAACTATACATACAATATGATGGGGGCTAATTTAGCTACAACTTATCAGGAAAGAGATCTTAGGGTCATCGTGGATAGTTTTCCGAAGATGTCCACGCAGTGTGCAGCGGCAGTCAAAAAAGCAGACAGGATGTTTGGGATCATTAAAAAAGTGATAGAGAATAAGGCAGAGAATATCTTATTGCCCTTATATAAATCCATGGGCCACCCACATCTCGAATACTTTGTACAGATGTGGTCTCATCTCAAAAAAGATATACTGGCGTACTAAAATGATTAGGGGTTCAGAATGGATCCCATATGAGGAGAGATTAAAGAGGCTAGGACTTTTCAGCTTGGAAAAGAGGAGATTAAGGGGGCATATGATAGAGGTAGATAAAAATCACAAGAGGTGTGGAAAAAGTCAATAAGGAAAAATATATTTACTTCCTAAAGTATAAGAACTAGGGGCCACCAAATGAAATTAATGGGCAGCAGGTTTAAAATAAATAAAAGGAAGTTCTTCTTCACGCAGTGCACAGTCAACCAGTGGAACTCCTTGCCTGAGGAGGTTGTGAAGGCCAGGACTATAACAGGGTTTAAAAGAGAACTAGATAAATTCGTAGAGGTTAGGTCTATTAATGGCTATTAGCCAAGATGGGGAAGGAATGATGTCCCTAGCCTCTGTTTGTCAGAGGGTGGAGATGGATGGCAGGAGAGAGATCACTTGATCATTATCCGTTGGGTTAATTCCCTCTGGGGCACCTGGCAATGGCCAGGATACTGGGCTGGATGGATCGTTGGTCTGAGCCAGTTTGGCCATTCTTATGTTTTTATGGGTGCCTTTTACAATGGGTGCCTTCCAGTTGCAATTGTAAAGTAGTAAAGGGAGATGGGTTGAGGGCGGAGGGCTGGGATACGGGAGACGTGAAATGAAGAGACTATGTGACATTGCAGTTGGAGATGCTAATTTTTTTTGTTTCCCTTCCTCTGCTGAGATTAGTACCAAGGAAAAAGAAGTCACGGTCAGAGTCTACTGTCCTCATGCGATGGAAAGTGAGCAAGAGCGACGAGACCACGAGCATTGTCGAAATCAAGCATTAGCCGTGCATCTGGGAGCGGAGCAGCCACTGCTGTCAGTGAGATAAGTGTCTGTTCTGGTGAGAGCTCTGCTCACGGCCCACCTGGCTCCAGGTAGGGACGCCCTGTTAGTTGGGCCTGGGTTTGTAACAAAATGTTCGTGACTAGCTGTGGTTATGAGGGAGACTGGGTCCCCATTTTCAGGGTCTGCTCATTTCTCTGCTACAAGCGATGAGTCCTCTGCAGAAAAGGTAGGTTCCAGGTGGCGAGTTGCTTGCCTTCCTCCCGTGTTTCTTTCTCTCTTCTCTAGTGTTGGCCAACACACTCTGTCAGTCTGTCCTTGCCTCTTTTTCTGATGTCTCCCTTCATGACACACAGGCAGGTGAGCTAGCTGTGTGTCCCCAGAGGCCAGGTCTCGGTAAGCCTGGCAAAGTAGGAGGTGATGAAAATAATGCAGGGCAGTGGGTGTGAGAGTGGAGCGGTGATTGTCGCTGTTAACTCGGTCTCTGTTCATCAAGTGGGGCCGATGCAGACGGAATGGAAGAGGGAGGCAGGAATGAGGGCAAGATTTCAAGCATCAACAGAGCTTTGTGTAGTGATGGCTCATGCTTGGTATTTGCAGCTGCTCTTGCACAGGAATAGTGCGGGAGCCCTAGCTGGAGGAGGAAGAGGTAGAAGTGGACCTGAGCAGCTTGGACATCCTTTTAAGCAGACACGAACAGTCCTCAGCTTTCTGTCTCTTGCATAACTGGCTGTGAGTAAGCGGTCTGTACTTTGAATTCCTTCTCTGTACTTGCTGTCGTAAGGCCATGTGCTTCCTTGTTGGGTATGTGACTATTTTAAGTGTAGGTGCAACAGGCTCATTTTTCGCTGTAGTGCTAAAGGTGTGATGGAAAGAGTTGAGGGTGGAGCTCCACCATGTGGGAGAGGGGAAAAAAAGAGCCGACGAGACATTGCCTACTGAGATGGTAACTTAATTGTTTTTTCCCCCTTGTGCTGGGTTTAGTTCCAAGTGAAAAGTCAGTCTACTGCCCTCATGCGATGGAAAGCGAGCGAGAGCGACGAGACCTCGAGCATTGATCATGCCAGGCAAGAGCCGTCCATCTGGGAGCAGAACAGCTGCCACTGTCACTGAGATAAGTGTCTGTTTTGCTGAGGGTTCTGCTCACGGCCCACCTGGCTCCAGGTAGGGACACCCCATCAGCTGGGCTGAGTTTATAAGAAAATGTTCCTCACTAGCTTTGGTTATGAGGGAGACAAGGTCCTCATTTCTGTGTCCAGTAGCTGTGTTCCCTCCTCAGCAGAAGGTTGGATCCAGGTGGTGACACCAGGTGGTGAGTTGCTTGCCTTGCTCCCATGATTCTCTCTCTCTCTCTCTCTCTCTCTCTCTCTCTCTCTTTTCTCTAGTGTTGGCCAACACTCTCTCTCTCTGTCCTTGCCTCTCCTTCTGCTGTCTCCCTTCATAGCACACAGGCAGGGGTGCTAGGTGTGCATCCCCACAGGCTAGGTCTCCTGGATCCATGAAGAAGTAGGAAGGGACGAGAATCATGCTGGGTAGTGGATAGTGGAGTGGAGTGGTGACTATCGGTGTTAACTGCATCTCTGTTCATCAAGTAGGGCGGATGTAGATGGAATGGGAGAGGGAGGCAGGGATGAGGGCATTCATAGAGCTCTGTGTAGTGATAGTTCTTGGTTGGCTTTATTAGTTTACAGAGGAATCGTCCAAGAGCCTTGGCCGGAGGAGAGGGTGGCAGAAGTGAAGCTGAGCTGCCTGAACATCCTTCTAAGGAGACAAGAACAGTCCTCAGCTTTCTGAATTCTGCATAACTGTCTGTGAGTAAGAGGTCAGTGCTTTCAATTCCTCACCTCTACTCACTGTAGTTTTCTTTAAAGGCAGGGCCGGCACAGGCGGGGCCATGGGAGCAGCAAAACGCGGGAAAAAATGGCTCAGCTGGAGCGGCAAAGCTGGTGGTGGGGGGGGGGGGACATGGCTCAGCTGGAGCGGCAAAGAGAGGGGAGTGGGGGGAGAAACAACGATGCGGCCGGCAAAGCAGGGGAAAAACAAAACAAAAACCCCTACAGGGCGACCGGCGCCAGGGGACTCTGTGCTGCAGAGTGCGCGCCCGGTCTAATGGAGGAGGTAGCGGTGGGGGAGAGAAGGGGGGCGCCCAGCGCTTCAGCGGGGCGCTCACCTCACGGCCCCGCCTGCCGGGAGAGCTCGACTCCACTCCAGTCAGCGGGGAGGGAAGGACGCGGGCTGCCCTGCTGAGCTTGCTGCAGGGCGCTCCCCCCTCCACGCCGCCGCCCCTACAGGACGGCTGGAACAGCAGACAACAAGGACAACAACAAAAAGCAGCTGTGCCGTTCTAGGTTTGGGCGGAAGCCGCCCCGTAGAGTGTGCTCAGCTGGTGCCTGGAGCTGGCTCTGTTTACAGGCCCTGTGCTTCCTCATTGAGTACCGGGCACTGTGGTATTAAGGCTGGGGAAGGGACAAGAGTCTCCTGAGCAAAGTAACTTCTAGTTGCAGGTGTAAAGTAGTAATGGAGGATGGGTTGAAGGCGGAGCTGTGGGATACGGGAGATATGAAATGAAGAGACTAAGTGACATTGCTGACGGAGACGTTAACTTGTTTGTTTTTCCCCTTCTGCTGGGTTCAGTACCAAGGAAAAAGAAGTCACACGTCAGAGTCTACTGCCGTCATGCGATAGGAAGTGATCAAGAGCGATTCGACCTGGAGAATTATTGATGGCATGAAAAAGGCGTCCATCTGGGAGCGGAATAGCTGCCACTGTCACTGAGAAGTTTCTGTTTTGCTGAGGGTTCTGCTCACGGCCCATCTGGCTCCTGGTAGCGACGCCCCATCAGCTGGGGCTGGCTTTGTTTAAAAAAAAATGTTCCTGAACAGCAGAGGTTATGAGGGAGACAAGGTCCCCATTTTCAGGGGGTGATTATGTCCAGTAGTTTTGTGTCTCCTGCAGCAGAAGGTTAGATCTGGGAGGATGACACCAGGTGGCAAGTTGCTTGCCTTCCTCCTATGTTTTTTTCTCTCTCTCTTCTAATATGTTGGCCAACACACACCGTCTCTCTGACGCTCTCTGTCTGTCTGTGTCTCTCTGTCCTTATCTTTCCTTGTGCCATCTCCCTTCATAGGACACAGGCAGGGGTGCTCAGTGTGCATCCCCCCAGGCTAGATCTTGGGAGCCATGGAGCAGTAGGAGCAGAGAAAAATCATGAGGGGCAGTGAGCGCTAAAGTAGAGCGGTGACTGTCTGCGTTTACTCAGTCTCTGTTCATCGAGTGGGGCCGATGTAGATGGGATGGAAGAGGGAGGCAGGATGAGGGCAAGATTTCAAGCACCAATAGAGCTGTGTGTAGTTATGGCTCATACTTGGCTTTTGCAGCTGCTCTTGCAGAGGAATTGTCCAGGAGCTCTCGCCGGAGCAGAAACTGGCAGAGGTGCATCTGAGCAGCCTGGACATCCTTCTAAGGAGACATGAACAGTCCTCAGCTTTCTGCATTCTGAATAACTGGCTGTGAGTAAGCGGTCAGTGCTTTCAATTTCTTATCTGTACTTGCTGTAGTTTTCTTCTCAGGCCATGTCCTTCCTCATTGATGTCATGGAGATTGGAGGAGACAAGGCCCTGCACCCCCGGCTTCCTGCCATTCACAAAGACTCTCAGCCAGCCAGTAAAACAGAAGGCTTATTTAGACGACTGGACACAGTCCAAGACAGGTCTTGCAGGTACAGACAACAGGACCCCCTCAGTTACGTCCATTTTGGGGGGGGGTCAAGGAAGCCAGAGTCCCGTCTGGGATCCCCGCCATTTCCCAGCCATCAATTGGAGACTCTCCAGCCCCTCCTCTCTGGCCTTTCTCCCTTTCCCGGGCCAGGAGGTCACTGGATCTCTCTGTTCTGACACCTTCAGTTGGCCCCTTTGCAGAGGAGAGGCCCAGGCCGTTAGTTGCCAGGAAAGAGTGCCGGCCATTCTCTATGCAGACAGTATCACCGGGTCCCTCTAAGGCTCTGCAAAAATCATACACCCTGATCCCCCACACCTAGATATTTAAGAAAGGCATAGGGGAAACTGAGGCACACACGCAGTATTCAGAGAAAACATTCAGAACATTCCCACTTGGTCACAGTTGGGTATGAGGCTCTTTGGGATTAAGGCTGGGGAAGGGACAAGAGTCTACTGAGCAAAGTGACTATTTTGGGTGCAGTTACAATGGGTCCCTTCTAGTTGCAGGTGTAAAGTAGTTCAGGGTGGAGTCATGGAACACAGGAGCTGTGAAATGAAGAGACTACACAACATTGCAGACAGAGATGCTATTTTACTTTGTTCTCCCCTGTGCTGGGTTTAGTGCCAAGGAAAAAGAAGTCACATGTCAGAGTCTACTGCCCTCATGCGATGAAAAGCGAGCGAGAGCGATGAGACTGCAAGTCTTGTTGATGCCACGAAAAAGCCGTCCAACTGGGATCAGAACAGCCGCTACTGTCAGTGAGATAAGTGACTGGTTTGGTGAGGGCTCTGCTCACAGCCCACTTGCATCTAGGTAGGGAAACCCCGTTAGCTGGGGCTGGGTTTGTATGAAAAGGTTCCTGACTAGCTGCGGTTATAAGGAAGACAAGGTCCCCATTTTCAGGGACTGCTCAGTTCTCTGGCCAGGATCGGTGTGTCTTCTGCAGTAGACGGTTAGATTCAGGAGGATGACTCCATGTGATGAGTTGCTTGCCTTCCTCCCATGTTCCCCTCACTCTCTTCTCTACTGTGTTGGCCAACACTTTGTCTCTGTCTCTCTCTCTGTCCTTTCCTCTCCTTGTGGTGTCTCCCTTCATAGGACACGGGCAGGTGTGCTAGGATGCATCCCCACAGGCTAGGTCTCGGGAGCCATAAAGAAGTAGGAAGGGATGAAAATCATGCAGGGTAGTGGATGCGAGAGTGGAGGCAGGTACTGGAAGGCCTTGTGCACCTATAGTGTTTTTGGCAGTGATGGCTCTTCCATAGGTGGTTTGCTGTTCTTGCGGAGGGCTGCTCCAGGGCAGCGGAGCATCTGCAGGAAGCAGACCTGCACAATCTAGCTGTTTCACTTTGCAGTGGAGCTGAGGAGCTCTCTTGTAATGTTGGAGGAGCCAGGTGCGTGTTTTTGTGAAATGATATTTCTCTATCCAGTATCTGCAGAGTGAGGTGCCTCGTGGAGAGCAGAGAGATGCTTCTCGTATCCATGGGATGGGTCCTGGGGAAGGTCCAGCTCTGCCTGTGGCTGGCAGTGGTCTGGGATTGTCCCTTTCCTGGAGGGCTGTAGCTCCTTAGGAGTGGTGAGTATTTTAGGCCCTGGGTAAACTGAAGAAGAATAAAGAAGGAGGGAGCAGCAGCCAGTGACGTGTGTCCATTGTTCTTCCATGCACAAGTGGTGACCTAGCTTACAAGTGTTCTCTCTTTCTCTTTTCAGTCATACTGAGATTGGTCAGATGAGAGATCGGCCAACCTGTGGCAGAGACCAAAGAAGGAGCAGCCACCCGGAGCCCATCCCTAGGGATGGAAGCCGGACAGTGATCTGCAGAGTAAGAGCAAATGGAAACTTGCTGAAGTTCAGTATTGAGGGAGGGCTGCAAATACTCTTGTCCGTGGAGAGAATTTGTGAGTATGGGGAAGGCCCCTGAGGAAAGGCCTCAGCATCTCACCGGGGCACGATAAGCTCGGGGGAATCCTTTGTGCCCTCTCAAGGAATTGTCAGGTGCTATGGAGTCTTCCCAAAGTGCGATAACTCTCTGTGGAGAGCCAGGAAGGTGACTACAGGTGCTGAGTTTGCCTCCTTCCTGTATGCGTATCTCTGCTCTCATATGTTGGCCAACAAGTGCGCACTCTTTTTCTGTCTCTCTCCTTGCATAGAACATGGGCAATGGTGGATGCTCACAGTCTAGGGCTGGAGAGCCTGCATCCCACTGGGGCATTGGCAGGAGGAAGAGAAGCGTGATGGGTACTAGATCCTCCATTGGTAGTGGTGGGGGTGACTGTGGGAGTTGACTCTGACTCTGTTCATCAAGTGGGGCTGATGTACGGTGGGTGGGAGAGGGAGAGGGAGGGCGGCGTCTCACACACCAATAGAACTTGGGGCAGTGACAGCCCCTGTGATGGGTTGGATCACAGACACCCCCCTGGGAGCTGCCAACTGATGTGTCAAGTCTACCTCTGCCCCTGCTTTCCCTGCTAGCTCAGGACTCCAGCACCCTCTTGCTGAGCCAGATACTCCCATCTGCTCCAACATAGACCCAGGGTCTGAATTACTTGCCCCAAAGCTGCAGGTTTACCTGAAAACAGCTCACAGAAGTGTGCTTGTCTTTAGCACTCAGATGCCCAACTCCCAATGGTGTACAAACACAAATAAATCCGTTTTACCCTGCATAAAGCTTATAGGGAGTAAACTCATAAATTGCTCATCCTCTATAACACTGATAGAGAGAGATGCACAGCTGTTTGCCCCCCTCCAGGTTAACTACCCTGAGTTAATCTGGAGGGGGGGCAAAAGCTGTGCATCTCTCTCTATCACTGTCATAGAGGATGAGCAATTTATAAGTAAAAAGTGATTTTATCAATACGGAAAGTAGGATTTAAGTGGTTCCAAATAGTAACAGACAGAACAAAGTGAGTCACCAAGCAAATTAAAAAGCGCAAATCTATGTCTAATCAAACTGAACACAGATAATCTCACCCTCAGAGATGCTTCAGTAAGTTTTTTTCCTCAGACTGGACCCCATCCAGGCTTGGGCACAATTCTTTCCCTGGTACAGCTCTTGTTCCAGCTCAGGTGGTAGCTAGGGGATTCTTTATAGCTCCATGGAGTCATGAAGGTGTAATGGGAGACGGGAGAACAACCACCTACACAACACTGCAGATTCTGATGATAACTTCTATTTTTCCCTCTTGAAGCAGCAAAGAATCCTGTGGCACCTTATAGACTAACAGACGTTTTGCAGCATGAGCTTTCGTGGGTGAATACCCACTTCTTCGGATGCAAGCAGTGGAAATTTCCAGGGGCAGGTGTGTATATATAAGCAAGCAAGAAGCAAGCTAGAGATAACGAGGTTAGATCAATCAGGGAGGATGAGGCCCTGTTCCAGCAGCTGAGGTGTGAAAACCAAGGGAGGAGAAACTGGTTCTGTAATTGGCAAGCCATTCACAGTCTTTGTTTAGTCCTAAACTGATGGTGTTAAATTTGCAGATGAACTGGAGCTCAGCAGTTTCTCTTTGAAGTCTGGTCCTAAAGTTTTTTTGCTGTAGGATCAGCAAACCAGATCAGCCACACCATCACCGGTTCATTCACCTGCACGTCCACCAATGTAATATATGCCAGCAATGCCCCTCTGCTATGTACATCGGCCAAACTGGACAGTCTCTAAGGAAAAGGATAAATGGACACAAATCAGACATTAGGAATGGCAATATACAAAAACCTGTAGGAGAACACTTCAACCTCCCTGGCCACACAATAGCAGATTTTAAGGTGGCCATCCTACAGCAAAAAAACTTTAGGACCAGACTTCAAAGAGAAACTGCTGAGCTCCAGTTCATCTGCAAATTTAACACCATCAGCTTAGGACTAAACAGACTGTGAATGGCTTGCCAATTACAGAACCAGTTTCTCCTCCCTTGGTTTTCACACCTCAGCTGCTGGAACAGGGCCTCATCCTCCCTGATGGATCTAACCTCGTTATCTCTAGCTTGCTTCTTGCTTGCTTATATATACACACCTGCCCCTGGAAATTTCCACTTCTTGCATCCGAAGAAGTGGGTATTCACCCACGAAAGCTCATGCTGCAAAACGTCTGCTAGTCTATAAGGTGCCATAGGATTCTTTGCTGCTTCTACAGAACCAGACTAACACGGCTACCCCTCTGATACTTTTCCCTCTTCTGTTGTGCTTAGTACCACGGAGAAAGAAGTGAAGGGTAAGAGCCCACCCCCGTTGTGAGATGGAAAGCACCAAGAGCCGTGAGACCACAAGCGTTGTCGATGACGTCGACCTGGGAGTGGAGCAGCCGTCACCATCAGTGAGATAAGTGTCTGGTTTGGGGAGGACTCAGGTAACGGCCCACCTGCTTCCAGGCTGAGACTTGTCATTAGCTGGGGCTCGGTTTGTAGGAAAAGATTCCTGACCTGCTGTGGTTACGAGGGAGACAAGGTCCCCATTTTTAGGGGCTGGTCTTTTCTCTGTCCACAAACAGTGTCCTACGCAGCAGAAGGTTGGATGGAGGAGGACTCCAGCTGTTGAGTTTCTTGACTTCCTCCCACATTTCTTTCTCTCTCCTCTGTGTTGGCCAACACTGTCTGTCAGTCTGTCTGTGTCTCTCTCTCTCTCTCTCTGTCCTTGCCTCTCCTTGTGCTGTCTCCCATTGTAGGACACGGGCAGGTGTGTTAGGTGTGCATCCCCACAGGCTAGGTCTTGTGAGCTATGAACAAGTAGGGGACCGAAATGATGCAGGGCAGTGGGCGCTAGAGTGGAGCGGGTGACTGTGGGTGTTGATTGAGTCTCTGCTCTGGTGGGGATGGGATGGGAGAGGGAGGCAGGGATGAGAGCAAGATTTCACACATCAATTGTCTTTTGTGTAGCGATGGCTCTTGCTTGGCTTATTTGCTGCACTTGCAGAGAAATCATCGGGGAGCAGCAGCAGGAGGAGAAACTAGCAGACGCGGACCTGGGCAGCCTGGACATCCTTCTAAGCACAGATTAACAGTCCTCAGCTTTCTGCCTTCCACATAACTGGCTGTGAGTAAGCGGTTGGTGCTTCGAATTCCTCATGTGTTCTCGTTACATGGCTCTGTGGGGTTAAGAGGAGGGAAAGGCACAAGTCTCCTATGCAGAGTGGCTGTTTTGAGTGTACGTGCAACAGGCTGCTTTCTAGTTGTGGTCCTGAAGGTGTAACAGAAGAAGGGTTATGGGTGGAGGTCTGGGGTGCGGTAAATGGGAGAAGAACTTATGTGATGTTGCCAACTGAGATGCTAACTCATTTGTTTCTCCTCCACCCCCTTGTGCTGGGTTCAGGACCAAGAGAAAAAAAGTGGAGGGTCAGCGTCGGCTCACCTCGTGTTACGGAAAGCGAGTGAGAGCGACGAGATCGCAAGCATTTTGGATGCCAGGCAAGAGCCGTCCAGCTGGGAGCAGAGCAGCCGCCACTGTCAATGAGATAAGTATCTGTTTTGGTGATTGCTCTGCTCACTGCCCACCTGAATCCAGATACAAACGCCCCATTAGCTGGGACTGGGTTTGTAACAAAATATTCGTGACTAGGTGTGGTTCTGAAGGAGACAAGGTCCCCATTTTCAGGGGCTGCTCATTTCTCTGCTTACAAGCGATGTGTCCTCTGCAGAAAAGGTAGGTTCCAGGTGGCGAGTAACTTGTCTTCCTCCTGTGTTTTTCTCTCTCTCTCTCTTCTCTAGTGTTGGCCAACACACTCTGTCAGTCTGTCCTTGCCTCTTTTTCTGCTGTTTCACTTCATTGCACACAGGCAGGTGAGCTAGCTGTGTGTCCCCAGAGGCCAGGTCTTGGGGAAGTATGGCAAAGTAGGAGAGCAAGAAAATGCAGGGGAGTGAGTGTGAGTGGAGCAGTGACTGTTGCTGTTAACTCGGTCTCTGTTCATCAAGTGGGGCCAATGCAGACGGAATGGAAGAGGGAGGCAGGATTGAGGGCAAGATTTCAAGCACCGTTAGAGCTCTGTGTAGTGATGGCTCATGATTGGTTTTTGCAGCTGTTGTGGCAGAGGAATTGTCCAGGAGCCCTAGCTGGAGAAGGAAGAGACAGAAGTGGACCAGAGCAGCTTGGACATCCTTTTAAGCAGACACGAACAGTCCTCAGCTTTGTCTCTTGCATAATTGGCTGTCAGTAAGCGGTATGTACTTTGAATTCCTTCGCTGTACTTGCTGTCATAAGGCCATGTGCTTCCTTGTTGGGTTCGTGACTATTTTAAGTGCAGGTGCAACGGTCTCATTTTTCATTGTAGTGCTAAAGGTGTGATGGAAAGAGTTGAGGGCGGAGCTCCACCATGTGGGAGAGGGGAAAAGAAGAGCCGATGAGACATTGCCTACTGAGATGGTAACTTACTTGTTTTTCCCCCCTTATGCTGGGTTTAGTACCAAGTGAAAAGAAGTCAGTTTACGGCCCTCATGCGTTGGAAAGCGAGCGAGAGCAACGAGACCTCGAGCATTGTTCATGCCAGGCAAGAGCCGTCCATCTGGGAGCGGAACAGCTGCCACTGTCACTGAGATAAGTGTCTGTTTTTTGCTGAGGGTTCTGCTCACGGCCCACCTGGCTCCAGGTAGGGACACCCCATCAGCTGGGGCTGGATTTATAAGAAAATGTTCCTCACTAGCTTTGGTTATGAGGGAGACAAGGTCCTCATTTCTGTGTCCAGTAGCTGTGTTCCCTCCTCAGCAGAAGATTGGATCCAGGAGGATGACACCAGGTGGTGAGTTGCTTGCCTTGCTCCCATGATTCTCTCTCTCGCTCCCTTCTCTAGTGTTGGCCAACACTTTCTTTCTCTCTCTCCTTCTGCTGTCTCCCTTCATAGCACACAGGCAGGGGTGCTAGGTGTGCATCCCCACAGGCTAGGTCTCCTGGATCCATGAAGTAAGAGGGGACGAGAATCATGCTGGAGTGGTGACTATCGGTGTTAACTGCATCTCTGTTCATCAAGTAGGGCGGATGTAGATGGAATGGGAGAGGGAGGCAGGGATGAGGGCATTCATAGAGCTCTGTGTAGTGGTTGTTCTTGGTTGGCTTTGTTAGTTTACAGAGGAATCGTCCAAGAGCCTTAGCCGGAAGAGAGGGTGGCAGAAGTGAAGCTGAGCTGCCTGAACATCCTTCTAAGGAGACATGAACAGTCCTCAGATTTCTGAATTCTGCACAACTGTCTGTGAGTAAGAGGTCAGTGCTTTCAATTCCTCACCTCTACTCACTGTAGTTTTCTTTAGAGGCAGGGCCGGCTCAGGCGGGGCCACCGGAGCGGCAAAAGGGGAAAAAATGGCGCAGCTGGAGTGACAAAGCTGGTGGAGGGGACATGGCGTGGCTGGAGCGGCAAAGAGGGGGCGGGGGAGAAACGAGACGGCCCGCAAAGCAGGGGAAAAACAAAACAAAAACCCCTACAGGGTGACCGGCGCCAGGGGACTCTGGTATTAAGGCTGGGGAAGGGACAAGAGTCTCCTAAGCAAAGTAACTTCTAGTTGCAGGTGTAAAGTAGTAATGGAGGATGGGTTGAAGGCACAGCTGTGGGATACGGGAGATAGGAAATTAAGAGACTACATGACATGGCTGACGGAGATGGTAACTTGTTCGTTTTTTCCCCTTCTGCTGGCTTTAGTACCAAGGAAAAAGTCACACGTCAGAGTCTACTGCCCTCATGCGATGGAAAGTGAGTGAGAGCAGCGAACCTGTGAGCATTGTTCATACCAGGCAAGAGCCGTCCATCTGGGAGTTGAGCAGAGGCCACTGTCACTGAGATAAGTGTCTGCTTTGGTGATTGCTCTGCTCACGGCTCAGCTCCTGGTAGGGACGCCCCATTAGCAAGGTCTGGGTTTGTAAGAAAAGGTTCCTAACTAGTGGTTATGAAGGAGACAAGGTCCCCATTTTCAGGGGCTGGTCATTTCTCTGGCCAGGAGGGGTGTGTCCTCTGCAGCAGAAGGTTGGATCCAGGGGGATGACTCCAGCTCGTGAATTTCTTGACTCCCTCCTATGTGTTTTTTTTCTCTCTCTCTCTCTCTCTCTCTCTCTCTCTCTCTGTTGGCCAACACACACTCTGTCTCTCACTCTGTCCTTGCTGCTGCTTGTGCTGTCTCCCGTCATAGGACACGGATAGAAGTGCTAGGTGTGCATCCCCACAGGCTAGATCTCGGAGCTATGAACAAACAGGAGAAGATGAAAATCATGCGGGGCAGTGGGCGCTAGAGTGGAGCGGTGTCTGTGGATGTTGACTCAGTCTCTGATCATCGAGTCGAGCAGATGTAGATGGGATGGGAGAGGGAGGCAGGGATGAGGGCAAGATTAAATGCACCAGTAGTGCTGTGTGTAGTGATGGTACTTAAATGACTTTATTAGTTTGCAGAGGAATCATCCAGGAGCCCTCGCCGGATAAGAATATGCAGAAGTGGACGTGAGCAGCCTGGACATCCTTCTAAGGAGACCTCAACAGTCCGCAGGTTTCTGCCTTGTGCCTAACTGGCTGTGAGTAAGCGGTGAGTGCTTGGAATTCCTCATCTGTACTCACTGTAATTTTCTTCATAGGCCATTTCCTTCCTTGTTTGGTATGGGGCACTGTGGGATCAAGGCTGGGGAAGAGACCAGAGTCATACTTGCCAACTTTCACTGGGTAAATAAGAACCCTGAATTCACAATATTCCAAAAATCAAGCTAATCCTATTTCCAATAAGGCCAAAACAAGCCAATTCCTAAGAACCCCAACACTCAATGACTAGATCTCTCCTGGCGTGCAGTCTGGGACTGTGGTGGGTCCGCTGTGCACCCCTGACTCTCTCCCCGCTTTGCCCCTGCTTGCCGGAAGCAGCAAGCCACAACGAGCAATAAGCTACAGGCCAAAAACAAGCCTGATTTCTATGTTTTATTTTCCCCCTTGAGATTTGGTGTGTGTGACCAGAGTCTGCTGTGCAAAGTGACTATTTCGGGTGTCATTGCAAGGGGTGCTTTCTATTGTAGTCCTACTGGTGTAATGGGAATAGGGTTGAGGGCGGAGCCCCACTGTGTGCGGGAGGGGAAAATAAGAGCCTACCCAAAGTTGCTGACTGAAAGGGTAACTGATTTGTTTTTCCCCCTTGTGCTGGGTTTAGTAGCAAGAGAAAAATCACAGGCCAGAGTCTACTGCCCTCGTGCAATGGAAAGAGAGCAAGAGCGATGAGTCTGCAAGCGTTGTTGATGCAACGTAGAAGGCGTCCATCTGGGAGTGGAACCGTCACCACTCTCAATGAGATAAGTGTCGTCTTTGGTGATTGCTCTGCTCAAGGCCCATCTTGCTCCCGGTAGGGATGCCCCGTAAGCTGGGGCTGGGTTTGTAAGAAAAGGTTCCTGACTAGTTGTGGTTACAAGGGAGACGATGTCGCCGTTTTCAGGGGCTGCTCATGTCTCTGGCTAGGACCAGTGTGTCCTCCGCAGCATATTAGATCCAGGGGGATGACTCCAGCTGGTGTTTCTTGACTCCCTCCCATGTTTTTTTCTCTCTCTCCTCTAATGTGTTGGCCAACACACACTGTCTGCCTTTCTCTCTCTCTCTCTCTCTCTCTCTCTCTGTCCTTGCCTCCTCTTGTGCTGACTCCCTTCGTAGGACACGAAGATGTTACGTGTGCATCCCCACAGGCGAGGTCTTGTGAGCTATGAACAAGTAGGGGACCGAAAAGATGCAGGGCAGTGGGCGTTAGAGTGAAGCGGTGACTGTGGGTGTTGACTGAGTCTCTGCTCTAGTGGGGCTGATGTGGGAGGCAGGGATGAGGGCAAGATTTCACGCACCAATTGAATTTTTTGTAGTGAGGGCTCTTGCTTGGCTTATTTGCTGCACTTGTAGAGGAATTGTCCAGGAGCAGCAGCTGGAGGAGAAATTGGCAGACGTGGGCCTGAGGAGCCTGGACGTTCTTCTAAGGAGACATGCACGAGGCAGAAAGCTGAGGACTGTTCATAACTGGCTGTGGGTAAGTGGTCAGTGCTTGGAATTCCTCATCTGTACTTGCTGTGATTTTCTTCACACTTTGTTTGCTTCCTTGTTGGGTGTGGGGCTCTTTGGAATTAAGGCTGGGGAAGGGACCAGAGTCACAATTGCTAACTTTCACTGGGGAAATAAGCACCCCCGACTTTGACAATAAGCCAAAAATCAAGATAAACCCATTTGAAAACACGGCCAAAACATGCCAATCCCGAAGAAGCCCAACACTCAATGACTAGATCTCCCCTGGGGTGCAGTCTGGGACTGTGGTGGGCCCGCTGTGCACCTCAACTAGCCCTCCCCTTTGCTCCTCCGTGTCCGTGCTTGCTGGAAGCAAAAAGCTACAAAAGCAATAAGTTACAAGCCAAAAAGAAGCACAATTTCTATGTGTTTTCCCCACAGGTTTGGTGTGTCTGACCAGAGTCATCTGTGCAGAGTGACTATTTCAGGTGTCGCTGCAAGGAGTGCTTTCTACTTGTAGTCCTAAAGGCGTGATGGGAGGAGGGTTCAGGGCAGAGCCCCACCACGTGGGAGAGGCAAGAAGAAGCGGCTCCCCAACATTGCCAATTGAGATGGTGACTGACTTGTTTTTCCGCTGGATTTAGTACCAAGGGAAAAGAAGTGACAAGTCAGAGTCTACTGCCCTCATGCGATGGAAAGCGAGCGAGAGTGATGGGACTGTGAGAATTACTGATGCCTTGACTGGTCCATTCCCAGTTGGACTGCTTTTTCATCACTGTCAATGAGATAAGTGTCTGTTTTGGTGATTGCTCTGCTCACGGCCCACCTTGCTCCTGAAAGGGATGCCCCGTTTGCTGAGGCTGTTTGTAAGAAAAGGTTCCTGACTAGCTGTGGTTTTGAGAGAGAGAGAAGATGCCCATTTTTAGGGGCTGCTCAGTTTTCTGGCCAGGAGCAGTGTGTCCTACGCAGCAGAAGGTTGCATCTAGGAGAATGAGTCCAGGTGGTGAATTGCTTGCCTTCCTCTCGTGTGTCTCTCTCTTTAGTGTGTTGGCCAACACTCTTTCTCAATCTGTCCTTGCCTTTCCTTGTGCTGTCTCCCTTCTTAGGATATCGGCAGGCGAGCTAGGTGTGCATCCCCACAGGTTGTGTCTTGGGAGCCATAAAGAAGTAGGAGGGGACGAAAATCATGCAGGGCAGTCGGTGCGAGACTGGAGCGGTGACTGTTGGTGTTGCGGGGCTAAGACAGATCGAAAGTGACGCAGGGAAGAGGGCCTTAATTGGGCTCTATGTAGTGCAGGAGTTCTCAAACTGGGGTTTAGGTCCCGTCGGGGCCGCAAGGTTGTTATTTGGGGGGTTGTGAAATGTCATCCTCCATTGTAAACATCACTTTGCTTCCAGCATTTATAATGGTGTTGAATGTACAAAAAGTGTTTTTAATTTATAAGGGGAGGGTCACACTCAGAAGCTTGCTATGTAAAAGGGACCATCAGTACAAAAGGTTGAGAACCACTGGTGTAGTGATAGTTCTTGCTTGCCTTTAGTAGTTTGCAGAGGAATTGTCCAGGAGTCTCAGCTGGAGAAGAAGCTGTCAGAAGTGGACCTGAACTGCCTGGACATCCTTCTAACGAGACATGAATAGTCCTCAGCTTTCTGCCTTCTGAACAACTGGCTATGAGTAAGAAGTCAGTGTTTTCAATTCCTTGTCTGTACTGACTCTTGTTTCCTTCATAGGCCGTGTGCTTCGTCATTGGGATTAAGGCTGGGGAAGGGACAAGAGTCTCCTGAGCAAAGTGACTATTTTGGGTGCAGTTAAAATGGGTTTCTTCTAGTTGCAGCTGTAAAGTAGTAATGGGAGATGGGTTGAGGGCAGAGCTGTGGGATACGGGAGATGTGAGATGAAGAGACTATGTGACATTGCAGACGGAGATGGTAATTTTTTTTTTTTCTTCCCTTTACTTCTTCCTTGGTACTAAACCCAGCAGTCACATGTCAGAGTCTACTGCCCTCGTGCGATGGAAAGTGAGTGAGAGCAGCGAGCCTGTGAGCATTGTTCATGCCAGGAAAGAGCCGTCCATCTGGGAGCCGAGCAGAGGCCACTGTCGGTGAGATAAATGTCTGGTTTGGTGATTGCTCTGCTCACGGCTCAGCTCCTGGTAGGGACGCCCCCTTAGCAAGGTCTGGGTTTGTAAGATTAGCAAGGTCTGGGTTTGAAAGAAAAGGTTCTTAACTAGTGGTTATGAAGGAGACAAGGTCCCCATTTTCAGGGGGTGGTCATTTCTCTGGCCAGGAGGGGTGTGTCCTCTGCAGCAGAAGGTTAGATCCAGGGGGATGACTCCAGCTCGTGAGTTTCTTGACTCCGACCCGTGTTTTTTTCTTTCTCTCTCTCTCCTCTAATGTGTTGGCCAACACACACTGTCTCTCACTGTCTCTGTCCTTGCTTCTTCTTGTGCCGTCTCCCTTCATAGGACACGGATACGAGTGCTAGGTGTGCATCCCCACAGGCTAGATCTCGGGAGCTATGAACAAATAGGAGGGGATGAAAATCATGCAGGGTATTGGGCGCTAGAGTGGAGCGGTGTCTGTGGATGTTGACTCAGTCTCTGTTCATGGAGTCGAGTGGATGTAGATGGGATGTGAGAGGGAGGCAGGAATGAGGGCAAGATTAAATGCACCAGTAGTGCTGTGTGTAGTGATTTTTTTTGCTTGACTTTATTAGTTTGCAGAGGAATCATCCAGGAGCCCTTGCCGGACGAGAATATGCAGAAGTGGACCTGAGAAGCCTGGACATCCTTCTGAGGAGACAAGAATAGTTCCCAGCTTTCTGCCTCCCGCTTAAATGGCAGTGAGTAAGCGGTCAGTGCTTTCAATTCCTCATCTGTACTTGCTGTAGTTTACTTCACAGACCATATGGTTCCTTGTTGGGTACGGGGCTCTGTGGGATTAAGGCTGGGGAGGGGCCAGAGTCTGCTGTGCACAATGACTCTGTTGGGTGGTGTTGAAAGGGCTGCTTTCTACTTGTAGTCCTAAAGGTGTAATGGGAAGATGGTTGAGGGTGGAGCCCCGCTGTGCAGGAGAGGCGAAAAGAAGAGCCTACGAGACGTTGCTGACTGAGCTGGTAACTTACTTGTTTTATCCCCTGGTTTTAGTGCCAAGGAAAAAGATGTCACGTGTGAGAGTCTACAGCCCTCGTGATGGAAAACGAGTGAGAGTGACGAGATGGCGAGCGTTGGTGGTGCCAGGCAGCAGCCGTCCATCTGGGAGCAGGACAGCTGTTACTTATCTCAGTGATAGTATCTCTTTTGCTGAGGGTTCTGCTCCTTCAGGTAGGGACACCCCATTAGCTGGGGCTGGGTTTGTAAGAAAAGGTTCCTGAGTAGCTGTCGTTATGAGGGAGAGAGGTCCCCATTGTCAGGGGCTGGTCAGTTCTCTGGCCAGTAGCAGTGTCCTCTGCAGCAGAAGGTTAGATCCTGGAGGAAGACTGCAGGTGGAAAGTTGCTTGCCATCCTCCCATGTTTCTCTTTCTTCTGTACTGTTTTGGCCAACATTCATATTCATTCATTCATTCATTCTCTCTCTCTCTGTCTCTCTCTCTCTCTCTCTCCTTGCCTCTCCTTGTGCTGTCTTCCTTCTTAGCACACAGGCAGGCGTCCTCGGAGTGCATCCCCATGGCCTATGTATCAGGAGCCATGAAGAAGTAGGAGGGCATGCCCATAATGCAGAGTAATGGGCATGAGAGCAGAGCGGTGACTGTCGGTGTTAACCCGGTCTCTGTTCATCGAGTGGGGCTGATGTAGATAGGATGGAAGAGGGAGGCAGGGATGAGGGCAAGATTTCAAGCACCAATAGAGATGTGTGTAGTGATGGCTCATGCATGGCTTTTCCAGCTGCTTTTGCAGAGGAATTGTCCAGAAGCCCTTGCCAGAGGTGGACCTGCTCAGCCTGAACATACTTCTAAGGAGACATGAACAGTCTGAGCTTTCTGCCTCCGACTTTGAAAGCAGTGACCTCTTACTCACAGCCAGTAATTTCTTACCTGTACTCGCTGTAGTTCTCTTCACAGGAAGTGTGCTTCCTCATTGGTGTCACGGAGTTTGGGGGTGACAAGGCCCTGCACCCCCGGCTTCCTGCCATTCACGATGACTGTTAGCTGCTGCCGGCCATTCTCTATGCAGACAGTATCACAGGAGCCCTCTAAGCTCTGCAAAAATCATATACCCTGATCCCCCACACCTAGATATTTAAGAAAGGCGTGGGGGAAACTGAGGCACCCACACAGTATTCAGAGAAAACATTCAGAACATTCCCACTTGGTCACAGTTGGGTACGAGGCTCTTTGGGATTAAGGCTGGGGAAGGGACAAGAGTCTATTGAGCAAAGTGACTATTTTGGGTGCAATTACAATGGATCCCTTTTAGTTGCAGATGTGAAGTAGTTGAGGGCGGAGCCATGGGATACATGAGCTGTGAAATGAAGAGACTAATCGACATTGCAGACAGATGCTAATTTACTTTGTTCTTCTCCCCTCTGCTGCGTTTAGTGCCAAGGGAAATGAAGTCACACGTCAGATTCTATCGTCCTCATGCGATGGAAAGTGAGCGAGAGCGGTGAGCCTGTGAGCATTGTTCATGCCAGGCAAGAGCTGTTCAGCTGGGTGCTGAGCAGACACCGCTGTCAGTGAGATAAGTGTCTGTTTTGCTGAGGGTTCTGCTCACGGCCCCTCTGACTCCAGGTGGGGAGACCCTGTCAGCTGTGGCTGAATTTGTAAGAAAAGGTTCCTGACTAGCTGTGATTATAAGGGAGACAAGGTCCCCATTTTCAGGAGCTGCTTATTTCTATGGCCAGGAGCAGAGGATGACTCCAGATGGTGAGTTGCTTGCCTGCCTTCTGTGCTTCTCTCTCTTCCCTACTGTGTTGGCCAGCACACTCTCTCTCTGTCCTTCACTTTCCTTGTGCTGTCTAACTTTGTAGGACACGGGCAGGCGAGTTCGGTGTGTATCCCCACAAGCTATGGCTCGGGAGCCAGGAAGAAGTCGGAGGGGATGAAAATCCTGCAAGGCAGTGGGCGTGAGTTTAGTCACTCTGTGTTGACTGAGTCTCTGTTCATTGAGTTGGGCAGATGTAGATGGGTTGGGAGAGGGAGGCAGGGATGGGGACATTAATAGAGGTCTGTATAGTGATAGTTCTTGCTTGGCTTCATTAGTGTGCAGAGGCATTGTCCAGGAGCCCTAGCCAGAGGAGAAGGTGGCAGAAGTGGACCTGAGCTGCCTGGACATCCTTGTAAGGAGACGTTAACAGTCCTCAGCATTCTGCCTCTCACCAAACTGGCTGTGAGTAAGCTGTCAGTGCTTGGAATTCCTCATCTGTACTCGATGTAGTTCTCTTCACAGGCCGTGTGCTTCCTCATTGGGTACGGGGCTCTGTGGGATTAGGGCTGGAACTCCTCACCAGAAAATGTTGTGAAGGCCAAGACAAAAATGGGGTTAAAAAAAGAACTAGGCAAATCCATGGAGGGTCAGTCCATCAATGTCTGTTAGTCAGGATGAGCAGGGATAGTGTCTCTAGCCCCTTCTGCTTTCCAGGCAGCTTAGCGTCTCCTCCTTGGGTAGCGTTTCCCTCAGTCCTATGTGCCAGGGGAGTCTCTCTGCTTTGCTTGGGCAGAGTTTTTTCCTCTAGTCCTCTAGAGAATAGTAAAAATCCTCTAAACTCTACTCACCCCTGCTTCAGTCAGAAAGGGAATTGTATTAGGTCTTTGTTGGGGCCTTAATTGGGTCTAGGTTCTCCACTTACACTGTAGTAACCTTTCCCTAGTCCACAGGGAATATAGCCTCGATAATCGTAGGGCTTTTATATCTCCCATCTACAACCCTCCTGCTGCTCTCTGGCCCTGCTGTATCACAGCATCCAGTGTCACTCTTGCTCCATGAGGGAAATATTTTGTGAGTACCCTGCGTGGCCACACGGTGTCATTGTTCCTCTGAGAAATGCTCTGTGCATTATCCTGCGTGGCCACACGGTGTCACTGTTGTTCCATGCAGGAAATGCTCTGTGCATTACCCTGTGTGGCCACAGGGTGTCACTGTTGTTCCATGCAGGAAATGCTCTGTGCATTACCCTGTGTGGCCACAGGGTGTCACTGTTCCTGTGAGAGAAATGCTCTGTGCATTACCCTGTGTGGCCACACGGTGTCACTGTAGTTCCATGCAGGAAATGCGCTGTGTATTATCCTGCGTGGCCACACGGTGTCACTGTTCCTCTGAGAGATGCTCTGTGCATTATCCTGCATGGCCACACGGTGTCACTGTTGTTCCATGCAGGAAACGCTCTGTGCATTATCCTGCGTGGCCACACAGTGTCACTGTTCCTCTGAGAGATGCTCTGTGCATTATCCTGCGTGGCCACACGGTGTCACTGTTGTTCCATGCAGGAAATGCTCTGTGCATTACCCTGTGTGGCCACAGGGTGTCACTGTTCCTCTGAGCGAGAGGCTCTGTGCATTATCCTGCGTGGCCACACGGTGTCACTGTTCCTCTGAGAGAAATGCTCTGTGCATTATCCTGCGTGGCCACACGGTGTCACTGTAGTTCCATGCAGGAAATGCTCTGTGCATTATCCTGCGTGGCCACACGGTGTCACTGTTCCTCTGAGAGAAATCCTCTGTGCATTACCCTGTGTGGCCACACGGTGTCACTGTTGTTCCATGGAGGAAATGCTCTGTGCATTACCCTGTGTGGCCACAGGGTGTCACTGTAGTTCCATGCAGGAAATGCTCTGTGCATTACCCTGTGTGGCCACAGGGTGTCTACTCTTCCTCTGAGAGAAATGCTCTGTGCATTATCCTGCGTGGCCACACGGTGTCACTGTAGTTCCATGCAGGAAATGCTCTGTGCATTACCCTGTGTGGCCACAGGGTGTCTACTCTTCCTCTGAGAGAAATGCTCTGTGCATTATCCTGCGTGGCCACACTGTGTCACTGTTCCTCTGAGAGAAATGCTCTGTGCATTATCCTGCGTGGCCACAGGGTGTCACTGTTGTTACATGCAGGAAATGCTCTGTGCATTATCCTGCGTGGCCACACAGGGTGCCACTGTTCCTCTGAGAGAAATGCTCTGTGCATTATCCTGTGTGGCCACAGGGTGTCACTGTTCCTCTGAGAGAAATGCTCTGTGCATTATCATATGTGGCCACAGGGTGTCACTGTTCCTCTGAGAGAAATGCTCTGTGCATTATCCTGCATGGCGACAGGTGTCACTGTTCCTGTGAGAGAGAAGCTCTGTGCATTATCCTGCGTGGCCGCACTGTGTCACTGTTCCTCTGAGAGAAATGCTCTGTGCATTGTCCTGCGTGGCCACAGGGTGTCACTGTTGTTCCATGCAGGAAATGCTCTGTGCGTTATCCTGCGTGGCCACACGGTGTCACTGTAGTTCCATGCAGGAAATGCTCTGTGCATTACCCTGTGTGGCCACAGGGTGTCACTGTAGTTCCATGCAGGAAATGCTCTGTGCATTACCCTGTGTGGCCACACGGTGTCACTGTTGTTCCATGCAGGAAACGCTCTGTGCATTATTCTGCGTGGCCACAGAGGGTGTCACTGTTCCTCTGAGAGAAATGCTCTGTGCATTATCCTGCGTGGCCACAGGGTGTCACTGTTCCTCTGAGAGAGAGGCTCTGTGCATTATCCTGCGTGGCCACACGGTGTCACTGTTCCTGTGAGAGAAATGCTCTGTGCATTATCCTGCGTGGCCACACGGTGTCACTATAGTTCCATGCAGGAAATGCTCTGTGCATTACCCTGTGTGGCCACAGGGTGTCACTCTTCCTCTGAGAGAAATGCTGTGCGTTATCCTGCGTGGCCACACGGTGTCACTGTTCCTCTGAGAGAAATGCTCTGTGCATTACCCTGTGTGGCCACAGGGTGTCACTGTTCCATGCAGGAAAAGCTCTGTGCATTATCCTGCGTGGTCACACGGTGTCACTGTTCCTCTGAGAGAGAGGCTCTGTGCATTACCCTGCGTGGCCACACGGTTTCACTGTTCCTCTGAGAGAAATGCTCTGTGTATTACCCTGTGTGACCACAGGGTGTCACTGTTCCATGCAGGAAATGCTCTGTGCGTTATCCTGCGTGGCGACAGGGTGTCACTGTTCCTCTGAGAGAAATGCTCTGTGGATTATCCTGCGTGGCAACAGGTGTCACTGTTCCTGTGAGAGAAATGCTCTGTGCATTATCCTGTGAATCAACACGGTGTCACTGTTGTTCCATGCAGGAAATGCTCTGTGAATTACCCTGTGTGGCCACACGGTGTCACTGTTCCATGCAGGAAATGCTCTGTGCATTATCCTGCATGGCGACAGGGTGTCACTGTTCCTCTGAGAGAAATGCTCTGTGCATTATCCTGCGTGGCCACACACGGTGTCACTGTTCCTCTGAGAGAAATGCTCTGTGCATTACCCTGTGTGGCCACACGGTGTCACTGTAGTTCCATGCAGGAAACTCTCTGTGCATTACCCTGCGTGGCCACAGAGGGTGTCACTGTTCCTCGGAGAGAAATGCTCTGTGCATTATCCTGCGTGGCGACAGGGTGTCACTGTTCCTCGGAGAGAAATGCTCTGTGCATTATCCTGCGTGGCCACACGGTGTCACTGTAGCTCCATGCAGGAAATGCTCTGTGCATTATCCTGCGTGGCCACACGGTGTCACTGTTCCTCTGAGACAAATGCTCTGTGCATTACCCTGTGTGGCCACACGGTGTCACTGTTTCTCTGAGAGAAATGCTCTGTGCATTATCCTGCGTGGCCACACGGTGTCACTGTAGCTCCATGCAGGAAATGCTCTGTGCATTATCCTGCGTGGCCACACGGTGTCACTGTTCCTGTGAGAGAAATGCTCTGTGCATTATCCTGCGTGGCCACACGGTGTCACTGTAGTTCCATGCAGGAAATGCTCTGTGCATTACCCTGTGTGGCCACAGGGTGTCACTCTTCCTCTGAGAGAAATGCTGTGCATTATCCTGCGTGGCCACGCTGTGTCACTGTTCCTCTGAGAGAAATGCTCTGTGCATTATCCTGCGTGGCGACACGGTGTCACTGTAGTTCCATGCAGGAAATGCTCTGTGCATTATCCTGCGTGGCCACAGGGTGTCACTGTTGTTCCATGCAGGAATTGCTCTGTGCGTTATCCTGCGTGGCCACAGGGTGTCACTGTTGTTCCATGCAGGAAATGCTCTGTGCGTTATCCTGCGTGGCCACACGGTGTCACTGTTCCTCTGAGAGAAATGCTCTGTGCATTAGCCTGCGTGGCCACAGGGTGTCACTCTAGTTCCATGCAGGAAATGCTCTGTGCGTTATCCTGCGTGGCCACACGGTGTCACTGTTCCTCTGAGAGAAATACTCTGTGCGTTACCCTGTGTGGCCACATGGTGTCACTGTTGTTCCATGCAGGAAATGCTCTGTGCATTACCCTGTGTGGCCACACGGTGTCACTGTTCCTCTGAGAGAGGCTCTGTGCATTACCCTGCGTGGCCACACGGTTTCACTGTTCCTCTGAGAGAAATGCTCTGTGCAGTATCCTGCGTGGCCACACGGTGTCACTCTTCCTGAGAGAAATGCTCTGTGTATTACCCTCTGTGACCACAGGGTGTCACTGTTTCATGCAGGAAATGCTCTGTTATCCTGCGTGGCCACACGGTGTCACTGTTCCTCTGAGAGAAATGCTCTGTGCATAACCCTGTGTGGCCACAGGGTGTCACTGTAGTTCCATGCAGGAAATGCTCTGTGCTTTATCCTGCGTGGCGACAGGGCGTCACTGTTCCTCTGAGAGAAATGCTCTGTGGATTATCCTGCGTGGCAACAGGTGTCACTGTTCCTGTGAGAGAAATGCTCTGTGCATTATCCTGTGAGGCAACACGGTGTCACTGTTGTTCCATGCAGGAAATGCTCTGTGCATTACCCTGTGTGGCCACACGGTGTCACTGTTCCATGCAGGAAATGCTCTGTGCATTATCCTGCGTGGCGACAGGTTGTCACTGTTCCTCTGAGAGAAATGCTCTGTGCATTATCCTGCGTGGCCACACTGTGTCACTGTTCCTCTGAGAGAAATGCTGTGTGCATTATCCTGCATGGCGACACGGTGTCACTGTTGTTCCATGCAGGAAATGCTCTGTGCGTTATCCTGTGTGGCCACACGGTGTCACTGTAGTTCCATGCAGGAAATGCTCTGTGCATTACCCTGTGTGGCCAGACAGTGTAACTGTTGTTCCATGCAGGAAACTCTCTGTGCATTACCCTGCGTGGCCACAGAGGGTGTCACTGTTCCTCGGAGAGAAATGCTCTGTGCGTTATCCTGCGTGGTGACAGGGTGTCACTGTTCCTCTGAGAGAAATGCTCTGTGCGTTATCCTGCGTGGCCACAGGGTGTCACTGTTCTTCCATGCAGGAAATGCTCTGTGCGTTATCCTGCGTGGCCACACTGTGTCTCTGTTCCTCTGAGACAAATGCTCTGTGCATTACCCTGTGTGGCCACAGGGTGTCACTGTTCCATGCAGGAAATGTCCTGTGCGTTATCCTGCGTGGCCACACGGTGTCACTGTTGTTCCATGCAGGAAACGCTCTGTGCATTACTCTGCGTGGCCACAGAGGGTGTCACTGTTCCTCTGAGAGAAATGCTCTGTGCATTATCCTGCGTGGCGACAGGGTGTCACTGTTGTTCCATGCAGGAAACGCTCTGTGCATTATCTTGCGTGGCCACAGGGTGTCACTGTTGTTCCACGCAGGAAACGCTCTGTGCATTACCCTATGTGGCCACACGGTGTCACTGTTGTTCCATGCAGGAAATGCTCTGTGCATTATCCTGCGTGGCCACAGGGTGTCACTGTTGTTCCACGCAGGAAACGCTCTGTGCATTATCCTGTGTGGCGACACGGTGTCACTGTTGTTCCACGCAGGAAACGCTCTGTGCATTATCCTGCGTGGCGACACGGTGTCACTGTTGCTCTGAGAGAAATGCTCTGTGCATTATCCTGTGTGGCCACACGGTGTCACTGTTGCTCTGAGAGAAATGCTCTGTGCATTATCCTGCGTGGCCACAGGGTGTCACTGTTGCTCTGAGAGAAATGCTCTGTGCATTATCCTGCGTGGCCACAGGGTGTCACTGTTGCTCTGAGAGAAATGCTCTGTGCATTATCTTGCGTGGCCACACGGTGTCACAATTGTTCCATGCAGGAAATGCTCTGTGCATTACCCTGTGTGGCCACACGGTGTCACTGTTGTTCCATGCAGGAAATGCTCTGTGCATTATTCTGCGTAGCTTCACGGTGTCACTGTTGCTCTGAGAAATGCTCTGTGCATTACCCTGCGTGGCCACACGGTATCACTGTTGCTCTGAGACATGTTCTCTGCATTATCCTGTGTGGTCACACAGGATGTCACTGTTCCTCTGAGAGAAATGTTCTGTGTATTATCCTGCGTGGCGACAGGGTCACACTGTTCCTCTGAGAGAAATGCTCTGTGGATTACCCTGTGTGGCCACACGGTGTCACTGTTGCTCTGAGAGAAATGCTCTGTCCATTAAAAAGAAGCAACAAGCTGCAAGTGAAACAGGCAAGAAGCCATCAGCTAAAGACTAGGTGTGTCTGATGCTATGTGCATTACTCTGACATGTCACCCTGAGTGCCACAGTTGGCCAGAGGGAAATGCTTTGTTATCACTGTCTCTTCATAAGGGAAAAGGTTTGTGTATTACTTGGAGTGCCCACCTAGTGTCACTGTTGCTCTACGAGGGAAATGCTTAAGGCATTTCCCTAATGGAGCAAAAGTGATACCATATGGGGGAATGCAGATCTGTCGTGTCCACTCTTGTCCCTGTGCGGTCCCTGGGGGGAACCCTCTTCAGTGAGACAGCCTTTCTCAGGGTTCCACTCTCTCTTGGGTGTTCAGCCCCTCCACCTCCTGGAACTGCACCACTCTGAGCCTTCGCACACCTGTCTCTTGCTATGGGCCCCCTCAGGGAGTCCACTTGCTCTGGATGGCCAGGGCCTCCTCACCCCCGAAGGGGTTGATGTAAGCTTGTTCTCTAGCCCGGAGTGACACTCAGCCAGCATAAAACAGGAGGGTTTATTGAGCTTTTGAACCGAGCATAGGAAACTCAGAGCCTCAGGCCTGGCCTCCCTCAGCCCAGCATATCCAAGTCTCCCCTGCATCCAGGGGGGCTCTGCCTGCTCTCTGTGTCTCCAGTCCTGAACCCCCCTGCTTCCCAGCTGGGCATCTGATATCACGGGCCCCAAGCCCTGCCTCTGTCCATTGTCTTCTCTCTAGGTAAACAGGGTCACCTGGGCCTCCTCTCCTCTCCTCCATCCCCTTCTGGCTGGAACTGGCTGTTGGGCTGTGGAGAGAGGACCCCAGTGACCTATTGTCCTCCCACTGGCTAGAACCGGTTGGGACTCCTGAGCTGGGCCTCTGGGTTGCCAGTCGCTGGGTATCCATTCTCCAGGCCATCAGTTGGGGCCTCAAGTTCCCTCGCTGGTCCTCTGTAACAACAAACTTCCTCTGGCCTCACCTCGTTAACCCAGTAACACCCAGGGAAACTGAGTCACACGCCCTCTGCATGCAAACCATTGGAAAAAACAAGGAACCAAACAAGAAAATCCCCCACTTTGTCACACACTTACCGGTCAATGGAGCCGTCTGCTGTGGCAGCTGGGACAAGTGCTGCAGGAAGTGGGGCTACTCCAATGAGACCCTGTCCCAACATCCTGTGTGGATGTCAGCACTACTCCGGAGCCTGCCGGTAATGCTACAGCACCATCCAGAACCGGGTGGTGAAAGCCATCCCGCCGTCCCTGGGGAAGCTCACCATCGACCCCACCATTCTCGGAACGGACAGCCAACTGCGACCCAACATCGTGATGGATACGGAAAAGAAGAAGATTCTCATGGTGGACGTCACGGTGCCGTTTGACACTGTGAGTACCAGGTCGAGTAATTGAGAACACCGGTCAGGGAAATAACCCACTTCCTTCTTTCCTTGACAAACCAAGGGACTCACCCCACCCATGTACTTAGTATTGGTATAGTGCAAGGGTCAGCAACCTGTGAGCAGATCTTTAATGGCACACTGCTGCCTGCCGGAGTCCCAAGGACATACAGCCAGTGAGGGGCAGAGCCTGCGCCCCCTGAGGAGCCACCTCAGCGGCCTGGCCGTGGGCTCCTGTGTCCCCTCACCCGGCGAGGAGCCCTGCCCCGGGGGCGTGGAGTGGCCAGCTCACCTGGGCCAACGTGGTATAGTTGGCCATGGTGGATTGGCAGTGTTCCGGGGGAGCAGGTTTGCTGCTGGACCTGGACCCGACTCCCGGCGGCAGGAAGGGGGAGCAGGGATGGTGGAGGCGGGAGAGGCTGGCAGCAGCAGTGACAGCTGCTGAGCGTCCCCTGGAGGAGGCGCCCAGCTGCAGCCAGGGCTCGGTACCTGCTGTTTTTGAGTTGGGAGGAGCAGAGAGCTCAGTGGCCCGGTGGTGCTGAGCACATAGCAGGTGCGGGCGCGTGGGAATTGGTGATGGCCAGAGAGCCCTGGGGTGAGGAGCTTGCATACTGCGGGGTTATGCGCCGCCAGGGGCAGATCCTCCAGACACAGCCAGAAGGGACTCTCTCGCCGCAGGCGCTAGTTGCGGTTGTGCAGTGTGCCATGGGGCCCCGAGTGGGTGAGCTGGCTGGGGGCCGCAGTAGTGGGGGGAGCCCTGTTCCCTGAGTCCCCACACCCACCCACCCAGCCCTCTGCCCAGAGTCCTGCACACACACCAGGCCTGTGCTCTGCACGCACCCCCAGGCCCCTCCCCTGAGCCCCCCTCGTACACACCCAGCCTTCTGCCTGAATGCTTCACCCCCACCCATGACTCCAGCCCTGACTCTGGCACCCTCCCACAGCCCCATTCACCCCCCCAGCCTCTGCACCAAATGGGAGCTCCTGCACACACCCCTACACACATTCCCGCCTGTACCCCTCACACCAAATGGAAGCTGCCCAGGTAAGTGCCCCACACCCAAACCTCCTGCTCCAATCCTGACCCCCTCCCTCATTTTATCTCCTGGCTAGACCCTTCACCCTCATCCTGTGCTCAGTGCATTCCCACTCTCAGCTCAGTGCAGAGAAAGGAAGAGAATGGGCCAGAACCAGGGAGAAGGTAGCTACCCGCTGTATGTGGAGAGGACCAGGACTCCAGACTGGCAGCGAGCTGAGCGGGTCTGGCAGCAGGGATGTCAGCTGGCAGGAGCCCGCAGATGGAACCCCTGAGCGGCAGTAGGCTGAGCTGCTCAGCCCACTGCCGCGTCTAGGGTCCCGGCCAGTGGCCCCACCCAGACAGCTGCTAGTCTAGGATTCTGGCTGCCTGACTATTGCCAGCCGGGGTCCTGACCGCAGGCCTCGCTCAGCCCATTGCTGGCCTAGGTGAAAAGAACCCCAGACCAGAAGTGGGTTGAGCGGGCCAGCGGCGTAAGATCAACATTTTAATTTAATTTAAAATTAAGCTTCTTAAACATTTTGAAAACCTTGTTTATAAGTCTCTCTAAACTATTGTTGTATTGTAAAAGTTAAATACCGTATTGTTCCGAGTATAGGCCGCTCCTGATTATAAGCCGCACCCTTAAAGTTTGGTGCTATTTTAAAAAAAAAAAAATTTTAACTTTTTTTAAAGGGCTCTGGGCTCCCCACCGCGGCGGGCAGCCCAGAGCGCTCTGATTCCCCGCCGCGGCTGGGATTTGAAGCCCTCTGGGCTCCCCGCCGCGGCGGGCAGCCCAGAGCCCTCTGAGTCCCCGCCGCGGCTGGGATTTAAAAGGCTCTGGGCTCCCCGCCGCGGCGGCCAGCCCAGAGCGCTCTGATTCCCGGCGGCTGGGATTTGAAGGCTCTGGGCTCCCGCGCGGGCAGCCCAGAGCCCTCTTATTCCCCTGCGCGTCTGGGATTTAAACGGCTGTGGGCTCCCAGCCGCGGCGGGCAGCCCAGAGCACTCTGATTCCCGCGCGGCTGGGATTGAAAGGCTCTGGGCTCCCGCGCGGGCAGCCCAGAGCCCTCTGAGTCCCCGCCGCGGCTGGGATTTGAAGGGCTCTGGGCTCCCGCGCGGGCAGCCCAGAGCCCTCTGAGTCCCGCCGCGGCTGGGATTTAAAAGGCTCTGGGCTCCCCGCCGCGGCGGGCAGCCCAGAGCGCTCTGATTCCCCGGCGCGGCTGGGATTTGAAGGGCTCTGGGCTCCCCGCCGCGGCGGGCAGCCCAGAGCCCTCTGCGTCCCCGGCGTGGCTGGGATTTAAAAGGCTCTGGGCTCCCAGCCGCGGCGGGCAGCCCAGAGCGCTCTGATTCCCCGCCGCGGCTGGGATTGAAAGGGCTCTGGGCTCCCCGCCGTGGCGGGCAGCCCAGAGCGCTCTGAGTCCCGGCCGCTGGGATTTGAAGGGCTCTGGGCTCCCCGCCGCGGCGGGCAGCCCAGAGCCCTCTGAGTCCCGGCCGCGGCTGGGATTTGAAGGGCTCTGGGCTGCCCGCCGCGGCGGGCAGCCCAGAGCCCTCTGAGTCCCCGCCGCGGCTGGGATTTAAAGGGCTCTGGGCTCCCCGTCGCGGAGGGCAGCCCAGAGCGCTCTGATTCCCCGCCGCGGCTGGGATTGAAAGGGCTCTGGGCTCCCCGCCGTGGCGGGCAGCCCAGAGCACTCTGATTCCCAGCCGCGGCTGGGATTTGAAGTATTTTTATTGTTTTTTTTCAAGTTCCTGATTATAGGCCTGATTATAGACTTAAATTAGGGTAAAAAAGTGCGGCCTATACTCGGGACAATACGGTAATGATTGACTGCCCAGAAGGGGTAGACCTCTGTTTTTGTCTTTCAGATAATCAAAGAAAACTAATGCCAGCTGAACAGCATTCAACGTACCATGCATTTACGGACAGAGTAAAAATTTTATGTTTTGTGTTCTATGTTCTGTCTTGTGGTGTTTGTCTCGTGGCCAGAATTGTTGTGTTTAATATTTTTATGGGATGGTCCAGTTTGAAATCAAGTGGAAGGGTTGGATTGGAATGCAGATACTTGTATCCAAACACTTAGAATACAAAGTTGAACAAAACATCAGGAAAAATGTGATATACTAAAGTCTAGTACATTTCCTTAAGTAAGAGAAAGAAACTTCATTGGCCAAATCTTTTAATTAAAAATTGTTAGTATGCAAATTTTAATAACAGTCTTTGGAAGCAAGGACATGGAAAGTTAACCCACTCCCCATATTGTACATGGGATCCTTCTGGCTACCTCAGATTTCTAGCCAGAGGGCTGGGGATGGTGGGAAGCTATTGGACTAGAGGTTGTATTGAATAAACTCATCAAAGTGGGTGTGCATGTCCTGGTGTGTTGTTCCAAAGCTCTGTAATAAGGTTATTTTAGTAGAAGGGTATATGTGGCATACATTAAATAATAAGACTAATGTACTGTATAACGGCAATGTATATGTGTTGATTGTTAACAAAAGGTGTATAAGTAAAAAGTAAAAGTTTCCTTTGTAGGTTAAAAAAAAACGGGGTGGGGGGGGGCCAAGAAGGGAAAAGGAAAAAGAACAAGTTAACTATTTTTTTCTCAGTTAGCATGCTCAGTCTAAGGATAAGGCGCTGGCCCCATTCAAGGACACTCCTCACAGTTAAAACTTGGCTAACAACCAAGAAAAAGGGGGGCTTGAATATGCCCAAGCAGCTGTAAAGTCTGCAAATCACTGACAGGCACTAATGAAATGTGTTAGGTTTCTTTTCTCACAGGTAAAGAAGCACTACCCGAAGACCCTAGCAGCCCTGCCACTCCTTGGAACCAGGAGACCGGATCAATGTAAAGGTCCACCAAATAAAGACTGCTTTGGCTCCATGCTGGAAAGGCCCTTACTGAGTCCTGCTGACTACCAACACCGCTGTGAAGTGCCAAAGACTGACTGCCTGGACCCAGGATTCTCACTGCAAAAAGACCCCTCCATCTCAGGAGAATTCTCCTACTGATGATTAGCCTATTGCTTTTTCTAGTTTTACTGTGCATTCTGGACAGGAGGGAAAAAGGACAAGGTGACTTGCTGCTTAACCTCTCCCTTGTCCACTGACAGATCTACTGTGCCTTTGAACTTTTCTAGAAGAAACACTCACTCCACTGACATTGCCAAAGTTCAGGAATTCCTGACCAAAAAGGACATTAAGAACTGACCCTGGTGAAGAAACAAAGAATTATACACTGGCAGGAAGAAATTTGTGGGACCCCTGCTTGGGAATGTGGTATTGATTGGATTTTGGGGTTTATTCTACAGGCTGCGCCCTGTGTTTTGGATAAATCCTTCAGCATGTATTGGCCTCCCTAATTGGACTTTAAATAACATTGCCCGTATCAGATTTTCAGATCACTTCTACATACCCAAATTGCTCACAAGGGACTGCCATTAGATTAGCACAACAGAGGGCCTGGGTTATTTCCTCTGGAAAGAAAGAGAATTAACCAGATCCCTGTGGGCTAGGGCCAATAGTGCAGCAGCCATTTGGAACATCATGTTCTTGGCTATTAAGAATAAGAAATTGGGCCAACTAAAAAAGGCCACTAGCCTTATTTTTAAAGCTCAGCTATCTTAAGTATAGGCTGGAGTTGGTGAGTTACATGTCATTTCCACCCTTAGTTCTATGATCCAGAAGTTACTGACAGAGATGGTATTAAATATTACTAAGACTGGGAAGGCATTGCAGTGGGATCTAGTATGTTTAGAAATTCAGGATTTCCTGAATGACCAGCTGATGGCCATTCCGAGTGATCTTGAGCACCAGACTTGGCCCACTGCCCTTACAGACACATCAGGAACCATCTGATCTGTGGTCATGGAAACATACTTGGACACTTTCTGGATGAAAGTGTGGACATTCACAGTGCTCCTTCCAAGCATATGGACCGGTTAGGGTGGGTGTGGCTCCCACATACCGAATCCTGCTGGGTCCATGGGGAGGATGCATATGAGACTAAATTATTCACCGAGACATCTGGGAAATTAAACCACTTGGTATACCTACGTGATTTATAGTCAGTGCCCCGATCCCTTAGTTGTTAAATGAACTAGGTTCCACTCTTTTGTCCATGCATTCATTCCTGGGTTGGGGGTGACTAAGCTCAAAAGAGCAGTTGTACATATTTCTGCAGAGCTTCATTGCTTTTTGTCTTTAAAGTTTGAGAAAACTCGCCAAAAGTTTGTTGAGTATTCTCAAAGGGGGGAATTGTTGGTGTCACCAGGCCTAAGTAAACCAAAGTTATGACTTTGGGCCTGAGTGAACCAAAGTTCTTCCATGCTGTGAACTTTAACCAGCCTAAGATGCTAACAAACAGAAAGCAAAATGTGTAACTGTCAGCTGTCTTAGCTTGCAGCTGCAAGACAGTTTGAAACAGCAAAAAGCGGCGGCGAGGAGGGGGAGAAGGGGGAGGAAAATCTGCTTGAGTCTGTACTGTGAAGACCATAGATAGATAGAACTGGTCTCATTCACATATTTAACAAGCTACATTATAGTGTTAAGTGTAACTGTTGCAAGCAGGAGGGAGGAAGGGGGAAAAGCAACGGGGGTATAAATGCTGGGACCCCGCCTGCGCGCGGGTGTGCAGGATTTGAGAATGCTTTTTTCTCCCTGGCACCTTTTGTGAGCTCAAATGAACTTGGTTTGCTTCTCCACCCTGGTGTGTTAATTAGTGCGACACACACCGGGCAATGAACCCCCGCTGTTGCTCCTCCTCGGGCCCTTTGAGCCGGCAACAGGGGGTTTGTAGGAGGCACAGATACCTACGTACAGACTGGAGGACTCCCAGGGTGCTCAGGAGGTTTTGGGGGAGCACAGATATCAATTTCCAGGGTGGAGGGATCCCGGGGGCCTTAGGAGGGTTGTGGGGGGCTCAGATACCTGCGTCCTGGCTGTAGGGGTCCTGGGTGTGCTTATGGCGTTCAGGGGTGCACAGGTACCTCTGTCCAGGCTGTAGGGGTCCCAGAGCGGGGGCTTAGGGGTCGTAGGCAGATTCCTATCTCCGAGCTTTAGACATCCCTGGGGGGCTTAGAGGATTCGTGGGGCGCACAGATACCTATGTCCAGTCTGTAGGGGCCCCTGGAGGGCTTAGAATCTTTTTTGGGGGCACAGATAGCAACTTCCAGGGTTTAGGCAACCCTGGCGGAATTAGGGGGCTTGTGGGGGTCACAGATACCTACGTAAAGGCTGTAGGGGTCCCTGGGGGACTGTGGGAGTGCGTGGAGGGCAGGGGCGGCTCTAGGAATTTGGTCGCCCCAAGCAGTCATGCCTGCAGGAGGTGCACCAGAGCCGCAGGACCAGAGGACCTCCCACATGACTGCGGAAGGTCCGCCAGGCCCGCCTGCTGCCCTCCAGGGAAAATGCCGCCCCACGTGTGCGCTTGGCGCGCTGGGGTCTGGAGCCGGCCCTGGTAGGGGGCAGAAATACCTATGTCCAGGCTGTAGGGTTCCCTTTGGGGCTTAGGGTATTTGTGGGGGGCACAGATACCTACATCCAGGCTGTAGGGGAAGCTGGGGGTCTTATGGGGGTAGTGCAGGCACAGATACCTACGTACAGAGAAGAGGGGTCCCCGGGGGCTTTGGGGGTTTATGTGGGGGACAGATAGCGTCATCCAGGCTGTAGAGATCCTTGGGAGGCTTATGGGGTTTCGTGAGGGGCACAGATTCCTACGTCCAGGCTGGAGGGATCCCGGGAAGGATTAGGAAGCTTCTGGGGGGCAGAGATATCTACGTCCAGGCTGTAGGGTTCCCTTGGTTTCTTAGGGGGTCGTGGGGGGCACAGATACCTACGTACAGTGGTGAGCTGGAGCCGGTTGGCAGGAACGGGTCGCTAAATTTGAAGCGGGTTTAGAACCTATTGTCAGGGGCGGCTCTACAAATTTGGCCGCCCCAAGCAATCATGCCCGGGAGGCGCCCCCGAGCCGCAGGAGCAGCGGACCTGCTGCGGGCATGACTGCGGAGGGTCCGCTGGTCGCGCGGCTCGGCTGGACCTCCCGCAGCTGCGGACGGTTGGCTGGTCCGGCGGCTCTGGTTGAGCTGCCGCAGGCATGCGTGCGGGAGGTCCAGCCGAGCCGCGGGACCAGTGAACTGTCCGCAGTCATGCCTGGGGCAGGTCCGGTCGTCCCGGGGCTCTGGTGGACCTCCCCCAGGCATCACTGCGGCAGGTCCACCGGCCCAGCCTGCCGCCCCCCTGGGAAAGGGCCGCCCCAGGCGGGTGCTTGCCCCGCTGGGCTCTGGAGCCGCCACTGCCTATTGTTAGGGTTACCATACAGCGAGCAGCTGGGGGATGCTGCTGGGAGACAGGACCCCTGCCTCTGTGCAGCTAGAGGCTAGAGCCTTCTTTTCGTGAGCGCTCCCTTCCCCCGGTTTGCCCGGCAGCCCCCCCCCCCGCCTCGTCACCCCCGGAGTCTCCTCTTACCTTGGGCTCTGGCCTGCTGATTGAATCAGGCTGCAGCTCTCAGCCTGCGGGAGCTGATTCAATCAGCCTGCGGAGCCCAAGGTAAGACGAAACTGGGAGGAGAGACTGTGGGGGTGACGGGGCTCGGGGGGCTGCGGGGGAAGGTAGTGCTGGGGCAAAGGACGCTCGGCTGTGCAGCTGCACGGCTGTCTCCCCGCAGCAGCCACCCCCGCTGCAGGGGAATCACACTGCAGCTGGCAGCCTGCGGAGCCCCAGGTGAGACGGGGAGGGGAGGGGGAAGGAATTGGGGGGTGACGTGGCTCGTGGGGGGAGGAATTGGGGGTGACGGGGGAGAGGATGGGATCCCAGGGGGAGGGGGGAGTAATTAATAGCAGCTGTTCCCCTAGCAAAACCCTCCCCGCTACGTTTCCTTTCCAGTGTTGCCTCCTTGGCTCCAGTCTGTCGATCTGTGTTTAAAGCCGATAGGATCGATCCGGGTCCATCTCTCTCTCGGGCACTGGTGGGTTTTGCAGAGTTCTGCATCTGTTCTGCGCACGGCCCCAGTCTCCAGCTGTTCAATCCTTCACCGGGGCGGGGGTCCCAGCCAGAGCCCCCAGCCCCCGCTGCGGGGAGGGGCGCAGGGCGGGATGACGCAGGGGGTTGTGGGAGTGGCAGTGCGCCCCGGCCTACAACTCCCATCAGCCCCCGCGGACCCAGCGGCGGCGCTTTGGGCGCGACAGGCTGCGCTCGCAGGGCGGGGCCTGGAGCGGAAGTGACATCAGCGGTCTGGAGGCCGCCCGTGGTAATCGGGGGATGCTAGTGTGTTGGGCGGGAGGCGCTGTGGCGCCGGGACGTGGGCCCCCCCCGTGGAATGTTGGGACCGGCCCCGCCTCCCCCCTATGTGCTCCCACAGCCCCCCCGGCACCACCGCTTCCCCCCGGCGCGTCTTTCATCCCCAGCGCCCCAGCCACAGCCCCCGGCGCGTCTTTACTCTCCCCAGTGCCCCCAGCCACAGCCCCCGGCGCGTCTTTCATCCCCCCAGCGCCCCCAGCCACAGCCCCCGGCGCGTCTTTACTCTCCCCCAGTGCCCCCAGCCACAGCCCCCGGCGCGTCTTTACTCTCCCAGTGCTCCCACAGCGTCTCTTTCCTCCCCGGCACCCACAGCGCCTCTGCTCCCTCTCGCCTAGCCACAGCCCCTCCTCCCCAACTCCCCGGCATCCCCATAACCTCTAGCCGCAGTTCCCCCCATCTCCACCGCTTCCCTCACCCAGCCACAGCCCTGCGGCGCCTGTTTCCCTCCCCACGGGCTCCCACAGCGCCCCGTTCCTCCCCGCCCAGCCGCAGCCCTCTCCCCCCACACCTCCCCGGGACCTCCAGCCACAGCCCCCGGCGCATCTTTCCTCCCCACGGGCTCCCACACCTCCCGCCTTCCCCCAGCACCCCTCACCCAGTCACAGCCCCCCCACCGTGTGTTTCTTCGCCCCGACGGGATACGTCAGCCCGGCCGGCATCGCCACCTCCCCCCCGGCACCCCCAGTGCACCTTTCCTCCCCCCTGCCTAATCACAGCCCCCCCATACCCACAGCTTCCCTCACCCAACCACAGCCCCCCACCCTCCTAGCGTGCCTTTCCTCCCCCCCCCCCCCAGGCTCCCACAGCCCCTGCGACCTTCCCCAACCCCCCATGTCCCCACACTCCTGTGAGCTTCCCCAGCTCCTCACCCCCTTCCCCACACACCTTCAGTGTGCCACAAGCTTCCCTCCCCCCACGGGGCCCCGGCCGGCCCAGCGTGTCTTTCTTCCCCTGCCTAACCACAGCCCCCATCTCCACCGCTTCTCTCACCCAGCCATGCCCCCACCCTCCCTGCTGTGAGCTTCCCCAGCTCCTCATGGGCCACCCCTTCCCCACACATCTGCAGTGTGCCGCAAGCTTCCTCCCCCACGGGTCCCCACGGTGCCCCCAGCACACTGTGAATTTCCCAAGCCCCCTTGGTGCCCCCGCACCCCCAGCTCCCCTGCATCCCTAGTGCGCCGTGACCTTCCCCACCTCTCCAACCCCCCAGCTCCCCGTGACATTATCTAACCCCCCTCAGCCCCCCACAACCTTTCTCTTCCCTCCCGTACCCCCCAGCCCGCCCTGACTTTCCTTGTCCCCTCTTTAACCCCAGCCCACCCTAACCTTCCCCAACCTGCTTCCCTGGTCCCCAACCCACCCACCCCGCCCCTATGCCTGCAGCCTTCTCCAATCTGAACGCCCGTTCCTCTAGCCAAAACCAACCCGCCCCCATCTATCCCCCCATCCGTTGGGCCCCTCAGTCCTTTCTTCTCCCTCCAACACCTCCTAGGCCACCCCAACCTGCACCCCATCCCTATTTTCCCCCATACATGCCTTCTCCCATAGCCCCCTTCTGCCCCCTCTCTCCCTCCCCAACACGCCCCAGCCTGCAACAGCTTTCCCCAACCTACACGCCTGTATCCCCCAGTTCATTCCTCTATTCAAGCGACTCCTCGGATCCCATCTCTCTCCAACATCCTCCCAGCTCACCACAACCTGCACCTCCATCCATGCCCCCACCTGTAGGGACTGCTCAGCGCCCCTTCCTCCCCAACAACCCCCCCGTTCATTCCCCTATCCATTGGGCCCCTCAGTCCCCTTTTTTCCTCCCTCCCACCGCAACCTGCACCCCACTCTGTCCCTAGATCTGTGGGCCCCCCAGTACCCTTTTCTCCTTTGTCCAACATTCCCCAACCTGCACCCCCATTCCTCCCTCCACCCATAGGGCCCCTCAACCCTTCTCTCTCCTTCCTACCCAACACTCACCCTTCATAGTGTTAGCCAAAAGGGCTCGTTTCCCCCTGGAGCTTACCTAATTACACCAAGGAGGCACGGAGACAGGAAGACGAGTACCACACCCTTTATTGATCGGTCAGCTGAGCGGGTGTTCCTCTCGGCTAGTGCCAGAGAAAGAGACACACCTTTCATGGCCAAGCGGCCTACCTTTATAGCCGGTAACAAACAACTTAGCCTACGTTTGTCTACGTCATTTGGTTGACCTATAGACCCTGTACATGTATCTATTAGGGGATAATTGGATATGCAGGATACATATATCATTTTGTGGGGGCTACAAGATACATCTGTTGAGGATACATTTGTCATTCTGAAGGGAGGACAAGATACATCCGTTGACCCTTTGTACTAGATACTTTGGATGCATACATGTGAACGCAGCTGCATACACTTGGGGAGCCAACATATACTTGGGGAGCCAAATAAAACTGATAAGCAAAATAGCTGACATAGGTAAATACACGGCCTTCAGTCTAATGAGTTCTGTAAGCTTTCCAACACGGTTTGGGCAAGCATAGCATAACTTTGGTTCACTCAGGCCTAATGCAAAAAGGCTTCATTAGCACTATGATTTTCCAACAATAGCACACGGGCAGGCGAGCTAGGGGACGAAACCCGTGGGGAGCAGTGGATTGTAGAGTGGAGCGGTGACTGATAGTGTGGGCTCAGTCTCTGTTCCTCGACTGGAGGGGCTGGGGATGGGATGGGAGAGGGAGGCAGGGATGAGGGTGTTAATAGAGCTCTGTGTAGTGATAGTTCCTGTTTGTCTTTATTAGTTTGCAGAGGAATTGTTCAAGAGCTGGAGCCGGAGGAGAAACTGGAAGAAGTGAACCTGAGCAGCCTGGATATCCTTGTAAGCAGAGATGAAGAGTCCTCAGCTTTCTGCCTTCTCCATGACTGGCTGTGAGTGAACAATTATGGCCTCTATCCCTCATCCGTACCACTCAAGTTTTCTTCAGAGGCCGTGAGCCTCCTTGTTGGCCATGGGGCTCTGTGGGATTACGACCAAGGGAAGGGACAGCAGTCTTCTCTGCTCAGTGACTGTCTTGGATGCAGGTGCAACAGGCTGCTTAACATATGAACGTAAGAATGGCCAGACTGGGTCAGATCAAAGGTCCATCTAGCTTAGTATGCTGTCTATCGACAGTGGCTAATGTCAGGTGCCCCAGAAGGAATGAACAGAACAGGGAATTACCAAGTGATCCATCCACTGTCACCCATTCCCAGCTCCTGGCAAACAGAGGCCAGGGACACGATCCCTGCTCATCATGACTCATAGCCGTTGATGGACTTATCCTCCATGAATTGACAGTAACTCTCCACTTAACATCCTCTCGCTTAACATTGTTTCAATCTTTGGTCCCCGGTCAATTACAGAACATGCTGTATTTAAAGTTGTGCAATGCTTCGCTATAACAGCGTTTGGCTGCCTGCTTTGTCCACAGTCGGCAGCCCCCCATCAGCTCTCCTATGCCCTCCCACCCCAGCACTTCCCGTCCGCCAGCAGACCCCGCGGATCAGTGCCTTCCCCCATGGCCTCCTGCCTGTGGCAATCAGCTGGCTTTTGGCATCTGGGGACGGGGAGTGAAGACTCGTTGTGCAGGCTCCCCCTCCCTCCCCTGCTTCCAAATGCCGCAAGCCAGCTGATGGCTGCGGGCAGGAGCGAGGACCCGGTGTGTGAAGTAAAGGGGAAGGAGGGGGGAGGAAGAGGCAGGTTAAGGATGGGGGCTTGGGGGAAGAGGCGGCGTGGGCGGCCGAGGGTTGAGGCCCCTGACCCTGGTGCTTGCAGAGAGGGGAAGCTGCCGCTGCTCCTGTGCAATGTGCTTCTGCTAGCCTACAGCACCTTCAGCCTCCTTGCCTGCCTCATTGTCGCCAGTGCCAGTGGGCTGTGCCCGTGTGGGGTAAGGCGGGGGCACCCTCCAACTATAGTACTGTCCTGTATGGCAAAAAATAATTCCCTGCAGCGTAACCCCCCCATTTACATTCATTCTTATGGGGAAATTGGACTTAGTCACATTTTTCAAGAACATAATGAGAACGTTAAGTGAGGAGTTACTGTACCGAGTTCTTACTTGAACTCCATTATAGTCTTGGCTTTCACAGCATTCTCTGGCCAGGAGCTCCAAAGGCTGAGTGTGCGTTGCGTGCTTTTTAATTGTATCTATAAAGGTGTAATGGGAGATGGGAGAAGAAGAACCTACACAACACTGCAGATTCTGATGATAACTTCTGTTTTTCCCTCTTGTGTTGTGCTTAGTACCACGGAGAAAGAAGTGAAGGGTAAGAGCCCACCCCTGTTGTGACATGGAAGGCGCCCAAGAGCCGTGAGACAGTGAGCGTTGTTGATTCCAGGCTATGCAGATGCCATGAAGCTGGGAGTGGAGCAGATGTCACCATCAGTGAGATAAGTGTCTGGTTTCATGAGGACTCTTGTAACGGTCTACCTGCCTCCAGGCCAGGACTTGTCATTAGCTGGGGCTGAGTTGTAGGAAAAGGTTCCTGAATAGCTGTAGTTATGAGGGAGACAAGGTCCCCATTTTCAGGGGCTGGTCATTTCTCTGTCCACAAGCAGTGTGTCCTCTGCAGCAGAAGGTTGGATCCAGGGGGATGAATCCAGCTGGTGAGTTTCTTGCCTTGCTCTGTTTCTCTCTCTGTCTCTTCTCTAGTGTGTTGGCCAACAGTCTTTCTCTCTGTCTATGTCCTTGCCTCTCCTTGTGCTGTCTCCCCTCATAGCACACGGGCAGGTGTGCTACGTGTGCATCCCCACATGCTAGGTCTCGGGAACTATGAACAAGTAAGAGGGGATGAAAATCATGCAGGGTAGTGGGCACTAGAGTGGAGTGTAGACTGTCGATGTTGACTTGGTTACTGTTTATCAAGTGGGGCTGATGTAGATGGGATGGGAGAGGGAGGCAGGGATGAGGGCAAGATTAAATGCACTAATAGAGCTCTGTGTTGTGATGGTACTTACTTGACTTTATTAGTTTGCAGAGGAATCATCCAGGAGCCCTCACCGGACGAGAATATGCAGAAGTGGACCTCAGCAGCCTGGACATCCTTTTAAGGAGACATGAATATTCCACATCTTTCTGCCTTTTGCATAACTGCCTGTGAGTAAGAGGTGAGCACTTTCAATTCCTCACCTCTACTTGCTGTAGTTTTCTTCACAGGCCGTTTGCTTCCTCGTTTGTTATGAGACTCTGGGATTAAGGCTGGGGAAGGGACAAGAATCTCCTGAACAAAGTGACTATTTTGGGACAAAGTGTACTTAGATTTCCAGAAAGCCTTTGATAAGGTCCTTCACTAAAGGCTCTTATGTAAATAAAGTTATCATTGGAAAAGAGGGAAGATCCTTTCATGGATTGAGTACTGCTTAAAAGACAGGGAACAAAGGGTAGGAATTAATGGTAAATTTTCAGAATGGAGAGGGGTAACTAGTTGTGTTCCCCAAGGGTCAATGCTAGGACAAATCCTATTCAATTTATTCATAAATAATCTGAAGAAAGGTGAGGTGGCAAAGATTGCAGATGATACTAAACTGCTCAGGATAGTTAAATCCAATGAACACTGTGAAGAACATCAAAAAGTTCCCACAAACTAAGTGATTGGGCAACAAAATGGCAAATGAAATGTCATGTGGATAAATGTGAAGTAATGCACATGGGAAAAAACAATCCCAACTATACATGAAATATGATGGGGGCTAATTTAGCCACAACTAATCAGGAAAGAGATCTTAGGGTCATCGTGGATAGTTTTCCGAAGATGTCCACGCAGTGTGAAGCGGCAGTCAAAAAAGCAAACAGGATGTTTGGAATCATTAAAAGAGGAATAGGGAATAAGGCAGAGAATATTTTACTGTCCTTATATAAATCCATGGTACTCCCACATCTTGAATACTGGGTGCAGATGTGGTCTCCTCGTCTCAAAAAAGATATACTGGCATTAGAAAAGGTTCAGAGAAGGGCAACTAAAATGATTAGGGGTTCAGAATGGATCCCATATGAGGAGAGATTAAAGAGGCTAGGACTTTGCAGCTTGGAAAAGAGGAGATTAAGGGGGCATATGATAGAGGTATATAAAATCACGAGAGGTGTGGAGAAAGTAAATTAGGAAAAATGTATTTACTTTGTTCCCATAATATAAGAACTAGGGGCCACCAAATGAAATTAATGGGCAACTGGTTTAAAATAAATACAAGGAAGTTCTTCTTCACGCAGCGCACAGTCAACCTGTAGAACTCCTTGCCTGAGGAGGTTGTGAAGGCCAGGACTATAACAGGGTTTAAAAGAGAACTGGATAAATTCGTAGAGGTTAGGTCCATTAATGGCTATTAGCCAGGATGGGTAAGGAATGGTGTCCCTAGCCTCTGTTCGTCAGAGGGTGGAGATGGATGGCAGGAGAGAGATCACTTGATCATTACCCGTTGGGTTAATACCCTCTGGGGCACCTGGCAATGGCCAGGATACTGGGCTGGATGGATCGTTGGTCTGAGCCAGTTTGGCCATTCTTACGTTTTTATGGGTATCTTCCAGTTGCAATTGTAAAGTAGTAAAGGGAGATGGGTTGAGGGTGGAGGGCTGGGATACGGGAGACGTGAAATGAAGAGACTACGTGACATTGCAGTTGGAGATGCTAATTTTTTTTTGTTTCCCTCCCTCTGCTGAGATTAGTACCAAGGAAAAAGAAGTCACGGTCAGAGTCTACTGTCCTCATGCGATGGAAAGCGAGCGAGAGCGACGAGACCACGAGCATTGTCGAAATCAAGCATTAGCCGTGCATCTGGGAGCGGAGCAGCTACTGCTGTCAGTGAGATAAGTGTCTGTTCTGGTGAGAGCTCTGCTCACGGCCCACCTGGCTCCACGTAGGGACGCCCTGTTAGTTGGGCCTGGGTTTGTAACACAATGTTCATGGCTAGCTGTGGTTATGAGGGAGACTGGGTCCCCATTTTCAGGGTCTGCTCATTTCTCTGCTACAAGCGATGAGTCCTCTGCAGAAAAGGTAGGTTCCAGGTGGCGAGTTGCTTGCCTTCCTCCCGTGTTTCTTTCTCTCTTCTCTAGTGTTGGCCAACACACTCTGTCAGTCTGTCCTTGCCTCTTTTTCTGATGTCTCCCTTCATGGCACACAGGCAGGTGAGCTAGCTGTGTGTCCCCAGAGGCCAGGTCTCGGTAAGCCTGGCGAAGTAGGAGGGGATGAAAATAATGCAGGGCAGTGGGTGTGAGAGTGGAGCGGTGATTGTCGCTGTTAACTCGGTCTCTGTTCATCAAGTGGGGCCGATGCAGACGGAATGGAAGAGGGAGGCAGGAATGAGGGCAAGATTTCAAGCATCAGAAGAGCTTTGTGTAGTGATGGCTCATGCTTGGTATTTGCAGCTGCTCTTGCACAGGAATAGTCCGGGAGCCCTAGCTGGAGGAGGAAGAGGCAGAAGTGGACCTGAGCAGCTTGGACATCCTTTTAAGCAGACACGAACAGTCCTCAGCTTTCTGTCTCCTGCATAACTGGCTGTGAGTAAGCGGTCTGTACTTTGAATTCCTTCTCTGTACTTGCTGTCGTAAGGCCATGTGCTTCCTTGTTGGGTACGTGACTATTTTAAGTGTAGGTGCAACGGTCTCCTTTTTCATTGTAGTGCTAAAGGTGTGTGATGGAAAGAGAGTTGAGGGTGGAGCTCCACCATGTGGAAGAGGGGAAAAGAAGAGCCGATGAGACATTGCCTACTGAGATGGTAACTTACTTGTTTTCCCCCCCTTATGCTGGGTTTAGTACCAAGTGAAAAGAAGTCAGTTTACTGCCCTCATGCGATGGAAAGCAAGCGAGAGCGACGAGACCTCGAGCATGGTTCATGCCAGGTAAGAGCCGTCCATCTGGGAGCGGAACAGCTGCCACTGTCACTGAGATAAGTGTCTGTTTTTTGCTGAGGGTTCTGCTCACGGCCCACCTGGCTCCAGGTAGGGACACCCCATCAGCTGGGGCTGGATTTATAAGAAAATGTTCCTCACTAGCTTTGGTTATGAGGGAGACAAGGTCCTCATTTCTGTGTCCAGTAGCTGTGTTCCCTCCTCAGCAGAAGATTGGATCCAGGAGGATGACACCAGGTGGTGAGTTGCTTGCCTTGCTCCCATGATTCTCTCTCTCGCTCCCTTCTCTAGTGTTGGCCAACACTTTCTTTCTCTCTCTCTCTCCTTCTGCTGTCTCCCTTCATAGCACACAGGCAGGGGTGCTAGGTGTGCATCCCCACAGGCTAGGTCTCCTGGATCCATGAAGAAGTAGGAAGGGACGAGAATCATGCTGGGTAGTGGATAGTGGAGTGGAGTGGTGACTATCAGTGTTAACTGCATCTCTGTTGATCAAGTAGGGCTGATGTAGATGGAATGGGAGAGGGAGGCAGGGATGAGGGCATTCATAGAGCTCTGCGTAGTGATCGTTCTTGGTTGGCTTTATTAGTTTACAGAGGAATCGTCCAAGAGCCTTGGCCGGAAGAGAGGGTGGCAGAAGTGAAGCTGAGCTGCCTGAACATCCTTCTAAGGAGACATGAACAGTCCTCAGATTTCTGAATTCTGCACAACTGTCTGTGAGTAAGAGGTCAGTGCTTTCAATTCCTTACCTCTACTCACTGTAGTTTTCTTTACAGGCAGGGCCGGCTCAGGCGGGGCCACCGGAGCAGCAAAACGGGAAAAAATGGCGCAGCTGGAGTGGCAAAGCTGGTGCGGGGGACATGGCGCGGCTGGAGTGGCAAAGGGGGAGGGGCGGGGGGAGAAACAACGACGCGGTCGGCAAAGCAGGGGAAAAACAAAACAAAAACCCCTACAGGGCGACCGGCGCCAGGGGACTCTGTGCTGCAGAGTGTGTGCCCGGTCTAATGGTGGGGAAGGGGAGGGAGCGGAGGGGAAAGAGAGAAGGGGGGCGGATAGCGTTTCAGCGGGGCGCTTACCTTGCGGCCCCGACTGCTGCGCCGCCTGCCGGAAGGGCTCCGCTCCACTCCGGTCAGCAGGGAGGGAAGGACGCGGGCTGCCCTGCTGAGGTTGCTGCATGGCGCTCCCCTCCTCAGCCCCTACAGGACAGCTGGAACAGCAAACAACGGCAACAACAAAAAGCAGCTGTGCTGCCCTAGGTTTGGGCGGAAGCCGCCCCGTAGAATGTGCTGCCCCAAGCACGAGCTTGCTCAGCTGGTGCCTGGAGCCGGCTCTGTTTACAGGCCTTGTGCTTCCTCGTTGAGTACCGGGCACTGTGGTATTAAGGCTGGGGAAGGGACAAGAGTCTCCTGAGCAAAGTGACTTCTAGATGCAGGTGTAAAGTAGTAATGGAGGATGGGTTGAAGGCAGAGCCGTGGGATACGGGAGATATGAAATTAAGAGACTACGTGACATTGCTGACGGAGATGGTAACTTGTTCGTTTTTCCACTTCTGCTGGGTTTAGTACCAAGGAAAAAGAAGTCACATGTCAGAGTCTACTGCCCTCATGCGATGGAAAGCAAGCGAGAGGGACAAGGCTGCGAGCATTGTTGATGCCACGAAAAAGCCGTCCAACTGGGATCAGAACAGCTGCTACTGTCAGTGAGATAAGTGACTGGTTTGGTGAGGGATCTGCTCACGGCCCACTTGCCTCCATGTAGGGAAACCCCGTTACCTGGGGCTGGGTTTGTATGAAAAGGTTCCTGACTAGCTGTGGTTATAAGGGAGACAAGGGCCCCATTTTCAGGGGCTGCTCATGTCTCTGGCCAGGACCGGTGTGTCCTACGCAGCAGAAGGTTAGTTCCAGCAGGATGAATCCAGGTGCTGAGTTGCTTGCCTTCCTCCCATGTTCCCCTCGCTCTTTTCTCTGTGTTGGCCAACACACACACACACTCACTCACTCATTCTCTCTCTCTCTCTCTCTGTCCTTGCCTCTCCTTGTGGTGTCTCCCTTCATAGGACACGGGCAGGTGTGCTAGGGATGCATCCCCACGGGCTAGGTCTCGGGAGCCATGAAGAAGTAGGAGGGGACGAAAATCATGCAGGGTAGTGGGTGCGAGAGTGGAGGCAGGTACTGGAAGGCCTTGTGCACCTATAGTGTTTTTGGCAGTGATGGCTCTTCCATAGGTGGTTTGCTGTTCTTGCGGAGGGCTGCTCCAGGGCAGCGGAGCATCTGCAGGAAGCAGACCTGCACAATCTAGCTGTTTCACTTTGCAGTGGAGCTGAGGAGCTCTCTTGTAATGTTGGAGGAGCCAGGTGCGTGTTTTTGTGAAATGATATTTCTCTATCCAGTATCTGAAGAGTGAGGTGCCTCGTGGAGAGCAGAGAGATGCTTCTCGTATCCATGGGATAGGTCCTGGGGAAGGTCCAGCTCTGCCTGTGGCTGGCAGTGGTCTGGGATTGTCCCTTTCCTGGAGGGCTGAAGCTCCTTAGGAGTGGTGAGTATTTTAGGCCCTGGGTAAGCTGAAGAAGAATAAAGAAGGAGGGAGCAGCAGCCAGTGACGTGTGTCCAGTGTTCTTCCATGCTCAAGTGGTGACCTAGCTTACAAGTGTTCTCTCTTTCTCTTTTCAGTCATACTGAGATTGGTCAGATGAGAGATCGGCCAACCTGTGGCAGAGACCAAAGAAGGAGCAGCCACCCGGAGCCCATCCCTAGGGATGGAAGCCGGACAGTGATCTGCAGAGTAAGAGCAAATGGAAACTTGCTGAAGTTCAGTATTGAGGGAGAGCTGCAAATACTCTTGTCAGTGGAGAGAATTTGTGAGTATGAGGAAGGCCCCTGAGGAAAGGCCTCAGCATCTCACCGGGGCACGATAAGCTTGGGGGAATCCTTTGTGCCCTCTCAAGGAATTGTCAGGTGCTATGGAGTCTTCCCAAAGTGCGATAACTCTTTGTGGAGAGCCAGGAAGGTGACTACAGGAAGGAGGCAAACTCAGCACCTGTATGCATATCTCTGCTCTCATATGTTGGCCAACATGTGCGCGCTCTCTCTTTCTGTCTCTCTCCTTGTCTCCTTGCATAGAACATGGCAATGGTGGATGCTCACAGTCTAGGGCTGGAGAGCCTGCATCCCACTGGGGCATTGGCAGGAGGAAGAGAAGCGTGATGGGTACTAGATCCTCCATTGGTAGTGGTGGGGGTGAGTGTGGAAGTTGACTCTGACTCTGTTCATCAAGTGGGGCTGATGTACGGTGGGTGGGAGAGGGAGAGGGAGGGTGGCATCTCACACACCAATAGAACTTGGGGCAGTGACAGCCCCTGTGATGGGTTGGATCACAGACACCCCCCTGGGAGCTGCCAACTGATGTGCCAAGTCTACCTCTGCCCCTGCTTTCCCTGCTAGCTCAGGACTCTAGCACCCTCTTGCTGAGCCAGATACTCCCATCTGCTCCAACATAGACCCAGGGTCTGAATTACTTGCCTCAAAGCTGCAGGTTTACCTGAAAACAGCTCACGTAAGTGTGCTTGTCTTTAGCACTCAGATGCCCAACTCCCAGTGGTGTACAAACACAAATAAATCCGTTTTACCCTGCATAAAGCTTATAGGGAGTAAACTCATAAATTGCTCATCCTCTATGACACTGATAGAGAGAGATGCACAGCTGTTTGCCCCCCCTCCAGATTAATTAACCCAGAGTTAATCTGGAGGGGGGGCAAAAGCTGTGCATCTCTCTCTATCACTGTCATAGAGGATGAGCAATTTATAAGTAAAAAGTGATTTTATCAATACGGAAAGTAGGATTTAAGTGGTTCCAAATAGTAACAGACAGAACAAAGTGAGTCACCAAGCAAATTAAAAAGCGCAAATCTATGTCTAATCAAACTGAACACAGGTAATCTCACCCTCAGAGATGCTTCAGTAAGTTTTTTCCTCAGACTGGACCCCATCCAGGCTTGGGCACAATTCTTTCCCTGGTATAGCTCTTGTTCCAGCTCAGGTGGTAGCTAGGGGATTCTTCATGACTCCATGGAGCTATAAAGGTGTAATGGGAGATGGGAGAACAACCACGTACACAACACTGCAGATTCCGATGATAACTTCTGTTTTTCCCTCTTCTGTTGTGCTTAGTACCACGGAGAAAGAAGTGAAGGGTAAGAGCCCACCCCAGTTCTGAGATGGAAAGCACCAAGAGCCGGGAGACCACAAGCGTTGTTGATGCCAGACTATGGCGATGCCGTCGATCTGGGAGTGGAGCAGCCGTCACCATCAGTGAGATAAGTGTCTGGTTTGGGGAGGACTCAGGTAATGGCCCATCTGCCTCCAGGCTGAGACTTGTCATTAGCTGGGGCTCGGTTTGTAGGAAAAGATTCCTGACCTGCTGTGGTTACGAGAGAGACAAGGTCCCCATTTTCAGGGGCTGGTCTTTTCTCTGTCCACAAACAGTGTGTCCTACGCAGCAGAAGGTTGGATCGAGGAGGATGACTCCAGCTGTTGAGTTTCTTGACTCCCTCCCACATTTTTCTCTCTCTCTCCTCTAATGTGTTGGCCAAAACACACTGTCTGTGTCTCTCTCTCTGTTCTTGCCTGTCCTTGTGCTGTCTCCCTTCGTAGGACACGGGCAGGTGTGTTAGGTGTGCATCCCCACAGGCTAGGTCTTGTGAGCTATGAACAAGTAGGGGACCGAAATGATGCAGGGCAGTGGGCGCTAGAGTGGAGCGGTGACTGTGGGTGTTGACTGAGTCTCTGCTCTAGTGGGGCTGATGTGGATGGGATGGGAGAGGGAGGCAGGGTTGAGGGCAAGATTTCACGCATCAATTGTATTTTGTGTAGCGATGGCTCTTGCTTGGCTTATTTGATACACTTGCAGAGAAATCATCGGGGAGCAGCAGCAGGAGGAGAAACTAGCAGACGCGGACCTGAGCAGCCTGGACATCCTTCTAAGCACAGATTAACAGTCTTCAGCTTTCTGCCTTCCACGTAACTGGCTGTGAGTAAGCGCTCGGTGCTTCGAATTCCTCATCTGTTCTCGTTCCAGTTTTGTTCCTGGTCGGGTACATGGCTCTGTGGGGTTAAGAGGAGGGAAAGGCACAAGTCTCCTATGCAGAGTGGCTGTTTTGAGTGTAGGTGCAACAGGCTGCTTTCTAGTTGTGGTCCTGAAGGTGTAACGGAAGAAGGGTTATGGGTGGAGGTCCGGAGTGCGGTAAATGGGAGAAGAACTTATGTGATGTTGCCAACTGAGATGCTAACTCGTTTGTTTCTCCTCGACCCCCTTGTGCTGGGTTCAGGACCAAGAGAAAAGAAGTGGAGGGTCAGCGTCGGCTCACCTCATGTTACGGAAAGCGAGTGAGAGCGACGAGATCGCAAGCATTTTGGATGCCAGGCAAGAGCCGTCCAGCTGGGAGCGGAGCAGCCGCCACTGTCAATGAGATAAGTATCTGTTTTGGTGATTGTATCTGGATTCAGGTGGGCAGTGAGCAGAGCAAACGCCCCATTAGCTGGGACTGGGTTTGTAACAAAATATTTGTGACTAGGTGTGGTTCTGAAGGAGACAAGGTCCCCATTTTCAGGGGCTGCTCATTTCTTTGTTCACAAGCGCTGTGTCCTCTACAGAAAAAGTTGGATCCAGGAGGTTGATTCCAGGTGGCGAGTTGCTTGCCTTCCTCCTGTGTTTTTTTTTCTCTCTCTCTTCTCCAGTACGTTGGCCAACACACACCCTTTCTCTTTCTGTCCTTGCTTTTCCTTGTGCTGTCTCCCTTCGTACGACACGAGCACGCGTGCTCGGTGTGCATCCCCACAGGGTAGGTCTCGGGGGTCATGATGAAGTAGGAGGGGATGAAAATTGTGCAAGGTAGCGGGCGCGGGAGTGGAGGGGTGACTGTAAGTGTTAACTTGGTCTCTGTTCATCAAATGGGGTAGATGTAGATGGGCTGGAAGAGGGAGGCAGGGATGAGGGCAAGATTTCAAGCATCAATAGAGATGTGTGTAGTGATGGCTCATGCTTGGCTTTTGCAGATCCATTTCCAGAGGAATTTCCCAGGAGCCGTAGCCAGAGGAGAGGTTGGAAGATGTGGACATGAGGAAACTGAACATCCTTCTAAGCAGACACGAACAGTCCTAGGCTTTCTGCTTCCCACATAACTGGCTGTGAGTTAGCTGTCGGTGCTTTGAATTCCTCATCTGTTCTTGCTGTACTTTTCTTCACATGCCATGTGCTTCCTCGTTGGGCATGAGGCTCTTTGGCATTAAGGTGGGGGAAGGGCCAAGAGTCTCCTGAGCAAAGTGACTATTTTGGGTGCAGTTACAATGGGTCCCTTCTAGTTGCAGGTGTAAAGTAGTGATGGGAGATGGGTTGAGGGCAGAACCGTGGGATACAGGAGCTGTAAAGTGAAGAGACTACGCGACATTGCAGACGGAGATGCTGTTTTCCTTTTTTGCTTTTCTCCCCTCTGCTGGGTTTAGTACCAAGGAAAAAGAAGTCACACGTCAGAGTCTACTGCCCTCGTGCGATGGAAAGTGAGTGAGAGCAGCGAGCCTGTGAGCATTGTTCATGCCAAGCAAGAGCCGTCCATCTGGGAGCCGAGCAGAGGCCACTGTCAGTGAGATAAGTGTCTGGTTTGGTGATTGCTCTGCTCACAGCTCAGCTCCTGGTAGGGACACCCCATTAGCAAGGTCTGGGTTTGTAAGAAAAGGTTCCTAACTAGTGGTTATGAAGGAGACAAGGTCCCCATTTTCAGGGGCTGGTCATTTCTCTGGCTAGGAGGGGTGTGTCCTCTGCAGCAGAAGGTTGGATCCAGGGGGATGACTCCAGCTCGTGAGTTTCTTGACTCCCTCCCGTGTTTTTTTTTTCTCTCTCTCTCTCTCTCTCTCCTCTAATGTGTTGGCCAACACACACTCTGTCTGTCTGTCTGTCTCTGTCCTTGCTGCTTCTTGTGCCGTCTCCCTTCATAGGACACGGATAGGAGTGCTAGGTGTGCATGCCCACAGGCTAGATCTCGGGAGCTATGAACAAATAGGAGGAGATGAAAATCATGCAGGGTATTGGGCGCTAGAGTGGAGCGGTGTCTGTGGATGTTGACTCAGTCTCTGTCCATCGAGTCGAGCGGATGTAGATGGGATGGGAGAGGGAGGCAGGGATGAGGGCAAGATTAAATGCACCAGTAGTGCTGTGTGTAGTGATGGTACTTACATGACTTTATTAGTTTGCAGAGGAATCATCCAGGAGCCCTCGCCGGACGAGAATATGCAGAAATGGACGTGAGCAGCGTGGGCATCCTTTTAAGGAGACCTCAACAGTCCTCAGGTTTCTGCCTTCTGCCTAACTGGCTGTGAGTAAGCGGTGAGTGCTTGGAATTCCTCATCTGTACTCACTGTAATTTTCTTCATAGGCCGTTTCCTTCCTTGTTTGGTATGGGGCACTGTGGGATTAAGGCTGGGGAAGAGACCAGAGTCATACTTGCCAACTTTCACTGGGTAGATAAGAACCCTGAATTCACAATATTCCAAAAATCAAGCTAATCCTATTTCCAATAAGGCCAAAACAAGCCAATTCCTAAGAACCCCAACACTCAATGACTAGATCTCTCCTGGCGTGCAGTCTGGGACTGTGGTGGGTCCGCTGTGCACCCCTGACTCTCTCTCCCCCCTTTGCCCCTGCTTGCCGGAAGCAGCAAGCTACAACGAGCAATAAGCTACAGGCCAAAAACAAGCCCGATTTCTATGTTTTATTTTCCCCCTTGAGATTTTGTGTGTGTGTGTGACCAGAGTCTGCTGTGCAAAGTGACTATTTCGGGTGTCGTTGCAAGGGGTGCTTTCTACTTGTTGTCCTACTGGTGTAATGGGAATAGGGTTGAGGGCGGAGCCCCACTGTGTGCGGGAGAGGAAAATAAGAGCCTACCCAAAGTTGCTGACTGAAAGGGTAACTGATTTGTTTTTCCCCCTTGTGGTGGGTTTAGTAGCAAGAGAAAAGAAGTCACAGGCCAGAGTCTACTGCCCTCGTGCAATGGAAAGAGCAAGAGCGATGTGTCTGCAAGCGTTGTTAATGTGAGGCAGAAGGCGTCCATCTGGGAGCGGAACCGCCACCACTCTCAATGAGATAAGTGTCTTCTTTGGTGATCGCTCTGCTCAAGGCCCATCTTGCTCCCGGTAGGGATGCCCCGTTAGCTGGGGCTGGGTTTGTAAGAAAAGGTTCCTGACTAGCTGTGGTTCTGAGAGAGAGAAGATCCCCATTTTTAGGGGCTGCTCATGTCTCTGGCCAGAACCAGTGTGTCCTCGGCAGCATATTAGATCCAGGGGGATGACTCCAGCTGGCGAGTTTTTTGACTCCCTCCCACGTTTTTTTCTCTCTCTCTCTCCTCTAATGTGTTGGCCAACACACACTCTGTCTGTCTGCCTTTCTCTCTGTCCTTGCCTCCTCTTGTGCTGTCTCCCTTCGTAGGACACGGGCAGGTGTGTTACATGTGCATCCACACAGGCTAGGTCTTGTGAGCTATGAACAAGTAGGGGACTGAAATGATGCAGGGCAGTGGGCGCTAGAGTGGAGCGGTGACTGTGGGTATTGACTGAGTCTCTGCTCTAGTGGGGCTGATGTGGATGGGATGGGAGAGGGAGGCAGGGATGAGGGCAAGATTTCACGCACCAATTGAATTTTTTGTAGTGAGGGCTCTTGCTTGGCTTATTTGCTGCACTTGTAGAGGAATTGTCCAGGAGCAGCAGCCGGAGGAGAAATTGGCAGACGTGGGCCTGAGGAACCTGGACATTCTTCTAAGGAGACATGAACAGTCCTCAGCTTTCTGCCTCATGCATAACTGGCTGTGGGTAAGTGGTCAGTGCTTGGAATTCCTCATCTGTACTTGGTGTGATTTTCTTCACACTTTGTTTGCTTCCTTGTTGGGTGTGGGGCTCTTTGGGATTAAGGCTGGGGAAGGGACCAGAGTCACAATTGCTAACTTTCACTGGGGAAATAAGCACCCCCGACTTTGACAATAAGCCAAAAATCAAGATAAACCCATTTGAAAACAAGGCCAAAACATGCCAATCCCGAAGAAGCCCAACACTCAATGACTAGATCTCCCCCGGCGTGCAGTCTGGGACTGTGGTGGGCCCGCTGTGCACCTCAACTAGCCCTCCCCTTTGCTCCTCCTTGTCCGTGCTTGCTGGAAGCAAAAAGCTACAAGAAGCAATAAGTTACAAGCCAAAAAGAAGCACAATTTCTACGTGTTTTCCCCACAGGTTTGGTGTGTCTGACCAGAGTCGTCTGTGCAGAGTGACTATTTCAGGTGTCGTCGCAAGGGGTGCTTTCTACTTGTAGTCCTAAAGGCGTGATGGGAGGAGGGTTCAAGGCAGAGCCCCACCACGTGGGAGAGGCAAAAAGAAGCGGCTGCCCAACATTGCCAATTGAGATGGTGACTGACTTGTTTTTCCGCTGGATTTAGTACCAAGGGAAAAAAGTGACAAGTCAGAGTCTACTGCCCTCATGCGACGGAAAGCGAGCGAGAGTGATGGGACTGGGAGAATTATTGATGCCTTGAATAAGCCGTACGACTGGGAATGGACCAGTCATCACTGTCAATGAGATAAGTGTCTGTTTTGGTGATTGCTCTGCTCACGGCCCACCTTGCTCCTGAAAGGGATGCCCCGTTTGCTGAGGCTGTGTTTGTAAGAAAAGGTTCCTGACTAGCTGTGGTTCTGAGAGAGAGAAGATCCCCATTTTTAGGGGCTGCTCATGTCTCTGGCCAGAACCAGTGTGTCCTCGGCAGCATATTAGATCCAGGGGGATGACTCCAGCTGGCGAGTTTTTTGACTCCCTCCCACGTTTTTTTCTCTCTCTCTCTCCTCTAATGTGTTGGCCAACACACACTCTGTCTGTCTGCCTTTCTCTCTGTCCTTGCCTCCTCTTGTGCTGTCTCCCTTCGTAGGACACGGGCAGGTGTGTTACATGTGCATCCGCACAGGCTAGGTCTTGTGAGCTATGAACAAGTAGGGGACTGAAATGATGCAGGGCAGTGGGCGCTAGAGTGGAGCGGTGACTGTGGGTATTGACTGAGTCTCTGCTCTAGTGGGGCTGATGTGGATGGGATGGGAGAGGGAGGCAGGGATGAGGGCAAGATTTCACGCACCAATTGAATTTTTTGTAGTGAGGGCTCTTGCTTGGCTTATTTGCTGCACTTGTAGAGGAATTGTCCAGGAGCAGCAGCCGGAGGAGAAATTGGCAGACGTGGGCCTGAGGAACCTGGACATTCTTCTAAGGAGACATGAACAGTCCTCAGCTTTCTGCCTCATGCATAACTGGCTGTGGGTAAGTGGTCAGTGCTTGGAATTCCTCATCTGTACTTGGTGTGATTTTCTTCACACTTTGTTTGCTTCCTTGTTGGGTGTGGGGCTCTTTGGGATTAAGGCTGGGGAAGGGACCAGAGTCACAATTGCTAACTTTCACTGGGGAAATAAGCACCCCCGACTTTGACAATAAGCCAAAAATCAAGATAAACCCATTTGAAAACAAGGCCAAAACATGCCAATCCCGAAGAAGCCCAACACTCAATGACTAGATCTCCCTCGGCGTGCAGTCTGGGACTGTGGTGGGCCCGCTGTGCACCTCAACTAGCCATCCCCTTTGCTCCTCCTTGTCCGTGCTTGCTGGAAGCAAAAAGCTACAAGAAGCAATAAGTTACAAGCCAAAAAGAAGCACAATTTCTACGTGTTTTCCCCACAGGTTTGGTGTGTCTGACCAGAGTCGTCTGTGCAGAGTGACTATTTCAGGTGTCGTCGCAAGGGGTGCTTTCTACTTGTAGTCCTAAAGGCGTGATGGGAGGAGGGTTCAAGGCAGAGCCCCACCACGTGGGAGAGGCAAAAAGAAGCGGCTGCCCAACATTGCCAATTGAGATGGTGACTGACTTGTTTTTCCGCTGGATTTAGTACCAAGGGAAAAAAGTGACAAGTCAGAGTCTACTGCCCTCATGCGACGGAAAGCGAGCGAGAGTGATGGGACTGGGAGAATTATTGATGCCTTGAATAAGCCGTACGACTGGGAATGGACCAGTCATCACTGTCAATGAGATAAGTGTCTGTTTTGGTGATTGCTCTGCTCACGGCCCACCTTGCTCCTGAAAGGGATGCCCCGTTTGCTAAGGGCTGTGTTTGTAAGAAAAGGTTCCTGACTAGCTGTGGTTTTGAGAGAGAGAGAAGATCCCCATTTTTAGGGGCTGCTCAGTTTTCTGGCCAGGAGCAGTGTGTCCTACGCAGCAGAAGGTTGCATCTAGGAGAATGAGTCCAGGTGGTGAATTGCTTGACTTCCTCTCGTGTTTCTCTCTCTTCTCTAGTGTGTTGGCCAACACTCTTTCTCAATCTGTCCTTGCCTTTCCTTGTGCTGTCTCCCTTCTTAGGATATCGGCAGGAGTGCTACGTGTGCATCCCCCCAGGTCAGGTCTTGGGAGCCATGGAGAAGTTGAAGCAGAGAAAAATCATGAGGGGCAGTTGGTTCTGAAGTGGAGCAGTGACTCGGTTTACCTGTCTCTGTTCATGGAGTGGGGCTCAGGTAGATGGCCTGGGAGAAGGAGGATGGGATGAGGACAGGTTGTCATGCATGAATAGAACTTTTTGTACTGATGGCTCAATTAATTGGTTTTGCAGCTGCACTTCCAGAGGAACTGTCTAGGAATCCCAGCCCGAGGAGAAGCTGGCAGAAGTGGACCTGATCTGTCTGAACATCCTTCTAAACAGACACGAGCAGTCCTCAGCTTTCTGCCTCCCACATAACTACACTTCATTACTTCAGCGGCACGGCTGAAGCCTAAGATGAATGCAGGGTAGAGGCTTAGCACAGATGGCTGCTTCCCTTTAGGTGGGTTTGGTTTCTCATAAACCTATGCTTCTTTGTTCTGGGTGTGGGAGGAGAATTTCTGTATTGTGGGAGTAGCTGTGGGGTTACATCCAGGGGAATAGACAATAGTCTCCTCTACATAGTGACTCTCTTGGGTGCAGGTGCAACAGACTGCTTAACAAACGAATGTAAGGATGGCAATGCTTGGTCAGACCCATGGTCCATCTAGCCCAGTATCCTGTCTTCTGACTGGCTAATGCCATGTGCTTCAGAGGGAATTAATAGAACAGGGAATCGAGACGTGATCCATCCTGTGTCGCCCATTCCCAGCTTCTGGCAAACAGAGGATAAGGGCACCATCCCTGTATGTCCTGACTAATAGCCATTGATGGACCTGTCCTCCATGAATTTACCTAGTTCCTTTTTTAACCCTGTTATAGTCTTGGCTTTCACAGAAGTCTCTGGCCAGGAATTCCAGAAGTTGAGTGTGCGTTGTGTGCTCTTTAATTTTATCTAGAAAGGTGTAATGGGAGATGAGCGAAGAAGAACCTACACAACACTGCAGATTCCGATGGTAACTTTTGTTTGTCTGTGGTACTAAGCAAAACACAAGAGGGAGAAAGAAGTCAAGGGTAAGAGCCCACCCCTGTTGTGTGATGGAAAGCACGCAAAAGCCGTGAGACAGCCAACATTGTTGATGCCAGGCTATGCAGATGCTGTTGAGCTGGAAGTGGAGCAGCTGTCACTATCAGTGAGATAAGTGTCTGGTTTGGTGAGGACTCTGGTAACGGCCCACCCGCCTCCAGGCCAGGATTTGTCGTTAGCAGGGGCTTGATTTGTAGGAAAAAATTCCTCAGTAGCTGTGGTTAGGAGGAAGACAAGGTCCCCATTTTCAGGAGCTGGTCATTTCTCCGTCCACAAGCAGTGTGTCCTCCACAGGAGAAGGTTGGATCCAGGGGGATGACTCCAACTGGTGAGTTCTTTGCTTTCCTCCTGCGTTTCGCTCTCTTTCTTTGTCTCTCTCTCCTTTCTGTACTGTGTTGGTCTCTCGCGCTCTCTCTCTCCCTCCCCCTCCCCCCTTTCCTCTCCCTGTGCTGTCTCCCTTCCTAGGACATGGGCAGGTGTGCTAGGGGTGCATCCCCACAGGCTCGGTCTCGGGAACCATGAAGGGACAGAAATCATGCAGGATGGTGGAGTAGAGTGGTGACTGTCCATGTTCACTCCATCTGTGTTCAAGTGGGGCTGATGTACATGGAATGGGAGAGGGAGGCAGGGATGAGAGCCTTCATAGAGCTCTGTGTAGTGATAGTTCTTGCTTGGCTTTATTAGTTTGCAGAGTAATCATCCAGGAGGTGTCTCCAGAGGAGAAGCTGGCAGAGGTGGACCTGAACTGAACTGCCTGGACATCCTTCTAAGGAGACATGAAAGGTCCTCAGCTTTCTGCCTCTCATGTAAGCTGTCACTGAATCATAGAATCTCAGGGTTGGAAGGGACCTGAGGAGGTCATCTAGTCCAACCCCCTGCTCAAAGCAGGACCAAATCCAACTCGGAATTCCTCATCTGTACTCGATGTAGTTCTCTTCACAGGCTGTGTGCTTCCTCATTGGGTACGGGGCTCTGTGGGATTAGGGCTGGAACTCCTCGCCAGAGTATGTTGTGATGGCCAAGACTAAAATCGGGTTCAAAAAAGAACTAGGCAAATTCATGGAGGATCAGTCCCTCAATGTCTGTTAGTCAGGATGAGCAGGGATAGTGTCTCTAGCCCCTTCTGCTTTTCAAGCTGCTTAGCTTCTCTCCCCTTGGGTAGGGTTTCCCTCAGTCCTCTGTGCCGGGGGAGTGTCTCTGCTGTGCTTGGGCAGGGTTTCCCTTCCTCTGGGCTGCTTTTTAGTTGTAGTGCTAAAGCTGTAATGGGAGGAGGGTTGAGGGCAGAGCCTTGAGGTACGGTAGATGCGAGAAGAAGAACCTATGCACGTTGCAGACTGAGACGGTAACTTCCTTGTTTTTTCCGATTGTCCTGGGTTTAGTACCAAGGGAAAAGAAGTCAGAAGTCAGTGTCTACTGCCCTCATGCGATGGAAAGCGAGCGAGAGCAATGGGAATTACTGATGTCATAAAAAAGCTGTCCAAGTGGGAGCGGAACAGCCACCACTGTCAATGAGGAAAGTGTCTGTTTTGGTGATTGCTCTGCTCACAGTCCACCTTGCTCCTGATAGGGATGCCCCATTTGCTGGGGCTGGGTTTGTAAGAAAATGTTTTTGAGTAGCTGTGGTTATGAGGGAGACAAGGTTCCCATTTTCAGCAGCTGCTCAGTTCTCTGGCCAGTAGTGCTGTGTCTTCTGCAGCAGAAGGTTAGATCCAGGAGGATGACTCCAGGTGGTGAGTTGCTTGCCTTCCTCCTCTGTTTCTCTGTCTTCTCTACTCTACTCTACTCTACTCTGTTGGCCAACACACACCCTCTCTCTCTCTCTCTCCCTCCCCCCTTTCCTCTCTTTGTGCTGTCTCCCTTCACAGGGCATGGGCAGGAGTGCTACTTGTGCATCTCCACACGCTAGGTCTGTCTTGGGAGCTATGAACAAGTAGGAGGGGACGAAAATCATGCATCGTAGTGGGCGCAAGAGTGGAGGGGTGACTGTGGATGTTGACTGTCTCTCTTCAAGTGGGCCTGATGTAGAGGCAGGGATGAGGGCGAGATTACCTGCACCAATTGAATTTTGTGTAGTGATGGCTCTTGCTTCGCTCATTTCCTGCGCTTGCAGAGGAATTGTCCAGGAGCAGCAGATGAAGGAGAAAGTGGCAGACGTGGACCTGAGGAGCCTGGACATCCTTCTAAGCAGACATGAATGGTCCTCAGATTTCTGCCTCCCGCACAACTGGCTGTGAGTAAGCGGTCAGTGCTTGGAATCCCTCATCTGTACTGGCTCTGGTCTTGTTCAGAGGCTCTGAATTACTTCATTGGACATGGTGCTCTGTGGGATTCAGATGAGGCAAAGGCACAAGTCTCCTGTGCAGAGTGAGTATCTTGGATGTAGGTGCAGTGGGCTGCTTTTTAGTTGTAGTGCTAAAGCTGTAATGGGAGGAGGGTTGAGGGCGGAGCCCTGAGGTGTGGTAGATGGGAGAAGAAGAACCTATGCACGTTGCAGACTGAGATGCTAACTGATTTGTTTTCCCCCCTAGTGCTGGGTTTAGTACCAAGTGCAGAGTCAGAGTCCACTCCGCACATGCCATGGAAAGGGAGCGAGAGCTGGGAGATTCTAAGCACTGTTGATGCCAGGGAAGAGCCATCCAGTTGGGAGTGGAGCAAGGACCACTGTCAGTGAGATAAGTGTCTTGTTAGGTGAAGGCTTTGCTGTGGTTATGAGGGAGACAAGGTCCCTATTTTCAGGGGCTGCTCAGTCCTCTGGCCAGTACCGGTGTGTCCTCTGCAGCGGAAGGTTGGATCCAGGAGGATGACTCCAGGTGTCAAGTTGCTTGCCTTCCTCCCGTGTTTCTCATTTTCTTGCTCTCTGTCTCTTTAGTGTGTTGGCCAACGCTCTCTCTTAATCGGTCCTTTCCTTTCCGTGTGCCATCTCCCTTCTTAGGACACAGGCAGGCCTGCGAGGTGTGCATCTCCACAGGTTAGGTCTTGAAAGCCCTGGAGTAGTAGGAAGGGACGAAAACCATGCGGGGTAGTGGGTGCGAGAGTGGAGCAGTGACTGTCAGTGTTGAATTGGTCTCTGTTCAAGTGGGGCTGATGTAGATGAGGTGGAAGAGGGAGGCAGGATTGAGGGCAACATTTCAAGTACCATTAGAGCTGTGTGTAGAGATGGCGCATGCTTGGCTTTTGCAGCTGCACTTCCAGAGGAATTGTCCAGGAGCTCGAGCCGGAGGAGAAACTGGCAGAGGTGGATCTGAGCAGCTTGGACACCATTCTAACCAGACAGGAACAGTCCTCAGCTTTCTGCATTCTGAACTGGCTGTGAGTAAGAGGTCAGTGCTTTCAATTCCTTATCTGTACTCGCTGTAGTTTACTTCACAGGCCTTGTGCTTCCTCGTTGGTACAGGACACTGTGGTATTAAGTCTGGGGAAGGGACAAGAGTCTCCTGAGCCAAGTGACTATTTTGGCTGCACTTATAATGGATCCCTTCTAGTTGCAGATGTAAAGTAGTAATAGGAGATGGTTTGATGGTGGAGCCGTGGGAGATGTGAGATGTGAGATGAAGAGACTACGTGACATTGCAGATGGAGATGCTAATTTGTTTGTTTTTCTCTCCTCTGCTGGGTTTCGTACCAAGGAAAAAGAAGTCACGTCAGAGTCTACTGCCCTCATGCAATGGAAAGTGAGTGAGAGCAGCGAGCCTGTGAGCATTGTTCATGCCAGGCAAGAGCCGTTCATTTGGGAGCCAAGCAGATACCACTGTCAGTGAGAAGTGTCTGTTTTGCTGAGGGTTCTGTTAACAGCCCATCTGACTCCAGGTACAGACACCCTGTTAGCTGGGGCTGGTTTGTCAGAAGAGTTTCCTGACTAGCTGGGGATACAAAGGAGACAAGGTCCCCATTTTCAGGGGCTTGTCATTTCTCTGTTCACAAGCAGTGTGTTCTCCGCAGGAAAAGGTTGGATCCAGGAGGATGACTCCAGATGGTGAGTTACTTGCCTTTCTCCTGTGTTTCTCTCTCTCTTCTCTAGTGTGTTGGCCAACACTCTTTCTCTCTCTGTCTCTGTCCTTGCCTCTCCTTGTGCCGTCTCCCTTCATAGAACAGGGGCAGGAGTGCTAGGTGTGCATCCCCACAGGCTTGGTCTCGGGAGCTATGAACAAGTAGAAGGGGATGAAAATCATGCAGGATAGTCTGTGCTAGAATGGAGCAGTGTCTGTGGATGTTGACTCAGTCTCTGTTCATTGAGTCCGGCGGATATAGATGGAATGGGAGAGGGAGGCAGGGATGAGGACATTTATAGAGCTCTGTGTAATGATGGTCCTTGCTTGGCTTTATTAGTTTGCAGAGGAATCGTCCAGGAGCCCTCGCCGGAGGAGAATATGCAGATGTGGATCTGAGAAGCTTGGACATCCTTCTAAGGAGACATGAATAGTCCTCGGGTTTCTGCATAACTGGCTGTTCCTCATCTGTACTTGCTGTAGTTTTCTTCATAGGCCGTGTGCTTCCTCCTTGGGTACGGGGCTCTGTGACTGGGGAGGGGCCAGAATCTGCTCTGCGGAGTGACTATGTTGGGTGCCATTAAGAGGGCCAATGTAGACAGGAGAAAAGGTGTACAGATTGAACACTTTGAGTTGAACACTCATCAGCGCGACGGTGTGTTTCTTGTGCACAAGAAAACAAAGGGTCAAAGTTGTGATTGGTTGAGCGGTGTAAATTAGGCAGGGCAAAAGGACTTGAGGAAGGATGAGGTGGAAGTGAGGGTCTGAAAGGAGCTCCCCACCTCACCTGTTCATTTCCAGATGGTGTGACATTTGCATGGTTGGGCCATTTCTTGGCTTTTTTGAGAAAAGGGGCGAATTTTCCACGGCCTCCACCATCCCCTTTCAGCTGCCCCTTCGCCACATCATGTTGCATCTGACCTGGATAGGTCGCTAGTAAGATTTCACTTCAAATCTCAAAAAAGTCCAGTAAAAATAATTGTGGGGGAATTTCCTGTCACTAAGAGAAATAGAAGCTCAAGCCTTCTCAAGGGGTGGGGTGTCGCTCAGCCACAGGCACAAAAAGGCTCCCCTAGTTTAAGCGTGCGAGGGATAAGACCTTACACCTTGGTTACAGGGCAGTCATTTTCCTGGCGTGTCAAAGTGACCTGTGGTTTAATTTGCTTGGCAAAGGAGACCCAAACCTTCCTTACAGGGTGGTCTTTAAGCCAGGGGCGTTTGAATGGGGCAGAGAGAGAAGCGCTGTAAAGGAGAGACCTCCGTTCCCTCAGGAGAGCGTGGTCTCATTGCCCAGCGAGTGCCAGCGGCCCAAGAGGAGCTAGAAAGGGGAGACCTGCACCCTTCTCACAGAGATTGGTCAGTGGCAAAGAGCGTTTTAAAAGCTAGGTCCTAAGGAGCTCAAAGCCACAGAGACCTTGTGGTGATCTGAATGCAGCCTGCATTGTTAGAGATATAAGGGTAAATGTTAGCTCGGGTCTTGTCTATTGCTATAGCTGTGATTCAAAGATCAAAAAAGCACTATTAACATTTAGGAAGACACTGGAGTGAAATAGCGTTATTGTCTATATCGGGGTCGGCAACCTTTCACAAGCGGTGTGCCGAATCTTCATTTATTCACTCTAAAATGTATTACTGGCACGCGAAACGTTAATGTTTTTCAGAAGATCTCTTTATTTTACAATACAACACTAGTTATATAATATATAGACATAGAAACTAAACAAGGTTTTCAAAATGTTGAAGTAGCTTCATTTAAAATTAAATTAAAATGTTGATCTTACACCGCTGGCCTGCTCAACCCGCTGCTGGTCTGGGGTTCTGTTCCACTCGGCCGCCAGCAGGCTGTGCGGGGCAGTGCCCACATACAGCGGATAGCTACCTTCTCCCTGGTTCTGGCCTATTCTCTTCCCCTCTCTGCACTGAGCTGAGGGTGGGAGTGGACGGAGCACAGGGCTGGGGGTGAAGGGTCTGGCCAGGAGCTAGAATGAGGGAGGGGGCTCAGAGTTGGGGCAGGAGGTCTGGGTGTGGGGGCACTTAGCTGGGCAGCTCCCATTTGGTGTGAGGGGTGCAGGTGGGAATGTGAGTGGGGGTGCAGGAGCTCCCGTTTGGTGCTCAGGGTGGGGATGTGCAGGGGTGCGAGAGTCAGGGCAGAGGACTGGGGGCATGTGAGGGGGGTGCAGGTGTCAGGGCAGGGGGGCTGGGTATGTGTGGGGGTGCCAGAGTCAGGGCTGGGGTCGGGGTGGGGGTGAAGGAGTCAACAGAGGGCTGGGTGTGTATGAGGGAGGTATAGGGCTCAGGGCAGAGGGCTGGGTGACTGCCCCCCTCCGAACCTCCAACCTCCTCCGCTCCTTGTCCTCTGACTACCGCCTCCTGGGACCCCTGCCCCTAACTGCCCCCAGAACCCTATCCCCTATCTAAGCCTTCCTGTTCTTGTCCCCTGACTACCCCCCAGGAGCCTACCCCCTACCTGTCCCCTGACTGCCCCAACCCTTATCCACACCCTGAGATAGACCCCCAGACTCCCATGCCCCATCCAACCACTCCCCACCCCCGACAGAACCCCCAGAAATCCTGACCCATACAACCGTCCCCCTGCTTCCTGCCTGCCGCAACCCCCTCCACATCACTGCCTCCTGACAGCCCCCCTCAAAACTCCTGACTCATCTAACCCCCCCAGCTCCTTGTCCCCTGACCACCTCCTCCAGAGAGCCCCCCCTAACTGTCCCCTGGCCCCTATCCAGCCCCCACCCCGACAGACCCGGAATTCTCATGCCCCATCCACCCCTGTTCCCTGTCTGCTGCCTCCAGAGACCCCGCCCCTAACCACCCCGGGATCCAACCCCCATCCAACCAACCCTGCTCCCTGTCCCCTGACTGCCCCACCCCAGATCCCCTTACCATGAACCTCCAAGCAGAGCCAGCCTACGCTGCCCCACGGGAGTGTGCAGCCCTGGCCCCAGAGCGCTGCGCGCGCGGGCAGGGCTCCTGACGAGCGGGGAGCGTCTTTCCCTCCCTGCAGAGCCAAACGCTGCCCCACGGGAGTGTGCAGCCCCGCCCCTCAGAGCGCTGCGCGCGCGGGCAGGGCTCCTGACGAGCCGGGAGCGTCTTTCCCTCCCTGCAGAGCCAAACGCTGCCCCACGGGAACGCGCAGCCCCGGCCCCAGAGCTCTGCGCGCGGGGGCAGGGATCCGGGGGAGGGGCCGGCGCCTTGCTGCGCTCGGCCCCGTGCTCCAGCCCGGGAGCGCGGACCCTGCGGCTTGCCGCGCTGGCAGGGTTTTTAATGGCACCCGGGAGTCCCGGCAGGCAGCCGCGTGCCATTGAAAATTGGCTCCCGTGAGGTCTTTGGCACGCGGCTGCCGGAGGTTGCTGATCCCTGACCTAGTGTCTCTGTGGCTCCATGAGGGAAATAACTAGTGACACCGTGTGGCCACGCGGGGTAATGCACAGAGCATTTTGCGCATGGAGCAATAGTGACACCGTCTGGCCACGCAGGGTAATGCACAGAACCTTTCTCTCAGTGGAACAGTGACACCGTGTGGCCACGAAAGGTAATGCACAGAGCATTACTCTTAGAGGAACAGTGACACCGTGTGGCCACGAAGGGTAATGCACAGAACATTTCTCTCAGTGGAACAGTGACACCATGTGGCCACGCAGGGTATTGCACAGAGTAGTTCCTGCATGGAGCAACAGTGACACCGTGTGGCCACGAAAGGTAATGCACATAGCATTTCTCTCAGTGGAACAGTGACACCGTGTGGCCACGCAGGGTAATGCACAGAGCATTTTGCGCATGGAGCAACAGTGACACCGTGTGGCCACGCAGGGTAATGCACAGAGCATTTTGCGCATGGAGCAACAGTGACATCGTCTGGCCACGCAGGGTATTGCACAGAGTAGTTCCTGCATGGAGCAACAGTGACACCGTGTGGCGACACAGGGTAATGCACAGAGCATTTTGTGCATGGCGCAACAGTGACACCGAGTGGCCACGCAGGGTATTGCACAGAGTAGTTCCTGCATGGAGCAACAGTGACACCGTGTGGCCACGAAGGGTAATGCACAGAGCATTTTGCGCATGGAGCAACAGTGACACCGTTTGGCCACGCTGGGTATTGCACAGAGTAGTTCCTGCATGGAGCAACAGTGACACCGTCTGGCCACACAGGGTATTGCACAGAGTAGTTCCTGCATGGAGCAACAGTGACACCGTGTGGCGACACAGGGTAATGCAGAGAGCATTTTGCGCATGGAGCAACAGTGACACCGTTTGGCCACGCAGGGTATTGCACAGAGTAGTTCCTGCATGGAGCAACAGTGACACCGTCTGGCCACGCAGGGTATTGCACAGAGTAGTTCCTGCATGGAGCAACAGTGACACCGTGTGGCCACGCAGGGTATTGCACAGAGCAGTTCCTGAGTGGAGCAACAGTGACACCCTGTGGCCACACAGGGTGATGCACAGTTGTCCAGTATTCATAGTGCCCACCCCAGGGGCGACTCTAAAATTTCGCCGCCCCAAGCATGGCGGCATGCCACGGGGGGCGCGCTGGCGGTCACCGGTCCCGCGGCTCCGGTGGAGCATCTGCAGGCACGCCTGCGGGAGGTCCACCGGAGTCGCCTGCTGCCCTCCAAGCGACAGGAAGAGCGCCCCCCGTGGCATGCCACCCCAAGCACGTGCTTGGCACGCTGGGGTCTGGAGCCGGCCCTGGCCCACCCGGTGTGTGTCTTGCTCCATGAGATAAATGCTGTCTCCATTCTCCCAAGAGGCCACCCACTGACACTTCTGCTCTGGGAGGAAAATACTTAGTGACACCAGGTGGCCACTCGAGGTAATGCACCCAGCATCTCCTTCCGTGCATTCCAGCCTGCCCCCCACCGGGACCCATTCAACCTCCTCCAACCTGCTCCGGCATCCCCACACTTGCCAGCACTCCGCTCACCCCACCTCAATCTGCCCCCTGCACGTGGCCCTCCAATCCACCCCATCTGTTCCCCATCTCAGGGCACCCCAACATCCTCCATGACACCCAATCCCTACACCTCAGCCCCAATTGGCTCCAACCTATTTCTCCTTTTCTGGGCCCCACTTCCCCAGCACCGCATTTCCCCATGCCACCCACAGCCAGCCAAGCTTCCCTCTCCAATTCCTGTTACCCTTCCCAGCCACACTGGGGCCTTTCAACCCCCTCCACCCTGCCCTTACTCTCCAAGGCTTATGAATCCCACATTCCCTCAGTACTGCTTGGGAACCCTAAACCCCTCTACCTCAAAGTGCAGTCCCCACCCCCAGATATCATACAACTAAGCCACTGATGCACGGACCCCAAATTCCTACTGAACGTCCATTGATCAGCCCTATGGACTCTCTCTCTCCTTTCCTCTCCTTGTGCTGTCTCCCTTCCTAGGACACGGGCAGGCGTGCTAGGTGTGCAGCCCCAAAAGCTGTGTATCGGGAGCTGTGGAGAAGTAGGAGGGGACAAAAATCCTGCAGGGTAGTGGATAGTGGAGTAGAGCGGTGTCTGTTGGTATTGACTCAGTCTCTGTTCATCAAGTGGGGCAGATGTAGATGGGACTGCAGAGGGAGGCAGGGATGAGGGTAAGATTAAACACAGGAATAGAGCTCTGTGTAGTGATAGTTCTTGCTTGGCTTTATTAGATTGCAGAGGAATCATCCAGGAGCCCTCACCAGTTGAGAATATGGCAGAAGTGGATCTGAGAAGCCTGGACAGCCTTCTAAGGAGACATGAATAGTTCTCAGCTTTCTGCCTCCCGCTTACTCATAGCCACTTAAGTGGTCAGTGCTTTCAATTCCTCACCTGTACTTGCTGTAGTTTTCTTCACAGGCCATGTGGTTCCTTGTTGGATACGGGGCTCTGTGGGATTAAGTCTGGGAAGGGGCCAGAGTCTGCTGTGCAGAGCGACTCTGTTGGGTGTAGTTGCAAGGTGTGCTTTCTACTTGTAGTCCTAAAGGTGTAATGGGAAGAGGGTTGGGGGTGGAGCCCCGCTGTGCAGGAAAGGCAAAAAGAAGAGCCTATGAGACGTTGCCGACTGAGCTGGTAACTTATGTGTGAGAGTCTACAGCCCTCGTGTTGGAAAACGAGTGAGAGTGACGAGATGGCGAGCGTTGTTGGTGACCGGCAGCAGCCGTCCATCTGGGAGCAGAACAGCCGCTACTATCACTGAGATAAGTATCTCTTTTGCTGAGGGTTCTGCTCCTCCAGGTAGGGACACCCCGTTAGCTGGGGCTGGCTTTGTAAGAAAAGGTTCCTGAGTAGCTGTCGTTATGAGGGAGACAAGGTCCCCATTTTCAGGGGCTGGTCAGTTCTCTGGCCAGTAACAGTGTGTCCTCTGCAGTGGAAGTTAGATCCGGGAGGATGACTGAAGGTGGTGTCGGAGAAAAACTCAGTTCTTGCTTTTTGTTTGGGTGCAGCAAAATCAAATACTTTATTATTTCTCCAGTAATTACAATGGAGGGAGAGAGAGTGCCATAGGACACAGGGTCGCCCCAGTCCTGGACAGGTCTCTCAACTGGTAAACAATTACAGCAAGCCTTTATACCTTTGTTACAGACAATTTCTAGCAATAATACAGACGGTAAAAAGAAACAATTGCATTTGTTTATACATAAGCCTTTCTGCTATCTTATTTGTCTCACTACTAGAAAAAGCAAGCCTGCATATTTGGTTATCAATGCAAGGTCATAATAACTTTTTACACTGTTCGTTCGTCTGTCCCACACTATCTTTGCTTCTACAAGTCTCACATCATTAGGGTTACAGCTAGGCTAACACTTGCTAACTGACTGACATGCATTAAAATCCCCTTTGAATCCTTATTAATTCTTTCCCTGCTTCCACAGTGGAAAATTGCTTGCCATCCTCTCATGTTTCTCTCTTTCTTTTCTACTGTGTTGGCCAACATTCTCTTTCTGTCTGTCTGTCTGTCCTTGCCTTTCCTTGTGCTGTCTTCCTTCGTAGCACACAGGCAGTGGGGATGCAATCCGAGCATGCCTGCCTATGTATTAGGAGCCATGAAGAAGTAGAAGGGGATGAAAATAATGCAGAGTAATGGGCACGGGAGCGGAGTGGTGACTGTCAGTGTTAACTCGGTCTCTGTTCATTGAGTGGGGCTGATGTCGATGGGATGGAAGAGGGAGGCGGGGATGAGGGCAAGATTTCAAGCACCAATAGAGATGTGTGTAGTGATGGCTCATGCATGGCTTTTCCAGCTGCTCTTCCAGAGGAATTGTCCAGAAGCCCTCGCCGGAGGAGAAGCTGGCAGAGGTGGACCTGCTCAGCCTGAACATCCTTCTAAGCAAACATGAACAGTCCTCAGCTTTCTGCCTCCCGCTTCACTGGCTGTGAGTAAGAGGTCAGTGCTTTCAATTCCTTATCTGTACTCGCTGTAGTTTTCTTCACAGGCCATGTGCTTCCTCGTTGGTGTCACGGAGTTTGAGGGAGACAAGGCCCTGCACCCCTGGCTTCCTGCGATTCATGATGACTGTCAGCCAGCCAGTAAAACAGAAGGCTTATTTAGATGACAGGAACACAGTCCAAGACAGGTCTTGCAAGTACAGATCACAGGACCCTTTCAGTTAAGTCCATCTTGGAGGGGCCCAGGGAGGCCAGAGCCCTGTCTGGAGCTGGCTGGGAAAATGGAGGGAATCCCAATCGGAGACTCTCCAGCCCCTCATCTCTGGCCTTTATCTCTTTCCCGGGCCAGGAGGTCACCGGATCTCTTTGCAAAGGGGCCAACTGAAGGTGTCAGAGAACAGAGGAGGGGCCCAGGCCGTTAGTTGCCAGGAGAGAGTGCCGGCCATTCTCTATGCAGACAGTATCACAGGGGTCCTCTAAGGCTCTGCAAAAATCATACACCCTGATCCCCCACACCTAGATATTTAAGAAAGGCATAGGGGAAACTGAGGCACCCACACGGTATTCAGAGAAAATATTGCGAACATTCCCACTTGGTCACAGTTGGGTACGAGGCTCTTTGGGATTAAGGCTGGGGAAGGGACAAGAGTCTACTGAGCAAAGTGACTATTTTGGGTGCAGTTACAATGGGTCCCTTCTAGTTGCAGGTGTGAAGTAGTTGAGGGCGGAGCCATGGGATACGTGAGCTGTGAAATGAAGACTACTCAACATTGCAGAGAGAGATGCTAATTTACTTTATTCTTCTCCCCTCTGCTGCGTTTAGTGCCAAGGTAAATGAAGTCACACGTCAGATTCTATCGCCCTCATGCGATGGAAAGTGAGTGAGAGCAGCGAGCCTGTGAGCATTGTTCATGCCAGGCAAGAGCCGTCCATTTGGGAGCCAAGCCGACGCCACCGACACTGAGATAAGTTTCTGTTTTGTTGAGGGTTCTGCTCACGCTCCATCTGACTCCAGGTAGAGAGACACCATCGGCTGGGGCTGGGTTGGTAAGAAAAGGTTCCTGACTGGCTGTGGTTTTGAGGGAGACAAGGTCCGCATTTTCAGGGTCTGCTCATGTCTTTAGCCAGGACTGGTGTGTCCTCCTCAGCATATTAGATCCAGGAGGATGACTCCAGTTGGTGAGTTTATTGATTCTATCCCACCGTTTTCTCTCTCTCTCCTCTAATGTGTTGGCCAACACACACTCGGTCTCTGCCTCTGTGTGTGTGTGTGTCTCTCTCTCTCTCTCTATCTGTCCTTGCCTCGCCTTGTGCTGTCTCCCTTTGTAGGACATGGGCAGGTGTGGTAGGTGTGCATCCCCACAGGCTAGGTCTTGTGAGCTGTGAACAAATAGGGGACCGAAATAGTACAGGGCAGTGGACACTAGAGTGCAGCAGTGACTGTGGATGTTGACTGAGTCTCTGCCCTTGTGGGGTGATGTAGATGGGATGAGAGAGGGAGGCAGGGATGAGGGCAAGATTAAATGCACCAATAGAGCTCTGTGTAGTGACAGTACTTGCTTGCCTTTATTAGTTTGCAGAGGAATCATCTAGGAGTCCTCGCCGGATGAGAATATGCAGAACTGGACCTGAGCAGCCTGGACATCCTTCTAAGGAGACATGAATAGTCCTCAGATTTCTTTCTTCTGCACAACTGGCTGTGAGTAAGAGGTGAGTGCTTTCAATTAATCATTTGTATTCACTGTCGTTTTCTTCACAGGCCGTGTGCTTCCTCGTTTGGTACAAGGCTCTGGGATTAAGGGTGGGAAAGGGACAAGAGTCTCCTGAACAAAGTGACTATTTTGGGACATAGTGTACTTAGATTTCCAGAAAGCCTTTGATAAGAGCCTTTGGTGAAGGACCTTAGGTAAATAAAATAATCCAGGAAAGGATCTTCCCTCTTTTCCAATGGCTAAGAACTGGATGAAAGACAGGGAACAAAAGGTAGGGATAAATGGTAAATTTTCAGAATGGAGAGGAGTAACTAGTTATGTTCCCCAAGGATCAATCCTAGGACCATTCCTATTCAATTTATTCATAAATAATCTGGAGAAAGGTGAAGTGGCAAAGTTTGCAGATGATACTAAACTGCTCAAGATAGTTAAACCCAAAGAAGACTGTGAAGAACTTAGTTTGTGAGATGTTTTTTAAGTGTTTGGTCAGCAAAATGGCAAATGAAATGTAATGGGGATAAATGTAAAGTAATGCATATTGGAAAAAATATCCCCAACTATACCCACAATATGATGGGGGCTAATTTAACTACAGCTAATCAGGAAAGACATATTGGCGTCGTCATGGATAGTTTTCTGAAGATGTCCATGCAGTGTGTAGCGGCAGTCAAAAAAGCAGACAGGATGTTTGGAATCATTCTCTGCCTTATTCTCTATCACTTTTTTAATATCTTATTGCCCTGATATAAATCTATGGCCCACCCACATCTCGAATACTTTGTACAGATGTGGTCTCCTCATCTTAAAAAAAAGATATACTGGTACTAGAAAAAGTTCAGAGATGGACAACTCAAATGATTAGGAGTTTGGAACGTTGCCCATATGAGGACAGCTGAAAGAGGCTAGGACTTTTCATCTTGGAAAAGAGGAGATTTAGGGGGGATATGATAAAGATATATTATGGGAACAAAGTAAATACATTTTTCCTAATTTACTTTCTCCACACCACTAGTGATTTTATATAAGAACTAGGGGCCACCAAATGAAATTAATGGGCAACTGGTTTAAATGCTGTTGTTCCTAGCCTTCACAACCTCCTCAGGCAAGGAGTTCCACAGGTTGACCGTGTGCTGTGTGAAGAACTTCCTTGTATTTATTTTAAAAGAGAACTGGATCAATTCATGCAGGTTAAGTCCAGGATGGGTAAGGAATGGTGTCCCTAGCCTCTGTTTGTCAGAGGGTGGAATGGATGGCAGGAGAGAGATCACTTGATCATATACCTGTTAAGTTCACTCCCTCAGGCACCTGGCATTGGTCACTGTCAGTAGGCAGGATACTGGGCTGGATGGACCTTTGGTCTGACTCACCATGGCCGTTCTTACGTTCTCTCTTCTCCATGACTGGCTGTGAGTGAACAATTACGGCACTCTGTTCCTCATCCGTACCACTCTGGATTTCTTCAGAGGTTGTGAGCCTCCTCGTTGGGCACGGGGCTCTGTGGCATTAAGACCAGGGGAAGGGACAACAGTCTCCTCTGCACAGTGACTCTCTCTTGGATGCAGGTGCAATGGGCTACTTTCTTCAGACAGTGGCTAATGCCAGGTGCCCCAGAGGGAACAAACAGAACAGGCAATAACCAAGTGATCCATCTGCTGTCACTCATTCCCAGCTCCTGGCAAACAGAGGATAAAGGCACCACCCCTGCCCATCTTGACAAATAGCTGATGGATCTCCATGAACTTCTCTAGTTATTTTTTTAACTCCATTAAGCTTGACCTTCACATAATTATCTGGCGAGGAGTTCCACAGGCTGAGTGTGTGTTGTGTGCTTTTAATTGTATCTGTAAAGGTGTAATGGGAGATGAGAGAAGAACCTACACAACACTGCAGATTCTGATGATAACGTTTGATTTTCCCTCCTGGTTGTGTTTTGTAGCAACGAGAAAGAAGTGAAGGGTAAGAGCCCACCCCCGTTGTGAGATGGAAAGTGCACAATAACCATGAGACAGTGAGCACTGTTGATGCCAGGCTATGCAGATTATGTCTGGGAGCTGGGAGTGGAGCAGCCGTCACCATCAGTGAGATAACTGTCTGGTTTGGGGAGGACTCTGGTAACTGCCTACATGCCTCCAGGCCGGGAATTAACGTTAGCTGGGGCTCGGTTTGTTGGAAAAGAGTCCTGACTAGGGAGACAAGATTTTCAGGGGCTGGTTATTTCTGTGGCTAGGAGTGTGTGTCCTCTGCAGCAGAACATTGGATCCAGGGGGATGACTCCAGCTGATGAGTTTCTTGCCTTCCTCCCATGGTTTTTCTCTCTCTTTCTCTGTGCTCTAGTGTGTTGGCCAACTCTCTGTCTCTCTCTCCTCTCCTCTCCTTGTGTTGTTTCCCTTCATAGGACACGGGTAGGCATGCTACTTTGCATCCCCACAGGCTGTGTCTCGGGAGCTAGGAAGAAGTAGGAGGGGACAAAAAATCATGCGGGGCAGTGGGTGCGAGAATGGAGCGGTGACTGTCGGTGTTAACTTGGTCTCTGTTCATCGAGTGGGGCTGATCTAGATGGGATGGGAGAGGGAGGCAGGATGAGGGCAAGATTTCAACCACCAATAGAGCTTTGTGTAGTGATGGCTCATGCCTGGCTTTTGCAGCTGCGCTTCCAGAGGAGCTGTCCAGGAGCCCCGGCCAGAGGAGAAAGTTGCAGAAGGGAACCTGAGCAGTCTGGACATCCTAAGCAGACATGAACAGTCCTCAGCTTTCTGCCTCCTGCATAACTGGCTGTGAGTAAGGGGTCAGTGTTTGGAATTCCTCATCTCTACTCACTTCGGTTTTGTTCAGAGACTGTGAACTTCCTCGTTGAACATAGTGCTGTGTGGGATTCAGACTAGGGAAAGGCACAAGTCTCCTGTGCAGAGTGAGTATTTTGGATGTAGGTGCGACAGGCTGCTTTTTAGTTGTAGTGCTAAAGCTGTAATGGGAGGAATGGTTGAGGGTGGAGCCGTGAGGTGCGGTAGATGCGAGAAGAACCTATGCATGTTGCAGACTGAGATGGTAACGGATTTGTTTTCCCCCTTGTGCTAGGTTCAGTACCAAGGGAAAAGAAGTGGAGGGTCAGAGTCCGCTCTCCTCCTTTCATAAGATTTGATGTGTCTGGCCAGAGTCTGCTGTGCAGAGTGAGTATTTCAGGTGTTGTTTCAAGGGATGCTTTTTGATTGTAATGCTAAAGGTGTGATGGGAGGAGGGTTCAGGGTAGATCACTGTGTGGGAGAGGTAGAAAGAAGAGCCTCCCCAACATTGCCAGCAGAGATGGTAACTTGTTTGTTTTTTCCCCTTCTGCTGGATTTAGTACCAAGGGAAAAGAGAGCTCGCATCAGAGTCTACTGCCCTCATTCGATGGAAATCAAGCGAGAGCAATGGGACCATGAGAATTATTGCTGCCATGAACAAGCCGTGCAACTGGGAGAACAGACGCAACTCTCAATGAGATAAGTGTCTGTCTTGGTGATTGCTCTGTTTTTTGAGTAGCTGTGCTTATGAGGGAGACAGGATACCTATTTTCAGGGGCTGCTCAGTTCTCTGGCTAGTAGCGCTGTGTTCTCTGCAGCAGAAGGTTAGATCCAGGAGGATGCCTGCAGGTAGAGAGTTGCTTGCCTTCTTCCCATCTCTCTCTCTCTCTCTCTCTCTCTGTTCCCTAGTATATTGGCCAACACACACCCGTTCTCTATCCTTGCACTATCTGCCTTTGTAGGACATGGGCAGGCATGCTAGGTGTGCATCCCCACAGATTAGGTCTTGGGAGCCCTGGAGTAGTAGGAGCGGATGAAAGTCATGTGGGGCTGTGGATGCTAAAGTGGAGCAATGACAGTTGGTGTTAACTTGGTCTCTGTTCATCGAGTGGGGCCGATGTAAATGGGATGGAAGAGGGAGAAAGGGATGAGTGCAAGATTCCAAGCACCCATTGTGCTGTGTGTAGTGATAGTTCTTGTTTGGCTTCATTAGTTTGCAGAGGAATTGTCTAGGAGACTTAGCTGGATGAGACTATATCAGAAGTGGATCTGAGCAGCTTGGGCATCCTTCTAAAGAGACGTGAATAATCCTCATGTTTCTGACTGGGTAAGAGGCTCTGGTATTAAGGCTGGGGAAGGGACAAGAATCTCCTGAACAAAGAGACTACTTTGCATGATGTTACAATGGGTCCCTTCTAGTTGCAGTTCTATAGTAGTAATGGGAGATGGGTTGCGAGCGGAGCCGTAGGATATGGGAAAAGTGAAATGAAAAGACTACAACACATTGCAGATGGTGATACTAATTTTTTGGGTTTTTCCCCTTTGTGCTGGGTTTGGTACCAAGGGAAAAGAAGTCAAGAGTCAGTCTACTGCCGTGACATGGTGGAAAGTAAGTGAGAGCTGTGAGACTGCGATCATTGTTGATCCCAGACAAGCGCCATCCATCTGAGAGCTGAGTAGAGGCCACTGTCAGTGACATAAGTGTCTGGTTTGGGGAGGGCTCTGCTCACACCCCGCCTGAGTTCAAGTTGGGTAGCCCGGTAATGTAGGGCTGGGTGTGTAGGAAAAGGTTCCCCACTAGCTGTGGGTTATGAGGGAGAAAAGGTCCCATTTTCAGAGGTGGCTCACTTCTCTGGTCAGGAACAGTTTCTCCACCGCAGCAGAAGGTTGTATCGAGGAGGATGACTCCAGGTGATGAGTTGCTTGACTTCCTTCCATGTTTCTCTCTCGCTCTCTACTCTAGTGTGTTGGCCAACACACTCTCTCTCTCCTCGCCTCCCTTCTTGTGCCGTCTCCCTTTATAGACCACTGGCACGTGTGTATGGCATGTCTCGTGAGCCATGGAGTAGTAGGAGGGGACGAAAATCATGGAGGGCTGTCGGTGCGAGTGCAGCGGTGACTGTCAGTGTTAGCTTGGTCTCATCGTAGGGGGCCGATGAAGGTAGGATGGAAGAGGGAGGCAGGGATGAGGGCAAGAGCTCTGTGTAATGACAGCTCATGCTTGGCTTTTTTAGCTGTTCTTACAGAGGAATTGTTGTTCTGGAGCCGTAGCCGGAGGAGAGACTGCATCTGAGCAGCTTGGACATCGTTCTAAGCAGACATGAACAATCCTCACTTTCTGCCTTCTGCATAACTACACTTCATGACTTTTAGTGTCACATCTGAAGCCTAAGGTAAATGCAGGGTAGAAGCTGAGTACAGGCAGCTGCTTCCCTTTAGGTGGGTTTGGTTTCTCATAAAAGTTTTCCTCCTTGTTCTGGGTGTGGGAGGAGAATTTCACTATTGTGGGAGTAGCTGTGGGATTATGATGAGGAGAAGAGACAATAGTCTCCTTTAGTGTGACTCTATTGCAGGAGTCCCCAATGCGGTGCCTGTGGGTGCCATGATGCCGGCTGAGACAGCTATGTGCACCTGCCTACTAATTGCCAAACAAGCAGTGGCCGAAATACCACCCGGAACCACCGTCATCAAGAAGCTTTGCCGCCGAAATGTTGCTGATTTTCGGCGGCTGCGCCTCTCAATGACCCTGGTTCTTGGCTGTGATGACGCTGGTTCTCGGAGGCTGCTTGTTTGGTGACCACGCTCCTCGGTGGCTAGTTGTCTGGTGCCCGCCAGACTAAAAGGTTGGGGACCCCTGCTCTATTGGATGCAGGTGCAATAGACTGACCAAGCACTGCCATTCTTACAATGTTATGCAGACCAAGGGTCCATCTACCCCAGTATGCTGTCTTCTGACTGGCTAACGCCAGGTGCTTCAGAGGGAATGAACAGAACAGGGAATCGAGACGTGATCCATCCTGTGTTGCCCATTCCCAGCTTCTGGCAAACAGAGGTTAAGGGCACCATCCCTGCCCATCCTCACCAATAGCCATTGATGCACGTGTCCTCTATGAATTTACCTAGTTATTTTTTGAACCCTGTTATAGTCTTGGCTTTCACAGCATTCTCTGGCAAGGAGCTCCACATGTCGAGTGTGCGTTGTGTGCTTTTTAATTGTATCTATAAAGGTGTAATGGGAGATGAGAAGAAGAACCTACACAACACAGCAGATTCCGATGATAACTTTTGTTTTTCTCTCTTGTGTTGTGCTTAGTACCACAGAGAGAGAAGTCAAGGTCCCCGTTGTGAGATGGAAAGCACACAAGAGCCGTGAGACAGCGAGCGTTTTTGATGCCAGGCTATGGCGATGCCGTCGAGCTGGGAGCAGAGCAGCCATCACCACCAGTGAGATAAGTGTCTAGTTTGCTGAAGACTCTGGTAACGGCCCACCTGCCCCCAGGGTTGGACTGGTCATTAGCTGTGGCTCGGTTTGTAGGAAAAGATTCCTGACTAGCTGTGGTTATGAGGGAGACAAGGTCCCCGTTTTCAGGGGCTGGTCATTTCTCTGTCCACAAGCAGTGTGTCCTACGCAGCAGAGGGTTGGACCCAGGGGTTAGGGTTAGGGTTAGGGAGGGATAGCTACTGGGGGAGGGATAGCTCAGTGGTTTGAGCATTGGCCTACTAAACCCAGGGTTGTGAGTTCAATCCTTGAGGGGGCCACTTAAGGATCTGGGGCAAAAAATTGGTCCTGCCAGTGAAGGCAGGGGGCTGGACTCAATGACCTTGCAAGGTCCCTTCCAGTTCTAGGAGATTGGTATATCTCCAATTATTACCTTTATTACCTTTACGCAGCAGAGGGTTGGACCCAGGGGGATGACTCCAGCTAGTGAGTTTCTTGACTTCCTCCCACGTTTTTCTGTCTCTCTCCTCTAATGTGTTGGCCAACACACACTCTGTCTGTCACTCTCTCTGTCCTTGCCTTTTCCTTGTGCTGTCTCCTTTCTTAGGACATGGGCAGGTGTGCATCCCCACAGGCTTGGTCTCGGGAGCTATGAACAAGTAGGAAGGGACCGAAATCATGCAGCGTAGTGGGCACTAGAGTGCAACGGTGACTGTGGGTGTTGACTGAGTCTCTGCTCTAGTGGAGCTGAAGCAGATGTGATGGGAGAGGGAGGCAGGGACAAGGGCAAGATTTCGGGCACCAATTGAATTTTGTGTAGTGATGGCTTTTGCTTGGGTTACTTGCTGCATTTGCAGAGGAATCATCCAGGAGCAGCAGCCAGAGGAGAAATCGGCAGACATGGACCTGAGCAGCCTGGACATCCTTCTAAGCAGAGATTAACAGGCCTCAACTTTCTACCTTCCACATAACTGGGTGCGAGTAAGTGGACAGTGCTTGGAATCCCTCCTCTGTTGTCACTCCAGTTTTGGTCTTCATTGGGTATGTGGCTCTGTGGGATTCAGATGAGGGAAAGACACAAGTCTCCTGTTCAGAGTGGCTGTTTTGGGTGTAGTTGCAACAGGCTTCTTAGTTTCTAGTTGTGGTCCTGAAGGTGTAACGGAAGAAGGGTTACGGGTGGAGGTCTGGGGTGTGGAAAATGGGGGAAGAACCTATGTAACATTGGTGATTGAGATGCTAACCTGTTTGTTTCCCCCGTTTGTGCTGGGTTAGTACCAATAGAAAAGAAGTGGAGGGTCAGCGTCCGCTCACCTCATGCGATGGAAAGTGAGTTAGAGCGATGAGATAGCAAGCATTACTGATGCCAGGTAAGAGCCGTCCAGCTGGGAGTGGTGCGGCCACCACTATCAATGAGATAAGAGTGTGTTTTGGTGATTGCTCTGCTCACTACCCACTTCATTCCAGGAACTGCTCTATGCATTACCCTGCGTGGCCACATGGTGTCACTGTTGCTCCGTGAGAAATGCTCTGTGCATTACCCTGCATGGCCACACGGTGTCACTGTAGCTGCACGCAGGAACTGCTCTGTGCATTACACTGAGTGGCCACACGGTGTCACTGTAGCTCCATGCAGGAAATGCTCTGTGCATTACCCTGCGTGGCCACACGGTGTCACTGTTCCTCTGAGAGAAATGCTCTGTGCATTACCCAAATGCTCTGTGCATTACCCTGCGTGGCCACACGGTGTCACTGTTCCTCTGAGAGAAATGCTCTATGCATTACCCTGCATGGCCACACGGTGTCACTGTAGCTCCATGCAGCAACTGCTTTGTGCATTGCACTTTGTGGCCAGACAGTGGTCACTGTTGCTCCGTGAGAAGAGCTCTGTGCATTATCCGGCATGGCCACACAGTGTCACTGTTCCTCCGGGAGAGATGCTCTGTGCATTACCCTACTTGGCCACACAGTGTCACTGTTGCTCCGTGAGAAATGCTCTGTGCATTACCCTTCCTGGCTACACAGTGTCACTGCAGCCGTCACTGGGGCTTAGGAGGTTCTGGGGGCCCTCCAGCACTCTCTCCAGGCTACAGGGGTCCCTGGGGGGTTAGGGGGTTCCGGATGGGCCCCCAGGCCTCTCCCCAGGCTGTAGGGGTCCCGGGGTTGCTTATGGGGCTCGGGGGGACCCCCCAGCCTTCTTTTCAGACTGTTGGGTACCGGGGGTGGCTTAGGGGGTTCCAGGGCCCCCCAGCCCTCTCTCCAGGCTTTTGGGGTTCTGGGGGGCCCCCAGCCCCGTCTCCAGGCTGTAGGAGTCCCTGGGGGGCTTAGGGGTTTCCGGGGCCCCCCAGCCCTCTCTCCAGGCGGTAGGGGTCCCGTGGGGGCTTAGGGAGTTCCGGGGGACCCCCAGCCCTCTCTCCAGGCTGTAGGGGTCCCAGGGGGGCTTATGGGGTTCCGGGGGGGGCAAACAGCCCTCTCTCCAGGCTGTAGGGGTCCCGGGGGGGCTTAGGGGTTTACGGGGCCCCCCAGCCCTCTCTCCAGGCTGTAGGGGTCCCAGCCTGGGTAGTGGGGGCAAAGCTACCTATGTCCAGCCTGTAGGGGTCCCTGGGGGACTTAGGTATCTTGGCCCCCCACAATCTGCCTATGTCCAGGCAGTAGGGTCCCAGGAGGGCTTAGGGGGTCGGGCGGGGGCACAGATACCTATGTCCAGGCTGTAGGGGTCCTGGAGGAGGGATAAGGGGGTTTCTGGGGGGCACAGATACCCAGGTCCAGGCTGGATGGGGTCGTGGGCAGGATTAGGGGGTTCGTGGGGGGCACAGATACCTATGGACAGTCGTGAGCTGGAGCCGGTTTGCTGGAACTGGTTGCTAAATTTTAAGCCGGTTTAGAACCTGTTGTTAGGGTTACCATACAGTGAGCAGCTGGGGGGAGACAGGACCCCTGGCTCTGTGCAGCTAGAGCCTCCTTTTCCTGAGCGCTACCTTCCCCTGGTTTGTCTGGCAGCCCCCACCCTGAGCCTCGTCACCCCCGGATTCCTCCTGTTGGTGTCCCTAGGCCTAAGTAAATCAAAGTTGTGACTTTGGGCCTGAGTGAACCAAAGTTCTTCCATGCTGTGAACTTTAACCAACCTAAGATGCTAATAAACAGCAAGCAAAATGTGTAACTGTCAGCTGTCTTAGCTTGCAGCTGTAGGACAGCTTAAAACAGCAAAAAGCAGCAGTAAGACGGGGAGGAGAAGGGGGAGGAAAATCTGCATGCATCTGTGCTGTGAAGGCCATAGATAAATATGCGAATGAGAACAGTTCTAACAAGCTACATTATAGTGTTAAGTGTAACTGTTGCAAGGGGGAGGGAAAAAGGGGGAAAACAAGGGTGGTATAAATGCTGGGACCCCGCCTGCGTGTGGATGTGCAGGATTTGAGAATGCTTTTTCTCCCTGGCACCTTTTTTTGCGCTCAGATAAACTTGGTTTGCTTCTCCACCCTGGTGTGTTAATTAGTGCGACGCACACGGGGCAATGAACCCCCACTGTTGCTCCTCCTCGGGCCCTTTGGGACGGCAACACTCCCCTCCGAGTCTCCTCTTACCTTGGGCTCTGGCTGGCTGATTGAATCAGGCTGCAGCTCTCAGCCTGCAGGAGCTGATTCAATCAGCCTGCGGGAGCTCAAGGTAAGACGAGACTGGGAGGGGACATAGGCGGCAGGTTTGTATAATTTTTGGTGGGGCCCAAAATGGTGGTGCCCCCCCGCTCCCGCCCTGTAAGCCGATATAAAATGAAGCTACAACGCGTCAGTGCCACAAGATTACAAGGGTCAATTAAAAGTGGAAAGTCAGAAGCAGCACTTGCCTACTTCAATATACAGTATTATATTTTGTGGCATCTGTTGTGATGAAGTGGGAATGTTCTTAATATTTTCTCTGAATACTGTGTGGGTGCCTCAGTTTCCCCTGCAAGATGCCAACTGAAGGTGTTGGGGACAAAGAGATCAGGTGGCCTCCTTGTCCAGAAGAGACACAGAGGCCAGAGGAGGGAGTGTCAGTTTGGAGCTGGCTGGGGAAATGGGGAGAGACCCAGAACTTGGTTCTGGGCTCCCCACCCCCCAAGATGGACCTGACAGAGGGGTTCTGTTTTCTGTACCAACAAGCTCTGTTTAAACTGTGTTCCCGTCATCTAATAAACCTTCTGTTTTACTGTCTGGCTGAGAGTCACATCTGACTGCGGAGTTGGGGTGCAGCGACCTCTGGTTGCCCCAGGACCAGCCTGGGCAGACTCACTTTGGAAAGTGCATGACGTGGAAGGGCATGCTGAATGCTCCGAGGTCAGACCCAGGAAGGTGTAAGCTTCTTGCCCTGGAGACAGTATGCTCCGAGAGAGGAGGCTCCCCCAGAGTCCTGACTGGCTTTGTATGGAGATGTTCCAAAGCATCACAGCATTCCCTTCCACACCGTGCACTTCCCAGAAGTCCGACAGGCACTGACACTCCCTCCTCCGGCCTTTGTCTCTTTTCCAGGCATTAGGAGGCCACCTGATCTCTCTGTTCTCCAACACCTTCAGTTGGCACCTTGCAGGGGAAACTGATTTGGGAGAAATGAAGTAAAAGCTGCCCAAACCGAGCTTGAGCACTCCTGAATTTTGAGGTGTTCAAATCTGGAAGGCAGGTGCTGGGGGTGGGAGAGGGCTGTGGGCTCCATGGGGGAGCATGGCAGCAACTGTCTGGAGCTGCATGGAGCCAGATACGCTGGTCTGAGTAGCACAGTAAGCGGTTTGGGGGTTGGAGAAGAGGTAGGGAGTTCCGGGGGGCAGTCAAGGGACAAGGAGCAGGGGGAGTTGGATGGGGCAGAGGTTCGAAGGGGCAGTCAGGGGACAGGCAGCAATTGGATAGGCATGGGAGTCTAAGAGGTTTATCAGGGGACAGGTAGGGGGTGCGGTCCTGGGGGGACTGTTGGGTGGGGTCTCAGGAGGGGGCAGTTGGGGACAAGGAGAAGGGAGGCTTAGATAGGGGCTGAGGTCCCAAGGGGCAGTTAGGGGCAGGGGTCTCGGGAGGGGGTAATTGGGGAACAAGGACCAGTGGGGCTTAGATAGGGGGTGGAGGTTCTGGGGGGCAGTTGGGGCAGGGGTCTGGGGAGGGGGCAATCAGCGGACAGAGGCTGGGATTCAAAGGGCTCTGGGCTGCTGGCAGCCGCGGGGATCCCAGAGCCCTTTAAATCCCAGCCCCGGCTGGGAGTCAGAGGACTCTGGGCTGCCTGCAACCGCGGGGAGCCCAGAGCCTTTTAAATCCCAGCCGGGCCGGGAATCAGAGGGCTCTGGGCTGCCCGCTGCGCGGGAGCCCAGAACCCTTTAAATCTCAGCCGCTGCTGGGATTTAAGGGCTCTGGGCTGCCTGCAACCGCGGGAGCCCAGAGCCTTAAATCCCAGCCACGGCCGGGAACCAGAGACCTCTGGGCTGCCCGCCGCGGCGGGGAGCTCAGAGCCTTTTAAATCCCAGCTGTGGCCGGGAATCAGAGGGCTCTGCGCTGCCCGCTGCGGCGGGGAGCCCAGAGCCCTTTAAATCTCAGCCGCGGCTGAGATTTAAAGGGCTCAGGGCTGCCTGCAACCGCGGGGAGCCCGCAGCCCTTAAAAACAAAGCCGCGGCAGGGATTTAAAGGGCTCTGGGCTGCCTGCAACCCGGGGGAGCGCAGAGCCTTTTAAATCCCAGCCGCGGCCGGGAATCAGAGGGCTCTGGGCTGCCTGCTGCGGCGGGGAGCCAAGAGCCTTTTAAATCCCAGCCGCCGCCGGGAATCAGAGGGCTCTGGGCAGTCTGCTGCGGCGGGGAGCCCAGAGCCTTTTAAATCCCAGCCGCGGCCGGGAATCAGAGGGCTCTGGGCTGCCTGCAACCGCTGGGAGCTCAGAGCCTTTTAAATCCCAGCTGCGGCTGGGATTTAAAGGGCTCTGGGCTGCCTGCAACCGCGGGGAACCCAGAGCCTTTTAAATCCCAGCCGCAGCCGGGAATCAGAGGGCTCTGGGCTTCCCGCTGCGGCGGGGAGCCCAGAGCCCTTTAAATCCCAGCCGCGGCCGGGAATCAGAGGGCTCTGGGCTCCCCGCCGCGGCAGGCAGCCCAGAGCCCTCTGATTCCCTGCCGCGGCTGGGATTTAAAAGGCTCTGGGCTGCCGGCAGCGCACAGCAGGGGAGAAACCTAGCTCCAAATATTGCTGGAGCAGAGCCCCTGTCTGTGAATATTCCTGGGGCTAAAGCCCCAGGAGCCCATATAAGTCGGCACCCATGGGGAGACTCTGGGGGTGACGAGGCTTGGGGGGGGAGAGGAATTGGGGGTGACGAGGTTCGGGGGGCTGCGGGGCAAACTGGGGGAAGGTAGTGCTGGGGCAAAGGACGCTGGGCTCTGCAGCTGTCTCCCAGCAGCAGCAGCTGCCGCCGCCGCCACCCCCACTGCAGGGGAATCACACTGCAGCTGGCAGCCTGCGGAGCCCAAGGAAAGAGGCTGATTGAGGAATCAGAGAGTATCGGGGCGGGGGGCAGGGGAAGGAATCGGGGGATGACGTGGCTCGTGGGGGAGGAATTGGGGGGTGACGAGGCTGGGGGGGGAGAGGGATGGAATCCCCGGGGTGGGCAGTGAGTTGCTTGTCTGTATGTTCTAAGTAATAGCAGCTGTTCCCCTAGCAAAATCCTCCCCGCTACGTTCCCTTTCTAGTTTTGCCTCATTTGCTCCAGTCTCTAGTTCTGTTTTTAAAGCCGATATTATCGATCCATGTCAATCTCTCTCTGCACCAAAGGACGCTGGGCTCTGCAGCTGCCGCCGCCCTGTGCTCAACACAGTTCTGCACCCCGCCCCAGTCTGCAGCTGTTCAATCCTTCACCGGGGGGTTTAATAGTGGGGGTCCCAGCCAGAGCCCCCAGCCCCCGCTGGGGGGAGGGGCGCAGGGCGGGATGACGCAGGGGCTTGTGGGAGTTGTAGTGCGCCCCTGCCTACAATTCCCATCAGCCCCCGCGGACCCAGCGGGCGGCGCTTTGAGCGTGACAGGCTCCGCTTGCAGGGCGGGGCCTGGAGCGGAAGTGACGTTAGCGGTCTGAAGGCCGCCCGTGATAAGCGTGGGGCTTGGGAGCGTTGGGCGGGAGGCGCTGCGGCTCTGGGACGTGGGGTCCCCATAGCGACCCCGCCCCCCTAAGTACTCTCACAGCCTTCTCCGGCCACAGCCCCCCCCGCCAGCACGTTTTTCCTCCCAGCCCAGCCACAGCCACCCCCATCTCCATCGCTTCCCGCACCCAGACACAGCCCCCCCCGGCGCGTCTTTCCTCCCCAGTGCTCCCACAGCCCCCTGCATCCCCTAGCACCTTTCCTCCCCTGCAGCGCCTTTCACCCAGACACAGCCCCCGGCACGTATTTCCCCACGGGCTCCCACAGCCCTCCCCACCCCACCTCCCCTGGCACCCCCAGCGTGCCTTTCCTCCTCCCCGTCCAGCCACAACCCCATCTCCACCGCTTCCCTCACCCAGCCACAGCCCCTCTGCCTCCCCAGCACCCCGCATCCTCACCCAGCCACAGCCCCCGGTGCGTCTTTTCTCCCCACGGGCTCCACAGCCCCTCCCCCTACCCCCGGCACCCCAGCGTGCCTTTCCTCCTCCCCAGCCACAGCCCCTTAACCTCTCTGCCTTCCTCCCGCCCAGCCACAGCCCCCACGGCACCCCAGTGTGTCTTTCCTCCCACCATGGGCTCACACAGTGCCCCCTGTCCAGCCACAGCCCCTTCCCACCTCCACCTCCCCCAGCCCTCCCCAACCTGCTTCCCCGGTCCCCAACCCACCCACGCTGCCCACTATGCCTGCCGCTTTCTCCAATCTGAAGGCCCGTTCCTCTAGCCGAAACCAGCTCGCCCCGTCTATCCCCATCCATTGGGCCCCTCAGTCCTTTCTTCTCCTCCAACACCTCCTAGGCCACCCCAACCTGCACCCCATCCCTACTTTCCCCATACATGCCTTCTCCCATAGCCCCTTCCGCCCCTCCTCCCCAACACCCCCCAACCTGCAACAACTTTCCCCAACCTATACGGCTGTATCCCCCAGTTCATTCCTCCATTCAAGGGACTCCTCTGACCCCATCTCTTTCCAACATCCTCCCAGCTCACCACAACCTGCGCCTCCACCTGTAGGGACCGCTCGGCACCCCTTCCTCCCCAACAGCCCCCACAGTTCATTCCCCCATCCATTTGGTTCCTCAGTCCCCTTTTTTCCTCCCTCCCACTGCAATCTGCATTCCACTCTGTCCCTAGATCTGTGGGCCCCCCAGTGCCAACATTCCCCAACCTGCACCCCCATTCCTCCCTCCACCCATGGGGCCCCTCACCCCTTCTCTCTCCTTCCTGCCCAACACTCACCCTTCATAGCACACGGGCAGGCGAGCTAGGGGACGAAACCCGTGGGGAGCAGTGGGTTGTAGAGTGGAGCGGTGACTGATAGTGTGGGCTCAGTCTCTGTTCCTCGACTGGGGTGGCTGTAGATGGGATGGGAGAGGGAGGCAGGGATGAGGGTGTTAATAGTTCCTGCTTGTCTTTATTAGTTTGCAGAGGAATTGTCCAGGAGCTGGAGCCGGAGGAGAAACTGGAAGAAGTGAACCTGAACAGCCTGGATATCCTTGTAAGCAGAGATGAAGAGTCCTCAGCTTTCTGCCTTCTCCATGACTGGCTGTGAGTGAACAATTATGGCCTCTATCCCTCATCTGTACCACTCAAAGTTTTCTTCAGAGGCCGTGAGCCTCCTTGTTGGCCATGGGACTCTGTGGGATTACGACCAAGGGAAGGGACAGCAGTCTCCTCTGCTCAGTGACTGTCTTGGATGCAGGTGCAACAGGCTGCTTAACATATGAACGTAAGAATGGCAAGACTAGGTCAGATCAAAGGTCCATCTAGCCTAGTATGCTGTCTACCGACAGTGGCTAATGTCAGGTGCCCCAGAAGGAATGAACAGAACAGGGAATTACCAAGTGATCCATCCACTGTCACCCATTCCCAGCTCCTGGCAAACAGAGGCCAGGGACACGATCCCTGCTCATCCTGACTCATAGCTGTTGATGGACTCATCCTCCATGAATTGACAGTAACTCTCCACTTAACATCCTCTTGCTTAACATTGTTTCAATCTTATGTCCCTGCTCAATTACAGAACATGCTGTATTTAAAGTTGTGCAATGCTTCGCTATAACGGCGTTTGGCTGCCTGTTTTGTCCACAGTCGGCAGCCCCCCGTCAGCTCTCCTATGCCCCCCCCCAGCACTTCCCGCCTGCTAGCAGACCCCGTGGATCAGTGCCTTCCCCCACGGCCTCCTGCCTGTGGCAATCAGCTGGCTTGTGGTGTCCGGGGATGGGGAGTGAAGACTTGTTGTGCAGGCTCCCCCTCCCTCCGCTTCCAAATGGTGCAAGCCAGCTGATGGCTGCGGGCAGGAGCAAGGATGCGGTGTATGAAGTAAAGGGGAAGGAGAGGGGAGGAAGAGGCAGGTTAAGGGTGGGGGCTCGGGGGAAGAGGTGGCATGGGCGGCTGTAGCAGGGTGGATCTCTGCTCCTGGTTTTAAGGGGTTTAAAAGTGGCTTGGAAGGGCTTGAGAGCAGCTGCTCTCAAAGCTGGGCTGATTGGGGAAGTAGCCGCAGCTGGGCCACACCCCAATCAGGCCACAGCTGGCCCCTATAAAAGGCTGTGAGCCAGGAGCCCAGTCAGTGTCTCTCTGTTTCTAGAGGGAGATGGGCCTGGCTGCAGGGAACTGAGACAAGGTACCAAGGGTGAAGCAGGGCTGGGGAAGCTCCAGCCTAGAAAACCCCAGGCTGCGGCCTAGCATAAGGCAAAAGGTACTGGGGATTGCAGGGGGCAACCTAGGGGTAGGCCAAGGCAGCAGGTCCAAACCCCCTTTGCTGATGATGAGTGCTGGCTACTGCAGTCTGCCCCAGCGAACGGGGGTTAGATAGAGACTGGGCAGTAGCCACTACTGAGGCGAAGTGGGGATAGTAGGGTGGGGGTTTCCCCTGGGAAGGGGAAACCCAGTTAAAGGGGCACCGGGGTCCTGGGAGGGACATGGGGCCAGTAGCAAACAGGTGGATCACCGGCCTGCAGAGGGCGCTCCTGGGCTGGAAAGAGCTAATTCCCCAGAGTCACCAGCAGGAGGCGCCGCAGGGGTGAGTCAGACCCATTACAGCGGCCAAGGGTTGAGGCCCCCGACCCTGGTGCTTGCAGGGAGGGGAAGCTGCCGCTGCTCCTGTGCAATGTGCTTCTCCTAGCCTACAGCACCTTCAGCCTCCTTGCCTGTCTCATTGTCGCCAGTGGGCTGTGCCCGTGTGGGGTAAGGCGGTGACACCCCCCAACTATAGTACTGTACTGTATGGCAAAAAATAATTCCCTGCAGCGTAACCCCCCATTTACATTCATGCTTATGGGGAAATTGGACTTGCTTAACATCCTTTCACTTAACGTTCTCATTATGTTCTTGAAAAATGCGACTTTAAGTGAGGAGTTACTGTACCTAGTTCTTACTTGAACCCCATTATAGTCTTGGCTTTCACAGCATTCTCTGGCCAGGAGCTCCAAAGGCTGAGTGTGTGTTACAATTAAAAAGCACGTATCTATAAAGGTGTAATGGGAGATGGGAGAAGAAGAACCTACACAACACTGCAGATTCTGATGATAACTTCTGTTTTTCCCTCTTGTGTTGTGCTTAGTACCACGGAGAAAGAAGTGAAGGGTAAGAGCCCACCCCAATTGTGAGATGGAAGGCGCCCAAGAGCCGTGAGACAGTGAGCGTTGTTGATTCCAGGCTATGCAGATGCCATGAAGCTGGGAGTGGAGCAGACGTCACCATCAGTGAGATAAGTGTCTGGTTTGGTGAGGACTCTGGTAACGGCCCACCTGCCTCTAGGCCAGGACTTGTCGTTAGCTGTGGCTGAGTTTGTAGGAAAAGGTTCCTGAATAGCTGTAGTTACGAGGGAGACAAGGTCCCCATTTTCAGGGGCTGGTCATTTCTCTGTCCACAAGCAGTGTGTTCTCTGCAGCAGAAGGTTGGATCCAGGGGGATGACTCCAGCTGGTGAGTTTCTTGACTTCCTCCCACGTTTTTCTCTCTCTCTCTCCTCTAATGTGTTGGCCAACACACTCTGTCTCTCTGTCTCTGTCTCTGTCTCTCTCTCTCTGTCCTTGCCTCTCCTTGTCCTGTCTCCTCCCATAGGACATGGGCAGGTGTGGTAGCTATGCATCCCCACAGGCTAGGTCTTGGGAGTGATGAACAAGTAGGAGGGGACCGAAATGATGCAGGGCAGTGGGTGCTAGAGTGGAGCAGTGACTGTGGGTGTTGACTGAGTCTCTGCTCTAGTGGGGCTGATGTGGATGGCATGGGACGGGGAGGTAGGGATGAGGGCAAGATTTCATGCACCAGTTGAATTTTGTGTAGTGATGGCTTTTTCTTTGGTTACTTACTGCGTTTGCAGAGGAATCATCCAGGAGCAGCAGCTGGAGGAGAAATTGGCAGAAGTGGACCTGAGCAGCCTGGAAATCCTCTTAAGTGGAGATCAACAGTCCTCAGCTTTCTGCCTCCCACATAACTGCCTGTGAGTAAGAGGTCAGGGCTTGGAATTTCTCATCTGTTGTCACTGCAATTTTCTTCACACTCTGTTTGCTTCCTCGTTGTCTATGGGCTTCTGTGTGATTAAGGCTTGAAGGGACCAGAGTCTCTAGATCTCTCCTGGCGTCTGCAGTCTGGGACTGTGGTGGGCCCGCTGTGCACCCCTGACTCTCGCCCCCCTTTGCCTCTGCTTGCTGGAAGCAACAAGCTACGAGAAGCAATAAGTTACAAGCCAAAAACATGCTTTTCCCCACAGGTGTGGTGTGTGTGTGACCAGAGTGTGCTGTGCAGAGTGACTGTTTTAAGGTGTCATTCCAAAGGTTGCTTTCTACTTGTAGTCCTAAAGGTGTGATGGGATGAGGGTTCAGGGTAGAGCCTCACTGTGTGGGAGAGGCGAAAAGTAGAGCCTCCCCAACATAGCCCACTGAGATGGTAACTTACTTGTTTTTTCCCCTCGTGCTGGGTTTAGTACCAAGGGAAAAGAAGTCACGTGTCAGAGTCTACTGCCTTCATGTCATGGAAAGCGAGTGAGAGCGATGGGACCTCAAGAACTACTGATGCCAAGGAAAAGCCGTCCTACTGGGAGTGGAACAGTCTCCACTCTCAATGAGATAACTGTCTGTTTTGGTGATTGCTCTGCTCACGGCCCACCTTGCTCCTGGTAGGGATGCTCCATTTGCTGGGGCTGTGTTTGTAAGAAAATGTTTTTGTCTAGCTGTGTTTATGAGGGAGACAAGGTCCCCATTTTCAGGGGCTGCTCAGTTCTCTGGCCAGTAGCGGTGTGTCCTCTGCATCAGAAGGGGAGATCCAGGGGGATGACTCCAGGTGACGAGTTGCTTGCCTTCCTCCCATGTTTGTCTGTCTGTCTCTTCTCTAGTATGTTGGCCAACACTCTCTCTTTCTCTCTCTGTCTCTGTCCTTGCCTCTCCTTATCCCGTCTCCCTTCATAGCACACGGGCAGGCATGCTAGGTGTGCATCCCCACAGGTTAGGTCTCGGGAGCTATGAACAAGTAGGAGGGGATGAAAATCATGCAGGGCAGTGGGCGCCAGAGTGGCGCGGTGCCTGTGGATGTTGACTCAGTCTGTTCATCGAGTCGGGCGGATGTGGAACGGATGGGAGAGGGAGGCAGGGATGAGGGCAAGATTAAATGCACCAGTAGAGCTCTGTGTAGTGATGGTACTTGCTTGACTTTATTAGTTTGAAGAGGAATCATCCAGGAGCCCTCGATGGGCGAGAATATGCAGAAGTGGACCTGAGCAGCCTGGACATCCTTCTAAGGAGACATGAATAGTCATCATCTGTCTGCCTTCTGCATAACTGGCTGTGAGTAAATGGTCAGTGCTTTCACTTCCTCATCTGTACTCGCTGTAGTATCCTTCACAGGCCGTGTGCTTCGTCTTTGGGTATGGGGCTCTGTGGGATTCATGCTGGGGAGGGGCCAGAGTGACTATGTCGGGCGCAAGGGCTGCTTTTTGGTTGTAATGCTAAAGGTGTAATGCGAGATGGGTTGAGGGCAGAGCCGTAGGACACAGGATTTGTGAAATGAAGAGACTGTGACATTGTAGAGGGAGGTGCTAATTTTTTTTCATCTTCCCCTCCTCTCACCCCGCTGGGTGTCACATCAGAGTCTCCTGCACTCATGCAATGGAAATGAAGTGAGAGCAAGAGGACCTAGAGAATTATTAATGCCACGAAAAAGCTGTCCCACTGGGAACAGAATAGCCGCCACTCTCAATGAGAAGTGTCTGTTTTGGTGATTTCTCTGCTCACAGTCCACCTTGCTCTTGGTAGAGATGTCCCATTAGCTGGGGCTGTGTTTGTAAGAAAATGTTTTTGTCTAGCTGTGGTTATGAGGGAGACCAGGTCGGGGCGGCTCTAGCCATTTCACCACTCCAAGCACGGCGGCATGTCGTGGGGGGGCGCTGTGCCGGTCGCCGGTCTCGCGGCTCCGGTGAACCTCCCACAGGCATGCCTGCGGATTGTCCACCGAAGCCGCAGGACCAGCGGACCCTCCGCAGGGATGCCTGCGGGAGGTCCACCGGAGCCGCCTGCTGCCCTCCCGGCGACCGGCAGAGCGCTCCCCGTGACATGCTGCCTCAAGCACGTGCTTGGCATGCTGGGGCCTGGAGTCGCCCCTGGACTAGGTCCCTATTTTCAGGGGGTGCTCAGTTCTCTGGCCAGGAGCGCTGTATCATCTGCACCAGAAGGTTAGATCCACGAGGATGACTCTAGGTGGCGAATTGCTTGCCTTCCTCCTGTGTGTGTGTGTGTGTCTCTCTCTCTCTCTCTCTCTCTCTCTCTCTCTCTCCCCCCTCTAGTATGTTGGCCAACTCTCTCTCTCTCTCTCTCTCTCTCTCTCTCTCCCCCCTCTAGTATGTTGGCCAACTCTCTCTCTCTCTCTCTCTCTCTCTCTCTCTCCCTTCTTGTGCTATCTCCCTTCATAGCACGCGTACTAGGTGTGGAACCCCACAGGCTGTGTTTCAGGAGCAATGAAGAAGTAGGAGGAGACGAAAATCATGTGGGGCAGTGGATGCTAAAGTGGAGTAGTTACTATTGGTGTTAACTTGGTCTCTGTTCATTGAGTGTTGCAGATGTAGATGGGATGGAAGAGGGATGAGGGCAGGATTTCAAGCACCAATAGAGCTTTGTGTAATGATGGCTCATGCTTGGCTTTTGCAGCTGCGCTTGCAGAGGAATTGTCCAGGAGTCCCAGACAGAGCAGAAACTGGAGGAGGTGGATCTGAGCAGCTTGGACATCCTTCTAAGGAGACATTCAGAATGCAGAAAGCTGAGGACTGTTCATAACTGGCTGTGAGTAAGCAGTCAGTGCTTTCAATTTCTTATCTGTATTCGCTGTATTTTTCTTCTCGGACCATGTGCTTCCTCACTGGTGTCATGGAGTTTGGCGGAGACAAGGCCCTGCACCCCCGGCTTCCTGCCATTCACGAAGATTCTCAGCCAGCCAGTAAAACAGAAGGCTTATTTAGATGGCAGGAACACAGTCCAAGACAGGTCTTGCAGGTACAGATCACAGGACCCTTTCATTTAGGTCCATCTTGGGGGGGCCCCCAGGAGGCCAGAGCCCCGTCTGGGCTCCCCTCCATTTTCCCAGCCAGCTCCAATCGGAGACTCTCCAGCCCCTCCTCTCTGGCCTTTGTCCCTTTCCCGGGCCAGGAGGTCACCTGATCTCTTTGTTCTCTGACACCTTTAGTTGGCCCCTTTGCAGAGGAGGGGCCCAGGCCGTTAGTTGCCAGGAGAGAGTGCCGGCCATTCTCTATGCAGACAGTATCACCGGGGCCTTCTAAGGTCTTCAAAAATCATACACGCTGATCCCCCACACCTAGATATTTAAGAAAGGCATAGGGGAAACTGAGGCACCCACACAGTATTCAGAGAAAACATTTAGAATGTTCCCACTTGGTCACAGTTGGGTTTAGGCTCTTTTGTCCCTTCCCCAGCCTTAATCCCAGAGTCTATTGAGCAAAGTGACTATTTTGGGTGCAGCTACAATGGGTCCCTTCTAGTTGTGGGTGTAAAGTAGTTGTGGGTGGAGCCATGGGACACAGGAACTGTGAAATGAAGAGACTATGCAACATTGCAGACAGAGATGCTAATTTACTTTGTTCTTCTCCTCTGTGCTGGGTTTAGTGCTGAGGAAAAAAAGTCACACGTTAGATTCTATTGCCCTCATGCGATGGAAAGCGAGCGAGAGGGATGAGACTGCGAGCAGTGTTCATGCCAGGCAAAAGTCATTCATCTGGGAGCTGAGCAGACCCCACTGTCACTGAGATAAGTGTCTGTTTTGCTGAGGGTTTTGCTCACGGCCCAGCTGACTCCTGGTATAGACACCCAGTTAGCTAGGGCTGGGTTTGTAGGAAAAGGTTCCTGACTAGCGGTTATGAGGGAGACCAGGTCCCCATTTTCAGAGGCTGCTCAGTTCTCTGGCCAGGATCGGTGTGTCCTCCGCAGGAGAAGGTTAGATCCATGAGGATGACTCCAGGGGGTGAGTTGCTTGCCTTCCTCCTGTGTTTCTCTTTCTCTTCTCTACTCTACTCTGTGTTGGCCAACACACATTCTCTCTCTCTCTCTCTCTCCTTGTGCTGTCTCCCTTCACAGGACGTGGGCAGGAGTGCTAGATGTGTATTCCCACAGCCTAGGTCTCAGGAGCTATGAAGCAGTAGGAGGGGATGAAAATCATGCAGCGTAGTGGGCACTAGAGTGGAGCAGTGACTGCGGATGTTGACTGTCTCTGTTCGAGTGGGGATGATGTGGATGGGTTGGAAGAGGGAGGCAGGGATGCGGGCAAGATTTCAAGCACCAATAGAGCTTTGTGTTGTGATGGCTCATGCTTGGGTTTTGTAGGTGCGCTTGCACGGGAATTGTTCTTCAGTAGCCGCAGCCCGGGGAGAAACTGGCAGAAGTGGATGTGAGCAGCCTGGACATCCTTCTAAAGAGACATGAACAGTCCTCAGCTTTCTCTCTCCTGCATAACTACACTTCACAACTTTTAGGGGCATGGCTAAAGCCCAAGATAAATGCAGGGTAGAGGCTGAGTACAGACAGCTGCATCCCTTTAGGTGGGTTTGGTTTCTTATAAAAGTTTTCCTCCTTGTTGTGGGTGCAGGAGGAGAATTTCCCTATCTTCTAAGCTGCTGATCTTCCAGGACAGAGAGGAGCGGGTTCTTCTGAGCAATGGCCTGCAACCAGGAAGGTGAGTACAGATGCTGAGTTGGTCCTTCTTCCTATGTGTGTGTTTTTGTGTCTGTCTCTCTCTAAGCTCTAATATGTTGGCCAGTATGCTCTCTCTTTCTCCCCCCCCCCCCCCGCCTTGTAGTCAAGTATCAGAGGGGTAGCCGTGTTAGTCTGGATCTGTAAAAAGAGAGTCCTGTGACACCTTATAGACTAACAGACCTTTTGGAGCGTGAGCTTTCGTTGGTGAATACCCACTTCGTCGGATGCATCTGACAAAGTGAGTATTTACCCACAAAAGCTCATGCTCCAAAAGGTCTCTGGTTGTACTGTCTTCTTGCATAGAACATGGGCAGTGGTGCATGCTCAGAGGCTTGGTTTGGAGAGCCTGCATCGCACTGAGGCATTGGGAGGGAGAAGAGAAGCATGATGGGTACTAGATTCTCCATTGGTAGTGGCCGGGGTGACTGTGGGAGTTGACTCTGACTCTGTTCATCAAGTGGGGCTGATGTAGAGTGGATGGGAGAGGGAGGGAGGTATCTCAGACATCAGTAGAACTTTGCGCAGTGATGGCTCCTGCTTGGGTTACAGGCTGTGTTGGCAGAGGGATCGTCCAGGAGCCCAGACAGCGGAGAAACTGGAAGAAGTGAACCTGAGCAGCCTGGACATCCTTGTAAGCAGAGATGAAGAGTCCTCAGCTTTCTGCCTTCTCCATGACTGGCTGTGAGTGAACAATTATGGCCTCTCTTCCTCATCCGTACCACTCTAGTTTTCCTCGGAAGCCATGAACCTCCTCGTTGGCCATGGGGCTCTGTGGGATTAAGACCAGGGGAAGGGACAATAGTCTCCTCTTCACAGTGACTCTCGGATGCAGGTGCAAGGTGCTGCTTAACATACAAATGTAAAAATAACAATACTGGGTCAGACGAAAGGTCCATGTAGTCCAGTATCCTCCCTTCTGACAGTGGCTTCGGTCAGAGGGAATGAACAGAACAGGGAATCACCGAGTGATCCATCTCCTGTTGCCCATTCCCAGCTTCTGACAAACAGAGGCTATGGACGCCATCCCTGCCCATCCTTACTAATAGCTGTTGATGGACCTCTCCTCCATGAATTTACATAGTTCTTTTTTGAACCCCATTAAGCTTAAGCTTGACAGCATTCTTTGGTGAGGAGTTCCACAGTTTGTGTGTGCATTGTGTGCTTTTTAATTGTATCTATAAAGATGTAATGGGAGATGAGAGAAGAACCTACACAGCATTGCAGATTCCGATGATAACTTTTGTTTTTCTCTCTTGTGCTTAGTACCACAGACAAAGAAGTCAAGGGTAAGAGCCCACCCCCGTTTTGAGATGTAAAGTGCACAACAGCTGTGAGACAGCGAGCGTTGTTGATGCCAGGCTATGCAGATGCCATCGAGCTGGGAGTGGAGCAGACGTCACCATCAGAGAGATAAGTGTCTGGTTCAGTGAAGACTCTGCTAACGGCCCACCTGCCTCCAGGCTGGGACTTGTCGTTAGCTGGGGCTCGGTTTGTAGGAAAAGACTCCTGAATAGCTGTGGTTGCGAGGGAGACAAGTTCCCCATTTTCAGGGTCTGGTCATTTCTCTGTTCACAAGCAGTGTGTCCTCTCCAGCAGAAGGTTAGATCCAGGGGGATGACTCCAGCTGGTGTGTGTTTTTTTGTTTTTTTTTTTTTTTTACTTCCTCCCATGTTTTTTTTTCTCTCTCTCTCTCTCTCTCTCTCTTCTCTAATGTATTGGCCAACACACACACTCTGTCTCTCTGTCCCTCTCTCTCCTTGTGCTGTCTCCCTTCATAGGACATGGGCAGGGGTGTAGGTGTGCATCCCCACAGGCTAGGTCTTGTGAGCTATGAACAAGTAGGGGACCAAAATCATGCAGGGTAGCGGGCGCAAGAGTGGAGTGGATACTCTTGATGTTGACTATCTGTTTGAGTGTGTAATGCTGGCTGATGCATGGCTTTTGCAGCTGCGCTGGCAGAGGAATTGTCCAGGAGACCTATCCGGAGGAGAGACTCTCAGAAGTGGACCTGATCACCCTGAACATCCTTCTAAGCAGACATGAAGAGTCCTCAACTTTCTCCCTCCTGCATAATTGGCTGTGAGTAAATGGTCAGTGCTTGGAATTCCTCATTTGTACTTGCTGTAATTTTCTTCAGACACCATGTGCATCCTCGTTGGGTACGGGGCTCTGTGGGATTAAGGCTGGGGAAGGGACCAGAGTTGCAGTTGCCTGGGCTACTAGGATGATCCGAGGAATGGAAAACCTGTCTTATGAAAGGAGACTCAAAGAGCTTGGCTTGTTTAGCCTAACCAAAAGAAGGCTGAGGGGGGATATGATTGCTCTTTACAAATATATCAGAGGGATAAATATTAGGGAGGGAGAGGAATTATTTAAGCTTAGTACCAATGTGGACTCAAGAACAAATGGATATAAACTGGACACTAGGAAGTTTAGACTTGAAATTAGATGAAGGTTTCTAACCATTAGAGGAGTGAAGTTCTGGAACAGCCTTCAAAGGGGAGTAGTGGGCGTAAAAGACATATCTGGCTTCAAGACTAAGCTTGATAAGTTTATGGAGGGGATGGTATGATGGGCTAGTCTAATTTTGGCAACTAATTGATCTTTGATTATTAGCAGGTAAATATGCCCAATGGTTTGTGATGGGATGTTAGATGGGGTGGGATCTGAGTGACTACAGAGAATTTTTTCCTGGATGCTGGCTGGTGAGTCTTGCCCACATGCTCAGCGTTTAACTGATCGCCATATTTGGGGTCAGGAAGGAGTTGGCCAATCTGCCCTGGGGGAAGAGGCCCTGGAGGTTTTTTGCCTTCCTCTGCAGCATGGGGCACGGGTCACTTGCTGGAGGATTCTCTGCAACTTGAGGTCTTCAAACCACAATTTGAGGACTTGAGTAACTCAGACATAGGTTAGGGGTTTGTTATAGAAGTGGATGAGTGAGATTCTGTGGCCTGCATTGTGCAGGAGGTCAGAATAGATGATCATAATGGTCCCTTCTGACCTTAAAGTCTATGAGTCTAAGCGAAACATCAAGCTAATTCTATTTCAAAACATGCCAATCCCTAAGAACCCCAAAGCTCTGTGACTAGATCTTGCCTGGTGTGCAGTCTGGGACTGCGGTGGGCCCGCTGTGGACTCTCTTCCCCTCTTTCCTCCTGTTTGCCCCCGATTGCGGGGAGCCGATTTATAAAAAAAAAAAAAAAAAAAAAAAAAAGGCAAGAAGCTACAACGAGGAACAACCTATAAGCCAAAAACTAGCCAACAAGCAACTCACGAGTCAATTAAGCCAAAAGCAAGCCCAATTGCTGCATATTTTTCTGTGCAGAGTGGCTTTTTCGGTGGTTGTTGCAAGGGGTCCTTTCTACTTTTTGTCCTAAATGTGTAATGGGAAAAGGGTTGAGGACGGAGTTCCACTGTGTGGGAGAGGTGAAAAAAGCCTACTGGACATTGCCGACTGAAAGGGTAACTTAATTATTTACCTCCTTTGTGCTGGTTTTAGTACCAAGAGAAAAGAAGTCATGCGTCAGTCTACTGTCCTCACACAATGGAAAGCGAGCAAGAGCGACGAGACCACGAGCATTGTTGATGTGATACAGATGGACGGCTTTTGCGAGTGGAACCGCCACCACTCTCAGTGAGATAAGTGTCTGGTTTCGTGGTTGCTCTGCTCACGGCTCACCTCCTGGTAGGGACACCCCGTTAGCTAGGGCTGGGTTTGTAAGAAAAGGTTCCTAACTAGTGGTTACGAGGGAGACAAGGTCCCCATTTTCAGGGGCTGGTCATTTTTCTTACCACAAGCAGTGTGTCCTCTGCGGCAGAAGGTTGGATCCAGGGGGATGACTCCAGCTCGTGAGTTTCTTGACTCCCTCCCATGTTTTTCTCTCTCTCTCTCCTCTGTGTTGGCCAACACACGCTCTCTGTCTGTCCTTGTCTCCTCTTGTGCCGTCTCCCTTGGTAGGACACGGGCAGGAGTGCTAGGTGTGCATCCCCACAGGCTAGGTCTCAGGAGCTATGTACAAGTAGGAGGGGATGAAAATCATGCAGGACAGTGCGCGCTAGAGTGGATCGGTGTCTGTCAGTGTTGACTCAGTCTCTGTTTATCAAGTCGGGCGGATGGAGATGGGATGAGAGAGGGAGGCAGGGATGAGGGCAAGATATTAAATACACCAATAGAACTCTGTGTAGTGATGGTACTTGCTTGGCTTTATTAGTTTCCAGAGGAATCATCCAGGAGCCCTAGCTGGGTGAGAATATGCAGAAGTGGACATGAGCAGCCTGGACATTGTTCTAAGGAGACATGAATAGTCCTCCGCTTCCTGCCTCCCGCTTAATTGGCTGTGAGTAAGAGGTCAGTGCTTTGAAATCCTCATCTGTACTCACTGTAGTATTCTTCACAGCCCGTGTGCTTCCTCGTTGGGTATGGGGCCCTGTGGTATTATTAACGCTGGGGAGGGGCCAGAGTCTGCTGTGCAGAGTGACTATGTCGGGTGCCGTTGTAAGGGGTGCTTTTGGTTGCAGTGCTAAAGGTGTAATGGGAAGAGGGTTGAGGGTGGAGCCCTGCCATGCAGGAGAGTTGAAGGGAAGAGCCTAGAAGACATTATGAACTAAGGTGGTAACTGATCTGTTTTCTCCCCTTGTGCTGGGTTTAGTACCAAGGGAAAATAAGTCATGTGCCAGAATCTACTGCCCTCATGCGATGGAAAGCGAAGGAGAGCGATGACACTGCAAGTATTGTTGATGCCACGCAAAAGCCGTCCAACTGGGAGTGGAACAGCTGCCATTCTCAATGAGATAAGTGTCTGTTTTGGTGATTTGCTCTGCTCACGGCCCTCCCTACTCCTGGTAGGGACGCCACATTAGCTGGGGCTGGGTTTGTAAGAAAATGTTCTTGACTAGCTGTAGTTACGAAGGGCACAAGGTCCCCATTTTCAGAGGCTGCTCAGCTCTCTGGCCAGGAGTGGTGAGTTCTCTGCAGCAGAAGGTTGGATGCAGGAGGATGACTGCAGGTGGTGAGTTGCTTGCCTTCCACCCATGGTTTTTCTTTCTCTCTCTCCTTACCTTTCCTTGTGCCATCTCCCTTCATAGGACACGGGCACGGTGCTAGGTGTGCATCCTCACAGGCTAGGTCTTGGGAGCCATGGAAAAGGAAGAGCAGAGAAAAATCATGAGGGGCAGTGGGTGCTGAAGTGGAGTGGTGACTCTGATTACTCATCTCTGTTCATCGAGTCGGGCTCAGGTAGATGAGAAGGGAGAGGAAGGCAGGGATGAGGGCAAGATTTCATGCATGAATAGAACTTTTTGTACTGATGGCTCATGCGTGGGTTTTGCAGGTGCACTTCCAGAGGAAGTGTCCAGGAGCCTCAGCCCGAGGAGAAGCTGGCAGAAGTGGATCTGATCAGCCTGAACATCTTTCTAAGCAGATATGAGCAGTCCTCAGCTTTCTGCCTCGCACATAACACTTCATGACTTTTAGCAGCACGGCTGAAGCTTAAGATAAATGCATGGTAGAGGCTGAGTACAGGCGGCTGCTTCACTTTAGGTGGGTTTGGTTTCTTATAAAAGTTTGCCTCCTTGTTCTGGGTGTGGGAGGAGAATTTCCCTATTTTGGGAGTAGTTGTGGGGTTACATCTAGGGGAAGAGACAATAGTCTTTTCTGCATAGTGACTCTCCTGGGTGCAGGTGCAACAGGCTGCTCAACATACAAACATTAGAAGGGCAGTACTTGGTCAGATCAAGGATCCATGTAGCCCAGTGTCCTGTCTCCTGACAGTGGCTAATGCCAGGTGTTTCAGAGGGAAGGAATGGAACAGGGAATCGAGACGTGATCCATCCTGTGTTGCCCATTCCCAACTTCTGGCAAACAGAGGATAATGGCACCATCCCTGCCCATCCTGACCAATAGCCATTGATAGACTGATCCTCCATGAATTTACCTAGTTCTTTTTTGGCTTTCACAGGGTTCTCTGGCCAGGAATTCCAGAGATTGAATGTGCGTTGTGTGCTTTTTTAATTGTATCTATAAAGGTGTAATTGTAGATGGCAGAAGAAGAAAGTACACAATATTGCAGATTCTGATGATAACTTTTGTTTTTCCCTCTTGTGTTGTGCTTAGTAACACAGACAAAGAAGTCAAGGGTAAGAGCCCACCCCAGTTGTGAGATGGAAAGCGCACAAGAGCCGTGAGACAGCGAGCATTGTTGATGCCAGGATATGCAGATGCCGTCGAGCTGGAAGTGGAGCAGCCGTGACCATCAGTGAGATAAGTGTCTGGTTTGGGGAGGACTCTGGTAACGGCCCACCTGCCTCCAGGCTGAGACTTGTTGTTAGCTGGGGCTCAGTTTGTAGGAAAAGGTTCCGGAGTAGCTGTGGTTAGGAGGGAGACAAGGTCCCCATTTCAGGGGCTGCTCATTTCTCTGTCCATAAATGGTGTCCTCTCTAGCAGTCAGGGCTGGCTTCAGGCACCAGCTTATCAAGCAGGTGCTTGGGGCAGCAACTCCTGAGCAGGGCGGCACTTTGAGGTATTCGGCAGCAATTCGGCGAAGGGTCCCTCACTAGGAGCAAAGGACCTCCTGCTGAATTGCCACAGATTGCGATCGCAGCTTTATTTTATTTATTTATTTATTTTTTTTGGCTGCTTGTGGCGGCAAAACACCTGGAGCCGGCCCTGCTAGCAGTAGGTTCAATCCAAGGGGATAACTCCAGTTTCTTGCCTTCCTCCTGTGGTTTTTTTTTCCTCTCTCTCTTCTAATGTGTTGGCCAACACTCTGTCTGTCTGTCTCCCCCTCTCTCTCTCTCTCTCTCTCTCTGTCCTTGCCTCTCCTTGTGCTGTTTCCCTTCATAGGACATGGGCAGTGGTGCTAGCTGTGCATCCCCACAGGCTAGGTCTCGGGAGCCATGAAGAAGTAGGAGGGGATGAAAATCATGCTGGACAGTGGGTGCGAGAGTGGAGCAGTGACTCAGTGTTTACTGGGTCTGTATTCATTGAGTGGATTTCACGCACCAATAGAGCTATATGTAGTGATGTCTCATGCTTGGCTTTTGCAGCTGTGCTTCTAGAGGAATCATGGAGGAGCAGCAGCTGAAGGAGAAGGTGGCAGACGTGGACCTGAGCAGCTTGGACATTGTTCTAAGCAGAGATTAACAGTCCTCAGCTTTCTGCCTTGCACATAACTGGCTGTGAGTAAGCGATACTGTATTCAAAGCACTGAACTCCTCACTTAAAGTCGCCCCGGTTAACGTTGTTACGTTGCTGATCAATTAGGGAACATGCTTATGTAACATTGCGCAATGCTCCCTTATAACGTTGCTTGGCAGCTGCCTGGTTTATCCAGTCCTTGCAGGAAGAGCAGCCCGTTTCAGCTAGCTGGTGGGGGGCTTGGAACCAGGGTGGACCAGCAGCCCCCCATCAGCTCCCACCCCCCTAAGTTCCCTGTGTGGCAGCCACCCAGCAGGCTATCAATTGCCGGCAGTTCCTCCCCCCACTGCCATGTGCTGCTCCTGCCCTCTGCCTTGGAGCTGCTCCCCAGAGCCTCCTGCTTGCTGTGCAGGGGAGAGGGGAAAGGGGGGCTAATGTCAGGGTGTCTCCCTCCCCCTACTCCTGCCCCCCACTTACCCCTTCTCCATCTAGAGCAGAGTGGGGACAGGACAGGGCTCAGGGTGGAGAGAGCCTGCTGCCCGCAGCTGCTGTCTCAACTTCCTGATCGACTTAAAAAGGCAATGTCCTTAAAGTGGTGTCAGCGCACTTGAAGGGGCAATGTGCATCTCTCGCTCTCTTCCCCCCCCCCACGCACACACAGGGTGTGTCTCTCTGCCATGCTGTCTCCCCTCCCTCCATTCGTGCTGCCTTGTAGAGTGTGAGATTACATTAACAACAATGTATTAACCCTTGAGGGCTCAGCTGAGTGCTAGTTCATCATTTTAGCAGTAAGGCATTCCTTGGGAAATATCCCACCCTCTGACTGCACCACCTCGACTAAGCTTCACAATCATCATTACTGGTTACAGTATTAAATTGTTCAAAACTTATACTTTTAATTCCTCATCTTTACTTGCTCTAGTATTGTTCACAGGTCGTGTGCTTCCTCATTGAGTACAGGACTCTGTGGTATTAAGGCTGGGGAGTGGCCAGAGTCTGCTGTTCAGAGTGACTGTCGGGTGCTGTTGCAAGGGCTGCTTTTTGGCTGAAATGCTAAAGGTGTCATGGGAAGAGTGTTGAGGGCGGAGCGCCGCCGTGTGGGAGAGGTGAAAAGAAGAGCTAACGCGACATTGCCTGCTTAGATGGTAACTTTTCTTTTCCCTTGGTACTAAAGCCAGCACAAGGGGAAAATATATCAGGCGTCAGAGTCTACTCCCTTCATACTTTAGAAAGTGAGCAAAAGTGATTGGACCGCGAGAGCTATTGATGCTATGGAAAAGCTGTCCAACTGGGAGTGGAACTGCTGCTGCTACTCAATAAGTGTCTGTTTTGGTGATTGCTCTGCTCATGGCCCCCTTGCTTCTGGTAGCGATGCTCCGTTAGCTGGGGCTGGGTTAGTAGGAAAAGGTTCCTGACTAGTGGTTATGAGGGAGACAAGGTCCCCATTTTCAGGGACTGCTCAGTTCTCTGGCTAGGAGCAGTGTGTCCTCTGCAGCAGAAGGTTAGATCCAGGAGAATGGCTGCAGGTGGAGAGTTGCTTGCCTTCCCCTCTCTCTCTCTCTCTCTCTCTAGTATGTTGGCCAACACACACCCTCTCTCTATCCTTGCCTTTCCTTATGCTGTCTCCCTTCTTAGGACATGGGCAGGTGTGCTAGGTGTGCATCCCCACAGGTTAGGTCTTGGAAGCCCTGGAGTAGTAGGAGGGGACGAAAACCATGTTGGGCAGTAGGCGCTAAAGTGGAGCGGTGACTGTTGGTGTTAACTCGCTCTCTGTTCGTCGAGTGGGGCTGATGTAGATGGGATGGAAGAGGGAGGCAGGGATGAGGCCAAGATTTCAAGCACCAATAGAGCTGTGTGTAGTTATGGCTCATGCTTGGCTTTTGCAGCTGCGCTTGCAGAGGAATTGTCCAGGAGCCCCAGCCCAAGGAGAAACTGGCAGAAGTGGATCTGAGCAGCCTGGACATCCTAAGGAGACATGAACAGTCCTCAGCTTTCTGCCTTCTGAACAACTGCCTGTGAGTAAGTGGTCAGTGCTGTCCATTCCTTATCTGTACTTGCTGTAGTTTTCTTCACAGGCCATGTGCTTCCTCGTTGGGTACCGGGCACAGTGGTATTAAGGCTGGGGAAGGGACAGGAGTCTCCTGAGCAAAGTGACCATTTTGGGTGCAGATACAATGGGTCCCTTCTAGTTGCAGGTGTAAAGTAGTAACGGCAGATGGTTTGAGGGCGGAGCTGTGAGATACAGGAGATGTGAAATGAAGAGACTACGCGACATTGCAGACGGAAATGCTATTTTTTTTTCTTTTTCTCCCCTCTGCTGGGTTTAGTACCAAGGAAGAAGTCACACGTCAGTCTACTGTCCTCATGCGATGGCAAGTGAGTGAGAGCAGCGAGCCTGTGAGCATTGTTCAGGCCAGGCAAGAGCCATACATCTGGGAGCCGAGGAGATGCTACTGTCACTGAGAAAAGTGTCTGTTTTGCTGAGGGTTCTGCTCACAGCTGATCTGACTCCAGCTAGAGACACCCTGTTAGCTGGGGCTGGGTTTGTAAGAAAAGGTTCCTGACTAGCTGTGGATACGAGGGACACAAGGTCCCCGTTTTCAGGAGCTGCTCATTTTTCCATCCGCAAGCAGTGTGTCCTCCACAAGAGAAGGTTGGATCCAGGGGGATGCCTCAAGCTGGCGAGTTCCTTCCCCTTCTTTTGCGTTTCTCTCCTTCCCTCCCTCCCTCCCTCCCTCCCTCTTTCTCTCTCTCTCTTCTGTACTGTGTTGGCCAACACACACTCTTTCTCTCTCTGTGTCATTGCCTCTCCCTGTGCTTTCTCCCTTTATAGGACACGGGTAGGTGTGGATCCCCACAGGCTAGGTCTCGGGAGCCAGGAAGAAGTAGGAGGGCATGAAAATCATGTGGGGTCGTGGGTGCGAGAGTGGAGGCAGGTATTGTAAAATATCTAGCACGGTAGCATGTTGGACAGTGATAGCTCTTCCATAGGTGGTTTGCTGCTCTTGCAGAGGCCTGCTCAAGGCCAATGGAGCTGCCCCAGACAGAGGAGAAGCATCTGGAGGAACCAGACCTGCACAATCTAGATGTTTTTCACTTGGCAGTGGAGCTAAGGAGTGCTGTCATGATATTCGAGGAGCAGGTGTGTGTTTTTGTGAAATCTCTCTCTATCCAGTATCTGCTGTGATAGACCCAGGCCAGTTGGGAACAGCAGAATAGTAGAAGGGAGATAAACCTGCCTCTGGGTAAGTAGTTTTCTGTTCCCTGAGTGACCACAGCAGGGGCTGCTCCAGGCTAATGAGAACACCTGACTCCAATTAACCTGCTAAGAGTCAGGTGAGGCTGTTAAGCATGTGACTCTAACTAAGCAGTCGGTGTTTGGAATCCCTCATCTGTAGTGGCTTCAGTTTTGTTCAGAGGCTGTGAATTTCCTCGTTGAACACGGTGCTCTGTGGGATTCAGATGAGGGAGAGGTACAAGTCTCCTGTGCAGAGTGAGTATTTTGGATGTAGGTGCAGTGGGCTGCTTTTTAGTTGTAGTGCTAAAGCTGTAATTGGAGGAGGGTTGAGGATGGAGCCCTGGGGTGCGGTAGATGCGAGAAGAAAAAACTATGCATGTTGCTGACTGAGATGGTAACTGATTTGTTTTCTCCCCTTGTGCTGGGTTTAGTACCAAGGGAAAAGAAGTGGAGGGTCAGAGTCCGCTCCCCTCATGCGATGGAAAGCAAGTAAGAGCGGGGAGACAGCGAACATTACTGATGCCAGGCAAGAGCCGTCCAGCTTGGAGCCGAGCAGCCATCACCGTCAGTGAGAGAAGTGTCTTGTTAGGTGAGGGCTCTGCTCACTTCCCACTTGGCTTCAGGTACGGATGCCCAGTTAGCTACGGCTCGGTGTGTAACAAAATGTTCCTGACGAGCTGTGGATATGTGGGAGACAAAGTCCCCATTTTCAGCATCAGCTCATTTCCCTGTTCACAAGCGGTGTGTCCTCTGCAGAAAAGCTTGGATCCAGGAGGATGATTCCAGGTGAGGAGTTGCTTGCCTTCCTCCCGTGTTAATCTCTCTCTCTCTCTTTTCTCTGTGTGTTGGCCAACACGCTCTCTCTGAATCTGTCCTTGCCTCATTTTGCGCTGTCTTGCTTCATGGCATATGGGCAGGTGTGCTCCCCACAGGCTTGGGTCTCGGGAGTAATGAAGTAGGAGGGGACAAAAATTGTGGGGTAGAAGGGATGAGAGTGGATTGGAGACTGTCGGTTTTGAGTCGCTCTGTGTTCATCATGTGGGGCTGATGTAAATGGAATGGGAGAGGGAGCGAGAGATGAGGGCAAGATTTCACACACCTTCACAACTGTATGTAATGCTGGATCATGCATGGCTTTTGCAGCTGCGCTGGTACAGGAATTGTCCAGGAACTCTACCCAGAGGAGAGACTCTCAGAAGTGAAGCTGATCCGCCTGAACATCCTTCTAAGCAGACATGAACAGTCCTCAGCTTTATGCCTCCTGCATAAATCGCTGTGAGTAAGCGCTGTACTTTTATTCACAGGCCGTGTGCTTCCTCATTGGGTACAAGGTTCTGTGGGATTAAGGCTAGGGAGTGGCCAGAGTCTCCTGAGAAAGTGACTATTTTGGGTGCCGTTACAATGGGTATCTTCGACTTGCAGTTGTAAAGCAGTAATGGGAGATGGGTTGAGGGCGAATCCCTGGGATACGGGAGATGGGAAATGAAGAGACTACACGACATTGCAGATGGAGATGCTATTTTTTTTTTGTTTTTCCCTCCTCTGCTGGTTTTGGTACCAAAGAAAAAGAAGTCATGTGCCAGTCTACTGCCCTCATGTGATGGAAAGCGAGCGAGAGCGATGAGAACGTGAGCATGGACGGCTTTTCCGTGGCATCAACCATCTGGCAGCAGAAGAGCCGTCACTGTCAGTGAGATAAGTGTCTGTCTGTTTTGGTGAGGGCTCTGCTCATGGCCCACGTTGATGCTGGTAGGGATGCCCCGTTAGCTAGGGCTGGGTTTGTAAGAAAAGGTTCCTTACTAGCTGTGGTTGTAAGAGAGACAAGGTTCCCAATTTCAGGGGCTGATGATTCCTCTGGTCAGGAGCAGTGTGTCCTACGCAGCAGAAGGTAGCATCTAGAGGATGACTCCAGGTGTCGAGTTACTTGCCTTCCGCCCATGTTTCTCTGTCTTCTCTATTGTGTTGGCCAACACTCTCGCTCTTTCACTCTCCCTTCCTTGCCTTTCCTGGTGCTGTCTCCCTATGTAGGATGCGGGAAAAGGGTGCTAGGTGTGCATCCACACAGTCTGTCTTTGGGACCCACGAAGACTTAGAAGGGTATGAAAATCATGCATATTAGTGGGTGCCACAGTGGAGCAATGTCTGTCAGTGTTGACTTGGTCTTTAATCATCGCCTGGGGCTGATGTAGACCAAATGAGAGAGGGAGGCAGAGATTAGGGCAAGATTTCACATACCTTCAGAACTTTGTGTAATGCTTACTCACCCTTGGCTTTTGCAACTGTACTGGTAGAGGAATTGTCCAGGAGCGCTATCTGGAGGAGAGACTCTCAAAAGTGGACCTGAACATCCTACTAAGCAGACATGAACAGTCCTCAGCTTTCTGCCTCCTGCATAACTGGCTGTGAGTAAGCGGTCGGTGCTAGTGGAATACCTCATCTATACTCGGTGTAGTATTCTTCACTGTGTCTCCTTGTTGGGTGCGGGGCTCTGTGGTATTAAGGCTGGGGAGGGGCCAGAGTCTGCTACGCAGAGTGACTATGTCGGGTGCTGTTGCAAGGGCTGCTTTTTGGCTGTAATGCTAAAGGTGTAATGGGAAGAGTGTTGAGGGCAGAGCTCCCCCGTATGGGAGAGCCGAAAAGAAGAGCCAATGTGACATTTGCCTACTGAGATGGTAACTTGCTTGTTTTTCTCCTTGTGTGGGGTTTAGTACCAAGGGAAAAGAAGTCACGTATCAGTCTACTGTCCTCATGCGAAGGAAAGCGAGACCAGCGAGACCGCGATCATTGTCGAAATCAGGCATTAGCTGTACATCTGGGAGCGGAGCAGCCACTGCTGTCAGTGAGATAAATGTCTGGTTTGGTGAGGGATCTGCTCATGGCCCACCTGGCTCCAGGTAGGGATGCCCCATTAGCTTGGGCTGGGTTTGTAAGAAAAGATTCCTGACTAGCTGCTGTTATGAGCGAGACAAGGTCCCCATTTTCAGGGGCTGGTTATTGGTCTGTTCACAAGCAGTGTGTCCTCTGCAGCAGAAGGTTGGATCCAGGGGGATGAATCCAGCTGGTGAGTTTCTTGCCTTGCTCTTTCTCTCTCTGTCTCTTCTCTAGTGTGTTGGCCAACACTCTTTCTCTCTCCCTCTGTCCTTGCCTCTCCTTGTGCTGTCTCCCCTCATAGCACACGGGCAGGTGTGCTACATGTGCATCCCCACAAACTAGGTCTCGGGAGCTATGAACAAGTAAGAGGGGATGAAAATCATGCAGGGTAATGGGCACTAGAGTGGAGTGTAGGCTGTCGATGTTGACTTGGTTACTGTTCATCAAGTGGGGCTGATGTAGATGGGACGGGAGAGGGAGGCGGGCATGAGGGCAAGATTAAATGCACTAATAGAGCTCTGTGTAGTGATGGTACTTACTTGACTTTATTAGTTTGCAGAGGAATCATCCAGGAGCCCCAGCTATATGAGAATATGCAGAAGTGGACCTCAGCAGTCTGGACATCCTTTTAAGGAGACATGAATATTCCTCATCTTTCTGCTTTTTGCATAACTGCCTGTGAGTAAGAGGTGAGCACTTTCAATTCCTCACCTCTACTCGCTGTAGTTTTCTTCACAGGCCGTGTGCTTCCTCGTTTGTTACGAGACTCTGGGATTAAGGCTGGGGAAGGGACAAGAATCTCCTGAACAAAGTGTACTTAGATTTCCAGAAAGCCTTTGATAAGGTCCTTCACCACCTTACGTAAATCATTGGAAAAGAGTGAAGATCCTTTCATGGATTGAGAACTGCTTAAAAGACAGGGAACAAAGGGTAGGAATTAATGGTAAATTTTCATAATGGAGAGGGGTAACTAGTTGTGTTCCCCAAGGGTCAATGCTAGGACAAATCCTATTCAACTTATTCATAAATAATCTGGAGAAAGGTGAGGTGGCAAAGATTGCAGATGATACTAAACTGCTCAAGATAGTTTATGGGAACTTTTTGAAGTTCTTCACAGTGTTCATTGGATTTAACTAAGTGATTGGGCAACAAAATGGCAAATGAAATTTCATGTGGATAAATGTGAAGTAATGCACATTGGAAAAAACAACCCCAACTATACATACAATGTGATGGGGGCTAATTTAGCTACAACTAATCAGGAAAGAGATCTTAGGGTCATCGTGGATAGTTTTCCGAAGATGTCCACGCAGTGTGTAGCGGCAGTCAAAAAAGCAAACAGGATCTTTGGAATCGTTAAAAGAGGAATAGAGAATAAGGCAGAGAATATCTTACTGTCCTTATATAAATCCATGGTACTCCCACATCTTGAATACTGGGTGCAGATGTGGTCTCCTCATCTCAAAAAAGATATACTGGCATTAGAAAAGGTTCAGAGAAGGGCAACTAAAATGATTAGGGGTTCAGAATGGATCCCATATGAGGAGAGATTAAAGAGGCTAGGACTTTGCAGCTTGGAAAAGAGGAGATTAAGGGGGCATATGATAGAGGTATATAAAATCACGAGAGGTGTGGAAAAAGTGAATAAGGAAAAATATATTATGGGAAGTAAATATAAGAACTAGGGGCCACCAAATGAAATTAATGGGCAGCAGGTTTAAAATAAATAAAAGGAAGTTCTTCTTCACGCAGCGCACAGTCAACTTGTGGAACTCCTTGCCTGAGGAGGTTGTGAAGGCCAGGACTATAACAGGGTTTAAAAGAGAACTGGATAAATTCGTAGAGGTTAGGTCCATTAATGGCTATTAGCCAGGATGGGTAAGGAATGATGTCCCTAGCCTCTGTTTGTCAGAGGGTGGAGATGGATTGCAGGACAGAGATCACTTGATCATTACCCATTGGGTTAATACCCTCTGGGGCACCTGGCAATGGCCAGGATACTGGGCTGGATGGATCGTTGGTCTGAGCCAGTTTGGCCATTCTTATGTTTTTATGGGTGCCTTTACAATGGGTGCCTTCCAGTTGCAATTGTAAAGTAGTAAAGGGAGATGGGTTGAGGGCAGAGGGCTGGGATACGGGAGACGTGAAATGAAGAGACTAAGTGACATTGCAGTTGGAGATGCTATTTTTTTTTTGTTTCCCTCCATCTGCTGAGATTAGTACCAAGGAAAAAGAAGTCATGGTCAGAGTCTACTGTCCTCATGCGATGGAAAGTGAGCGAGAGCGACGAGACCACGAGCATTGTCGAAATCAAGCATTAGCCATGCATCTGGGAGCGGAGCAGCTACTGCTGTCAGTGAGATAAGTGTCTGTTCTGGTGAGAGCTCTGCTCACGGCCCACCTGGCTCCAGGTAGGGACGTCTTGTTAGTTGGGCCTGGGTTTGTAACAAAATGTTCATGGCTAGCTGTGGTTATGAGGGAGACTGGGTCCCCATTTTCAGGGTCTGCTCATTTGTCTGCTGACAAGCGATGTGTCCTCTGCGGAAAAGGTAGGTTCCAGGTGGCGAGTTGCTTGCCTTCCTCCCGTGTTTCTTTCTTTCTCTCTCTCTTCTCTAGCGTTGGCCAACACACTCTGTCAGTCTGTCCTTGCCTCTTTTTCTGCTGTTTCACTTCATTGCACACAGGCAGGTGAGTTAGCTGTGTATCCCCAGAGGCCAGGTCTCGGGAAGCATGGCGAAGTAGGAGAGGACGAAAATAATGCAGGGAAGTGGGTGTGAGAGTGGAGGCAGGTACTGGAAGGTCTTGTGCACTTGTAGTGTTTTTGGCAGTGATGGCTCTTCCATAGGTGGTTTGCTGTTCTTGCAGAGGGCTGCTCCAGGGCAGCGGAGCATCTGCAGGAAGCAGACGTGCACAATCTAGCTGTTTCACTTTGCAGTGGAGCCGAGGAGTGCTCTTGTAATGTTGGAGGAGCAGGTGCGTGTTTTTGTGAAATTATATTTCTCTATCCAGTATCTGCAGAGTGAGGTGCCTCATGGAGAGCAGAGAGATGTTTCTCCTATCCATGGGAAGGTCCAGCTCTGCGATTGTCCCTTTCCTGGAGGGCTGTAGCTCCTTAGGAGTGGTGAGTATTTTAGGCCCTGGGTAAGCTGAAGAAGAATAAAGAAGGAGGGAGCAGCAGCCAGTGACGTGTGTCCGTTGTTCTTCCATGCTCAAGTGGTGACCTAGCTTACAAGTGTTCTCTCTTTCTCTTTTCAGCCGTACTGAGATCGGTCAGATGAGAGATCGGCCAACCTGTGGCAGAGACCAAAGAAGGAACAGCCACCCGGAGCCCATCCCTAGGGATGGAAGCCGGACAATGATCTGCAGAGTAAGAGCAAATGGAAACTTGCTGAAGTTCAGTATTGAGGGAGGGCTGCAAATACTCTTGTCAGTGGAGAGAATTTGTGAGTATGGGGAGGGCCCCTGAGGAAAGGTCTCAGCATCTCACGGGGGCACGATAAGCTCGGGGGAATCCTTTGTGCCCTCTCAAGGAATTGTCAGGTGCTATGGAGTCTTCCCAAAGTGCGATAACTCTTTTTGTGGAGAGCCAGGAAGGTGACTACAGGTGCTGAGTTTGCCTCCTTCCTGTATGTGTATCTCTGCTCTCATATGTTGGCCAACATGTGCGCGCTCTCTCTTTCTGTCTCTCTCCTTGTCTCCTTGCATAGAACATGGGCAATGGTGGATGCTCACAGTCTAGGGCTGGAGAGCCTGCATCCCACTGGGGCATTGGGAGGGGGAAGAGAAGCATGATGGGTACTAGATCCTCCATTGGTAGTGGTGGGGGTGACTGTAGGAGTTGACTCTGACTCTGTTCATCAAGTGGGGCTGATGTACGGTGGGTGGGAGAGGGAGGGCGGCATCTCACACACCAATAGAACTTGGGGCAGTGACGGCCCATGTGATGGGTTGGATCACAGACACCCCCCTCCCCCGGGAGCTGCCAACTGATGTGCCAAGTCTACCTCTGCCCCTGCTTTCCCTGCTAGCTCAGGACTCCAGCACCCTCTCTTGCTGAGCCAGATACTCCCATCTGCTCCAACATAGACCCAGGGTCTGAATTACTTGCCCCAAAGCTGCAGGTTTACCTGAAAACAGCTCACAGAAGTGTGCTTGTCTTTAGCACTCAGATGCCCAAGTCCCAATGGTGTACAAACACAAATAAATCCGTTTTACTCTGCATAAAGCTTATAGGGAGTAAACTCATAAATAGTTCATCCTCTATAACACTGATAGAGAGAGATGCACAGCTGTTTGCCCCCCCTCCAGGTTAACTCTGGGTTAATTAATAAGTAAAAAGTGATTTTATCAATACGGAAAGTAGGATTTAAGTGGTTCCAAATAGTAACAGACTGAACAAAGTGAGTCACCAAGCGAATTAAAAAGCGCAAATCTATGTCTAATCAAACTGAACACAGATAATCTCACCCTCAGAGATGCTTCAGTAAGTTTTTCCTCAGACTGGACCCCATCCAGGCTTGGGCACAATTCTTTCCCTGGTATAGCTCTTGTTCCAGCTCAGGTGGTAGCTAGGGGATTCTTCATGACTCCATGGAGCTATAAAGGTGTAATGGGAGATGGGAGAACAACCACGTACACAACACTGCAGATTCCGATGACAACTTTTTTCCCCCTCTTCTGTTGTGCTTAGTACCACGGAGAAAGAAGTGAAGGGTAAGAGCCCACCCCCGTTGTGAGGTGGAAAGCACCAAGAGCCGGAAGACCACAAGCGTTGTTGATGCCAGGCTATGGCGATGCCGTCGATCTGGGAGTGGAGCAGCCATCACCATCAGTTAGATAAGTGTCTGGTTTGGGGAGGACTCCGGTAACAGCCCACCTGCCTCCAGGCTGAGAGTTGTCATTAGCTGGGGCTCGGTTTGTAGGAAAAGATTCCTGACCTGCTGTGGTTACGAGGGAGGCAAGGTCCCCATTTTCAGGGGCTGCTCTTTTCTCTGTCCACAAACAGTGTGTCCTACGCAGCAGAAGGTTGGATCGAGGAGGATGACTCCAGCTGTTGAGTTTCTTGACTCCATCCCATGTTTTTCTCTTCTCTCCTCTGTGTTGGCCAACACACACTGTCTCTCTCTCTCTCTCTGTTCTTGCCTGTCCTTGTGCTGTCTCCCTTAGTAGGACACGGGCAGGTGTGTTAGGTGTGCATCCCCACAGGCTAGGTCTTGTGAGCTATGAACAAGTAGGGGACCAAAATGATGCAGGGCAGTGGGCGCTAGAGTGGAGCGGTGACTGTGGTTGTTGACTGAGTCTCTGCTCTAGTGGGGCTGATGTGGATGGGATGGGAGAGGGAGGCAGGGATGAGAGCAAGATTTCACGCATCAATTGTATTTTGTGTAGCGATGGCTCTTGCTTGGCTTATTTGATACACTTGCAGAGAAATCATCGGGGAGCAGCAGCAGGAGGAGAAACTAGCAGATGTGGACCTGGGCAGCCTGGACATCCTTCTAAGCACAGATTAACAGTCCTCATCTTTCTGCCTTCCACATAACTGGCTGTGAGTAAGCGGTCGGTGCTTCGAATTCCTCATCTGTTCTCGTTCCAGTTTTGTTCCTGGTCGGGTACATGGCTCTGTGGGGTTAAGAGGAGGGAAAGGCACAAGTCTCCTATGCAGAGTGGCTGTTTTGAGTGTACGTGCAACAGGCTGCTTTCTAGTTGTGGTCTTGAAGGTGTAACGGAAGAAGGGTTATGGGTGGAGGTCTGGGCTGCGGTAAATGGGAGAAAAACTTATGTGATGTTGCCAACTGAGATGCTAACTCGTTTGTTTCTCCTCGACCCCCTTGTGCTGGATTCAGGACCAAGAGAAAAGAAGTGGAAGGTCAGCGTCTGGTCACCTCATGTTACGGAAAGCGAGTGAGAGTGATGAGATTGCAAGCATTTTGGATGCCAGGCAAGAGCTGTCCAGCTGGGAGTTGAGCAGAGGCCACTGTCACTGAGATAAGTGTCTGGTTTGGTGATTGCTCTGCTCACGGCTCAGCTCCTGGTAGGGACGCCCCATTAGCAAGGTCTGGGTTTGTAAGAAAAGGTTCCTAACTAGTGGTTATGAAGGAGACAAGGTCCCCATTTTCAGGGGCTGGTCATTTCTCTGGCCAGGAGGGGAGTGTTGGATCCAGGGGGATGACTCCAGCTCTTGAGTTTCTTGACTCCCTCCCATGTTTTTTTTCTCTCTCTGTCTCCTCTAATGTGTTGGCCAACACACACTCTGTTTCTCTCTCACTCTGTCTCTGTCCTTGCTTCTTCTTGTGCTGTCTCCCTTCATAGGACACAGATAGGAGTGCTAGGTGTGCATCCCCACAGGCTAGATCTCGGGAGCTATGAACAAATAGGAGGAGATGAAAATCATGCAGGGTATTGGGCGCTACAGTGGAGCGGTGTCTGTGGATGTTGACTCAGTCTCTGTCCATCGAGTCGAGCGGATGTAGATGGGATGGGAGAGGGAGGCAGGGATGAGGGCAATATTAAATGCACCAGTAGTGCTGTGTGCAGTGATGGTACTTACTTGACTTTATTAGTTTGCAGAGGAATCATCCAGGAGCCCTCACCGGATGAGAATATGCAGAAGTGGCCGTGAGCAGCCTGGACATCCTTCTAAGGAGACCTCAACAGTCCTCAGGTTTCTGCCTAACTGGCTGTGAGTAAGCGGTGAGTGCTTGGAATTCCTCATCTGTACTCACTGTAATTTTCTTCATAGGCCGTTTCCTTCCTTGTTTGGTATGGGGCACTGTGGGATTAAGGCTGGGGAAGAGACCAGAGTCATACTTGCCAACTTTCACTGGGTAGATAAGAACCCTGAATTCACAATATTCCAAAAATCAAGCGAATCCTATTTCCAATAAGGCCAAAACAAGCCAATTCCTAAGAACCCCAACACTCAATGACTAGATCTCTCCTGGCGTGCAGTCTGGGACTGTGGTGGGTCCGCTGTGCACCCCTGACTCTCTCCCCCCTTTGCCCCTGCTTGCCGGAAGCAGCAAGCTACAACGAGCAATAAGCTACAGGCCAAAAACAAGCCCGATTTCTATGTTTTATTTCCCCCCTTGAGATTTGGTGTGTGAGACCAGAGTCTGCTGTGCAAAGTGACTATTTCGGGTGTCATTGCAAGGGGTGCTTTCTATTGTAGTCCTACCGGTGTAATGGGAATAGGGTTGAGGGTGGAGCCCCACTGTGTGCGGGAGGGGAAAATAAGAGCCTACCCAAAGTTGCTGACTGAAAGGGTAACTGATTTGTTTTTCCCCCTTGTGGTGGGTTTAGTAGCAAGAGAAAAGTCACAGGCCAGAGTCTACTGCCCTCTTGCAGTGGAAAGAGAGCAAGAGCAATGAGTCTGCAAGCGGCGTTGATGCGACGCAGAAGGCATCCATCTGGTAGTGGAACCACCACCACTCTCAATGAGATAAGTGTCGTCTTCGGTGATTGCTCTGCTCAAGGCCCATCGTGCTCCCGGTAGGGACGCCCCGTTAGCTGGGGCTGGGTTTGTAAGAAAAGGTTCCTGACTAGTTGTGGTTACAAGGGAGACGATGTCCCCGTTTTCAGGGACTGCTCATGTCTCTGGCCAGGACCAGAGTGTCCTCCGCAGCATATTAGATCCAGGGGAATGACTCCATCTGGTGAATTTCTTGACTCCCTCCCATGTTTTTCTCTCTCTCTCTCTCTCTCCTCTAATGTGTTGGCCAACACACACTCTGTCTCTTTGTGTGTCTCTCTCTCTCTCTCTCTCTCTCTCTCTCTCTCTGTCCTTGCCTCCTCTTGTGCTGTCTTCCTTGGTAGGACATGGGCAGGTGTGTTAGTTGTGCATCCCCACAGGCTAGGTCTTGTAAGCTATGAACAAGTAGGGGACCGAAACGATGCAGGGCAGTGGGCGCTAGAGTGAAGCGGTGAATGTGGGTGTTGACTGAGTCTCTGCTCTAGTGGGGCTGATGTGGGAGGCAGGGATGAGGGCAAGATTTCATGCACCAATTGAATTTTTTGTAATGAGGGCTCTTGGTTGGCTTATTTGCTGCACTTGCAGAGGAATTGTCCAGGAGCAGCAGCCGGAGGAAAAATTGGCAGACGTGGGCCTGAGGAGCCTGGACATTCTTCTAAGGAGACATGAACAGTCCTCAGCTTTCTGCCTCGTGCATAACTGGCTGTGGGTAAGTGGTCAGTGCTTGGAATTCCTCATCTGTACTTGCTTTGATTTTCTTCACACTTTTTGTTTGCTTCCTTGTTGGGTGTGGGGCTCTTTGGGATTAAGGCTGGGGAAGGGACCAGAGTCACAATTGCTAACTTTCACTGGGGAAATAAGCACCCCGACTTTGACAATAAGCCAAAAATCAAGATAAACCCATTTGAAAACAAGGCCAAAACAAGCCAATCCCTAAGAACCCCAACACTCAATGACTAGATCTCCCCTGGCGTGCAGTCTGGGATTGTGGTGGGCCCGCTGTGCACCTCAACTAGCCCTCCCCTTTGCTCCTCCTTGTCCGTGCTTGCTGGAAGCAAAAAGCTACAAGAAGCAATAAATTACAAGCCAAAAAGAAGCACAATTTCTATGTGTTTTCCCCACAGGTTTGGTGTGTCTGACCAGAGTCATCTGTGCAGAGTGACTATTTCAGGTGTCGTCGCAAGGGGGGCTTTCTACTTGTAGTCCTAAAGGTGTGATGGGAGGAGGGTTCAGGGCAGAGCCCCACCATGTGGGAGAGGCAAAAAGAAGCGGCTCCCCAACGTTGCCAATTGAGATGGTGACGGACTTGTTTTTCTGCTGGATTTAGTACTAAGGGAAAAGAAGTGACAAGTCAGAGTCTACTGCCCTCATGCGATGGAAAGCGAGCGAGAGTGATGGGACTGTGAGAATTATTGATGCCTTGAAAAAGCGGTCCAACTGGGAATGGACCAGTCATCACTGTCAATGAGATAAGTGTCTGTTTTGGTGATTGCTCTGCTCACGGCCCACCTTGCTCCTGAAAGGGATGCCCTGTTTGCTGAGGCTGTGTTTGTAAGAAAAGGTTCCTGACTAGCTGTGGTTTTGAGAGAGAGAGAAGATCGCCATTTTTAGGGGCTGCTCAGTTTTCTGGCCAGGAGCAGTGTGTCCTACGCAGCAGAAGGTTGCATCTAGGAGAATGAGCCCACGTGGTGAATTGCTTGCCTTTCTCTCCTGTTTCTCTCTCTCTCTCCCCTGTAGTGTGTTGGTCAACACTCTTTCTCAATCTGTCCTTGCCTTTCCTTGTGCTGTCTCCCTTCTTAGGATATCGGCAGGCGAGCTAGGTGTGCATCCCCACAGGTTGTCTTGGGAGCCATAAAGAAGTAGGAGGGGACGAAAATCATGCAGGGCAGTCGGTGCGAGACTGGAGCGGTGACTGTTGGTGTTGTGGGGCTAAGACAGATTGAAAGTGAAGCAGGGAAGAGGGCCTTAATTGGGCTCTATGTAGTGCAGGAGTTCTCAAACTGGGGTTTAGGTCCCGTCGGGGCCGCAAGGTTGTTATTTGGGGGGTTGTGAAATGTCATCCTCCATCCTAAACATCACTTGGCTTCCAGCATTTATAATGGTGTTGAATGTACAAAAAGTCTTTTTAATTTATAAGAGGTGGGTCACACGTAGAAGCTTTCTATGTAAAAGGGATCATCAGTACAAAAGGTTGAGAACCACTGGTGTAGTGATAGTTCTTGCTTGCCTTTATTAGTTTGCAGAGGAATTGTCCAGGAGTCTCAGTTGGAGAAGAAGCTGTCAGAAGTGGACCTGAACTGCCTGGACATCCTTCTAAGGAGACATGAACAGTCCTCAGCTTTCTGCCTTCTGAACAACTGGTTGTGAGTAAGAGGTCAGTGTTTTCAATTCCTTATCTGTACTCGCTGTAGTTTACTTCACAGGCCTTGTGCTTCCTCGCTGGGTACAGGACACTGTGGTATTAAGGCTGGGGAAGGGACAAGAGTCTACTGAGCAAAGAGACTATTTTGGGTGCAGTTACAATGGATCCCTTCTAATTGCAGATGTAAAGTAGTAATAGGAGATGGTTTGATGGCGGAGCCGTGGGATATGGGAGATGAAGAGACTACGTGACCTTGCAGATGGAGTTACTAATTTGTTTGTTTTTTTCTCTCCTCTGCTGGGTTTAGTACTAAGGAAAAATGTCACATGTCAGAGTCTACTGCCCTCATGCAATGGAAAGTGAGTGAGAGCAGCGAGCCTGTGAGCATTGTTCATGCCAGACAAGAGCCGTTCATTTGGGAGCCCAGCAGATGCCACTGTCAGTGAGATAAGTGTCTGTTTTGCTGAGGGTTCTGTTAACAGCCCATCTGACTCCAGGTACAGACACCCTGTTAGTTAGGGCTGGTTTGTCAGAGTTTCCTGACTAGCTGGGGATACAAGGGAGACAAGGTCCCCATTTTCAGGGGCTTGTCATTTCTCTGTTCACAAGCAGTGTGTCCTCTGTAGGAGAAGGTTGGATCCAGGAGGATGACTCCAGATGGTGAGTTACTTGCCTTTCTCCTGTGTTTCTCTCTCTTCTCTAGTGTGTTGGCCAACACTCTTTCTCTCTCTGTCTCTGTCCTTGCCTCTCCTTGTGCTGTCTCCCTTAATAGAACAGGGGCAGGAGTGCTAGGTGTGCATCCCCACAGGCTTGGTCTCGGGAGCTATGAACAAGTAGGAGAGGATGAAAATCATGCAGGATAGTGGGCGCTAGAGTGGAGCAGTGTCTGTGGATGTTGACTCAGTCTCTGTTCATTGAGTCCGGCAGATATAGAGGGAATGGGAGAGGGAGGCAGGGATGAGGACATTCATAGAGCTCTGAGTAGTGATGGTCCTTGCTTGGCTTTATTAGTTTGCAGAGGTATCATCCAGGAGCCCTCGCCGGAGGAGAATATGCAGAAGTGGACCTGAGAAGCCTGGACATCCTTCTAAGGAGACATGAATAGTCCTTGGGTTTCTGCATAACTGGCTGTTCCTCATCTGTACTTGCTGTAGTTTTCTTAAGAGGCCGTGTGCTTCGTCCTTGGGTACGGGGCTCTGTGGCTGGGGAGGGGCCAGAATCTGCTCTCCAGAGTGACTATGTTGGGTGCCATTAAGAGGGCCAATGTAGACAGGAGAAAAGGGGCCTGAATCCTGATTACAGGGCGGTCACCCTTTCTTTAGTAAAATACTCTTCCTTTAAACTTGGTGTGCGCGGGGGGCGGGGGGAAGTCCCCAATGTGAAAAGATCTGGAAATGAACAGGTAAGGGAGGGATCCTGCTGAGTGTCTCCTTTCCGATCAATCCTCCATCTCTCAGCGACACCCTTCTGGACTTACCTTCCTACCTCACCAAGAAAATAACTTGGTGCTCCCTAACCTTTACCAGAAAAGACCCCTCTTCCTTATGACGCAGTCCTGTTAGTAGGGTTAGGTGCACCCATGTGCTGGCTCTGAATACCACCGCATGTGCTTACAACACCTGAACATCAACACATTTCAGCAAGGATAGCCATATCAATCCCTTCGGACATAGTTCTAGGAATCTCCTCTGTTATCTCCAGAGAGACACAAGGCCTGGAATTTGGACACAGCTGAGGGAGCTGTCCGAATGTCTACAGTTGAACACTCACCAGTGCAACGGTGTCTTTCTTGTGCACAAGAAAACAAAGGGTCAAAGTTGTGGTTGGTTGAGCGGTGTAAATTGGGCAGGGCAAAAGGACTTGAGGAAGGATGAGGTGGAAGTGAGGGTCTGAAAGGAGCCCCCCACCTCACCTGTTCATTTCCAGACGGTGTGACATTTGCATGGTGGGGCCATATCTTGGCTTTTTTGAGAAAAGGGGCAAATTTTCCACAGCCTCCACCATCCCCTTTCAGCTGCCCCTTCGCTACACCACGTTGCATCTGACCTGGATAGGTCACAACTAAGATTTCACTTCAAATCTCAAAGTGCAGTAGAAATAATTGTGGGGGAATTTCCTGTCACTAAGAGAAACGGAAGCTCAAGCCTTCTCAAGGGGTGGGGTGTCGCTCAGCCACAGGCACAAAAAGGCTCCACTAGTTTAAGCATGCGAGGGATAAGACCTTACACCCTGGTTACAGGGCAGTCATTTTGCCGTGCGTGTCAAAGTGACCTGTGGTTTAATTTGCTTGGCAAAGGAGACGCAAACCTTCCTTACACCGTGGTCCTTAAGCCAGGGGCGTTCGAATGGGGCAGAGCGAAAAGCGCCGTAAAGGAGAGACCTTCATTCCCTCAGAAGTGGGTGGTCTTATTGCCCAGCAAGTGCCAGCGGCCCAAGAGGAGCTAGAAAGGGGAGACCTGCACCCTTCTCAGGGGGATTGGTCAGTGGCAAAGAGCATTTTAAAGGCTAGGTCCTAAGGAGCTCAAAGCCACAGAGACCTTGTGGTGATCTGAGTGTAATGTAATATCTCATTGTAAGGTGACGGGGCCGGCAAGAGTTAATTAACTCACAAACTGACCTTGACCCATGGCTGAACTTTAAAGATGGGTTAGGAAGATCTGTAAAGGAATAGAGGTTTGAAATGCAGCCTGCATTGTTAGAGATAGATAAATGTTAGCTCGGGGTCTTGTCTATTGCTATAGCTGTGATTCAAAGATCAAAAAAGCAATATTAACATTTAGGAAGACACTGGAGTGAAATAGCGTTATTGTCTATATCGGGGTCAGCACCCTTTCACAAGCGGTGTGCCGAGTCTTGATTTATTCACTCGAAGGTTTCGCATGCCAGTAATACATTTTAATGTTTTTCAGAAGGTCTCTTTAGTTATATAATATATAGACATAGAAACTAGTGTATTGTAAAATAAACAAGGTTTTCACAATGTTTACGTAGCTTCATTTAAAATTAAATTAAAATGTTGATCTTACACCGCTGGCCTGCTCAACCCGCTGCTGGTCTGGGGTTCTGTTCCACTCGGCCACCAGCAGGCTGTGCGGGGTCTTGCCCACATACAGTGCGTAGCTACCTTCTCCCTGGTTCTGGCCCATTCTCTTCCTCTCTCTGCACTGAGCTGAGGGTGGGAGTGGACCGAGCACAGGGCTGAGGTTGAAGGGTCTGGCCCAGGAGCTAGAATGAGGGAGGGGGCTCAGGGTTGGGGCAGGAGGTCTGGGGCCCCTTAACTAGGCAGCTCCCATTTGGTGTGAGGGGTGCAGGTGGGAATGTGAGTGGGGGTGCAGGAGCTCCCGTTTGGTGCTCAGGGTGGGGGTGGGGATGTGCAGGGGTGCAAGAGTCAGGCCAGAGGACTGGAGCTATGTGAGGGGGGTGCAGGTGTCAGGGCAGGGGGGCTGGGTATGTGTAGGGGTGCCAGAGTCAGGGCTGGGTGTGTATGAGGGAGGTACAGGGCTCAGGGAAGGGGCCTCAGTGTGTGTGTTTTGGGGGAGGGTGTCAGGGCCCAGGGCAGAGGGCTCAGGGTCTGTCCCCCTCTGAACCTCCAACCCCCTCCGCTCCTTGTCCCCTGCCCCTCCCTCCTGGGACCCCTGCCCCTAACTGCACCCCAGAACCCTATCCCCTATCTAAGCCTCCCTGTTCTTGTCGCCTGACTGCCCCCCTAGGAGCCTACCCCCTACCTCTCCCCTGACTGCCCCAACCCTTATGCACACCCCCACCCCCTGGCAGGACCCCCAGAACTCCTGAGCTATACAACCCTCCCCCTGCCTCCTGAGAGCCCCTCCCCAAACTCCTGACTCATCCAACCCCCCCCCCGAGCTCCTTGTCCCCTGACTGCCCCTAGGAGCCTACCTCCTACCTGTCCCCTGACTGCCCCAACCCTTATCCACACTCTGAGACAGAGCCCCGTCTCCCAGGCCCCATCCAACCATTCCCCACCCCCGACAGGACCCCCAGAAATCCTGACCCGTACAACCCTCCCCCTGCTCCCTGCCTGCCGCAACCCCCTCCACATCCCTGCCTCCTGACAGCCCCCCTCAAAACTCCTGACTCATCTAACCCCCAGCTCCTTGTCCCCTGACCACCTCCTCCAGCGACCCCCCCCCACCCTAACTGTCCCCTGACCCCTATCCAGCCCCCACCCCCGACAGACCCCGGAATTCCCATGCCCCATCCACCCCCCTGTTCCCTGTCTGCTGCCTCCAGAGACCCCTGCCCCTAACCACCCCCCGGGATCCAACCCCCCCCATCCAACCAACCCTGCTCCCTGTCCCCTGACTGCCCCCACCCCCAGATCCCCTTACCATGAGCCTCCAAGCAGAGCCAGCCTACGCTGCCCCACGGGAGTGTGCAGCCCTGGCCCCAGAGCGCTGCGCGCGCGGGCAGGGCTCCTGACGAGCCGGGAGCGTCTTTCCCTCCCTGCAGAGCCAAACGCTGCCCCGCGGGAGTGTGCAGCCCTGGCCCCAGAGCTCTGCGCGCGCGGGCAGGGATCCGGGGGAGGGGCCGGCGCCTTGCTGCGCTCGGCCCCGTGCTCCAGCCCGGGAGCGCGGACCCTGCGGCTTGCCGCGCTGGCAGGATTTTTAATGGCACCCGGGAGTCCCGGCAGGCAGCCGAGTGCCATTGAAAATTGGCTCCCGTGACGTCTTTGGCACGCGGCCGCCGGAGGCTGCTGATCCCTGACCTAGTGTCTCTGTGGCTCCATGAGGGAAATAACTAGTGACACCGTGTGGCCACGCGGGGTAATGCACAGAGCAGTTCCTGCGTGGAGCAACAGTGACACCGTGTGCCAGGTATTGCACAGAGCATTTCACGCATGGAGCAACAGTGACACCGTGTGACCACACAGGGTGATGCACAGTTGCTCCATGAAGGAAATGCTTTGTCCAGTAGTCAGAGTGCCCACCCCAGGGGCGGCTCTAAAATATCGCCGCCCCAAGCACGGTGGCACGCCACGGGGGGTGTGCTGGCGGTCACCGGTCCTGCGGCTCCGGTGGAGCATCTGCAGGTGCGCCTGTGGGAGGTCCACCGGAGTGGCCTGCTGCCTTCCCAACAACAGGCAGAGCGCCCCCCGCGGCATGCCGCCCCAAGCACGCGCTTGGCATGCTGGGGTCTGGAGCCGGCCCTGGCCCACCTGGTGTGTGTCTTGTTCCATGAGATAAATGCTGTCTGCATTCTCCCAAGAGGCCACCCACTGACACGGCTGCTCCATGAGGGAAATACTTTGTGCATTCACCCCGAGTGGCCCCTCGTTGTCACTGTCCCTTGATGAGGGGAAATGGTTTGTGAGTTAGCTGGATTGGCCACCAGGTTTCACTCTTGCTCTGGGAGGAAAATACTTAGTGACACCAGGTGGCCACTCGAGGTAATGCACCCAGCACCTCCTTCAGTGCATTCCAGCCTGCCCCCAACCGGGATCCATTCAACCTCCTCCAACCTGCTCCGGCATCCCCAGACTTGCCAGCACTCGGCTCACCCCACCCCAATCTGCCCCCTGCATGTGGCCCTCCAATCCACCCCATCTGTTCCCCATCTCAGGGCACCCCAACATCCTCCATGACACCCAATCCCTACACCTCAACCCCAATTGGCTCCAACCTATTTCTCCAATGCTGGGCCCCACTTCCCCAGCACCGCATTTCCCCATGCCACCCACAGCCAGCCAGGCTTAGCTCTCCAATTCCTGTAACCCTTCCCAGCCACACTGGGGCCTTTCAACCCCCTCCACCTTGCCCTTACTCTCCAAGGCTTATGAATCCCACATTCCCTCAGTACAGCTTGGGAACCCTAAACCCCTCTACCTCACAGTGCAGTCCCCACTCCCAGATATCATACAACTAAGCCACTGATGCATGGACCCCAAATTCCTACTGAACGTGTCCATTGATCAGCCCTATGGATTCTCTCTCTCCTTTCCTCTCCTTGTGCTGTCTCCCTTCCTAGGACACGGGCAGGTGTGCTAGGTGTGCAGCCCCAAAAGCTGTATATCGGGAGCCATGAAGAAGTAGGAGGGGACAAAAATCCTGCAGGATAGTGGAGTAGAGCGGTGTCTGTTGGCGTTGACTCAGTCTCTGTTCATCGAGTGGGGCAGATGTAGATGGGACTGCAGAGGGAGGCAGGGATGAGGGTAAGATTAAACACAGCAATAGAGCTCTGTGTAGTGATAGTTCTTGCTTGGCTTTATTAGTTTGCAGAGGAATCATCCAGGAGTCCTGACCAGCTGAGAATATGGCAGAAGTGGACCTGAGAAGCCTGGACATCCTTCTAAGGAGACATGAATAGTTCTCAGCTTTCTGCCTCCCGCTTAAGTGGCTATGAGTAAGTGGTCAGTGCTTTCAATTCCTCATCTGTACTTGCTGTAGTTTTCTTCATAGACCATGTGGTTTCTTGTTGGGTACAGGGCTCTGTGGGATTAAGGCTGGGAAGGGGCCAGAGTCTGCTGTGCAGAGCGACTCTGTCGGGTGTAGTTGCAAGGTGTGCTTTCTACTTGTAGTCCTAAAGGTGTAATGGGAAGAGGGTTGAGGGTGGAGCCCCGCTGTGCAGGAGAGGCGAAAAGAAGAGCCTACAAGACATTGCCGACTGAGCTGGTAACTTACTTGTTTTATCCCCTGGTTTTAGTGCGAAGGAAAAAGACTTCATGCGTGAGAGTCTACAGCCCTCGTGATGGAAAACGAGTGAGAGTGACGAGACGGCGAGCGTTGTTGGTGCCAGGCAGCAGCCGTCCATCTGAGAGCAGAACAGCCGCTACTATCACTGAGATAAGTATCTCTTTTGCTGAGGGTTCTGCCCCTCCAGGTAGAGACACCCGATTAGCTGGGGCTGGGTTTGTAAGAAAAGGTTCCTGAGTAGCTGTTGTTATGAGGGAGACAAGGTCCCCATTTTCAGGGGCTGGTCAGTTCTCTGGCCAGTAGCAGTGTGTCCTCTGCAGCGGAAGTTAGATCCGGGAGGATGACTGAAGGTGGAAAGTTGCTTGCCATCCTCTCATGTTTCTCTCTTTCTTTTCTACTGTGTTGGCCAACATTCTCTCTCTGTCTGTCTGTCTGTCCTTGCCTTTCCTTGTGCTGTGTTCCTTCATGGCACACAGGCAGGCGTGCTCGGATTGCATCCCCACGGCCTATGTATTAGGAGCCATGAAGAAGTAGAAGGGGATGAAAATAATGCAGAGTAATGGGCACGGGAGCGGAGTGGTGACTGTCGGTGTTAACTCGGTCTCTGTTCATCGAGTGGGGCTGATGTAGATGGGATGGAAGAGGGAGGCGGGGATGAGGGCAAGATTTCAAGCACCAATAGAGATGTGTGTAGTGATGGCTCATGGATGGCTTTTCCAGCTGCTCTTCCAGAGGAATTGTCCAGAAGCCCTCGACGGAGGAGAAGCTGGCAGAGGTGGACCTGCTCAGCCTGAACATCCTTCTAAGCAAACATGAACAGTCCTCAGCTTTCTGCCTCCCGCTTTACTGGCTGTGAGTAAGAGGTCAGTGCTTTCAATTCCTTATCTGTACTAGCTGTAGTTTTCTTCACAGGCCGTGTGCTTCCTCATTGGTGTCACGGAGTTTCGGGGAGACAAAGCCCTGCACCCCCGGCTTCCTGCGATTCATGATGACTGTCAGCCAGCCAGTAAAACAGAAGGCTTATTTAGATGACAGGAACACAGTCCAAGACAGGTCTTGCAAGAACAGATCACAGGACCCTTTCAGTTAGGTCCATCTTGGGGGAGCCCAGGGAGGCCAGAGCCCCGTCTGGGCTCCCCTCCATTTTCCCAGCCAGCTCCAATCGGAGACTCTCCAGCCCCTCCTCTCTGGCCTTTGTCCCTTTCCCGGGCCAGGAGGTCACCGGATCTCTTTGCAAAGGGGCCAACTGAAGGTGTCAGAGAACAGAGGAGGGGCCCAGGCCGTTAGTTGCCAGGAGAGAGTGCCGGCCATTCTCTATGCAGACAGTATCACAGGGGTCCTCTCAGGCTCTGCAAAAATCATACACCCTGATCCCCCACACCTAGATATTTAAGAAAGGCGTAGGGGAAACTGAGGCACCCACACAGTATTCAGAGAAAACATTGCGAACATTCCCACTTGGTCACAGTTGGGTACGAGGCTCTTTGGGATTAAGGCTGGGGAAGGGACAAGAGTCTACTGAGCAAAGTGACTATTTTGGGTGCAGTTACAATGGGTCCCTTCTAGTTGCAGGTGTGAAGTAGTTGAGGGCGGAGCCATGGGATACGTGAGCTGTGAAATGAAGACTAGCATCTCTGTCTGCAGTTTTGAGTAATTTACTTTGTTCTTCTCCCCTCTGCTGCGTTTAGTGCCGAGGGAAATGAAGTCACTTGTCAGATTCTATTGCCCTCATGCGATGGAAAGTGAGTGAGAGCAGCGAGCCTGTGAGCATTGTTCATGCCAGGCAAGAGCTGTCCATTTGGGAGCCAAGCTGACGCCACCGACACTGAGATAAGTTTCTGTTTTGTTGAGGGTTCTGCTCACGCTCCATCTGACTCCAGGTAGAGACACACCATCAGCTGGGGCTGGGTTGGTAAGAAAAGGTTCCTGACTGGCTGTGGTTTTGAGGGAGACAAGGTCCGCATTTTCAGGGTCTGCTCATGTCTTTAGCCAGGACTGGTGTGTCCTCCTCAGCATATTAGATCCAAGAGGATGACTCCAGTTGGTGAGTTTCTTGATTCTATCCCACCGTTTTCTCTCTCTCTCCTCTAATGTGTTGGCCAACACACACTCGGTCTCTGTCTCTGTCTCTGTGTGTGTGTGTGTGTGTCTCTCTCTCTCTCTATCTGTCCTTGCCTCACCTTGTGCTGTCTCCCTTCATAGGACATGGGCAGGTGTGTTAGGTGTGCATCCCCGCAGGCTAGGTCTTGTGAGCTGTGAAAAAGTAGGGGACCGAAATTGTACAGGGCAGTGGGCACTAGAGCGCAGCAGTGACTGTGAGTGTTGACTGAGTCTCTCCCCTTGTGGGGTGATGTAGATGGGGTGAGAGAGGGAGGCGGGGATGAGGGCAAGATTAAATGCACCAATAGAGCTCTGTGTAGTGACAGTACTTGCTTGCCTTTATTAGTTTGCAGAGGAATCATCCAGGAGTCCTCGCCGGACGAGAATATGCAGAACTGGATCTGAGCAGCCTGGACATACTTCTAAGGAGACATGAATAGTCCTCAGATTTCTTCCTTCTGCATAACTGGGCTGTGAGTAAGAGGTGAGTGCTTTCAATTCCTCACTTGTATTTGCTGTAGTTTTCTTCACAGGCCATGTGCTTCCTCGTTTGGTACGAGGCTCTGGGATTAAGGCTGGGAAAGGGACAAGTCTCTCCTGAACAAAGTGACTATTTTGGGACATAGTGTACTTAGATTTCCAGAAAGCCTTTGATAAGAGCCTTTGGTGAAGGACCTTAGGTAAATAAAATAGCCATTGGAAAAGAGGGAAGATCCTTTTTATGGATTAAGAACTGGATAAAAGACAGGGAACAAAAGGTAGGAATAAATGGTAAATTTTCAGAATGGAGAGGAGTAACTAGATGTGTTCCCCAAGGGTCAATCCTAGGACCACTCCTATTCAATTTATTCATAAATAATCTGGAGAAAGGTGAGGTGGCAAAGTTTGCAGATGATACTAAACTGCTCAAGATAGTTAAACCCAAAGAAGACTGTGAAGAACTTAGTTTGTGAGATGTTTTTTAAATGTTTGGTCAGCAAAATGGCAAATGAAATGTAATGGGGATAAATGTAAAGTAATGCATATTGGAAAAAATATCCCCAACTATACCCACAATATGATGGGGGCTAATTTAACTACAGCTAATCAGGAAAGACATATTGGCGTCGTCATGGATAGTTTTGTGAAGATGTGCACGCTGTGTGCAGCGGCAGTCAAAAAAGCAGACAGGATGTTTGGAATCATTAAAAAAGTGATAGAGAATAAGGCAGAGAATATCTTATTGCCCTTATATAAATCCATGGCCCACCCACATCCCGAATACTTTGTACAGATGTGGTCTCCTCATCTAAAAAAAAAATATACTGGTCCTAGAAAAAGTTCAGAGATGGACAACTCAAATGATTAGGAGTTTGGAACGTTGCCCATATGAGGAGAGCTGAAAGAGGCTAGGACTTTTCATCTTGGAAAAGAGGAGCTTTATCATATCCCCCCTTAAAGTATATAAAATCACTAGCAGTGTGGAGAAAGTGAATTAGGAAAAATGTATTTACTTTGTTCCCATAATATAAGATCTAGGGGCCACCAAATGAAATTAATGGGCAACTGGTTTAAAATAAATACAAGGAAGTTCTTTACACAGCACACGGTTAACCTGTGGAACTCCTTGCCTGAGGAGGTTGTGAAGGCTAGGACTAACAGCATTTAAAAGAGAACTGGATCAATTCATGCAGGTTAAGTCCAGGATGGGTAAGGAATGGTGTCCCTAGCCTCTGTTTGTCAGAGGGTGGAATGGATGGCAGGAGAGAGATCACTTGATCATATACCTGTTAAGTTCACTCCCTCAGGCACCTGGCATTGGTCACTGTCAGTAGGCAGGATACTGGGCTGGATGGACCTTTGGTCAGACTCACTATGGCCGTTCTTATGTTCTCTCTTCTCCATGACTGGCTGTGAGTGAACAATTACGGCACTCTGTTCCTTATCCGTACCACTCTGGATTTCTTCAGAGGTTGTGAGCCTCCTCATTGGGCATAGGGCTCTGTGGCATTATGACCAGGGGAGGGACAATAGTCTCCTCTGCACAGTGACTCTCTCTTGGATGCAGGTGCAACGGGCTACTTTCTTCAGACAGTGGCTAATGCCAGGTGCCCCAGAGGCAACAAACAGAACAGGGAATAAGCAAGTGATCCATCTGCTGTCACTCATTCCCAGCTCCTGGCATACAGAGGATAAAGGCACCACCCCTGCCCATCTTGACAAATAGCTGATGGATCTCCATGAACTTCTCTAGTTATTATTTGAACTCCATTAATCTTGACCTTCACATAATTCTCTGGTGAGGAGTTGCACAGGTTGAGTGTGCGTTGTGTGTTTTTAATTGTATCTGTAAAGGTGTAACGGGAAATGAGAGAAGAAGAACCTACACAACACTGCAGATTCTGATGATAATGTTTGATTTTCCCTCCTGGTTGTGCTTTGTAGCAACGAGAAAGAAGTGAAGGGTAAGAGCCCACCCCCGTTGTGAGATGGAAAGTGCACAAGAGCCGTGAGACAGCGAGTGTTGTTGATGCCAGGCTAAGGCGATGCCGTCGAGCTGGGAGCGGAGCAGCCATCACCACCAGTGAGATAAGTGTCTAGTTTGCTGAAGACTCGGGTAACGGCCCACCTGCCTCCAGGGTTGGACTGTCGTTAGCTGTGGCTCGGTTTGTAGGAAAAGATTCCTGACTAGCTGTGGTTACGAGGGAGACAAGGTCCCCATTTTCAGGGTCATTTCTCTGTCCACAAGCAGTGTGTCCTACGCAGCAGAGGGTTGGACCCAGGGGGATGACTCCAGCTAGTGAGTTTCTTGACTTTCTCCCACATTTTTCTGTCTCTCTCCTCTAATGTGTTGGCCAACACACACTCTGTCTGTCACTCTCTCTCTGTCTTTGCCTTTTCCTTGTGCTGTCTCCTTTCTTAGGACATGGGCAGGTGTGGTAGGTATGAACAAGTAGGAAGGGACTGAAATCATGGGGGGGGGTAGTGGGCACGAGAGTGCAACGGTGACTCTGGGTGTTGATTGAGTCTCTGCTCTAGTGGAGCTGAAGCAGATGTGATGGGAGAGGGAGGCAGGGATGAGGGCAAGATTTCGTGCACCAATTGAATTTTGTGTAGTGATGGCTTTTGCTTCGGTTACTTGCTGCATTTGCAGAGGAATCATCCAGGAGCAGTAGCCAGAGGAGAAATTGGCAGGCATGGACCTGAGCAGCCTGGACATCCTTCTAAGCAGAGATTAACAGGCCTAAACTTTCTACCTTCCACATAACTGGGTGTGAGTAAGTGGTCAGTGCTTGGAATCCCTCCTCTGTCACTCCAGTTTTGTTATTCGTTGGGTATGTGGCTCTGTGGGATTCAGATGAGGGAAAGGCACAAGTCTACGGTTCAGAGTGGCTGTTTTGGGAGTAGTTGCAACAGGCTTCTTTCTAGTTGTGGTCCTGAAGGTGTAACGGAAGAAGGGTTATGGGTGGAGGTCTGAGGTGCGGAAAATGGGAGAAGAACCTATGTAACGTTGCTGACTGAGATGATAACTTGTTTGTTTCCCCCCTTTGTGCTGGGTTAGTACCAATAGAAAAGAACTGGAGGGTCAGCATCCGCTCCTCTCCTGCGATGGAAAGCGAGTGAGAGCGATGAGATAGCAAGCATTACTGATGCCAGGTAAGAGCCTTCCAGCTGGGAGTGGAGCAGCCACCACTCTCAATGAGATAAGTGTCTGTTTTGGTGATTGCTCTGCTCACTGCCCACTTCGCTCCAGGAACTGCTCTGTGCATTGACCTGCGTGGCCACACGGTGTCATTGTAGCTCCATGCAGGAACTGCTCTGTGCATTACCCTGCGTAGCCACACGGTGTCACTGTAGCTCCATGCAGGAACTGCTCTGTACATTACCCTGCGTGGCCACATGGTGTCACTGTTGCTCCATGCAGGAACTGCTCGGTGCATTACCCTTCTTGGCCACACAGTGTCACTGTTGCTCCGTGAGAAATGCTCTGTGCATTACCATTCATAGCCACACGGTGTCACTGTTGCTTCATGCAGGAAATGCTCTGTGCATTACCCTGCGTGGCCACACGGTGTCACTGTAGCTCCATGCAGAAACTTCTCTGTGCATTACCCTGCGTGGCCACACGGTGTCACTGTAGCTCCATGCAGGAACTGCTCTGTACATTACCCTGCGTGGCCACATGGTGTCACTGTTGCTCCATGCACGAACTGCTCTGTGCATTACCCTTCTTGGCCACACAGTGTCACTGTTGCTCCGTGAGGAGAGCTCTGTGCATTAACCTGCGTAGCCACACGATGTCACTGTTACTCAATGCAGGAACTGCTCTGTGCATTACCCTGCGTGGCCACACGGTGTCACTGTAGCTCCACGGAGGAACTTGTCTGTGCCTTACCCTGCGTGGCCACACGGTCTCACTGATCCTCTGAGAGAAATGCTCTGTGCATTACCCTGCGTGGCCACACGGTGTCACTGTAGATCCACGGAGGAACTTGTCTGTGCATTACCCTGCGGGGCCACACGGTGTCACTGTTCCTCTGAGAGAAATGCTGTGTGCATTATCCTGCGTGGCCACACGGTGTCACTGTTTCTCTGAGATAAATGCTCTGTGCATTACCCTGCGTGGCCACACGGTGTCACTGTAGCTCCACGGAGGAACTTGTCTGTGCATTACCCTGCGTGGCCACACGGTGTCACTGATCCTCTGAGAGAAATGCTCTGTGCATTACCCTGCGTGGCCACACGGTGTCACTGTAGCTCCACGGAGGAACTTGTCTGTGCATTACCCTGCGTGGCCACACGGTGTCACTGATCCTCTGAGAGAAATGCTCTGTGCATTACCCTGCGTGGCCACACGGTGTCACTGTAGCGCCACGGAGGAACTTGTCTGTGCATTACCCTGCGTGGCCACACGGAGTCACTGTTGCTTTGTAGAGAAGTGCTCTGTGTATTACCCTGCGTGGCCACACAGTGTCACTGATCCTCTGAGAGAAATGCTCTGTGCATTACCCTGCGTGGCCACACGGTGTCACAGTAGCGCCACGGAGGAACTTGTCTGTGCATTACCCTGCGTGGCCACACGGTGTCACTGTTCCTCTGAGAGAAATGCTGTGTGCATTACCCTGCGTGGCCACACAGTGTCACTGATCCTCTGAGAGAAATGCTCTGTGCATTACCCTGCGTGGCCACATGTTGTCACTGTAGCGCCACGGAGGAACTTGTCTGTGCATTACCCTGCATGGCCACACGGAGTCACTGTTGCTTTGTAGAGAAGTGCTCTGTGTATTACCCTGCATGGCCACACAGTGTCACTGTTCCTCTGAGAGAAATGCTCTGTGCATTACCCTGCGTGGCCACACGGTGTCACTGATCCTCTGAGAGAAATGCTCTGTGCATTACCCTGCGTGTCCACACGGTGTCACTGTAGCGCCACGGAGGAACTTGTCTGTGCATTACCCTGCGTGGCCACACGGTGTCACTGTTCCTCTGAGAGAAATGCTCTGTGCATTACCCTGCATGGCCACATGGTGTCACTGTAGCTTCACGCAGGAACTGCTCTGTGCATTACTCCGCATGGCCACACGGAGTCACTGTTGCTTTGTAGAGAAGTGCTCTGTGTATTACCCTGCGTGGCCACACGGTGTCACTGTTCCTCTGAGAGAAATGCTCTGTGCATTACCCTGCGTGGCCACACGGTGTCACTGATCCTCTGAGAGAAATGCTGTGTGCATTACCCTGCGTGGCCACGCGGTGTCACTGATCCTCTGAGAGAAATGCTCTGTGCATTACCCTGCGTGGCCACACGGTGTCACTGTAGCTCCATGCAGGAAATACTCTGCATTAAAAAGAAGCAGCAAGCTGCAAGGTAAACAAGCAGGAAGCCAGCAGCTAAACACTAGCCAACAGGCAATTCTCAGCCAATTAAGCCAAAATCATTCCCAATTTCTCTGTTTTTCCCACGTGTTTGGTGTGTCTGATGCTTTGTGACAGGTCACCATGAGTGCCACAGTTGGCCTGAGGGAAATGCTTTGTTATCAGTGTCCCTTCATAAGGAAAAGGTTGGTGTATTACTTGGAGTGCCCACCCAGTGTCACTTTAAAGACTAACAAATTTATTTTAGCATGAGCTTTTTTTTTGCGGATACAGACTAACATGGCTGCTACTCTGAAACCAGTGTCACTGTTGCTCTATGAGGAAAATGCCTTCTGCATTCCCCCAGCTGGTATCACTGTTGCTCCATTAGGAAATGCTTATCTGTCGTGGCCACTCTTGTCCCTGGGGGGAACCTCCTTCAGTGAGACAGCCTTTCTCAGGGATCCACTCTCTCTTGGGTGTTCAGCTCCTCCATCTCCTGGAACTGCACCACTCTGAGCCTTCGCACACCTGTCTTTTGCTATGGGCCCCCTCAGGGAGTCCACTTGCTCTGGATGGCCAGGGCCTCCTCACCCCCGAAGGGGTTGATGTAAGCTTGTTCTCTAGCCCGGAGTGACACTCAGCCAGTGTAACACAGGAGGGTTTATTGAGCTTTTGAACCCAGCATAGGAAACTCTCAGAGCCTTAGGCCTGGCTTCCCTCAGCACAGCACATCCAAGTCTACCCTGCATCCAGGGGGGCTCTGCCTGCTCTCTGTCATTCCAGTCCTGAACCCCCCTGCTTCCCAGCTGGGCATCTGATATCATGGGCCCCAAGCCCTGCCTCTGTCCATTGTCTTCTCTCTAGGTAAACAGGGTCACCTGGGCCTCCTCTCCTCTCCTTCAGCCCCCTCTGGCTGGAACTGGCTGTTAGGTCACTGGAGTCCTCTCTCCACAGCGCATTGTCTTCCCACTGGCTAGAACCGGTTGGGACTCCTGAGCTGGGCCTCTGGGTTGCCAGTCGCTGGGGTATCCATTCTCCAGGCCATCAATTGGGGCCTCAAGTTCCCTTGCTGGTCCTCTGTAACAACAAACTCCCTCTGGCCTCACCTCATTAACGCAGTAACACCCAGGGAAACTGAGTCACACACCCTCTGCATGCAAACCATTGGAAAAAACAAGGAACCAAACAAGAAAATCCCCCACTTTGTCACACACTTACCGGTCAATGGCGCCGTCTGCTGTGGCAACCGGGACAAGTGCTGCAGGAAGTGGGGCTACTCCAATGAGACCCTGTCCCACATCCAGTGTGGATGTCAGCACTACTCCGGAGCCTGCCGGTAATGCCACGGCACCATCCAGAACGGGGTGGTGAAAGCCATCCCGCCGTCCCTGGGGAAGCTCACCATCGACCCCGCCATCCTTGTACTGGACAGCCAACTGCGACCCAACATCGTGATGGATACGGAAAAGAAGAAGATTCTCATGGTGGACGTCACGGTGCCGTTTGACACTGTCAGTACCAGGTAGAGTAATTGAGAACAGTGGTCAGGGAAATAACCCACTTCCTTCTTTCCTTGACAAACCAAGGGACTCACCCCACCTGTGTACTTAGTATTGGTATAGTGCAAGGGTCAGCAACCTGTGGCATGTGAGCGGATTTTTAATGGCACACTGCTGCCCGCTGGAGTCCCAAGGACATAAAGCCAGTGAGAGGCAGAGCCTGCGCCCCCCGAGAGAGGAGCCACCTCAGCGGCCTGGCCATGGGCTCCTGCGTCCCCTCACCTGGCGAGGAGCCCTGCCCCGGGGGTGTGGAGCAGGGCTGCCCAGAGGATTCCGGGGGCCCGGGGTCTTCGGCGGCGGGGGGCCCTTCTGTTCCGAGACCCGCCGCCGAAGTGCCCTGAAGACCCGCGGTGGGGGCCCCCCCGCCGCCGAATTACCGCCGAAGCGGGACCTGCCACTGAAGTGCAGCCCGGTCTTCGGTGGTAATTCGGCGGGGGAGGGTCCCCGCCGTGGGTCTTCGGGGCACTTCGGCGGCGGGTCCCGGAACGGAAGGGGCCCCCCGCCGCCGAAGACCGGGCTGCGCTTCGGCGGCGGGTCCCGCTTACCCCCCGCCCCGGCCCCAGCCTCTTACCCCCCGGCTCCCTTCTCACCCTGAGTCTCAGCGCCTCGCCAGAACAGCCGCAGCGTGTGGCTGGCGGGGCTTGAGCTCCGTCCCGCTCAGAGCCGCGTTGTGATGGGGGCGGGGCTGGGAGCTCCACGCCGAGCGGAGGGAGCGGAGCTCCCAGCCCCGCCCCCTGACCACGCGGCTCTGAGCGGGACGGGGCTCAGGGGCCCCGGCGGAGACTCGGCGCTTGATGCGCTGAGGCTCCAGGAGAGGGGCGGAGGCGGGAGCCTCCGCTGTTCTCTTGGGGGCCCCTGCGGAGCCTGGGGCAAATTGCCCCCTTTGCCCCCCCCTCTGGGCGGCCCTGGTGTGGAGGGGCCAGCTCACCTGAGCCACCTTGGTATAGTTGGCCATAGTGGATTGGCAGCATTCCGGGGGAGCAGGTTTGCTGCTGGACCCGAACGCCACTCCTGGAGGCAGGAAGGGGGAGCAGGGATGATGGAGGCGGGAGAGGCTGGCAGCAGCAGCGACAGCTGCTGAACGTCTCCGGGAGGAGGCGCCCAGCTGCGGCCATAAATTGGTACCTGCTGTTCATGAGCTGGGAGGAGCAGAGAGGTCAGTGGTCCGTTGGCGCTGAGCACGTAGTAGGTGTGGGCGAGTGGGAATTGGTGGTGGCCAGAGAGCCCTGGGGTGAGGAGCTCACATACTGTGGGGTTATGTGCCGCCAGGGGCAGCTCCTCCAGACACAGCCAGAAGGGACTCTCTCGCCGCAGGCGCTAGTTGTGGTTGTGCAGTGTGCTATGGGGCTCTGAGTGGGTGAGCTGGCTGGGGGCCGCAGGAGTGGGGGGAGCCCTCTTCCCTGAGTCCCCCCCACACCCACCCAGCCCCCTGCCCTGACCCCCCACACACACCAGGCCTGTGCTCTGCACGCACCCCCAGGCCCCTCCCCTGAGCCCCCCTCATACACACCCAGCCTTCTGCCTGACTGCTTCACCCCCACCCATGACCCCAGCCCTGACTCCGGCACCCTCCCACATCCCCATTCAACCCCCACCCTCAGCACCAAATGGTAGCTCCTGCACACACCCCTACACACATTCCTGCCTGTACCCCTCACACCAAATGGAAGCTGCCCAGGTAAGTGCCCCACACCCAAACCTCCTGCCCCAATCCTGAGCCCCCTCCCTCATTGTATCTCCTGGCCAGACCCTTCACCCTCATCCTGTGCTCATGGGCGCCCACTTATATGGGCTCCTGGGGCTTTAGCCCCAGGAATATTCACAGACAGGGGCTCTGCTCCAGGAATATTTGGAGCTAGGTTTCTCCCCTGCTGTGCGCTGCCGGCAGCCCAGAGCCTTTTAAATCCCAGCCGCGGCAGGGAATCAGAGGGCTCTGGGCTGCCTGCCGCGGCGGGGAGCCCAGAGCCCTCTGATTCCCGGCCGCGGCTGGGATTTAAAAGGCTCTGGGCTCCCCGCGGTTGCAGGCAGCCCAGAACCCTTTAAATCCCAGCAGCGGCTGAGATTTAAAGGGCTCTGGGCTCCCCGCGGCTGCCAGCAGCCCAGAACCCTTTGAATCCCAGCCTCTGTCCGCTGATTGCCCCCTCCCCAGACCCCTGCCCCAACTGCCCCCCAGAACCTCCACCCCCTATCTAAGCCCCACTGGTCCTTGTTCCCCAATTACCCCCTCCCGAGACCCCTGCCCCTAACTGCCCCTTGGGACCTCAGCCCCTATCTAAGCCTCCCTTCTCCTTGTCCCCAACTGCCCCCTCCTGAGACCCCACCCAACTTCCCCCAGGACCGCACCCCTACCTGTCCCCTGATAAACCTCTTAGACTTCCATGCCTATCCAATTGCTGCCTGTCCCGGACTGCCCCTTGAACCTCTGCCCCATCCAACTCCCCCTGCTCCTTGTCCCTTGACTGCCCCCCGGAACTCCCTACCTCTTCTCCAACCCCCAAACCGCTTACTGTGCCACTCAGACCAGCGTATCTGGCTCCATGCAGCTCCAGACAGTTGCTGCCATGCTCCCCCATGGAGCCCACAGCCCTCTCCCACCCCAGCACCTGCCTTCCAGATTTGAACACCTCAAAATTCAGGAGTGCTCAAGCTCGGTTTGGGCAATTTTACTTCATTTCTCCCAAATCAGTTTCCCCTGCAAGGTGCCAACTGAAGGTGTTGGAGAACAGAGAGATCAGGTGGCCTCCTAATGCCTGGAAAAGAGACAAAGGCCGGAGGAGGGAGTGTCAGTGCCTGTGCGGACTTCTGGGAAGTGCACGGTGTGGAAGGGAATGCTGTGATGCTTTGGAACATCTCCATACAAAGCCAGTCAGGACTCTGGGGGAGCCTCCTCTCTCGGAGCATACTGTCTCCAGGGCAAGAAGCTTACACCTTCCTGGGTCTGACCTCGGAGCATTCAGCATGCCCTTCCACGTCATGCACTTTCCAAAGTGAGTCTGCCCAGGCTGGTCCTGGGGCAACCAGAGGTCGCTGCACCCCAACTCCGCAGTCAGATGTGACTCTCAGCCAGACAGTAAAACAGAAGGTTTATTAGATGACGGGAACACAGTTTAAACAGAGCTTGTTGGTACAGAAAACAGAACCCCTCTGTCAGGTCCATCTTGGGGGGTGGGGAGCCCAGAACCAAGTTCTGGGTCTCTCCCAATTTCCCCAGCCAGCTCCAAACTGACACTCCCTCCTCTGGCCTCTGTGTCTCTTCTGGACAAGGAGGCCACCTGATCTCTTTGTCCCCAACACCTTCAGTTGGCATCTTGCAGGGGAAACTGAGGCACCCACACAGTATTCAGAGAAAATATTAAGAACATTCCCACTTCATCACAACAGATGCATCAGTATTATATTGAAGTAGGCAAGTGCTGCTTCTGACTTTCCACTTTTAATTGACCCTTGTAATCTTGTGGCACTGACACGTTGTAGCTTCATTTTATATCGGCTTACAGGGCGGGAGCGGGGGGGCACCACCATTTTGGGCCCCACCAAAAATTATACAAACCTGCCGCCTATGCCTGTGCTAAGTGCATTCCCACTCTCAGCTCAGTGCAGAGAGAGGAAGAGAATGGGCCAGAACCAGGGAGAAGGTAGCTACCCGCTGTATGTGGGGAGGGCCAGGACTCCAGACTGGCAGCGAGCTGAGCGGGTCTGGCAGCAGGGATGTCAGCTGGCAGGAGCCCACAGATGGAACCGCTGAGCAGCAGTGGGCTGAGCTGCTCAGCCCACTGCCGTGTCTAGGGTCCCGGCCAGTGGCCCCACCCAGACAGCTGCTAGTCTGGGATTCTGGCTGCCTGACTATTGCCAGCTGGGGTCCTGACTGCAGGCCTCGCTCAGCCCATTGCTGGCCTAGGTGAAAGGAACCCCAGACCAGCAGTGGGTTGAGCGGGCCAGCGGCATAAGATCAACAATTTAATTTAATTTAAAATTAAGCTTCTTAAACATTTTGAAAACCTTGTTTATATTATTTAAATAAATTAGTGTTGTATTGTAAAAGAGAGACTTATAGAGAGACCTTCTAAAAAACATGAAAAAGTATTACCTGCACTTGAAACCTTAAATTAAAATGAAGACTCAGCACACCACTGCTGAAAGGTTGCCTACCCCAGTTATAATCAATGACTTGGACTCTGGATACATTCTATGGGTGGTGTACCTGAGATCACTTATCCACTGTGGTTTTAAAAATGCCCGTACCCCATTCTGGGTCTATGGTGGTTGTGTTATGTATGTATCTTATGAACTTTGTAACTGACATTTGTCATCCCTCAGAACCTAAGCCTGACCGCAGCTGTACAGTGCCTTCCTTCTTAATGTTTAAAATCATACTTACACAAATTACCTTCTACACTCTCATTGAAGTTATTTTAATTAAAATAAATAGGCAATCAAAATTTTAGACAAAATGTAGATATGGTTGTTGGGGACGCACTTGGCATAAACCAGGTAACTTAAAAGGATGGAAGGCCATGAGAGGCGATGAAGTCCTCTTGCTCTGAGCCATAGTCTACCAACTCTCCTCCAGACTCCATGTTTGACCCTGAGTTGCTCTTGTGAAAGGGGCTACTCCTTCTAGAAGAAACAAACTAGTAAGAACCGGTTCGTAGCTAGGCACACTTGGTTCTGGGTGGGTAATGTTCACGTCATTAACCAAAACAGTAACTTGTTACAATGTTTAAGTATAAAAGGTATGCGAGTTGTTTGTTTCGCACGCTTTTGATTTGAGCTCTATTTGAGATATCAAATAGGTGTCAAAAGCCACACAAAGTTCTGTTTGCTTCTCCATCCTGGTGTGTCCTTTTGGAGTGGCGCACACCGGGCAACAAACTCAACCATTGCCATCTCAGGCACTGCGTGCCGGCAACAGTTTAGTCAAAGCCTGACGACAATTACTTACAATAGCACCCGTAAGTTACTATAAAAAGGGCTGTACTAGCTGTAGCTGAACGCGTATCATTGCCCCCTCCCCCCACACATGCTCCAGGTACTGGCTCCATGATTTAGTGGGATGAACGAGAAAAAGGATGGTACATTGTGAGAGGGACCTAGAGAGTTTCAGAGCTGAAAAGCCAGGGGAGGAGATGGCTGCTTCCAGGTATGATGGTGATGGGGCTCATTAAGGTATCTGGATAGAAAAGGCAGGGGCAAAAGCGTGTGGCTGTGCGTCGCTGAGGCTGAACATTAACTGCCAGGGGTGATGAGGGCAATAAATCATACCCCTGGGCCCTCAGAATGGGAATTGGCTGAGCAGGAGCCATGGACAAGGTCAGCAGCCTCTCTATGGCTGCCCTGGTCAGGGGTAACCTTGAGCGCCATACGCCAGGGATCGGCCCTGACCCGCTGGGCTTCTCTACCTAAAGCTGGGCAGCTGTGGGGAGTGGTAAGGCCGGGCTGGGTCACCCTGCTGGGCGTGGGCCCAGGCCCTGCCCTGCTGCCCGGTGTGTCTCCTCCCTCCATGGGTGCAGTGACTGCGGGGGCCCTGCCCCCCTAGAGGAGAAGGACCATTGTAGTCACATCAGCCAGTGACTTCTGTGTGTCCCTCAGCCCCACATGTGGGGGGGGGGAAATGAGCTCTGGCAGCTCCCTGGGGCAGTGACCGGTGTCCCGCCCCCCGCTGCCGCAGTGACCCCGCGGGGGGCGGGTCTCCACTATTTGGGCAGCGACCCCCCCCCCCCCGGGAGTTTCTGGCCCAGTCAGGGCAGCGTGAGGGGGCAGCGGCTTCAGCGGGTGCCACTGAGCATGCGCCGGGCGTGGTCCGCGCGCCTGCGCACTCCCAGCCCAGGCGGCCGCCGCCGAATCCGCTTCCTGGGTGTGAGCCGGTGACGCCGCGTCCACAGGGCGGGGCCAGGCTTGGCTCGAGCGAGCGGTCGCGCACCGATCCTGGCGCACCTCGGCCGGAAGGGACGTGGCCCAGCGCCGGGCGGAGGGGGTCGCGGTGCGCGTGGGGGTCCCGGCCCGCTCGCTGATTGGCGGAGAGACCCCGGGGGCAGCCGCGCGCGTGGGTCGGACCGAGACTCCCGGAGTCGGGGGTGGGGGAGGGGCAGAGGGTGTGAAATGGGTGGGGTCAGGCGGGGGGTGGTTCAGCGCCAGGTTCATACCTGGGTAGGTTTTGGTGGGTGTCTGGAATGGGCACCACGGACACACATTCATGTGCCTCCCCACGTGGTGTCTGGCTAGGTTTTGACTTTGGTTTGTGGGATCTATGCTGCAGGTAACTGAAAATAAGGACATTGATTCCAGTTGTTTCAGTCTCATTCCCTTTATTAATTAATTGGGTAGTAACTTGTTGGGCTTTGTCCATATCATTAGTAATTGGTATAAAGTGGGTGTCCTTACGGGCCAGTAACAATTTTAGCTGTAACTGTAGTGGGGGAATGTAGGCAAGCAGGGGCGGCTCTAGGCACCAGCAAAACAAGCTGGTGCCTAGGGCAAAAAAATAGGGGCGCCCCTGCGGCCGGGGGGGGGGCGGCAGGCTGGGCCGGCGGACCTGCCGCAGTCATGCCTGCTTGAGGTCCACTGGAGCCCCGGGACGACTGGACCTGCCGCAGGCATGACTGCGGACGGGGCGCTCGTCCCGCGGCTCGGCTGGACCTCCCGCCGGACCCGCGAACCGTCCGCAGCCACGGGAGGTCCAGCCGAGCCACGCGGGACCAGCGGTCCCTCTGCCGTCATGCCCGCGGGAGGTCCGCTGCTCCCGCGGCTCCGGGGTGTCTCCCACGCATGATTGCTTGGGGCGGCCAAAAACGTAGAGCCGCCCCGTAGGCAAGAAAGGTGGGTCACAGGGGGTTACTCTCCTGACCGCCAGCTTCTTCCCGACCTGTTGCTGTCCCGGCCCATCAGGGTAAGCAGCTGCTGCACCGGGACACTTTGTTAACTTAGCTTTATCTCTGTGATGGACCAGGAGCCAAAGTTTGCTGACCCCTGAATTATAGGGTTGGCTTATGAATGGGTCATAAAATTTTTCCATTTGTACTTACACATCTTGCGGGGGTCGGCTTATAAACAGACTGGCTTATGATCGAGTATATACGGTAAGACAGGAACTCTTCCCAATCTTAAGGATTGTGGTGTATTGGTGATTGTACTCACGACATATTTTCCATATACAGAGCATATAATCTCTTTTCCTAAATGTTGATCCCTGTGGTGATCATTGTTTAAAGCGATTAACTGTTTCATTTTCTGTTGAGTCTTATTAAACAGTTGGGTTATGTCATGCATATTATAAAGAGTAAATCGCTCTTCCTGTTTTGTTTTGAAAGGTAGCTATAATGAGTACCTCATATCATCCTTCAGCCTCATATTCAAGTTTGTATAAGGTTAAACTTCCCCCCGTTATCCAATTATTACAACTGGCTTTGTCTCCCCAAGTTCCATAAGGTGTCCCGTGTTTCAGGGAAGTTGAATTAGTTATTGAGGAGGTAAAGGTTTTACAACTGAAGGACATAAATCCACACCATGTAGAGGTGAAGCATAGGAGTTTATTACACACAGCGCTGGCAGAGTGTCACCTTGCTTATTAGGCTCAGAGACACTGTCAATCAATTGATTACAATAGAATATATGGCTTTTCCATGGGCTGGGGAAAATGACAGGGTAGGCAGTTCCACACCCCGGGATAGGTCTGGCTGCAAGACAAGATAGCACATTAGCCAATGGTTAACAGGTTACATAATGTCTCCGCCCATGGTCTTAAGTTAGCAAGTTAACATTTAATTAATACTTTGATAAAATATTATTAGGATAAAATATATATGTTGAATTCTGATTTGGGGTACATAGGAATGGAGTAGCTCCTCTGATTGTCAAGCAGATACATTCCTAGGAGTTAAAACAAAGAAACAGTGAAAGTATATGGCAATAGAGATTGTCTCCTCTGTGTTTTAAGGCAGGCATTGGTCCCTGGGAAAGGAAGGTGGGAGGATGCCATATCTTATAATGACATGCGCCAACCTTTCATAAACTCAAGGTTGGATCTGTGGGAAGAACGTCTCCCTATAGAACAAACTAACAACCGAAACAGGGCTTCTTTGTTCAATCTGCAACTTTGAGTAAGACACAATTATTCAGTTCTCGGCTCTAACACCTGGCAATTTGCTGACTAGGCTTATTTTGGCAAAGCAAGGTTATCTTTTGTTTATTCTGCTTCTCTTAGCTGATCACTATTTGCTAGGCCTCTGGTCCCTTGACCATACTCTGGAGTTTGGGTCTGGAAAAGAGCTGACACAATCCACATACTAGGTTGTTATATAAAATGCACATGGATTTTAACCCTTCAGTCCCTCCTCTTGACCCTAGGGTTCCCTAACCCGCCAGGTCACATATACCAATTTTAATGTACGTAGCCTACTGCGGAGTTGCCGGTAAAGCACCAGTACCATCAGGAATGTCAGGATAGACTCCCCACATAACTTGACAAAGTCCCCTCGGGATGGATCTCGGAGCTATTTTATCACCTGAGATGGCATCACCCATAATCATCGTTTTAACCTTCACGGCCTGGTTCTTTCCCTTCTAGTGCTTCACATGGGCCCGGTCCACGGTTTTCCCTATCTGAATGTACGTCAGACGGCATTCCCCAATATGCCTCTGGGCCTCGGACACCAACTCCTCGATCTTTGCCTGCAGGGCCTGTAGCCACTCCTCGAGATACTTACTGCCATAGTGCCATTCCGGATCCCATGTTAGGTTATCCATCATTGATGCAGTACGGTGGAGCCGCGTCCCATCAACAGTCATGGTTGACCTTTGGGGGACCATCATGCACACGGATGGATGTCTCGAGGGGCAGGGCTTTCCATTTAGCTTGATGGAGTGGTTCTGGGCAGTCGCTGGGGACGGGATATAGGGTTCCACCACTTCCATAAGGGCTGGGTGGACCCGGCCATTGAGGAGATCGGTTACAATTCCCCGTGTGATGAGGGCCAAAGTTTGTCCTGCTCTCCTACAACTCTCCTGTAGTGCCTTTATTTTTGTCCCAGTTATTAGCAGACTGGTAACTTCTTGGCCCAGGTATTTTGTTATATCTGATGAGGTGGATACAGAGTTTGAGAGATCCTTTAAGCTGTCTAGGATAAATCGACTGGCCTTAATAGTATCCAGTCCTCCCTGGGCATTAGAGATTATAGCATCTGCCACCCTTGATTCCAGCTGGTCCTTCCTTTCAGCTTGGTGTGCTATTGTCATAGATGATCTCCCCCACTTGGAGCTTTTGGGTTCCAAGATGGGGACCTGCATGGGCTCCTCTAAACTAATCTTAGTCTAGATCTGGTTCTGCTGCCACCAGTTAAGTTTAAAGTGGGTAACACACTGCCAGTCCCCCAAACTTCCCCTGGGGAACCCAGATTCAAACCCCTTGAATCTCACCAGAGAGAGAGAAACAGCCAATTCCCCTCCCCCCATTCTCTCTCTCCAGCCTGCTCCAGAGAGATACACACCGAGTCAAATCGTTGACTCAACACAAAGAGGGACTCACTTCCCCCTCCCCTTCCCTTGAAAATGCAAACAAGAGAAGAATCAATCAAATCCTAAAAAGAAAAGAGTGTACTTTCTTTTTGTTCTTTTAATAAACTATCTCTGTAATACCAGGATGGAACAATACACAGGGTCTAACTTATAACCTGGAGAGATTTCCCCCTCCCCCTTTCTTTCTCAGTAAAAGCAAAGTAACAGCAACAAAAATAAAGATATTCCTTCAGCAAAACACACAATTGCAAATGTAGAAATAAACTTATAATACTAGTACGCCTTTCTAATACTCACTAGACTGAATAGATGAAAAATACTGCAGAAATCTTGGAGGACTTGAAAAAGATGTCTGGACTCCCTTAGCTCCAAAGAGAGACTCAACACAAACAAAAACAGAGAAAAAAAAATTCCCTCCACAGAGATTTGAAATTATCTTGTCCCTGATTGGTCCTCTAGTCAGGTGTTCATCAGGTACTGCTTGTTAACCCTTTACAGATAAGAGAGACCTTAACCCTTAACTAACTGTTTATGACAGCTATGGTATAGGTGTTGCAAACAGAATTACCTGCACCAAACCATCCTGCAAGGGTATCTAGTAATCCCCTCCTCTGTCTAGTTAAGCACTCACCACTTTGGTTTGTTAGACTAGTAATGTTTCTACTCATTTGAGGCCTGACCTTTGCATATTGTCTGTTCACTACCTCTAAAGGAATACGCACCTCGACCCTGTAAGTGTGGAATACCACCGAGGTGAGGACCGGTAGTGCTGGTCCTATCATTATAATCCTGGTTATGGAACAGGGATTTGTTCAGGGCGTGACAAACAATTGGGTGGTTCCACTCTGTCTCTGATAACCCAGTTAATTGTTACCAGTTGTGGACATTCTAATTTGGGCCATCGTTTAACAAATATGTGCCATGCCTTTGGGGTTACCTGCATCCGTGTGTTAAGTGGTAAGATCCATCCTGAATCAGCAAGTCCAACCTCCACAGGGACCATGTCGGTATAATTGGTGCATGATCTTTCATGAGTGTTTGGTTTCTTTCTCCCAAAATTCCACACAAATTCCAGTATTGAGGTCTGTGCGTTCCCTCCCAAGCCATCGTGGCAATATGCCATGTAGTTGTGCTCAAATGAGGGATAGCCCAAGACCTGGTAGTACCCTTCACTAGTAGTACGCAGCTGTTCCCCCTTTAAAGGTAATTCGGACACTGGTTGCATTAAGTATAGACACTGTTCGTCTCAGGGGGCCACAGCATCATCAAAGAGCCTCGCCCTGTTCAAAGGGGTAGCTCATACGCTTCCACAATTCCTTCCAAAAACGCTGTAATCTCCGGTACCTGACACCAGCGGATAACAGGGCAGTCGGTTGTTATCAAAATTGTAATGTTACTAGCCTCCCTGTTTTTGTGAGCATCAGTGTGTGATTTTATTTGGACCTTCTTGCATTCTACTGTGTGCTCATGTCCTAACCACAGTGCCACCTTTACTTCTGGCCAGATTTGGTTTTGGCCACTGCACGTGTTTTGGACAAACTAAAGTGTTTTCTAAGTGCGGCAATTAAAGCAAAGCAAACTTGGAGGAGGGGGGTTAGTGACCCATTCCCAGTCCTCCTTTTCACATGGCACACAACTTGCGTCCTTCCTCATGCATCACAGGGACAGCAGGAGACACAGCAGAAGCCTCCCAATGGTCACTCTGGTTGTCCTGGTCACCCTTCAGTCCTTCCTCCTTCTCCTCTTGTTCACCTGTGGAAGCATTGTTAGTATTGACAGATGCTGATTTAAACAATTATAACTGATTTTGGTGACACCAAAATGTTTTAAATTTTCCTTTAATCTGTGCACATGTATTAGTAGTTAGAAGGACCTTTATCGGGCCTTGCCATCTTGGCTTTAGAAATTCCTTTAACCCCTGGATAAATGCAACACATTACTAAATTCCCAACTTTAAATGCAGGTTTGTGTAGACTGCTATTATTATTCAGCTCGGTTTGGTGTTTTTTTCTACTGGGTTGTATAAATTCTTTAACTCTATGTCCAATGCCTTGATGTAGTTTTGCAGGCTGTCTGCAAAAAGGCCGGATCCCCCTGCAGGGAGTGTCACAGTGCTAGGCATTTTCCTTGCTCTTCCTGTCATTAGCTCAAAGGGTGTCAGTTGAGTCAGCCTATTTGGGCTTTCTTTGATTTGATACAACATAGCAGGAAGCATAGGAGCCCATCCTTCTCCTGTATCCAGTATTGCTTTTGTTAAGGCTGTTTTTATTGTTTTGTTTATTGTTTTTGATTATTTTTGAGCTTTCAGGGTGGTATGGTATATGGAATTTTTGCTTTATTTCTAGTGCTTTACATGCCTCTTTTATTACTCATCCTGTAAAATGAGTTCTTTGGTCAGAGTATGTTGATAGTGGCAAACCTCATCTGGGTATTAGCTCGAATCCTAGTAAAAGAAATATTGTTGTGGCAGTACAGTTTTTGGTTGGGAATGCCTCTACCCACTGGGTAAAGGTGTCAATAATTTCCAAAATGTAAGTGTACCCTATGCTTTGTGGGAAGGGTCCAGGAAAACCAATTTGCAAATGTTGCCACAGTCCCTCTGGTTGTGGTTGGTGATTCAGAGGCACCTTTTTTTTTTTTACCCAAATTTACTAGTGCCTATGTTACACATTTTTTGAGAAATTGTAAAGCATTTTTTTTATGGCTAGCCACCACCAGTATTTCAGGGCGGCCCTCATTTGTCTCTACCTCAGAGGAGCTGGAGTGTGGATGCCATGGCGCAGTAGAGTATGTACGCACTCTGGGGCTACCAGCTCCTCCCCCCCGGCCCATACCAGAGGTGAGTTTTATACACACAGCCTTGGTTTTTTTACTTTCTTTTCTGGGTTTATGGTTGCATATAGCTTTTTAAATTTACTTCCTTTTTTGGCACTCTAATAGGACTTGCTTGTGCAATTATAGAAAATCATGAGTGATGTGGAGAAAGTGAATAAGGAAAAGTTATTTACTTATTCCCATAATACAAGAACTAGGGGTCACCAAATGAAATTAATAGGCAGCAGGTTTAAAACAAATAAAAGGAAGTTTTTCTTCACGCAGCGCACAGTCAACTTGTGGAACTCCTTACCTGAGGAGGTTGTGAAGGCTAGGACTATAACAATGTTTAAAAGGGGACTGGATAAATTCATGGTGGCTAACTCCATAAATGGCTATTAGCCAGGATGGGTAAGAATGGTGTCTCTAGCCTCTGTTCGTCAGAGGATGGAGATGGATGGCAGGAGAGAGATCACTTGATCATTGCCTGTTAGGTTCACTCCCTCAGGGGCACCTGGCATTGGCCACTGTCGGTAGACAGATACTGGGCTAGATGGACCTTTGGTCTGACCCGGTATGGCCTTTCTTATGTTCTTATGTTCTTAATTTTTTTGGAATGTTTATTTCCCCAATAATTTTTTTTTGGTTTTTTACTTGAGATTTAATTGTGTGCTTTTATTTTTACTACTGCTAGTTCTAATGGTAGTTTGGCAGCTTCTGTTAGGCCTTGAATTGCTTTCATATTATTAATTTGCTTGCCAGTTGTTGTTATAAAACCCCTGTGTGACCACACGTCCATGTAGTCACGCACCACTCCAAATGCATATCTGTGTATACAGTGAGCTTCTTGCTTTCCCCTGCTCTCAAACGTTCAGTGAGGGCTGTTAGCCTTGCTTCTTGGGCTGATTTTGATCCTTCCATCTGACCTGAAGCTATCACTTTCCCATTGTTGGTGCCATTAGGCATATTTCTAAATAACTTAAAAGGGTAAAAAAACCACAGTATTAATAAAGCTTTTCTGTACCAGGCCTAAATAAACCAAAGTTATTTTATGCTTGTTCAAGGTGCTTTCATATTAAACTTTAATTAAACTTTCAGGCTAGTATTAAAAATAAAATGTGTAACAGCTTTTTATCAGTGTAAAACACCAAAAAATAGGGCCCCTTTTTACTACTTGTGTTTAGTTTAGAAAGAGGGGAGGGAAAACAAGGTAATAAATTCAAAAGTAAACCAAGGTAACAGCCTTAAAAAGTTACAAAATAAATTGTCTGCTGTCAAAAATAATTTAATTGTTAACTATACACTATATGTACTATATAAAAGTAAAAAAAAAAACTAGTGGGGGGTAATAAAAATGCCTTGTTAAAGTCATGTATAAAAAAACACACACAGCTTGTATCTGTGTGCAAAATTTAAAATTGTAATATCTCCCTGGCACCTTACTTGGGCTCAAATAAACTTTTTCTGCATTCTCCACCCTGGTGTAATAATTAGTGCAACGCACACCGGGCAACAAACCACTGTTTGCTGCCTCAGGCCTTTTGGGCCGGCAACACCATCACCGAGTACCACTGCCCATTCTGTATGTGGCACTCCAATTTTATGCTCTCTTGATTTATTTACATACAAAGCTATATTTGCATTTTGAATGGCTTTTTTTAAATTCTTCCAACACTTCCTCTTCTCTATAAGACATGCGTGTACCTCTCCCTTTATGTTCAGACATTTGGCTACATTTCTTTTTTTGTTTTTTACTATGGAGAAGTTAGGGTTTTGCAAGCACAATGTTGCTTCCCACTGACTCCTCTGGGCATCTGTTAAGGAGATCAATGAGTGTATGGGGTGTATGGAGCACGAATTTCCCTGTGACAGTGTATGATTCACAAGCTTTCACAGCTCAGGGAGCTGCTATGAACTCTGGTAATCCCTGGTATACAGGGGTTTTAAGGTAGGTAAGTATGCTCCCTGAAGCTGGCTTAGCACAGCTGAGTACTGGGTCCGGCTGTGGCTGCAGTAAAGGTGGAATGGCTTTCCCATATCGGGTAAGCCCAGGCTGGGGGCGGAGGCTAAAGCCTGTTTTATTTTTATAAATGCCTCCTCTTGTTGTGTGCCCCATATTATTAACTCATTTGCAGGCTTTCCCCCGCTAGTGAGGTTTTGAAATGGTTCCACCATCTCTTGAGTGCTCCGGTATATAGGTTCTACAGAAATTAAGGAGTCCCACGACCTTCCAGACTTCCTTAACTGTCCGTGGTTTCTTTAACTCTAAAATTGCCTGCTTTTTGTCTACTGTGAGTGCCTTCTCTCTCCCTTGGAGATGTTATGCCCTAGGTATAAAACCTTCTGCAATTGCAATTGAGTTTTCTTTGGGCTTAATTTAAGTCCTGCCAGTGCCATGCAAAGATATTTAAACAGTCTGTCTAGGGTTTTTAAATGGTCCTTTTTATTTGAACTGGCAATTACTACAGTATGTAAATAAATTGCTATCACAGTATCCCCTTCCAAGGGCACTCGTGCTATTACTTCTGCCATTGCCCTGTGGAAGATGGAGGGAGAATTATGGAACCCCTGAGGTACTCGGGTCCAAGTGTACTGCTGGTCTCCTACTGTAAATGCAAATTTCTCCTGACTCTCCTTTGCAAGGGGAATACTCCAAAATCCATTAGCTACATCCAGGACTGAGAATACTGAGTGTCCTGGGGTTAGCAAATTCAGAATAGTGGCAGGGCTTGCCACAATAGGATGGGCCTTGGGAGTCACCCGGTTAAGGTGGGTGTAGTCTATAGTTAACCTCCAGGTCCCGTCTGGCTTCCTGATGGGCCAAATTGGGGAGTTAGTTGTGGAGGTGTTTTTTTAAATTACCTCTCTAGATTCTACATTAGTGACTATATATTTAACTGCCTCTAAGGCTTTGGGTTTAATAGGATCCTGCCTGTGGGCGTTGTGAGTTGGTCCTTCTACAGACAGAGGCTTCATGTTTACTAGCCTACACTCTTGTTTATCTGTTGCCCACACCTCAGCGTGAAGGGAACATGGGGTTTCTACTAGACTCCCCCCCCCCCCGGTATTATTACCTATTACTGGCAATCATGGCTATTTTTTTAGATGATTTTTCCTGTTTGGACCCTTTGGCCCATTCAATGCAGTTAGCTCTGGGGTTGGTTACTCCCACGAGCTCCTTAAGGAGATCTATGCTGCACATTGTGTCTCCCTGCTCAGGGCAAACTCCCATTTGACTGACTGTGACCATATCTTCAAATTCTATTTCTACTGCCTGGCTAAGGGTTGCTTTTAATTTTCCACCTTCCACCCCTTCAATCCATATGGTTCTACAGGTCAGGGGAAGATCTTGGCTGGTTATTGATACCGTGGCTGCTGTGCCTTTTAACATGTTGCACTGTTGGCCCCCTACTCGTGCGTTTAAAAACATCCTGGGGTCGCCTTCAGTTCCAGCCACAGAGGCCGCTGATACCTATTTGCTAGCCAGGAGTTTGAGCAACTCCTGGATTTGTTTATCCTTTCCTTGTTCTTGGGAATAAGAGGGAGGATTTCTGGCACTTGTGTCATATAAAATAGCTTCCCCCCAGAAATGTTAGGGTACACATACATACTAGTATATGGGGTATGTGCATATTGATGATGGGTATGTATGGACTTGTGGTGTACTTATTAAGTCTGTGGGTAAAACTTTGAAAAATCCCCTTTGCCATCCTTCACTGTTTATTGATGTAGGTAAAAGGTCTCTAGACATCTAGATAGGTCATCTTTTCCTAGGAATGTAAAGGGTCACAATATACATATGCTGACTTTGCCTTAGCTTAACAGACAGGGTTTTAGCCTGTAGGTCTCTTGCATTACAGGCAAACTTATTTTTAATATAAATCTATAAACCTATTACAATACATCAAATACTTATAAGAAAAGATATGAGTTTATCTATGCAAACAAGCAGATTAATCCTTAGGGCTGCATGCTGAGACATGTGTTAATCTGGAGTCACTGCAAGACAGAACAGGGAGTGACTCAAAATTAACATGGGACGTAAATAAGATCAGGGTGTGTCCCTGTGGGGAGGGGGTTTCAGTTGTTGCTAAAGGAGGGAAAGTTACTCAATTTCTCTATGTCTCTGCCTCAGGATTTTGGGGTTGAGCTTTCTGGTTCAGCTCAGAAATCGGCTGCCCCGATTGTGGTCTGGGAGTGCAGGCTGAGCAGCTGCTGCTCCCGCAGTGGGATCACAGCTGGGGAGTGACTGTGAGTAAAGCTTCCTCTGTGCCCAGCCGAAGTGAGGATTTCCTCCAGTTGCAATTAGTCCCATAGGACATCCCAAGGCTCTGTCCACACCAATTTCTGAGTCAGAGACTCTAGGCGATTGATAGAGACTTCAGGGAACTGGGGATGGGTATGAGGGTGATTCTGCAGAAACAGCCCCTCCTCACCCCACATGTCTTCCCCCTTAGCAATTGCAGGAGCCGATCCAGCCATAGGAGAGCAAACCCCCAGGATTCTCTGTCAGCCAGAGGGGGAGAGACAGGGGAAGGGGAGACACAAGGAGAAAAAGGAAAGAGAGAGACTGAAAAGGGCAGTGGGAGAAGTAATTAGGGAGAGAGATTTCCAGATCTCTGACTGGCCCCCACACACTTACTACAGCATCTTTCTGTTGGTATCCAGGAAGTTGGCGGGCAGATCCTGCCCACTGCTCAAGGACCTCCCCTGAGCCTAAGGGGAGGATCCACAGGCCCATGATACCAAATAACGGCAGATTCACTTTCCTGTGAGCAAGGTGAGGTGCAGGAAGAGGAACAGCCATTTCCTGACTCTCCCTGTTCCCCCTGCTGTGGGAGTGCGCTGCCCTGGGGGCAGTGTCGGGGAATCCCCCAGGGTCACTGCTTTTCTTCTGCGCTTCTCTCCCATCTGGTTCCCAGACTTTGTTCCTGAGAGGGTTTCAAAATGTCTTGGTGGTTTAATGCTTGTGGGAGGGGCTGGGCAGTGCTGTAATAAAGTGGCCAAGCATTTCCCCCACATAGAGTCGTAGAATTGTAGGGCTGGAATGTACCGTGAGAGGGCAGCTAGTCCGGCCCCCAGCAATGAGGTGTTTGTCTGACCCGTCCTTAAAAACCCCCAGTGATGGGGATTCCACTGCCTCTCTTGCTAATCTAGTCCAGTGCTTAATTAGGTTTTTTCACAATTGACTCAGATTCAGTTTGTGATCCACTATAGCTCCTGACCATTTTCAGTAGTACTGCCCCTTAACCAGCTAGTGCCCACTTTGTAGTGGTGTGTTTGGTTTTCCTTCCCTAAGTCTAGTACTTTGCGCTTGTCTTTATTGAATTTCATCTTGTTCATTCAGCCCACTTCCCCGGTTTGTAAATGTTACCTTGAATTCTAATCCTGTCCTCCAATGCGCTTGCAGCCCCTCACAGCTGCTGGTATCTGCATATTTAGACAGCATGCTCTCCAGTCCATTATCCAAGTAATGAGTGAAAATATTGACTATATCAGATCCAGGACTGGCCCCCGGGCACCCCATTGTATACATCCTCCCATTGGACAGTGAACCGCTAATGGTTACTGTCTGAGTGCAGCCTTCCAACAACATTGTTACCCATTTTTTAGCACTTTTATGTTCACCACATTTCCCTAGTTCACTGTGAGAATGTCATGGGGGCCTGTGTCAAAAGCCAAACTAAAATCAAGATCTGTCCTGTCTACAGTGTCCCCTGGAACTGTAAATCCAGTACCCCTGTGAAAGCAGGAAATGAGATTGAATTGGCATTATTTGTTTTTAGAAATCCAGTCTGGATCTAACTTATCACCTTACTGTCCTCTAGGTGCTTACAAATTGATTGTATAATAATTTGTTCATTCCAGGTATCTAAGGAAGGCTTGACTTTATTCCTCAGTCCTCTTTGTTCCCCTTTTAAAAGATGGGTACTGTGTTTTCCCTTCTCCAGTCTTCACCATTCTTCAGGCATTCTGAAAGATAATTGCTAATGGTTCCCAGATTGCTTCAGCTGATTCTTTGGGCACCTTAAAATGAATTTCATGGCTGACAATAATTATGTAATGTATCTACATATTTTTAACCTGTTCTTTCCCTATTGTGGTTTCTGTTTCTTCCTTCTCTTGGTTAATAATAATTAAGACCCTATCTGAACTGCGGGATGATCTTCAAATAATTGCAGCTGAGTTGCAAAGAAGGCTTGGAAAATTGCAGAAAAGTAATAATGGACCTTTATTAATTGCTGTAATTTGGAAAAGCCACAGCAGACCTATTTGTTTAAGAAAAATCTGCTGGCATAATATAAACACTCAACTATTACATGATGCCTGTGAATTGTTTTGGTAACCAGACAATTGGGTGCAGCTACAGGGCCATAACATGGGTGGGGTGAGTGGGGCAGCCACCAAGGGCACAAAGCAGGGCTGGGGAGTAGAAAAATGGGGCAGAAAAATGAGGGTGGAAATTTGCGTCACAGACCATGAAATCGGGTCTCCGGCTGCCCGGCTCTGAAGGCAGAGTGGCGAGTGGCAGCTGCCGGCTGGATGCCTCGCTCTGAAGGCAGCGCCACCACAGAACAGAGGTAAAGGTGGCAATACTAAGCCACTCCTACTTCTCTGCCTTCAGAGCTGGGCACCGGCCAGCATCCACCGCTCTCTCGCGACTCAGCTCCAGGCAGCGCCGCTGCCAGCATCACCTCAGGAGTAAGGGTGGCAATACCGCGAACCCCTGGTGGGCTTGCAACCCCCTATTGGGTCTGGGCCCCTAGTGTGAGAAACGCTGTGGCGAAATCACACTTTTTTTGGGTTACTCACTACATCATTAGCAAATTTTGCAGGTGTATAACTCATCTGCAAAGTTCAGTATTTATGCCATGACCAACGTTTGAAAATGGTACGATTCCCCCTCCCCCCTGTGATTTAAGCAGTACCCTACTTATTGCCTTCCCTGTCCCTTGCTAGGGGTAACTTCTTTTGTGAGTTAATCTTTGTGATTTTGTCCCCACATTCTGACGGTACTCAGTGGGGGGAGCAACAACAACAGAAAATGTGGAAATGGCAGAAGTGCTAAATGCCTTTTGTTTCCGTTGTCACCAAAAAGTTTAGCAGCAATTGGACATCTAACTTAATGAATGCCAATGAAAATGAGGTAGGGTCAGAGGTTAAAATAGGGAAAGAACAAGTTAAAAATGACTGACTTAGGTTAGATGTCTTCAAGTCAGCAGGGCCTGATGAAATGCACCCTAGAATGCTGAAGGAGCTGACTGAGGAGATCTCTGAGCCATTAGTGATTATCTTCAAAAAGTCAAGGAATATAGGAGATATTCCAGAGGACTGGAAAAGGGCAAATATAGTGCCCATCTATAGAAAGGGGAGTAAGGACAACCTGGGGAATTACAGACCAATCAGCTTATTTAAATTCCACTGAAAAATAATGGAACAAATAATCAGTTAGCAACAGATATTAAAGTGAAAAATAACAGTCAGCATGGATTTGTCAAGAACAAATCATTTCCAGCCATCCTAATGTTTTTTTCCTGTCAGGATAACAAGCTTGTGGATAGAGGGGAAGTGTATATCTTGACTTCAGTAAGGCTTTTGATACTGTCTTGCATGACCTTCTCAGAGAAATACAATTGAGACGGAACTATCATTAGGTGGGTGCATAACTGGTTGGAAAACTGTTCCTAGAGAGTAGTTTCGAGTGGTTCACAGGCAAGCTGGAAGGGCATATCGTGTCGGGTCCCACCGGGATCAGTTCTGGGTCTGGTTCTGTTCAATATCTTCATCAATGATTTAAGTGTACTCTCTATGCCATTATTTAAAAAGTTTGTGGACAATACCAAGTTGGGAGGGATTGCAAGTGTTTTGGAAGTAATTCTTCCACTCTAGTCTGTGATGATTAGGCCTCAGCTGGAGTATTATGTCCAATTCTGGGTGCCACATTTCAGGAAAGGTTTGGAGAAAGTTCAGAGAAGAGCAACAAAAATGATGAAAAGTTTAGCAAACATGACCTATGAGGGAAGATTGAAAAACTTGGGTTTGTTTAGTCTGGCGAAGAGAAGACTGAGACGGAACATGATAACAGTTTTCAAGTACATAAAAGGTTGTTACAATGAGGAGAGAGAAAAATCATTCATATTAACCTCTGAGGCTAGGACAAGAGGCAATGGGCTTAAATTGCAGCAATAGTGGTTTGAGTTGGACATCAGGAAAAACTTTCTGTCAGGGTGGTTAAGCACTGGAATAAATTGTCTGGGGAGGTTGTGAAATATCAATCAGTGGAGATTTTTAAGAGCAGGTTGGATAAGACACCTGCCAGGGATGGTGTAGATAATATTTAGGGTATGGCTACACTTGCAGCTGTACAGCGGTGCTGCGGGAGCGCTCCCACGGCAGCGCTTTGAAGTGCGAGTGTGGTTGTGGCGCCAGCGCTGGGAGAGAGCTCTCCCAGCACTGCAGGTACTCCACCTCCCTGTGGGGATTAGCTTACAGCGCTGGGAGCTGCGCTGGTGCTTTGCAGCGCTGTAACTTGCTGTGCTCAGGGAGGTGTTTTTTCACACCCCTGTGTGAGAAAGTTGCAGCACTCAGTGATGCAGCCCTTCTTGCGGTTCCCCTCTCTCGGGGGTTAAGCGCCTCCACCTCCTGGAACCACACCTCTCTGAGCCTTAGCACACCCGTCTCTTGCCATGGGCCCCCTCAGCGAGTCCACTTGCTCTGGACCCCCCGGGGCCTCTAGTCCCAGAGGGAATGATGCAACCTGTTCTCTAGACCAGAGTGACTGTCTTACACTACATAAACCGGTTTTGTAAAACAGATTTTATTTTGTAAACAAATTTTTTTAAACAAAAAACCGAGTAAAACGTAAACAAATTAAATCAAAAGTCCGCGGCGCCGGTCCGAGTGGGAGAGTGGGCTCCTGGGTATTTCTGGAGTGTTATCCCATAGTCCCAGCAGCCTGTAGCTATCCCTTAGCTTCCCCCCTGTCCATGCTGAGATCCGGGGGCCCGCCCAGTGCCTGGTGGGGCAAAAAAATCGTCAGTCAGGTAAATGTCTCTGGGAAAGTGGGCGCTTCTGTCTGGGAAAGCGCTTTTCCCTGGATTGCCTGCTGGCAGATGCATGCACAAGCATCAGCTTTTTTTTATGCTGCTTTGCTGCACATGTACTAGATGCCGCTCACAGAGCTCATTCTTTGCACACTAGCACAGGCCACAGCCTTCAGCTCAGCAGCATTTGAGCAGCAGCTGCTTTTGCTACACAGCAGCATCCTTTTCCTTGCATGCTCCACCATCAGATCCATTCATAAATTGGAACTGGATTTTTTTGCAGCTAGTCCCCCTGAGGAAATTCATGGCAGTGATGATCAGTCAATCCAGGTTACTAGCCATAGCCGTAGTGCCACCAAATTGTACCTACATTGATTGTCATTTGTACCATTGCCTGCCATCATAAGTGCCTGGCATAATTCAGAATGTGCGATCTGTCAAAGCACTCTCTCCCCCAAAACAAAAAAATCTTGACCTCCTAAAATAAAAATCTAATCTAGAGAACCTGTGCTGTGCTATAGAATGACCTCTGAAGAACCTGCTCTAGCTATGCAGACTGTACAACTCCTGTCTGTGTATTCCCTGTCCCCCAGTGCCTCTATCTTCCCCCACCTTTCTCCTTCCCACCTTAGCCAGCTACCCCCCAAATGTCCCCCAGAATGTCTAAAGAATGCAGCAGCAATGCAGGACTGAGACACAGTGACTTGAAAGCTATGATGAGGCAGACATAGTCCAGACAGGTGTCACATCCAGACAGAGCAGCAAAGTGTGCCAGAGAGGCAGTCCAGGGGCAACTGAATCTTTCTTGGATTTTTCTTTCTTGAGCCTGCTGGGGCTGATGGATGCTGCCCCTGTGCAGCCCATGTTGCTATATGCCCATCAGCCATATCCATCCATCCAAAAACCAGAAAAATTAGGCTGAAGGGTGCCAGTTACTTTGTGTCATGTCCCATCAGCTCTCATCATGCATGCTGATCATGGCTCATCATTTTCCAATTTCAGCTTATGCTGATGGATTGATGGATTTGATGGATTTTTTTTTCCATGATTTGTACCATGAGGGGGGGGTTGGCCCGTGGGTGGTGAGTGCTGCACTATGCACTATCGCTGCTATAGCTGGTCATCTGCAGCAAAGACATGTAAAAGAGTCAGAAAGAATTTTGAGCCTTTGCTTCTGGGGTGGGGTGGGTGGGGTGGGGGTAAGGAGCTGCTGATGCCTGACCTCTGTGTTGTGGCCAGCTGGTGAAGTTTGAGCAGAGCAAAGCCAACCTAGTAAATTTAGGAGGCAGCAGGAACTGTGGGGAAGCTTCAGTCTCAGTCTCCAGTCGCATCCATTTGATTCTTTTGCTGCTTACGCTTTTGCGCTCGCTGCGCTGCAGTCGCTGCGCTCTGCGCTGTTTCTGTCTGGAGATTTTTAAAAAAGGATTTAGACGGATAAAGAAGATAGGACGCCTGATAGAAGCCTGATGCACTCCCGCATCCATCATGGCGGATCTCTTATTTTGATTTTTTTTATTTTTTATTTGCTTGGATCCGAGCCACGCGAGCCGAAACACGCTGGACGGAAAGCAAAGCGGGCTTTTTCTATGTTTTTTACCTGACCACTCCATCCTCAGATTGCGCGTCCAGAGCGGTCACTGGTGGTGTGCACTGTAGCTCGATAGCACTGTGAAAGCCCGCAGGCCCATCCAACACCCTAATCCTAATCCCCAATTATAACGACGATACTAGCGTTACTCCTCGTTGGGGAGGAGGAGGACAGAAACCTTTAAAGAGCCAATAAAAAAATATATAGGGTGGTGCCTGAGTGTGTGGGTTTCGCGTTTAAATCGGTTTTACGCTCCTAAAACCGATTTAAACGCCTAGTGTAGACCAGGCCTCAGACTGCGTAAAACAGGAGGGTTTATTGAGCATCAGAACACAGCGTAGGAAAGTCTCAGGGCCCTCAGGCCTGGCCTCCCTCAGCACAGCACCTCCCAGTCTTCCCTGCATCCAGGTGGGCTCTGCCTGCTCTCTCTCTCTCCAGCCCAGAGCTCCCTTGCTTCCCAGCTGGGCATCTGATATCACCTGCCTTTCTGAAGTCTGTTGTCCTTATTTTCCTGCTCTAACACCTTCCTTCTCTTAGAATCACAAAATCATCATTTCATGAACACTTTTGCCCATATTGCTTTCCACCTTCTGCTTCCTAACTCCTGCCTGTTAGAATCAACCCTATGATGTGGAAAAATGATCCACGTGTTGTCTTTGGAATCAGATTAGCCTGAGGCACTGTTATTGATTATGAGCATGCAAGGGGTGACAGCTATTTGGAGCTGCCCTCCCCCCCCCCCCCCGATTCAAGGAACACACAGCTTTTTAAAGCTTAAAACCACAGAGAAATTACACATCCTTCCGCATCAGTTACCTTGTTTGGAATACATGGCAAAATCAATACAGGTCAAAAGCAAAAAGAACATTCATCTCCCTTATTTGGCCCTTCCTGTTGTTGTTGTTCTCAGTCTGGTCCTTTTGCGGTTTGACTTTTCTAATGCTTCTATTGTGGTTATATATGTCTTAAGCTTGGCTATTGCAAATTGTTCTGTTTGGGGACTTTCCACTTTGCCTTCTCCTGCCCCCTATATACAGAAAGCCATTGTTTGGTTTTGGGGACTTTTCATTTGGCTCTTCATAAACAAAAGAAGCCTGGCCAATGCTTTGGGCCTACTAACTTGACCAACATTGACGCCTACCAAATTTTCCTTCACACCTAAAATGCCTGGTGTCTGGTTAAAATCCTCCTGGTTACTACTACCATCTTCTGAAGCAAACACGTGTGCCCAACGCATTCCAAGAGCTCATTGGACACTTTGTCATGCAAACAACAGAAATATTCAAAACACAATTAGTAATGGGGGGGTGGGACATGTGACTAACTACCGAGACACCTGTCAGAAAAGGAATTCAAACAAACACAGAGTTGAGAACATCCATCTGCGAAGAAAGAGCCGGGGGGAACTATGATGGGATGTGACTGTTGTGCTCTCACACTTCCCCTTCTTGCCCTGACAGGCTGCAGTGTCACATCCCACCTTTCCAGGGAGCAGGGGAGGGAAATGGCTGCCATGGAGCCAGCTCAGGTAGGGATTATCCGTTTTACAGAGGGTGACCAATCCAGGGCTGGCTCCAGACCCCAGCGCGCCAAGCGTGTGCTTGGGGCGGCGTCCCCGTGGGAGGGCGGCAGGTGACTCCGGCGGACCTCCCGCAGGTGTGCCTGCAGAGGGTCCGCTGGTCTCGCGGCTTCAGTGGAGCATCCGCAGGCACGTCTGCGGGAGGTTCACCGCAGCCGTGGGACCGGCAACTGCCAGAGCGCCCCCCGTGGTGTGCCGCCCTGCTTGGGGTGGTGGAAATCCTAGAGCCGCCCCTGGACCAATCTATAAGTTTAAGCTTTATACAAGGTAACACTGATAGAGAGAGATGCACAGCTGTTCCCCCCACAAGTATTAATACATACTTTGGGTTAATTAATGAGTAAATGGTGATTTTATTAAATACAGAAAGTAGGATTTAAGTGGTTCCAGGAAGTAACCGACAGATTTGCATGTTTTATTTTATTTTGCTTGGTAATTCACTTTGTTCTGTGTCTAAGAAATTGAATACAGATAAAAACCTTACCCCGTAAGCTTCCTTTTACAGACTCGTCTCCTAGTTTGGGTGCAGCAGTCACTCACACCCCCTGTAGTTACTGTCCTTTGTTCCAGTTTCTTTCAGGTATCTTTGGGGGTGGGGAGGCTCTCTCTTTAGCCAGCTGAAGACAAAATGGAGGGGACTCCCAGGAGTTTAAATAGACTTTCTCTTGTGGGTGGAGACCCCCTCCTCTCTCCTATGCAAAGTCCAGCTACAAAATGGAGTTTTGGAGTCCCCTGAGCAAGTCACATGTCCATGCATGACTGAGTTCATTACCAGCCAAGCCACACTCCTGGGAAAGGTCAGATGTGGACTGATGTCTCCAAATTCATTGTTGGCGTAAGGGCTTCTTGACTGAGCACGTACTGAGAATAGTCTTTTCTCACGAAGCCAACCAACTGCTTCACTAAAACCTACTAAGAATCAGACAAGTATACACAGAGCGGGTGCAAGGTTGTTTCATGCCGTAGGTGAAACTTCCACCTTGTGCCCGCCCCCAAGCCCTGTGGCAGCTCCCCCCCTCCACCTTGAGGTGCCCCCGCCATGGCAGCTCCCCCTGGCTCGGGGAGCCCTGCGGCAGCTCCCTGCCCCAGCTCACCTCTGCTCTGCCTCCTCCCTGAGCACACCATCGCTGCTCCACTTCTTCCGCCTCCCAGGCTTGTGGCGCCAATCAGCTGTTTGGCACCAGAAGCCTGAGAGGGAGAGAAGCAGAGAAGGGTGGCGTGCTCAGAGGAGGAGGTGAAGCAGAGGTGAGCTTGAGCAGGGAGCGGTTCCCCTGTGTGCTGTGCCCCTCCTTACTTGCTGCAGGCGGCCCTCCCCACGCTCTTCTGTCCTAGCTCCCTCCGCCTAAATGCCGATGACGACCAGGGCGGCCGAAGATCCAGTTGCTGCTGAAGGAGCCAAAATGTCGCCCCCCACAAATGCTAGTGCCCTAGGCGACTGCCTAGGTCACCTAATGGATTGCACTGGCCCTGAGTATACAGCCAATATTCATAACTTTGAATACAAAAATGATATGTGCATACAAATAGGATTAATAGATTCAGTAGATCATAACCTTCACGTAGATATGTTAACTGGAATATGTAGCATAAAACATATTCCAGTTATGTCATTTATACATTCATATATGGTGGGGGGTAGTCAGGGGCAGAGGGTCCTGGGTGGTCAGGGGACAGGGAGCAGGGGGTGGTGGAAGGGGGATGAGTCCCGGGGGGTGCCATCAGGGAACAGGGGTGTTGGATGCGGTAAGAGTCCCGTGGGGGCTGTCAGGGGGCGAGAAGCAGGGAGGGCATAGCCTCCCCTAACTGGCTCTCCATACAATTTTGGAAACCTGATGTGGCCCTCAGGCCAAAAACTGTGCCCGCCCCTGCCTTATCCTCTCTTGCTTAGGGTTAGGGTAGGGAGAAGTAGTAACTGGCTTGTTCTGCAACATGGGATGTTTAGGTTGGATCTTAGGAAAAACTTCCCAGCTGTGCGTATAGATAAGTACAGGAATACGTTCCCAAGAGAGGCTGTGGAATCCTGGTCGCTGGAGGTTTTTAAGAAGAGGTTAGACACATAGGCGGCAGGTTCGTATAATTTTTGGTGGGGCCCAAAATGGTGGTCCCCCCCCGCTGTCACCCTGTAAGCTGATATAAAATGAAGCTACAATGCGTCAGCACCACAAGATTACAAGGGTCAATTAAAAGTGGAAAGTCAGAAGCAGCACTTGCCTATTAATACCTAATATACGGTATTAAATTTTGTTGCACCTGTTGTGACAAAGTGGGAATGTTCTTAATGTTTTCTCTGAATACTGTGTGGGTGCCTCAGTTTCCCCTGCAAAGTGCCAACTGACGGTGTTGGGGACAAAGAGATCAGGTGGCCTCCTTGTCCGGAAGAGAGACAAAGGCCAGATGAGGGAGTGTCAGTTTGGAGCTGGCTGGGGAAATCGGGAGAGGCCCAGAACTTGGGTCTGGGCTCCCCACCCCCCAAGATGGACCTGACTGAGGGGTCCTGTTTTCTGTATTTACAAGCTCTGTTTTAGACTGTATCCCTGTCATCTAATAAACCTTCTGTTTTACCAGCTGGCTGAGAGTCACATCTGACTGCGGAGTTGGGGTGCAGGGACCTCTGGTTGCCCCAGGACCTGCCTGGGCACACTCGCTGCGGAAAGTGCATGGTGTGGAAGGGCATGCTGAATGCTCCGAGGTCAGACCCAGGAAGGTGTAAGCTTCTTGCCCTGGAGACAGTATGCTCAGAGAGGAGGCTCCCCCAGAGTCCTGACTGGCTTTGTATGGAGTTGTTCCAAAGCATCCCAGCATCCCCTTCCACACCATGCGCTTCCCGGAAGTCTGCACAGGCACTGACACTCCCTCCTCTGGCCTTTGTCTCTTTTCCAAGCATTAGGAGGCCAGCTGATCTCTTTGTTCTCCAACACCTTCAGTTGGCACCTTGCAGGAGAGTGGCCCAGGCCATCAGTTGCCTGGAGGCAGGGTTGCAGCCATTCTCTGTGCAGACGGCATCACACTGACCCTCTAGGGCTTTACAACAATCACACCCCCTTATCCCACCATCTAGAGCCTTAAGAAATGCATTGGGGAAACTGAGGCACACAGACAGTATTCAGAGAAAACACCTGTATACGACCAGTTACATACTTTGAAGGGTGTAAAATAATCAAATATTGTGCTAAATACAATGATACTCCAAACTGACCACCAAATTTAAGTTGCATGTTTTTCCCCTCAGGTGAGGGTTCTGGGGTGGGGCTGGGGATGAGGGGTTCACAGTGCAGGAGTGTGCTCGGTGCTGGGGGTGCAGGCTTTGGGGTGAGGCAGGGCTGGGGATAAGGAACTTGGGGTGCAGACAGGCTGCCCCAGGGCTAGGGCCAGAGAGGACTCCCCATCACCACCACTGGCAGCAGCAAGCTCCAGGGGAGGGTCCCCTCCTGCCCCACATGGTACACACACTCTGCACATGCTCCTAGAGCCCCTCTCAGGTCCAGAAAGCTCACTCCCCTCCCCTATGATGGGTACTGGGGGGGGGCACAGGTGGCCTTCCATGTTGCTGCCCCTCACCATAACTTCACTGTGGATGGGGGATGGGGCTGCCCCTTGCCCAGCATGGGGCAGAAGTGGGGTAGGCAGGGTGGTGGCTGGCTATGGGACGGGGGAGCAGGGTGTCATAAAATTCACCCAAGCCCCAGCTGCTCAGGTCTAGGAAGCCTCTCTCTCCCATCCCTCCTGTGGTGGGTGGGTTGGTGGGTGCTGGGGGAGGGGGCATTGCCTTCACATGTGGCTTCCTGCCTCCCGTGTGCAGCCTGCTGTGCCTCACTGGGGGGCTGGGACTGGGGCAGGGGGGGAATCATAGGGTCAAACACTCACGGAAGCCCCAACTGCTGCTAAGGTGAATGATGTCTGTCTCCTGGCCCGTTTGTGTCTCCTCCAGGTAGGGGCAGGAGAGGGGAGGGGAGGCCCCCTCCACTCCCCTCCCACTCCTGAGTGCTTCAGCAGTCGTTAGCACATTCCTCTTATGCTAATGCTGCAGCCCTTAGGCTACCAGCAGCAGCAGCAAAGGAGAGAGAGAGAGAGATGTGCTGTGTGCTCTCTTTACATTCAGGCAGGGAAACTCCGGGGAGGGGGAAAAATCTAATATTTCCAAATATTGGTGGAGCAGAGCCCTTGATTATGAATATTCCTGGGGCTTTAGCTCCAAGAGCCCATATAAGTTGGCGCCCATGGTTAGACAGATGGTCTGTGTATACTGGGTCCTGCCTCAGGGCTGGAGGATGGACTAGCTGACATCTTGAGGTCCTTTTACCCCATATGTTTCTGTGATTTTATGCTTCATGATCCTAGCCCTTCACTTTGACGTTGTCTCCCTCTGGAGAATGGGGTCTGTCTTTAGTAGTTTCTCTAATGAAAAATATGCATGGGTCAGCTTCCCTCTCAATGTGCTTTGTTAGTCACTGGGTGCGAAGGAGTGAAACATGATCAAAAACTGTCCACATATGAATGTGTAATGACTGGGTCCAAGGGAAGCAGAATGTGAGAACACAACTGTATTGCACTTTGTGATGTCTGTGCTGCCTCTGGGAGAGACCCTCCCAGCCTGGGTCCCCAGACTGGCCTTGGCGAGCTGTATGTAACTGTGAATGTGTTGCAGATTGGGCTGGAGCTCAGTCTCTTAAGCCTGAGCTGCAGCGTCTACACCAGCAGTATATGTACCCCTGGGGTACGCAGAGGTCTTCCAGAGTTGCTACGGAAAAATCACTAGCCAAGTCAATACAGAGTAAAATTTCATACAATGACTTGTTTATACTGATCTATATAATATACATTAAAATGTAAGTACAATATTTATATTCCAATTATTTATTTTATAATGATATGGTAAAAAATGAGTAAGTCACCAATTCATGGTGTGCGGTGACAATTTTGTATTTTTGTCTGATTTTATAAGCAAGTAATTTTAAATGAGGTGTAACTTGGAGGTACGCAAGACAAATCAGGCTCCTGAAAGGGGTACAGTAGTGTGGAAAGCCACCGATCTACACAGCTATTTTTAATGTGCTAGCACCTACAGTGGAGCACCCATAGGGAGACACATCTCAGAGAACCATTGTTACTGCACTAATTGAGTAAGTTCTTATTTTGCGTGTTACCTGATCTCACTGGTTGTCTTTCCCCTGAGCAGGGTTTCCAGTCTCCAAACCCGATGTCATCTCCCAGCTGGAATGAGGGGAAGAGCCGTGGGCTCCAGATCTCCAGGGCTCAGAGGAAAGAGAGATCCTGAGAGGCAGTTGCATGGGTGAGGGATCATTAAACCTACTCAGCTGTTGAAGGAAACAGCTGGGATTCCCAGCAAAGACCTTGTCAGGTCTCTCGGTTCAGGGTGGTCCTCAGCAGGTGTCATATCCTCAGAGCAGATACTGTTCATGGTTTCCTACCCATCCTAACTCCTGGCATTTGTTCCCTCCCCAAAGTCCCTTCTCCCTGAGTGTTTGGGTGGGAACTGGATGTAGAATTTATCCCCTCCTCTCTCACTTTTGGGGAAATTCAGTCCCTGGTTTTTCTCTATCTCCAGCTATTCTCTTGTTTTTTCCCCCCCATTTTTCCCTTCCGGTTTCTGAGGTTTTTCTTTCTCTATCCCAGCAGGTGAGGGGATGGTCAGAGAGACCATGGAGCAGAAGCCTCATCAGGAAGAGGAGCAAGGGAAAGCACGTGGGGCATTGTTGCAAAGATGCAAAGGGAGTATGTCCAGGAGTTGTGAGCAGGGAAAAGGGTCTCAGGGGCAGCACAGGCCAGAGAAGCGGCAGGGAAACGAGCCAGCACAGAAAGTTGGAATATTTGTTAATTATTGGGGAACTCACAAAGGCCTCAAAGAAGCCACGGCCCAGCAGAGAATCCTGACAGGAGAGAGAAATAACACGGGCTTTGAGTGTGGGAAAAAGTTCAGGAGGCGCTCACGTCTTCAGAGAATCCATGCCAGAGTGAGACCTCATGAGTGCTGCGAGTGTGGGAAAATCTTCACCGAGCACTCATGCCTTTTAAGCCATCAGAGGAGCCACGTGGGAGAAACCCTATAAATGCTGTGAGTGTGGGAAAACCTTCGCTCAAAGTTCAAACCTTAATAAACATCAGAGGAGCCACATGGGAGAGAAAACCCTATAAATGCTGTGAGTGTGGGAAATTCTTCTATCATGACTCTTCTCATTTATCACCAGAGAAGCTGCAAGGGAGATAAACACCATGAAAATCTCGTCTGGGTCTCAGAAAAGATAGCAAAAGGAAAAAAGCAAATTCCCAAGTAGTGAACTTTAAGGGAGCATTTGTGGCGTCTCTGCTCCTTCACGTGAGTTGTCTGCTTTTCCCTTTTGCAGCTCACCCTTCCTCGGATTGAAGCTCACAGTGTTTTTCATCAACTCCTTTGTTCTGCGTCATGGAAGTGTGTCCCTCTCCAGGAATGTGTGTCAGCCCCAGGTGGGGGAGCTAGGAGAGACCTTTACTCAGTACATGGAGGTTAAAATCTACCTGGGCCTTGACCCTAGTAGGGTCTTCCATGGAGTTAGCTAGATTGAGTTAGGGATCCTGATGTAAAAACACAACTATTTTTTTCAGTGAAGAAAATAGCCCATATAGCGGCCAGGGTGACGTAGCAAATCTCCTCACCACTGGACACAACCTCCATCACTTTTTGTAGTCTGTTCTCAGTGGTACCTGATGACAGAACAAGGAGTAATGGTCTCAAGTTGCAGAGGGGGAGGTTTAGGTTGGATATTAGGAAAAACTTTTTCACTCAGAGAGTGGTGAAACACTGGAATGGGTTACCTAGGGAGGTGGTGGAATCTCCTTCCTTAGAGGTTTTTAAGGTCAGGCTTGACAAAGCCCTGGCTGGGATGATTTAGTTGGGAATTGGTCCTGCTTTGAGCAGGGGGTTGGACTAGATGACCTCCTGAGGTCCCTTCCAACTCTGATATTCTATGATTCTATGAAATTTGGAGCATCACATTTATACTTTTCCTCCCACTGCAAAGTGATTGTTAGTCACCAGGACAGATTGTCTCATTCTCAGTTATTCCCACGTTGCCCTGGGTTCTGCCCCATTTTTCTCAATGTAAATATAACAGAGAAGGAGCAGGGATAGAGGGTGTGACGAAGTGGGGATTTTCCCTTGTTAGGCTCAACAGTAAGACTCACATACAACATATGTGAGTTTTACTGTTTTGCATGAATACAGTGTGTGCCTCAATTTCCCTCTGTGGTGGTAATAGGGGTGTGTGACTTTGGCTGAGACCTCTGGGGTGGGTGAGGCTGCTCCAGCTGCCTGCACCTATGCTGTGACAAGTGTGTGACGTTGCACTCCATATGCTTTATGGAAACATGCTTCTGAATATGACATAAAGCATATTCCAGTTACCGTATTTTTCCGTGTATAAGACTATACTTTTTTCTAAAATCCTTAGACTAAAAATAGAGGGTAGTCTTATACATGGAAGTAAGCCCCCTGTTCCCTGCCTTCTGACCCCCCCACCCCCTCGCCACCCCCCCACCCCTGAACTCCCCTGCCCTCTCTCCAACACCCCCTCCCTGCCCCCTTACCGCGCTGCCTGCACGTGGCTGGATCCGGCGAAGCGGGGCCGGGCGGCCGTGGACGGGGACCGGAGCCGGGCAGCCAAAGAAGTGGGACCGGGTAAGCGGGGCCAGGCGCCCAGGGAAGCGGGACGGGTAAGTGGGGCAGGCGGCCTGCAAAGCGGGACTGGGTAAGTGGGGCGGCCCGCGAAGCGGGGATGGGTAAGCGGGGCCGGGCGGCCGGCGAAGCGGGACCGGGTAAGCGGGCCGGGCGGCCGGCGAAGCGGGACCGGGTAAGCGGGGCAGGCGGCGGCGGCGGGTAAGCGGGGCGGGCGGGGCGGCGGGACCGGGTAAGCGGGGCGGGCGGCAGCGGCGGGACGGGTAGCGGGGCGGGCGGCGGCAGCGGGACGGGTAAGCGGGGCGGCGGCAGCGGCGGGACCGGTAAGCGGGCGGGCGGCGCAGCGGGACCGGGTGGCGGGGCAGGCGGCAGCGGCGGGACGGGTAAGCGGGGCGAGCGGCAGCGGACCGGCGGGCGAGCGGCGGCGGGCGGCGGCAGCGGGACGGGTAAGCGGGCGGCAGCGGCGGGAGGCGGGCGGGCGGCAGCGGCGGGACCGTAAGCGGGGCCGGGCGGCAGGCGGCGGGACTGGGTAAGCGGGGCGGCGGCAGGCGGCGGGGCGGGCGGCGGTGAAGCGGTACCGGGGGCGTGGGAGCCGGGCGGCCGGGAACTGGGCGGCTGGGGACGCGGGGAGCCGGGCGGCTGGGGACGCGGGGCCAGGGCAGGACTCACGCGGCCGGGGAGGGATGCGGCAGGAGCCGGGCAGGGCCGCTGCCGGAGACCAGCCGGGGCGCATGGCCCTCCTTCGCCCCTCTACCCCTACCTCCGCATTCTCTTTCTGTGCCTGAACGGCAAAGTCGGCGGGGGGCGGGGGGGGGAAACAGCTGAACCGCGGCTGGAGCGGCAAAGAAAACAAAACAAAACAAAAATCCTGAATTTGCGGTTAGAAAAGTTGGGGGCATCTTATACATGGGGGTGTCTTATATACGGAAAAATACGGTATGTTAAATACCCCTTGTATGGTGTCATTAGAAAGCTTGTAATCTACTGAGTGTGTTCATCCTATGTGTTTGCATGTATTATCTCTATATCTGGAGCTAGGAGAATAAGATATAAACTTGTCTCACTGATGTAAATGTATTAAGTGGAGGCCTTTAAGGGTGCTCCAGAAAGAATCAGTCGTAAATGGCCTTAGTTACTTGAACGCCTTCCTGTGTAGGTGTGGGCCAGCCCATGGGGAATGGAGATGAGGGGTCTTACAGTGATATGTGACCATGCCACCTGGTACTGAAATCCATCTTAAACCTGGTGGTTTTCCATTTAGCAGGAGGGGTGGGGACCCAGAGAGATAAGATTACAGCGTTGTGCCAACACTATAAAAGGGGGTGGAGCAGCACAAAGGGGGCCAGTGATGAGCAATCCCCTGCTTACCAGCGAGATGTCTGCTGGAACTAACACTACCTGGAGAAACGATCGGGCCCAGACTAAGAAGGAGTCTGATCTGTGAAAGAAGCTTATTGGAACATTCCTGAGGGTGAGCTATTACCTGTCATCGGTTTCTTAGGGCTGGTCCACACTAAGAAGTGGGGTTGAACTAGGGTACGCAAATTCAGTTCCGTGAATAGCGTAGCTGAAGTCGAAGTACCCTAGTTCGAACTACTCACCCGTCCAGACGCCGCGGAATCGAAGTCCGCGGCTCCAAGGTCGACTCCGCCACCGCCGTTTGCAGTGGTGGAGTACCGGAGTCGACCGCGGCGCTTCTGGAGTTTGAACTATTGCATCCAGATTAGATGCGATAGTTCGAACTCCGAGAAGTCGAACTTACCGTGTCGACCCGGCTGGTAAGTGTAGACTAGCCCTTAATGTATTAGGCTTAAACTTGCGTGTTTTTGCTTTATTTTGCTGGGTGACTTACTTTGTTCTGTCTGTTTTTACTTGAAACCACTTAAACAAAAATTATGTTAAGTAGGATTTATTAATGAACCCAAAGTAAGTGATTCATACCTGGGGGAGCAAACAGCTGTGCATCTCTCTCTATCGGTGTTACAGAGGATGGACAATTTATGAATTTACTCCATATAAGCTTTATACAGAGTGAAATGGATCTATTTGGGGGTTTGGATCCCATTGGGAACTGGGTATCTGGGTGCTGGAGACAAGTAAGCTACTGAGCTGTTTTCACTTAAAGCCTGCAGCTTTGGAGGTGTGGTTCAGACTGTGGGTCTGTGTTGCAGCAGGCTAGTGTGCCTGGCTCCACAAGGCAGGGTTTTGGAAGACCCAAGCTGGCAGGGAAAACGGGCTCAGAGGTCATTTCAGTATGTCAGGTGACAGTCCAAAGGGGGTGTCTGTGACTGAACCCATCACACAGTGCCTTTGTAATCTGAGACCCAGGAATGGGATGCAACCGAGTGACTTTTTGCTCAGGAAGAGACACAAAGACAAGGAGGGGGAGCAATGGGGGTGTCTGAGTTTGGGTCACTGGAAGCTGGCAGTCTGCTTGGGGGGACTGGAAGAGTGAGAATCTAGGGCATCTGGCCCACAACTCTCTAAGATGGACTGGGCTGAAAGTCATTGATTTCTGTGCTAACGAGTTCCGTTCTATGCTGCCTTCCTGTCGAATAATAAAACTTCTGTTCTCCCGGCTGTCTGAGAGTCACTGCTGACTGCGGAGCTGGGGTGCAGGGCCCTCTGGCTTCCCCAGGATCCTGCCTGGGCAGACTTGCTGTGGGAAGCGCATGGTGAGGCAAGGAGGGGATGCTGAATGCTTTGAGATCAGACCCAGGAAAGTTGAAGCTGTGTAAGCTTCTTCCCCTGACTGTGTGCTCAGAGAGAGGAGGCTCCCCCAGAGTCCTGACTGGCTTTGTATGGAGTAGTTCCAGAGCATCGCCTGGTGACTCTATGACCGAGAGGGGGAAAAGTGTTGGTTTTTTTCAACTTCTGTGACACCTGAAACAGTGGTGTGTCAGAGGGATTCCCACCTTCTGAATTACTTCAGCAGTGTGTCCTCTTTTAGAGCCATGTGGAATTGATCTTCTCCACTTTCTACAGTTCCACCACTGAATGTGTCCTATGACTCAGGGTTTTCAGCCCTCTGTTTGTGGATCACAATTTCTTTTCTTTGCTCCTAAAACAGTAATTTAGGGCCTGAGATGAAAGTGTCACAGACCTGGATGGGGAATTTGAATGGATCTCAAATACAGTGAGATCATTTGGAGTTTACATTGCAGTTGGCCAAGCCTGTTGTAGGACTTTTCCTACTGAGATGAGATTGTTTGCAAATGGGGAGGCTGGCTGGTTGGTTTGTTTATTTGTTTTTTTCCCCATTATGACGATGCTAGCACTTTTGTAAATAATATGACTCAAAACTAATGAGTGAAGGAGGTTTGAACGGCTCAGAGGAGAATGCAATGGGAGAATCTCTTGTCCTGATTCTGAGTCATGTAGCGTATAGGACTAACCAGCTTGCTTGCATAGATATTTTATTATTTATGAAAAATCTATAAACCTATTACACTAAACCAAATACTTGAGGTCTCTTGCGTTACAGCCAAGATTACTTTAAGGCTATATCCCGTATGTTAAGCTAAGGAAAGTTAACTTTACTTTTCAGGGTAAATGCTCTTAATATAGATGTATTAACAGGTGACAAGTTATAGAAGTAAATAAGTATCCACGCCTATGTCTGTAACCTTCTACCTAGACCCATAGATAATGAAGAATGGCATGGGGGGGTTTCAACCCTCCTATGCCCACAGACTTATACAGCATACGCACATAAGTTTCCTTGTGGTGTCCCTGTTATGTGTCATCAATACACACAAACCTATTACCCTATGGAGTAAATGTAGTCTAACGTTTGTGGGTGAGGAATAAACTGTGGGCATAGGAGGGAGGATTTCTGGCACTTATGCCCTATAAAAGAGGTGACCCTCCTCGCTAGAGCACTTCACTTCACTGCACTCTGCTCTATCATTTTCACTTACTCTATCTTACTCGCAGTCACTCACTCTATTCTATCTACGATAGTAGTAGCCATTATTAGTAGGCTGTCCTTGTTGTTCTTAAACTTTGTTTTAAGGGAACTAGACTAAGCTTGGTTTCCCTAAGCTTTTCTTCTTAGTTTTGTTTATTAAGTTAGGGTTTATTGACTAAGTTTTAAGTTTAAGTTAGCTCTTAGCATTAGTTTTTCTAAGCTCTGCATCAAAAATTAAGAAACTTGAAGCTGGAAGGCTGGGCCTGTGTCTATTACCCCCAGGTTATCAAGAAAGTGTGTAAAGTATCAGAGGGGTAGCTGTGTTAGTCTGGTTCTGTAAAAGCAGCAAAGAATCCTGTGGCACCTTATAGACTAACAGACGTTTTGCAGCATGAGCTTTTGTGGGTGAATACCCAGTTCTTCGGATGCAAGTAGTAGAGATATCCAGGGGCAGGTATATATGCAAGCAAGAAGCAAGCTAGAGATAATGAGGTTAGATCAATCAGGGAGGATGAGGCCCTGTTCTAGCAGTTGGTCCATGTATAGGTCCATGTGGCAGGTGCCCATGGAAGAACTCCACATGGACTCCTCCTGAGGGTCAAAATGACAGTCTGGACCTATACATTGAATGCTTCCGCCAACGTGCACAGGCAGAGATTGTGGAAAAACAACATTGCTTGCCTCACAACCTAAGTTGTGCAGAACGCAATGCCATCCACGGCCTCAGAAACCATCCTGACATTATAATCAAAGAGGGTGATAAAGGAGGTGCTGTTGTCATCATGAACAGGTCTGACTACCAAAAGGAGGCTGCCAGACAACTCTCCAATACCAAATTTTACAGGCTATTTCCCTCAGATCCCACTGAGGAATACACTAAGAAACTGCACCATCTACTCAGGACACTCCCTACACTAACACCGGAACAAATCAGAATAACCCTGGTCGGGGCTCTAAGGGTATGTTATCTACTACCCAAGATCCACAAACCTGGAAATCCTGGACGCCCCGTCATTTCGGGCATTTGAAGTCTCACTGAAGGACTGTATCACTGATTTCCCTGAAACTACAATGCATTGGTGACCTTCCAGAAAACACCATCTGACAATATATATCTCCAGATCAGTGGCATGGGGCACCGCATGCCGCATGCAGCCCGCCAGAGGAGGGAAGAGAGTGGCAATTTGCCCAGGAGCCCCCCCAGGGCCCCCACCAGAGTTTTTTGGGGCCCCTGGAGCGGGGTCTGGAAAACTCTTGCGGGGCCGGGTGCAGGAGCTTCTTCTGCTCCTGGTATTTGCCGGCGGGGGGGTCCTTCCGCTCCGGGGCGGAAGGACCCCCCACTGGTGAATTACTGATGAAGACGGAGTTCAGCTCGGTCTTTGGTGGCAATTCGGCGGCGGGGGGGCCCTTCTGTTCCGGGACCCGCCGCTGAATTACAACCGAAGACCGGGCTGCGCTTTGGTGGCGGGTCCCGCTTTGGTGGTAATTTGGCGGCGGGGGGGCCCCCGCTGTGGGTCTTTGGGGCACTTTGGCGGCGGGTCCTGGAACGGAAGGGCCCTCTGCCGCCGAAGACCCCGGGCCCCTGGAATCCTCTGGGCGGCCCTGCCCGCATGGCCCCACAATATGCCAATATTTTTATGGCTGACCTGGAAAAATGCTTCCTCAGCTCCAGTCCACTCATGCCCCTTCTCTACCTATGCTACACTGATGACATCTTCATCATCTGGACCCATGGGAAGGAGACTCTGGAAAAATTCCACCACGATATCAACAGCTTCCACCCCTCCATCGACCTCAGCCTGGACCAATCTACATGGGAGATAAGTGCAAATAAGTGATGGTCACATTAACAACACCCTATACCGAAAACCTACCGACCGCTATGCCTACCTTCATGCCTCCAGCTTCCATCCCGGACACACCACAAGATCCATTGTCTACAGCCAAGCACTGAGGTACAACCATATCTGGTCTAACCCTGCAGACAGAGACCAACACCTAGAAAATCTCTACCAAGCAGTCTCAAGACTACAGTACCCACACGAGGAAATAAGGAAACAGATCAGTAGAGCCAGACGTGTACCCAGAAGCCTCCTACTGCAAGACAAACCCAAGAAAGAAACCAACAAGAGTCCACTGGCCATCACATACAGTCCCCAGTTAAAATCCCTCCAATGCATCATCAGGGATCTAAAACCCATCCTGGACAATGGTCCCACACTTTCACAGGCCTTGGGTGGCAGGCCAGTCCTCGCCCACAGACAACCTGCCAACCTGAAGCATATTCTCACCAGCAACTGCACACCGCACCATAGCAACTCTAGGTCAGGAACCAATCCATGCAACAAACCTCGATGCCAACTCTGCCCACATATCTACACCAGCAACACCATCACAGGACCTAACCAGATCAGCCACACCATCACCGGTTCATTCACCTGCACGTCCACCAATGTAATATATGCCATCATATGTCAGCAATGCCCCTCTGCTATGTACATCGGCCAAACTGGACAGTCTCTAAGGAAAAGGATAAATGGACACAAATCAGACATTAGGAATGGCAATATACAAAAACCTGTAGGAGAACACTTCAACCTCCCTGGCCACACAATAGCAGATCTTAAGGTAGCCATCCTGCAGCAAAAAAACTTTAGAACCAGACTTCAAAGAGAAACTGCTGAGCTCCAGTTCATCTGCAAATTTGACACCATCAGCTCAGGATTAAACAAAGACTGTGAATGGCTTGCCAATTACAGAACCAGTTTCTCCTCCCTTGGTTTTCACATCTCAACTGCTAGAACAGGGCCTCATCCTCCCTGATTGATCTAACCTGGTTATCTCTAGCTTACTTCTTGCTTGCATATATACCTGCCCCTGGAAATTTCCACTACTTGCATCTGAAGAAGTGGGTATTCACCCAGGAAAGCTCATGCTGCAAAACGTCTGTTAGTCTATAAGGTGCCACAGGATTCTTTGCTGGTTTTAAAGAAAGGGTGTAAGTATGTTAACCAAAGATTTGCTGCATACAATACTATATTATCATATGTATCTTTTGAATAGCAGTAATGCAATTGTACCTTTGTAACTCTGGGTATTTTACCATTGACTTTTTATTAAAATCAATGAAATTGTAAGTCTTTAAGGATATATCTGTCTCAGTGTGAGCTTCCTGTCATGCCCCCGAGGGTCCTTTGTAAATTCTGTGAAGCCTAATTTGAAAGAAGTGAGTCCTGAATAGTGTCCCCTATGGAAAGGAGAGGTGTGTCACAAATTCTGTCCCCATCGGGACCAAAAGGTATGTTCTGAATATTGTTCCCTCTGGAGAGGTGTGTCTCAAATAGTGTCCCCTCCAGACAATGAGTCACCCCTTATAATAGTAGTCCTCCTGAGAACAAGAGGTGTGTCCAGAATACCGTCCTTTCTGGCAACAAGAGATGTGTTATGAGTGCAGTGTCCTCTGGAGACATGGAGTGTGGCATGAATACTTTGGCAACAAGAGGTGTCCCCTGAATAATGTCTCCTTCAGAAACGACAGGTGTAACACAAATACTGTCTCCTCCATGTTGCCCCCTCTCTCCGAAACATGTGTTTTATCAGTATTACTCCTCCTGGGAACAAGGGGTGAGTTCTGAATACTGTCTCCTCTGGAAACAAGAGGTGTGTCTTGAATAACGTTCCCTCCAGAAAGCAGGGACGTGTGATCAATAGTACTCCTTTTGAGAAGAAGCGGTGTGGCCTGCGTACGGACCCTGCTGGGCATGTGAGATGTGTTATGAGTACTCTGCCCTCCAGAAACAAGGGGTGAGTCATAAATACTGGCCCCTCTGGAAACAAGTGGTGTCCCCTGAATAGTGCTCCCTGAAGAAACAAGGGGTGCGTCATGAATTGTGGTGCCCCTGCAGAAACAAGAGGTGTGTCATAGATCGTACTCCTCCTGGGAACAAGGGGTGTGTGCTGAATAGTGTCCTTTGTAGGAACATGAGATGTGTTATGACTCCCCTGCTCTCTGGACGCAAGGGCTGTGTCATGAATAGAAAGAAGAGGTGATCGCTGAATACTGTCCTCTGCAGAAACAAAGGGTGAGTCGTGAATTGTAGTCCCACCAGAAACTAAGGGTGTATCCTGAATACTGTCTCCTCAGAAACAAGAGGTGAATCCTGAATAATGTCCCCCCACCCAGAAACACAGGGTGTGTTGTGAATTGGAGTCTCCCCAGAAACAAGAGGTGTATCCTGAATAATGTCCCCCCCAGAGAACGAGGGTGTGTCGTGAATTGTAGTCCCACCACAAACAAATGGTGTATCCTGAATAATGTCCCCCCACCCAGAAACAAAGGGTGAGTCGTGAATTGGAGTCCCACCAGAAACAAGAGGTGTACCAGAATACTGTCTCCCCCAGAAACAAGAGGTGTAACCAGAAAACCGTCTCCCCCAGAAACAAGAGGTGTGTCCTAAATATTGTCTCCCCAGAAACAAGAGGTGTATCCTGAATACTGTCTCCCCCAGAAACAAGAGGTGTTTCCTAAATATTGTCTCCCCAGAAACAAGAGGTGTATCCTGAATACTGTCTCCCCCAGAAACAAGAGGTGTTTCCTAAATATTGTCTCCCCAGAAACAAATGGTGTATCCTGAATAATGTCCGCCCCAGAGAACGAGGGTGTGTCGTGAATTGTAGTTCCACCAGAAACAAGAGGTGTATCCTGAATAATGTCCCCCCACCCCGAAACAAAGCGTGAGTCATGAATTGGAGTCCTCCCAGAAACATGGGGTGTATGCAGAATACTGTCTCCCCCAGAAAGAAGAGGTGTTTCCTAAATATTGTCTCCCCAGAAACAAATGGTGTATCCTGAATAATGTCCCCCCACACCGAAACAAAGGGTGAGTCGTGAATTGGAGTCCTCCCAGAAACAAGGGGTGTATCCAGAATACTGTCTCCCCCAGAAACAAGAGGTGTATCCTGAATACTGTCTCCCCCAGAAACAAGAGGTGTATCCTGAATAATGTCCCCCCCAGAGAACGAAGGTGTGTCATGAATTGTAGTCCCACCAGAAACAAATGGTGTATCCTGAATAATGTCCCCCCACCCCGAAACAAAGCGTGAGTCATGAATTGGAGTCCTCCCAGAAACATGGGGTGTATGCAGAATACTGTCTCCCCCAGAAAGAAGAGGTGTTTCCTAAATATTGTCTCCCCAGAAACAAATGGTGTATCCTGAATAATGTCCCCCCACACCGAAACAAAGGGTGAGTCGTGAATTGGAGTCCTCCCAGAAACAAGGGGTGTATCCAGAATACTGTCTCCCCCAAAAACAAGAGGTGTATCCTGAATACTGTCTCCCCCAGAAACAAGAGGTGTATCCTGAATAATGTCCCCCCCAGAGAACGAAGGTGTGTCATGAATTGTAGTCCCACCAGAAACAAATGGTGTATCCTGAATAATGTCCCCCCACCCCGAAACAAAGCGTGAGTCATGAATTGGAGTCCTCCCAGAAACATGGGGTGTATCCAGAATACTGTCTCCCCCAGAAACAAGAGGTGTATCCTGAATAATGTCTCCCCCAGAGAACGAGGGTGTGTCGTGAATTGTAGTCCCACCAGAAACAAATGGTGTATCCTGAATAATGTCTCTCCCAGAAAGAAGAGGTGTTTCCTAAATATTGTCTCCCCAGAAACAAGAGGTGTATCCTGAATACTGATCCCCCAGAAAGAAGAGGTGTTTCCTAAATATTGTCTCCCCAGAAACAAATGGTGTATCCTGAATAATGTCCCCCCACCCCGAAACAAAGGGTGAGTCGTGAATTGGAGTCCTCCCAGAAACACAGGGTGTATCCAGAATACTGTCTCCCCCAGAAACAAGAGGTGTATCCTGAATACTGTCTCCCCCAGAAACAAGAGGTGTATCCTGAATAATGTCCCCCCCAGAGAACGAGGGTGTGTCATGAATTGTAGTTCCACCAGAAACAAGAGGTGTATCCTGAATAATGTCCCCCCACCCCGAAACAAAGCGTGAGTCATGAATTGGAGTCCTCCCAGAAACATGGGGTGTATGCAGAATACTGTCTCCCCCAGAAACAAGAGGTGTTTCCTAAATATTGTCTCCCCAGAAACAAGAGGTGTATCCTGAATACTGATCCCCAGAAAGAAGAGGTGTTTCCTAAATATTGTCTCCCGAGAAACAAATGGTGTATCCTGAATAATGTCCCCCCACCCCGAAACAAAGGGTGAGTCGTGAATTGGAGTCCTCCCAGAAACACGGGGTGTATCCAAAATACTGTCTCCACCAGAAACAAGAGGTGTATCCTGAATACTGTCTCCCCCAGAAACAAGAGGTGTATCCTGAATAATGTCCCCCTCAGAGAACGAAGGTGTGTCATGAATTGTAGTCCCACCAGAAACAAATGGTGTATCCTGAATAATGTCCCCCCACCCCGAAACAAAGTGTGAGTAGTGAATTGGAGTCCCACCAGTAACAAGGTGTGTATCCTGAATAATGTCTCTCCCAGAAATAAGAGGTGTTTCCTAAATATTGTCTCCCCAGAAACAAGAGGTGAATCCTGAATAATGTCCCCCCACCCAGAAACACAGGGTGTGACCTGAGTTGTAGTCCCCCCAGAAACAAATGGTGTATCCTGAATAATGTCCCCCCACCCCGAAACAAAGGGTGAGTCGTGAATTGGAGTCCTCCCAGAAACACGGGGTGTATCCAGAATACTGTCTCCCCCAGAAACAAGAGGTGTATCCTGAATAATGTCCCCCCCAGAGAACGAAGGTGTGTCATGAATTGTAGTCCCACCAGAAACAAATGGTGTATCCTGAATAATGTCCCCCCACCCCGAAACAAAGGGTGAGTCATGAATTGGAGTCCCACCAGTAACAAGGTGTGTATCCTGAATAATGTCTCTCCCAGAAATAAGAGGTGTTTCCTAAATATTGTCTCCCCAGAAACAAGAGGTGAATCCTGAATAATGTCCCCCCACCCAGAAACACAGGGTGTGACCTGAGTTGTAGTCCCACCAGAAACAAATGGTGTATCCTGAATAATGTCCCCCCACCCCGAAACAAAGGGTGAGTCGTGAATTGGAGTCCTCCCAGAAACACGGGGTGTATCCAGAATACTGTCTCCCCCAGAAACAAGAGGTGTATCCTGAATAATGTCCCCCCCAGAGAACGAAGGTGTGTCATGAATTGTAGTCCCACCAGAAACAAATGGTGTATCCTGAATAATGTCCCCCCACCCCGAAACAAAGGGTGAGTCATGAATTGGAGTCCTCCCAGAAACACGGGGTGTATCCAGAATACTGTCTCCCCCAGAAACAAGAGGTGTATCCTGAATACCATCTCCCCCAGATACAAGAGGTGTTTCCTAAATATTGTCTCCCCAGAAACAAATGGTGTATCCTGAATACTGATCCCCCAGAAACAAGAGGTGTTTCCTAAATATTGTCTCCCCAGAAACAAGAGGTGTACCCTGAATAATGTCCCCCCACCCTGAAAGAAAGGGTGAGTCATGAATTGGAGTCCTCCCAGAAACACGGGGTGTATCCAGAATACTGTCTCCCCCAGAAACAAGAGGTGTATCCTGAATAATGTCCCCCCCAGAGAACGAGGGTGTGTCGTGAATTGTAGTCCCACCAGAAACAAATGGTGTATCCTGAATAATGTCCCCCCACCCTGAAAAAAAGCGTGAGTCGTGAATTGGAGTCCCACCAGTAACAAGGTGTGTATCCAGAATATTGTCTCTCCCAGAAATAAGAGGTGTTTCCTAAATATTGTCTCCCCAGAAACAAGAGGTGAATCCTGAATAATGTCTCCCCTAGAAACAAGAGGTGTTTCCTAAATATTGTCTCCCCAGAAACAAATGGTGTATCCTGAATAATGTCCCCCCACCCCGAAACAAAGGGTGAGTCGTGAATTGGAGTCCTCCCAGAAACACGGGGTGTATCCAGAATACTGTCTCCCCCAGAAACAAGAGGTGTATCCTGAATAATGTCTCCCCCAGAGAACGAGGGTGTGTCGTGAATTGGAGTCCCACCAGTAACAAGGTGTGTATCCAGAATACTGTCTCTCCCAGAAATAAGAGGTGTTTCCTAAATATTGTCTCCCCAGAAACAAGAGGTGAATCCTGAATAATGTCCCCCCACCCAGAAACACAGGGTGTGACCTGAGTTGTAGTCCCCCCAGAAACAAGAGGTGTATCCTGAATACCATCTCCCCCAGATACAAGAGGTGTTTCCTAAATATTGTCTCCCCAGAAACAAATGGTGTATCCTGAATACTACCTCCCCCAGAAACAAGAGGTGTTTCCTAAATATTGTCTCCCCAGAAACAAATGGTGTATCCTGAATACTGATCCCCCAGAAACAAGAGTGTAATTTGAATACGATTCCCCAGAAACAAGAGGTGTTTCCTAAATATTGTCTCCCCAGAAACCAGAGGTGTACCCTGAATAATGTCCCCCCAGAAACAAGAGGTGTATCTTGAATACTGTCTCCCCTACAAACAAGGTGTATCCTGAATAATGTCCCCCCAGAAACAAGAGGTGTATCTTGAATACCGATCCCCCAGAAACAAGAGGTGTTTCCTAAATATTGTCTCCCCAGAAACAAGAGGTGTACCCTGAATAATGTCCCCCCAGAAACAAGAGGTGTATCTTGAATACTGTCTCCCCTACAAACAAGGTGTATCCTGAATAATGTCCCACCAGAAACAAGAGGTGTATCCTGAATACTGATCCCCCAGAAACAAGAGGTGTTTCCTAAATATTGTCTCCCCAGAAACAAGAGGTGTACCCTGAATAATGTCCCCCCACCCTGAATCAAAGCGTGAGTCGTGAATTGGAGTCCCACCAGTAACAAGGTGTGTATCGAGAATACTGTCTCTCCCAGAAATAAGAGGTGTTTCCTAAATATTGTCTCCCCAGAAACAAGAGGTGTACCCTGAATAATGTCCCCCCACCCTGAATCAAAGCGTGAGTCGTGAATTGGAGTCCCACCAGTAACAAGGTGTGTATCGAGAATACTGTCTCTCCCAGAAATAAGAGGTGTTTCCTGAATAATGTCTCCCCCAGAGAACGAGGGTGTGTCGTGAATTGGAGTCCCACCAGTAACAAGGTGTGTATCCAGAATACTGTCTCTCCCAGAAATAAGAGGTGTTTCCTAAATATTGTCTCCCCAGAAACCAGAGGTGTACCCTGAATAATGTCCCCCCAGAAACAAGAGGTGTATCTTGAATACTGTCTCCCCTACAAACAAGGTGTATCCTGAATAATGTCCCCCCAGAAACAAGAGGTGTATCTTGAATACCGATCCCCCAGAAACAAGAGGTGTTTCCTAAATATTGTCTCCCCAGAAACAAGAGGTGTACCCTGAATAATGTCCCCCCAGAAACAAGAGGTGTATCTTGAATACTGTCTCCCCTACAAACAAGGTGTATCCTGAATAATGTCCCACCAGAAACAAGAGGTGTATCCTGAATACTGATCCCCCAGAAACAAGAGGTGTTTCCTAAATATTGTCTCCCCAGAAACAAGAGGTGTACCCTGAATAATGTCCCCCCCCGGAAACAAAGCGTGAGTCGTGAATTGGAGTCCCACCAGTAACAAGGTGTGTATCGAGAATACTGTCTCTCCCAGAAATAAGAGGTGTTTCCTAAATATTGTCTCCCCAGAAACAAGAGGTGTACCCTGAATAATGTCCCCCCACCCTGAATCAAAGCGTGAGTCGTGAATTGGAGTCCCACCAGTAACAAGGTGTGTATCGAGAATACTGTCTCTCCCAGAAATAAGAGGTGTTTCCTGAATAATGTCTCCCCCAGAGAACGAGGGTGTGTCGTGAATTGGAGTCCCACCAGTAACAAGGTGTGTATCCAGAATACTGTCTCTCCCAGAAATAAGAGGTGTTTCCTAAATATTGTCTCCCCAGAAACAAGAGGTGAATCCTGAATAATGTCCCCCCACCCAGAAACACAGGGTGTGACCTGAGTTGTAGTCCCCCCAGAAACAAATGGTGTATCCTGAATACCATCTCCCCCAGATACAAGAGGTGTTTCCTAAATATTGTCTCCCCAGAAACAAGAGGTGTATCCTGAATACTACCTCCCCCAGAAACAAGAGGTGTTTCCTAAATATTGTCTCCCCAGAAACAAATGGTGTATCCTGAATACTGATCCCCCAGAAACAAGAGGTGTAATTTGAATACCGATTCCCCAGAAACAAGAGGTGTTTCCTAAATATTGTCTCCCCAGAAACCAGAGGTGTACCCTGAATAATGTCCCCCCAGAAACAAGAGGTGTATCTTGAATACTGTCTCCCCTACAAACAAGGTGTATCCTGAATAATGTCCCCCCAGAAACAAGAGGTGTATCTTGAATACCGATCCCCCAGAAACAAGAGGTGTTTCCTAAATATTGTCTCCCCAGAAACAAGAGGTGTACCCTGAATAATGTCCCCCCAGAAACAAGAGGTGTATCTTGAATACTGTCTCCCCTACAAACAAGGTGTATCCTGAATAATGTCCCCCCAGAAACAAGAGGTGTATCCTGAATACTGATCCCCCAGAAACAAGAGGTGTTTCCTAAATATTGTCTCCCCAGAAACAAGAGGTGTACCCTGAATAATGTCCCCCCACCCTGAATCAAAGCGTGAGTCGTGAATTGGAGTCCCACCAGTAACAAGGTGTGTATCGAGAATACTGTCTCTCCCAGAAATAAGAGGTGTTTCCTAAATATTGTCTCCCCAGAAACAAGAGGTGTACCCTGAATAATGTCCCCCCACCCTGAATCAAAGCGTGAGTCGTGAATTGGAGTCCCACCAGTAACAAGGTGTGTATCCAGAATACTGTCTCTCCCAGAAATAAGAGGTGTTTCCTAAATATTGTCTCCCCAGAAACAAGAGGTGAATCCTGAATAATGTCCCCCCACCCAGAAACACAGGGTGTGACCTGAGTTGTAGTCCCCCCAGAAACAAGAGGTGTATCTTGAATACTGTCTCCCCTAGAAACAAGAGGTGTTTCCTAAATATTGTGTCCTCAGAAACAAGAGGTGTATCCTGAATAATGTCCCCCCAGAAACAAGAGGTGTATCTTGAATACTGTCTCCCCTAGAAACAAGAGGTGTATCCTGAATAATGTCCCCCCAGAAACAAGAGGTGTTTCCTAAATATTGTCTCCCCAGAAACCAGAGGTGTACCCTGAATAATGTCCCCCCAGAAACAAGAGGTGTATCTTGAATACTGTCTCCCCAGAAACAAGAGGTGTATCCTGAATAATGTCCCCCCAGAAACAAGAGGTGTAATTTGAATACCGATTCCCCAGAAACCAGAGGTGTACCCTGAATAATGTCCCCCCAGAAACAAGAGGTGTATCTTGAATACTGTCTCCCCAGAAACAAGAGGTGTATCTTGAATACTGTCTCCCCTACAAACAAGGTGTATCCTGAATAATGTCCCACCAGAAACAAGAGGTGTATCTTGAATACCGATCCCCCAGAAACAAGAGGTGTTTCCTAAATATTGTCTCCCCAGAAACAAGAGGTGTACCCTGAATACTGATCCCCCAGAAACAAGAGGTGTTTCCTAAATATTGTCTCCCCAGAAACAAGAGGTGTACCCTGAATAATGTCCCCCCAGAAACAAGAGGTGTATCTTGAATACTGTCTCCCCTACAAACAAGGTGTATCCTGAATAATGTCCCCCCCGAAACAAGAGGTGTATCTTGAATACCGATCCCCCAGAAACAAGAGGTGTTTCCTAAATATTGTCTCCCCAGAAACAAGAGGTGTATCCTGAATACTGATCCCCCAGAAACAAGAGGTGTTTCCTAAATATTGTCTCCCCAGAAACAAGAGGTGTACCCTGAATAATGTCCCCCCCCTGAAACAAAGCGTGAGTCGTGAATTGGAGTCCCACCAGTAACAAGGTGAGTATCCAGAATACTGTCTCTCCCAGAAATAAGAGGTGTTTCCTAAATATTGTCTCCCCAGAAACAAGAGGTGTATCCTGAATAATGTCCCCCCAGAAACAAGAGGTGTATCTTGAATACTGTCTCCCCTAGAAACAAGAGGTGTTTCCTAAATATTGTCTCCCCAGAAACAAGAGGTGTATCCAGAATACTGTCTCTCCCAGAAACAAGAGGTGTTTCCTAAATATTGTCTCCCCAGAAACAAGAGGTGTATCCTGAATACTGTCTCCCCCAGAAACAAGAGGTGTTTCCTAAATATTGTCTCCCCAGAAACAAGATGACACCTCTCAATAGTAGTCCTCCTGGGAACAATGGGTGTGTACTGAATAATGTCCCCTCTGGAAACAAGAGTTGTGTCCTGAATACTAACCCTACATAAACAAGAGGTGTGTCATCAATAGTATGCCTCATGGGAACACGAGGTGTGTCCTGACTCCTGTCCTGTTGAGAAACAGGGATGTTTCCTGCCCGTATGGCTTGTAAAAAGTGATATTAGAAGCAATGAGGCATGGCTCCCTGGTGCCCTCTGTATCAGTGCCCCTGTGCTTGGCGCAGCTCCATGGAAAGCTGGTCATGGGAACCTGTTGTCTGCTGTGCAGAGGGCAGGGGCTGATGTTTTGGGGTTGTGTGTGGGGGTGTTACAGGCATCTGTGATGTTGGCTCTGGGTTATGAGTAGCAGATGCTGAGTACTGCTGATAGACTCAACAAACCTTCTCATTAGTGAGGTCTCTGCTTAAAGTGAGAGTGTGCTGTCTCTATCATTCCCCGAACACACACAGCCTCTCTCTTTCACATACATGGTTGGACTGTTATTACTTCTGTTGAAAGAATAAAATAGTAGAGACTATATGTGTACGGTGCATTTCAAGGATTACAGTACTCTTAGTTTATTTGTTTCTGTGGTCCGTGCATTTCATAATTTTACTACTCTAAGAATTAAAGTTAAGGTAGACGTGAGTTCTAAAATGCCTCACCTGGCCATGGCTGGCATAATTGTCATTCATGATTTAAAAGAACAACTATAGAGAACAATATGATAAAAGTCTGGCAATCAAATAATAGTATCCTGCTACAACATAAATTCTGCTTCAACGCACAACTTTAGACACTACAACTGAAAGTTGCTTATTTTCAAATCGTATTTTTAGTGATATCTGCAAAAGACCTTAACACTTGTATGAAAATAAATGTAGTTCCATGTATGATACTAATAGCCATGATGGAATCAAATGTTAGTGAGTCATGTACGTGATTTTGATAGGTAAACATAAATGCAAAAATATTTAGAGACATTAATTTCCTTTCTTAATAAAAGAGAAAACAACACATTAATAATGTTTTTTTAGTGAATGGTTTTTCACTGTGCTAAAGAGTATTCATTGCATTTACTGCCATTATCTAGTCAAAATTAAGAGTGTGTGTTAAGTGGATTTTAAGTAGAGTTTGTTTATTTTTTCAATTTGTATATTTCTGTATTAAAGCTAGTGTACAAAATAGGAAACTTTTGTTTCTGATATCTTTGTTAAAGCTCCAGAACTGACACCCTGATGCTTGGAAGTGGGACTGTCTTGCTGTATTATCTCCTGATTGGTGTAAACTTACATAGATACAATACTCCTGCCAGCTAAATCCTTATTCTTTAATTGAACCAGCTACAAAGTCCAATTAAAGCCACATTTTCAGTTTATTTATTTAAGTGGAAGAAACCTGGAGTTTTCAGGTGCTCAACTAGCCCCTGGAATCATCATTAAAATTGCCTCACCGCCTCAATATGAAATGTTGCCTCTGGTGAGCCATGAGTGGCCAGAGGGCTGTGGGCTCTGGCAAGTTCCAGCCCCCTGTTTGAGAGCATGAAGTCGGCCTTGAGCTGCATGATGAGTGCCAGGCAGCACAAGCTGCAGCAGCAGTGGAGGCGTAAGGGTGGCAATATGCTATGTGACCCTTATGTCTGTGGTGCTTCTGAGGGTGGTGGCATTGCCTTAAGACAGAGATGGACAAACTATGGCCTGCGGGCTACATCTGGCCTGTGGATCCCTCCTGCCCAGCCCCTGAGCTCCTGGCCTGGGAAAGTAGCCTCTGGCTGTTCCCTGCTGTCCCTACTGCTGTGCAGCCTCAGCTCGCCCTGCTGGTGGTGTAATGCTGTGGGTGGCAAGGAGGGCCAGCTTTAGGAACTGTGGGGCTCAATTTGAATACCCGGCAGTGGTCTGGGTGTTTGGTGGCACTTTGGTGGCGGGCCGTTCACTTGCTCCCGGTCTTCCATGGCACTGGAGGACCCATCACCAAAATGCCGTTGAAGACCGATAGCGAGTGAAGGAGCTGCTACTGAAATGCTGCCGAAGATTTGGCCCAGTGTAGGATGAGTAAAAAAAATTAAAAGGTACGTAACTTAGGTGCTCTTCTTTAGGGCATGGGGCTCTCTTAGGCGTGGGGCCCGATTTGGGGGAATTGAGATTCCTCTTTCTGCAACCCCCAAGTGCACCTACCGTGGAGTCCCATACTCTCTGCAGGTACCATTTTCTTTTTAGGAATCTGAAATATGGTAATTATAGTGTTACCTTGTGATAGAGTTTGAATCTTCTATAGATTTGCATTGTAAGAAGAAAGGTTGATCACTACATCAAGAGGAACAGTGCTTACTGCTGTCAAGCTAGAAATGAACTAAAGAGTTTCTGTGGCACCTGAGTCTGTATTTATAGCTGCCTTTGGCTTCTAAGGCATGCTGGGAAATAGAGGGGGTGGAGCTTAGGCAGTATATAAGCTGGTGTATTGTCACCTGAAGTCATTCAGCTTTGTGGTGGTCCAAAGAGATGTGCCTAGGTGCTTCTATGGGTGTTTTTAGTCATGGTGAGTATTGATACAGGGTAACGATGACATGTATTTGTGGTTAATGTACTGTTTTCCTTGTCTTATTGCTGTGTAATGTGTTTTTATTTCATTTCAGGTTGTTCATAGTGTGTTTGATTTATGATTTTTATTTTCATTGGGAGGGAAGACGTTGGTGGTTGTTTCTGATAGAGCATCTGTTAAACACCTGTATCCAGTACCAGTGGCACATCTATGGTGTTGGACTGTTGTAGAAGAATTGCAGTATTCTGTTTGGGTTAGGTGGGGACTGGTCTGGGGAAACTGTAATATTTAGTAAGAGTTTTGTGTCTTAACCTTCTGTATTTTGTCATAAGCATTCTTCATATTTGCAGCTGTATGCAGATCTGGTACCAAGTTGCCTTGTGACATGAAAGGTTGTGAATATTTTTATTTTTGACTGTCATGCTGGTGCTGTATCTTTGTGAGTGATTGCAACATATGGGAGTGAAGGCCTGTCTACCGAGGCAAAGGGGACGTTGAGAGGGGGAGCGCCTGTCCAATTTTCAAACATCAGTATATGTGAAAGCGTTTGATGGTCAGAAGCGTTTGTGATGTTGAGGCTCTTTCATTACTTATGGGAGTTCTCTAAAGTTTGTTCATTCTTAATGGGCCTGTGAGTGGTGGGTGGGTGCTTGTTGTATGGAGATTGATTGATTGCTGGCAGCTTGACCTGTCTGTAACTAGAGATGCTCCATTCTCAATTCCTCTCTCTTACACAGCAGTGGGTTTGCATGACAGGTCACCAATTCATCGTTGTGTTCTCCTCTACATGGGTGTGGTTTTCTGAGGAGGATGTGAGCATCCTAGTTAGTGACAGGCCCCTGTGGTGTAGGGAAAGGGGTAGGGGCATGAGTGTGTTGAGGTGTAGCTATTTTCTGTGTGGATGAGTGTTTGGGGTGCTCTGAGGGGCGGGGTGCAATTAGTAGTAGGTGTTCCTTCTCAAGGAAGCAGTATGTAGGTGAGGTCATCTTTCGTATTGTGCTGTTAGGAGCTTTGTGAGTCGAGTTTATAAGTGAGGTTTGCTGTCAAACTTTGTTTTTATTTGCAGATGTGTCAAGACCACTTGGTACAGGATCTGATTCCATGGAGGGTCGTGACTACGTCTCCTTGACAGTCATGACATCGCTGTATGGCTATTGATGTATGACAGCGAAGGCCCTTGGAGAAAGGAAAAGACCTTCTTGAGAGCAGGACTGGCTGTCAAAGTTAAGTATCTCCTGAATGGTTTGATGGTCAGAAGTATTTGAGCCGTTGAGGATCCTTGTTTAGGGATGGGAGTCCTCTACACTCTGCCCATTCTTAATGGGTGCATTAGGGAGTTTACTGTATGGAGGGAGTGTGCACTTTCCTTGGAGGAAGGTCGATTGCTGTGAGAGTGACCCGTCTGTAACTAGAGATGCTCCGTTCTCTGTTCTTTTTTCTTACACGGCACTGGGTTTGCATGATAGGTCACCACTTCATCTTTTCTCCATCTTCTATGTGGTTGTGGTTTTCTGAGGAGGATGTGAGCATCCTAGTTAGTGACGGTCCCCTGTCATGGTGGGACATAGGGAGGGCCAGCAATATGTGGATGAGAATGTCTAGGGTGGGTGGGTGCTTCTCTGAGTAGAGTGTAATGTGTAGTAGATATTCCTTATCTTCAGGAAGCAGTATGGAGGTGAGGTCATCTTTCATACTGTGTAGTTGGATGCTTTGTGAGTCGTTTTTTCAGTTAAGCTTTGTTTGTATTTGCAGATGCTTCCAGATCTGGTATGGTGTCGTGTCATTCTGTGGAGGATTGTCACTACATCTGTTTGACTGTCAGTGCACTGCTGTACAGATGTCGACGTATGGGAGGGAAGGCCTCTGTAGAAAAAGGAAAAGAAGATCTTGAGCGTGGGAGTGGCTGTTAAAGTTAAGTATTTGCTGACGGCTTTCATGGTCAGAAGTATTTGAGATGTTGAGGCTTCTCGTTTATGGATGGGAGTCCTCTAAACTGTGTCTGTTCTTAATGGACATGTAAGGGGTGGGTGGGAGCTTGTTGTATGGAGGGAGTGTGTGTTTTCCATGGACAAAGGTTGATTGCTGGGAGAGTGACCCATCTGTAACTAGAGATGCTCTGTTCTCAGTTCTTTTTTCTCACATGGTACTGGGTTTGCATGGCAGTTCACCACTTCATCCTTTATACGTCTTCTACATGGTTGTGTTTTTCTGAGGAGGATGTGAGCATCCTAGTTAGTGAAGTTCCCCTGTTGTGGTGGGATGTGGGGAGGGCCAGTAATATGTGGATGAGTGTCTGGGGTGGGTGGGTGCTTGTCTGGGTGCGTGGGGTGTAATGTGTAGTAGATATTCCTTTTCTTCAGGAAGCAGTATGTAGTTGAGGTCCTCTTTTGAATTGTGTATGTGGGCATTTTGTGAGTAGGTTTGCAGTTGATCTTTGTTTGTATTTGCAGATGCTTCCAGATCTGGTATTGTGTCGTGTCATTCTGTGGAGGGTTGTGACTACATCTGTTTGACTGTCACTGCATTGCTGTACAGATGTCGATGTATGGGAGCGAAGGCCCATGTACAAAGGAAAAGGCGATTGGGAGTGGCTGTCAAAGTTAAGTATCTGCTGGAGGGTTTGATGGTCAAAAAGTATGTGTGCTATTGAGGCTGTAGGGATGGGAGTCCTCTAAAGCCTGCCTGTTTGTAATGGGTTCATGAGGCAGCTCATTGAATGGGAGTGGGAGTTTTCCGTGGAGGAAGTTGACTGATGGAAGAGTGACCTGTCTGTAACTAGAGATGCTCCATTCTCCCTTCTTCTCTCATACATGGCACTGGGTTTGCATCACTGATCACCACTATCCTGTTTGTCTGTCCTCTATTGGGTGTTGGTTTTCTGAGGAGGATGTGAGCATCCTAGTTACTGATGGGCCCCTGTCAGTGTTGGGAAAGGGCCATGAGTATTGTGTAAATGTGAGTATTTTGCATGTTGATTTTAAATGTATAGAAGTAGTTGGTTGCTGCTTCATTGTAGGTAGGAATGTGCTGGGGCTCTTTCGGGGTGTCAAATAGGTTAGTTTAGCAAAGGGAGTGTGGTATTGTGGTGTTGTGACAATTAGCAATAATCTGGCGTTTATTGTTTGTGTGCCACAGGGGTATTTGAGTCCAGAACTGAGGGAATGGGCTGTAGCAAGTGTGCCCTGTTTGGTTTACGTGGGTTCTTGTAAGTATGGTGCCAGTGGGCACAGAGAAGCTGTTTGCATCCATGAGGTAAGTGTTAAGTTAGAGCTTTTAGTGCAGTCCTGTTGATGGGAGTGTGGTCTTTTCTGTGTTAGATAAGGTGGGCTTATGATGAATGGGTTCATCACCAGTTTTGTGTGTGAGACAACAGATGGAGAAGACAATATTTGGGTTAAATTGTTGCTTGTTCTCTAGAAGAAGGTTGGACTTAGGTGGGTGGTTAGTGAAAGTGGTTTTACTTGAATATATTGTGTGATGTAGGTATGGAGAAGTGTTGATATTCCTCAGGGAAGGGGTATTGGTGGGGAGGCGAGTGTGGAAAATATGTAATGGGACTGAGAGTTGCAGTTCAAGGGAGGGGTGAGGGAATCATGACCGGTGATTCCTGTGTTCCCGTAGATGGTTTGTTGAAGAAATAGGGTGGGATTTGTTGCATCATCTGTGGGTTTGACTTTGAGTCCTTGTTGCATTATTATTTTGTGTTTGCAGATCCTTAAGAGGCTTCGAGAGGTGCAGTTTGTGAAAGAAGGATAGATGTGAGGCCCCATCTGGTGGAAAAAGAGTGAGTATCTGGTTATATTTTTCTGTGTTTTGTATCGTGTGCTGTTCTTTTAAAGTCTTGCTTGCTTTGTGATGCACGTATGTGGATGTACATGGTGGGGTACTAGTATCGGTAATCTGTAAAAGAAGGTGTCACGGTGTATTCAGTTGGTGTTGCATTTGCTTGTGGGGGAATGGAAAAGAGTGATGCAGAAATAGGTGCTGGGTGGGTAATCGCAGATGGTTTGAGATGGTCTTCACGGTGTCAGTCAGTGTGTACTGTGAGCGTCATGAAATGTTTATATCATTGTAGGTTTTGTGTGAAGATCGGGGTCCAGTTGGGCAAAGAACAAGTGAAGCAGAAGTATGCCTGTGTGGAACATGAAGTACTTATTCCCAAAATGGAAGTGGATTTGATGTCAAATTTGCAAGTTAAGTATGTGTCATTTGTTGTTCTGTTTGATGTTGGAGATGGGAAATGTCTGTCACTGGGTGCACGTCAATGGGCATCACATGTACTTTTGTTTTAGAAACTGAGCTGTTTAGCATTTGATCCAAGGTCATTGAACTTGTGAATTCTTTTCCCATTCTCATAGGAATCCATTTCCATCTCTGTGGTCGGAAAGCATCAGCATCTCTGGAGAAGACTTCGGTGTGCGTCGTTTGGAGCAATCGGGCTTTGATATTGTATTATTTGGGTCAAGATGTAAAGTGTTGTCTGTTTGATGGCTAGAATGTAGTAGAGCAGTGGGGCTGATGTCACCGTGTTCCGGTAGATACCTGAGCACGAAATGGCATTATTGTCATTTCTGTGATTCAAATTGGAGAGGGTGGGTTAATTTGTTTGGTCAGTTACAGGAACATCACCACATAAGTATTTGCACAAAATGCAATTGTTTTCTGAAATGAATGGTTTGTTTGCCACTTGGAATGTTCTAGCCATCAAAGTTGCAAGAGGACACAGTTGAGGGTTGTATCATTTATTGGGGCATCCCGAAGTGTTTGTGAATTTTGTTCATATTGCTGTGTATGCTGTATTTGTTAGGTTGTATAGTTTTGGTTGTGATTGGATGACTCCCTTAGTCATCCACTTTGTAGCGTGCTAAATCACTGCAGTGATTTCTGAAACCATGGTACAGTGCAGTCAAACGGCCGGAAGGCTGACGTTATAACAAATTTGTCAGCCTTTTGGCTGTTTCGCTGCACTGTACCATGGTTGGGACTGTCCCGGACAGTCTTTGACTTAACATTATGTACCTGGAGGTGCTCTAGAGCGAGCATGCTGGCCAGTTGCTAGGGGAGGTACAGTGTAGTCCCATTCCTGTCTCTCACAATAGATGCATGGTTTTGGACATGTGATGG